>NC_060110.1:21730000-22980000 GCF_021155765.1 Diprion similis | reverse complement strand
AATCGTACGGTTTTTACAGCATTTACATTCTTCAACAATTGCCCGGTCTCTCGTAGCGAAAAATTTGCAAATAACGAGCTAATGGAAGTTGTCATTATGGTGGGTGTAACGAAAACCATACGAGCTTCGCTGCTGGTCAATAAAAATTTCGAAACAAGGTCAATAACCACGGTCAGTTATCCCGATCGGCATCGGTTCTTCTCTGAAGCAGTTTTTCCTTGACCAACCAGTATTAGAATGTAATCCATTCTTTTCAAGCCTGACGGTAATTTCCTCCGCTTTGGACAGCGACGTCGTTGGGCATGTGCATAATGGAAATCGATACAAACCAGTTTCCGTCGAGAAACGGTCGCTGACATGCAAATCCCATTGTGTGCAGCTGCTTCTGGACGTATTTAAAGAAAACGCTGTTGCATACTCTTATGCAATTACGGACAGTCGTATACCTGTTCTATACTCTCGTCAAAGTGCCGCGGATGTACATTTTTTGCCATTTTTGCACCGAGCAGTGGTTGTCCACACGATTTTGCGTGCAATCTAATATTGAAAAAAAACTTTCAGAAAGTGTGATCGAATGAAATTTGAGAAATCTAGAAATCAATTTTAGCACCGAGCATGACTGATAACCCGCGATAATTTATTTTCGAGAAAAAAACCTGCTCAAGAACTGTATAAAATTTTGAAAATATTTTTTATCGACATCTCGATGAAACATTGTCACATTGGAATTTTTTCGTCAATAAATAAATGAATTTCAGAAGCTGGATAATGCAAAGGAACGGTTTTTATTGAGTGTTGATTCACGTATAAATATACTGCTCATTGAATCGCTGATGAAATCATCGGTAATGTAGGAGCAATGATTTAGTCGTTAAAGTGTCGTGGGTGATCGTCAAAACTTTACAAGCTGCTAACTGCGTGAAAGGAAAGAAAACTTATAAAAAATAAAAAGAATTATTTCACACCTTGAATAACAAGTATTTCCGGTTGTCACTTGTGTATATATTATTTTTTTTTTTTGTGCAATGCTGATGCGAAGAAAGAGAAGGAAAAAAAATGTGAATAATTGACAAGCAAAAAATGCAGTAGCCACTATACACACGTACTATTAAATTAATTGTAAGAATTTATTGGAAGAACTGATGAATTTGTTGCCTAAAGGCACAACGAGACTTGTGACGGTTCATTAACACGCTGGATTCAGTAAATCGCGTAGAATTTACGAAGTGGAGATGCTCTAGATAGACTGAAAACGAACGAACGAGGTGAATTAAAAAAATGGTATTCGTAGAGGGAAGGCGAAAGTAATAATAATAGAAAAATGATCACCACTATGGAGGATCTTTTGAAAACTAAAGAAAATAAATCTCGAAATGATCTATTGATTTTTTTTTTTTTTTTTTTTTTTGTAAGTGTGAGTATTCACTCGACAAATCTTCGAACACATTTCCTTAGCGAATAATAAAATGATTATGTGGAATAACAATTTCGCGTTTTTTTTTTATAAACCGTTTTCGCTATCTTCTTCATCCACATATCTTTGAACAAAATTTCCGTTCTAATTTACTTAAAATTCTGAAGGCGTTATTCTCCGCTGATTCTTGTGATACGACAAGTAATTTCTCCGAGGTTTTCCTCTCTTCATTTATATCGACATATAATGCATGTGTGTCGGTTGTTAAAAGGGCACTCTGTCACTCCTTGTGTTAAATTGAAAAAAATATACATTCAGAATGTGGTTTTTTGCAATATATTTATACCATTGCGGAGTTGGCAAATAGGAAATCAAGCGACTTGTTGTAGCTGGGAAGATAACAGAACTCGAGATGCGTTATTTCCTCTTTAATAAACTTTCCTGCCACAAAGATAATTCGCGGTTGTGTCGTGTATACGCGATTATGAATTCTTTGAATTCTGCATTTATCCCTCTTATTCTTAGCCGCAGCTTTCATCGCGTTCTCTCTTCATACGTTGAATTCCAATTATTTTAACGGCAAGAAAACCGCGCTGAGAAAGTGGCAAGGATCTGGTCCTTTTCGAATTTCGCGCTATTTTCATTACATCATTTACTCGTACAATATATGTTATATGGACGTATTTCATTCACTTGCGCTTACACGAAAAATCTAGAAGGCAATAGATTTGACCGGCAATTTATCATGTGCAACAAGATAACAATTACCGCAGTGAGTTATCAATTTTGTTATGATTATTATGCCTCTGTAACAGCCGGCGTTTAACGGCGCATAAATTGACGCGAGAAAGAAAATTTATAACGCTGTCCTAAGTCGAGAATCTACTGTCATCCTGAATCCTTGACTGTTATGAAATTATTACCCGCATAGAGATTTCAGAATTCTTGTTTACTTGTAGCTGAAAATCCCTTATTCATCGTTTCGAATAGCCGTAACTTCTCGTAACCGTCAATCATATGTGAATCATCTACGCTCGTACGTCCGATTTTGTTTTAAAAAGACTGCGAAATTATTAAAGACCGATCAAAGGTCCGGCTTCGGCCATCTTTGTTCCAAATATGGAACTTTCGGCCACACATTCGTCCTCGACCAAAACCAAACGAAGGTTTGTATCCAGCCGCCGAAAACGAATGAATTTCAATCTATGAAAGAGATTGTGATCTAATTAGAAGTGTTATTATTCAATTCTCTTATGATTTAGTTTTTTATTTTGACTGTCGTTGAATGATAGCATTTAGTTCAGCTGAATCGCATTTCTCAAAATCTGATTTGGTATTATGTAACTGTTATATTAATACATTTCAATAAATAAATATGAATAAAACTGAATTTATAATTTTTGAGAAGGAGCAATTCAGTTATTTAACGAATATGTATTTACACCTATTATAACACTATAACGCAGAGAATTTGAAGTGTTATTTAAACTTTTTAGCCTATGTTTTGAGATTTCTAAGTACGATTAAATCTTCGGCTACGTACAAAAACAGACCTCCGTTTGAACTTTTTTTGTTCTCACAAAACTGGTTTTAAAATCGTTATATTCTACACTAATATAAATTAATGTCAGATTCTATCCCTTTCCAGATACACGCGCGCAGTTAAAATTTTTCTAATATTCGGCATATCGTCATATATAAATTTGGATAAAAAATGACTTCATTTTTCATGCAGAACTGCTCGACCAGTATTTGAAAATCATGTAACTATACATTCATACATCTGCAGTGAGAAGTAAGTACTCGTGGAACGTTTTCGCATGTACCAAAATCGCAGGTGAAATCGTTAAGCATCTGGTGACTTATTGAAATGAAACAGGTTCGTTATCGCTCATTAAAGTCTTAAGTCATTTCCATGAAAGATAGGCGACCAAATACCTTTGCCTAAAAATGTCGCACGTCAGGTTTCGCATGTAGATCAGGTAGAACTACAACGCGGATATCAAATATTTTCCGAATCGGGTCTGCATGGAAATTATATTCCACACAAAGTCTGACATCACTTCAAAACCGTAAAGAACACATGCTCACATTCCACTTCAATTTTTATTCCCAATGTTCGACCGTTATGAATTTCCATGAGCAAGATTATCGGCTCCGTTGAGCAAGAAAAACGACAAACCGATGGATGCTGCTAACCGAGTAACGACGATGCGGAAACGCGGAACAAGGGAGCAAGAAACGAAACACCATAAAGAAGGCTCGAGGCTTCCAGGCAATTTGTTACAGCACGGTTACAGTTCTTATCGAGAGGTTAATACATCCAGCAGAGATCATTTTTCTTCAGCGGAATAACCAGCTTCAAGAAAACTAGACATCTAAGCATTTTGACCGAGTCTTTTCCGTCGATATTTCAAACATATTATAAAAGGTAGATAGAGAAAGCTGAGAGTTGAAACTAAGGGGTCAAACTTGATCCACCTCAAATGGGTTTCAAAAAATTTCTGGACCTTTCAAAAAGAATACTTGAAACGTGAATAGATGAGTTTAGTCGATAATGAAATGGAAAGTACCTTTTCTCCCGGTGGGAATGGTGTAGGTTAAATCGGAAAATTCGATGTCGATGGGTTGTCGTTTGGTCAAACGAGTGAAGGGTGTTGATGAGATTTTGGCCCGCATCGCGACTCTGGCCTCGATGTCTTCCTGAAGCAGATTGACTTTGACCACTTCGCACCCTGCCGAAGTGGCGTCTGAATTCGAGTCCATATTCAACTGATGTTTTTTCCTATATTATCCGTATCCTATCCGCACTATCGGCAAAAGTGAATGGCAATAACCGATCGCTATACGGCCACGCTATTAACAGATTTCATGGCCTTCGCAGAACTGATTGAGCCGAGATCCTGAAACGAAAATGTACTTGCTGAATTCCATGGTAAATGAAATATTGTTGTGGATATAATGTGAAACGGGTGAAAATTTATACAGTGGCGAAAAACAGTGAATAAAAATTGCATTTTGCTATCGATGTGAAATGATGAAAACTGAAGAAGTCATTCGACATACGTTTCTCTGGTTTTGCGGACGTGACGTTTCTCAAAATTTTTCTAAATCCTAACACGCCTGCAAGCGCGAATCTTACTGACGTTCACTCAAGTCGTCGACACTGTTTTATCCGTTTGGTAACGACATGAAGTGGGGCCAGTGATACAAACTTGTCCTTTCAAACAGTAGAACAAGAAGGTGTGAAATGGCTTTTTCAGCGTCCTTGACTTAGATGATAAATGATGTATACATCAGGAGTAATATAAACAAAAAAAAAAAAAAAAAGATTGAAATTTGTCAAGCAAATAAAACATTATAATTCTCTTGGATTGATGCATGTTTGTCCATGTTTCGCGGAAACTCCGGCCTTTGACGCCACGATTTTGATTCCAGCATATAAATTCTCAAAGGACACGAAGGAGCGTGTCTACCGACATTATTTCAACGAGATGTACCAAACTAGATATCTTGAGAAGACAAAACGTATTCCACAGAGGAGCACGTCAACTATAATAATTTATCCATAGCGTGGTTATGATTACAGCACTTGTTTTATGGCTAGGAATAATTTTGACAAGACGAGATTTATTCTTACATTAATCAAAGTCAATCTAAAATATTTGAAAATATTATTAACTCCAAGTTCCATTATATGTTTATACGTTTTAAGGCTTGACTTAATTTCGCACACATCCATATTTATTTGATCTTGGGACCAGATACGATTTTTCATTCTACAAGTAAGCGTATTGGTGATGAAAATAAGAAGCACATTGTCTCAGTGTGCACTTTGTTCCAACGTTTACAAAAAGATGACATTCATCGAGGTTTTTTTTTGTGCAAAAAAAAAAAAAATTATACAAATGTGAATGCATTTTTACCGCGGAGGCCCGCGAAACTTTATTATCCGTCAACCGTCCAAGCCGAAACCAAACATCTGTTTGGTCATAAGATGTGATTTGTGACTAAAAATAAGGTGTAACAACTGTATATAAACATATTACACGCGTATTTTGCGTATAATATTCTTTGTGTAACTTTGATTCAGTTTCGATGAAATTTGTGAATTACATCTGTGTACCTACGTAACAGAGTAATTTATGCGTAACCGTATTACATCCGGAAATCAATTAGCTATGCAAGTCAATTTACCATTATAACGAGAAATCACTAATCAGTTAAAAATGATCCTGGTGTAATGGAGTCATGAAATAATAATCAGCGACCGGGAACTGGGGTAAAGATGTGATAATCAAGGTCCCTGCACGCGCTGCTCCAGCGTCCATGTAACATAATATACAGACTAATTGTAAGTACGCCATGATCGTGGCCTTTATCTCGAAGTAACGTGGTAAACCAGTTGATTAACTCTTGCTTTCCGGATGGCGTATGTATTGGAACAGCGGTACAGTCAGCTGCGATTTCATTCCCCGCTGATTGTGAGAACAATGAAGTCTGAGTAATCCTACTCGTATTATATTATGCTTTAATTAATATGAGACATTGCACATCTCGTGTACAATTCCACAATACATACATAAAAATATTACATAATGTCGGTACTTTTATATACGCAGTTTCGATATTAATAGTTATATACGGCGTCCGAGTAGTAAGAGACTTAACCGACAGCTATTCGTCTTTGGTTAACATTTTCATTTTCACACCGGTTTCCAGCGCTGTAATGATACGGGCAACTTTTACGCCTAACAATTTATGCGCATATTAGATCAATGTACAGTAATAATCATCAACGCCCTTCGACTAACTTGTTTTCGGTCTGAAACAAAGTGCTGGTTCGATTCTATAAAAATTATGTCACAATGACTGACGATTCGTATGGAATCAAAATCGCATTTTGTTTCGGACCAAAAACAAGTTAGTCGAAAGGTTAATTTGGTGATAAATATCACTGTAGGTACATACGTACGTAATCGTGTGTATCAACGTTAAGCTACCTTTAATATCGACTTCCTTAAGCCCGTTCAAAGATTGAACTCCCTGTATTCCAGGAGGTAAAAGAAGCCTCTCGTATCGATATCGAACCACTTCCCTTTTCTCGGTCTTCATTCACGCTACGAACGTCACGGGCGATAACAGCTACGGTACGAATTTGAACTTCGCGGGTAAAAATTTTTAATGGAAGCTAATTACGACGGGTCGAGTCAGGTCGACGGATGGGACGGAATATCACCCGACTACGATCACAGTTCGTGGGGAACTGACTGAGCAACTGACACACGACATCAGGCGCTGGAAGCTCGGTTCGAATAATAGCTTCGTTGCCGAGGGTGTCCAACAGCTTTGAGTTGCCCGCGCATGATGGGAGAATTTAAAGCTCCCCGATCCTCCAGTTTTTCTGCAATTTATTCCCCAACAACGAATATCTCGAAGGGAATTTCGTTGCCGAGGGAAGTATTTTCGAAACCCAACGGCAGCAAAGAAGAAGCGATTATGCGGCGTGAATTCATCCAAATGTTCAGTAGTAGTCAGCAGTCATGAAAAATGTTGATTTTTTTTTTTTTTTTTTTTTTATAAATAATACATCAGACAAAGTCGTCTTTCAATGTGAAAAATGACGTCATTTGAGATTGCATGCAAGCAATAATGGTTAGAAAGGAGGATAGATGCTTTTGATGCGTCGTGTCGGTGAAGTGAATCGAAGGGAACTGATTCTAGTTCGAAACGATTTCCATCGTTCGAAGTCTTGAGAGACTGGAACTAGTTAAGTTCGTTTTCATTCACCGGGTTGAGTAATTTATTCACCGGATACGTGACCTGCGTCAATGACCAAACCATGGCTACCGGTATCCAGACGGCATATTTAGACATACGTAAAATGCAGTGGCTGACTTGAACTTGAAACGATGAATTTCAGATGGTTTTGGAAACTGAAAGTTTCGATGTAGAAGCCTCGGACTATTCGAGTAACATTCATCACCGCATGAATATGATTACTCCAAATTAATGTATTCACCAGGCAGTCAGAGGTCTTGAATACGTTCATTCAGCTACGCACATACCCGCAAACATATAGCGCGATCTAAGCAGAAATATCTGTCCCTTGTTATTATGACTTAAAAAATCTAACACGAGTGCGTAGATTTTTTACTGATACTTACATACTTTTGATAATAATGTATCACTAGTAATAATAAATAATGTCTAATGACTACAGTTTTGTTATAATTTAATAATGCGGATAACGAGTGTCCCAAATGGAAGTAAAATAGCTATGCTAATGAAATTTCGGAAACTTTGTACCGATTATGTAATTGTTTTTTACACAATAAAATAATTCATTATTTTTAACCAACGAAGTATGTAACGCAATAAATTAGTAAGTAATTAGTAAGTAAGTTACAGAATTGCCAAAAATAAAGGGGATAAGAATCTCGTTATTGAGACGTGTGACACGTCGTATCATCGTAGGTAGATTTATTGCTATGCTTGATTGGGTGTCATAATTATCAAGTAAGTAATTTAAGAGGTTCAGACGAAAATATTATAAACAACGAATAATTTCGGCGATGGATTGTTTGCTAATGCGGTGAGAGTGGGAGACCGGCAGGATTATCAAAATTGCTTTTAGCAATTCGTTCACTTATGAATCTCTGTGAATATGAAAACATTCAATAACAAAATAATTAATTATTATCGTAGCACAGCTTCCTATCGACAACATCAAATCATTTTGACCTTGCAGTCGCGTCGATTAAAAAACTTGCAGATTGTTTGTAAAACGCTGAATCGTTTGCATTGAAACTTGTAAAACAAAATGGAATTGTCAGTTGTTTATTTTTTGTTAATTGAAATTGTTTTTGACGTGACGAACAGTTTTACTTACTGTTCGAAGTTTCACAATGTCAGCATTCGCTCCAAATTCATCGAAATACTTCAACAATGTCAGCGCCATGATTGTCAGAAATTATATATCAAGACTTAACATTCTTTGAAAATCAAACACACTTAAATATAAGTCTTCGAGTTATAGAATGCAATGTCCGCTTTTATTTTTCGCCTGTTAACTTTTAATAACGAGCAATTTAAGTGTAAACATTATTTACCTGCAATTCACAACATTCAGAGTCAAGTAGGATAGCCACTGACATATCGGAACACAATCAGAATGACGAATCAATTGTTTCGAATTGGCAAAAGGCACGTTAAGTTTAACAACGAAAACTTGCTTATTGCTAACCTCAAAATTATTGCTTCATTTATTGATGTCAAATGCAAGTAATTCGTCCAACTTTTATGAATTAATTAAACGTTCTTTAAACATTCACCGCTCACGAATTCTTGATAACAGTTACATGCTGAGCAAAGTAAAAAAACTATTTCGAAAAATTCCTCCGCAAGTAAAACAAAGCTGTACTTCAATGAATATCCAAGTTTTTTTTAAGAGTTCCAAATATGTCAGCCAATTTGTGAATTTAATGACCATCTCCCGATTCCACTAGGTTCATTTCAAAGGGTGTCTCACTGGCACAAAAATTGACACACTGAACTGTATTTTATGACTACTTGCATTTTATAAAAAGTGATTAGGAGAAATTGGTTGAGAAAAAAGTTTACTTTGACTATATACGTGATTTCTCATGACTTCTAAGAATTCATACGATTCCTTAAAATTACAGAGATTTCGGTCATCCTAAATAATGTTTCATGTTACCAATGATTACTAATGTAGAGTTTTATTCAAATATTGCTCGATTTCAGTGTAATTTTGGAGATCACGTGACAGATTTTCACCACATTTTCTTGAGTGAATACGCCAACTGATTAGGGGTTTTTCAAACTCTATAGGGGGGTGGAATTCGGATGTGTAGCGATTGATGTTCTTATCCAAGATTTCATATTCACCATTAGTTGGGGGAAGAAGTGGATAGAATCTCCCATAATGTAAGATATCCAGATCGATTGAACATGGCAAAGGGCCGGAAAAAATATGACCCACGAATTCTGTTTTCAGATGATTAGATCCAGGACAGCGCGAACGCAGTCCCGACTAACAAAAATATTACGCCCGAGATACCCACATTAGGGGTATTCGCAAGTTTCAGCTCGACCGATGTGCAATGGAGGAGCCTCGACTTGGAGGAACTGCCTTGGTGATCACAGTAGCCTCTGCGCCAGGTAAGTATGCTCTATCCAGTTCGGAATAGGGTTTTATACTAGCACCGGTAAGTTTTGTCTGCGAGAAACTCTGCGCACCCTTCCTAATCCGACGAGTATCGAACGTGCTCCCTGTTGGGAAAACCGTGCACTAACTTCCGGAGTTTTTCCCCAGGCAAAGAAAATCTTCTGAGATTATGTTCGCTGTATATTTCTATATATTGTTGTTTTCATCGCTGAACCACATTAGAGACTATATACACGGGAATTTGTCATGACCATCGTAGGTGTTCTGTTTGAATTGCAATTAGGATTAGCGATGTCACATCCACGTACTTTAATACTTATTTATTGTTAGGTACTTCTTCAATCACAATCATTTGGGGTAAAAGCACGATTGTTTCAATAGTTTATTAACTACAAGCAAATTTCTCTTTCCTTGAATACAAAGTTGTAGCCGATGTTGGAAATCGGGGTATGGCAAACTGAGTATTGCGCTGGATCTTGCCATGCCTCAGAATTGTTATTGTTGCTACTCTTTTCAAGCAAATTTCTCTTTCCCTGAATATAAAGTTGTAGCCGATGTTGGATATCGGGGTATGGCGAACTGAGTATTGCGCTGGATCTTGCCATGCCTCAGAATTGTTATTGTTGCTACTCTTTTCCCAGAAATGAGCGTCATGACTAATTTCAGAGTTTCGAATAATCATAACTGGTGATCAAATAGCACACTTATCCAGAGGCTGACTATCATTCGACTACAAAAAGTCGACGTTTTGTTCAATTAAACAAATTTTGACGCATTGTAGGCACAAAATAAACAAAAGTTCGGCTATTTTTGAATGGCTATAGATTATCAAAAAAGTTGACTTAAACTTTTCATGCAGTATGCTTTATGTTTGCGAATGTCTTCTGAAATGCCAAGTATAAGTCAATTCGACTAGACAACCCGTTATCACCTTATGTTTCTCAGTTACCACTGAAAAGTCAAGTCCAACGTTTTTGACGATTTTCAGACAAATTATTGTTTAAGTGAGCGCATTCATGTGCCGAATTACCATCAACGTCTGGTGGCCGTTAGACCGACTAATCGCTATCTCATATAACTCTCGTATAACGCCAAACGACTATCAGTCCACGTAATTAGCATACTTGCAAATTATTGCCTTTTTCTCTTGACTGGTCACTACTTGCAACCAAACTGATATCAGCATTAAGTGTCCCTTCGATACTGTGATGTTCTCATTTGAACAATTTTTCGATAGCATTCCTCATTTCCGAGACATTCTAATGCACAATTTATGTTGGAATACCCTGTATATAGTCTCCAATGTGCTTTTGAGACGAAACCAGGAATAATAGTTACGAATATCCTGAAGTGAATACCCAGAATATTGCTGTTCTATCACCAAGTTTCACGATTATGTGAGTGAGCTTGTGTATTTTTAGCTCGTTATCCGATTTTGCAAATCTCTTGCGCGTCGTATTATATATGAAGCACGTCTGCTTCATTTCCCATTCTTCCCGCATAGTATTACTTATTTTTACTCTTTTGCTGCACCCTACTGGGTCAGACACATTAGGCCGTGGCACGTAACGCGCGAATGTAAATACGTGCATGCATCCAGGGAATGACTTTGCGAATAGCTAGCGCCCATTGTTGACGAATGATAAACCACGTATTTCGACGGTAGCGAAATAATTTTATGTACATATTGAATCGATGGTTTTACTCTTCTCTTTATTCCCTATCCATTCTTACTTTTCTTTTCACATTATTCTTACCTGTAAAAAATCGGATTCACTTGCTTTCGCGATAATTTCACCCGTTGTACGTGCAACGGAATCATTTGCATTAGTTGTGGAGATACTTCGTCGACGACGTTTAAGAAAGAACATTTATGCGGAAAAATTTCGATTATATATTTGTAGAATATAATCTGGCGAAAGATCCAGTCACAATGCAATTGGAATCACAGTATACCCATGCATTGCTGTAATGTCACGTTGCAATTGTGAAAACATATTTTAAAGTCACCCCTGTTACAACAATAGGTGAAAAATATTGTCGTTCAGTCTACCAGAATATGTTAGCAATTATTTTAGTATCGCAGAAAAATATATGTCTCAGTGGGGAGGAAATGGTTAGAAAAGTAATTTCAGTAATAGCAGAGAGTATTGAGAATGAAGTGTGCGAGATGTTTACGTAAAAAAACAGACAAGTTTTATTTTTAACAAATAGTATATATATATATATGCATATGTCTATCATTCAATAACTACTATAAAATATCATAAACATTATTAGGCATATAACACAAATATCTGGCATTCAATGCTTCGAGTGTATATAAGTTTACAACACACACATACATAGAAACCTATACAATTGTCACTTACTTCATATCAAATAAAATAAGAGCTAAGTAATTTTATTCATATAACTTCATATTTTACGGACGAATAGTAAATTCCCGTGTAATCCATCTAAAACGCTTGGTCGAATTGTTTGTCTGAATTCTGAAACCCTTAATTTTCTATTACAAAAAAACAAAAAGCAAGTTCATCGGTCTATCCGAAGTCTACTTAAATCTTTTGTCTAATACGAGAACATACAATATAATAGTAGAAGCAGGGTTTGAAAGTAACGCTTTGTTATCTCGCATCGCGTCTTAAACCCTCCCATTGCTGTAACGAAAATTTCTTGAACGTTTAATAATTATTAAATGATTACTTATTAGTGTGACTCTTTATACAAATTGACAATATTTGGTCGTAAAAGTTAACAAAACCTGGCAAGATAATATACAAGCTTACTCTTTCTCCCTCATTTTCTTCATTGAGCAGTTTTCTTACGATTTAATAGTACAATTCATTAGCGAAAATTTCTTACAACAATTATTACGCATTAATTTTCTTTTCATTTTCAATTCATTTCCACTTCAATTTTCACAATCACAGCCATTGGTGGATAGTAATGTTACTCAATTTCATAAACAGTCATTAATGTTAAATAGATAAACTTTAAACGGAGAACGACAAATTTAAAAAATTGAATAATTCTATACTTTTCAAGGCCCCTGCGTGATTCATTATTATTATACTTTACGTGATGCACCAAATCATTCTGTATGTCAAAGCTGAGACTTATTTAACTCTACCCAATTTCAACTAGTCTTGAGATACTTATTTATAATCATTTCGCGTACGTTTTCACAGTGATATTAATTTATTTTGTATGCGATATCTCAACCACTGAGCGTCGTCGATCTATGCCGTTTACTTAATTCTTTCTGTTCCGGAACTACATTCTTTACAAAACAATTACAGATAAATCAAGGATGCATAATGTATGAGTAAACAATGCCTTGACAAGTAACACAGTAATAGTAAGAAAACAAAAAAGACTAAGAGTATAGCAATAAAAGTGGGAAAAAAATAGAGGAAAACTAAAATACCCTGAACAATTCAATGTTTATGTGACAAATTTTTTTATGACTATAACATCAGTGTTGATAAATAAATTATGTTAGTTTTCTTTCGTACACGAGCTCTGCGCTACAACCTAAGAATTAACTTAAATAAGGAATTAGAAAAAAAAAAAGAGATAACACTAAAGCTGACGCAACAACGTCTTGAATTGCACTCGTCAAATCAGCTCTGTGCATATCACTGTTACGTTATGGTCGTGTCTGAATTTAGGGTGAGTACGATTACCGAATTTAAAAATTAATATTGACTCTCGGTGTATAGATGACAATTCATTATGTTACGTATATATAGTCCCGTCAAAGGGATCAACGAATTCATATTTCTCTATCTGGTGCTCTTCAACTTCCAGCGTAAGAAAACAAATGCTGCTATACGTAGCAGAACGAATATCAATAGCAGGGCGAGAATATCCAGCGTAAAGTCTGCGTCTTCCATATCCAACTCTTGAAGAGTTATCTTAGGACTTTTGAAGTGGCAGTGAACCTGGGGACAGACATTTTTTTCTCAATTTTTATACACAAAAATTCACTCTAACAGTTTTTTGTCAATGAATATATGAATGAATATGAATATGAACCTACATTGTTGAATACTCATAAGCTTGGAGATATGGGATTCAAATAAATTTGGAAAGTTGGTAGGCGAATGAAGACTTTGGGAAAGTTTCTAAGAGTCAGAATCGTTAAGTTTATTTAAAACAGTGCGAATGCTTGTCAAATTCTTCCCAATATTTCAAATTAAAGAAGTCCTTTTGCAAAACATTTGCGATGCACATGCTAATTTACACTGATACTGAAACATATTTTTTAAGCACTGACGACATCGAATGTCTGTGTTAAAATAGATTTTAAGCATAGAAACAGTTTGAAATGATCACAATCATTTAGTCGGTCGTGAAAAGAAAATGCTTTTTAGCTAAGTGCTTTTCAATTAAGTTTGCCAAATTTCGAATGCTTTGGTGAAGTTTTACAAGGCGGCGAAGTAATGAAACATCAAATAGTACGATATAGAGTAAATTAAAACTGTATGAATGAAAATTGTGAAAAGCGTCTGTGATCTTCATTCGTTGTTTACTATAGTCGTAATTAATCATGTAATACTCACAACAGAGCACTTTAGCCTTTCACGAGCAAATGAATAGGTGGCCAATGCAGTGCCTTCGAAACCGTATCTGATGTAGCTCAGGTAAGTGATCCATCTGAGGTATATCGGTATGGCATCAAAGCTGACAAAGAAGCCTGAGAACAGGAGGAACGGTACCGACATCACCGGAGCTAAGAACACTCCGTTCTGGACATTCATTGCTGCGCCAACTACCAGACCGACGGATTGAGCGACGAAAGATATCAGCAAACAGGCTCCGAGGAACATGCTGAATCTCATCACCTCCGCAGGTTGGCTCGTCAGGAAGTAAACGATGCTCACATAAATAATGCAAAATATCGCCTGAGGAAAGAAGAAGTGGATATTCGGTAAAGAACAAAGTCTCAGACGTCGCATGAAATATGACCAAAATGTTGTTTTATATCTTTAATGATAGAATTTATCCGAAAATCGTTAATAAAAAGAGCTTGGAAACTTTCTCACCTGAAATGGAATATCGGAAACAGTGATCGCCAAGTAATACGACTTCAAGGAATACCACCTATTGAAATTTTCCTTCAGTAAAACAGGCATCTCTAGAGGAACTGCAGAAAGGAAGCGACAATTACTAAGTCAGAATGTACAAACCAAACAAACTCGTGCTCAGTGCTGAAGAATTATTCCTGCTGTACTCACAAGATAGGATGGTGATTGTCATCGATGTGTACATTAGGAACAACATGTTGAAAAACAAGAAACCAAGATTACTCAGAACTTTGGCTCCGTCATTACCGATGTCCCAGTAAAGTGCGCCGATCAAGAGTCCCACAAGAATGTGAGCGAAGAGTCGAAGATACATCAGAGTCTGAGGGAGACAGAAGGAAGTTGAAACTGGGTATTGAGCACGACTTGGAATCGATAGAAACCGTATTCGTTCAATCAGATATGCGTAGTGTGAATTTTAAACTTGTCACAAAACATCGCAACCTGTTACTGATAAAAAAATCAATCGATGAATATCGCCTACTCACCCAGTCTCGTCTGCTGAACAGCAGTGTCCTCTTCAATATTATCCAAAACTGTACTAATTCCGTGGTTGGATATCTTTCTGGGGCAACAACGAGGCCCTGATCGAGTAACGCTGTTGTAACATTTTCCTTTTTCTCAATGCTGATTGGTATTGTTACTTGACCTGTAAGATAAGAGGTATAGAAACAGTTCCAGAGAATGAGAAATAATTCATTTTACAGAACATTCCCTGTACTGGGGGGTGAAACTCACTCTCTTTCGGTATGTCGTTGCAAGCGTAACCCGGAATAACGAAATTAATAGTACCATTGTTTTTCAGATTTTCATTAAACTTTTCCGTGACGTTATTGGCATCATTTTTGTCAATTACGTCGGTGGCTTTGCTGTCATTATTAGAGACCGTGTTGTTAAGAGACTCCGGTTTGCCAATCGCAGGAAACTGGTAACCGGTTCTGATGTCTCGTTTTCCATTGTCAATAGCGTTGACCAGATTTCTAATGTTGTCTCCGTATTCTCCGCAGGAAACCTCGATAACTGTGATTTGGTGATACGAAAGAATATTAATCAACACTTGATGAAAATGAATTTCTGACCAGCACGTATGCACCCAGAGCAATTTCTAGTCTAGTTACCATACAGTCTTTAACTACTTTCATATTTTACCATAATGAAAAAATAGAGTTCTGGATATAAATGAAAATGAGTTTTGTCGTAGTAACTAGAAAATCTAGTACATGTGACTATTTTCTTTAATTGTTGTTACTTGCACTATATTTTCTTGCAACTATTGAGACGACTTGAAGTTGACGCAGCAATAAACTGATGTTAAAGCCTTATTCAACTGAAAACCATGTAATAAACTAGGCGTAAAGATTTTATGCTGTAGCACCCAGAAAATTTGTTATTGACAACTATAATCACACTAAACAGTTACTTGTATCATATTTTCTAGCAATTTTCCAACGATATTAAATCAGTTACTGTAACAATTCACGTATTTTACTAGAATATTCTATTAACTATAAGAAATAAAAATTTTCTCAGCGCACAGTTAAGCGAGAACCGGAAATTGGCTTCTGAACTTGCATGTCAACGACTGAAGGGTCAATATAGTGCTCCGAAAGGCCTTTCACCCACAGTGATTAGCACAACTTACTGAATGAAGCGGGGTTGTGGTAGCTTGGACAATTCAAGCCTAGAGAACCTAGGAACGGAACGAGCTGTGACGATGATCCTTGGTAGACACACTGGCCTTCGGCGAGCGTGTAAAGAGCATCGAACATCTCGAAAAGCCTCGCACTGGGCTGATGTATCGTGCAGACGATGGTTCGTCCTCCACGAGCAAGAGTCTTCAGCAGTGAGATGCATTGGAAACAGGATGAGGAGTCCAGTCCACTGTTGACGAGTGAAGAAATACAGGGGTATTAAAAAATGAGACAAAAAAAAGGAAAACATGTATATTCAAATGGTTGCTTGGGATCCGAACTACGCGATTAGCATGACCGATCATCGACCAATCACTTCGAGTCGATTAGAATTGGAAATTGAGGGCCACAAAAAATTTTATAGAACCTGTTGGTTCTGTATTTTGCTACACCGAGTTTAAATATGCTACATGACAAACGAGCGAACAATGTTTAGAATGAGTAGCTCGTATTGAAGAAAATAAAAAAAGCCTATTATGGGTGTCGATGTATAATTATTACTAAACACATATGCAATAGTGTCTAACATTAAGATTGTTAATTATACAGTTCATTTTATCGAGGTATAATTGATCGGCCCAACGCACGAGTATAAATTATATTGAATGGTAAAAAATGTAAAATTTTTATTCTACACTACGTAAGCAGTATACTGCATTATATCTAACAAATTGAATTGTACGCGAGTAAAAATTCACTTTTCGAAATTATTATCGTATGACAAGTTGATTCGTTTCTTCAAGCAACGATGACACGCAACTTTACTTAAATTTTGGTCTGTCTTTTAGGGGAAAATTCATGACTATGAAACATTTTTGCCCGCAGATGTGACGCCATAAAATTTATGTAAATTTTCGGACCGCTTTTTTGCAGAGATCTTAACAAGTTGATTTGTACTCATACTTTACGAAGGAATGAAACAGAAAAAAATTAGATAGAACAGGTTTTTTCGTCGAAATTTCCATGTCAATTTGATAATTGAAAACCCGCTTGCTCGAATCGACGATTTGCAAACTTATACGTATTCAGAAAAAAATTCCGACGTTCGTTAGCTGCGTGAGGAATTTAATCAATTCCCGTTTCGTTGAATATCAAGGTCTGACATTCGTATACTTATGTCACGTCCACGGATGTCTAAGCAAAATAATTAGTTAATAGCAAGGAAGCAAATTTTCGCAAGGTTCCAAATTGATGCTCATTCCTGTCCCTGAAATACTTTTTTTTCTCCGACGTATCTTATTGTTAGACTTGCCGACTCGATGTAATACTAAAATCGAAGACAAGTAATAGTCACAGAACTAAATTTGGAAAAAAAAAGAAAAGAAAATTGCAAACCGTCGTCGAATGTAACTCGAGGTTGTAATTAGCCGTGCCTTCTGACACCAAGTCACAAACAGGAACAACAAA
This sequence comes from Diprion similis, assembly GCF_021155765.1. Classification (NCBI taxonomy): domain Eukaryota; kingdom Metazoa; phylum Arthropoda; class Insecta; order Hymenoptera; family Diprionidae; genus Diprion; species Diprion similis. The sequence goes on along the minus strand of NC_060110.1, from coordinate 22,962,207 downwards.
GAATAATAATAAAACGTACGAGAAAAATTATGTGACCAGCCTTGACAGCCGCGAGTCAGAAACCAGTTTAACGTTCGTGAGTTCATGGAAACTTTTAGTATCACGAGATTCTACACGCAGCTGCTGTAAGTGTAGCTAATTGTGAGGTTCAATATATTTTTTAGATGTTTTATCGACTGGCACCGTACGGTTATAATAATTTTATAAATCTGTAATACATTCGTATAACACAAATTGATACAGGAAACAGAAAGAGACAAAAAAAAAAAACCACGTAAATTTTTTTGCAGTCATTATACTAAGTCTGGAACGAAATTTTCCCTTTTTTGCAATCAATTTGTGTACCCTGCGTTCTATTTTTCGAAATCAGTAGCTCAAAGTTAACGATAATTTCACCGTGTATCCATTTATTATATGTATTATGTCGATATATTTTTATAAAAAGGTTGATAAATAGTTGGACACATGTAGATTCTGGGAATTCAGGATTTCCAAGTTCGGCGATGATCAATATCCAAAAATATATACTCAATTCCGAAATAAGGAAAAAGAGATATTGCTTCAAATTTCAAATTTATAACTCGATTTGATGTCTCTACGTATAAATTCATTTATGAGATGGGCGGAAAAAGTATGAATATTTCGTGAGAATAACCTATAACATGAAATATAAATGGGGCGAAGAGGTCGCATTGTCCGAATAAATAAGATTATGCGGAATGTCGAAGAAAATAGAAAAACTTCCGTCACCGGAAAAACCGGGATATGATTAATCCGACCGCAAGCAAGAGATGCATGCACGTCGGTGGAAGTATAAAGTATCTTCTCGCGAATCAAAGATTTTTATTATGCCTACTGGGAGAAATCTTATTTAAGAAATTCCAGTCATATCACGTATCTTTTTGCGTATACATATATACGTCATCACATACAGTATACAATGTGGGTATAATCTACATATATGTATAATATGCGATGAATAAACTCAGCGCTTTCTCGCACTGCGTTCCAAAGCGAAATTGCACTTCAGTTGGCATTATTGGAAAATGTCCTCACGACGTCAAAACCTGATTATCGGCGCCATTTTATCACCACATAACCTAAGTTTTTAATTTTAATGAAGGCAAATCGTAATTCTTGTGCTTTCAAATTACTCATGTCACGTAAATTAATTAATCATAATCAATAATATATCTGTTTTATTATTCAAAGGCGAAAAAAGACGGTCAACGGTTAGCTGTCAGCATAGTTGCATTGGTTTGATTTTTTCCAACTAGATGTCACATTGCAAAGTGATAATATCAATATTAACATGCCATTTTCAACTTTTAACTAAAACATCGTAATAAACGATTTTTGTATTAACGATCTCTTCTCTACGATCGATATTTTCCGAATGAAACCATAAATTCAAGATGGCGGCCGAAGCTGCTTTCAGACAATTAGAAAAAGAAAATAAATGGTATCAAAAAGTTGATATTTCAGTTATTCTTTCTTGTATATAACGTCTGGGCTAATAATTAATCGTAAATAATATTTATATATACAAGAGATGTGAGTTTCACCTGGTCGGTTCGTCGAAAAACATAATCGGTGGGTTGTTGACCAGCTCGAGTGCAATTGAGAGTCTTTTTTTCTGACCGCCGCTCAAGTTCGAGGTCATGGTATGTCGGTGCTCCGCAAGTCCAAGTGTTTCCAGGATCTCTTTCACCTGAAACAGGCGTTAAAGATCCTCCGATTAAGCATTACGTTGGCAATAATGAGAGACATGATCTCGAGCATGAAGGGTCGTGGTGACTCGGCCAAAGGTCGTTAAACAAAATTATGGATGTTGAGGATAAATAAGCAAACTCGACAACAGTAATAAATTCTTTAATTCCTACGCACGACGATTTTTAATTATTAAAACTATACAAAGCAAATGATTCGTCATAGTTCAATTCCATGAAATGATTTTCGCACACTCTGTACAAATACGAATACAAAATGAAACGAGGTTATAAATTATAAACGCTGCATCGCGATATTTTATTGTTCAGACAGAGACTTGACGAGGTGGAATAACCGGTCAATAAATCATCAGTGATATTATCTTAAGATTAATTAATACTCCTACCTTTACCGACCGAGTAAACGGGCGAGTTACCTCGGTCGGTAAAGGTAGGAGTACTACACCCCCTTAAACTCACCACTTCTGCCTTTTCAGCTTTGGTCACGTGGCTGCCAAGCTTCAGGTTCGACGCAACCTTCATGGCTTCCTGCACGGTCAGATTTCCGTGCAACTGATTGTCCTGCATAATGTAACAAGAGAGCTTTCTGAACGCACTCAAATTCCGCTCGTGTCCGTTCATCGTTATGCTGCCCTCCATCCCTGTCGTTCTGAAAATCAGAAATTCATATCACACGTTTAGACTTCGTTCTCCGAAACAGTGGATCCAACTTCCTACAACTTTGAACAGTCTGACACACACAATTTTTTGCACCGACTCATAAAATACAGTTAAAACCTGACTGTCGAGTTGAAACACAGCATGTTATACGATAAATATGCAAAGTTCAAAGTGATTTCTTTCAACGTAGACCGTAAAAATTGTACTCAGCAGATAAACAAGTATATTCAATCTATAAGATCGGCAAAAAAAACTTTTCAAAATTATAATATATTCTCAAGTCTAAACTTTTGTCCCCCTTAATTAATTCTCTGGATTATATTAAAACCAATCACCGATCAGCGATGAATGATTTGTCTCTTCTATTATATAATTATTAATCATAGTAAAAAAAAAAACTTGTTCACAATATCACGTATAAATAGTACGAAATTCGTGCGTGAAAGAAAGAGAATGAAAAAATAAGGGGAATGATAATAATAACAGTAAAAAAATAAAAAATAAATAAATAAATAAACAACAGTAATGAATTCGCCTTGACTCGACTCTGACCCTGCGATGACACGCCACTTAAAAGTGTACAGTGCAGTACGCGATGATATGCTAATTCAGGCATGTGGTTTAAACGCGAGGATATTCACCAACATGTCTACCTGTTTCTGTTGAATCATGACAATCATGACGCAGGTGACGACACGCGACATAATTTTTTGGATTAATGGCGATTGTCAACCGTTTTGCGTATAAGCAGCTCATGCATTATACAAATGTTTCGTCCAACATCAAGTTAGTGCCGGTGCCTGAAGTTGTATAGTAGATATAATCTATTTTATTGCGAAAAGATGTGTGAAATTTGTGAATATTTTTTGGTATATGCTACATATATGTATATAATAATAATCACGATGCATTGATGAAAATCATTATAACTGATTCATATATTTATTCATTTAATTATATATTTCTTTTCCAAAATTTTTCACTTTGTAATACATCATCACCAAAAAGTAAATGAATCAAATATTTTTTTATCACAATGAATAATATAATTTATACCGTAACTCCTAGCTCGTTTGAAGAATCAATGAGTGGAAAAATTTCAGCTCGTTATTTGATGTTCGTGTAAACTTGTTATTTATTTCAAACCGAATGGACAAATTGTCGCAATAGATAACAATCGCAACCTGTTACAACGGGTTGAATGACGTGAGATGAGTTGATAGAATGGCTGATGATTACCGCTATTAATTATCGATTGGAAAATAGAATAGTTTTCTTTTGAAAGAAGATAACGATGCGTCTAATCGTTTTCACAATATCCCACGATTTATACAATCATAGACATATAATAAGAAAAAACACTCTTCAGTGTATATATAAATAATAATAAATAAACGCGATCTCTCTGCACGGGAACGCGGATACAGCGAGAAAAAGGTTTGAGTGTATTACAACTTCCGGTGTCACTTTGATTATACGTTAACTCGTTTTTTTTTTTTTTTTAGAAAACTACACGTAGCTGTATACCTATATATGTATAATACAAACTAGAACAAGTGTAACGTAAAGAAAGTGAACGAGTGTCACTCTCGCCTTTTGCAAGTACCTACCTACAACATTACAGGTAGATACATAATATCGTCTATATATGTACAACGTATAGCGGTTCAGCTTTCTTAGAGTGTGGGAATGGACGATATATTATAACCGCAGGAGTGTTTGATGTTCGAAAAGTAGAGGAAACGACGAAATACGATTATGGTTATCGGCATGTTTGCGTACATTTGTCGAAAATAATATTACGGTATGGATTTTTGATGTTTTGTTAATTACTTTAAGTCCTGAAACAGTTGGGACTTACAAAGAAGATTCACTTTGCGATATAATCGTGACGAATAAGGAAGAAAAAGAACGAAGAGAAAAAAATTAATCAGCATGCTCAGTGCTCAGTGCATATTTTTATATTATAGGCAATTCCGAAGTTTTTTTTCTTTTCTTTTTTCCACCCCGACGTTATTTGTTCATATTACTTTGAAGAGGTCTTAAAATTACACGATTCGTTCTACGTATAATTATAATAAGTAATGTACTCGAAGCAGTTAGTTGATCGATTGTTATTTTGACCCCGTTCACTCGACGTTGACAAACATGATAATGTGAACTGGTTCATTACTTGTTAAAGAGGAGCCGTGGAAAATGTCGATAGTCGAGTATAAGCTGTATAAACTCAGACCTCGACGTCGCAGCAGCGTAAGAACCAATTGATCCGTTAATTACTCCTCAATATCTATCCGGATACAATATCGCGTATCAAAATACTATTCTACTAGCTATATGTGCGTGTGATGGAAAAGCATTAAAAATTGTGGTAGAATAGTTTGCGTATAAAATTTGCAGAAGACATTACGCATATATATGTATACGTGAAAACGACACGATGTAATTTTTAACATACGTGTAATAAATTGTTACGTAATGCGAGGACTTCCGATCGCCTAGAAAACAAATAATCATCAGCCTTGAATCCGCTTTGTCTATACGCACATTGTTTTCACCTTTGAATTGACAATGACTATGCAGACAATTAAATTCACGACGACGATGTGGTTTAATTGTTCGAACGAAACATTACCATATGTATATATATATATATATATATATATATATATATATATATATATACAGGCAATATAATAACCCTAATATATATATAGAAAACATTACATCAATTTCGATTATTTCTTTCACATTTTTCAAAAGGTTGATAATAGGTATATATACATCATTTATCCAACGAACAAAAACAAAATGATGTATAACCAAGCGATAATAAATATTAAAAATGCGTTGTATGATTTAATCATTAAAACAAGTCAATTATACAAATAAACTGCACGCGTGACGTTTGTTATTACATTGTAGACATGGAGTAACGTTTTTTCCCAGATGATCGTGTTTATTTATTCAAAAAAATATAATTGAGAATTAATTTGCAAGAGACAAAAATAAAAAAAAGTAAGTGTTTTGTACTTGACTGCACACGGTGTAGCGACTGAAAATTATGCAAGATATTTCATCTGTGCAACTTGGTAATAAATTATTGCTCAGCGTCGTGCCACGTATACCTATAATGTAACATATATATGTATAATATATATATACATATATATATATATGTAATATTAAAATGTTGTTGATGAAACCAGAAAAAAACACAAATCCGCTTACAATTTTCATTCCGTATGCCTACTTCTGTGTTACAACATGATTTTTGTTTTCCCCCAATGTTTACCACATAACCGACCTCGTAACGTTTTCCAATATATACATGCAGCTCGGCGTTTAAGGTTAAAGCGGCGATATGGGTAGAGAATCGTGGAAACTTATCCCGCCCCTGGCCCTGATGATCAGTAAGAAACACAAGTATTTACCTCCTCTTGAAAAATTTTCCATTGTTTATACATGTTGTTACATCTGCACCCTAAAGTGATTACGTGGCTCCAATTAAGACGAGAAAGTTACATATTCAGACCAATTGTGTAACGTAAGAAATGTTAAAATGAAGTTATAAATAATAACTTTATCTATTTCTTATCCGTAAAGTAATTCTTTTATATTAATAATTCCGTATATATATATATATAAATTTATTATTCTTATATCATTTTATTCTGCCAACTTGAGTAATAAAACATTTTTAAACCGTTCGATAGTGTAATTGCGATGGTCACGCGTGTTGTAAACACACATTCGTATGTCACGTACAAGATATTATAACGGGGATGTGAATTGAATTGTTTTGAATATCATGAACACGACGAGTTGATGTAAAACATAATGAATTTCGAAGAGTCGTGAAATTGACGAAACACCGAGGCTAATGTTTCAAAATTGTGTTATACTTCATAGCTGTATCACGAATATTCAGTTACTGACACAGATTCGGAATTGACAAACCGCTATCATCGTGTGTAAAATTAACGTTTGACCCCATAGAAAGGGAAGAGAGAGATTGATTGATGTTTATTATTATTAGAGAGAGAGAGAGAGAGAGAGAGAGAGAGAGAGAGAGAGAGAGAAAATTGTGTAACTTGCAGTAGACGATGAATACAGATCAGAAGAAACATAAAACAAAAAGAGTTTTATGCAAATAATGAAACACAGTAGGACTTGAGAATTTGACGCTAAATTCGTTATTAACACGTTTTATGCTGTGTGCTATTCATCTCGTTTCGCGTAGAGCCAATTGCGTAATTTCGTGATATATTGCACTTTGTATTATACAATAGATCCTGTATATAAGGCTCTTAAAATATGTGAAAAAATTGTACAACACTGTATAGCTCTTAGCTCTTTGAGAATAAAAAATTATACACTTCTTATATTCTATGAATGTTTGCAAGTTGTTTTTTCTCTGGACTTTTGGCGTGAATTTATGAGAGAGAAAAAGAAAAAAGAAAAAGAATGAAAAAAAAAAAAAAAAGAAAGAAAAAATTGTCTGCAAAATTTATTAGAGAAATACGTAAAACTAAGCGTCACTTTTGCCATGAATGCCTATATATTTTCAGCCGCCAAGATCGTATCATTCGGCGAAATTGTGTATACAGTATACTACATATAAAGTAAATTTTATCTCTACCGGTTCAAAAACGCTGACGATTAATCGATTAAAGTTCAAGTTCGGACGCGAAATGAGGACAAACGAACTTTTCAAGTGTTAATGATCTGTATACGTGATTTTTTGGTAAATAAATTAACAGAGCAAAAGAGCTAGAATTGATAATTAAATGTTTTAAACCTTGAAATTATTAAGCATAAAATCCAGTTGTGCAACGAGCTGTTTCAACGTTGCAAACTTTGGACCTAAAAAGTGCGATTAGATTAGATTCGTCAAGATTAGGGCGTAAATAATATTATTATACCAAACACTGACGGTAACTTGAAGCTATCAGTTATTCGTGCATGAAATGATAGCGCGATTAATTATTTAACCCTCGCAATTAAAGCATCCGAGCATTTCATTCCTCGGCGTATAAAAATGGTGAAAATTTTCTTTAAAACTTGGTATTTTGTACATGTAGACATGATTTATATAACTATATGCACTCACTTGTATCCAGTGAGGATGTTGAGTAATGTGGATTTTCCCGCACCCGATGGACCCATGATTGCGGTCAATTCTCCAGATCGCAGCCGTCCACTGACGGACTTCAATATGGTTTTTGAATCTGAAAAATAAAATATATCGTAAGAACAAGGATTGGCACGATAAAAAAAAAACGTCGAGTTAAGAAAGCGCGAAAGAAAGCGCAGGATTAGTGAATAATGAACGTATAACAACATAAAATTTGAAAAACAAAAATAAAAATAAATAAATAAATTTTAGATCTCGCACGCGTTTCTCAAACTATAAAATTTCTCTTATTTAAGGGTACGGCGTAGTTATTCCTTACCGACCGAGTAAGACGTCACTTATTTCCGTAACTATTATCAAAGTCTATATGCAAAAATTTCGTTAAATATATTCCTGCAAATTATTATTATTATTATTATTATTATTATTCAGGAATAAATATTATAAAACATTTGTCGATACTTTTCTTCGCTTTGCTTTTTTTCAATCGTAACAAGCGTTGCTCAATCGGATGAAATCTATATCTGAGCCTGCGTCTAGGTGGTGTAATTCGATCCTTAATGCCAAAGAAACTGATTCACTGCGTGTAAATTTCATCAAGTTACGTTTCTAGGTGTATAATCACGTTGTTTAATGTTCCGCGCAAAGAGAATCGTAAAATGAATTTGCATTTGCAAACGAATCTTTACACCGTTTAAATTACCGTAAAATTGTCGAGTCAAATTATTATAATACATGCATTGCACGTATAATTGATATTCAGATATGTGCTTTAGTTTAAAACTGTACATCATATCGTTTCGGTTCGGATGTTTTTATTACTGAATACGAGAATAAATTCTTGCAAAAATCCTGACTCAATTTTTTGCCTCATACATTATTTTATTTTATTATTTATTTATTTATTTTTTTTTTACGTTTACCGTACTCCAGGAACAACTAGGTATGGTAAATTTACGGTTGCTTTTTACGAGAATACTTAAGAGTTTCTCGCATTATAATTCTTGTATAATTTTCTACAAACAATTATAATACGCAAGTACCGAAACCGCAGACTATTTGAATGAAAATCAAAATAATTTCAGACCAGAAACCGCAGGCCGGCAATAATTCTACACATAAATAAAAATTCTCGAGTGAATGAGAGGCGCGTTTTGAATACAGCATAATATATGTTTAAAAACCGCAAATCGTTATTTGAGTATATCCCAAGTTATTACATGGTAGGTAACACGGTACATTACAGATATTACAGAGATTACAATACAAGATGTGCATTGGAGTGGCGCAAAAAAACCGACTATTTTTTTTTTTTTTTTGAGTCTCGTGTAACAAAATGTTAGTTTTTTATGTTTTGAGAGCGCACTCCAAAGGACAGCTCAATAAAAAAAAATTTTAAGAGGTCGCTCCAAATTTTAAAAAAATGTCAAATACGTCAAAAAATAAAATAAAAAAAATTATATTTTCTGTATTTCGATTGATTTTTAATTCATGTCGTGGTGTATTGTTATCGATTCTTTCTTACTAAATTAAAGAAGAAAAAATTTATGAAATTTTAATATGAATATTAAAAGGTCGCTCGAAAAGATCTAAAGAAATGAATAAAAAAAATTGAAAAAAAATTATGAGCGACCTTTCAAAATTTAAATTTCGAACCGAAACTTTCGGAAACTTATTTTTTTTTATCTATAAAAATTATACCGTAACGAAAAAAAAAAATCGATTTTTGACAATTTCTGACGTTTGAAAAAATGTGGAGCGACCTCTTAAAAATTTTTTTTTGAACTGTCCTTTGGAGTGGGCTCTTAAAACAATAAAAAACTAACATTTTGTCACACGAAAATCGAAAAAAAAAAAATAGTCGGTTTTCTTGGGCCACCCTAGTGTGCATGTTTATTGTACGGATAAATAATCTCCTCTACTTGTCACGATGACCTGGATAATTATGTTAAATATTTGTAACAATAGAGAATTGTACATAATACGAAACGGATAACTAGGGAATGCTAACATTGTTGAACACCGAATGGTATAAAGGCCACAAATATTACGTATCGATCACGAATATTGACGTTTCAATTAATGTCGATATTCTTTTAAGGTATATATATATATATATATATATTGTTAAGAAGCAGCGGTGTTTGAACATTGCCCGAAAATATCATCGAATCACGATGCACCCATGCGTGCATGCATGCATGCGCGATACATGTGCAAACAAACTGTTTCCATCGCGTGCAAAGTTCTCATCGATCAAAGAGAATACGGATAGAAAAATATCAGGGATCAAAGATTAAGGATCGTAATATAAGAGGAGAAGCTCTTTTATTCCTCGTAATTATATCTTTCCTTTCCAGTTTATTCTCCGTTTATCTTAATTTTTTTTTTTTTTTTTTTTTCTTTTCTATTTATATATGTAATATATACGTATTCCTAAGAATAAAATCCGATTAAGCGTTGAATGTTGAATTACCGGATAATCTGTGACTTTGAACGTGGAATCGGACAAGGTCTGAAATTCAAATTTTTGATTTGTTAACTTTTTCTTTTCTACTTCAATCTGCCGAACGAAATGATTGTGTCTGATTGTAAAGAAAAAATTTTGGAGAGGAGAAGAAGAAAAAAAGAAAGAAAAAAAAAATCAGGAGAAATTGAAATAAATAAAGCAAATCAAATAATAAGTGATACGTAAAAATTCGTGCCGTTTTTTTTTTTAAATTCTCCGTATACCTTCATATATGTATGTATAACGAATCCAAGGTTGTCGAGGTAACTTTTTTCTTGCAGAAGAATTCGAGACAGAATTCTCATAACGACTGGTTCTGTTGAATATGGATAATCCGCGCGCCATTACGAACGACGCTCGTTTAATGTCAGGATAAATTTTTTTTGCGAGGTGGGGCAATATTTTTACATTCAATTTTTCCTATAATTTGATAATATAAATAAGATCAGTTGATATTTATGTTGTTAAAAAAAAAAAAAAAAAATCGTGGAACAAATTTAAAACGTTTGTAAAGAACGTGTAAAAAAAAAAAAAAAAAGCATTCATTTTTCTAACAAAGTCTTTAAAAGTTTATTTTGACGGTAAAAAACGCACATAAATCCTTATTACTGTAACCTATATAATAAATAAAATACATGAAAAGCCAAAACGTGCTACTTTTCGTAATTGGCATCGTTATGTACGTATAAAAAATTTAAAGTCGATCTATAGGTGAATTTAAATTACCCTTAATTCCGAATGAAGCCCCTTACTCCTTCATAATGCTTCGTAGTCCTCTCTCTCTCTCTCTCTCCCACTCTTTCTCTGACTCACTAGACAAACGTAAAAATGACGAAAAAAGATGGAAAAGGGATATTCTATCACTAGCCGCTAAATTGCGACGATACGTTTTAATTAATGTTTAAAATAAAGTGATAAAAATTTTACCAATAAATAAGAAAAAGAAAACACTCAAATCGTCATTATTCCAAATGAACGATACGGATGAGATAATTATAATGATAATTTTATTTAAGAATTTATTTTAAATGACAGACGATTTGAAGAACACGTGTGCAAGTATTTTAATATACAATATACTGGTTTTAATCAAAACTACCTTTACAGCAATGCAAGGAATTGAAAACGATAAACACGATGACTAACAAATGTCATGTCCGCAATATCGAAGAAAAAAAAAAAGAACCAAAAAAAAAAAAAAATTTCCTCAAAGATAAAAATCCTCGAAACGAATTGACCAAAAGTTTTAACTATAATCGCATCCGCAGTGTCGACGGAGAGTCTTTTATTAGACAAGTAATTACACAAAATGAGGAAATAAGACCGAACGGAAGCAAAAAAAAAAATTACAACCGAATATATAGGCATAAAATACTCAATTGAAGGAGTTGATATGAATATATAACTGATCGGAATTCACCCCTGAATTATAAAAGCCTTCTGCAATGCAGTCGATGTCTGGCCTTGGCCGAAGGTATATTAACATATTTTCAAACCAGCTGCACACCTTTCGCCATAATACGAAGGAAAGAGAGACAGCGAGAGTCGCAAAGTGTGTCACTTATGTTCATTTGTATCTTTTCTCGATGAAATTTTTTCCTCTTAGTATTGTTATTATTATTATTATTATTATTATTGTTACATACATTTCTTTTCATTTTAAAACATCCAAATACATTTTTTTTTTGCCAAAGTTTCAATCACATTTACATATGATATATATGTATACTTTATGCAATTGAAAAGTAACGAATTCTTCTCATTAAATCTTTCATTTATTATTCAAATATTAATGCCAACAATTGTTATTTTATTATTATAACTCCTGATTTTTAGTCGTTTAGAATTTGCAGCTTTTTGTATCTTTTGCATGTTATAAACATACGAATAGGAATATCCTATTTTTTCTATCGAAACAGGTATTTGAATATGAATATTATTTTGATGGGAAACGAGAAGTTCGTGAGAAATGGCAAATTGAATATCGCTTCATGACGCATGACGCAAAAAATCTGCTGCGTCGTTATTTTGCGTTGTTTGTTGCCTCGAGGAAGCTCGAGTGAGATTGAAAGTAATTAATGTAAAAACCCCCAATTAACTGTGAGAACATCGATGCAGAAATTTATCCGTTATTTTCAGGCTCGATTAAAGTTATTTTTGGTACATGATTAATATTTTACGTGGAATTATGAGCGGATAAAAAACGTGTATCGATGTTGATAAGAAATTGTTGACAATTCTGAGAGAAAAACGCGGAAATGGTAACGAGATGTTACGAGCAAATAAAAATGTGTATTTGCAAAAATTAAAAAGCTCATAATAAAGAAAAAAAAAGATTTCAGATCGACTCTTCATTCGCCGAATACGCATCGGAATAATAATATAAGAATATTCAGATTTAATACGCCTTTGATGCTTTAATAAACCCGAGATCGAGGCTAAGAAAGATCGATTCGATTTTCGCAGAAATCTGCAAATATAGCGAACTTGCTTACCGTTTTGTATCTGCGCGTAGTTTTTTTTGTCCCATGTAAGATATGAAGTTAAGATGCAAACCGAATTTAAAAACATATATATATATATATATATATATATATATATATATACCAAATTTGAAAAGTTTCACTCTAAAAATATATGAACGTCGTCTTCTATTTCCTGTCTATCAATAGGTAAGTTAAAAATGATTTATTTCCGATATTCCACTTCTATTTTCCCAATATTTTATCACAATGTGAAATATAATAATTAATATATAAGAATCGAACGATTCATAGCATCATTCTCCGCCCGAAGCAGTCATTATATATCGATAGATAAATTTTGAAACCGGACAAAGTTTTTGTCCCAAAGATAGAAGATCCGGTATCGACTTCGAGCTTCGATCGCGTTGAAAAATCGAAAAAAAAGGTTTGGGATACAATTTTATATCTGCGACACAGTCTATTTATAACTTTCACAAGAATGTGGTTCACCTTTTTACAAGGAGGAAAAACACTAGCTTTTGTACAAGTTATTATGTATTTACTCGGTCGCCCTGATTTGTTTCGTTCGATAAATAATTTGTTTGATGGAAACGAGACTTTAATTGGATTGATGCAACGGTTGTTTGATTACATTTTTCTTTTTTTCTTTTTTTTTTTATTATTATTTTACAAATTTCATTCAAGTTGATTATGCTACCGGGATTCAAAACGCTTATTTTATTCAAACAAATGGTTTATGTTTATTACAAAACAGAAGAGAAAAAAAAAAACCGGAGACCAAGTTAATGAAATGCCATTTATTTGTAGGAAGCAATTTATTTTTTGTTTTTTTCAAACCGGAAATCGGTCGGTAGTATAGTCGAAATAAGAAAAAACAGAAAACGGAATCAATTTGTCGAAAAAATTCAAGGTAGACTGATCGAGAAAAAAAAAAAAAAAAAACCGAGTCTTAGAGGATATCGTGTGAATGAGAATTATTATATTTAATATTGTTATATTAGAATATATTAAATGTTATTATATTGAAAAGTTGAAACTTGCGAAGAAGAAGAAGAAGAAAAAATATTTCATCGATTGGTATTTGAGAATTTATATTTAATAATATAGATTTACGAATAATAGATTTTTAATTTTTTCAATTATTACGTGAATATGCGTAATTCTTAATTGGCTGAAGTTTATCGTTAATATAATAACAATTTTCAATTTTCATCGATATTTAATGGCTGAATTTTGTTAAATCACGACTAAGTCAAGCAAGTTTCGTTCTTTTTTCTTTTATCACTCAAAAAGGTTCTTGCGTTTAAATTTTTTTTTTTTTTTTTTTTCTCCGTATCAAATATCGGATAAGCCCGTGTGTCTAAATATGTAATCCAATCGATCTATACGCATAGATTAGAAAATATATCTAAATTTAGGTACAGATGCACCGATGGGTTCAAAAGCCAAGCAAGTCTGCAAACAACGATTAGTCAGAGTTTCACAATCGTAAATATATGAAACAATGAATTTTCTCCAATGAATTATATGAATTTGTTAATTTATTAATATATCACGATTAAGAAAAATTTCCTCTCTGGTGTGGCAGTTATAATTCGAAATAAAATAATGGATATTCAAATAGCAATGAAAACAACAAAATGTCACGTAACACCAATCCGCAAATTATATTGGACAAGGAAAGCAGACAAAATTTTACTAAAAAATAATCATTCAGTCAAACAGTCATTGATCGTTGCGACGTAAACAAGTGTTTTTCCATCACTATTTTATCCAATTTGAAATGAAAATAAATCTGAACCTACGCCTGCATAACGTAAGGGTTCATATAATAAGGGACAAAAAGTCAATAAAAAAAGAAAAAAAAAAAAAAAAAATTTACTGACAGAGTAAAAATTTCTTGAAAAAATGTAATAATAGAATCTTTTTCGTTTACGTATAGAATTTGAATTCATCTGCGAAACAGACGTTTGAACCGTTTCATGGTATATTGTTAATCAGTCTCAACTTTTGTCGAATAAATCATATTTCTCATTGTTAAAGAAAATTTGACATTTAGGAAAGACTCCAGTGAAAAATATATAATTTCAAAAATACAAGTCTGTTTGTTGCACTCTGAATAATCGCAACCGGGTTGATAATTTTATACAAAGAGTTCTCTCTGCAGGAACGATTATAATATTTAAATATCACAAACATTATTCTTCTTATAGATTTTTGCGACGTTCTCGTGGTCATAATTTGAATACAACAACCGTTGCAGACTAACAAAAAGCTGTATCGTCTGGATTTTTATCGTTCATCGTTTATTTATTTATTTATTATTATTATTGTTATTATTTTTTTTTTAAATATTTCAATGAAACGCGCGGATATCGCCAAAAAAAAAAAAAAAAAAAAAAAAGAAAAAGATTGAAGCAATGAAAAATAAAGTCTCGCTGCGTTATTCAATTTCGTTAATCGTGAGATTGTGTTATTGGAAACAATTTGCAAAAAGTTTAAAACCACACATGATAATACGGATCAAGGCTATTCCGAAGTAAAGGATAAACGAATAAACAAGAGTATAAATGATCAAGAATTTGTTTTCAGCTATACTGAACAGCAGGCTCATTATATAAAATGATTGGCCGCCGTCGGACGACGATGGCGATTAAATTAAATTGCAGGGAACGGATCGACGCCATTATTTCAGTTGCAAAAAGCTGCGAGCGAGCAGAAAATTTCCATCAGTCCAAACGGCTCGTTTCTTTAAAAGTAAAGTACAAGGTCACGTGTTATATACATATACATATATATATATACATATACATACATGGTATATACATAGTGTTATATCCCTTAGATATCATCTGCACTCTGCATGTAATATATTAATATTGCAATCGTCGTCGGTGCGGAAAATGTGCGATCAGAAACCGCGAAGGATAAAGAAGAATTTCGCAATAGAGTTGCACGAATCAGGTTACATATACATATATATATATATACAATTCCGCGGAGGTATAACCGAGGAAATTATTACGGATTTCGAAGTAAAGACGCGGCTATCGATGCAGTAAAACTTGTTATTTTTTTTTCCAATTTCATGTAGGTACCTACGTTATAAATTATGCAATATAAATATATAAGGAAAATTTAGACAATCGATGTACAAAATCAAGTATCCGAATGAATATATAATAACATTGCGAGTAAAATATAATTATCATAGAAATCTACGGAAAGCATAAAATTATTCACTTATACATACATACGTATTGTTATTTTATTTAAAAAACCATACCTTCTAGTAACGATATATATATATATATATATTAGGGTAGCGCAAAAAAACTGACTATTTTTTTTTGAGTCTCGTGTGACAAAATGTTAGTTTTTGATGTTTTAAGAGCCAACTCCAAGGAGAGGTCAAAAAAAAAATTTCAAGAGGTCGCTCCACATTTTTTCAAACGTCAGAAATCGTCAAAAATCGATTTCTTTTTTTTTTATTTTTTTTTCTCGTTACGGTATAATTTTATAGACAAAAAAAAAAAATAAGTTTCCGAAAGTTTCAGTTCAAAATTTGAATTTTGAAAGGTCACTCATAAGTTTTTTACAATTTTTTGCTGCATTTCTTTAGATCTTTTCGAGCGACCTTTTAATATTCATATTAAAATTTCATACATTTTTTTTCTTTTATTTAGTAAGAAAGTATCGATAACAATACACCACGACGTGAATTAAAAATCAAACAAAATATTGAAAAAAATAATTTTTTTAATTTAATTTTTTGACATTTTAAAAAATTTGGAGCGCCCTCTTAAAAATTTTTTTTTGACCTGTCCTTTGGAGCAGGCTCTTAAAACATCAAAAATTAACATTTGGTCACACGAGACTCAAAAAAAATAAATAAATAGTAGTCTAAATTATATATACATATATGTATTACATATATATGTATATACAAAGAGGATAATGAAAGAACGAAGTCAACGGAGTAAATAAAAGTGAAAATATTGTCGCAAAACTTTTACCCGACTTTCATATTGCGGCTTGTCTGCACCGTGGACGTAAGGAACGTGTGTGTATTACGCAGAGCATGCATGCACGGATGGCTCCTATTCCCATGTATAATTCATGCGATGTACGTCTGCGTATTCAGATAGTAGGACGTCGATTAGAGAGGTCTTTCCGATTACCCTGCAGTAGAGATCCTAGATCCTAGATACCTGATCTACGGACGGTTTGCAGGTACAATAGCCCACTTTCACTTCGTGGTCAATGTCATTTCGTGAAACCCGTTTCCACCTTCGCGAGGCGTGTAATAATTATTATTATACACGCGATTACATTATACCTATGCATTGACATCGAATCATATATACACGCAATGTTTTTAGATAATTTTCAAGCCATGCAGAGTTTTTTCAAATTCTACATTATAATACCTGCAGCATGTTTTTTTTTTTTTTGCAACATTTTCTTTCTTTATTTTTCTTTTTTTTATCGGCAATACAACTTGGTTTATTATTCTTCGCGTAAATTTTCTCGTTTTTATTTTAATTAGATCGTTCTTTCTTTGAAAAAATTATAAAAAAATTTTATTCTACCCTCGGTGTTTTCATTTTATCATCAAGTGAGGTGAAAATATTTTTCGCCCCATTATTTATAACAGCAAGTCGACGTGTTATTGATTTTTACTATCCTCCAATCACATAAGATGTTAATTTTTTAATTACATAATTGACATTCACTAATAATGTGTTAATACTTAATTCATCGATTCTAAATGTACAAATCTGGTGATTATGGTATTATTATCATAAACAAATTCGAAAGTCATTGTAAATAATAATATAATATTTCAGTAAAATTCCACTTTTTTTTTTCAAATTGACAACGTAGTATAAATACAACAAGTGAATACACTTGCATAAAATTTCTTTGTAATTTTTCTGTAGTAAAATTTGTGTTCCTAGCTTCCGTTAGAAAAAAAAAAAAAAAAAAAAAAAAAAGTATCATCCATAAATTTTATTCTCTTTTACACGCGGTTAAAATTGGATCGCATGACGTCACGAAATAACGAGGAATTGATTTCCGGTTAACTTTATATATAATAATATATTATGCGTGTAGAATTAAAAATATATAGATATCATGACGTTGATGTAAATATCCAACCAGTTCCTGTTTATCGTCAAACTTGTTCTTATATCGGCGTACGATATATATATATATATATAATTATATATTATACAAAGATATTTAGAGATGTATGAAGAAGTATGCGAATTCGATATTTGGTAATTTTGCAGGTGTAGACAAGGTTTGACCTTTTTTACTATCCTTTTTTTTCTCGAGGAGGGGGAATAAGGATACGTTATTCGACGATGACGATGATGACGATAATAATAATAATAATAATAATATAATACGTAAGTTTTGGTAAACATTCAATAGCCATAAACAAGTTAATTGTATTATCTTTTTGCCGGATTAGGATGAAGAAAATAAATTTATTTAAAGTAATACTATATTGTCGATATGATAACATGTTTGTATTATAGTACAAATATTATCCAACGTTTCGAAAAACTTGTCATTTCATATATATATATATATATATGTATATATCGTACACGGAAAGAATTACTCATGTAATATTATGTAAAAAAATTTTATAATAAAGATAAAGAGGAATTTTTCTAATACATTCAAATGTTCGGAAAATTAATAAATAAAATATGAGGACGTTAATTTTTTTCTATTGTTACATTATCAAATTCAACATCACGAAACGATACTTGAAAATTGATTATTCGAAATTTCTCATAATTTCACAAAACGGATTCGTCAGTTAATTCCAAACTTTATTATACGTTTTTTATAAACAATTGAGAAAAAATTTACTTCAATGTGATTAAAATCCTACATGATCAAACAAACGTGAAATTTTAAACTCGCGAAGCCGAGTTGAATGAGTGTAGAAGAAAAATAAAAAAAGAAATGCAACTCACGGTATTTCTATAACCATAATACCTGATTAAAACGATTGAACGAGTTTTGTGAAATAGTGGATATTTTTCAACGATTGACACACGTTTGTTAGATACACGATACGGGAATCAAAAAACCAGACATGTGTGAGAAAAGAAAGCAAGGAATTAAAAACAAATTTACGAAAATGAAATGAACGATTTAAAATGGAAACTGAACTAAAAATAATTAATACATCAATTAATCGAGTCCGAAAAATCAATCTAACACGACTCGATTAAATCGGTGAAAATGAATCGATTAATCATAGATTTAAAACCAATATTTCGTAAATTTCATTGTACAGTCTTAATAGCGGGAAAAGATTATTTCATAATTACCAATTTCCTTAAAAACATATTTCAATTTAAAATGATGAAAGTGTCCATTTATCTTTGATAAAAATTATTGATACTCTAATCTATTCTAAAATAGGCAGCAAAAACTGATTGAGATGAAAAATAATCGAATCGATCGCTTAATCGATTTAATTTAAAACAACCGATCGATGTAGGTAAGGTAGGTATCTATCTACTCACTGTTTCTGCGTCCTTCCCGAACCCTGTAGGTGAGGTCAGTGAACGCGAGATCAACAGGCGGCCTCGCTGGAAGATGGGTTATGGTCTTTGGTTGAGCGGGGACGATTTGAAGTCGAACCGAGCCTTTGCTCGGCTGCAATAATATCCCGTTGGAGTCGTCATCTTTCGAGCTGTTCCCTTCGAGCTTCATCTTGATTCTTGTTTCCGTACAATTACGCCTGTCTTATCCCAAGTCGCAGTAACGCGTGTCAAGTCCTTCTGTTCTACTTTTTAATTAGATTCTTGTCTTTCCTTTTTCTTTCTTTCTTTCTTTCTTTCTTTCTTTTTTTTTTTTTTTTTATTATCAAAATTCTTCTTGAACCGCGCGAAAATCAAAAAAATTTCGCAATACGAAGGCGAGTATATTATATATGTATATATATTATACCTTGGTAGGCAGTATATTTCGTCAGAATTGTTGCAACGCCACTTATCACCGCCAAGTTTCACCGCCTGCAAAAATCACAGATTTCTTATTATAAAATTTCGACTATATTAATATAAATATATATATTATATAGATATTATTAAACAAGATTTAATAAGATAATGTTAATATGAAATAGGTATAGGATAATCGAGAAGAAAAACGAACAATCGCAATCTCAAATTTTTCTTCCAACTTTAAGAAAGCAATTGGAGAGCAATTAAATGTCCGATTCAATTGCGTCGAGATGAAGAAATTGAGAAAACGAGGATTATAGAAACGATATCAGCGAATCGATTTCTGTTTAGTCTTATCTGTTTTTAAATTTTGGTAGAGGAAAAAGAAATTAGAAACCATAGAACTCGATGGGAATATTTCGACAATTAATGTCTTTGCAATTGCAAATTTTTAATAATTCGTAATTTCGTTCGAAAATGAATTGTGCGGAAATCGTCGATTCATTTTAAGCATAATATTCGCAACTTGATTTTTTTTTTCACAAGTTAATTTTGTCGACTAATCGAAAAATGTAAAATTAAACGATAAAAGAAGAAGAAACGAATAATTTTAATACGATATTATATCTCGAAAGTTATTGACAATTATAAATCCAATTAACTTGATTAACCGCAGTTGTACTTGATCAATTTTTGTGTTTCGTAATTCTGTCTCTTTGACACTGTTTTTACTGGACTGTACACTCGATATAATTCGCAAATTAATAAATAAACCACGACGAGCTGATTATCTCGACAAAGAATTTCATCGACTTTATTTTCTGCCAATTATACATGACCGGCATAATTTACGATACAATGCGAGGAATACTTCAAGTGAAATCTTACATTCTGAACGAATGACGGTGTCTTCAGTGTTCACGTGTAGAAAAAGTCTCTTTGAAAAGCGAAGAAATTCACAAAATGAAATTCGAGCACCGTAAATTAACTGCGACACTTCCGTGCACGATTTTCATCGAAATATCTCTCGAATATCTCTTCATTTACTCACAATTTCAACGACGAATTTTCACTCCACAAATTTACATACCTAAATATATTTATATATATTTATAAATATATATATATATAACATATATTCAATATGTAATATTTGTCAAGTAGAAAAAAAAAAAAAAATCGATTCGTCGAAGACACCAGCACCTGAAGTTTTCACACGCGTCGATTCGATGCTAAATTGACAAAATTAGAGTCTAAATATGGGCGAAAACGCAACTCCGCTTGCTATCTTCCCGCAATTGGGGCTCCAGCCGCGAACCTCGAGAGCTTCACGTGTCGGCCACCTCGTTGAGCCGCGTCTCGAGCCGTACTAAGCTAGCTAAGTTCTCTACCGGTGACTTTGCTTAGCGATACTATCAAGTCGCCCGTTCCTCGCATCGATACTTCTGCGACTTCTCCCTCCCTCTGTGACTTTTTCAAAATCGTTTCACGCACACACCGGAGATGCTAAGATGATAAGATCGGTGAACCAATCGTAGAGAATGTAATAATTCACGCAGCCGACGTCGTCAGGCAGAGGACAGGTTTGGTTTTTTCTAAATACGCTAATTTTTCTTTAAAACAAAAAACGCGTCGATCAAAACGATAATCATTATTTATAAGAAAACTAAGAGAGAAAAGAAAAAAAAAAAAAAAAAAAACAAAAAAAAAAAACAGACACACAAAATATTGTCGGAACGTGACAGATTCAGGAATGAATTTTTCGCGTTTTGATTTTGCAGTTTTTTAATTTCTTTCCTTCTCTTTTTGTTTTATCTATCACTGACTCATCTCGCGTCGACGCATAAAGCACAATAGAATCTGAAAGTCGGTCCAAGGTTCGAGAGTTGTTACAAGTTATACATACATATATACATACATCATATAAAGAATGATCAGATAACAGGGATGTTTTTTTTATTCTCCGTTTCTAATTAACGATTATCTACACTCACTGTCTATTGAGGTTAAACGTCGAGAATCGAAGCTGCAGCCGTGATTGCACAAGTGCAATCAAGTCAGCTCCTCTCCAATATTATTAAGGTTTATCATTATCAACGAATTTTCACAGATTTCATTAAAACACGTTTGCTGGTGGTCGTGTTTTTTTTTTTTTTTTTTTTTTGTGTGTATTTTTTCTTTTTTCTAACTTACCGACAGAGCGAATGAAGAAAACAGATTTTAATATTTTCCAATAAACGTTAACGTAGTTATTTTCTTCTAAATTCTTGTAAGTTATTTCACTTTTCCAACAGTCTGCCGCTGCATACAATGGAATTCAATGTATGTACTGGAAAAATTTTACCTCGCTAATCCAGCCGTCTAGTTTTTGTAACAGTAATTGTTGAGTTATTTATGCAAAGCAACTGGACTCGTATTAATTTTATACTTGTAATTCTTGTTTAAGTTAAAGCGAGCGTAAATTTGTTGTTCTTCTTTAATTTTTGTTCCTTTCTTGTTTCTTGTTTGAAAAATTGCAATTTTCGATTATAATTTATAAAATAAAATTTCACTATCTGACGAATATTTTTAATTTTAATATATTTTTGATGATGATCCTGTGGTAAAAACTTTGCCTCACTATACACATATACATTATACATACATACGTTTTTATCACGTGATACGGTTTTTGCGTATCTTGTGTTACGAGTACATGCTTACGGATAGAAAAGTCGATAATACTAATTGCATTTTGGTATTTTTTTTATCATTGCTTACAGTCACATTTCTTATCTTGACGTGTGTCAATTTGAGATTACCACGTCTGGATAAACGGTACATTGAGAATTTTTTTTTTTTTTTTTTTTTCTAATCATCATCTATTATGTATTGTTGCACCATTTTCATCGTGTGAAAATTCACCCGTTGCTTGTTAAACTTTGATTAAATTAAAGTTTATTAAGTATTATCTTCATCGTCGTGACTTTTTTTTACTTTTCTTGACCACGCGCTGAATCTACGTGTGCAAGAATTCCTTGATTATTATTATTATTATTGTTGTTGTTGTTGTTATTATTATTTAATGAATGCCCGCAATAAGTATCACGTACACTTGGGATTCCATAGCCGGTTTCAATCGGTTTTCCAAGCCGCTGACACTGACATTATAACCAAGGTTATTATATACTTAAGTTTCCGCTTCCGAGTCACGTGTGTCATACGTTATAGATGCCAAGAGATTGCCAATTTATGCCCCTTAAATTATATGAATATATAAGAATAATAAAAATAGCAAGAAAAATATTTTTGATCACCCGGAAATCACGCGACTCGAAACGGAAATATAAAATATATATATATGTATATTCGATTTAAATTAAGCGCGGAATTGTTTCATTAACTTTTTTTCTGTCTCTTTTTTTATTGTTGAAATAAGTCAATTGATCAGGAAGAGTTCTGGGAAACAGGATTCTCCTGCTAATTGAGCTTGAAATTTTTTACTTCCATCAAATTTCGCTCATAATTCGCTTGAGTATTTAGTGTAACGAAGGATGATGTTAGAAAGGCGAGGATGCGATGTTGCGAGAACGTTGGGTGAAAGGCGAATGACCAGAACTACCGTTGCGGACAGATTATTCGCAACTTGATTCCGAAATTGAGGTGCAATTTATCCATACCTGTATGTATACATATATATATGTATATATATGAATAAAAAAAATTTCTTTCTCCTTAAATTCCGCTAGAATTCTTTTTCCTTTCTTTAATTTGATAATAGAATTTCGATGAGGAAAAATTTCTGTCGTTAATTAACATACTAATTATATTAACGCACAGGTGAAATATATTTCTTCCGACGTAAGCAAATTTTTTTAAACGTTACCAACTTCAGCCCAATGAAACGAAACGAAATGAAATGAAATGAAATGAAATGAAATATGTTTTATCGCGCTAACAAACGGAAACTTCAAACACAACACATACATACAATTATTTATCATCGTTCACACATGATACTATAAAACTAGTGGAAATATCCTCGTTAAGTTGAAATTTCGAGGTTCGTTTGTCGTTTTTTACTGTCGCAGAAGCGATTCCGAAACGTTTAATGATTACCGATCAAGCCTGCATTACGTATGACGTTAGCACGTGGTTCAAAGGTTCCTGGACGTTAAAAAAATCGTCGGTAGATATATGTACACACATGTGTGTTGGCACATCTATTGTATTCTATTCGCGTTTATCTGTGAAGCTAGAGCGTCGCTGCATACGTTATACTATATTAATCGTGAGCTAGACGAATGATTTTTTAATGCAAATTGAGTATCTCTTATATGATCCTCGTTACGGTTCGAAGAAAGATTCAATCGTTGTAAGGCTAAAGAAAAAAAAAAAAAAGAAAGAGAAAAGTTCTATTGTTATATCATATAATTTTGCAAACATGCACGTTTCAGTCGTCAGTTTTGTGGATAATTTTTGTCAATCCTTGACTTGATTCAACGTTGCATTCCTAAAACTTTTACAAATCCATATTCTTCAGAAAATCTTTTGCGAAATTCGAAATTCACCGAAGATAAAAAAATACACGGAAAAAAAAGAATCTGAAAATAATTATGATGTATTATTCGCGTTGTAAAAAATCATGGCAAGCAGGTAAAATTATATAGTCGAACCATTTTTGGTTACCGGAATTTGGTATTTTGATCGTATGAATATCATAAAAAAACAGAAAGAACGAAAGACAAATAAATGAATAAATAAAGAAATCGATCAAAATCGAAAGATAAAGAATCGAAATTTTATATTCTAATACAAAAGCTGATTTAAACATATGAGCGAATCATAGAATAACACGACCTGGTACCTCACCATGAATTTACAATATTGTGCAAATACATGTATCCGGATTTTTCGCTTGAATCTTGTTTTTCATCCTTTCCCGATTTTTCATTTACATTTTTACTAGCATTTTCTGCACTCGATAGTGTATAACAAAAATATATCTATTTACAGTCAATCGCGGTATAATAAAATGTTAGAATACCAAGTTGATATTTTTTATAACAAAAATTACGGTAAATTATTACAAAAAAAATTCGTCACGGTTCGCAATTCGACTCGCGCAGGTAAGATACGCAATAGCAATAAGAGAATAATAACGTATCAATCATTTGTCGTGAGACTGCAAATGATAGATCACAGATATACGTTTACATTTAAACACACATGTGGAGACTGCGGCATAAGAGAGAATTGTATTAATTTTATAAATAATATCAATATGTATTGCGTGTGTGAAAAATTTAATTGATATAAAAACAATTAGGAAGGAACTGGATTAAAGATAATCCCGCGAAATTTCGACTAGAAAAAAAAAGTAAATAAATAAATGCATAAAAAAATAAAGTAAAAACAGAGATCGAGTGAGAGGAAAGAGGAAAAAAGCTTACGAAAACCTGCATCTTTTAATCCTGAATTCAGAAGTATATTATAGAGCGTATAACACTTGCAGGTATGTATACACGTGCGTTGTAAGTACACGATCAGCCCAACTCAAAACTCTGATGCAAAATGTAAGTTACGAAAGGTGGCGATGTGTAAAATGTCACGATTTAATAACTTTCGTCCGCTACGTATACGTCCACACACACAGACACGTGCACACACACACACACATATATATATATATATATATATGTATATAAATAGAAATAAATATATATCTATATTTTGTTTGTAAGTGATTGACGCGATTAGTGAAGTAACTCGGACACGTTCTCTTGACCCAAATGAATTAGGTATGACACATAGACGTGTGTGTGTGTGTGTGTGTGTGTGTGTATAACGGTTATACACACGCTGCCGGCGTATTATAACAATTTACTGAAATGATGCTGCACGTGGGAAAATTAATGTTATTTCACAAATGATGCTGTTCGATTAATTCGATTCGTTAGTACTTTAGAATGATTCAAATTTTTTTTTTTTTGTTTTCACAATAATTAACAGTTTAGTCTGGAAAATATTTATTTAAAGGAGCGTAATCGATTGAATGTACGATTATAATATAAACAATGTTACTTCACAGTGTAAGGTAATTAACTTTTATATAAATATATGTATATTATTAAATTTCCTGATGATTAGAATTTAATTAAAAAATTTTCACCAAATTTTAGTGTCGCATAATTGTTGGTATTATTATTATTATTATATTGTACGGTTTGTAAATTTTTTTCTACTTTTATACTCAATTTTGGTAATAAATTGTATTAAAATTGATATCATTTGACGAGATGAATTATATGTTTAGTTTGTTTTGGAAGAAGATTTCAGGAGAAGAAAATTTTCCACGTAATTTATGAATGCTGACAATTGAATTGATATATTATATTGCTTTATAGATCGTACGAAATTCTTATGACGATTGCGAAGATTTCCGAGGCGATAGAATAATAAAAAATGTCTCTTAATTCACAGTTGTAGAAATGTGTATAATTTTGACCGAACGACTGATTGAACAGTCCTTGAATGTTTTTTTTTTCTAAATAAATCAAGTTTTTCTTAGTAAGAGATGGAAAAAAAAAAAAAAAAAAAGAGAAAAGATACAATAAATTACTGAACAAAGGAAAAAGAATGAATACTAATAAATTTCTTTCTATAATATTTCCTCGCAAAAGATCGTGGAGAAAAATTAAATAAATAATTTATACGAATAAATAAACGTATCATCAACAACGAAGATCGTTGTTATTTCTATTCTTCAATGAACAATCAACTCGCACACATCAATTTCCGGGCACAAATAAATCGACGCGATTAATAGTTAGTGGGTGCAATTGATCTCATGATCCATAGATCGTATTGACGGATCGACGCTTCGCACCTGCAATATACATATATGACGGAACAATACGTGGATCTTCGCGATTTTCGATTAGCATCGATCGGTTCAGCCGTTGCGCGTATGCAGGAAATGACAATCGGTGCGCGAAGGACGATAAAAAAAGGACCTCGAACCTAGAAACGAGCAATTCCTGCGTCACGTGCGAAGTAATTACGTCACAATTCGCACCTGAGGCGTGCGTCGAATCGCATAGCGGTAAAAAAAAGAATCGCTGCCAAAAGTCGAGGGAAAATAAATTGCTCTTGTTTTTTCTTCATCTTTTTTTTTTTTTGCTTTTTTTTTTTTGCTTTTCTTTTTACTGTCCTCAATTTATCGCAAGAAATTAAACTTAAAAATTAAATTCAATCCTTATCTTCGATTTGTCAAACAAAACACAGAGTAATTAAACGAAAACGGCTTATGCGTAAAAAAAAAAAGAAGAATTCGAAAGAAGAGGGAAAAAAAAGAAAAGAAAAACAACAAACCATTCATAGCGTCAAAAAGTATATAGATAATAACAATAAAAGACTAAATTAAAAATCAATCATTAACGATACAATTTTTTATTGCTCGTCATATTGTAAGATTATGATATATATAATATTATACAACAGAGGAAATTTTCTCAAAGTCATATTCGTTAATTTACGACGACAAGCTTTCCAGTTGCATTGTATAATACATGGTAAAATGTATATTTCGGGGAATAACAACAACAAAAACATCATTAATAATAACAGTAATAATAAAGCGAGCTGAGAACGAAAAATAATACCGAATGATTATTAGTATGATTCTATTTTTTTTTTTTTTTTTTTTTGCTTCTGTTTTTTACAATATAGCGATTAATTTTTGAAAAAGATGATAAACAAGTAAGATAAATTTAATGTCCGATCGTGAGTATAAAATTTCAGTCAAAAGAGTGTAGACGTAATCTGCAAAAAGTATAATTCGTCCATATGTTTCAAGGCTTTGTTAATTTGTTAAATACTTGACCGGCCGTCACTCCTTTCGATTGCTGACCGCAACTGAACTTCAGATTTTCAAATTTATCCTCGTCAGCTAAGACGGAATAATGAATAAACACGGCGCGACAATCGCTTATAAAACACGGACGTGAAGAGGGAATCGAAAAAAAAATGAAAAAAATTAACGAGTACGCATGTTATATATTTTTAATGCGGTCGCATGAAAGTGAAAATTTATAAATTTATTTGTCCATATATTTTACATAGGTAGTATAATGTGTTGGCAATTATAAAAATTGCCCACAGTATAGAAAATTATTTATCGATCGCTATATATATATATATATGCATCGTTACAACGAATTTGATTTTCAATCAATTTTTTATTTTCATTCCCAATGCTTTTTATTCTGCTTCAGAGCGAATGATTGAAATTTTTCTTACAGTATATTTACATTGTATAATATTAATAGCAGGATTTTTTTTTTTTTTTTTTCAATTCTTTTTATACACAGTACATTAATTATAGGTACGTGCGTAATCTGTATAATATTTATACAAGCATGTGATAAAAATCGTACGGAAACAATCTTTTATAGTCATAAAATAGCAATTGTTATTTTTGCAGGTAAAATTATAATTCGAAAGAGAAGAAGAGAAAAAAAAAAAAAAAAAAAAAAAACCAACAACAACAACTCAAAAGTAAATGTTCATTTTAAATATTTAATCATTAAATTTTGTTGATTTCAGTTACACAACACAGGGTACGTATTATTAGCTAATCGAAAATGAAAAATGCATGGAATGTCGATTCGTTGCTTTGCTTATTCGATATAATTTACGTTTTTTCAACCAAAATCAATCCTCCGTCAAAGGTAAAAATAATTGTTTGTCTTTAAAGTTTTCTTTCACTCTTGCTTTCTCTTTCCAGTTCGTAATTCACTTGATAAAAGACGGACGATGTAAACAAAATAATGCGTAAAATGAAAGATAAAGAGAAAAATAAAAATTGGTGAAACACTTGCGTGAAAAACAAAACAAAACAAAACGTCACTGAGAAAACAGAGTAAAAAATAAACAACAAACTTTAAGCAATATTGACTCAGTTGAACGTTGTCGAATATGTTTGTGTACGCGTAAGTAAATGATTTCGGTGTCAATGATCTCCGGAATGACCTACAGATATATATATATGTATTATATGTATATATATATATAAATATATATTTAGACTGCGCATGTGATAATCGTTTCTCACACAAAAGACCTTCGGAATCCTATAATACATACTCGTTATAAATATAATATGTATCTATGCTTAGATGTTATATGATGTATATATAATAAAACACACATATACACATAAGAGATAAAAATCGATGGAAGGGTCTGAAACTCTCCATCGGAATATGCAGTCGCAGTCACGTGGGTTACATAAATACATTCGACTATATCTGTATCGAAAGAAAAGGAAGAAAAAAAAAAAAAATTAGGAGTACAGAAGAAAAAACAGAACTGGGAAAAAATTAATTAATTCGATAATTAATATTGTTTTCGGTGGTTGAAAAAATTCATGGAAAGCAGAGAGAAATTTTCTGAATAATTCGTTTTGAAAAAATATTTATAACGGTAAACCGAATGTTTACTTTTTATTTTTGCAAATGAATGATAATTATAAAAATAATCATAATAATAATAATAATGATGACGATGATGATGATGATGATAATGATAATGGAGGGGAGAGAAAGAGAGAGTGCGGTTTTAAATTCTATCGAGAAATTGCGCGACTTGGGATTCTGAAAGAGGAATGGTCGAGCCTCGTTCTACTGTTATAGTATGTATGTATGTATGTATGTATATTGTATGTACAATTGTGGGTAAAAGGTAATCAGATAAATTAAAATTATGGTTGCGCAAAGCTGCGAGTGTAAGGTGTAAGTACTTACATACATACATACACATATACATACGTTATATACCGTCCTGAAATGTGTTTCACGTTTTTTGTGCATATATCTGTACAGAATATTGCGTAAGAAGCCAGAATGTAGATGATTGATTTGAATATATATATATATATATGTATATAAGTACAGGATTTTGAAAAATCTAAAAACTATTCAGGCGATGATACAACATGAATCCGAAAATTCAATTCAAATGGGGTTGATAAAATATAGAAGAAGATAAAAGAATAGAAGTAGGACGACAATATCGAGATTTAAAATAAGCCAAATATTATTATACAGAATTAAAGACCGTAAAAAGTCAAAGCCTAGAGAAGTAAAAAATGGAAAAGTCAGAATAATAGAATACCAAAGTGTAGTATCGTAAAAATTAGTCTTGATGAATTTTGTTTTACCGTTATTTTGTATTTCCGTATAATAATTTCAACTTTCTATAGATATTTTCAATTATAAATTTTCTAATTTTTAACGTAATTAAGATAATTCTCCGATTCGCATTTTCACGTGTTCGCAAAATCGACATTTTGCTCCTTCTATAAATCGGCGATTATAATTTTTGCGAAATAATTTCTCCTCGACGAATTATTATTCTTTAAAATTACTTTCACAATATTCGTTAACAAAGCGATTTAGTCACGGTCTTAAACGTGCCTACTTACGGCTAATTGTTGTTAAAATAAGAGAATGGCACGTTTCGAGATTTCAAATTAATACGCAGCGTTGATCTCGCAGCGCGTGTTTAATTACACTTCGGTACCTATGACGCAATTCGCACACTTCATGCAGCAGGCGTATGCGTATATATAAAGGAGAGAAATGATTACGTCGATTACTCAAACGATTTTTTCATTCATCAATTTTTTCCCCTCCACTCTTCATAAATTCTTGCAGCTTTTATCTCAGTTGTTCAAATACTTTCATATCCCCTCCCCCCCCTCCTCCCCTCTCCTCCCCCTACCGCAATTATTTCGTCAGTCTTGTTCTTTCGATAACTTCGTTTTCAGGTCAGCGCCTTTTTGATGTACACTGATTGCCGCTTCGTTCTGCTCTTTTTTATATATCACACCGTAACGTAAAGTTTCATTCGATTCTATTCTACGACTAGAATATCAGGGATAAAAGAAAAAAGGATCGTATAAACTTATACGTATAACGACGATGTAATTATGGGTTTATTTTTTTTTATTTTTTTATTTTTTTTTTTTTTATATATAACCCTTTCGGTTTTTTGAAACAAGAAATGAATTATGGGATAATTCTTAGCGTGCAGTAGATTGTAAAATTCTATTACCGTAGAATTGTAAACAGCATTGTTAACTGGAAGTATATAAAGTAAAACTTTTATTGGTGTCGTATAAAAATATCGCAGCTCTTTGAATAAATCAGATGATCGTTAAAGTGGTGGACGAATAAGACGAAGAAAAAGAAGAAGAAGAATAAGAAAAAGAAGAGAAAATTTTATATCTAGTAAACATTGTTATCATCTTTGCAAGTCCGCAATAATCGAGGCAATTTCAATGACGATACTCCTTGGATCGTCGAGAGTGCAAAGGTCGAGTTCGAATCGAGGCGACGGCGACGACGATGACGATGAAGATAACATTTGCAGTGCGTATCATCGCAGCAGAGTGCAAAGTCCGCGTAAATGTATCATCTCTTGGTCAGCTGCTAGGAAATTTCTATATATATATATATATATATATATATATATATATATATATATATGTAATATGAAAGACAAGTGATTCGTTGATATTGGAATTTGAACAGATTTAATTACAGTATGTGAATACATAATTAAGGATGACTTATGTAGATACGAATTGTGCACAAGGGATACTGAGAAGAATAATAAATGATCAGATTAAAGCCACTCAAGCTATTCCGGTTCTTGCGACTAAAAATTATTCAACAAGTGTCTGAATTCCGGTAGCTTTTTTCAATATTAATAAATATGAGATCATGTTTCATCGAGAGACCCACGTGTCTGCATGAATATTCATGATCACATTCGGTATCAAACGAGATGTTGAAGACTTTTGCAACGAGTTAAAGGAAAACGTAAAGTTGGTGGGAATTATACGGAAGATAATCGTTTTCCGCATATATATAAGACACGTTTGGCTGTATTTTAGGAAAAAAATAGGCAGAAACATAAGTTGATTGGAGAATAGAACTAACGTGTTTTTGTTATATATCGTCTGCTGAGGAAAGGCGTTTCATTGCTTTTTTAACCTCGAGATTCTCATAAATTTATAAAATACTTCCTGCATAATTTCGTACGTAAGACAATAAACAAGAGGACAGCAAAATGCGTAGAACGCAAAGCTACGGTCTGTTGGTTACAATTGTCTACACGCAAGAGATGCATTACATAAAGAAAAAAAAAAAAAGAGGGAAACTGAGGACATGAGAACTGCATAATTGCATAAGAACTTGGCGAAAAAAGAACAAGAAACAGAAAATCAAGTGTTTTTTTGTCCGTTTGATGCATTGCCTATAAATTACAATTACAATCAGTTGTAAACACCAAGAGTAACAACTATACACAAGTCGGAATAATATTATTATTCACATATGTATAATAAATACCACGTGCATTGATGATGCTGCACTGTTGAATACAAGAAAATTTTTTTATCATTCTCAGGTTAAGGAAGAAATAAGAAAACAACCGATGATGGGAAAGTAAGCGAAAAACGTGAAAGAGAAGTTAAAAAAAAAGAGACATTCTACTGAAGGGAAAATTACTTAATAATTATTATATCGTAAATGATTTATCTCCGGAGCGTTTCCAGGGTTAAATTATTGTAAAAATACACAGGAAATAGGAAATACTACGTTAATTGCAATGTGCTGATACCTTGCAATGATTGAAAAACTATAAATTACGATGAAAAAGTATCTTTTAAACATAGTATACGTGTATTGAAGTTTCATCGTTAACGATCGGAATTACGATTCACTATTTATCACGTATTATATGATTATAGTTAACGAAATTATGCTATCTTGAAATATATATATCTGTTGTTTTTTTTTTTTTTTTTTTTTTTTTTTTTTTTTTTTTTTTTTTTTGAAATAAATTTTCTACACAGTACCGGATAAATTATGGACAAAAATGACTTCGAAGCCGTAAACTATGTGATAATCAAATTTGTCTATCATAGTTATTCTCAAGATCGTAGTAAAATTTTGTTTTATAATCCATAATTAGGTGAGTTTTACGAGTCATTGACTTTTATTGGTTATCCTGTTTGATCCTTAGTTCTAAAACTACCAAAAAATAAATTCTAGTGTCTAACCCTCTTGCAATTGGTCCGAGTAATCGAGAAATTCGCGATATCTGCTGTGAGTTTATAATTTTGAAAAATAAGAGGTTCAATAATCGGTTCTAAGCGTGTATCAATAACTGATTTAAGAAAGTATAACAAATTTGGTAAAATAAAGAAACTTTGATCGAATACAGGAAACTGATCGTCTTTCTACTTTCAGCATACTTTATAACATTCTATCATCGAACCTTGTGCCCGGATGAACATAAAAACGAGAATCTATCCTGTCTTTGCTACACATGAGTAATTGAGCACACATGATCGAGTATCACATGTGTGTCGGTGTTGAGGCGTCGTCTCGTTAACAATGAAAATGAGATATCTCGCCGTTGAGCACAGGTGTGATTGATACACGATAATAATTTCAAAGTCCGGATGGCCATGCCAGTTTTACCAGGATTATCTCTTATCGTTTTATAAATTAAAGATTGTCAAAGAATAACTAGAAGCTGCTGCGGTGCTTTTCTTCAACATTTTATGACGTTAAAGTTTGCATCGTTGCGATGCAACGAAATTCGATGAAAAAAAAAAAAGAAAGAAAAAAAAAACTTTTCTCGAAGCTTATAATAATACATATGTACGTATAGTAAATCCGCAGAAAACATTCACCCGGTATATCTAAAGGTCAAGGCGGTAGAAAATTATTGGATATATTTTAACGGCTCGTTCGTTAAATTAAAACTTTTTGGCGGAATAAATTATTGTTACTGTTGTTGTTATACTCCCGCCAATCGGATCGACTATGTATACCCGAATAGCGAACCCGACCGACCTTGAAAACTGCCAAAGACCCCGTTTCCGGAAATCGGACAACTTCGTTAATTTATAATCGATTCATGACCGAGGTGATCGCGAGTCCTCGAGAATCCTCGCCGATGTTGAGAATTTTTTTGTCGACAAGTGCAAGTTCCGCAAATCGTAACTATATATACGTATTTTGCATTTCCTGGTATTTTTCTTTATCTGTATTTATCCATTTATATTTTCCCTTACGACATTGAAATTCTATTCGTATTTTTATACACCGAGAAAATTATTCGGAAATATCTTTTACATTGATTTTTTTTTTTACTTAAGATTTTTCGCAATAAGAGACAACAATTGGGGATTATTTGCGTGAATCGTGTTTTATTATCGAGCAACCATAGGTGATGGCTTTGAAAAAAAAATTATAAATGTGGAAAAATGGTTGGACTCCGTCTAGGATCGTAAAAAATGAATCGACAAAAAAAATAAAAAAAATTTAATCGTCTATCGCTGCGGGATCGAATGAATGACACGAGATGAGAATTGTGGGTAATCGATGTTTTAAAGTTGGGTTTTATTTCTGAAATATTATTTCCCAAGTTTTTTCGACAAGTCTATTCTAATCATTCAGCAATAAATTGCTAACGCACAGATCCGGGTTTTAAGTTCTTAATTTTTGATTTTCTTTTTATTTCTTTCCTATATTTCTCCGTTCGTAGAAGTGTAGACCAGTCTGAGAGTTATATTCGCAATTTTCTAAAAAAAAACTGATTAGCATCGTTTAGCAAAAAGTGTATCAACGTTTACGATTATCGTATTTCTGATAAATTGCATCGATTGTCGATTGTTCCGACAACGCGTATAATAATAAAACTGGTAAATTTTACCTTTCACCGATCGAACAAACATGATAAATTAATTATCCTATTACATTCTGAACGTGGAAGGACGAATTCTTCCATTATATTTTGTTATTTATGTATAAGCTGGCGGTAACGGTAAATAATAAGGTAAATGCTGCAGGATTATACCTACACATTATACCTAGATACTGTAGAAAAAGAAAGTCTTTTAACGCGGCCTCGAATAAATATTGACCGTTAAACATGTGCTGCTTGCTTTCGCAGTGTGCGTACAATGCACACCTACTAGGTACGTTGTACGATGTGCATGTACGTACATAATATACATGTATAGTGATAATCACCTACTTGTGCTCGGAGAAAGAGCGAGAGAGAGAGAGAGAGAGGGGGGGGGGATAAAAGAGAGAGGGAGAGTATTTGCCGGAGCGATAGCACTCGCTTCCAGCTCTTTGTTTATTGTTATATACACGTGCAGATGGATGTATGGACATGAGGGATGCTCGTGATAATCGCGGTATTGAATACACGTGTATAATGTGGACGCGTATATAAATCCGAGTAACGTGGGTGCAACGATCACGAAGTATGTATGTATATATACATAATGTATATTATTGTACATCGGATACGAATGTAATTGTCGTTTTCATTGTGGGGTGAAGAGGAGGATATGACAATGAGAAATGATCACGGGTGAATATGGGATAGAATTATATGGGTATATTAGGTTTTAGATTGTTTACTTTTCTCATTCGACAAATGACGATCGATTAATAAGCCTGTTCGCAAAAAATTTGAATCTTGTATTCGAACGGAGAGTGGGTAAATTACATCGAAGAAAGGAGATCACGAGAGATAGCTCTCCGTGTTTTTAAACGTGGTAAGGAGCTGTCGAGACTTCCATTCAAGTGACCTAGAAATTTCAACACACATATCGTGCGTCTAGGCGAGAGGTTCAGTTGTTTTCTTCCGTTCTCTCCGCTCAGCAAACAAACGAGCGTGAAAAGGAATCCAGGAAACGATTGTATCTCAATCCACATTCTCGAAATAATGAAGAATGAAATAAAGAAAACAACACGTTTCCTCGTTCAGACAACGACAACGACGACGACGATTTAATTTCGCGTTATGGAATTAAATCGGCGGTAAAAGTGAAACGAAGAAAGACAAAAGAGAAGGCAGCCAGAGAATAAGAAACGAAAAAAAAGAGAATCAAAAGATAAATGACAATCGGCCAATCAGCTGCCCCGTAGCTGTCAAATGACTGACGTCAGACGCCGCGGCGGCGCAGCTGAAAAACAACGGTCGTTCCGACCGTCAATTGTCTTTATTTATAAATAATGCGTACTCACCGGAGATGAAGATCGGCCGTCAGGTCGGTTAAAAAGTTGCGGCAGCTTTCTCGTCGCCTTTCCGAGTAAAAGGGGCCTCTATTCAACTTGACGCGCCGAGCAAAATCTTTCGCGAATCGTGACAGGAGGCGGATTGAAACACGAGGAGTAACGGCTCGGGTAAATTTCTTTTATCTATTTATCACCTATTATTCGACGATTCAGCGACGAACGCACTACTCGATCAACACACGTCGCATCGTTGCGACTCTGATCGATCGCGATGTCGCGTTTTTTTTTTTACAAATCGCACTGTTCTGTAGAGAGAACTGGTTCTGCACACGACTGCGTCTGATCGCCTGGCGGATGTACGAAACTCTGAGTCGAGCTTCGACGCGCTGTTTACCTACCCGTGCATGAGAGTCTGTTTCTGCTCAGCTGATATCGCTCGCTCCATAGCATCTTTCGAGTATTGTTTATGCATGTATCAAGCTCGGTTTGACCAAGTTTGACACTCGATTCGACCCACGCGCCACCTGGCGAGAAAAAATTGGAGAAATTTAATATGGCCGTCGATGGCGGGGCTTTCTTTAATCATCGCTAGATGTCGCCACTGCACGGAGGCGCCTGATGATTCGCAATCCGGTTGACACGTGTGCTTCCCTTGTAGCGTGCGATACGGCGTTTTGAAAGTAAATTTAGGGTAATTAAGAATAGAAAGTTAGGGAATAAGAAAGAACCACTTAGAAAAAACCTCTAGAAATATTATTTGCGGTAATGACAGTTGATACGGGTGACGCAACATCCTTAGTATGTGGTGATAGAAATTAATCTGAGAAGATTGGAATAAGACAAGCTGAGGTATCGACAACAGTTTGAGAAAAGGTTTTATAATTAAAACGTTCGAAATTATTGAACTTTGGTGTCTTGCATCCGATTTCAATGTTTTTGAAATTATTTCGTTTACTTTGGAGATCACCGGAAATTTTTATCACAAGTAGTTATATTTAATACGGATGAAAATCGATTTGTAACAGTGGTACGACAGACGCGTGTCCTCAATTATAATTACATGTTGTTACTACGTTAAAATGTAAATTTTTATGTATTGTTTTTGCACAATGTGCAGGGATTGGGTCTAAGAACAAACTGAGTCAAAAACATTAGAATTGGATCCAAAACAACAGCGTTTAATCATTTTAAATGTTCTAATCGTAAAACCTTTTCTCAAACTGGTAATATCTTAACTTATTCGAGTTTATTTGGATGCATTCCTGTCACATGCTATGAATGTCATTTCTTTCGTATTCCTCAACAATGGTGCACAAATGACATTGCTAGACATTTTTTAAATGTTTCATTCTTTTTTCCCAACTTGAAATTGAGACGATCTTCTTTCTTCCTCTGCCACTCGTGTGCAAACGTCTTTTTCTTATTTTTGTATGGATTTTGATTGAATATTTCCGTCCTTCCATTTTCACATTTTGGTATTTACGTGTTCATCTTTATTCTAGTTTTTTTCTTCTTCCTTCTTTTTTATATTATGTATTTATAAAATTACATTAGATGAAAAATGGTACAGGGTGTATTTGGTACAGTAATAATAATAGTATGTCCTAGCGGATATTTGATCGTCTAAAAAGGGAATTCGTATTTTATGATATCAGATACTTAATTTATATATAATATATGCACATGTAGTAACTGCAGATACAGAAGAATCTGAGCGTAACGCAAAAATTCCGTACGAATGATCGGTCGTTTATATAGAAATTAATGCATTGCGTATAATACGGTAAAACTTTTGAATAATATGGTGGGTGGCGTTCTAGATTACAGTTGAATCTTAAAAATCCGTGTAAAAAATGTTCAATTGCATTCGTTACATAAAATCTTTGTCATTCCAACAACGATATCAATACCAATTTTTTTTTATCGATTGTCGCGTATGCCATTATATATAATTAGCAGACACGTATAACACACGAATCGTCGTTCGAAAAG
Organism: Diprion similis; assembly: GCF_021155765.1. Taxonomy (NCBI): domain Eukaryota; kingdom Metazoa; phylum Arthropoda; class Insecta; order Hymenoptera; family Diprionidae; genus Diprion; species Diprion similis. The sequence goes on along the minus strand of NC_060110.1, from coordinate 22,924,622 downwards.
AAGAACCAATTGCATTTTCCCTTTTTCTCTGGCAAGCATTTACTTAACGATATAGATATAATATCGATTATTAAGGAAATATGTAAGTACAAGATGATTATGGTGTAAATTTAAATGTCATAAAACTTGATTTCGATTCATTCATTTCCGATATTTATTTCAAGTTCTCTCGCCCTCTTGCATTGCATTTACCAATCTTTTATTTCAACGGATGAGAAAATAATCTCACAGCGGACTAACTAAGCGGATGAAAGTTCCGAATAAAATATCCACTTTTTCCTATTGCACAATCAAAAAACTGCGTTTCAAGAGTAATCGACACTCCCGCGATATTCAATACCAATCGATATTCAACCGAGGTCCTGGATTTCTTGAGAGTGCGGTCAGATTACTTTTGAATACGATTACAGCGCTTTTTTCTCTCTCTTTAGGCACTACCCACTCGTGGATATGAACAATAATAACGCGAGTCTAAAAATATGGAAAATCTATGGAACTAAATTATTATTATTATTATTATTATTATTATTATTATTATTATTATTATAATTATCAGTATTATTACAATCAATATTAATTATCCTTATATCATAAACAGACAATATGATTACTTTTTACATTATCCCAGCTATAGTGATTACGAACTCTAATGTTTAAGTCTCATCAGAATGACGTTATCTTTACAGCGCGCCTAGAGTAGCAAACCAGCTGCCAATTTTGTTTCTCTCATTGTTTTTCCATTCGTGGAAAAAATGGGTGGCTTAAAAATACATCGATGGGTTCTTCGAATTTTACCGATACAGTTTTTTTTACCGTCATTGGCATTCTACTTGAGGAAAAAAAATGGATCACCTTACTAATCTATTTTCATATTTGCTTACACGGTAGAAGGTGATAAAAATGTGGGTAAAAAAAAGGAAACATACAAAGTGAGCAACGAAATGAGAAGACGAAAATAGGTCTGCTTATTACACTCGCTATCGTTAAAGATATATTGTCTGATTGAACGAACGATAATTTTGTTTTTGTCATTTTTTTGTACTCGTAAACTACAAAATCAACCATTATAACGTGTGTTATACTAAGATACGATGAATACTGTGAGCAATTCGTGTCAGTTAATAGACGAAACTGTAATAGAAACTATATCTAAGTATTCAATATCACCGCGTCCATGCTCAACTCACACGTCATAAATTCTGCATTTATACTTAAAAAATTCAAATATCGCTGAAGGGTCTGATGACGATTGAAGTTTGAATTCGTCGATGGATGTATGTACATGCTACATAGGATATATCGTGAGACCGCTAAGATAAAAAGTGAAAAATCCTACCAACGCGTAATTGAAGTACCTCGTGCACCAAGATTTGACTCTATAAGTGTGTGTAATGTTTTTTGTATGCATACGTGATACGTAAGAAAATTATTATTACTCTCTAATGTCTTGTACATGTTCGGAGCAAAAGGAAGGACGAGAAAAAAAAAGATATAATCGCTTTGAACTTCAGCGTGCAGGTTACAATTACAATTTATATAAGAAACAGCAAAACGGGTTTGTTTGTATTAAGTATGAACGCTGGTACAAGTAACGGAATATTCGTATAATGCATGATGTAGGCCTGGCAAGTATTTTGTTTTTCGTATCCTTACAATTAATTAAAGTCACAAATATCTCGCTTTATAACGCTGCTCGTTGTAAGAATCCTTTCCCTCAAGCCTTTTCCACTCACTATATATTCTTTTCAATTTCCGGAGCCCCGTGAACGCGATCTTATAACGCGATACGTCATTAGATTATCATCTACGTCATTATTATATGTTTATTGAAGTTATTCTGCCGCGCGCTAAAATTTCACCGTTTATGATGACGAAAAGAATAATAATAATAAAAAAAAAACAATATTTCGCTTTTACAGTTACACAGCATTTAATCGACTCTCTATACACGTATATGTAATAGCACAAAGCGTACGCTCAAATGGCAGCCACGATTGATTGGTCAAGTGTGAATTTCTTATGTATTGTAATTTTTTTCCGTTGTTATTATTATTGTAATTTTTTTTTTCTCAGCATTTTCTTTCGTACGGGTTTTGTTTTTTTTTTTGTTTTTTTTTGTTTTTTTTTTTTTGCTTCCTATTTTTCTTTTTTACAGAACTTTAGATCTACCTTACTATTTTATACCTGTTACATTTTGATAATGCAATGAACAATATCGGTATTTACGATGTGAGTTATATCTATAATGTTAGATTGATTCGAGTGCTTTCTGCATTTTAATTATTAAATGTATGTATGTATATATATATGTAGAATGCTTTCTGTGATTCAATTGATAAATGTATGTACCTATATATAGTGTATGTATGTATAGATACACACACACATTAATTAATACGCGTTTTATACGCGTCACGTTGCAATGTTACGGTATAATTAACGCTTCTGCATTGTTAATGTGGGTCATTGCTTTTTATTTTTACTTTTAATTTTTTATTTCTTTCGACTGTTAAATCTGTTCTTTTTCTTTTTTTTTTTCCTCATCATCTCCGCAAAGTATTTCTCGGATATATATTATACTGTAACTTCTACACTGGCTGTGACACTCTATATGCTCGGGAAAAAAATTACAAGGTTCCAAACTGTTTATTCTTCACTATATATGTATGTATAATGATATCATGTATATACATATACGTGGGTATAGGTATACGGAGGGAAAATGTATAATTTTAAACGGATCTATAATATCCCTGGCGAGTTATTTCGGCTATTCGAGATATTTATCGTTAATTATCATATGATAATCATATATAATACTTAAGTACTACCACATTATTTTATAACATAATAATGTAAATTAACATTATAATTATTGACTTAGCTACCTAAAATCGATTATCTAATTCTAACAATGTATACATATACACAATTTTCTATGTATACATATACATGGTGTATAGGTAGTATTTTACCATGGAATTTTATTAAAATATTTTCAAACATGTCGATGTATATATAGTTTTATAACCTTTACATACATCGTATTTTTGAATAAATTTTTCTTTATCATTTTCTCTCTCTCGCTCTCTCTCGAAATTCAACACGCAAAAATTAAGACGCAATAGAAAAGGTTTGCAACTCATACGTGAAATCTACAACGAAACGTCATCCCGCAAAATAGGGATTAAAAAAACAAAACAAAGAAAAAAAAAACAATCAAGTCCATCATTGTTCCCCGAATGTGTAATAATACAGTATCTATAGATATACAATGTATAATATATTATACACGCATCGCCAAACAGCGCGGTTCAAGCTGCTGCTGCTGCTGATTTACACGCTCGCGATCAAAAGCGAAAATTCTCTTAACGACTAAGTAAAAAAAATATCATCTAAACCCTACAAACGGATGTGCCGGTTGATTTTGAAATATTTTTCGATACGTAGTGGAAATTATTGCATTTACTGCATGATTTTTTTTCTTTTTTAGGGGGTTTTTTTGTTTTTTTTTTTGGTTTTTTTTTTTTCTTCTTCTTCTTCTTTTTCGTCAGGGTGGAGGGGGTATATGTTACAGCTATATGATCATCGCCATTTTCGTACGTACGCACGTAGTATTACGGTATACCTGTGTGATTCTTATTTAATTAAAGTTTTCGATATTTATGTACCACACACGCTTACCAGGCAGTGAAAATGTGGCAAATTATTATTATACACGTCGCATTTTTGTGTCTAAATGAAAATAAAGAAATGGCTTGATTGTTAAGTGCTTCGCGACACGTCGTCGTCGATCCTTATTACTGTTTTTTCCCCTCACCCTTGTCGTAATATCATTTTCTTTTTTCCTCGTATAAAACCACCGACTCGTGACGCGGGATTTTTATTTCTTCCTCATCTATCGCGTGCAGATAAACTTTTCGTGTCCTTCATACGCCGTTGCATCTTATAATATAACGGTAAACTAAAGTTCAGCTTATTATTATTTATAATCATATAGTATATATGTATAGCTGAAAGTTCGCGCGGTATTGTGTTATATAGATAGATATATATATATACATATATACAAATATATGTATATATGATAATTATACATCGATCAGTACGAATGTGACGTGAAAATGAGAATATCATTAAAAGCCATCGAAGTATCAGGATCGAGTTGGCTATCTTATATCGTAATAATAGTTCAATTCCGTGAGTTCCGTTCATCGTGTTTCCTCCATTTTATACTCTCTCATTTCTCGGTCCTCAGCTTTCCTTTTTACTCCCGATCCTCTCGCCATTCCATCAAACAAGATCGATCGGTCGAATGAATAGAATTAAATATCTATAAGAAATTAAGCGAATCACCGCAAAAGCCTAGAGTTTTCGTCACTCCGGTAATCGTCGTGTTCGGCAATTAGTTTATATTCACATCTAAAACAAGCCCGCAACAAAACTGATTGTAAGGCTAACGATCTGCTCGTCGTTGTTAATGTAATTCATGTGCATTAAATTGTGTATAACCGGTCTGCTAAAACGCGAATCGGAAGGTGCAATCGAGTGCATGCGCGTTGTTACGAAACGACCGTGAGAAACGATGATTTGGATAAATGAAAACAACTTCTTATTGTCGATAAAACGTAACGCGGTAACGATCAAGGATCAACGAAGAGATCTGAGCTTCAATCTGAGCACGAAATAGGCTACGATCCTTAGGCCTATCAGGAATCCTATCAGAGCCACGACGTCGACCCAGTAAACTGAGTTCTGCATCGACATTTCTTCGAGGAATTTCTTCGGGCTTTTGAAATGGCAATAGACCTCCGAGCACTTTAATTTCGCCCGGTTGTCACCGTATACCGATATCATCGCCCCTTCGAATCCGTAACGGATGTAGCTCACGTATGAGAGGAATTTAAGGTACCCTGGTATCGCGTTGAAGTTCACGAAGAAACCGGAAAACAACACGATGGGCACTGACGTCACGGGGCCGATGAACACTCCGCTCTGAAAAGAAAAGGATTCATTGACGTTGATAAGCGGTGATAATGGACTGGCACAAAGGATCAATCCTCTAGCCAAATCGAGAGGGATTTTTATTTTTGCGGAAGACTCGGCAGTGGATCGAACAATTTTTATCCAAGTGTGAACGACTCCAAGTCGAATGAAGACAAGAGAGTAAGCCAGGTTTCGTCTGAACCGGTTCTTCAGTTTTAGAATTATTTTTGGATGAAAAAAGTTAGATTTTTGAAAGTATTTCTGGAAATGCAGAGTCAGTTTTCTCTCAAAATGGAATCAGATTGTGAGAATAAAACCACTAAAAACCGTTTGTTGGTTTTTGAAATATTGTGAGACAAAAAATTTATCCGTCGATGTGAAAATCAAGGCTGTTGGTTATTCTACGCCAGAAGATTTAATTTTTAAACGGAGCGTTAAAGAAGAATGAGTTGATTATCAGAATGCAAAAGTTTTCCCAAATCTCGTTTTTTTTTCAACGACAACGAAGATGTGACTCACCTCTACGCTCATTGCGGCTCCAATTAATAAGCCGATCGACTGAGAGACCAACGATGTCAGGATGCAAATGGTCAGGTACATTAGAAATCTCCGAGCGTCGAGAGGTTGAGACGTCATGAAGTATACTATCATGACGTAAGCAATTGAGTAGACGATCTGTGAAGTGAAAAGTAGAGTTAAAGTGAAACGCATTGCGTATGAATAGTTGCAACCAAAGCATGAAAGAAGATAATTATTATTTAGTTGTAAAGTGTTTTTTTCCTTACTTGAAAAGGCAAGTCCGCCAGAGATCTCGCGAAGTAAAACGCCTTGAGTGAATACCAGTAATTCAGATGCTCTCTTACAAACACCGCCATTTCTATAGGGACTGAAATGGTGAACAGAAATTCTCGTTAAATTACGGAAAAGAAAAATATCGAGCCTCTGATCACCCTCACATTTTCACAGTACAAACATAAGCTTCGTTTCCTTTTCTTTCCTTTATCTTCATCATATCATTAAAGAGTCGGCAGAAAGTATACAATTTCAACGGTCCAATAATTATTTATTCTATTTTCAACTTTTTCATACTCACATGTGAGAATAGTAGGCATCATAGCAGTGAACATGAGGAACATGACAGTGAAGAAAACGCATCCAGCGTTGCTCATGACTTTCGAGGCCTCGTTTCCAATGTCGTAGTAAATAGCACCGATCAGAAATCCAACGATTATGTGTGAAATCAGCCTTACTCTTGTTAAAGTCTGCGAACAAGAGAAAAGAATGCCTGCATGAATTTGGAACTGAAGCAATAAACCCTCGTCCTTAGCGAAGCGTCATCTAAAATTATTAACATTCAAATCATACGAATGGAATACACACCATGTCTCTGATCTGTGACAGGAAAGTCCGCTTCAGCAATATCCAAAACTGCAACCATCCGTTCGTCGGAAAGCCGACCTTTTGCTCTATGCTCTCGGCACTGTCCAGGAGGGAGGTGGTGCAGGAAACAGGTACGTTTATCACAGTCGGTCCTCCGGGTGTTTTTGCAACCCCATTTGGAACGAGCGCCGAGGCTCCGGTGGGTTTGGTCTGTTCTTGGATTGGCGATTTTTTCGCAATGTTATTCGACACCGTCTGAGCAGCGGCCAGAGCCGCCTGATGATGTTGGTAGTTGTTGCACTTCCCGTTGTTCACCGCCATGACCAGTTTGTGAACACACTCGCCATGCTCGCCACATGCCACCTCCATAACTGGGTATGAAAAGGCGAAAAATCGGTTGGCTATCGGCGGTCCGAACCTCAAGTCTCGAGAGTCTAACCCTGACTTGGACTTGGCGACACTTTATTCGACTTACCGTAATCCGCAGGGTTGTGGTAGCTCGGACAGTCGAGGCACATCGACGAAAGGAAGGGCACCAGACCTCCAACGTTTCCTTGATATATGCACTGTCCCTCGGCCAGGAGGTACAAGTTGTCGAACATCTCGAAGAGCCTTGCGCTGGGCTGATGGATCGTGCAGATTATCGTCCTACCTGGTGGACGAAGGGTGTCTCAAGCATTTGTCAACTCCATGACACTTGTACCGGAGTGTGCATCCTTACTGTTATCGATCTTACCTCCTCTGCTCAGGGACTTGAGTAGACTGAGACATTGAAAGCAGGATGAACTATCGAGGCCGGAAGTTGGCTCGTCGAAGAACATAACCGGGGGATTGTTCACCAGCTCCAGAGCAATCGACAGTCTTTTTCTTTGGCCTCCGCTGAGGCTGTGGGTCTGAGTATTGCTCGCATCGCTCAGCCCGAGGGTTTCGATGATCTCTGCGATCTGCGAAGAAGGTCAAGTTAGCTTCCTTTGACATTTGAACTAGGATATCGAACTCACCACTACTTTCTTCGACACGGCACTGATGTCCTTTCCTAGTTTCAAGTTAGCGGACACCGTCATTGCCTCGTAAACGGTCAGATGAGGGAGCAGACGATCGTCCTGCATGATGTAGCAGGACATCTTTCGAAATCTCCTGAGGTTTCTGTCCTTTCCGTTTATCAACACCGAACCGCTGAGGTGCGAGGTCCTGGAATTAAGACGCAACATTCAGCTGGTGGAGAAATATATTCACCGGAAATTGATGAACCGATGATTCGAACGATCAGCGTCCAGTTTCCGGACTACCAGACCCCGAGGACTCACTTGTATCCCGCGAGGACGTTCATCAGGGTGCTTTTTCCTGCACCGGACGGTCCCATGATCGCCGTCAGCTCTCCCGATCTGAATTTTCCGTTCACGCATTTCAATATAGTCTTATATCCTGAAACAGAAAGGATGATCAAGTTTTAAAAATTTCTCTCTCCGTCTAATAATGATTGTGGTACGAGAATTTTGGGAGAAAATAAAAAAACCATGGTAAATTGAATCCATTGCGTACGGTATGGAGGGAAATTGATTGATTTGGAAATACGTTGGTAAGATTTTTTTTTACTTTTTAATTGGACTGCTGAAAGACAAGTTGTTTTAAAAATGATCGAATTTTCTTACGAAGCAATAGAACGTCCGCAAGATTTTTGTTCGGTTTTTAAGTGAAACTCCACTCGGACGCGTTTTTGCTTCTATAATCCAGCCACTTCTCGTGTAGGCTTTCGTGTAGACGATACATCGAGGACTTCGTCGACTGGTCATAAATATTCTAAGGTCTATCTTCATCCATATTACAGACGTTCCTTCCACTCCAACATCGTACGTCGCGTGTCGATCCGTATTCTAATATTACAGGAATATTTATCTTCTCCCTCTGCGTTGTTACTTATTTTTTTCTTGTGCCAAAATTGTTGGTAATTTTCGTCAATTTACTATTGATTCGATGAATTATTTTTAAACTTGTATTTCGATGCGGGAATTTTCATTTTCTGTTCTTACTTTTCCAGTATTTTTAATTTCCCGAAAGTAAATGAAGTAAGAATTATTCACCTCACTTGCAATTGCATTTAATTCAGTGAATTCGTCGATAGAATTCTATTTTAACGAGAGATAGAATTGCTTGGTTGGATTGCGATAACTTATTGATCTAATGAAACGAATACATTACTGGCTTCCGGTGAAATGTTTCGTCGATTTTCACTTATGTAACGAACGTACGTTAAACTGACAAGATATTCACTTCAGTAAATATTGATTATTTTAAATCAATTTATTTATGGAAAACAAGGTTTATTTCTTGTCTTTCTTTAAAATTTATGACATTGCGAAATACATCGTTCGTAGTCTAAATTTAATTCATTTCTTTGGATCAAAGAAAACCTTCACAATTCAACCAAACAACTTGTCATTTCGTATATATATTATATATAGTTACAAGAAGAGATTTATCAAGGTTAAACAAGTTTATTTTCATTTGTTGCTGTTTTAAATTTTTCGTCAACTTTTCTCCGTAGTATATAAATATAAGATTAATGTTGTTGTTTGAATTAGGAATTTGACTTATTTCTTGCTAACAATCTGGGAAACAAACAAAAAGTTTGTCGAATTGCCTAATACGACGATCACGAATTTTTGTTCATAATTTGAATCATTAATTGTTGCAGCAAATCGTTCTCCAACCACTCTCTGAACGTTAGCCAATGAAAATTGACTGAATCGTCAGTATATATCAGGATGTTTCAAGGTCAAAGTTGAATTTATTTAACTGAATAACTTACGAATGAGTGCATTTATCAGAAAACAATAAACCACTTATTTTAAAAAGTGTTCAATTCTCTACAAAGTCATGTCTATAAATTTTCTGTACGTCGCATCGTCGTTAGCTAGTTATAAAAATCAGAAGAATCAAAAGCCATTTTTCCCGATATTATTTTTATGGAAAATATAAAAATGCGATGGGCAGCCTCTTAATGGCGTACAATATTAAGAGCTGAAATTTTAACCTGCCTATTTTTAAACCTAAATCAAACTTTTGATCCTGTTTGGAAAAATTCAAGCAAAAATGTATCACGTGAACCCGAAAGCTATGGATTTAGCAAAAAATCCATCCTCCCTTTGGCTCTGCCGAAGAGTTGCTTTCACGATCAGCTGCGTGTCGGGAAATTCCCCGGAGGATCGTTAGGTGCAGGCGCACTGGGCGGTTTATGTCCGCGTGCATCTGCGCGGCTTCTGCAGGAAAATGTCGTTCCTCGGTACACTTGTATCGATTTTTTTCGGGCAGGTCGTTCACACCGCGTCTGTGTGTGTCTGCATAGACGAGGACAGTCGACGACTGCCGCAAAGAAGCCTCGACCGACGTCTTCTTGGAGCGAATTCCCCTTAGGCGCAACGCGAAGTCAATTCGCCCTTGAATTGAAGCTCTGAATAATTTTGCGCTTTTCGCTACGTAGGGTAGGTACGCTATTTTATAATCTACATTCTAACCTGCTCAAAATTATATGCGCTGACATTCGCCGAGAGAATTAACCCCGAATTAACCCTTTGAAGCGTACATTTTTTCCTGCAAGGGTTCTCGAGGGCGCTGATTTCAAAATTGGGATCGGGTCAGAGAAATTTTTTAAATTCAAAACGGCGGATCTAACGTGAGCGAATAGGATCAATTTTTATATTTTCAGTCCATTATATTGGACTCGCTTACTTGAATTTTGAAATTCTGACGTCGGATTTGTTTTCATGGAATCGGATTTCGAGTGAATTGGATCAATTTTTATATTTTGAGTCTGCCATATTGGCTTCGTGATTTTGAATTTTTATACTGACGTCGGATTCATTTTTAACGATTCCAAAAACCCCCGGGTAACAAATTTCAAGCGAATCAGATCAATTTTTATATTTTGAGTCCGCCATATTGGATCCGCTATTTTGAATTTTGAAACTTTGACATCAGATTCATTTCTAGCGACCCCAAAAATCCCCGAATACCGCGTTCTGCTTTTCTAGTCTTCATAGCCTTCCCACAATTACATTTATTCTATAAAAACAGGCATTTTCAACACTTTGTTTATTTATAGCGCTCACCGTATTCGCAGAATCATAATAATCCCTTTTGAAATACCAACACTGAAATCTTAGCAGTTCAATTATGCAAAAAAAAAAAAAAAAAAAAAAAATAAAATAAATAAATAAATTTAAAAAAAATCACATCGATATCTCAAAAATTGAATATAAATTTTAAACAACCGATTGAAAAAAGATACAATTTTCCAAAATCCCACCTGCACCCGATCTAGTTTTGGCAAAAGTGCACTTTTTGCCAAAACTTTTTGCATTGAACGGTGTTCACGCGAATCATATTTCCACGATTTCAAAGGCTCAGGTGAATCGGTTCGAATCCAATCCGTTCATCCGGTCGTTGGAAAAGCTTCGCAAAATTCGTCAACTGCCGGGAATTTTTTGACCGAACGTCTCTGATTACGGAGTCAGGAATTTCCCTCGCCGGGACAAAAATGAGGGGATGCAACCCTGAGGGAAATTCTTGCCGTGTCATCGGGAGCAAAGGACACTTGAATATACTCGAGGAATTTCCTCGGCCACGTAGATATAAAGAATATCCGGAATTCCTTGTCGCGGAATATTTTCAGTACCAGGATTGCAAAAGCGTTGGGATACGAAAAGGACCGCGAGACAGGATCAGAGTCGCAATTTTTACGTCGAATTAATCGCAATCGTAAGAAAAAAAGCTGGCTGAACAAATTCTCAGACGAGCGAAGCGAGCAGTAGCCAAGGAATTTCGAAACGGTTCCGATATCCTTTGAGCAAAGTTTGAACCTGGTATGGCAATCAACTCTCGTGCCAATTTTGCCAAAAGGATCGGCGTGCGAAGCGCGTTCCTTGAATTCTGGATCAGGGAAGACACAAGCTCGTGACATATTTGCCAAAAACAACGATTTCGACGATAAAATTTTGGGGGTGAATAAAATCTGTGCAAAATTGTGAAATTATGGCTGACCATTTTTTGTCATGGAGAAAAAAGATTCGAAGGAAGAAACTCGTCAATGCATAATTTTTCAAATTTCTGTGACGTTCGAAGGATCCCGTGATTCATCGCTGCTCGTATTTACTGGCTCGTCCTTAACCTTGCAGGATCTCTTCCTAAAGACAGACTAAAGAAGGATCTGCACAATGACACGTCCGTAGGACCTTTCCTGCTGGTTTTTCCCCTTTTGTCACACTCGAACTGGTTCAGGAAACACCGCAGGACTCGGTTGAGCTGCCAACTGGGTCAAACCTGTCCCCGCAGTTCCTCGCCAATTTTTTGAACGCCAAAGCCAAAATTCAGTCTCCAGGACTGCCTACACCTCCCCTAGGATTCTCATTAAATTCTATTTTTATCTCTGTCTATTATTATATTATTTTTGGCAGGATGAAAGGTTGTCGGAAAAGAGCGATTGTCATACCGACCAGCGAAAGCGTCCACGTCGCTCGGCGTGATTCGAAGACGTTAATCGATTTATTGAAAAGTTCAACGTCCCGTATTATCGGAGTTATAAATTGTCCTTAATCGATAATGATTGCAGGAGTGGCGCGCGTCGTTAAACTGGCCCTAATTTTCTGGAATGAATATCACAACGGCAAACTCGTTGACGAGATAAATGAACGGCCTCCTCCCTTGTTGTAATTCAGATGGTTGACCTTTGCTGCGTGAACTTAGAACTTAAGCATTCCATTCCACTCGGCGTTTCGTTCAGTTTATTTTGTTTGGAGCCACCGATTTCAATCGATCGACCCGCGCTCTTTGTGAATTTTAAATATTTACCTCAACGACCTGATTCGACGATGTTCCGTCGTATAATAGAAAAGGCCGTCACACGATTTGACGTTTTGCAAATATTTTTTTTCTTTTTGCAAGTAATTTCTTGGAAGGAAAATGGAAAGAGATCCATAATTCGAAACTTTGGCTATGCAGGTTTTGGAGTTTGTTTAAAAATCTCTTTGGTTAAAAATTTCGCCAACCTCTTTTTCTGCCCTCGGAAACGCTGTAGGCCAAATTCTTGAACTCTATGTCGACCGGTGGCCGTTTTGGAAGATGAGTCAGGGAAACGGCGGGCCGTTTGCCATTTCCCTGGCTGCCAGGACTCGCTCCGCTGTGATTCGGCACCTTTCGCGCCAGGATTCCGCCACTGGTCACAGTAGCAACGGCTCCGTTTGTCGAGGTCCCGTTGCAGCTGCAGTGAATGTTGTTCTGAGATCCCCTGAAAGAAATAATTGAGCAGACGTTAAATTTGGCAGGAAATTTTCAACAGTGCGAATTAATTTGGCACCGTCGCAAAAGGACGAATTTTGTGGACTAGCGACAGCCACTAAGATAAAAATAATCTAACATGACTCGTTTAAATCGGTAAAAATATATTGATTCGTCGATTTTTTCGTATTTATTTGAAACGGTACATTTGAAATCAAAATCTAGTCTTAATAGTGGAAATTTTTTTTTTTTTTTCTCTTTGATACTTTATATTCTCAATAAAAATATTTTTCCATTTCAAATGAAAATATTCATTTATATTTTGCCGATAATTAGAAGCGGCGTGTAAATTATGACAGATACGAACGTCATCGTTTAAAACGAGCCACGTCATGCGGCCGACGGATTTGCAGCATAAACGACAGTAAAGCCCGATCCGTTGCAATATGCGCGACTGTCATTACCGGACGTGGAAAACTGCAAGGGCTATCGATTTTCGCGACCTACAAAAGAACCTGATGTTCTGTATAACGTCCGAAAGCTGCTTATTGCGATCGTACTTTCTACCCTCATTCTGCAACTCTTCGCGATTCTCGATCGCGAATTCGAGGCGCTTGATTCTGCGCGGTTTTCGTGCTCGTTGTCGAATTAAAGAGAAAATGAAATCCCTGTTTTCTTACACATTAAATACGGTGTTTCAGAAAAAAGCAATTGGCGATTTTTCACCATGGCAAACCCCCTAAAAAGTTAGTTCGGGTTAAAAGAAAGATTTTGTCAGAAAGATCGCGCTCAGTTGACTTTTTTTTTTTTAATTTATGAAGTATAGTGAATAAAATTTCTTTTTTATTGCTTAAATTAATCACAATGTCAATTTACGTCACAAAGAAGATCCACACTCGTGATATTAAGTCTCCAACCGATGTTTGACAAGTCTGTCTAACAAATTTTTTTTTCATTATTAATTGAATCTTATAAAATAGTTACAATTCAATATGAACTTTTAATTTAGAACAATAAGATTCCCGGTTGATATATCGTTGTGTTATGGATCGTAATATTTGGGTTGAATATAAATGTCAGGAGAAAAATAATAATTGAAGTGCTACAACGTGTTTTCTCCCAAATTCAAAGAAATGTTTGAAAAATTAAATCAGCGCAATTTTCTACACATGGAAAATCACAGAATCTTTATTTTAACCTAAACAAATATTTTTTTGGTAGGAGGTACGGTGGAAAGTCGTAAATTTTTTTATTTCTGAAACACCCCAATGTTCAACTAAGTCATCCCGAATTGTTTTTCCCCGTGTCTATATGACGTCATAAGCATCCCCCCTTTATTTTACCGACACATTCGTGCGATAATAACCGTGTAAAAGTTATTTCGGTACGATTCGAAGGTTTGTTTCTGTACGGCGATATCGTGTAAGGCAATGGTATCGAGCTGTTCTAATTTCGGCGAGGGAAGCTCACCCGGCGCTTTTTCACCCTGAGACGTTTTTTTCCATCCGAGTTTCGTAGTGGGCGAGGCATATTCGCCGAGTTACAAGGGAGGAAATTAGACTTTCTAAATTCGGGGTAGAGAAGTCGCGACTGTATTGCGCATCTGGCTTTGTCAAATTAACTAGTATCGAGTCAAAATTACACCTGACAAGGGCGGCTTCCGGCCTTCGAAATTTAATCGCAAGTTGTATTTTCGCACGTTGTAAAATTCGTTTATAGCCATTTGGCTGATTATGCCTTGTTGAAATTTGGCCAACGAATCGACGAGGCAGTTCGCGCAATTTTTGCGATCGTATCCGTCGATCGTATTTCTATCTTGGCATTAGCCTGCCAACCGATTACGGATTATTTGCAGTTGGGTAATTAGCGGGAGATTGAGCCACGCGATTCGGCTCGTCAAGCCTGACGTTATCGGCCCGAGATCTCTGGCTTGAGAATATTTTCATCCGAAATTTGCAGCGGTTATCTGGCAAGGAGCTGCATCCGATTGCCGTCCACTTAAAGATGTACGAAATGTAAAGCTCTGTCGAAAAGCTGTAAAGAGATAAACGTGATTATCGAAAGTTTGAAAGTGGAATTGAAATTTATTGAATTTAAATAGTTGAAACGATAATCTCTTGACACAGAAGGAAGATTAGAAAAACCATAAATTTTAGCCTCAACAGCTGCACGATTGTTTATGACTTTGAAAAGGTCCCGTCATCGAATCATTTCCAAAATGAAAAAATCGCCTCGTTAGTTTTTTTGCAAATGAATTTTATACAACAAATTATAGAATCAGATTTCGGATGACAGAGAAATATCTTTTGTTAAGGTATTGGTTTACTATACTTAGCTTTTGATGATTTTACTAATCTTGTATTGCTGATCGATTGAGAAGCCAAATAAAAAATATGGATTTTTTTATTTTAGAAATTCAGAAACGATTTTTACATTGTAGAAATGATTCGAAGCTGGGAACTCTGCACAATCATCAGTAATTTATGGTTTCATAAAAAAAAAAAAAGAAAAATTCCCTTCCCAATGACTATTTTTATCTTTACACGTTTTGACTGAATTGTACGTTTGGTAGCTCCTTAAATCTGGTGAAATCCTGACGGAAAAAACTCGCTTCGAGCATCGATTCGTCGTCTGAGAAGCGCGTAGTAATTACGATCTACCAGCAAATTAGCGAACAAAAATCACCTCGAAAACGAAGCTTCGACTGGGCGTCAACTGCAACGCGTTGCAGACGATTATAATTATCCGAGACGAGGATCGATTTATGTTTCTTTAAACCCTCGAAGGACCAAATCGCCAGCTTCGTCTGGCTGGGGGAGTTTTTCGTTCATTAATCAGCGGCTCTCTAATGACGAATACAAAAAAGGCTCCCCTTATAGGGCCAGAAAATCACTTCCCTCCTTCTGCGTTCACTTTTTTCACAATTTCTCTCCTTAACAGACCCTCGTCTGCAGAAAGGATCATAGATTCATACGTTGCATATTCCGGCGGACCCGCGTCAGACTTTACTTTACTTTCTTTTCTCTTCTCCAGTCTAGGCATACGAAATAAAAAAACGAGGATTCTTTTCGTTACTATTCACGAGCCGAACACGTGGGGTGAATTTTAATCAAAACGGAATTAGCCGCTTTTGCCATGCGCGGTTTATTTTGATTCCTCGAAATCTACTCGTGTCTGTGCAATATTTAAAAAACAGTAACCGAATTTTGTCGCTGCTTTTAGCTTTGAAAATTTCCGTAAAAAATCTGGCGTGATTTCTCACAGAATTTCGAAAAAAGTTCCGCCGATAAAAGTTATGATTATGAAACATTGTTTTCCACATTTACGAATTAATGGTCGGCAATCCGAAAACGTCACTATCACGGTAATATCTTTGTTTTAAAATCACGCTTCGTATTGACAATAAGTCGAAAAAGACTCCAAAAAATTGGAAGACCACCACAGAAGAAACTAACTCGTTCACTATTAAATCCAGCTATCGAAAATCAAGCGTTTATTTTCCATGGGATGCCATAGAAAAAACTGTGAGTACAACGTTGACGGCTCACCTGAGGTGTTTGTGGTAGTCAAAATCATCGTGTCCCATGACAAATTCGAGGTTTCCAGAGAATACAAAACGGACACCGTTCACTCAATAAAATTCACGAGCATACTGAGGAAGATTAAAACGATTACAAAATGGATTGCCGGTGACGTTTATCGGATCGAAGTACCGATTATCGAGATCTGACGAGTGATCATAGCCAGTATATCGCATCAAGCTCTCTTCATGATATTCTTTTTAATTTTCTCCCCTCTTTCTCCCTCGCCGCAAGGGACTTCGACCATCGATAGACCGACTGACAGTCGGATTATTATCCAGTGGCCGATTTGATTTTGTAGGAATTTTTATCGCCACCTGATAGATAGGCCAGTACTTGTAAAATTTACAAAGTAGATATCCACTCGGCGGATCGTGATCGCGACGTTAACTATTGATCGTTGTGAAATTTGTCAATCGGCAATTACGTCAGGAGCGCCAAGTCGGTTTTCCTAAACTCGAAGCTTGGCTAAACTTCACAGCTTAACTTCGGGGGTTCGGAAGTGTAAATAATAAAACCCTCCGCACAGATGGAACGATTAATTAATCTTCACCGCGCGGCTATTTTCGTTACTCCAACGTCGGTCCAAATTTTCAACGTCACGCAAGCTCTGGGAGCTATTGAACCGCGGACAGAAGCTCCATTGATCGATAACCCACGTGTTATTTTGAGCTTGAAGCTTCATTTTCACCGCGGGTATGTCACGTGATAACCGCGCGTGAAATATCGCTTCATCTCAACGGGATGCTGTTTTTTTAGTTTTTAGGTGTGAGTTCGAACGCGACGAGGGTTCGTCAAAATTTTCAGCTTTGTTTTAAAACCTGAAATCGACTTTCGAGCATGATCTGAAACTGTTAAACGGATGCTGGAAATTTTATATAATAAAAGCGGAAAGCTAAAATTCAGTAGAGGCTCGATTTTTTCATCTCCTTGCCTTCTTTTCTTCTGATTTTATTGTTTCCGGAATCAGTTCGAAGCGATGAGCACGTTGAAGCAACGTTGTGATCCTGACCTTCACGTCAATTAGAAACACAACTTGATACATACTCGATACGACCGAATTAGTTTCATGATAAGAAAAGATTAACACCTGCGCGTAAGTTTTTACCTCATTTGTCCAAGATACGTTACATTAATTGAAAAAATATTCAGGGTCTTCACTTCGTCTTCCCTTAATTTATATGCACGACAATAGAATTAATATTAGACACTATCGGTTGCTAGAATATATTTTTTATCATCATCATGCGAAATCTAGCGACTTGATGATCTCATGTTATCAAGATCAAGAGTATATCAAAAGTATCCTGATTTACAGGCATTTGAATCGGAGAAACGGACGAAGAGCCACCGGCTTACAAAGTAGCTTTGAAAATGAAGCATTCGATCCTCTGGAAAAGGAAGAACGTGATTCTGATAGCGCCAATAATGCCACACCAAGGTTTGCCTTCGAGCACCAACTGTTACAGGATTCAGGTCAGATGGCAATCGATCGATGAAGAGGATACATTAGTTTTCCTTCGCCCTTTCTCCCTCAGCTTCGACGAGCCCTGCTCGAACTGCTGCTAATAATAAGTGTATAAGATTTCTTTTTCATCGTCTTTCAATTATTTTTATCTTCAAAGATTTTGTTCAACAAAACTTCACCATTTCGTGTAATTTAAAGTCATTTGTAAAGCAGGATTCAAGTTTATTCGAATTAAAAAAACCAAAGAGCTATAATTGTTATTTCATATTATTTAATATTATAATTGACGCAATATTTTATAAGCGTTTTCGGCTGAGCGTAATAAAATAGACGAATAATCGCTTGACAAGTAAAATTGTTACATCAAAGTCGTTACCTACAAGTCACAGTCTCCTCTTTCATCTGAACGCACCTTTTTCGTAATACCTGCAAAGTTGCTCACACGTGTAAATATCTTCACCGAGATGAAGATGTCGTTCCGAAAAATTGCACTGTCAACTATCGTACGAAAAAACTATGCTGAAATGCATAAACTAGAGAGAAGACTTTACCGTGTCGAGTGAGCTATCGCTTTCCAAGTATCGAGATAAAAATGTCATGAAAACAAACGAGGCAGTTGGCTTGTACGTGAGGAGGAACGACTAGTTATCATGCGATTGAAAAAGAGAAGAGAAAGAAACGTTGAGATCTTGAAATGAACTTTGATCAGTGAAGATATGCCAACTTTTGATTCTCTGAGAACCGGGGATTGTCATAAATCGACTCAAAAGGTAGAAAAAATTGCTCTTGAATATTTTCAGATTTTCATTCTCATCCCTTAGTCTCCCTGTAGATCGTACATTCCATACGAGTCGTGGATGTTTTAATTTAGTATATTATTTTTCAATAATTTCTCAATTTATATAAAGTCGTATTTTACACGTTTTTTTAATCTTTGTTGAATTTCGAATCTTCGTTATTTTCAATTGAACAGGAAGATTTGCGGGGAATTCCTTTCCACAATGCTCGAAATGAAAAATTTTAAAAAATTAGAGATTTTTTTTCTTATATTTAAAGTCGATCTACGACCATCCAGCATTGATATTCCCCCACAAAACAACCCTTCAACGGTCACCCTAATGTGGAATACATGATGTGGACACCAGAAGGAACAGAGATCAAAATTGTTGAGTCGAATAGTACAAGTTTAAGCCCGTGATTCATAAGCCCGCCTACAACCGTTACGAACGAGTGACGTATTCCTTGGCTTAGGTACATTCGAATTGTAAATCAGTGAATGTTGCGCACGTATAGATATACACATCGTGCCTACTATTAGCATAGGAGCTGCTTTTCAGAGTGATAGGAATCCTTTGTTTGCCGAGGCAAAGCCGCACGAATATTAAATCCGCAATCTTATTTTTGTTCTATGAGTAGGTATGTACATAAGTATATGTATATGTATACCGCAGGAATTTCTAGTTCTAGTTTTTTATTTTATTTTTTTATTTTTTTAAGAAGTAAGAGAACCACACTACTGCAGTGATTGTAAAACGTCTCTTATTAGTGTGGAAAAGACTGAAGTTGATGCCTAACTTACGGTTGATCGAATGGAGCGAAATGGACTTTAAGGAGAAGATCGAGCAGCGGGTAAAACAGATTTGCCTATTTTGAAATTGGATGTAATGCGAAAAAAAGGAAACTTCTTTTGAACATCTGGTGCTGAGTCTTGATTGACAAAAATTTTCTTAGTCTTGGTCGGAATTACGAATAATCTTTAACGAAATGACGTTTCTTAACCAATCGTCGGACTACGTTCGATTTATAATTTATGAACACTAGGGTGGCGCAAAAAAACCGACTATTTTTTTTTGAGTCGCGTGTGACAAAATATTAGTTTTTGATGTTTTACGAGCCCACTCTAAAGGACAGCTTAAAAAAAAAAATTTAAGAGGTCGCTCCATATTTTTTAAAATGTCAAAAATCGTCAAAAAATTATATTTTCAGTATTTTGTTTGATTTTTAATTCATGTCGTGGTGTATTGTTATCGATTCTTTCTTACTAAATTAAAGAAAATAAATTTATGAAATTTTAATATGAATATTAAAAGGTCGCTCGAAAAGATCTAAAGAAATGCACCAAAAAATTGAAAAAAAAATTATGAGCGACCTTTCAAAATTCAAATTTTGAACCGAAACTTTCGGAAACTTATTTTTTTTTGTCTATATAATCATACCGTAACGAAAAAAAAATTTAAAAAAAAAAAAAATCGATTTTTGACGATTTCTGACGTTTTAAAAAATGAACTGTCCTTTGGAGTGGCCTCTTAAAACATCAAAAACTAACATTTTGTCACACGAGACTCAAAAAAAAAAAAAAAAAAAAAATAGTCGGGTTTTTTGCGCCACCCTAATGAACACAGATAATTCCTGCGAAAAATCTAAGGTCCGAATTTCGTATGACAAATAATATTTCGCATTTAAGCGAATCACGAAACACGGTTTCGTCTTTGTTGTTTGTCAAATGCTATCAGAGTCGAGGAATATCGATCAGCACCGTCGAGCTTCGGGTCATTTCGAGCTCGGCACGAATTTGAGCGGTGATAAAAACCGGCGATCATTACAGCAAGGAAATATTCTCGCGAAAGTTGTGAATAAAATGAGGAATGAATCGCGTTTCATCCCGGATGTTCGGGCTTCCCGAGGGATCATGGCGTCGCATGTTTTTCCCTATACATCATATATGCTTCATCCAACGACGAATCTCACGTGGGTTTCGACCTCCCCTAAAATTTTCCCCATTGTCGGCCTGTTTAACAAAGGAACGTCGTCCCTATCAAGGACGAGTTATCTCCGTCGACCAATTGAATCGAATTTTCCTCCAAGCCATCCCGCCGCTTTGATAATGCCGACCAAACGCCGCGGGCTGATTTTGATTTGTGAGCTGGACGCTTTTGGACCCGGATAATTAACACGGAGCTTTTGGTCTGAATGACGTCCGGAATTACTAGCTTGAGTGATGCATCTCGGTCGGTTGATAACTAGCGTAAATACGCCACACACGAGATATTACGCCATGGTTATCTGCAAACATGTGAGAGAAGACGCGAGGGGATCATCCTTACGTCATTCGTCGATGACCCTGTTTGTAGTCTGCGGTCAAGGCCATGCTGGATGAATTGTAGCACGTCGACGGAGGATTAATGATGGAAGAAGCTGGTTTTTTCATGCAAAGTAACGTATAATTTCTTTTCGAATCACTTTAACTTTGATTACTCGTCGCGAATAATTTTATTCGTATAAAAAAGTGGAATAGGATCACCAAAGAAGAAACTAGTATCGGCGACCATTTGATAAAGTTCGTTGAATGCCTGTCGAAGGTTGGAAAAGAGCTACACGTTTTAACCGATTCGCAATAAAGAAACCTCGCGTTTGCCGAATTTCCTGCGGGAACTCTTCAAAGTGTATATACCGAATTGGTTTCATCCGTTGAAAAGACGCGGCGATAAGATTGAACTCGTTGAATGATCGATCAAACACGAAGTGTCGACATTTCGTCGTCAACTTGTATTCCGATTGCTTGCGATTGAATCGGCGGTAAGCTCTGTTTTCGGCAGTGACTAAATTTCGAGAGGCTCTTAACGGCGAATGTTCTAAAGCTCGTAATTGAACAATATGGCGTATATGGTACTCGAATTACCCCAACCCTCGTATTTAATGAAGCGAAATTCTAGCGGCGCCTGTGTCATTACGTTGAAATGGGTTTCTCTTTCGACTTGAAGTAGTCGAGATATAAACACTGCGACCAGTAGTGCCTAACAAGGTTCGGGAACTTCAGGTTTCCATCTACGAACATCGTACTTTCATAACCGAAGGCTTTTCAGCGACTTAAACTGCAGAGAAATCGAGCACAGAGAAAAGCCCCCGCGAGAATTGTGACGTAATTGGTACCATTGGAAGTCCAAGTTTGGAAACCAAAACCCAACGTCGCAGAAGCTGGACACTAATTCCATTCTTCGAAGGAGATGAATAATCCGTTAAAAAGTTCCTTGAATTTTCTCCGTCGGTATATCGCGGTGATAATAAGTATTAATTGATCCATGAGTTAGCAGTTCAATTGCGACAATTGCGACCAGCTGCGACCAGCCACAACATGTTTGTCCAATTCACCCTTTCGTCCCCCAATCCTCAACATTTACACTTAAGCGAATGTTGCGTGTAAATTCTCAGAAAAAAACAGGGCGGTGGAATGACCGGTTAAAATCCATGAAGACGTTAGCACGCACTGAAAATCGCTAACAATCAGTGGTAGCTGGTTTGCACGGGTTTAACAATAAGACAGTAACGAACCGATGATCAAAGGCACAAGCCTCGTGCCCGCGAAACACGTGGCTAACAAGTTGTAAGTGTGACGTCAGCTTCGCATTGAAAGGAAAAGATGTTTAATTAAAAAACAGGCTTTCAGACAGAGGATATGATTTATGGTGTTGCATAAGAGATGTTGGTTTTTATTACATTTGAAATGCATGAGTAGAATCAGCGATCGACTAACTTGAGTGGTCCTTTTACGTTGAGTTAGTGATTCACGGAGCTACGGCTCAAGGATCAAATAAAACTTCTTATCTATCTATCTATCTATCGAAATGTTATGGTTCTGAGGAGGGCCTTCACGAAAGGGTTGAAAGGTCAACATCAATGGACGCTTTTTATCATTGAGCTTGGATCCCAAGAAAAAAATAAAGAAAAAATTTCGGGTAACAAACTAAACTTGAACTCGCGAATTGAATTTTTAAAACCCATATTTGAACCTCTTGACCCTCTAGTCTTTTGTAATTGAGATATGCCGATTCTAATTTAGGTCTCATTTACGTTGAAATTGAATCTTGTCGCACTCAATCGAGCCTCGTATTTACAGAATTCAAGCGAAGAAAAGCTCGAAAATAAGTTTAAGGTCTGAACCACGATTATATTGCAACTGAGGCTACCAAGAATCAAGCGAGCCCTAATTTCGGTTCTGGTTATGACCCAAAGACACGAGAATCGGGAATTTAATGCAGTTTTAAAGTAAAAATATCCATGAGATCCAAAATTTGGAGTCAAAAATCTAACGCGTTTTGTCGGACTGATGGAACTTGTTTGGCTGTTCGCGGCGTCTTATCTTGGAAATCTGATCCATCATGGTTTCGGTTTTAGGGAATTTTAGACTAGACGTCTTTCGTAGCCCGAGCTCTCGGGTTTTTGATCGTTCTGAATGAAACGCAGGACTTTGCGATATGATCGATTCGATGAAACTCACCCGAGGATCGCGTTGTTGAGATTCTCGAAGCCCAGCGTTGGCGGCGGCGACCTGATCGTCACCCGATGACTTTCGCTGGCGATGAACTGGACTTGTTCGTCTCCATTGTACTTGGTCCCTCCACCCAGAGTCAGGTTCTTCAGATCGGCCATCTTCAACCGCTACTCGAACGTCTAAGACGAAAAAGAAGCGTGTTTAATCAGTTTTTTGCACTAACTTATCCGCTCAGTGCGATTGGCGTTAAAAAAGTCGCAGGCTAGCCGGAATCGATAATTTTTATTAAATTTGTGATAGAAATGTGAAAATAAAAATACTTGAATCAGCCACAAAAGCTCAATACTTCGATTCAAATATCGTTAAAAATCTAGTAGATTCCTTCGATTTCATTCTCCAAAGATCATTTTATTAAATAAATACTATTTTTTGTAAAGTCACTCGAATAGATTTTCTGTTTTTTTAACGAGCTGTAAACCAGATATTGTCTTTTGTTAATCATAATCGATATCAGCGGAATATTTTAGAAGTAAATAATTAACGATGTTAGTTTTTATAACTTTGAACGACGTTTGGGGTTTGATACGAAAAAGTTCATACGAACATAGAAAAAGTACGAAAACTATTAATTTTTTAATTTTGTTTATCAATTCCTTTACACTTGTGGTTTATTGCTAATTATTATTTTTGAATAACGGTCATTCAGGTGCGAAACTGAAGTTTAATTAATTGTTATTTACAATAAATATTTGAGAAAACAGGTAATTTTTCTTAAAATCCAAAATATCATCCTACTTTTTAAAAAAAAGCAAACTTTGTCTGATTAAACTGTTTTTTTTTTTTTCAAAATTCGACATCTACAATCCAGACTCAAAATTCGTGTTGACCCACATAATTTTCCACGTGATGCTTATTTTTAGAAAAATTGTAAATATTAATCAGTGAGACGAAAAATGCGGTCAATTTCAGGCTTGTGAAATTCGCTTCGAAAATTCCATGGTCAAAATTCCATCCTCACGCGAGAAGCGAAAGAGTGTCGAATAGCTTGAGGCAAGCGAATTCCACCCTATTGCCTTATGTATATATATATATATTTACATTTTTATAATTTTAGAGAAACCTGTCAAGCTTTTATCGCCGATTTGGTAAGCGGGGATAAATTGTGTTTCCGAAGTATATATGTTTATAACAAACTTCGAACCACGGTAGATTTTATCCGCAAACATGAAGCGTTGGAACACCCCAACGCTACGCGGGTGTAAATATGTACGTAACAATAATTGTTTGGGTCTAAAACGATTGTTTGCATTCAATTTCTGTACGAGAGTTAAACCAGTGATAAGTTTTGTCTCGTCGCGGGTATCTTATTGTCAAACTTTGAAACGACGAGATTTCAACTGTATTAATAATAATAAAATCTCGACATTCGAGAGAATACATCACGGATTTCAAAAGAACTTTAATATATACTTGAATACATATTGTACGGTATATTGTACACAAATTTTCGGGTATTTCAAAAGAGGTGATAATAGAAATCTACATCTAATGTCAGAAGATCTTGACGACGACGTACGGGATTCGGTGAAGAGACAACGAGTGCGCCAGACTCGAAGTGATTGCCTAATGATTTCTTGGAATTAATGAGTACCACGTTTATGCGTGGTTAAATTTATCCCCAAATGACAGACGTTTTCTAGATATGAAAAACGTAGAGTTGCGCCGTGGTTTCGAAGGGTTCTGTGACGTACGACGAAAATACCGTCGCATTTTACTGCAGGTTACAGGGTTAAGGGATCACTCGCGATCGTTATAGAACTTGGATACCTTTCGTCGGTATCATAATTGAAAATCGAAGTAGAAGGAATTTGATATTTGAGTGGATATCGAAAATTCAAGTCGATGTCAGTTGACTGGAAACTAATTGTTGTATGGGAGGGGGGCAAAGTGTAAATTTTTTAAACAACAAGGGACAAGAGTAATCATCTGAACTTTTTATCAAATATGAATTATTCGGAAATCAATTTACTCGAGTAATTGCACACCTCATAAAGCGAAACGTTTTAAGTTGGGCTTTACTCTCAACTAGTCAAAGTCAAATAATTTCCTAAGCTTGAATCTATGATTACTTTTCCTCGAGAAAGCTAGGTAATAATTGAACATAATTGTTTATATGAAAACTAAACATTTCATTCAGATATATATATATATCTCACATGAAATCCACGCTGTCGTTTTAAATTTGCACAAACCCTCTGACAAGTCACCTACGGGAATAACAAGACCGTTGATTGATAATGAGCAATGAGATGCAATTACGCGTGTAAGTGAGATCAACGCAGCGTTTAATCACGTTTGAATTTCGGTGAATTATTCTTGCAAAAAAAGAGCAGAGATGGATGAAGCATGATCAGTTATTCAATCGAGGTTAAGTTTGTCGTTTGAAACGAGAGATGCTGCATAATCTGAAAATGTTCTGTGTTTCGACTCGTGATTGAGTGAAGTAAGTAGCGTACCGAGTACAGTCCAGGGAAAAAGATTAGATAAATGAAAACACTCGAGAAATCAAGGTTCAAAATTTAATCGAGTTGATATAACTGCATTGAAAAGGTCATATTATTGTTCCATATCTTTAATACTAATATTTCAGCGTTTCTTCAATTTAGTTAGATTACGACTCGTTTTACTCGCGAATGGATATCCGGTGCAGATAACTTGAAATTAATTTCAAATAACGTCAACATGTTTTTCACGAAAGGATAAGTTTATCAGTTACTTAACAACTCACGATGAGTTTGCAGACAATGTTTTCCTGATGAAACTGAGTTCTTGCGAAGGAAATTTATTTGACACTCTGGTGATTTATAGAGTATATATAGAAGTGGGTGGGGCAAAGTGGGCCCCTTAAGAAAATAATGCCTCAAATCAAAATAAAATATTTGGAGGAATGATCATTTCCGAATAATTCAAATTTAATAAAAAGGTTGAGATGGTTAATTTTGTTCCTTGTTATTTGAAAAGTTTAAGGGGCTCACTTTGTCCCAAAGTTTTTTGAGATATCAAAAATTTTAAGGTGGAAAAAATTCAGGAAAAAATTAGTCTCGATCTATCAAAGTTGGAAAAAAACTGCGGAGTGTGGATAAAAGTAACTATTGTTATTATTACTATGGTTATTATTATTGTTGTTATTATTATTGAAAGACTATAAAACGGTCACAAAATTCGAGTTTTTCGGAATTATTGATAATTCAACTCGTTACATTTCAACAAGTATTTGTCTAAATGTTTTCTTACATCGTGAGTACATTTTTCTACAATCAAATTCAAGTCAACAGAGGCTAGTTTTAACTTTTCAAACTTTGATTGTGCGATATGTAATTCGCTTGTATGACTATTCATCTCTATTAATTTACTAAATCTTTAAGTGAAGTTAGATCGACGTGGATGGATCGACATTGAATGTCGATCACAGCGTTTGCATTTGGTTTATATAAATAAAGCACGCGCGGAAGAAAAAGAAAAAAATTATTGAATAATCGAAGCATAAGATGATGTGGAAACACATCCGGTAATAACCTGTACAGTCCACGTAACAACCGGAAGTGGCGACCGATGATCAGGCTGAAACCGTGCATCTTGCAGTCTTGTAAACACGTGATTAGGTGTTGACTACAGACTGATAATGTCAGGATAGAAGTTCCAAAGTCTTTGTCCGTGAGTCGAGCTAGCGCATAAAAACACGTTTATTATATATGCACATATGTATTTAATTAGTATCCCAACATCCGAGTGCGACTGCACTTAATTCTGACTGTTCTGCTTTCTGCACGCCTTTGAAGCATCGGTCGCGTGCTATCGGCAATTGAATGTGATGTTTCAACGGCGTGATTCATTCGCTGTTTTGGCGCGAAATTTTAATGAATTTATTTTTATCAATTTTTTTATTGCTTTTTTATCTTCTTTTTACCGGTCATTCGCACCACGTCCAGCGGCGGTGAGTCGTTGGCTGCGAATGCTCCATAGAAAGTCACCGAGTGTCCCTGAATCCTGGTCGTCAGACTTTGGTCCTGCTTTCAATGTCGGCCTGGTGCCGTTAGCGGGGTTAACGATTCGTCCCTGCTTCGAATCAAGAGACCCGGACTGGTCAGCCGCTATCTACGGACCTTTGAACGTCTGCGATTTTAATGCAGAAACGACAGTCATTGAGATTCCGAAATTCAGGGATGAATCCTGTTTTCAAACGCTCACATTCTCGACTGACTGCATCGAGTTAGCTGGGAAAAGTTTAGATAATAATAATTTATACGTCAAAACGCTTATTGACTTGAACTATTTTTTAAAATTATCAGGAAGTCGAGAAGATTCTAGAAGTCTCAACAAAAAAGATTATTTTTTACAGAATGGAACGCTAACTTTACAGTAGTTGACACTTTGGAACTGAGAATCTGCTTTGAGCTTTTTCAAGCGGATGTTTATGCTCGCGAATAATTGACGCCTTTTGACCTGCAGTGCGAAATTCTTGCACTTCAGTGTTTCAGGGTTACAACGCGCGAAAGTTCGTTCGCAGAGCGATTCGAGGCCGATGAGGAATGCTGAGCTAACAATCTTCCGTAATACGTGGGGAGCGATGAGATGAGAGAAAGAAATTGCGTTTCTTCACTCTCGAATGATTCATCGGTGACGATGAGTAACTCGCTCCAGATCTCGTTTGCAGATTACTGGAGCTTTCGAGATGATCTCGAAAGATGAAAAACATGGTGAGGTTTGTTTGACCCATCTTTATTTATTTTTTTTAAATAAGTATACGTTTATCAGATTTGAAATAAGTTTAGTCTGCAAGAGCAAAACCAACGGAATATATTGCTAGTTTTTGTATCTGCAGTGATTTCGCTGCGAGTGTACAGAGGCTTGAATTACTGTGCAGACAAAGAGGGATTCGTAAGGCTGAAGTTAATAACGGTAACGCAATGACGAGAAGGTGGAATAAAAATAGTTAGTTTTTAATTTTTTTTCATAATTTTGACGTAGTTCAATTTGCAAATTGCGAGTTTTGGTACAGCTGTATTAATACGGCTCACTGAATTTCGTTGAAGATTCCATAAAGTTATTAAACAACGTGTTTTTCTTTTAGGAACGGTTCGTTACGAACTTTAACCTCACGGATAATCACTGCTCAATTTGTGTTGATCGTTAAAGAATTTTCACATTTTTGTATCTACTTATTTTATCTAGGAATTTTCAGACTCTTTAACCTCTGCACTTTGAATGAAGAAAAAATGATCCAAGAAAATTGACCAGAAATAAAAATGCAATCTGCATGTTTTTCCAGGAGAAAATTGAGAGAAAAGTCGACCGAATTCTTATCGTAGAATCAGACTGATTGGCGTGACGCGTTGGAAAGCTGCCAATATATCGTAGACGAGACTGCAGCAACTTGAATGCAAGAAGCTTTTAAGCGGCTGAAAATTCTCCTTCGTTATCAGCGTAACGCGAAACTGGTTCGATACGTTAGCAAGCGAGTGACGTCGAAGTCCGACGAGACGTGAGACGCCGTATAACAAAGCTTTGAATTACCGGCTGAAGAATTTATGATCACAAAAAAGGGTGACAAGCAGGAAAAAATTTTTAAGGGGTGGGGGTCAAAACTTGGAAGAGTTAATATTTTGAATGGCCAATGTATCGAAGTTTCAAACAAGGGAAATAAAGTAAAGAAAAATGAACTGATTACTAGTCATTCTAATCAGTGACACTTTCGAAAATCAAGATTTCGAACAAATCATCTCTCATTACTTTATTTTGGATGTTTCAAATTTCGATATATCGGTCATTCAAAATATTTACCCTAATATTCTAATTACCATCGTTTTTTAGGCAAATTTGATGGACAATGATTATCGCTGAGAAATTACGACGATTATTTCGACAATTAAAGCGTTGCGGTAAAAGCTCAGTCCGACTTTCGATAATTGACGCCAACGAAACGCGTAGAAAAATTCTTTCGCGAGTTAATTTAGAATGATTTGCGTTATCCGCCAGACGATGATGAACATGCCGCTGGCATGTTACGCGTTATAAATGATTACGCGTCACGCTATAGAGTCTTGCGGCAAGATGCTGAAGCGCGTAAGAATCATTCTCCGCTTGGTAAGATGGTTAGGTTTTATTGAAAAGAGTATGACCCTGTCTTCACCTACGTCATACAGATGCTTGGTTGAAATTATTGACGTGCGACTGTGCGAAGCAACGAGCAATGGTATTGACGACGTCGAACCTCACGTTACTAATTATTTTCAATTCACGCACACATGCAAAAAACTGCGAGATTAATTCATCTCAATAGTATAACGCGATGATGACCACGGAGAAGAAATCCGGACAAGCATAATCGTGAACTCTATTCTCTTCATTGACGAAAAAATAAATCTGCAGGAGAAGAAAGCGTCTCCGAGTGATG
Source organism: Diprion similis (assembly GCF_021155765.1). Taxonomy (NCBI): domain Eukaryota; kingdom Metazoa; phylum Arthropoda; class Insecta; order Hymenoptera; family Diprionidae; genus Diprion; species Diprion similis. The sequence continues at coordinate 22,895,211 of NC_060110.1, read as the reverse complement.
CAGAGATGATGTGCAACATTAAGGATACGCGAATTGAATTCGAATACCGCAAATCCTAGTTGCAATTTGAATAATCAGACTGCGGAATGACACCCCGTGAATGCAAACAACTTGATAAACATTTTCTGCAGAATTTTGGACGAGATTGAGAATAATTGTCGCAGATTTTTAAGCTCCGACATTGTGTTTCGCTCGAGAGGTTCTCCTGTTCGGAGGCTGGGAAGAAAAGCCGATGGACCTTGTCTGAGCTGAAGCACCATCGACGATGCGCCGAGGCTACAGGAGGGTTCAAAATTCACTCAAACAGGACGATTCGGGTTCACAAAAAAGGAAAGATGACGACGCGCTCGATCCAGGAATAGAATCGTCTTCCCCAGGGAGAGCTAGAGGTTCCGTTATACATTCATCCCGCTCCTTCGTCCGGGAGTAAATTCAGTTTTACTGTAGATATCCCGTTGGAAGCAAGAGAGAAAAAATAAGGACAAATTAAACCTGTACTAACTGTAATTCGGATATGCAGAAACAAACCGGAGGTGATTAATGAGGCAGACTTTTAACCACAGATTGGCGAATGAATCTAAGGAAAAACAAACGAACAAAGAAAGAGGAAAAATACGTGATATGGGTAGCTAAAATCGTCGGGGCTTGAGATAAGATTTGTCGTTAATAAATGCAAAGTTCGCAAGGATTCTTCTTTACGTCATGGCATCTTCGATTGATCGTTAGAAAGAATGAATCCAAGTCCAGAGTTACCACGCGTGATCAAGTCTGACGGATAAAAAGGTGTTCAACACTCCGTGAAGCTTGTGGACGGATGATTAGGCAAATGAATCTATAAATCGATCCGTCATGTTGAATTTAAAAATAGTAAAAAAGCTCTATGATCGAGTTTTGGTAAATGAATCTTTGTTTTCGACTCAGTTTCTGAATTAAAAGTTGCTTTCGAATCGAAATCTCGAAGATTAGTACTTCGGATGAAATGAAACGATTTTTCTTAACAACATGAAAAACCATCCGAGGTTTTCGCCATTCGCGTGAAATGACGGAGCTGAAAATTTGAGAAAAATTGATACACACAACACTCGAGTTGATTAAGAGGGCAATAATTAACGCGCAGCTGCGCAAAGCGGATGTTATATAGTGTCTGTCTGCAAGTAGGCTGAACACGGTTACAAACAAAGAAACGTATGTCTTTGCGCATGGAATAATAATTCCAACAATTCCACCGATACACACAGTGATAGGGGAGATAACGAAATGACGAGTTTGAAAAATGCGTAAAAACAAGTGTGCGGTTTTTTGGCACGCATCCCGACTATGATATATATGGTATATATGCATTTTTATACTTCTCGAGTCGAGCTGCGGTAAAAGCGAACGATTTGCATCCATGGAAGATTTACATTGCGCCTGAGCACAGGTGCGTTAAACAAACATTGTGGTGAATAGCCATTATATTGCGGACAATAATCGCCGATTGTATCGCTCGCAACAATCGCAATGAAAAGTGAGAATCGCTTGGATCCGAACACGACGATGGCGAGAAGTTTCGCGTGCAAATGTAAGAGAGTGACTGATCGTAAAATGTAGAATGTAAGTACACGCCAGAAACGCCAGCACAGTTAAAAAGCAAACAGCTTGGTCTGCCTTTGTTCGAAAATATCGTAGATACGTACGTTATTTGCTCGAGGTAAAAATTCTAGAAGAGAATAAACAGGAAAAGGAAAAAAAGAGTCTCGGTGCTGGTTGTAATTCACGTTGGAAAAGAATTTTTGACAATTTTTTCATCCTCTTGCTCGAAGAAAGAGAGAGAGAGAGCATTACGCGTCGTCCGACTCGCGCAGAATTTGACCACTGAAACTGCATCTCGTTGCACTGCGTGACGATTTTGCGCGAAAACGATGCTAATATGTATATGATAAAAATCTGCAGTAACTCACCAAGCAGCAGCGACACTGTGTTTCTCTACGAGTATCCGAATTCATTCCTCGGTAAAACACATGACGATAAATATTTTTTTAAACTTTTCTTTTGCACTGTAAGGTGAATTAACTGCACGCGGTTTTGAATCGGCGCGATAATTCGCGATGAGCAGTTGGAAACGGGCACTTTTCTACACGTCCGATGGGTCATTTGCCCTTTCGCGAAACGCGTCGGTTTTCGTTTTCTTTTTTACGATTCTTTGTTCGTCGTGTGGCGGTCGTGGTTGTTTTATTTTTCTTTTTGGTTTTGGTTTTCCAAGTTTTTTTTTTTTTTTTTTTTTTTTTTTTTTCTAATTCAAATTTCGATTTAATCAACGCACTTGATCTCGGCTAACGACGCTACGAAGAAATTGCGGAGCACATTGCCGATACGGAAATTATCAGCACTATTTACTGACTTTCCGATAAGCACACTATAAGCCTTCGCCTTCGCCGACGACACACGACGTCAAAATCAGCTGTGCGCTACGCCGTCTGACGAGCTGAGCTCTGCTTCTGCCGCGGCCTACTGCTGCTGCTTCGTCTCTTTCCCCTTTGCATCAAAAAAGGAGCGTATCTACTTGGTGGTGCCGTTTCGAAGACGAGTCTTTTCTTTGTTCAATGATAATCGCCTGGATGTTATTTCGATGTGTGAATTGCACGAGCGTAATTCGGGTGATTTGAATATTCTTACGATGTTTATACAATAAGAACTCGAAATTGCACGGAAATTTTTTAATATTATGCATGGAAAGTGTTATAATTTAGGATCATGATTTTTTTAATAGGCGAAAGCTGACTTACGATTAGACTTGTTTGTCGAAATTTTTAAGTCAGAATTTCATTTTACTCATGGGATATTGTTGAGAATAATACTGTATTCTTTTGTTGGTAATATTGTTTTACAAAATTGTGTAAGATAATAGGAGGATTTATTTTCTCTGGTAATAATAACATACGAGAAAGAAATTAAGAGAGAGAATGTGTAGAAAAAAAAAATAAATAAACAAATGCAATTTTCCTAACCTATAGTTTTTTTTTGTCCAGATCTTTTATTCCTCTTCTGACAGTGAGTGTCCGATCTACATATTATTTATATCTTCCGTTTCGCGAACGTACAAGGAATCGTATATTTTAAAACGCTATGACCAGTCCCAAGGCATCTTTGCGAAGCTAAATTATTCCCAAGTTTTAAAAATAAATTCGTCTTACCGGAAAGCGAAGCAAGAAAAAAAAAAAAAAAAAAACGCGTCAATAGTTCACCCTATTCGTTGAACAAAAAAAATCGTTGAAACGCGTAATTCAAAGATTTGTTTTCGTTCTTAGTTCATAAAAATCCAAACTTCCGAATCGGAGGAAAAAAGTAGCTCAGATTTTTCTTTATCACAATCCACTAAAAAATAACGTTAGAATTTTGTCTCCCTGTCGAGAAAATCGTTAAAAATCGTCTTCATCTTATACAAATGAAAAATCGAAGAAAAAAATCGATAGATCGTAAGGATCGTTAAACGGTTAAGATCGGGGCCCGGTGATGACTAGATACGGGACTGCGGAGACACGCGCGCATGTACAACAAAGCGAACAGGAGGATCTAGTGGTGGGGATGCCAGGCTTTTTCGCGGAGCGTCGACGAGAGGGAGGAGCGAGTGGGAGAGAAGGGTGAGGAATACCGCATGACTACGGGTCGATAGTCTCGCACCGGGCTGTCGGCCGCTTTTCGGTGCACGCGCACCAACCTCGAGTGATTTTAGTGCAGACGCACTCGGAGGACACGACGATCTTTGTACTCAGGCGCAGTATAGCCCTGGCATGACACGTTTGCGTGTGTAGCATATCGCCCGCGTACCAGCTGAGCGCGTGAACTCGATTGCGCGTTTCTTTTTGCCGTTATTTTATTATTTTTTATTTTTTTTTTATTTTTTATGTAGCCTTCCTGTTCCTTTTCACACAGCTGTCGAATTTGGAACGATTGGTAAATAGAGATCGGTTGTAGTATCGAATTTTCAAAAATGCTTGATCGAGAATTTTTAGAAGGAGGATTCAGTATTAGGGGGGGGGGGGGATGTTGTTGTAGTTAGAATATGCAGAAATTGGCTCAAAGTGTATAAAAACTGAAATGTATAAACGGCAGAATTTTTGCTGTATCGTTATTCGTTCTCGCGATTCAATCCCTTTTTGGATTTTTATTCTTTGAGCTTTTTACTTTTCGAAATTTTTAGCGGAACAGGTTTTTCCGATTTTGAAAATTTGATGTCGTGAATCGGGATGTTTTTACACTTTTCTTCTCGCCCGGGAAGTTCTGTTTATACTGTTTGTTCGTTTATTGTTTCATTACATCGTGGATTATTTATTTATCCAATATATATTCTTCTAATGCAAACATTCAACTTGTTTTTCTGCTGCACGTAGATTATACACTCATTTCATCATCAAATATCTCGCGTGTTGTTCACCAGAACCTTTAAGCTGGTCGAAGAATTTGAGAACGTGAAATTTTTGCGATTTCAACGAATCAAAGCACGACACTTGAACTGAACCATATTTGAGGCGTGTTACAGCGAATTTTCATAGTATAAATGGAAAATCATATCAGAATCAATAAAAAACGGGAGAAAAGATCATCGACTCGTGATTCGCAAAAGATATTTTTTCCGCAATGATTTTTACTCGGAAAAAGTAAAGAACAAACCGATTGCTCGATCTGGCTACTCCATATCGAGGCACTTTGCACGCAAGTTTATCGATCGTCAGCAATAGATCGCGGTTATCCGATTCACAAGAAATAAAAATGAGACAAGGAATTCTGAATTTTGATAAAACTTGCCTCGTTCTCTGCATTGCAGTTATTTGAAGTAGGTATAGAAAGACGGCGAATAACAGCGTAGAAAAATGCGAATGACAAGTTGATGGAAGAAGCGTAATCTTATTGGAATTCTCGAATTTGTTTTCGCTTCAGACATCACCGAGAATTTTTCTCACCGTTCATGACAGGCGGGCGTGACTTCTTGGGCCGATCAATCGGATGCTGCCTTCTAAGGGTGAAATTCCGGCGAACTTTGATGTCTCGAGTGAGAATCAACCCTTTTAGTCACGCAATTCAGTTTTTTTGTTCTTTACTTTGGCATGGAAGTGCAATTACACGTTTGCTGTATTTATTTTTCAACGCTGAATGTGAATCTCATGTAAAACATTTAGTAAAACTAAAAACAACCCCTAAAATGGGGTGAAAATAGAGTAGATTCATCCACATTGTTGTAGAAAGTGTTCTTGAATCAGATTTATGTGGATATTTAATTCAATTTCAGACTACAATACAACAATACGACAATACTATCTATATCCACACCTAAGAAGGGTAAAAACTACCCCTATGCATTGAATTTAGTAAATCTAATATCCACTCTGAGATCTCTGTTTGTCAACCAATGAATTCTAAGCGATTTTAATATACTTTCACCATCAAATTTCTCAAAAAACGTTTTTTTTTCGCATATGTTTATTTATAACAATTAAAAACGATTATGGATTCACAAAAAATCCTAATCATTCCAAAGTTTAAATATTTTCTCAGCTGAATTGTTTCAGGTTCCCAGAGTGCAGCTGTGAATGAGAAATGACGAGGAACTGCTGCTGCATGCCTCCAGCGAGTGTAATCAACGGTCCAGACGAGGATAACGTAAGTCGGAGTCCTGCAGGATGCTCTCGTCCTTGGTGTACAAAAGCTCAGTATTCCGTTGCAGCGCTTCCTGCGCAGGTTATGGAATTAATCAAACGTCATTGTTAGGTTAATTACCGTTCGTCGAAACTGACGTGCATAAATTATTTACAGCGTATCGAGTAAAACCAGACAGATTTCCTTTGTTGAATCGGTTGCGTCTTCGGCATGGCATTGAAAAGAGTTAGGAAGCGCTCGCAAAGCTTTGTTCCGGAAACCTTATTGTTCAGCTCGAAGCTCGTTCTTATCATTATTAAAGTCGCTTTGTATACACGTGGTTGTAACTTGAACTTTATAATGAAAATCGACAGCTTTTCAAAGTGGAAATCAGACGATGCGAGGCTGCGCCTGTGCGATAATTCAGGAAGCTTATCTTCTTTTAGAGAAGTTCAACGGCTTTAATCTTCGGCTAAAAATATCACCTCGTATGGCTAATAATAAATTTTTATTTTTCAACGCCGCGAGGTGTCGAGAAGTTTATCCAAAACATTAGCATGATGATTCATCCATTTTTGAATTCCTCTTTTATTTTGATGGTGTATTTCGAAGCAATGGATTTCTATGAGATTCATGACTGTTTTTTTATACGTTTTAGATAAGCGACGTTACGTGCATGGAATCAAATTCAAATCACGTCAAGTTGAATCCGTTGATTTAAAATTTACACAGAAATTATGTCACCATGCTAATTATGGCGTAGGAAGGTGTTTTTGAACCCACATGAATACCTGCGTTACGTACTTGGATTAATTGGGTAATGCCTAGAGCAGCATTTGCTAATTACCAACTGAGGTCTGCTATCGCCTTTCCAGATGCAAAACCTATCTCGTAAATAGGTCAACGGAGTGACACTTGCGTAACAACTTTCGCGAAATAAACAATACAGGAAAATGTCCAAAGACAAGATATGAAAATTGACGTTGATCGAATAAATCGTTATAAATTTAATTAATTTCATTGTATCCTGAACAAAAATGAAGAAATCGCGAAATCGAAGAATAGTAGTTTACTTTTTTATTTACCATTTTTTTCTCCCGATCGTGTTGTTTGTTCAATCTTGATCGATTGCCGCTCATTTCGTTTGCGAAATCAGATTAGCTATCGGTGATCGACGATCGGATTCACAGACAGAAAGATATTTCGAGAGAATTTATCGTCGAAGAAACCAGAATTAGTTGAAATTGTATAAATGGTAAGATTCTCGTGTAATAATAAAAATAATAACAACAATGACACTAAAATGTAACTGCTTTCAAAGTATTAATTAACAATTACGCGTTTTTCATTTCAGATTTATGATTTACAATTGTTTTGTCCCCCACCCCTCTTTATCTATCACGAGGGTACCATTTTACAGATTGAATTAGACCCGTGTTTTGTTACCTTTCATTGTATTCTTTCCTTCCTAAACATATAAGAATGAGTGCGATAAAGACAATGAGTTTCTAAATAACTGGCGATACTAATTAAATGATTAGACATATTATCGAAGCTGGAGTCGAACGGAACATTCCTCGAAACGTTCCTCAAGATATTCCATCCTATTTTAAATATTTACACAGCGGTTCACTCATTCGTATCGTACTAAACAACAAATCCACACATTCATCCACACTTCCTCTCGCCTTCTAGCCTTATCATGCATTGATGGAAAAAAATTCAATGTAGATTTTACATCTGTCGTAGTGAATATATGGGCAGCACTTTTTTCGAGTTAAATCTACATCGATTGTGGTTCTACCTGTACTTCCGATTCGGTTTTAGGTAATATCCTGTTCATGAATGGTTAACAGAGAAGAAAAGGGAAGCTGTGTGAGTCGTCAGCTGGTCAAGGCAGCCCGAAGAGCGTCGATGGCCGAAACAATAGCCGATTGAACGAACCACTAGCCTGTGGAAAACCCTTTCAATTTCATCGGCCAATTCAAATCCTTGATAAACGCAAATCGTGGGCTTCCTGATAAACTGCGATGCGAAGAACTGTGCGGGTCCTTTTCCTTGCGATCCTTTTCTCCGGTACTTATGCAAGCCTTCGAGCTTACAAAGCCCGGCTTTCTCGCCACATTCATCAACGCCACGTGGCTTTCGGGAACCAGACACCATGGATGATGAAACGCCATGCTACTCGTCACGTTTCTTATGCACCCCAAGTTTCCCCCGGAGGGGTTGCAAGACTCATGGAAGTGAAGGTGCGTGTCACGTGTTACTTGCTTTTCAAATGGCATTCCAATGCTCTTGGACAAAAAGCTGTCACAATTGTTGAACTTTGAGGTGTTCTACCTAGCCAGGAGGCTGAGAAAAGCGATTTTTCAAGGACTTTTTACCAAGAAAAATTTCAAATTATTAATATAAAAATTTATGTTCACGTTGGGGTAGTATTGAACTTCATTTTGATATTATTTATTTGTAAAAATGATGATTTTCAAAGTCTTGCGGTGAGCACGATATCTGCGGACTGGATCATACGAAATGAAAAAACAAAAAAGATTTAGTTGATGTAAGCTATTATCTGGTCTTTAATTGAAGGAATAAGCAAAATGTTAATTTTCAACAAAACGGCGGAAAAAATTTCGATTTTCCATAAAATTTTTTACCTTAATTTGTTCATAAAATAGAAAATATTTATCAGCGAGAAAAAAATCTTCGATCAAGTACTGAAAAATGTATTCATATAGAGCTTCTGTAAAAATTTTGAGAATTATGGGATCGGCCGTTTCCGAGAAATCTTGCTGACCGACTTTAAAAGCACTTTAAAAAAAAAAACGCGTTCAAAGTGTCACGAGGATTTTAAAACATTCCGGATCGTTTTTGAATATTTCAGAATATCTGTCGAATCGACATGAAATTTTTTGTACGTGTACTTCGATGTATTATACATTAGAAAAAAAAGAAAAATCGACTTTTGAAAAATCCTGACCAAGTATAATCCCTCAGGATATTCGAACCTAAATTAAGACGAATCACCCAACAATTCATATTCTAATAAAAAAATTTTCATCATTCAAGTAACGTGCTAAGGCATCGATTCACGGTCAAGCAGAATCCACGATGTTTGAACTTGGCTTTCTGAATATTCTCCCGCGTTCTTATCTGATCAAATTCCGAACGCAACGCCTGCACGCGGGAGTTCTGAATAAAAGATGAAACATTCTTGAACTCTAACTCTTATATCGAGAGTCGAGCGAGAGAACCATTCTTGCCAAAAGGATGAGGTAAGACTTAAGCTTCCGAAATTTTCACACCGAATTTCGCGTTTCGTATCGCTCACGTAACACTTAAGGTGCAACGACGTCGTCTTGCGAAACGTGTCGCTTATTCGTCTCGGAACTGCGTTTGATTATTATTATATCCAAGGTGGCGGCTGCTCTGTGTAGAAAATAATTTCATCCTCGCCAGACGATTTTCACAGATATTGTGGTAACTAGCTGTTGGAATTTGTAGACTGAAATAGACGTCTGCTTGCGGATCGGTTGCGCAACACGGATTATCATCTAGTAGCACCGCAAACGTGGATCGCGTGTACTTTCCGTAAACATACTCTGGCCACGTGCGATCGTTTCGTGGCCAACAGCCAAACCTTAGGCCATGTAATCCACTTCTATATGTATGTATGTACATCGTGGAATGATCTTTGGCTACAAATCGTATAATTCATGCTTCACGTGAGAACAGAGACAGCGTTTCGAACCCATTTGAGAGTAAAATGACCTTCCGCAGTTTTGTTTTTCGAACAAATCCCGAACTGGATACGGATAATACAATATCATCCGATATCGCAAAATAAGTCCGTTATTCTTATCTGCGTTGTATGCTAATAACCTACCGGGTGTACGATATTTCCACAGTAAACAAAACGAGTCAAAAAGTAGAAGAGGAAGAAGACGCTCATCTTTTCCACACCGCAATGACTTCGAACGTGGAATCTCAAGTTCCTTTGAAGAGGTAGAAAAACGTTTTACTATACAGGATAATTGAATGGCGTTTAATCAACGACTTCACACTGTTTTCACTTCCTATCTTTCTTCCTTTAGTTTACTAACGCGTCAAGATATCTCCGACCCGCGAGTACAGCTAATGAATATTCAAACAACAAGCTAGCAATTTGTCATGAAACATAACAATATAACGATAACAAAGAGCGATTCTCGTTGAGCCATTTCTGCTATCTATCGAGAATGAGCATTGAGCGACGATAAGAATGAGGCATACAATGTACAGAGCCTCGGTTCATGTACGACATATGTGAATGGGAACAATGGCGGCAATTTTAATCGAGCCAAATATGCACAGTGTGCGTAGAGAGTAAGGCTGCTGATTGTGAGCGGAGACGTGTCTGAAACAAGGCTGTTTTTTTTTTTTCATTCTAGCTTAAACACGTACGCGTTGACTAATAATAATTCTATACGTCAAGATGCACGTGCATACGAAATAAACGAATCAGCTGGTTCCCCGCGAGGTCAATTCTCCTATTTCCTAACCTTATTTCATTATTTCTACAACACGTTCATGGTGGCTGCTGTTATGGTCTGTGTACTTGAACCATGCACAGTCTCATTTGCTCAAGCTACGTTCCACTCGCTTCCTCGTGCAGCTTTTATTAGGCGATTTTTCTCGCACCATACTTGAAGAGTTTGATAGAAGTTTGCTAAAAATTTAGTCACAAATGGTTAGAGTGCGTTTAAGTAATGGCGGTGAAAGTCTATTCAAGGAAGATTGATTTTTTTCAGAGAAAAGATAGTTTAGTGAAATCGAACAGGGTTCGTCTAAATCGGCTATAATTAATTGCGACATGATGATTTAAACTGCCCGCATTGAATCGGTGACGCTGATAATCACTCGATCATACAGCCGACACCTTCTTCTCTTGAGATATATTTACCGATAACGATGAACACTGGTATAAATTATCTGCTTGTGTTTCGGATCGGTAATCGTATTGAGACATTAGAGCTAGATGCGCGATTAAAATTAAAATACGCCGAAGGGAATTCAATGTATGAAAAGTTGAAGATCAATGTCGCGTAATTAAACTTGTGGTAGATTAATTGTTGTTATTATTATTATTATTATTATTTTTTTTGCATAACTGATAGTATACGGTTAAAAATGTACTTGAAAAGAATCGTAATCGTTGAACGTCATTCTATGATCGCAAACTGTGCGTGATAACAAATCCCTGCGGAGATCTCTCGAGCGATTTGCTACAAAGAAACTCTGTGCAATCATTGCACCTTGAAGAAAATATCCGTACACGTGTTACTACCGAATCGATATTCTTAACTTCTTCTCGAGAGTGCTTATTTCTTCCGTCAGTCTTGAGTCTGGTTCATTTACATCCACTGCATTTTTTATTCCAAAAATAACTTACAAATGTAACTTACATTTTGAACACCAGTTAAGCTATAAATATTTACTTTGAGGCATCTAGCTCGTATTATACAAGATAAAAAATGAAGAACTTGCACCTAAAGAGTGCGAAGGCTTATTTCTAGTAGTTTACTTCTTTTGATAATTTTATGCGTACATATGAACTTGAGTAGAATTATCAGCGAGGAATTTTATCGCCAACTGTTACTCCGCAGCGCGAAAAGATTAAATCTGATTACACGTATATTTACAGCTCTTCGCGTAGTCGACATCTTTCAATGAACGAGATCTGATACTGTAAATTAGATTGCAGAAGTTGCAGTTTACAATAAACCGTGCTACGGAATATTAATTTGTGTGTGTGTGATCGAGAAGGACCTTCTCTTACATTACTTACACAAATAAGAAATAAAAATGAAATGATTTTTAAATTACATATAATGATGTTGATTTATTTATATGTTATCCATTACATACACTGAATAAAAACATCTTATCTAGGAGTCGATTAATCCGGAAACGGAATAGACTTAAACGGTGAAAAAATGGTTTCCAAAATTTGACAAACACTATGCAGTACAGTTCGAATTTTCAATTTCTTTCTTTATTTTTATTCTCCTAACCTACCGATCTTCTCTTCAGACTCAACTTCCGTTCACATCGTAGTTTGAATTCCTTCTTTGACCCGATCATGCCACGAGCAAATGGGTGATCGGTAAAACCGTTACTTCTCGTTAGATAATCCCCGACAAAATTTCTTCCTCGCCCACCAGACGGCGGCTAATGCGGCCGCCAGAAAACCGATCCCTGCCACAATTCCCATTGAAATTGCCCTGTTTCTTCTGTAGGCCGGAACCTCGAGGCCGAACCGATCGCTTGTCGCGAAATCGTCGGAGAGCGACATCGCGGTGACTTCGAACGTGTAGTAGCTCTCCTCCTCGAGTGTTTTCACTGAAACGTTAAGAACCAATCACTCAATTGCTCCCCCGAAGCTCGCAGAGAGAAGAGAGAAAAGAGGAGAGAATGAGAAACGATAACACCGCGAGAAAAGCTAGGAACTTTAAACTCTGAGTAGGTACGTGGAATGGGATAAGAGCACGAATGAGCACACCGAGCACTCATTTTTCCTTATTTAATCTAGTTGAGGACGATCCGAGTTAATTGAGTGACTAGTCAGGTCTTAAGACACAATTTGGGCAAGTAGCACTCGCCCGACTTCCTGCATGAGTTGATTATTTCTCAAGGTATTCAACATTCGGTGCTGAACGCCTTGTTCCGACGTTTGTAACCCAAGACGATATCAACTCGTATCTACTCATGTATTCTCAATTGTCGTGGGTCGTCGTCAAGCTATTATACAGACAGGGGTGGCTTACCCAAGTAGGACGTGTCCGTGGTTTCAGCCATTCCATAGAGCTGCTCCAATGGTCCTCGGAACCATCTCACCGTGTACACTCTGACTAGATCGCTTCCTTGCGCTGGAGGGTCCCAGGTTACCAAGTAACCTTCGACTGCTGGTTGCACCCTCAAATTTCGTGGGGTGCTCATGTATTCCGAGGATTCTAATCCGATGGATTTCAGATTCGGTTAATTCGACGTGGGGAAAAGCGTAACGCGTAAAAAAGGCTGATTTTCATCGTGCCGAAGTTGCAAGCTTGTGGAAAAAGCTGCGATTCGTTTATAATAAGACCTGCCATGCTGGTTAGGTGACAGAGAAATGTTTATATAATGTGAAAATTTAAACAAGATTGAAACATCGATTATTTCAATGAACACTAGAAAGTGTTTGAAAAAAAATATTTCATCAAATTTCAAGAAAGTACATCAACATGAGCATTCCAGAGCTTGAACGGAAACCAAATTATGCAACGTCGGCGATTTGTTTGAGGGTGAAAATCAGCCCTTTTCATACCATCTCCTTTTTGCATCTAATCGATGAAGCAGACTTTACCGCAGTTCGCTAACCTTTTGGACTTCTGAATTCCGATGCAGAGTTCTCGTCAATGGCACCTGAAAGATAAAAAGTAAAATAAACCGCGATACTTCGGACAATCGGTTAACACAAAACTCCAACTACCGGACTTTTGGCAGTCGAAAACCTACTTGGTTTGGTATGAATGCGTAAAGCTTTGCTGAACATTCCATCCCCGTGTTTATACTTGCTCAATACCATGAACTCGTACTCACGACCAGGGGTCAAGTTGTTGATTGTGGCCTCAGTTGTCTTTCGTGACAAAATTTTCATCGTCCGCCATTCGGAGGTGTCGGTTGGTCTGTACCTGAGGATTCGTAGATAGGAATGAGAGGAATTGAATTTCAGCATTTCGTGGGATGTTCTTCCACTTACCAAACCGAGTATTCCATCTTGGGCCGCACGAAGCCCGGAACCCATCGCAAAATCACCGTGTCTCTACTGCTTGTTGCACTTAAATTGTACGGTGCTCTCGGTGGAGCATCCAGAACCATAAGCTCAGCATCAGCAACAACCGTGGCTGCCTCGTTGCTGGCCGCGCATTGGTAGACACCTCGATCCTCCTCCTGGATCCGTTCGATCGTCAAATTCCCTCCGTTGATAGCTACTCGATCTGATGAAAGTGGCGTCCCGTCCTTCAGGGAAAAGAAAGTGTCAATTGGACTCATAATCCCGAAAAATACAAACCAGAAATTACAAAACGATTCCAAAGCCCCCAATTTTAGGAATTACAAATCATTAGTGCAGACGCTCGATGGGTTACAAGTGGGAAGAATTCTTTCAGAATGAATCATCGTACCACGCAGTACGAGTAGAATGAACCTTGTTCGAACGAAAAACGTACCTTGAACCAGACGATGGTAGGACGATGGGTCTGATCTCCGTCTCTGGCGTCACATGGTATCTCAATACTCTCGCCCAGTTTTTGAATGTAAAAGTTCTGCGGAGTTACGGTGAAAACAGGCGGCCTTTGCACTATCTGAAGGAAGAAAAGCGCGAGGTGAATCGAAATTAGGGAGACTGAGAATCGGTGAGACAGGGTTTGGGCTACATCGAGATCGGCTGCGTCTCTTAATCACCACATTACGTACGCGCCACTATATCAGGGCACAGGTTTCTTCACCTCGGAAGAAACGTGATTGAAGAATAGAATGAAGAAGAGGGCGTAATTGAAGAATAAAAGTCGACGCTTAAAAGTCTCGTTCAGTCGGTCGTTGGCCGCACTGACCAACTGCAACGTGTCTCTTCAAGCGTCGAGTTGTATCCCTTACACCATTCGTCTGGTTTATTTTCGGAATGCTTAATCGGTCAAGATCTCACTGCAGGATATTCCGCAAGATAGAAAGAGACGAATGGCTCACCACATTGATCGGCGGACTGGGACCCTCGGTTCCAAGATTGTTGAATGGGGTGCAAGTGTAACTGCCGGAATGAGTTTCGTTCACTTTACTGAAGTACAAAGATCCGTTCCGCCTGTAAAACACTCCTTGAACGTTGTAAGGGTCGAAGAGAAACCCGTCCTTGTCCCAGCGCAGATTGGTTAAGGGTGGATTCGCCCTGAAGTGACAGTCCAGAAGTCCGGGTCTCCCGTAAGGGAGGTAAACTTCTCGCGGGGCGTAAATCACCTTCGCCTTATCTATAAGGGGAAGAAAGAAGTTCTCGTCAATTCTACCCCTCCATCCTTAATTTTTGCATCTCTGGCGTTTCAAGCTACCCCGAAACTTACACTGAACGTTTAGAAAGGCAGTGGCACTTTGCCTTTCGTTATTTGGGCTGGTAATGGTGCAGGTGTATTCTCCCAGGTCGCTCATGGCGGCTGAAGTGATGGTGAGTGTCCCATCGCTGCGAATGGTTGCTCGGTCGCGAAGCTCCTGAGAAAAAAAAGTAGAATTCTTCCACTCTCGCGTTTAACCGAAATTATTATAATATTGGTTAAGACTCGAGCAAGGGTTTTTGAGCAGGGTATTTTCATTTATCTTTTTTTGTTTCAATGGGTGTTTCCACGTCTCGACATGTGTGTCAGGTATTTTAATGGTGGATCAGGTAAACAAAGACAGCTGAGCTCAGTCGCGAACCCCAGTCTACCCCCCCTAAAGGAAACAAATAGCGACAGCTGCTACTGAAGGGATGTTTTCCTTCTACGTCGGATGGGAGTGACGTATGATTTGAATCGAAATTTAATGGGGTTTGAATTGACGTCGAAGGAGTGGAAATTCATTAGTGTTTTTCTTTTTCTTTTATTTCGTTTTTGGTTAATTTTGGAATTAATACTCACCTCGATGTCCGAGATCGCAACCCCGTCTCGATACCAGTTGACCACTGAGCTCGTGTCCTTAGTTACGCAGGCAAAGTTTGCGGTGTTACCTTCCATTGTGGTTTGATTTATGGGCGGTACAGCCAGCAAATTTTCTCCTGTAACAATCGGTGGCCGCACGGGCACACCTGGTTGAACGATTTAACGAGTCTGTCTGGTGATTGGTTAGTAAGCGGCTATTCGCTTTTGCGTATCTTTATTCAAAGCTTGTTTCCTCTATTTTTTCATTGCGTTAATCACAACATTTATATACGAATAACTTTATTCATTTTCGACTAGTATCTGTTTACAGTGTTTTGATTAATTTTTGTTAATCACATCAAAGCGTTGATTAATAAAGCTCTCCTTCTCAGCGAACTGAAATAGTTGTATTGCAACCATCAATGAAGAGTGCGTTCTTAATTATTTAAAAAATATCGCCAATTTTATAATTGCTATTCCAGGACGTTTTTAAACATTTGCAATTTCGATGATTTATGAACTTCTGTCAGTGTCTCGTTTCACGTTCTTGGCGAGCTTTACAGATTCTGTATTACAATTCGTATCAATCTCGACCATCCGGCTCCTGATTATTTATTTCCTAATTAAAAACTCTACTTCTTCTAATTTTTTCGTTATATTACAGTTTACTTTCGATCGGCACGTAAAAGTTTTAAATTCAATATTTGTTCGGTAGAAAAGAGGACGAAAAACCAACCACAAATATACTTAACTCAAAGAAAAGTGGTTAAACTGGCTTGAAGTACCTGTCAAGAATTTGCGTTGTAAAAAACTTGCGGTAACTTTTTCGAATTAGGTAATTCAAACTTCGACTTTGATAATAAACGGCTGCTTGACGGTGTGGAAGCATTGCGGAAGAAAAACAAAAAGAAAATGCAATAATTATAAATTGCCAAGAATTTTAAACACGTAACTTGATCTTATAAACCTACTTCAAAGTAGGCGAAGAACTCGATTACTAGGTAATTGTTGCCGATGAGATTAGTTGCAAGTAGTTCCAGCAGCAGGAGCTACGACTAATCACATAAGGTGAGAAGAACAAAAGCGAGGAAATAAATGTGTTAAACGGATATGTCAGACCTCGATTCCGCGGGCAATTACTCGATGAAATGTTTTCGTAGCAGATGTTAAATCTCTCTTTGTTAACTAAAATTAGCGGAAGAGGCGCGTTCTTTCGTTTTCTATACTACAGTCATCGTTTATTTGTCAAGCCCGTATTAAATTACAGAACCGGAAAGAACGTCCCGATTTTACAGTCCAGAATTGAAGAGGACAATCCGTTTACCCATTCGCTCGATTAAAATTTCTGGAACAATCAATCACAATTTTCGAGTTCAATGAAAAAATCAAACCAATTTGCAAAACAGCACACGTGGTTTGTTTGTGAAAAAAGTAGAGTATTTCAAAAGTTTTTCCGCTTCGATGACGTATCTGGGACGCGTTGGATGACCGTAAAAATTGTTGCCAGAATCTTCTCGAGATGTAGCGTGATACAGATAAATTAGAAACGGCGTATTGTAATGCTAATTCAGCTAATTTACCGGTATGCCCACGCGTTTCGTCAATTTGCACTTCTCTCGAGGAATTTGGACTGCCGGCACCGTCTGCTCCAACTTCAGAAGTGAAAAAGAAAATCAAGGTGTTCAGGACTTGGTGGAAAGAACAACGAATATCGGAACCAGAAACAGATCAATCATCCGAATCGATTAGGTTTAAGTTAGTGAATTAGTTCTAGGCGTGAACGTGTAGGTATACTTGGAATTGAACAGCCAATTTTTGACGAACAGTTAGACACCCATTGTCGTTCGGCCACTCAATTTTACCATCTATCGTCAGGTGCACCCACGTCCCGTTGTTCCTGGAGCTCGGCGTCCTGTTCGGGAATATAACCCGACACTCGTACCATCCTTGATCCGTCTCGCGGATGCTGGTCAGATTGATACTCCCTTGCCCGTATCCTTTGCCTCCGCCATCCCCGATCAGGTGAATTCTCCCAGCGTAGTCATCAGTCTCGATTAACTCACCGTCGTACCACGAATATACTAACGTCCCCTGTAACGTAGGATAAAAGCTTTTAGGTGGCCTCGGAAAAGTCTGGAATCATTTTTGCGCTACTATAATTCATTCTACAGGCCAGCCTAGTTTCTCTCTGTTCTCTGGAGCATAATTTTTTAGTGTGTGTGTTTATCGATAGTACCAAACTCGTGAAAGACATGATCGAAACGGATCGTTTTCTACAAAGCTTCATCCGCAACGGAAATTCGTCAGGTTTTTATGCCGATGCAGGACCGCCGAAGCGGAGAATTTACTTGGGGTTATTGAATTAAGCTTAACTTGATGGGATTTAACAACCCGTAACGACACTTAGCCCCCTTCCATTCAATTAACAAGTGTCGGTATTAAAAAGGTCTTAACGAACGAATCATGCAGGCAGCGATACACCGACCATTGCAGTTGCTGCCTCTCATCTAGCTGCAGTGAACTCAGGGGGAATGCTCGATGACGATAAGTAAACTATAAGACATAATCCAACAGACATGATGGTGCCTTCGTCTATTTCTATCCTGTATGAATCACGAGCAGGATGAAAACAAATTTAACATCCGAAGCTGGTTCCCTCAGAATCCGAAGCCCAACATTCTGTCCCGACTATGATTTGATCCTTGACTGAATGTTGGGTCGTTTCGGGGGCAGGATAAACATGAAGATGGACCCGTGCGTAACGTGTAACGGTGTGTTTTGATTAGTGTAAGGCCAATTGTGGCTGTTGGAATTTCGGAGCTTAAAGGGTTTGATTTGAATCAGGAACAATCGCGAATTAGACCCTGTCAAAACGTGCCCATCAGCGTAGGCAGCCACTGTACCTACTAATGAACCTTAATCGCGCGACAATGCGTTCCACGTTAACAGTGACCCACTGAAAGAACGAACCCCTCATGTCGCAGACACCGACAACCTAATTATAATGCAGCCTTGTGTCCCGTACTCCAATTACTGCCTTCGAGCGAACACGATTTGCATACGCATCAGGCTCCAATCAGGTTAATTTCCACTTCACTCGCGCTTTGCGCCACTAGTTTGACATTTGCATTTTGTTTCCGGCAAGTTATTCAAATTATTTCGTACGATGTCTTTCGATTGCTGCAAATTTTACCATCTATGCAACAGCTTTTACAAGTCGTGTCGTAAATAAACACGTGCTTCGTCATACTCTACGTGGTCTACCGTTTCGAAGGTAATCGAAGAGCCGTCAAAAAGGGTCTGCAAGACGGTAGAAACCATGGTGGTAAGTTTCTGTAAATTTGTAAATTGCAGAATATTGCTATTCTAAGAAGATTAATCAATACACCGTCGTCATCGATTATTGAAGGAATATTTCTAATAGTTCCATTTTCTATGAATGGACTTACCTCATGGTTCCATCGCAAGATGTAGGGGATTGGAAGGTCGTGCGGAAAGTCTAGGTCGCAGTTGAAAACGATGTGACCGCCGACGCTGGCGGTCAGGAATGTTGGCTCTTTTTCTTCTTCGAGTAGGTGTGCAAAGCCCCGAGCTAAATGAAAGACGTCGTAGAATTATAAAGTAATGGTCAACGATCACTTCCGTAAAGATTCACGAATACGTGAAAGTTGAAAAAAATTGATGCAATCCTCGACTGTTATGTACTAGTACAATCGCAGGATTTTCGTCCGGAACTCCGGTAGCCGCAAACCGCGAAAATATAAGTATATATAACTGCGTTCTACAGTGGTTACGAGAATTCGAGATGGCGAGTCACTTAATACGCGATACCGAGTTTTCTATTTCATAAAAGTGAAACTTTTTTCAAATCCATCCACGACAAGAGAATGGTCAGTTTCTATGATACGGTATACAGGATGCAAGATTATACATATAATTAACAAGGCCATCGACAGTGATAGAATTACAAGCGGTTGTTTCCGATTCTTCGTAACGTCTCTTTACGCGGTTTTCCGACTCTGCTGATTTTGCAAACAATCATTGATGCGTTCAGGTCGGTAATAACGAACGAAAAGATTCCAAAGATTCGCGAAACTTGGATCACGCTTGATTTAATGACGATTCGTGTCACCGGTGGACGTGGTCGTCATGGATGAGGTCGAACTGAAGAAGCTTTTTTCACGGACAAGAGGAATCAGATTTTAATCAGGAGAAATTTATGCAGCAAAAACGTGCCATTATTACGTATAATCGCTTTGCTGCTTAAGATGGATTACTGCAAGGATCAAAAAGCGAAGTTCTTACCCTTGCAGAACAGCAGGGCAACGAGAAATGTGCCAACATTCCTCATTGCGATTTGAATGTGAAAAATACTTGGCGATTAGTCTTCGCGCGATAAATTCTAGCAAAACTAGCACACACTTGTTTGATTCACCATCGCTTCTGTCGATTATTTTACCGCCCTTCTCTCATCGGTAACCGAACTTGATTAATCAATTGTCCATAAAATGACTTCAATACTTCATAATTTCCAATTGAAAAACTTGAACCCCACTTGCTCAGCGATTAAAACAAAACGCGAGCACTAGGCACGAGATGATTTGCATCTACAGCAACCGCATAATCACCGACGAGGCCTTATTTTTGCGCGCCAAACTTGCGGTTGAAGGAAATCGCAGGGTGAACTTCAACCTCGCGGGTCAGTAAAGTGTGAGATTAGTTCTCGCTGACAAGCGATGGTATCACCGAGTGGTGTAGAACCGGAGGAGCTTCTAGCAGTCAACTAAGTAATTGCTGCTGCCGCTGAGCAAAGCGGATACAAGTACACGGGGGTGGGGGGATAATTCGATGCTCACAGGCACAACGCCAATCCAGTACGTCATTGAAATCCAGAAACGTCACACCCACTTTTACCGGTACACATCGCATCTCCTGGCACGTGCTTTGAAAAAAGCTCGTCAAGGTGTTGCGTACCAACCGCCAGATGAGATCCTTCCAAGTCACGTGCATTACGTGCTACTGGTTTAGGTCTGCTTTCTGTTTCCAGGATCCTGCAGGAAGTAGCATTCCGCACCCACGAAGGTTGCTGGTAAGCCATCTGTTTACAGTGTCACAAAAATCAGCTGCGATAATCTTTGAATTGAATCTGGATTCCAAGAAGTCACTTTCCACTCTTTCCACAGTCTGTTTCTTTAACTTGATCTGCGAATCAGCATTTGGGATATATTTGGAAGTTATGTTAACAGAATGATTTAGTGGTTCGTGGTTTGTATTGTATTCCTGACTATCAGGGATGAAAAATGGGGGAAATTGAGGTAAAGTAACCGATGATGGGTCTTGCTTTTGTCAATAAGCTTGACGGCGAACCGAAGAACTCTCGGTGAACGAACTGAATTGAACCGAATTGCAGCTGCTTTGTGTAAGGTTATCTACCTCTCTTCAATTTCTGACTCCTGCAGCCAATTCCCATTTGAATCAATTGCCTGTACCCCAGAGTTTCGAAGGGAGCAACGGTGACACGTTTAGGGACAAAAAGAGAAGCCGGAAAGTCTGGTACTATAAGCAATCCGATTCGTTTACGAGGTATTTTGTTTCAGCTGAGCTGCCAATAATCGATACACAAATCCCTGGAAAATTCCGGAATGACAGCATAGTGTTGGCCTAGGAGAAGATGGAAACTGTTAGTTGAGCATGAGTTATGCTTAATAAGTTGGATAATTCTAACAAGAAGAAGTCAGAAACTAGAAGGTTGTTTTTCGATAGACTGAACGGTTGATTCCGAATTACACAGAACTTGGTACTTCCTGATATTCCATATGTCAAAGTTGATGAAAGTTCACATTGCCCGCGACTTTTGTATGTGCGAAAAAACGGCACGCGTCTGATAAGCTACGGTCAAGAAGCATTTCATAATATTGTGTAAGCCTGATGAAAAGTCATTCACAATCGAATTTATCGCCTTGGAAATCGTACTGATTATAAAAATGAGCAAAATCCGATGAAAATACGATTCACAAAAGGGATGAAACGGATTTAGAAAATTTTTATCTTACTAGCTGATGGTCACCGGCTGTGATTCGATAAAAAAGCCATAACGAACCATAAGGGGGATTTGATTAGTCCATTCGCGAAATGAATAATAGCGTAGGTTAGGTCGTGACGGTAATAGCTGAAATTTAATTGGACAGATTTTAATGGATTAGAGTAATAAATCCGATGATCAGTCGAATTCAAAGCGAATGGAGACGGTATTTTCAGTCGGTAAGAAAAGCAGGATAAAAATCTCGCGGAACTTGAGGAGACCAAAAGACCGAATGGCAAATGCGGAAATGTGAAGGTTGCCTACTTGCATCCTGTAGGGTTGAGTAATGGGATGAAGTAATTCGAGGGAATTCCTGGAGGCCTTTGTGGACAAGGAGTGCAACGGTGTCAACGGTTTTTTTTTATTTTGTGGTTCGCGTTGAGGGCTCTGATCCGTGTTAATTACGTGCGGCGTGGGTGCGGCGCAAGTAAAGTAATTGTTAAAAGAAGAACCCGGACCGAGACAGTTTCCTCTCTTCGAATTATCGTGCACTCGCCGAGCCGGTTTAGAAAGGGACTTTTTTCCGACACTTCTTACTCCCGTGACTTTGCTGAACTCTTTAATCAATCTCAACGATGTTACGCTGTAACTCACTTTGGGACGTTGGATGCGGCTCTTAATGGCTGCTTAAAGCCTCGAGAATGCGAGTGCCACACGTCACACTTTCTTACTGGGTACCTACAACCTCGCTGACGAAGAACGTAAGGTTATAAACTCGCCCTTAGATGCGAGTGATTTTATTTTTCAAGTGCGAGATGCGTGTGGAAAACAAACGGCCTCGGATTGCTTAGACGGTAATTTGAAGCTGAATTAACGTTAGCGTAACGAAACGCCTTTAAAGGAGCTGGTTTTGCGAATTATAAGTACATGGTTGTTTGGCATAGTTTGCTAAATTTCGAACAGTCCTGAAGGTGCGAAGTAACGTTATACCAACGTCATCTTCATAGCTCAATAGCGAATTCCAAGTCATCTCGTATTTCAATTCTTAAGCCTAGAGGTTAATACGCTTCTTCCGCTTGCAGTAGGATTAAGTCGAACCAGGATGTAAACATCGGCTGGTTTCCAGGTCAAACAAGTATCTCGCAGCGTTCCGCAGACTCCTAACAACAGGATTGTGTTTCCGAATATTTAATTTTTAGCTATTCTTTACCCTTGGTTTCAGACTGCCAATTATCTCGAGAAATATCGGGATTCAAACTTTAGTTGAATGGATCAGAGAGAAGATGGAAACACAGAAAAGATTCTTTGGAATAGAAATCTAACACAGTGAATACGTCAAATATTTTGGAAAATTGAGATACTGTTTGGAATAAAATTAATAAGAATATAATCCACTTCGTTATGTTATTCAAAAAAGCCGGAATGTCAGACTTCATTTTCTCTCTACCAGCCGTATGTAAATTCGTCCTTGCATGTGTACGTACCAAACTTTAAATATTCAGGAACAGGTATTTTGAAGGGGAAAAAAATCTGTTGGTCTTGTTTGCAATTTGAAGAATTAAACAATCGAGGTGTTGTTCAGTTTGAAAACCACCCTGCAAGTTCGCATTGATTCCGAAAATTTTACTTCTTAATTTTCCATCCTAATTCTGTACGATCGATTCTCGAGACGCGATATCCTTTTTCCTTTTTATAATTTTTATTTGTCGAATAGGAATTAAAAATTTTTTCATCGTATGGTCCAGCCAATCTGTTTCTCTCGAGCTATTCATAGCTGCGTGGCTGACCTCAGGTGACGTCACATCCGTTCCATGCCTGCATTGACTGCCCACAGCCTTGTCACTCTGTTGAGATAATGGGCCGGTTCGCGTGGACCGCCATCTTTCATTGGCTGCTTTTGAATTAGTGGAAATCAATGCGTTGAATGAATTCCTAAAAAAGTTCTCTGACAATAATTACATCCATGCGCAGCACGAACGAGTGCAGCTCGTCTTTTTGCAAACCTTGCTTGTTTGTGTAATAGGTATGATACATCTTTTAACTTCATTCTCTACCCACGCCACGCCAAACAAGCCGTCAGAGGGAGGCTGAATTTGCCCTAAATATTTAGCCTTTCTAGCCACAAGTGGCGCTCCGGTTTTAGGACGCGCGTCGTGTCTCGTGCCCAACGGAATGTAAAATCATGGAAATTATCATAATTTGGATCAATCAGACGAACTGTGCGCACATGTAGGTGTAGAAATTTTTTTAGTAGCCTGGTTCGTTGCTTACGAAATCTACTCCCCAATGACAGCTCCGTAATATTTCACCAAAATTTAAAATTACATTTGTCACAACGCATGAGAGCGACTGAGCAATATGGCGCCGGGAAAAGCGATCAGCTGATCGTTTCAGGCGAATTTTGCGAGTATCGAAGCCTGGAAATCATCGCGCAGGCTGGTAGATCTTTACTTCACTATACTCGATCGATTTGCCAAGGAAAATGCGAAGAAAAACTACTTTTATAAATAAATACGACTCTTTGAGGTTATGCGTTCAGCAATCTGATGGTGTCCGAGTCTCAACGTTCGGCTAGACGTTTGTATTCAATCAGACGTGACAATAAGTTAAAAAATATAGATACTCAGCCCACGTCGCAGGTTCAATTAGATTCATCTTCGAGCGTACGTACGCAGAGGGTGATCCTTGGATTGAAACGGGTTCGCGTGCAGTTAGAATCATTATAGGAATGAGTGATTGCGACTGACATGAATGACGGAGTGGCAGCGGCTCGGAGGTAGGGACGGCCATTAGTACCAACTGCGAGGTGCTCGTACCTAATGGATCTTTATCTTTGATAATAATTTTCTGAGACGGATCAGCACGAGACGATATTATTGGCAGTCACGTTGATTCGCGTACATAAGAGTCTTGGAGTGATAGAATTTTACGTACCTGAAAGGTCAGCCTGGGAATTCTTCTATAACTGGCCGTCATTTGAATTTGATAGGGTATACATTTCCCCATGCTTTGCATTTTGATTTCACATTTATAGATGATATTTTTTTTTGGGTTTCTGAAAACAGATACAAATTACCGAAAGTCCCTCATTCGGTAAGTCATTTCAAATTTCATTTATTTCATTTTATTTGATAATAAATTGTCTACAATTTGTCCTAGATAGTATGTTTTCGAATGTGTTTTTTTCTCAGGGAGAGGGGACGCAAGAAAGAAAAATATATGTGTTTGTGTGTACAATATAAGGGTAATGAGGTTTCAGAAAAATAATATTGTTATGTTATATGTGTATAATGACAATTTAATCGTGCGATCGTATAATATATGTGTGTGTATACTTGTATTATACCATATGTACAGTGAGTTTCTTTATCTGCTGAACGATCTGCGCGCCTTATTCAAGCAACCAGCGTTACAACATATCTCATTTCACGTTGAGCGTCGTATCCTACGACGGCCATCCTAATTATTGTTTAAACAAATGATATATGAACGTGGCAGGGTACGATGCTCAACCTGAGATAAGAGCTGTAACGCCGGTTGCTTGAATAAAGGGCACGGATCGTTCTGCAGATAAAGAAACTCACTGTATATTATATAATATATAATATATATATATATATATGTGTGTATATATACATATATATATGTATACATCGATTGCGCAGCACATTGAATGACATAAAAAAATATAAAATAATTACATTTAGATGAAAACGTAGGAAAGAAAATAATACAAAATTAATAATAATAATAATAATAATAATAATAATAATAATAAACCAATATAACAATAAAATTGTACTCAGAAATAAAGATAGGTTTTGTTTGTTCTCACAAATAACGATGTTATTCATCATTAAATTGTAATTAATATCACTAAATTGGCTTTTGACTTTGCGACCAAGTTTACAGAGCGCTGATGATTGATGTAATTCGCTGGATATTTGATTGAAATGAGATTATACATTGCATCTAATAAAATCTTGCAAATTGAATTGTTCGCAGTGAAAAATAAACGAAGAGAAGAGAGAGAAAAAAAACAAAACTAAAGAAATATTTGGTGTCCGTCCTTTTTCTTGAAATGTAATTGATATATGTATAGGTACTTGTACCTACTAAAATAAAAAAGAGAACCAATAAATTGAATCAGAGTACATGAGTTTCGGATTAAAATTCATATTTGACTGGAAATCGAATCTGTGTTCGAATTTGAAATTCACTTGTACTTGCTGAAATTCAGACATGTTCCATCCCCAACCAATGTAACACTGGTCACAAAGAAAAAGTGTAAATAAATTATTGTACCCGAGAGCCCTTCGATTGCACCGTTAGATTGATCATATCTTTACCATCAAATCGTCTCGTAGTCTTTCATTCATTTTTACACGAGTATAGAATCCCGTCCGGTAATCATTTCTCTACGCTTTTTTACTGCTTGCGAACTTTTCTCATTTTATGTCATACCGTAAGTATTTTTATTCGTATACTCGATTTACCGTCAGCAGTATCTTGATTTCTTTTTCTTATTTGTACATAAACGTTATCATATCGTTATGCATACAATTACGTTGAAACGAAGAATCGCAAAACTGATTTATAATCGCGCGCGCTTTGTCATTATTTTATTATACATACAATTAAACTTTTTTGTACTAACGTCAGGCAACATCACACGTACATACGTGGCAGCGTCACGATTATGGCTCTCAGGAACGTAATTTGATCTTTTTTTCTTCCTCCTATACATTTTTAATTGTTGCTGATTTTGACTTTTAAATATATTAAATGCAAAACCTGTTATAATAATATTCGTATAATAATAGTAATAATATTAATAATAATAATAATGATAATAATGAATAATAATAATAATAGAAAAATCAATGTGGTTACAAACAAATTCACGATTCAACCATAGCCTTCTTACGAGTGTACGATTAACTAATGTATATACATATACATATACATATACGCACATTTATATTACGACTATATACAGGGTGATCCAGGACGATCGCACGACAGGCTACTCACGTATGTGTTCCTCATGAAAAAAATGCGACTGAAACATTTTTTAATTTTTATAGGAAATTCGTCGTTTGCGAATAACAGCCGTTTGAAATTGACCAATCCCGTACGAGAAATGATAAAAACGAGATCTTAACGAAGAACACATTGGTAGGCTATGGAGCGAGAGTCCGGGGTCACTCTGTATATATTATTTATATGTATATATATATATATATATATATTTATAATATAATTTTTTTTAGCGATCCGCGTGTGTTTTTATTTTCATCGTATTCTTTCTCTCTTTTATTGAGATCGTTGTATCTAGCTATGATATATCTACACGTTACTTAAATACGCCTATAAATTATGTATGTATATGTACGCATGTATAAATATATATATATATATATATATAATCATACAGAGTCGTCGAGAAAATCGAAAAAATGAATGTTGCAACGAAATTGTAAAAAATGAAAAAGTGAGAAAAAAGAAGGAGCCGGAAAACGACGACTGACGGAGGCTGCCAGCCGGCGTTTAAATTACTTGGCTTATCTTGCACCACGCGGCTACGACATATCGGGATTTTGATCTATCGCAATACTCAACGATTGCTATGATCGTTGATATTGGATAATCGTTTTTACATTTATTCATTTCGATTTTAGATACCTGGATGAAATTCTTGGAATTATCATTAATAATAACGTTTCGATTCTATCAATATATAATCAAAGAGACACACAAAATATATTTTACGTTTGATAATAATTTAAGAACAGATACCTGATATTGGTCGTTCAAGTTACGAAGCAATAGTCAAACGATCCTTAATCTCGACGTGTCGAAGCCATTGGATTATACATCACATACATCCAATATATTATCATTATAATTATCATTACTATTATCAATCGAATTATTAGTGGCTATTGTTATTTTCTTTAATATCAATCAAACAATAATATTGTAATTATTATTATTATTATTATTATTCTTTATTATTATTATTCTTTATTATAAACTATGTTTTAATATCTAATATGATACAACAGCAACAGGACCGTCGAGTCCTAATATTAAAAACATTTCTTAAATTTTTCAATACGTATGTTTGTGTTCGTGTATTATGCCTATATAATGTATAATAATAATTAATTAATATCTTCGTCGTCTCGTTGATTATACACTACACGCTACGTATATCGTTACGATTTACAATATCAATTACAATTTATATATCAAATTATTAATTCAATTATTAGAATTACTTTAGAATATTGGTACTCTCTGTGTCACCTCCTTAAGTTCTGTTTTTTGTTGTTTTTTTTTTAAATTTTTTTTTTCATCCGAATTACCACTACACAATTTGTTAACACCGTTTCGCATTCGTTCTTTCTTCTTCTTCTTCTTCGTCTTCTTCTTCTTCTCTTTGTTGTTTCACTTTTATTATAATATACCTAGTCATATCATTATGTGTATTCTGTACGTCAAAGTATAGTTGAATCGTGAGTATAGGGCCCTCGCTAATAATAATAATAATAAGGGTAACAATAATAATAATAATAATATTAATAATAAAAATAATAGTAATAGATCATTATCATTCACAATGTATATACATATAGTATAATTATACAGATTATCCATCTGTTTGCGCCTAGTATATAATATATGTATATACGTATAGGTATATTATATATACATATATGTGTATATGTATATATATATATATATATATACACATGTATAATATATTCGCATACCTACATATAATACGACGCGAATGCGCAAATCTGTATGCGTGCATATATAATATATGAAAAAATGTTTGTTCCTTATTTTTTCATTTATTTTTTTATCCTCCTTTTTGTACTATAAAAAAATTAAAATGTATAATGTATGTAAAAGTATACATATTTATATGTACTGTATGCGTATAAATATGTATATCGTTTGCTTGGCTGGTGAGGAACGAAGGCAATCTGGGAAGCCAAAGGGCCGCGGACCTATTACCTCTGTCCAGGAATTTTAACTGTTTCCGTGTGTGTGTGTGTTTTTTTTTTTTTTTTTTCCTTTATAAACGTTTCGAATTTTGCTTCTTTTTCAATATCATCGTCACCTTGAGAATAATAATCATTCATCAGTTCATTCGTCGTAATGAAATGCTTATGAATTTAATATAAGAAAAAACCGCGATAATGAGAATTTAAAAAAAACCGAGATCAAATTTTCGGTACAACATAATTAAGATGTACTAATACCTAATATAACATAATTTATGTATATATAAATATCTGTAGGTATATATCTGTTACGGTGAAACGTACCGTATCAAATGAATACTGCAGCTTCCTAAGTACATAACGTATAATTAAAATAAATAAATAACTTACGTATATATGCGTGTACTATAATGTACGTATGTATATATATATATATATATATACATAATGTATATTATACGAATAAACTGTACGGAAAAGTCGAGCCCCTTTAAATCAGGCGACACCTGCTTCTGGATGAGGTTATAACAATATGGCGGCTACAGGTACACTGGCTTTTCCAGATTCGATCCTTTCCTTCCCCATCAGTCGAAGCCTATGTACGTTACGTGATTTGATACAATGCGTTTGGTGACAACTGGGTGGGATTCATTTCGTTACATTTCGTTTCGTTTACCATTCATATACGTACACTGTAGGTGTTCTTCTCGGACTGTACAATTCTATCGACTACTCGGCATTCCGAATTTCAACTTTATTTTTTATACACTGACTCTTTCGGCTCTGATCCGAACGATCATATTTTTCCAGCCGAAATTTTACGCTCAAGGGAACCAGAGGGTCGATATTTTGACAAACGGAGAACGTATTTCGTATAACGGAAAAGGCCATTCCTTAGGGCAATGAAAAGTCAAGCTACATTATTTTGCCACTCGTTTTTTGAATCTGGTAAATTTTTAAGGATTTTATTATCGCTGTATAATGATTTGCAAAAAAAGCATTTTTTTTCTAGTTCTTTAATATTTTATACAACAATATTTTCTTTTTTACCGGTTAGCAGAGACTTTTTCTCAAACGATTCTGTGTTCTTCTGGTATTTCAGTATGAATTTTAGATTATAACTGGTTCCCTTGTCGCTGTCGAAAAGAAAAAGGCAGGCGAAAACATGCATTTGTTAGATGTTTTTTTTCCCTCCTTTTTCAGTTTTTTTCTTTGTTTTTGTATATCTTAAATTCCTAACACTTCACCAACGTTGAAACGAAACTCAATCGCGAGAGTTTCCTTTCGTTCCTTGTATTTTCCCTTGTCCATCCGTCCTTTCTTGTTTTTATCCTTCTCTCTTTCCTTTCAAATTAATATTATGTATATATATATATATATATATATGTATATATATATTTTTTATTTTTTTTCAAATTTATTTATCTTCATGTTATACGATGCTTAGGAAAAATTATTGTGCCGATAATACGTTGGGTCGCTAGCGAAACCCTAAACAGGCAGTGCAGTACGAATGTGTGTGTATTGTGTCCTTAAGCGATCTCGAGAGGCAAGCTCCGGCCTAATATCACTTTTTTTTCTCATCATCAACTCGAGTCCATTGCTCTTAAATTTAAATATTAATATTTATTTATTCACTTATTTGTTATTCATTTATTAATTTACGATTAAATTATTATTTAATTGGTTTTTTCCTCTTCGTTCTTATTACGCATGTTTGTTTTTTCTTTTCTTTGTTCTGCTTCATTTTGCTTTCCTTTTCTTATCTCTTATTCATATTATTTTTTGTGTTTTTTTTTTTTTTTCATTTATTTCGTTTAAAGATATATCAAGCACGTGGTACAATTTCTTTGGAGTATATTATTCATTCATTTATTTTACTGCATATTTCATTCATTCGTCATATTTATCGTAATAAATTTTCAACTTCCGCTTTAGTTCTTACTTTTTTTACTACGATTCTTGCAACTGATCGGGTTGCACCTCGTACTGTCCAAGGGATGATCGTTACGACAATACTTTCATTGAGCCTATGAAAGTATCGGCAGAAACGAAATTACTCGACTGCTGCGTACGTGTGTTATATAATCACTCGGGAATAAACTTTCTGTCGTAATTATTACTCACGTAGACTTTTTCTTCCCCAACACGGTTTACATTTTTATTCATCTTTTTTCGTTTATTATATATATAATGTTATGTATGTAGGTATGTATACGTAACGCAGACACAGGCGGAATCCCTCGTGTTTGAAGGTAGATATATAACGATAATAAGGTACATTTGAAATGCGAACAAAATGAAGAAAGATAAAAATGAATAGATTTAAATTTGACGAATAAAGATAGGGGGAAAAGAAAAATCTCGTCGGTTTCACACCCCCAGGACTTTGGAAAGAAAAAGAAATTCTCTTAATGCTGTATTTAACAATATCATGCGGCGATCAGTCCTTGCAGGGTGAAATGAAATGCGTTTTGAGAAGAATAATAGCGAGCGAGCGAGAGATAGAGAGAGAGAGAGAGAAAGAGAAAGATAGAGATTAATTACAGTAAAAAACAAAACCCGTAAAAAACGC
The DNA here is from genome assembly GCF_021155765.1 of Diprion similis. Lineage (NCBI taxonomy): Eukaryota > Metazoa > Arthropoda > Insecta > Hymenoptera > Diprionidae > Diprion > Diprion similis. The sequence goes on along the minus strand of NC_060110.1, from coordinate 22,864,308 downwards.
GAACGCTGTTTTTAAATCGATTGCACTAGCACGCGCTCTCAAGATGCGCACTCTGTCTTCTGCGAGCCTGCCGCTGTCTGAACTGATGGAATTCAGCCTTCATGGCCTGGACCCTGGCCTCGATGTTGTCCCGAGTGTACCTGGGCGGCGGGTGATGAACAGGTACACGTTCTTCCCTGGTGGGGGTGGAGGCGGAGGTGGGCGTGGGGGTGCAGGAGACAGGATCGAACTCGTAGTGTCCGTCGACGCTGCCGGCGTCGAGGGGTTTGTGGGGCGGCGGCTTTCCGCCCTCCTGGAGCTCGAGCCATCGGCCTATGAGGGGCGGCGGCGGGGGTCGATAAGGGGGCGGACGCCATTCGGCGACGGTGCTGCCAGAGCGTGAGCTCTGGTTCTGCTGCGAGGTGTTCTTGCTACCGAATCCGCTGCTGCTGCTGCGACTCTCGGGCGAGGTCTCGAGGTCCGGCGAAGCTGCGAGTTCGGGGGCGCTCCGCGCGTGGCGCGCGTGTCGCGGGGGCAGCCGGGCCTTAGGCCTCCCAGCGGTCTGGGGGGGGGACGAAGTCGCCAGTGGTTGGACGGGGATGAAGCGTCGGGATTCGGCGTGGATCGCCCTCAGGGAAGGGAGTTCCTGACTGTAACGCTGGTGCATCGAACGGAGCTGGAGGTATCCGGGGGGCGTCGGGAAGGAGCGTTCGCCCGACGAAGGCTGCCGCACCGAGCTCAGGTCGCTGAAGTACATCGGGGACCACGGGACGTGCGGCCCGGTAGGTGAGCTCGCGAGGAATCGCGGGGAGGCGATTGCGTGGACGGCCGGGGCCCGCGGGCCCGCCGATATTGGGACCGTCGGGTGTCCCGGGCCCAGCGAGAGGGCGCTGCCGTCCGAGCGCAAGCTCAGTTGACTCGTTCCCACAAGGGGGCGCCGCCAGCAGGCGTTCAGGCGGCTCGTCTTCGGCAGGAAGCCGCCGTCGTCGCTGCTCGATGTGTCCAGGATGCTGTTGTTCCCCGAACTTCCGCCCACCGAGTCTGCGATGACGAAACGCCCGTCGGCTGCCCTCGATATCTTACCCAGCGGACGGCCCCGCAACGAGTCCGGCGTGTCCGGCGTCAGGTTCTCCCGCAGCAGATTTAGACCTGGTACTCGGCCTTTTCCAGGTCTGTGGTGGACAGGTTTTCGCTTGTTAGACACCACGCTTGCAACATTAGTTACGAGGGCGCGCAGAGCTGCGAGGGAACCTTCGAGTCGTGAGATTCCAGTTCTGATTTGTTGTTTCTCGTTTACAAATCGAACTCGAACGCTGTCCGAGTAGGAATGAATTTGCGTAATTTTTGGTCGTAGATTTTAACAATTTTTGGTGTTTCGTATCTACGTCGATTTTTACCTTTATTTTTACTTGAATTTTACACAAAATGTTTTTTTCCCGCATTTTTTTTTTTTTCACTCCGAAATGAAATCCGGCCTCTGAGAAAATAATTATGTTGAAAAATTGTTTGAAAAGTAGAAAAGCAAAACTTTCTTGATCTCCTCGAACAATTACAAATCCTTTGAATCTTCATCTGAATCATTTTCTGGCCATATGACAAATCCCGAATCTACAGATACAATATCGGTTCAGATTGAAGTATAAATATTTTGACTCTAGAGATAAGAAACGAATAATATTGATTTGGTTGAACACTTTTTTGATAAAAGTGATCGAACTTGGTTCCCTCGCATCTCTGACACTGGACAAAAACATGCAACAAGAAAATAACAACAGCAATAACAACACAACGACAACAAGAACAAGAACGACAACAATAACAGTAACGAGCATAAATAAAAATGAAAAGTAAATTATAAGGTGAACAAGAAATAACAGAATAATAATAATAATTACAGGCAGAAAGGAAGTAGTCACATGCTCATGCGCGTTCCGGTGCAAAGTGGTTAAGGCGTGACTGGATTTGATTCTCATTTTTTTTTGATTTTTTTTTTTTTTTAGCTATTTCCTTTTTTTGAATCTTTTTTTCAGATCATGTATTTTTTCTTTCTTTCTTTTTTTTCTGCAATCTTCAATGTTTCAATTTTTTTCAATTTTTGTCTTTTTCTTTTCATGTGGTGATAATTGTGGTTAGGTGCTCCGAAACTCGTCACCTTTTTTCCTCCTTCGGGTCCAGCAGCAAGGAAAGATCGGGGAGAGAGAATGTTGTAACACAACGATTACATTCACAAAAATCAATATGCTGATAATGAGAAGAATGATAGTAACAATAACGATGATTTAATGATAATATAATGATGATAATAATATGCTGGCGATGACTATATAATGGTAATAATAACAATAATCATATATAAAATGCTAAATAATCGAACTCTTTACTTTTCTAGGCGGTGGTAGGGAGCATATAGATATAATTACGGGGCGCTGCATAATTCAATCGAGAAAATTCGAAGGTGGTGAAAGACGTTTACCATACAAGTGAGACTTCTATGTTACCGTTGAAATTTAAAAGGTACGCAGGAGAATTGGCATCCTTTCGAGCATGCTTTATGCCTCTTTTACATTGAATTTCGCGGTGGTAGTTGAGGTGAAAATAATACTCAAGTTGCAAGAAAGTATCAAGAAATGAAGAAGACTGTAAAAAATAATTTTTGCCTCCAATCGATCGAAAGAAATTTGGAAATTGTCCAAACACGTGAATATCACGTGTGTAAGAAATAATTTTAAGGACCTCAGTGATACATCAAATGAACTGATATACTTAAGCGCATCGTTTCATTCGCATCCGACCTACTTGCGTATAGTTGTAAAGCTTTATAGTTATTCATTATAGTGTAGCCATTCCGGAAAGGAGCCGATAAAGAGAGAAATAGGAAAAATTGTTATAAAAATCGTAGGAGAGATGTACTAGTTGTGTAATATACGTGTAAGGTATCAGCGTCATTCAAGGAAGCTTCGGTTCGTTCAATCAACGCAAAGACAAAGGTTGCAATCAAAGTTGTACCACGAGAGAAAGAAGAAGTAGAGAGAGAGATAAAGAGAGAAAAACAATATCGGATTGGAACACTTAGAGAGCGGTGTAAAACGTGTACGTGTATCCAGATAGAAGTGCCTATTGATTATTGGAAATCCTATAAGCTATGATGAAAATGAGACCCGGAGCACTTATTGTGAAATTGAAACAAGACGACGAGGCGTTGATAACGCGGGAGCAATAAGATTTTTTATCTGGATACATGCCAGAAGCGGGGATACGTTTGGGAGTACCTACTTCTTATGGGGCGTCTAGAATCGAGAAACTGAAAAGATGGAGAAAAGTGATTTAGAATCGTCAAACATCGTCGCCGAAGCTCACGACCCACCAACCAGGCCTCGTTTCCTGTCCGATGTCATCGTACGAGTAGAACGAATATCAACACCGGAAAAGGGAAGGAAAGAGAAACGTCCAAAAGCCCGAGTTAACTCTTATCTGCAGGACGAGTTTAAAGGGCGGAGGGTAGTTGACGGGGTGACAAACCGTGAAACTAGAGACCGAATTAGTCGAGACCGTGAGTTCAGCGAGTAAATATAGAGCGAAGCGTTCGAGACTGTCGCGGTCAAAGGGTGTCTTCTTCCGGCCAAAGAGGCAGGGGAAGGGGTTGTGGCCAAGCCGCCGTCAAATTCTCATCGAGACGCCCTTTGACCCTATATCTTTGCCAGGCAAAAAAGTATAAGAAACGACCAAAGTGAGATGTAGACGGTGATGTAAAACTGAGATTCAACAAGGAATACATAACGTAATCAAATAAATTCAATAACGATCATCCTATACGAATTAAGTAATTTCATTCGAGAGGCACAGATGCTGTCTAAAGTATAATATAAAAAAAACAGAAATTAATACGTCATACGATATATGTATACGAATAAACTATTCGATAAGAAACGTTGTTAAAAATAATCTATAGAGTATCTAGATGTGTTATATACGGCATAATCTATTTCTATTGCTTATCTATGTACTCCCTAATCCGCCAAACAGGTAGGTAGGGTACTGACTGGAAGAACTAGTGATCCTAGCCGTTTGCCTGTATCGTTTTCATCTACGTTCAAGACAATCATCCTAATTGGTAGTAGATTAGTGGTAGTAGATTAGTGGTAGTAGGTAGTAGGCAGTAGTAGTGGTTTAGTGGCGAAGACATGGTTAACGTCCTATATATCGAGGCTGTCGTCGTCGACAGACATCGCAGGTGTTTGTTCGTTTGTTTGTTGCCTGTGCATCGTAGTTCGTTGCATATTCCGTGTATACTCATAAAGTACATATACATATATAATCCCGAAGAGCCAGTGCAGTCGTACAATAATTCGGCTGTTTGGCACTAGGCATCGCGTTTGTCTAGGCGAAGGTAATCGGTGCCCTCATCTCTTGCAAAGTACTCGTTGGAGACGCCTCTTCGCTCTCTTCGAATCCTCCGAACTTGCGAGGTGGCATCGGATCTACGGTACCGTCGACGATGTGGAGGGTGAAACGCAGGGCTCGCCTGTCAGCCCTTAGGCTCCGACTGCGAGCTTCTCCGTGGTTTCTTTTTTTTTTTTATTTTTTTTTTTTTTCTTACTCGGCTAGCGCAGGTTCGGCTTACTGTTCCGCCTCTCAATGATAAAGACGCTCTCGTAATCTCTGTTATCTAGGTGGAGGGCGTGATGGGCGTGATGCCCTAGATGGTCGCGGTCGTGGTTCGAGGAGGCGTCCTCGGAAACCTGGTCCGGGGTAGCCGCAGTGCCAGTGGCATTTGCAGGGCCGGTTACCGCACTCGCGATCCCCGTTACCGGGGCTACTTGCGGAGGACGTGGCTGAAGTGGTTTCTGAAGCAGTTGTTGCGGTTGCGGGTTCAACGGGCTGCAACGGGTCAGCGTCGATACTGACTCGCCGCACGAGTTTAAGTTTGTCGACCTACAGAACACACAGGACAATAGGACACCTAGTTTTGTGCGTGTGTCCAAATTTTCATTTCCAGATAGCTATGAACCAGCAGCTGCTGCTGCCTAGGTAATCGCTACACACGTATCTTTCTTTCTTTATTTATTTAATTTTTTTCTTTTCTTTTCTTTGCATTTTTTTTTTTTTTTTCTCTTTTTTATTTCTTTTTTTCTCTGAACACGCGCCGGCACCGGCTGAACCGTCGAACCCGTTCTGGATATTTGATTTATTATTTGATTCATACTTTCCCGTGCGATTATCAGATTTAATATATCTATATCATACATATTTTCAAAGCACGTTGTTAAGGAAAATAATTATAATGTTAATAAAACATTAACCGCAGGTAGAGGAAGATTGTTGCAAAAACTTTTTCTCACATACGATTTTCAATGATTCGATTGAATCGATTGAACGAATTCAAAGTTACCTTTTGCCGTGTATGAATTTTTCTATTCTACGAACCCTGTAGTCAGGTCGTTTCGCAACAATCATCACCCACTATTATTCCCAAATAAAAGTAATAACCTAGGGTGTCCAGTAAAAGGGTGTAATCAAAATTTACTTGTCAATCGTAGAGTTCTTATTACCGCCAAACTCTTCGAACGACGGTAAGAAGTAAAAAATCTCCAAAGTTGACATAATTTTTCAACAGACGACAGTTGAAAAACCGCACTTATATTTTCAAATAATTTCAAATTTTCATGAATGTATATTTATATTTTATTTTTGTTTTTCATAACCAAGAAAAGGAAGTCAAAATCATCGTCTGTTCACGTAATCTGATGTATAATCTGATCTGCTGGGCACCCCGTCGAAATGAGAAAATAAAGTAACTGTAGATAGTTGACTGAACTGATAGGAAACGAAATTACACCAGAAACAAAGTATTCGGCAGAAACGATTTCGAATAAAAGTTAAAAGGATAAACTAAGGTGATCGAGACAAAATAAAAAACGAAAAAAGATTAAATAAGGAAAGGGACGAAGAAAGAAGAAGAAGATAAAAAAAAAGAAACGGAGAAATGGCAATAACCAAAGATAATCCAGAATAGGCATCACTGCAGTCGTATTGTGGACTTTTGGATGCCCTTAAATAATAATTGACAATTATTTTCTTTTTTCTTCTTGAGTACACATTTTGAATTCAGTCCTTTTTTGAAGGGGACTGATACATTGGTGGGATTACTTTTATTTATACGATTCGGTTCGTCGGAAGATACCGCTTTCTCCTGGGAAGATGAAAATCTAGGGATTGTTTTTTTTTTTTTTTTTTGTTTCTTTTAGACTTCTCAATATTTTTTTTTTTTTCAATAGCATGTTGCAAAAAGCCACTCCTCTTCGTCCAAAATACCTCTGCTGCGGTTTAGTCTGCCTGCTCGTTATTCATTTTATTTATTTTTTAAATAAACGTCTGTTTACTATTTTTTTTCTTTCTATTTTTCTAAAAGCTTAGTCGTATGGTTTTCAGATATAAGGTATAAGTGAAAGAGAATTCACATGAGTCAGACACTGGAGAATATTACATGTATAGTATGTATAGAATACATTACATATTTATCATATATATACATATCACCCGTGACAATGATATGTGTATATACACATTTTGCTATCATTGGTTAAAGGTTTTCTTACTATTATCGTTGTGTATAAGGTTATAATCATTATATTGTAGTCACCTATTATAAGGGACTTAAACTCTATTTTACTAATCATGTGTATATTATGCTTGTGAAATATTGTACTTGCAATTATATGTATGTGATTAAAAATTTGTCACACAATTCTCCGCTACTAATTTTTGCAAAAGTTATATCTTCCTTTCGTTACGTTAATCAATGATTTAGATTTACGTTCATACGGTCAATAAATACGATTCTGATAAATTTTTGTTCGTGAAATTAAATATACATTGAAAATCAAGGTTTCAAGAAGTTCTTTTATTCCGTCGTAACAAATTTCTTCGTCTTTCCTTTTAGAAATGAATTATCTCGTAAATAAGAATAATGTTTTTAGAGATGAAAAATGGTTTCCATTGAAAGGTAGATAAATTTTGCCAAGAGCTAAAAATTACCAAGAATCTCACAATTGTTGGTAAAGGATCGATATCATATTTCTGAGTATGGAGGAAATCAAGTGAAAACTTGAACGCACGAGCTTCCCGAACTTTTTGTTAGAACAAATACTTTCGCGGACGCGTTTCCGAGCTTGAACACAGTAAGTTAATGAAAAGTATTTGCAAGTACAACATCGTCGAGGACTATTCTATGTACGGTGGTTACATCTGGAGTAACATCCGGTGAGTTAACACTGAAAGACTCACTTTTTCAAAGGCACTGTTCCCTGGGGGCCCTGCCCTGCGCCGTTCCTTGAATCAGTGACTCGGCAGGCCACCATGTTATACGCTGAAAGCAGTTCTACAATGTTACAAAACTATGTTAACCACGCAAGTGTTCAGGTGTCTGGTGCTTGCCTGTTCGACGCAAACGTCACACGCCAAAAATCCCGCAAAAACCGCGTCTAACCTTGCCGCAAAGCAATAAGAGGGAAAATCAGTCCCGGGCTCTAAGATTCTTATTCCGATTAATAAATTCCGCAGCCTCAACAGTTTCCGCTTCGTCTTTTGTCGTTTAAAAATTTTCATCGGGTTCAGACAAGGCCATGATCAGAAATGTAGTTCAGGTACGATGGCTAGATCCTGACTAGGCCTCATCAGGCGTTTATCAGAGCTGGTTCAAGGAAGGACCTGATCAAATTCAGGCATCGATTATTCAGATTTATTGATTATTGAAAGAACTAAGCAAATTACTCACTTTTACACAGATGCAGATGTAAGGCTACCCAAAAATTAACATCTGATATCTGACAAGCAAGTCTCTAAAATATTAATAGACTGCGATATGATATTTTCAATGATTGTGCAGGTAAATGGCCATACTTTTATCACAAGTGACTCGATTTTTCTATCACGAGAACGCCAAGCATTATCACGACGCCTGGTGGCTGCTCGCGGTACTTGCAATGTGTCAGGTTTATTCAGGGTCACATTAGGTGCCTGCAAAGGGCCAGACATGCCTGAATTTAACCTAACCAGGGCTACGTCAGGTGTGCCTTGATAAGGCATGGCTGATTTCAAACTATGTCAGGCATAGAAGCGAGCCCGGGACGGACAATCATGTTCGTTAAATGATTAGTTTCGAAGGCAAGGTTGCCTTCCGATTCGCGGTTTGTTTGTTTTTTGTTGTTTTTTTTTCTCTTTTCTTTTTTCATTTTGTTGTTTTTTTTTTATGGGGATGGGAGCGAATGACCGTGAGCGAAGATACGGGCTAATGTAGTAAGGTGATTTTAACGTGAACCGCCACGAGGCGTACCTTTCTCCTGTTTTCGTCGTTTCCGTTTGTTGCATATCTTCACCGCGCATATGCTCAGGATTATCGCCACGATGAAGAACAGGATGCCGCCAACCACCCCGGCGGTTATCGCTTTGTGCTTTACCCTCGCTGGAACCGGAAACTTCACTTGGTCGCTGGCCCCGTAGTTTGTTTCCGAATTCGCGAAGACTTGGAAGTGGTACGTCCGTCCTCCGACCAGACTTTTTACTGTTGAAATAACATCATGGTTTTTGTTAGAAGAATACAAAATAGAAGTGCTTAATCTGGCTGACCTTTATGGATGAGAAACAGATTATTAAACGAAATGGTTACTTTTTCTAATCTTGTCACAATTCAAGGCACTCGAAAACCAACGGACCCATCGAATCCAAAACCTAATCAGTTCTGACAAGTCAAAAAAAGCCGCGTCGATTTATACCAAGATCTTCAAAAATTTTTCATTCATTCTTGATACATGGTTGGACGAAAAATTGGTCACACACACACACACACACACACACACACACACACGCTTCAAGCAAGTAGTGGAAAATGAAACATTTGATTCTTAGAGTGATTACGAGAACTTTCTTTGAAAACAGAATAGCGATTATGGTTATTCGGAAGCAAGTGAGCAAACATGTGAACATTTTCCTCGTTTATCCTCCGCCTGCCTGGCACTGAAATCAATGAAATTATTCAACCCTAGTACAAACAAATATCGCCGTAGGTGGCGGGAGAGAAGGTGGTTGAATATAATATTAGCTTTGATGTATATTCGCGTGCAAAAGCCACGCGTATGGATACGTGCTACATGCGTTTGGGTGAATTTAATTAATACATGGTAAAGAGAAGGGGAACGTATGGCGCCCAGAAGCGGCAGACCTCCGGCCGCGATATTGCCTAGTCAAGAATTTCTCCGTAGAGACTCGAGGAACCGAGAGACCAAGGATATATATTACAGGCAGTCATCCACACACACACACACACACACACACAGGGAATATGTAATTGAATATCCGGAGGATAGAAATCCTCCTTCATCCGTGAGGAGGAAGTCTCGGGTGAGAATTGCTCGCAGATTCACAGCTCGAGCATCACATCCATCTGAATCATACATTGCCTAAGTATTATGGGAAGCGAGGCGAGTTCTCTATTCCAGCTTTACTCCTGCATTATTCTGTCTTGGGAAAAGCCTGATGAGAACTTCAAGAGACGTCAAGACTCTTCGTCATGGTGTTTGCGGGTGATACTCGTCACTGTAATGGCGAACAACGATCTTTGGCTCGCAATCGTCATCGTCTGTACGAAGACACATTCATATTGTGACTAAAGGACTTGACGAATTACGAAACTTGCCCCGTATATGGTTGTTGAATATCGGAAATTGGTCTTACCCAGGAAGCTGGTTTCCTCGGGACGAATTTGTCGTCCTTTGTTGAGCGTTTTCCACTGGGCGTCAGTTTTGTACTTTATGGTGTAGGACTGTACCAGGTGGCTCCTCTCCAGAGGTTGTTGCCATGTGATGAGAAATCCGTTGCTGACTTCGGTTACCGTCAAATTTCTCGGCGGACCCGGTTTAGGTCCTGGTTATATATATACACAGACGTTGTAGATGAGGAATATCTCTGCTGGATTTTAGCCACGTTTAAAGGGTGGATATTGCGCGATAATTGCAAAAAATCGTTGCGAATCATCCGGATGAAAATACGCGTCTGCGGTACATGTGATGCATGAATTTCCGAGACCAAAAAAAACTCACTAGCAATTTCAAGCTGACAGTTAAATAGCATAAACAGCCCGTCGACGATGGCTACGTCGTACCTACCCCATACGGGGTTTTTGTATGAATCGCGTAAAAGTGATTCCGCGTAATGTATCGTCTTCACACTCGTATAACACCGGTAATTTCTAAGCGAGGTGCATCGCATTCTGAGATCGGTATACCACCGCATCGTCGCGTTATATGTATAACGACCATAAAACGGTTTTACGATCAATAATGGGCCCCGCACGGTTGTAGATCTGCTCGATCAAACTTAATCGCCCCCCCCCCCCCCCCCCCCGCCCCCCTCTCGTTTAACGCGTTTACATGTAATCGTTCGATTATTATTATCATTCCGTTTCTTTTTTTTACTTTCTTCGTACAATTTTTTCATCGCGATAAAACAAATTTGACCATTTACGAAGAACATGTACGTGTACACAATATTGTACCGGGATTAATCGAAAATTGGGAATGAATTTTTGTGAAATTTCTAAACACATGTAATAACGAAAGTTAAAAATGGAATGTGGAAAGTATAAGGTAACGTGACGGTGTGAATATCATAAAAACGAAAGAATAAAATAATGAAAATACCTTTCGGATGGGCGGTTGATGGATGGACGGGGGGATTTCCTGTGGAATCAGTTGGTAAAATCTGAGTACTATTATCTACAATGTCTGAAATGAAAGAGAAGACAAAAAGAAAATGAAGGTGTCAATGGGCATGTGAAAAATGGAACGATCCGCAAACTTTCTCGTCGGTGGCGTCAGCGTTTGGTCGTATTTCGTTTTCTTTATTTTATTTGTCAGGACGAGGTAGGGCGCATTAAACAAACAAACAGAACTCGGCAGTGATACGAAAAAATAATATAACAAAACATCGTATCCCAAACGTAAAAAAAGACGCAAACAAAATCGGCTGGTTTTGGGTTGTTTTTTTTTCTATCTTTGTTTCTAACACTGCGTCTCACTTTGATTTTTCAAATGTCTTACCAGTTTGATCGGGGGCAGCAGCTGGGCCACCCGAAGACGTTCCCCCAGACTGTAGTCGGACGTCTAGGGAGCCGGCATTTTAAGAAAAAGAGTGTCAAGTTTGCGATGTTTTGTTGCGTTTGAAAGTTTGAAAGTTTGAAAGTGAATAAGCCTTCAGCGTCGTTATATGGATACATATAGGAATTGCGATATATTTGGTGTGTGAATTCTGTTAGCGGAATTCCGTCCGATGTAATAATGAATTTCTGTATTGGTTTGCCGATAAATTGAAGGAAAGCTTTTTCCTTTGAGGGAATAATTAATCTACACGTTTCAACTAAATCTAGCTTGTCGGAAATGAAGTTTAAACATCCGTCTACTCACCCAGTGTTCGAATCGTAATCACTTTACTGGGCATTCCTTCGCCGAGGGCATTTTTCCCTACTACTTGAAATTCGTAAACCATTGCCGGAACCAGCCTGTTGATGGTGACCGTCGTGCTGCCTGATGGCGTGACCGGTATCGTCGCCCAATCCGAAGTCCCAGCTTCACGGTACCTACGGATCACCATAAATGCTGTATGTTGCTATGGATCTTTAATCGATCGGTAAGCAGTTCGTGTTTTTATCAGAGTCCCGAAAAATCGTGCAAAAGGGTTTCTTTTGTATCAGAATTTGAACTCACGACTCGTGGGAGGACGACGTAATCCTAAAACATATACTAACGCGACCAACTATACCGATGCAAAAATCGAGAAGAATCCTTTGCCGTTTGACTATAAAGAAAAAAAAAACAAAAAAAAAGAAGAAATTGTCGAAAGATCAAGAAACTGACCACACAGTGTAGTCCTGCTTGTAGTCCGGTCCACCGGAGTTTCCCGGCAGCCATTCAAGGGTGACGGAGAATTCGGTAGCCTTCCCGGTGACGTTGTAGGGAGCGTGAGGTTGGCTACCCTCGATGACGAGCTGAGTGCCGGCGACGATGGTGGCGACCTCGTTGAAGGCTACGCACTGGTAGAAGCCAAAGTCCGACCGCCTTAGGCTATCGATGGTCAAATTTCCGCCGACGACCTTAACGCGGTTCCGCTGCAGAGGTGCACCGTCCTTCTGAAAAATTGGAAAGTCTCGAAAACGGAGAACGGATGCTGGTTGCATGCAAAAAACCCGATCAATGCTCACTCGCTGCCACTGGATCGTCGGGTTTTGCGTGCCCTCGGCCTCCTGGGCGTCGCAGTGCATTTCGACGGTGTCGCCGACCTTCCGCTGGTAGATGGGCTCCGGCTCGACGGTGAACGCCGGTGGCTTCCTGACCAGCACCTCCATCGGCCCTGAACTGCCCTGCGTACCCTGGGCGTTGTACGGGGTGCAGGTGTACCGGCCCTGGTGGTTCTCGCTGACCCTCGTGAAGAGCAACGAACCGTTGTTCATGATGACGATGTCCTTGGTCTGGTAGGGCTCGAGAAGCCGCTTGTCCTTCGTCCATGTCACGTACTGCAGAGGCGGGTTAGACTTGATGAAACACTGGACGACGCCGGCCAGCCGGAAAGGGAGGTACTGGATGGTCGGGGTGAAGGTGACCTTGGCTGGATCTGAAAGTCAAGTGTTACCAGATGTTAACGGATCGGCCAGACCACGTTGGTTGATAAGCATACGAGTACGCACATTCGACGTTGAGGTAGGCGCTGGCACTCTGAGGTTCCCCGATGCCGTTCGTCACCTCGCAGAGATACTGTCCGGAGTCGTCAGCGCTGACGGGATTCACGACGAGGCTACCGTCCATCTTGATGGTGAACCGCGTCTCCAAAGCCGCAACCTCCTTGACCGGAGCACCCTCGCGAAACCAGCGGACAGTCACGTTGCCCGGAAGAGCCTTCGCCTCGCAGGAAAACTCCACCTTCTCACCCTCGAGTTTCGTCTGGTTCGTTGGGGGCATCATGATCACCGCTCCACCTGCGTCACAAAGCGGATTTCTGAGCGCGTTGAATTTTAATAGGCCATTTCCAGTGTGTTCCCATTTGCAGATGTCCCAGCTCCGCCCCCTATTATACCCGAAGGAAGGGTGAATATTTCGGTGGATATTTGCAAACTTTATACCTACTCCGCCCGGAGCTTCTTCCTCGGGGTTTCGATCAATGCCCATTTCGGCGCGCACGATACACATTATGGTATTGGGGAACGCCTGCGACGACCAACTTCAGGCGGAAACGGAGAGGCAACGAGTCGCTCGGATTTCCGGTGCGAGGTTCGAACGACGCGGAGGCGGGTATGAGCCACTTTATGAATCAGCAAGCGACACTTCGGTGATGAAAACTGGCAAGTTTTAAAATTCCCTGTCGCGTTTCTCGCCCCTCTCTGCCTCCGCCCCGCTTATAGTTGTCCTCGGCTCAATTCCGCGACGCTCCATAATCCCGTTTCTAAAGCTTCGCCTTCACTCCCCGCCCCCATCTGTCTGCATCACGGGACGAGGAGAAGGTGTCGCGTTTAAAAGTTTCATAACTTCCGAGTAAGGTGAAGTAAGGAAGGTATCGACGAAGCGAATGGTGAACAAAGATGGAGAGAACGTGAAAAATAAGACGAACTCGAGAGCGATATTGGTATGAAAAACCTCTGGTATAGGTGGTATACGTGTATCACGTGTCTACATGAGACAACGTTAAAGTCCTCGTCGGGATCGTCTGGTTCGGTATGTTGGTACCGCCTACGGCTATTTCAACGATATATGTATACATCTCTTCGTCCAGAAACAGAACCGGGGTTCGTTCAGCTTTATTTCTACTCTGTAGGTAGCCACCTCCTTCTGGCACCTTCTTCCATTTCCAAAAAACGAGCATAAAGGCGACCTTAAGCTCCGAGAATAAGGACCGCGTGTTACGCGAAAAGTTCCTTCATACGAATACCCGCGTTTCATGCTTCTCTTATTCCCCAGATTACCGGGATTCTCGACTTGACCTGCACCCCCCAAGGATTTCATCGCTTCACTTTAACTTTCCATCCACCTTGCGCGCTCTGTAATAATGTATTAACAAGTGCAGCTTATCTCTGGGATAATTTATTCCTCTGAAGCTTGGTGGGCAGAAAAATCCAGCCATAAAGCATGGAGCATGAGAGGAAAGTGTAACCGGTATCTCTGAAGGAGTCTGTGAAATATTTCTTGCGTTGGGTGTGAAAACAGGTTGGAATCATCGAATAACCGAGGATATTCTCTACCGCATCCTCTCCGCTTCTGCACAACATGCTTACCCAAGTGTTTAAGGCGAGTTTGGTTTGTCAGAGTGCAGTGCCAGGGTAAACACTTTGTTTACATGTCCTCTTCAGCCGATTCAACCCTCGAGCTCGTTACTAGACTTCACCATTATTTGTACGCAGAGCTCGCGAGTTGTGATATTTGCGGTGGTTTAGATTGACAAGAAAGTGGCGAAACCGGTTTGGCAGGGATGGGGGGGAGAAAAATTGCGAGATTAGACTCGGACTTACCAGCGATGATCACTCGCGCTGTGTGACTGATCTGGCCCTCGCCGTTCCGGGCTAGGCAGGTGTAATCGCCGATGTCGTCGTGGCGTATCGTGGCGATTCTGAGCTCCGTGCCGTCGTTGAAGATTCCGATCGTGCCCGAGGGTTGAACAGTGTCCTCACCCTTGTACCACAAGATTTCCGGCGTCGGAGTGCCTTCGGCCTGACAATTCAGGATTATCGCATCCCCAAGGTTCACATAAATTACGTCCTCGGGGGTGATGCTGAATCGCGGAGGAGCTTTTCAGGCCCGGGAAAAAGAAAACAATTAGGTTTCCTCCTCGCCTCTTTACCCCCCTCTTACTCTTGTTATTATATACTTTTTCAGGCAGAAGAATGAGGTGGAAAATCAAGAGAAAAACACAAACCCACAAAAAGGAGATGGAGGGAAAAAATTGGAGAACGAAACTTGAAATTAGGTTGCTCGTAAATTATGCCCGGTTTTTGCCAGACGTCGTTATATATATAATACCTAATACTCATTCTTTCATCTTCTCTGCCACCCTATTCGAGAGCAGCGCTTTGTAATAAAAAGTTCAAAGTAACAGCTGTAAAAATTTCGTAATGATCAATTAATTTCTACCCACCTCGCGGCTGAATCGATCATCTCTCTCATATCCCTAACAATGACTTTTTTCCCCTCCTTTTATCGCACGTTTATTTCAACGTTACGATATACACACAGCCTGAGAAAACTTTTATTACCAAGATATTTTGCCAACGCGATCAATAGTCTTGCGGCAATGTCTGAACTTTGAAAACCGCACATCTGGAGAGAGAGAGAGAGAAAACGAAAGAAGGATATTCGGTAAACAAAGTTTTATGAAATAACGATAAGTTAGTTCCCTTGAATCGGATACTCATTGGAAATAAAAACGTACGAGGGGAAGTAAATGTGGCGTATTTGAACGGGGTTGACTACACGATTGCGAACAAAGAAAAACACGTATAAGGACGAAGAATAAGTATGGAAAGAATCCAAACGGACTGTTAAAACGATCAACGCTTCATAAATAATCATTAGATTCTCCTTAGCGGATGAAAAAGGTCCGATTCGCGTCCGCGTCTTATACCTATACAATCCAGGACTTCGAGGTCCGACGAGGTTTGGTTCCGTTCTATTTTCGAAAGGGGAAGAAGGAGATAAGGATGAGTCGGAAGAAAAAAGACGAGAAGATAACGAGAAACGTGGAAAAAGGGCCCGGAATAAAGAAAGACGCGAAGTTTAGAACAAAGCTGGAGTAGGAAAAAGCAATTGGTTTGATTGTCCGTTGTCGATGCGACGGCGGGCGTCGCGACGCCTCTTTCCTTCGTCAGACGCGTGGTTTCACCGCTTTTGCAGTGCAGACCCGGAAGCATTTATAACCGTTAGTCGCGGGACAGGCGAGGGAAAACTTTACGACTTTTTGAGGGACAAAAGGCTTTAAGTACTTTCTGGTCCCGCTTTTCCTTCTTCCTCTTTTTCTCTCTCTCTCTTTCCCACTCGCGTCAATGTCCGCCAGTTACTCCCTTTGAATTCTTTGAGTGCGTTATAACGGCTATCAAAATGTTTCTCTTTCTCGATTCTTCCTTAGCCACTCGACGCCTCTCACTATACCTACATGCGTAGTATTTTACACATTAGTATTTATTATTTATATATTTTATACAAGAACGTTAGACGCAAAGTCTCGGCAAAACTAATTCAATTCCATTAATTACCGCCTGCCTTGTTTACCGATGCAAAGTATCACTCGAAATTCATCTGTTTCACCTACTTGAAGCGATTCAGTGATGAGTACACATGACGACCTCAAAATGAAGCCAACACCTCAACTTTTCAACTACTGTACTTGAGGTGCTTCCCGTCGACTGCACCCTCTGACGCAAAGCTGCATGAATATGGTTGATTCCGTCTCATCTATCTATGGTCTCTGCCCGAAAGCTTTCAAACGAAACTTTCTGTTTCGGGTTCATATCAGGTGTAGGTATAGAATGTAAGCACTCACCATGGACGTCGAGGTGAAACCAGGTGCCGTTCTTGTGACTGTTCGGGGAGCGGTTTAGGAAGACGACCTTGCATTCGTACCAGCCCTGGTCGCTCTCTCGAATGTTGGTCAGGTTGAGGCTGGCCACTCCGTAGGGTGAATTGGGACCGACCCTCGAGACGCGACCCTCGTATCCCTCGCCGCTGTGGGTTGGGTACGACTCGTACCATATGTAAATCGGTATTTCCTGCCCCTTGCACCAACACCAACGCGCAACATAAACGAAGTGCCCCTTTTATACGTCAACATTCGAGCCACCATCCACCTCCGCAATTATTGCCCTCGCAATTTTCATTTTTGCTTCACCCTTAAGGTTCATATTTTCTCAACGATAAGCTGCACACAGCCTCGGAAGATATTGGCAATTACTGCTGGTGGTTTCCGTGGCTCGAAGGTCGGCCAAAATTTCCAATGAAATGAATTAACCTACGGTATATACATATAATAATAATAATAATAATAATAATAACAACAACAACAACGACAATTAATGATTAAATCACTTTGATGTATAGATTCAGCTAGATCTGCGTAATAACTGATGAATTTCACGGGTAAAATAAACGTAATCAATTTTTTCTTCTTTACTATTATTTTTCCAATATCGTACGAAGCGTAATCGTGACGATGCAGCTACTTTCAAATTATACATCTCGACAGGAAAAAATATGTATAACCGCAAGATCGATGAACGATAATAAACAATATGCGACAATCGTCCGTTTGCGTGCCTGGCAATAATATAATGCGGGTATAAATTGATACATGCGGATTTAGTATACGAGTGAATAAATGATCGGGTAAACAGCAATTTCCCGCTTTCCTTATTGCATTCGTTGAATTATTATGCAACGTGCAAAGAAAACATGCAGTGTTCTATTTACGGCTACAATATTGTGCATAATGATGTGTATCCACAAAGTTCGCTGATATATACCTACATACGTATATATTGATTGGAAAGTCGACGGTGCGATTTGTTTTCCGTTACCAATGAATAGAGCGCGATTGTTATTCAAGAATCGAGATTATACCTTTGCTACAATAATTCATTGCTATGCATAAGAAATTCTACAGTAAAAGCGTTCGATTGATTATTCGATGTTTCTTTCCCTTTAATTCGACAAGATTACAGATTTTTGCCATAATTTTCTTACCCTCCCCCCTGAAAACGATCAATATAGGTACAATTATTTTCTCAGCAAACACCAAACGTACCACCATTTCGTACTTTACTCCTGGCGTTGTTAGTGCACAGTTTGAAAAATATCTGTACAAATTTTTCCCTTAGTATTATTATAGAGTATATATGTACATATACATATACATATATATTCATACACATACTTTCGCCTGTGAAATAGAATGGATCGAGTCAAGAAGGTCGGTCTCGAAAACGAGTCAGAGGCACGAGTGCTAATTATTTTTCAATTACAAAAGCAAGAAAGGAATATAAATTCTCTTCTCTATACTCTTGACGGTTCTTCACCGTACTCGCGTTGTGAATTCATCATCCCGGAGAATAATAAGAAAGAAAATGAGGGGGGAGGCGAAGGAAAAATACTAGCCCGTCTCTGTAAAATCGTGAGAATAGTGAAACTTAGGAAATCGTTTAGAGTACTCTCTGGGGTAGCAGATCGCTATTTGTATTAATTCTATCATCATACTTCACCGGGATTAGATTGCATCGCGCGTTCAATTTGAAGAGAAAAGAAGAGATATAGAGGCAGCGGCGGCGGAAGGGGAGCAAAACGGGTTACTCGAGGAAATACTTAGTTTTCGAGGACTCAAATACGGTGAATCTTTTTTTTTTTTTTGTTTAAATTGTAACCGAAGAAAATAAAAATGAATTTCAGATGTCAAGGGGCAAAAAAAGAAAGGTTTTAGAAAATTTTTAAAAATTCAAAATAATTCTCAATAACGTTTATGAAAGTCATATTTTTGACTGTTAAAAAAATATTTTGAAAAACAAAAGTTCTTTATACAATTTTAAGGGTACCCCGTTTTTCCCTACCCTCCCCTACTTTGAAGACTGGCATCGAAAGCACATATATTATTACACGAGATACGGTTGGTGCCATTCTCCCCCATGCACGAAACTCAAATAAATTATCATGGCTAAGGGTGGCAACATGCTCGAGTCACGGCTTCTGTTATTTACGCCTCTTACATTTCTAGACTCTTCTCTTTCTTTTTTTCTCTCTCTCTCTCACTCTCACTCTATTTCAGCATTCTTTCCGCTGCTAGATCCTGACGGCATGCGGCAATGCGATATTCTCTTTCAAGTGCACGCTGCACCCTTGCGATCTGCTTACTCGCATTATATGCTGTACCTACCGAGTCACTGCAGCGGAATTATTCACCGGAAATAGGTCAGTTGGCTTGTTCTCTGGCTCTGTGCGTCGAAATTCAACGCTAATTCCGTTTCATGCGTAATCTACTTTTTTTTTTTGCAGAGCTATTTTAAGCAGCTTTTCAAGCTTTGTTTTCTCTCGATTGTTTGTTTGATCTTGTAATGAAGTTCGTTATGCGTCATTAGCCTGCAGGTTGAGATTATTGTGAATAATTTGACGAGGTTGCTTGTTTGTTACGTATAAATGCCGTTCCGTTCCGGAAAACTGGAGAGATATTCATCCCGCGCATCGGTAATGCGGTTCACGAACGACGTGCTACAGTCAAGAGCTTTGGAATTAACGCTGAACTCGAATTGAAGGTAATTCCCGTTGAAATTTTGTTAATTTCATTAAACTTCGAGCGGCACCTATTCGCACTGAGTTATATCGAATTAAATTTCACGACCGTCGCTCTCACCCTTGGTGGAATAATTATCATCGTCGGGACAAAAGTTAGGCACACGGCGAGAAGAAATGTCGGTAAATCGATCGTGTCGATCCCCCGAGAGTCGAAAGTCAACTTTCCGTAGATCCCCGCCTTTTCTGATGAATATAAATTCACTCGCGATTCATCGCCGAAACAAAGAACGCGAGGAAGATCTCATCGAAATTATTTCATTTATCACTCGTTATACGTATAGTTGCACGCGAGAACAGCGTCGACTAATTATTCTTTACTCAGGAAAGACTCGACTGGATCCCGAAGCTCCCCTCTACGTGTATATATAATACATCGATACGCGTTGTATCATGAAATTTTCCCGCCAATTAGGGAAAATAACGAGCAACGCCCAGGTCGAGAGCGAGACCGTAGAAACTGAGGAAGGTCAAAAGTCGACAATTGCTCGGCATTGTAAAAATACGAAACGTTAAACCACCAATGAAAATTTTTGCCACAGTTATACTTAATTGTTACAGTTTGCATTGGATGGCTTTAATTCTATACGGTGGAAGCTCGAATTTGATTTTTCAAACGATCTACGCTCAGGCTAAGGATAAGACTAAGATATGAAAAGTTCCGTTCTCCAAGCAATCTAATCACATCTATAATCAGACAAGTCACCACGATGCAGCTAAGAATATGAAAACATAGATTTTCACTTAATTAAATTGATAATACAGGAGAATAACAATTATTTTCTTTGATGTAAAAGTAATAATAAATCGATCATCCAATTTTGATAAACAGTAGGTTGTTTTGTTCGTAAATGAATTTTCGACTACGATTTTGAGTAAGATTGTATCATTGTATCAGACAATGTATCATTTATGAATTTTAATTTTCATCATTCTTAATTTGTAACACTTCAACACGTCGAACTGTTTTTACCGACTGACAAGCTGAAGAAAAAATCCACTTAAGACGATTTTTAAAGAATTTTGTTACGAGTAAAACGAGCTATTTTTTACTGGAATTGTACAAACTATATTTACAGTTTTTTCGATGAAAAATAGAAAAAAAAAAATGTTTTAAATGCAGTTTCCTTAGCTTTAATAATAACAAGATATTGACAGTAAAAATTCATTTTCACTTGAAAGAGAAAAAAAAAAAAATTCCAATACGATGGTTCGTTTATCGATTATTTCAACATTATTATCTTCAATTGTATGTTTTGACCAGTAAAATATTTCCTCACGTCTTAATTTCGACCCGTTTTTAACATAACTCTACGTCCAATGTATTAATCCAAAAGACTTCTCACTTTCGAAAAAATCCAGATACTGCAACGCTGCTATAAAAACTTTCTTTTCATTTTTTTTTTTTTTTTTTTCTATTTTCTAATCGCTTTGCCGCAGTGGAATTCGACTCTAGGCGAAGATCGAGGTAGACAGACATGTGTGACTCGAGTCGCGGTTTGCCCTATTTTTAAGCCAACTAGAGGAGCCTGCACGGGTTAACCGGCAAACTGTAAATCGATATGTTCGCGCAGAGGTTCTCATAATCGGGGCTTGTTGGAAGAATCTGCATTGTGTCACGCGCTAAGCCCGAGGCTTGATCCGCTTCCGCTGCACTCGCACCTCGGCCGAAAACCACCCCTTTCGATCGCTGCAACCAACCCCTCGACCACGCCGTCATATACGTCGAGGTAAATACCGCAGCTGATTATTACAAGCATCGTAATATGCTTTTTTCCGTTAGCCTACTCGATAATAGGCCGAACCACCCCCACCCTGAAAATTCTTGGGGGGTAAATTATTTTCCAGTCGAAGCGAATGATAAATCGATCGAGAGTTGATGATGACGAGGATGCGAATATTGCGCGAATCGTAGCTGAATTTCAGGTGTGATCGATTTTAGTTACAGGTGATGAAACTCGATTCTCTTACGAGTTTGGAAACGGTGTTAAACGAGTTAGTTTTTCAATGTTCGATGAAAAGGAGAAAAAATCGAGTGAATGAAGGGGACTTTATAATCTCGGGACTTGCAGTTTAAAGTTTATTAAAAATTATCCGATGGAAAATTGTTGAAAGAAAAATAAGTTGCAATTTTACCGATTAAAGCTGGAAGAATTGAGTTTTATTAAAATTGCGCCTACATTCTTGGATGTGAAAAAAACAAATAAATAAACCTGAATGTATCAATTCGTATAGAATTTTTGTAATAACACTCGTAAAAGATAAATCTATAATTGATAATGACAAAAAAATTTCCGTCCGCGATATTTATTTATCACACGTTGTTCATGGGTAGGAACATTTTTGCCAATGTCTGAAAGAATTTTTCAATTTTCATTCCTTGCTCGTATGCGTGAGCATAGACAGTATTTTTTACTTTTATCCAGCCAGCCGTAAGATCGTAGGCGTATCCAAGCCAGAAAAAGTGAGGGCGAGTTATTTACACCCCAACATTCCGCGGCAACTGTATATCATAGGAGTAACAAATACAAAAACATAGTAAGAACACACGAAAGTGTAATGCATAAATTTTAACTCTCTCTACTGGAGGTAAAGAAAAAAAAAAACACACAAACATTTTTGATATGTGTAAATCTATAACGACCTCCTTTTCGTAATGATTCTGTTATATAAAATTCCGGTAATCGAATTAGTTGTAACGCTTGTTAAGGGAGGATAAGGCTGTAAGGTAGCTATCATTTTATGAAGCGAAAAAAAATTAAATAAATGAAATCACGGATCCGGTGACGTTTTGAACTCAAAATATCGATGGATCGAACAAAATAGATTCTTCTTTTTGTTATAAACAGAAAAATGTCCGACGTATTGCTTTTCTTTTTCATCAAACGATAGAAGGACGTTGACTGAGCATGCTTGCCAAATTTGAAGGTGATCCGTTGAATGGTTTTTCAGATATCGTGCACACCAGTTGCAAAAAGCTGTATCGAGAAAAACGCGTTTAAACGATATTTTTGGAAGTAAATGATTTTTAATTTTTTTTTTTGGGAATAGATAAAAGATAAATAAATCCACATCTCAAATTTCGCATTGATCCGTTGTACAGTTTCTTCACGAGAAAATAAGAAAAAAGCGATAAATTTAGCAAAAGAAAAAAACAAAATCTCCCCTCAAACGTTCGTTGTAAAATACTCGGGTAGACATTTGAGGATCAGAATGATTAATCATTGTCTCTCTATGGTTTGAAAATGAAGGTTAAGTATCCGTGAATAATTTTTTTTTTTTTTTGTTTGTTTGTTTTTTTTTTTTGTATTCTACGCGTCATCAATTTATTGGCCAGACGTTTATCGGCTTTTACTTTTATTTTATTCGCGGTATTTCTTCGTACCTTTTTATTTTCAGGGACAATTTCACCCGGAGAACGGTCGAAGGGTGGGAGGCAGCCATTGTTTTGCCGAATGAAGAATGTACGGGAGGTTTTCCATTTATCGCGTTTTCCCTACCGCGACGCAAACCTCGCGGCGTACATCGTCCGCAGGGGGTGAGTTTCGAGGGTGACGAAATGACGCAGCTACCAGGGTATCGTTCTCTCATCCGTGAGAAACTTCCTCGCGAGAGAGTGAGGGATGGAAAATGGGAGAAAAGGAGAAAGGGAGAAAGGGAGAAAACCCTGTGACGTAGGGTGGGTATAACATCGGGCGAACACCTACGAGACGGCGGCTGTTTTCAAGTATATGAAATTGTTACCGGTGCTGCAGACGTGCCACCCGACCTTTCCCATTTCCATATTAATTGTTTCGCAATTTATTTAGCCGGATGTAATTTTGTAATTTCAAAAATAGGTACGCGCCTGTCTACCTGCCAGCTGTACGCTCGCACACGCAACCGAAATAATGCGAAACGCGTTCGCAGCTTACTTAATTAAAATGTTTAACCAAAACGCCCCCCCCCCCCCTGCCTCGCCCCTCGATCTCTCTCTCTCTGTCTCTCTCGTTATAATTCTGGAACAGCGATAAACCTCCAGGCTTATCGTGCATGTTTGTTCATCCCCACGTCGCAAAACAATTCCGTTAACGGAGTTCACGTTTACCAATATCTAGAGGCAGATAATAGCACGATTTGCAATTATTTTCAGGGATATTCGAACGCCTCGTGACCGTTTAAAAAAACAAGCTTAACACTTCGTTGATTGATTTTTATTCGTTTTTGATTTCCTCGATTCAAACCTCGTCACCGGTTTTTGCATTTTGCAGTTTACTATACCTAAATTACTTTTTTAGCAGCGAAAACTTTACTGCGAAAAGAGAAAAAAAGGAGGCGGTTTTGTTTACGTGTTTTGCATGGGGAAATTTTGGTGTCGGCACGATTTGATAGGCAGCACGCAACTTATAAATTGGGGAATGGAAATCAGGGTCCGGAATGTTTACTTGATGCTGGTGGAGAGTCAACATTACACTGTCTGTAAGATAAAAGATATTTACGAAGGTGGTTTCTGCATATACGTGCGAAACTTTCTCTCTCTCTCTCTCTCTCTCTCGCGCGCTCTCGCTCGCTCTCTCGCTCTCCAATCCTGTATTCAGGCCTCGGTTTCACCGTCGTTCTAGAAAATATGTACCCCGCACCTATTGATTTTACCCGAGCAACCCCTTGGGTACGACTCATACCTAGAAACCGGGCTCTGCCCGGTATATTCGGTTTAACTGCTCGCAAACAAGCCTGTGTATGAGAGTAATTTGAAATTGCGCGAAGCAGAAGTTTCGCTGTTTCTCTACGATTATTACAGCTGGTGATGACAATTTTCACTTTCATCACTCAGCTGGACAACAAAATTCTACAATTTTATTGCGACTAAGGACTTTATCAACGTTAGGTACTTTCGGGTGCAAGTCCCTGGATGAAGTTGACGTTTTCATTGTCTACTTTGCGCGACACTCGATCCAGTCTTTTGATCGAGGAAAATTGAAGTGGAAAGTTGAAATTCGTGAAGCGAATTTCTTCTTCACGCAGCGCTAATTTTACTTATAGGCGACGAGTACGATTTTAGCCATTTTTAATCCTCCCTCCTACCCCCATGTAAAAACACATAAGATTTCTTGGACTCCCCCTCCCACTTCTTACGTAAGATTTTACGTATAGTTTTCCTTTATAGTTAAATGTCGTTAGAAGAGAATCAGTTGTACAAATACTCATAATTTAACATAAATTAAAGATTTTTATTTCGTAAAAGATAATTATTTTGATAGTTTTCATTTATAAGCTTCAAAATGCGTAAATATGAACACATTTACGATTTTAAAAGCTTACTGTGGAATAAAATTTTTTACAATAACAATATATAAATGATATTGTATATTAAAAATGAAAAAATAGATCTCATAGTTTGTAGAACGTCTAACTAGAAATTTTTTCCAGTTTTTGACATTGCCATTTAATTTTCTTTGCAATTTTTGTTTTCTGAGACATTACTGTACAGACATTTTGTCTCAAAATCAATGGAAAATGTCTATTATGCTCATACCGAATTGTAAAATATTACGTAAGAATGACTTTCACCCCATTCCCCCCGAGATAAGGTCATGTATAAATCCCCCCTCCCCTCCCCCACCTTTCCCTTGGGACCCTTACGTAATTAATAAATCGCCCCTTATGGATCGCCGAGTTATAGCGAGTAAAGAATAAAGAATTGCGAGTAATAATTTCAAAGAAAATTGCACCAACTCGAGTGATTTTTACACTCTAGTCGTGGTATACATTTATGGAACTACCGGGAGCGTAAAAAATTTACGAAACTCGTAAACGACGTTACAACACCATAGGAAATAAAATCGCTGATCTACAATTTTCTATCCACGCATGATGCAGCTGGGAAATTCTAATCTTTATCGTTTATTACGCGATATATCCGTACACCGAAGATATCTTTGAACGAATATCAATTCAAGAGTTGAAAATCTCGTTGATATTTTGCTGCAAAATGCATTTTCTACTAGAGTCTGACGCGCGTTGTGAGAAATCGAATTTTCCTCGCAATCGGAAATCGCTCGCTGGAATTAGTCGGCGTTGCTAAAATCTGATCAGTGGAATACTTTTCCTCATTCTCCCCCGTATCTCGAGGCGTCTGTCGTTGCCTGTAATTCGGGCTTCTTGATTCTCGCACCACGTGTAGTGTGTGGGTGTATGGAAAAGCGTCGACGGGGTAATCTAATCAGGAATGCTCGACGGTTGGTCTCGTGGAATTTTGTGCCACCGAGAGGCAAATGAAAGGCAAACTAGCAACAAATGCATTCCACCTTTTCATGCATTTTTCTAGTTTTTCGCTCTCTCGTTAAATATTCGCGACTGAAAAATAAATTCAAAGTATTCTTGCTATACCTACGCACGTATCTATATTTACCAAGTGGTCGAAAAAGTGAAGAAATAAGAGAAAATTCATTCAAAAAATAAAACGAAACCTATAAAAAT
The DNA here is from genome assembly GCF_021155765.1 of Diprion similis. Classification (NCBI taxonomy): domain Eukaryota; kingdom Metazoa; phylum Arthropoda; class Insecta; order Hymenoptera; family Diprionidae; genus Diprion; species Diprion similis. The sequence continues at coordinate 22,838,512 of NC_060110.1, read as the reverse complement.
ATTAATTTTACCTTGGCCCTCAGGCACCCCGTAAAAAATTCAATCCCCCCCCCCCCCCCCTCCCCCCTCACCCTTATTTTAAACGCTCACGCAAATTCACGATGAAAATATTTTCGGAATCACACAACGCACCATCGACAACTACCAATATTTTCTTTTTTGGTTTTAGTTTTTGTAAATCGATAACAGGCACCGAAATTCATACATGCAGTGTATATATATATATAAATAAAAGTGGGAATAAAATGGAATCGACTATTTAATGTAGCTTACATTTTTTTTCTATGAATTATTCTTATAGTTTTTTTTTGACTTTTTTGTATCACAGAAATGTTATGTGAATTTTCGAACTTTTTTCGACCGTCTTGATCGTTTTTTCCGTGATTGTGGAAAATTGAGTGACACAGGGTATGAATTCCTGACATAATAATATACTGATAAGCAAAATTTTTTATGTAAATTGAAAGCGATTTATTGGAAATGAGAATTACACATTCTCCGATAGTAATGAAAATGGTACGGCAAGTACAAAGATTTTGAAAAAAATAAAACACAGAAATATCTACAAAAAAATTTTGGATAAAGAAAAACAAGAATGCATCTATACACAGTTGTAAATTACTCTGTGATGTGAGAATATCTTTCTGAAGAATTTGTAAAATCTTTCGCTATCACAGAGAAAAAACTTTCACGAATTTTTCCCAATAAAAGCATGCGAACGATGTTCATTCGTCTAAAATCTACGTGTAATATGGTTTAGTTCGAACAGACACGAGCATGCTAGGTTTTGAAAAATCAGGTTAGAGAGTCAGAGACAAGATAGATTCGGAGAAGTCAATTCTTGGTTACATACGGTGAAGAGACAAAAAACAAAGTGCACAATTCTAAAGAACGGACCAATTATTTACAGTGGAAAAGTAACTCGTGATAAGATCCCTTTCAAGATTCCGTCTCTTCGATGGAATATCTGTGTCGAACTATGTGATACACGTGATCAAAAATCGTGCGACATTTGCTAATCGTGTATAACGTTAAACGTTACTTATATCGTATTTATAGGGGTGTGCGAATGATTTTTATGCCTATAATGCATCATGATATTGATATAAATCTACGTAAAAGGTGTGCAATATGCATTATGCGAATTCAGACTCTGCTCTCTCCAGTCCGGATGGATCAAAATTAGCTAATGTATATATACTGTATATACGAACGACAATTATCATTAATATTATAGTATACGGCGTGTCTTGTCCGCCAGCAAATGAAAATTTCAGCCAAAAATTATCCAAAGCAGAATACAATCATTAACGGTAACATTTTGCAACAACGTTATTCGGTCCAAGGGTCCTGCCAAAGTCTTGCTCCGCACTCTCAACGACTCGATTCAATCCTCCCGACAAAGGTAATCGGTATGTATTTCCTGTTCTCTCGTAGTTATTACCTCCAAACGATTCTGACACTCGGTAAAAATGATGTGAATATTTTTGATCCTCGGAAAACGAGAGTAAAAAAAAAAAAATAAGAAAAAATTTAGATATTATTCAACATTCAAGATCATTTTTATCAGTAAATTGAAAGCAAAGATAAGATTTTTCTGTTAATTTTTCCTATTTCTGTGAAGATAAAATCGTAAAGATTGTTAATAAAAAATAGAAGGCAGGATTGAAACGACGAGGAACGAGTCGTCGGAAGGATCGCGACTTGGGTGCAGGAGCCCTTGTCTTAAACTCACGGATAGAGCAGAGGGTGGTGGCCGATATCGTACCGTTTCGCCTACCTTCTTCTCCCACTGGAGGACGTAGGGCACTGGGTGCTCACCCGGGAACTCCACGTGGCAGTTGAAAACCACGCTCTCGCCCAGGATCGCCGTTATATGGACCGCGTCCTGGTAGCACAAGCCTAAAACAATGAAATTCAGGAAACGAATGTGAAAAAAAGTCTTGAAAAACTTACGGATTCAGTTGAATATCATTTAAGAGAATTCGTTATTCGTTAGAATTTTGGTAGAATAAGACTCAAATAATTTTTTGAAAAGTGAAGTTGGAATCATCAATATCACGATTGAAATGAAAGATGAATTTTTCCTGCATGTTTTTATTGTAAATTGAACGTGGCTTGATTCTTAGATTCCTTAAATTTTTTTGAACATTGTTATAGCGTTAAAACGTGTCCAAAACACACCAAAACATCGTTAATTTTGCAAGAGAATGTAGTAACGTTATTTCGTGAGTTATCCGTCGAGGGATGAAAGTAGGTACGATGCTAACAATAAGAGGGACGATGAATGGAAGCCATTGTTATGCCGGTACCTACTTCAGAGGATAGCCGGTATGTTTGACTGAGGTAACTTTGCAAAGAGATCCGATTAACAGTTTTCCCTAGTTGTTTGATACAAGCTCGTTGTATACGAATTTGCGCGGCTTCTTCGACGTGCAGCATCATCCCTTACAGAATCGGCGGAAGGCTTCACAGGTTGCATTGCAATAGAGTTTAGTTTATGAAATTCTAGATGTTGTGCAGGGATGCCCGAAAGTGCAGCTTCGAAGCTTCGAAGGCAGGCGTAATCACTATTAGCGGGCTTCGCCCAGGGGATGATTTTTCCTCAAGGATCGATTCTCCCGCGGGTGAACGGATCACGTCCATCCGTCAGGGGCGGGATCCGGACAGCTGGAAGGCCGCGATTGCTTCATTGAATTCGAAGCGCAGTATCAAGCTCACTGCAAGCTTTGTTCCAAAGATCCTGTCGAGCCCGATTACCTAGGACGAGCGGCACGCGATCGGGTTCCTCAAAATAGCCGATCCCCGAAATTTACGACGGGATTTTAAGGGCTGCGTTGATTGCGCGCCTGATACTGACGTCCGTATGAACCCAATTACAGGGGTACATAGAGAAAAGAGTTTATACCCCATAAGCCGGGCGCGTCTTCTTATTCGGGGGCAAATATGGACAGCCTATCTCAGCTGGATCAATTCACATGCCGCGAGTTATTTCGAGCGGTACCGCGTCCGGAAACTGGGAGAACGTGACTTTGCGTGTTAAACGAAATTTGACCGTGGTGTATCCGCTGGATTATCCCCTCCAGTTTCGAGTCTGGCAGTCGACCAAAACCTTTCACGTTCTCAGATTCCTCCGCCACCCTGCAGGATCCTAGCTGCTTCAGCTTTTCTCTCTCCGTTTTCACACAACCCTCTGGAATTCGCCGCAGGCAATTAACGTCTGCTCAGGAAGGCTCGAGTGCGCTGAATTACGTTCTTCGGAAAACCGCGGTGATGGTGTATCGGTGATGTGACGGGAGAATCGTAGAATCTTATCGAGTTTAGAGAGAAATTGAAACTACATTCGTTGAGTCACGTGTGATTTTTATATCGAGATAGAATTCTGTGGTTTTTTTTGGCCGATTATTACGAATCTGAAATCAGATTTTGATAATTCAAGATGGTGGATCCAATACGGTGGACTAATATTTCAAATTTCATCAAATACGGCCAAAAAACTCTATGCAAGGTTTTTCGGGGCTGCTGAATCGATTCGCTATACTGAATTTTCCAAATTTGGTTTCAGATTCGTGATCAGCGATTCCAAAAACCCTTCGAAACAATTTTTTCTCCGGATTCGATGCAATTTAAAATTTTCCATTTTTTTTTAAACTTTTTTACAGACATAATAATATCCGTCATCTTGAATGTTTAAAATCCGATGTCAGATTCGTAATCAGTGGCCCCAAAAATTAATATTTTACGTTTTACACGTACATATGTGTGCAGAGTTGTAAAATTCTCGGGAATAAATTATTCCTTCAATTTTCATAGTTTTTATCAATCAATTTCTTTCTAACAATAATATAATAATTTACGTGATATCGCAATAACCTAGTATTATACTATCAGAAATAAGAAAAAACCTGAAAGAAACATATTGAAAACTGCTCTAAATATACAAAAAACGTATACAAAATGCAAGTTTTGTATCGCAAAAACAATCCGTGAGTTTGAACGATGATAAAAGTTTTCCGTGTTGGAGTCCTCAAAGGCAATTAGATGAAAAAATCTGCATTGCTGGAGCAGACTGGACGGCTGATTGTTGTCGAGTAGAAATTCGCGCTTTTGCTGCTGCATAATGCTGGATCCTGATAATGGGCGCTTGCAGCCGTCACCGTGTAATTTCCCTCAGCGGACGTAATTTAACTGCAACTTTCGCGGAGCAACACTCTGTGCCAGAGCTTTTCGCCTGGACTAGAGTCTGGTTTCATTTATTCGTTGGATCCGGTGAAGCCGTTAATTTTTGCATCCCATTTCCGAGGCGACGATAAGCTTGCAGACACGGTTGATCCGAAAGTGTCGAGCTTTCTATCGGTCTAACTGTGCAAGGATCAGACGGTTAAGAGCCGCTCAGTTTTCACTTATGGGCCTGCAGATGGACGGGTCGGGGTGTTTCAAATTAAACTTGACCGTCCGGCGCTCACGGCGATTAGTCATCCGGTCAAGAGCGACGGAAGGATCGAGTTAAGCCGGCGAGATACGGTGGGAAAAACCGTCTGCGATCCCGGAGGGAATTAGAAACGCGATATTTCACCCTCTGGGTATCATGTCGTCGGGTCTAATCGTTTTCTAATTCATCCGTAAAAGCGGATTGAAATTTTCGCCCTCTTCTTCACTCGCGCGATAATCTGGTCCAGAGCATTTCCATTCATCACTAGCCATCGGAATCATTGAAAACGACCATGAGTCATGGGTCAAACAATTGAGCGAAAACTAGTTTCCTTGGATCGGAGTCCGGAAGCTTTTCTCCAACGGCAAGGTGACTTTTTAGTCTGGTCCAGCTCTTCCTTGACGAAAACACTTGTTCACCACCGAGTATTCCGGACTTCCAGTCAGCGAGGCGTCTCCACCTTTGTGGCCGTGGTTCATGCTCTTCGGGTTGAACGCGGAACGGCGTGAAGCTGGCTGCGGTGAACCGTGGTGTACATGGGTCTTGTATCAACGGGTATGGGGCAAGGCCTGCCAAAGCGAACAGCCCAACGGTATGGCACAGTTGCCAATAATGAGGACAAAGACGAATGACAATGGAACAAAAGGCGCCACCCCGCAATCAAAGACAACGCGGCCTGTTGCCAGCGGAAATTACAACAGCGACGAAGCGACGAGGCACAACTCGCGCCTTGTCTTTTGTAGTTACGTGTACCGCGTTACTCGGTACTTATGACATTATACTCTTGGAGAAATTTTCACTCCGCAATACCGAGCGTCGAAAAGACAGACATTTCTCTTCGTAATTTTACCCCAGTCATAACAGAACGTGGAAAAACGTGTTTCATCCTCTTTTACGACGACACCTGCGACGCTTGTCTGGGCTTCGTAACGCGTTGCGGAATATCGGTGGCTTCTCATGCTCTGCAGTTTCTTTTTCAAATGGGCCAATTTCACCCCCGAAGTTCTGTCGACATTTTCGATATTTATCATCGGTTGACTTGAAGGTTTTTTCCAGATTTTTAAACTACGGTATTTCCGGGACTTTTTTTTTTACAAAGCGCGTGAATCGCAGAGCGAGAAATCGGCGAATCGTCAAAATGACGGGATTGAAATACTCTGGAATAATTCACCCGCAAAGTTTCTCGAAAAACAGGAAACATGCAAAATTGCGAGGAGAGAGTGGCCCAGGTGGTGAAAAAGGCTCGATAATTTACAGAAAAGCTCAAATGGTTGACAGCGTGACGGATTGACGGGGTGGTTTGAAATGAGTACCAAGTGCTCGAACGCTGTTTCAAAAAATTCTTGATATCAATATTGGAAAATACATCACAAACACGTATAACGTAGAGGACCGCTTGAAATGCTCTGTTTGTGTCATCCGATTCGTCCTCTCTTTCCACTTCCGTGAAAAACGCTACACAGTTTAATATTCTATTTCCAAGTGAATTTGCATTTCAACTTCGACTGCAGGACAGAAGTTCGTTAGAATTACACTTTTTGTCGAGGAGTCAGAGGAATTATTGAACTGGATGGATGAAATATTTAATACTCCAAGCAGCGAATGTTCCCAGCAATATACTCCCTTTGAACTGCGATATTGCAATTCTGGTCTTGCTCTACATCCACTGTCCGCACGATGGGGAAAACGGAGTGACTAAATATGTACAAAGGAGGAAAAATTAGCGTAAGAATTCGACGATTCTAACATCAATTTCATCGAAATTACATAACACAAGCAATAAAACTTTTGTGTTAACGATAATTATAAAATCGTATTTAATACTACGAAAAGAGACCCAAGTAACTTGGATAATTCAGATGATTCTGAGAGAACCGAGAAGCACAAAAATGGCTTCCCGTACATTCTCCCTGGTTCAGCAATAATTCCCGAAAGTTATCCCGGGTGTTCGACGGCGCGTTCCATCTCTCGCCGTCAAGTAAAGCAAGTAACAAGTAACAGACTCCTTCCGTGTGGTTGGATTCAAATTTCGAACATGGCTCTCCCGAGGCCTCATTTTAATGCCGATTTGAATAAAATTTGAATACGCCTGGGGGCTCCTATTAAATGATCATCCCTACGGGCTGACGATTTCCTGCGGGAGCAACGTTTCCGCGTAGGGCGGAAGCTGGCATCTTGATCGCCACGTCGCTCCCCGAGGACGAAAGGCGATGACGAAAACAGGACGCATCTCCGGCTCTTTTTGCGCGTCTCTTCCTGTTCGACAGGATTCGCGTCCCGGGTCGAAAGGCCCGAGGACGCCCGAGGGACGCCAGGGAAGCCGAGGCCGCGTCAATAACAGGACAAACTCGTGCTGAACCGGTTCGAAAGTCCAGAGTCTACGCCGTCGTTTAACAGTTCATAAAAGTGGTAATCCCGCTGTCCCCTCGACGGGGGTTAATGGAATTTTAAAAATGGCCGGCGCGCCGATTCGTCCGTTGCTCACCTGCGGGGCCGAGGAAAATTTACGAGCCGAAATAATTGGAAAGTAAATAAATTACAGGCATTAGCCTTAAAAGTTTTCCTTCTCAGCCCTGCAATGCGGAGAGAGATTGGAGAACCTGACGTTCCACGTCTATGCCACAGGTTTTTATAATGTTTGCTTTCACGCGGGTAGATTGTTGACAGTAAAAGCAACAACGGTAACTTGAATAAGTTAAACAAAAACAAAACAAAAAAAAAAAAAATCCATTCAACTTTGATATTAAATAACTTTACTACTATTTTTGAAAAGTTTTTCTTCCTGGTTTTCGGTTTTTTTTACATTAGTTTTTTTTATCTAACGTTTGTTAATTTTGTTATTTGTTACATCAGTAATTGTTCGTTAATGTAGACCGTGATTTTTGTAATTATTATTGACAAGTTTTCAAGAATCGAAAAAACAGTTTTTAGATAAATAAAATGAAGAGAGAATCTTGTTGAAGTTTATAGAACCGTTGTTCGAAGTGAATTCAACGCCGTAACAAAGACTCATTAAACGTTATTACTGTCACGTGCGAAGTAGGTATTATAATGCCAGGGATGATAACGAGCTGTTATATGGGAATATCACACGGCAAAGTATGCCGAGTATATTCTTCGAGACACAAATGCCGAAACCGAGCTTTGATTAAATTGCGCTAATGAGACTAACGAACGTATATATACATACACTAGGAACAGTGGGAAGTGCGAAGGCTGGGGATTTTATCGAGAGATAAAAAGAGAAAAAGAGAAGAGAGAGAAATATTTTTGTGCGAAAATTGATGAACATTATAATGTTGGAAACATAATTAGGTTAGGGCTGCACGCGCGGTTGCCGGGGTTAATCAAGAATAACTTTAATGTCGATTGTTCGTGAAGCTTCGAGGCTGGGGAGCGTAATATAACGAATTAAATTTGTATATAACGAATGAAAGCCACAAGGCTCGTTGAAATTATTCAAAATTTGATTGAATGCACGAAGTAGAAACTGGAGGTAGAAGACGAAGAGGATGTGGAGGGGAAGGAGAGGGGGGGAGGGGGAGGTTACCGAGCCGTTAACAAAATTCCTCGTCGTATTTACCATAATGTAATCAACCCCTTGTCAATTAATACAACTCTAAATAACCTCGAAAGGGTACCGCTTTAATTATCACCGTCAGAGAGGTAAGGGAGGAATGAAGGGTGGGAGGGAGGGAGGGAGGGAGGGGAAATTAATTCGTTCCGAAGTTAATTCCCCAAATAGTGAATACCGCTGACCGACAATCCTTCGTATAATATCTCGCTGTGTATATCCATCTCCACAATACTCGACTATTCAGATGATTATACTCGAATCGGTCTATCTTCATCTCTCCGGAGCTTGACGTTGAATCGATTATCTCCAGCTTTCAGTTAAATTACACGGATTATAATATCCACTCACGTTTATGAAGCGCGGTGCGATTCGATAGACTAGAGGAAAATTTTCACCGAACGTTTCGAGACGTATCTCGTATACCAAATGTGAAAAGTAATTATTTTCTGCCAGGAAACGCGGCTCTTTCGTTCAAGAAAACGTCACCCCTGATCGTTGAGGGTTGAAGAGACTTGCGAAACTTTTAATTTCGGTCGCTGAGACACCATCGTACGGATTTTAACTCCCGGAGGTTACGTACGACGAATTCTTTTTCTTTGCCGTGTAAATAAACTCGCCTCGCAACAAGGATCCGAGGGGATGGAGATTGCAGCGGGGTCTAATCGGGGGAAAGAGCAATCAGTCCGGTACCAGAGAACGTCGACACATCGAGCAGATCAAGAATTCGTCGAATGGCCGGTCCGCAAACACGTACAGAGCTTGATTCCACAGACTGTAACATGCATCGGTTATACAATCCCTGACGTGTTGCGAAGCTTCTAGTCGAGGGAAGTTGTTTGATCCTGAAATAGAGCAGACGGCTTTGCGCGAGCTCCGTGAATTCAGATGCGGCCAATCAGCGGAGGCCGAAACGCGGCTTCTTTGACTCCCGGAATTTCCCATTTCCCATTTCCCATTTCCCATTTCCCATTTACCCGCTTCGATTTCGGATTGAACTTCTTCTGCAGCCCGATTTTCGTCTCTCGAAATTTAATTCCATCACAGTCAAAACTGACCATGAAATATTTCTGACAAAAAACGCAACGTTTTTATTCTTACACAGAGCGAGATGCGGTTCGCAAAATTGCTAACCAACGGTTATTTACGCGTTGAATTTTCAATCCTCCACTTCGGCACCCCGCAGCTCAATGCTCGGCGGTTATTTTTCAATCAATGAAACCAACTCCGGTGTTTTTCATCACCGCAGACGCATCCACCGATTGATAAATCCACGCTCCGTGCCCACTGGGTAGAACCTGACCATTGACCATGCTACGCGGTGATGCGTTTCCGCTGCAGCTCTTTTATTCTTTTCTCTTTTTTTTTTTTTTTTTGTTTTTATTTTTCATTCTATTTTTTTTTCCACTTCGTTTTTCTCTCTTTCTTTTTTTATTTCGCACAATGTTTCCGCGACGTTCAGTTGCATCAACGCAAAACTGTGGTCATCGTCGTTGAAAATTCAACAAATTTTCATACATTTAACTAACACCCGATCGGACCGTGTTTTGAACAGAAAATATCACAAAACTTTGCATTTATTGGTCGTTTATATGATTAGGTTATATTAGATCAGGTTTCGAGCATAAAAATTGCACGTTGTCTTGAGTCATAAGCCTGTTCACAGTACCTATGAATCATATGAAGGAGTGGAAAATGCAATTGTCGTAAGTCAGTTTGACCTAATTTTTTAGGACAAAGAAATTTGAATTTGAGATTACTACTAATTCTGTCCTCAGGAAACTTATATTATTTTGTTTTATTTCATATTTGAACAACAGTTAAGAATTACCGAATTACCCTAAAGCATTGAGCTTACATTGAATACCACAAATGATATCGATAAGCCAAAATGAATCACTATAACGATAAAGTCCTAAACGACTTACACCTGCACTTGCAATCTCAATCCCTCGTATCGATTGAGAATTTGCAGGTACAAACATGTAAAAAAAAAAAAAACAAAAAAAACAAAAACAAATAAAGAATCCACAGACATACACACACAGACATCGGGAATAAAAGCTGTGTGCAAGCGGTTATAAACGGGGTGTTGAATTTCGGTAAAGTATACTCGCGATAAAACCCTCGCCGGAGAATGGTTATGGAGTTGAAATTTAGATTGTAGGGCGAAGGTTTAGGTGGGGAGCTGAGTTATCATCGTTTGAAGATAAATCTAAACGGGATAAGCTTGTGTATGAAACGTGTGAGAGAAAAAGCTGTGCTACGAGCTTTCACATTCGTAATAATAATAATATATATAGTATACGTATCGTGGGTGGGTGAAGGGCAAGGTCGGAGGGGAGGGGGTTTATACGTGCCTGGTGTGACGAAAAGTATGACGCCGAGAACCAGAGCTTGTGCCACCATTTCGAAGAGCCAACGAAAGCTCCAGTTCCCCCGAAGCTGACAGCGTCTCTTGATATTATCATCGGCATCTCGTTGGTCTTCGGTTGTCAGACGCCGCTGACGGTAATCGGCAGATGCTCCCAGCCTCACTTTTCCAGGGATCACGTTGTCCTCATCCTGTCGCTCCTTGTACCGACGTCTGCATGATCCTAGACACGTCGGCTGGCCCGAAGATAGACTCGGATTTTTCGGCAATTCCGTCCTGCTGCAAGGAAGAAAAGGATAATACCGTTCAGACCGATTCCAAAACACAGATCTATCAAATACAGTCACATTTTGGGTACTGGGACCAAACGGTGAAATTTCATTTAATGTAATTTAATTTCTTGTCATGGGTTATTTTTTTTTTTTTTTTGCCTTGGGTTGCTTTTTGGTTCGTGAGTGATTTGTGAAAATTTATTTTTTCATGGGTTGTTTTTACACTAGTAATTAAGGTCGGTCGCCAGATTTTTTTGTCGATCGTTTTTCAAACGAATGTAATGAGACAAGCTCTACTTCCGTTCGGTTGCAAATACGTTCCTTTATCGATAACGGAGCTTGAAAAATTCTAGACAAAATTTTTACGCTGAAATTCCATTTGAAAGCAATCTAACATTAATGCGATCAAAAATGAATTTTTGTCTAACACAATATCAACGACAATTAAAATATCAGTCACATATGAAAAGCATTTCGATTTGAAAAATGAATGATATCAAGATTAAAAAAAACTTTGGCTACTTGACAAAAAACGAAGGATCGTTAATTACGATATATAGGTATCAAAGTGACCAAGACGAACAGGAATCCAAGCTAAACTTGGATCTTTGAACGGTTTTCCGAAATCATTTGCGCTCTCAATTTAATCGAATATATTTATTCCCCAATTTTCTCACGTTCAAAATGACCACTCTCTACAATTTGTATTATACTTTGTATTATATATGCGTTGTTATCACGCGAATCGCCGGGGCTTTCTCAGTACGAACGCAACACAAAAGAACATCCATATGAAAGCGATGATGATCGTCGATCGGATAAAGACCGGTGATTTATGGAGGAGCCCGGACGGCACAGCCCTTGGCTCGAAATTACAACGCTCAGGTAAGTATACACCGATAAATTAACCCCCGACTTCGCATTCGGAAAGAAAAGAGCACGTCGGTTGTGCAGTTCATTCAAACTGCATCTCGATCATTTTTTCTCGCGTTATTTTTTGGAATGATGATAAATTTACGATAGATTTAAAAATTTTCTCACGTTTCTATACTACCGAATAAATCGATTCAACTTTTTCACCTCTTCGTCACTTGCTTTTTACCGCATTTATTATCTCACCTGTCCTTCTCCCTGCATCCTCGAGCATATTCGTCGTTTTTGCGGCCGTCATTTACTAGCAGATTAGGCGAAGGTGTTCGCCGGTCGCAGGATTTTTGGGACAGCCGTCGCCGGAGTTCCGTGGCTTTTGGCCCTCCTCCGACCCCCATTCCCCCGCTCCCATAGTATCTGCGGATAAAAATGATGCGGATTTTCAAAATTGAAGGAAAACTAGAAACGCTCTTGCGATGAAGAAGGAAAAGCAATCAACGAATCAAGGAAAATCAACGCTTGCGCAAATTTCTTCCCGCATTGTATATAAATTTAAAACTTATATTTTTAACCCTTCTGAAACAGTGTCTTTAAGAAACTTTGGCGGGTATCTTATCGCTGAACTTTCGAAAGCGTGGATTTATTATACACGACCAAGAATCGTCTTTTCGTAGGCTGCCACTGAAAATAGGGGTGAAATAAATGAAGATGGCAAAACTCACCCCCGCTGTTCCGCCACCACTACCTCTGCCGCCTCGTCAACCCCCGGCACCGACGTAAGTCGCTCTGTTCAGTGCCTGATCCGCACCGCGTTTCCAGAATAATTCAAGAGTCGCCTTGATTTTGGGGAGCCAAAAGCATCACCTGCAATACAATGGCAAAAATTAAGATTTTCAGAGAGGCCTTGTGAGCACAGCATCGCCTCTAGATTACTGCCGAGAAGTAAAGGCGACAAGAAAAAAGAAAGTGTTGAGGAAAGTAATTTTCTGTTCGTCGATTCCTTTATTTTATCCATCCGTATATGATACGGATTTGATCCGACCGAACGAGATCGTGATTAACACCTCAATTTGGCGAAGGGATAAAATCCCTAACGAGCAGTATTCTACATCGTATCTGCATGACCTGTCGAAGGTAATAGACAAAATGTAAAGAAATTTCGTTTAGGCACGAAGAAGTACAGAATGAAAAGCCATGAAATATTGAAATGTAATGAAATGACGATTAAGCTAATTTTCTACTTTCGTTAAAGTACTGATAATTTCCTTGAACGCGATCTATGCAGTAGAGAATTTCATGCATCGCTTATAATCGAAGATTTTTAAACAAGATAAAATAACTTTCTCCCAGATACTTGGAATTGAATTAAGCTCGCTACGATGGCATCAATATATCCGGTACGATTCCGCCCGTCACTCTCTGAAGCAATAAAAAATTTCCCCCAATTTCTCGCAGCATCGATACAACTGATTGACAGTATCCGGAGTGAAGTTATCGCGTCAACGAAGTTATAAACATGTAATTCGTTTCCTCATCCATGCAGAAAAGATCTAAAGAACTATAAATACATTATATCCCCGGAAAATGTCTTATCTGAATGCAAGAGAAAAAATCCTCGCAACTAAAAATCCCACTGACACAAAAAACTCTAAAATTTCATCCCCCATAAACTCTATGCTGGGTAAAAAAAGGGAAGAATTCACGAGATTTGGTGCGGGAGAGGAACCGGCCATTTTGTTGATACAATTTACCCCCGTCCTGCAGGATCCACACCGTCGACGGGACAACGACGTGCCAGGGCTTAAACCGAGTCCCAACCGAATATCCCACCGGCTCGGTGCTAATAACCGGGTAACAGGGAGACGAGCTATGACAGGTGGTGTCATAGCGTCAGCCAGAGCTGAGATAGCGGGGTGCAATTGCCCGGACGACGTGCGTGTCACGGTAGCATCCCTCCCCCTTCATCCCCCGTCTTCGATCAGCCACGTAGTCGCGGTCCATGTATTCTACGCCCCCTTTTACCCCTGCGTGGCATATATCGGCGAACAAGGCACAATCTATCCGGACAGATTTGCTCGGAACGTGATCAATTATTAAAAAGAGAGTTTAGGGTCGGAGGGGGGACGAAGGAAAAAAAAGAAACAAGGAACAACAACGCAACGAAAAAAAAATGGATGATTTGGTTGTTTTTTTTTTTTTTTTGTTTTTCGACCAATTTTTTGGTCATTCTTGGTTTATAATTGAAAATATATCGTTTATCCAAGCTTGGAGCTTAATTAGGCTCTTTTATTAAATGTTTCGGTCACACCTTTTTGGCAACAAAAATTTTGGCCTGAATTTTGGTACTCAGGGTTTTTTGGGTTACACAAAATAACGAAGATAATTTTAATGAAACTGTGGTAAGGCTAGGACATGGAAATTTTTTTGGTAGGACGACATTGAGCGTCCCACTCTGACTGAAAGGGGGTTAAACCTTAAAATAAAATTTCATGCTATTGGTGGACGGTAAATTTTTGAAAAATAAGAACAACGGAGTCTAGGGAGGTGCTCTGATTTATTTTGGACGCTTTTGCGAATCCGCGACTCTTCTATAACTGCGAAATTTGAGTACTGGATTACGTGCCAGCATCGGCGACGCTAGTGAGAAACCTCCTCTGGCCATCTCTGGTCTTGAGATTTCTGCTCCTGCCATTGTTAGTCTCTCGATCGAATGATAAATTGCACGGAAAGCTTGCAAATAGCCTTTGCATATCGAATCTGTGGAAAGTGCATAGAAGAATGAGCCGTGATCTATACTGCAGCGGGATGAGCTGATCGATATTGAAGCGATGCGGAAGAATTGGCGATCTTGCAGATATTCCTTCTTTGTTGTATTATATATATTATTCCAAGCGTCGGAGAAAACGATCTACTTATTACAATAAAAATTGCTCTAACTTTTCTTGCATTTGACAGTATAAAATCCAGTATAAACACTTTTTTTTGCCTACCAGTTGTAAGAAATCCAGAATTAAAAATTCGTACAAAATTCTCTAATCGGTCTAGTTTTTCGATGAAGAGATAGAAAACTGTCTTACGTAGGTATAAAAATAATCAACTGAAATAATCGTCAAACAAATAAGCAGTTTCTATGTGTCAAGAGATACTTTGAATTCCATCCCAAACGATATGTAAAAAGATTTGACGTACAACATTCTATTACGAATGTCTAGGGGGCGTGAAAAATTCGGACAAAGATTTTGACGGTTTTTTTATACCGAAAACCGGAATAACCGTTAATGATGTTAGCCACGACAGGGCAGCGTGGGCTAGCTAATTAGTCATAGTTTGAAGGCTGCACATCCCGGCCGGTGACGTCATTTGTTGGGATACCTCACGGGGATCGAAGGGGTGCGTCCATCACTCAACGTATTGACGGGTATCCCACCCCCGGTTATTTGGCTCGATCCATGGCGTTGTTGCGTGGGCGAGTGCTGCTGGATAAAGGGTGAAGAAGCGTGGGTGAGTCGGTCGGTTTATTAGTTGTGGAGGAGAAAAATTGCTGCGGAAAAACTCCGGAGCGTCGCAGCCATCCAGGAATCCAGGAATCCAGGCATCCGGTCTCTCGGAGTTTAGGCCGCCTACGAATAATATCGGAAACCGAAAACAAGGGATGATTTCCAGGATGTTCGGCGTTGAGAATTCTCCCGGGATTGCGAGAAACAGGAGAAATTGGCGGAGGCGGAAATCGTTCTCACTGAGAAGCCGCGTCGTGTGAAGAGATTTGAAAAATCTCTGGCGTAATGGAGGACGGGAAGCTCCGTGTAAGGAGGGGATTACTATGCAAACTGGGCAATTTTTTTCTCAAGGGCCGTTGGTATGCAACACGTGACGTTCCATCCAGCCGGGCGCTTAAATGTAACGTGAATCACGCGCTCCAGTCGAGAAGCTGCAGGCGCGAGGGAAATTCGGAGGGAACGAACCAGAAACGGGAGAAAAATCTCCGACGAACTAATTGCAACGGTGTTGCAGCCTGACGACTGAATTATACTTAATACCCAGCCGCGTTTTTCCCCTCCGATTTTAACTCTGCGAGTTTCATACCGTTCGTCGGAATTGCAAACGCACGATTGCAGAATTCACTGCGCAGCGGCCGATTTATTAAACAGGAATTTTATGGAACGCACATCCTGACCCCTGACCTTCCCGCGATACTCGGTTGCAGGTAGGTTACCAGACACTCTCTGGACTAGCAACAACTGTTTGAATAAATAAAGACAGTGAAATACGGAGGGTCGGTTTAGCCCGAATACTACCGCCAAATTTTTTTCCAAGTGAAAAAAAATATTTCTATGCGAATTTAGGAAGAGTCGGTATCACCTGCGACGCGTCTACGTGTCGTACTTTTCAGGATTTCGTCTCAGGATCTAATTACTCGGAAGAAAAATTTGCTGGTTACCAGTTAATTCCTCTTCCTGCGTTTCGAATTTCAGTGACGTACTAAAAAATTTAACAAGAAAATATTCATAAAAATTCGCGGTTTTTAGTTTCGCCTTGTCATTTTTTATCTTATTTTGGGCTACGTTTTGGCCTGACTTGGAGTCCGTTTGTCATTGTCAACGACAAGTAGCGAAGGTTTCTCGTCGCTTCGGTAATTTCCTATGTCGGTGGAGAAAATTCTTTTTCTTTTTCCACGATCCAGATTTTGGGAATGACAATGCGCAGACAGAGGTGGCGGGTGTAACGCAGGCTAGGATGCGGAGTGAAAGAAAAGAAAAAAATTATTTTAGGGTGCGCGGAGAGAAGCCGCTGGGCGCTTTCGTCGAAGTTGATTTAAATCAAAGTTGCCGTAAACTTGGAATAAAATCATAATTTGAACGAAGCTTTCAGACCGGCCAAGAACCTCGGTAAACTTTTTTAATTTCATCCCAACTAGACAAAGTTTGTATTATATATATATATATGTATATATATATATATATATATATTCATATTCCAGCGAGCTAATGAATTCGATGTGCAGGCAGCCAGGCCAGGTATTATAATTAAGGCGTACCGAGAAGTTGAACCTCTAACCGTCGATCGTTTTGTTCCGAAACCCTACTTACAAATATTATAACCTACCCTGAGTACAACCGAAGCTAAAAGTAGGAAAAATAGGAAAATCTCTACACCAACAGGTACAAGGATAAGCTGATAGAAGCCGAGAAGTTGAACGTCGTTGACCAATCGAGTAGAATAAATCTCTCCTGCAGACTCGTCAGTGAAAACAGAAACAAGCCATCGCATCCCTCCGGAGTAGAAAGGGTCCGATTCGAGGCGTGACATTTTACGGTGGGTGAAAATTTATAACCTCGATTAAACGGTCGAGATATCTTTCATTGTCGGGCGGCGTTTGCAAAACACGCTCCGAGCTCTCGAGAGTAGATTGTCGAAGCTGCGTGTTGCGGGGTAAAAAGAGGGTGAGATTTGGAAAATAAAAACAGAAAGAGGAGGGAGCCAAGTCCCGATGCTATCTCGGAGTGGCCGGTTCGGATGGACAGTAGACGAATCGCGGAAAGATCATTTTTTCCTCACGATGAGGTGATTGCACCCTTTCCTCGTGCCTCTCTCGTCCCTCCCGGTCCGCTATCGATCAGGGGATCTTAACTGCGTCCTGCGCCAAAAGCCTACAAGATCCTGGAACACGAGTGGCCAGCCAATCCGCCGGAGAGGTGATAAAAAAATTCAAACCCTCTCCGAAATCAGGCGTCGCTTCGCGCCGATCGCGATTGACGTTGGAAGAATTTAGAACGGATGCAATCACCAAGGACTTACCAGTTTGTTCGAAAGGACGAAGAAGAAAATGGTTTAGAACCCAACGCGCAGCCAGAGTTAGCAAATACGTCACCCTAAACACCGACACATACAGTATGACACACATGAGGGAGGATATAAATTTACTCGGAAAAAAACGGCAGAAGGGAGGAAAGCAATAATGTTTCCCGATACAGGGTCGGCAAAAAGAACAAGACAGTTTCTGTCTCCTGAACATGATAACGCGGCACAACGAAGTTGGCTGCACGAAAGCTCGTCCCAGGATCACATCGAGTATAAACGCAGCGGTTGCAGAAGTAGCGACTATTTCCGTGCCGGAAATTGTATTTCAGGATCAGAATTCGCGTATAGAAATAGGCGGGGTGGCAGAAGCACGGCTGTCATTCGACGCACGGAGACGTCGGGACGGAAGGAGGAGAAACGGTCCTGTCCGTCGCTGGTTGGGTGCGTTTATTCCTCCGTCTTCTCGCGAGCTTCAAAGATATTTTCACCGCCGGTTATTGCGAAACAGGAGCAATTTTCCTCGTCCATTCGGCCGAAGTACGAAGTCGAAGCGCTCAACGTGCACTCTTTTCGCTTCCGGCATCGCTCATTCGATTCACTAGATGAACTCTTTGGCAAAGATTGAGTTGAGCTTTCGTCGAAGCGAAGAGAGAGAGAGAGAGAAAGAGAGAGAAAGGGATCAATTATGTACAGACAGAAAACGATGTTGCATTTTTCTCCGGCATAGTGTAACACGTTATCCTTGAACAGGATGCTTTTGTATAGAGTTCTTTTGTACAGCACGTCGTTCAAGTCGATTTTTCTCCATTTCCGGAAAACGGCACGAAGATGAAAAGTTCGGTGCATGTCCTTGTTTGTCCTGGTCTACTATACACGGTGTCCTGGATGGGAGAAGGACTCACAGAACCGGACGGGAGTGTAAAGCAGGGTTACATCGGCTCGGAGTAGCTGTCCTCGTAAAATGTGGAGGAACTCCATTCACCGCGGCTTTTCCTCTTGGAGGTTGCATCCCGAGGCACTCACACTAGTTTCGGAACAACTCGAGCATTATCTCGAGCGAAGTTGGCTCCGCAGGACACAATGGGGAGACATATGGGAACCCGTGTGTACCCCTTCATATTTACTTGCTTTACATAGATAAACTCGAAATTATTAGACGTCGCAGGTTAGTTAGGCATCCATTTGTCTCCA
Organism: Diprion similis; assembly: GCF_021155765.1. NCBI lineage: Eukaryota > Metazoa > Arthropoda > Insecta > Hymenoptera > Diprionidae > Diprion > Diprion similis. The sequence goes on along the minus strand of NC_060110.1, from coordinate 22,820,000 downwards.
CAATGGTACGTTATAGAGGCTCCACCCATTACCACTTTCGTCAACTGAATCTGAACTGAATAATGCAGTCGAACAAACCGCTGAATTCGAGCACAGCTCTGCTGCACTGCAAACGTTCATGCATATGCTCAAATTTCCCTAACGAACTGTTTGCCAAAAGACAGATGCAAGCTTCTGTCGTACAAATCCTATTTAAGGGACTTCGGTCATTTATTGACTTCGCGGATTATAAGAATTTGGTGACTGCAGTAAATTGAGCGAATTTGAGGCAGATATGTTAACAATAAGATAATTGACTTTACCGGAATTTAATGAAAACGATTTTTAGTTGTCCAGGTTGAAAGTTCGAAACTAAATAACACGCGAGACATTTAGATACCGAATTTTGTACTCGAGTATCGCGAGCATCGTTCCACCGTACGAAATAACTTGGACGAAGTTGCATTGCAGGGAAAAAGATTAAAGAAGCTGAAGAAGAACGGCAGGGAAAAGGATTATATGAAATTGTATTGTTGAATTCATCGTTGATACTTGGGGTTGGATAGTTTCGTGGAACCCTCTTACCGTCCCGAGTTAAGGAGTAGAGCGAGTCAGGTTAAACTGTAATAAAGCTCGCTACCGGATTTCCGAACTTTCCCAAGCACCTCCGGTTCGATCTTATTCTCTAATTACGGGGCAGATCGATCGATGAAAACGGTTTTTATTTCGCTCATCTGCCCCACCTGAAACTTTCGACAATTATACCCTAAGAGGATTTCCCTTAACTGCTTCACTTCCTTATACCGTCCATGCAAATGTAATTTTCCTCAAGTGTATATATATACATATATAGGCAATACATATGTACCTATATAATATATATATATTCCAAAAGAATTCGAGTAATCAGTTATACTTGCATACATTTGCTATGCATCGACTATGATGAAAAATATGCAAAATTTTCAGAAGTCAAGTGAGAGAAGAACTTGATGATAAAACAGGTCGGTCATTTTGGCTGAAATTCGCAAAGAGAACAAGTGACTATAGACATGAAGTTTTAAGGTAATCTGGTCGATCCGAAATACGAGGCTTGAATTTCGCTCGAAAAGAGGCGCGAAAATGGCCGAGTAATTCCAGAGAAAAAGTTATGCATAAAATCTAGTAAACTTCATTATTCACAAGGTTGTATGACATTAATTTTGACCTTTGTTTCTTGTATTCCTCGCCATCTTCCATCGCGTTTTATCCAAGTCGAGTAAGAACATTTGTGCTAATTTAGGTATTTGAAGTTAGAATTTTTCTTCCTTTTCCATTTTCCCTCATTGTTTTCCACATAGCAAACCGGCGAGAGAAAAAGCAATAAAACTGAGAAGCACTCCCTAATTAAATTTACCCTCATTAGAGTCCATGCTTTTTTTAATTATTTCCATTCTTCACCAAACCTAGCGCGACTCTTCAGACACACGAACGCGGCAATAGTGTATAAAAGTAAAAACTCGACGCGCGATATATCCGAACCTACCTAAGTTGTTGAAATTTTTCGAATTTGTACCCCGAGTGGCAAGTGCACATCAGTTCGCATTTCCATCGGAGCTGCAGCAATTACTGCACGAGAAAGTGGGCGAAGCGAGCTGCTGGTGAACGCAGAGCAAACAGAACTTGGAGAACAGATTGTCCACTTGACCTCTCCTCGACGCAGAATGCCCGGAGGAATAATGCAAACTTTGAAGACGTGCCTCTTCTGTCTTCCTCTTCGTCGAGAATACCGAGACAGATGCATCCGCGCTGTTTAAGCACTCGAACTTGTTACACGCCCGTCCACAAGTCCCAGTGTGTCCAAGACGAGGAGGAGGGAGGGGGGTGGAAAACTTGAGACGCTTTTGTGCGCCTTTAAAGCTCGCCACTTTGTCCGCCTCTTTGCTCACGGGCACGAGACTCTGCCGACCCTGACACGCGGCGAACGTTGCTGTCGAGCTTGGCTTCCGGAACCGGAAATTCATCGGAGGCGGCACTCGAGTCAGCCGATATTTGCATACGGCGCACATACGTGGTTCGGGTAACGGGTTCACAGGTGGAAATTTGCGATCGAGGACGCGGGTTGGAAAACTCGGCTTTGCGCACTGCCGCGTCACGTGCCCTGAAGAATTTGTAGCGAGGAAGAGTATCGATGAGAACCGTTGCCTCGCAGAATGATGGAACTGTTTGCTGAAGCAATATTTATCGTTCACTCTCTTCGTTTTACAAGATTTCGTTTCATACACTTTTCAACCGAATTATCCACGGCAGTGGATCCACAAGCAATTGAGCAAACATATTCCCGTTCCTAGAACGGGATCGAGTCTTGACTCTCGTCTTATCGCTCCTATCGATCCGGATGATTTTCCCTTCCTCACAAGTCAGGGTTCCTGCTGTTGATTCAGTTTCACGATTGAAATACCACGGGATGTTATATATTTGTCCAGGCAATTGTTGCCGCTGCGGACATGTTCGGTTGAATCGAATTCTTCACAGTCTGTCTGCAGAGATGGGTTCAGAGTTGCTCACACTGAAAAGTGAGTGAGTGAAAAATTCAGCCGGAAGAACCCGCGAAACGGCCAATGATGAGGGCTGAATGAAGATTCCGGGGAAGTTCGAGGTGGAACCCAATTGAGAGGATCGCTGGTTCGCGTGTCCGCGGGTCGTCCTGGTGGTTTGGGTCGCTGGGAGGTCTGCAGGATCCCAGCGAAATCAGGTATTCTCCAGGCGCGGGCCACGCCCGGAATAGATTTTGGCCCTCGGTGAAAACCCATTGAACATGCCGGAGGATCTTTGGTCTGCGGAGACGTGACGTTTGCGAAGGGAATCATTTGACCGGCTCGTTAATCAGCCGTTTACGCGACTCGCCTCGAATTCCTTTAATATTTGCTCACCGACCCGGAGTCGAAGCGAGGTCTGAGTGACGGAATGATCGACGGCCGCGCCAACTCTCGGGGTGCTTATTCGGCCTCGGGGCGTTTCCTTTGGAGATCAATTTCAGATATAGTTGCGGGGATTAGTGACGGGGTTGACGCCAGGCGATGTATTATAACCCCCGCGGGTGGCGAGCGACGTTCGGATCGGAAACGCCGCGACGCCACGCCGTTGACGTGGGTGAATTTTCAACGATTCTCACGGCGTTTTGCAACTTCCAGAGGAAATCGCCCTCTCGATCACTTTTCTCGCCGACGGACGTAGGAAAGAAGAGAAACTTCAACCCTGACACGCGTAAGCGAGAGGGTTAATCATTCCGGAGAAAAGCTCTCCTCGAGATTCTCAAATCCGAACACAAAGTGGTTCGAACCGTATTACGTAGACCCTCCAGTTATTTTCAAAAGTGGAAACATTATACCTACGATGAACTGGATCGACACGAAACTTGCTTAGTAGGCATACCTATACAGCTGCTATGAAACTCTTCGCCGAGTGGTTAACCGTTCTTCAAGTCGGGTATAAACTTGGCGAGAAGTTCTTTGCTACTGCAGCTTGAAGTCGTGTGAAATCTAAAGTCAAGTCGGGTCAAGTCATTCGAAGTTAGCTGAAGTTATCAGGCTTCAACTAAATCTATTTTAAGTTATGCGATGAAGGTGACTCGTCAGTATGAATTATCTAAAGCCGCACGTCTTTTAGAGTCGACAAAACGATCGTTTCGAAAAAACCTGGTAAAGTTGTCTGGAGTATTTCACTCTCAAGATCTACTTCCAAATAGAATTTTTTGCTTTCGAAATGAAGTGCAGGTTGGACGGTATTATATTTGACTGGCATTATCCTGGAACGGTGACGAGTTCAGGGATCAAGGATTGTTGTCGGAACACAGCGAGTGCAAACCAGGACAATGATGACGTCGTAAAGTATGAGTTAACGTGAGGCGTCGTCAGGCAGGTAGATGAACACGTATAAGGTACCAGAGGAATATCCACACCTCTGGAGTAACGTACTGGGACAAGTTTTGTGCTCGTAAGAGTTAACGACAGCATCCGTTACCGGAATAATCAACAACAATACAATATCGTATATACCTGCTGGAGAACGAGGACTGGAGTAGTTGCATATTCCAGGATTTGCAGGGTGGAACTTGAGTCTGATTACTGGGACCACGCGACTCTCTTATTCCGCAGCGAACGCGATCACGGCTATATACCCGGGGCTATAATTTCACAATCCATATTTCATCGGTCGCGGTGCGGGAAATCACGACTCTAGTAAGCAGTACCTTCGAGTGAACCAGCGACGGGAATTGCACGGTACCGAAAGCTTAAGACCCTCGTTCTTGTTGCACCGGAGTCGTGTTTCAGGTGTAGACTTTGAATGAACGAGGAGATAATCTGAGAGCGGAGGATCGGAGGTCGACTTGACTCGAGAAAATTGCGGTCAACGACGCGTGAGGCAGAGACGGGGTGCCATGGCGAATGAAACCGTCGGCATCGGAACGAGGACGAGCAACCTCGGGTGTTGGCTTACCCCAGCCCATTAGTTCTCATTCCGTAAGTTCAGGGCAACACCCTATTTTTATCGAAGCTATTATCGAGTTAGCGGAAAAGTAATTTGCAAAATATGGGTACACTTTGGTCCTCAGCAGCCGAGAAAAGATATTGGCTTTGAAAAACGGATTTTTTCCTTTGATCCTTCCCATCCTTCCTTCTCGTTCCACCGCAATTCGACGCAAGTGCAAAGTAACAGCGCGACACAAAGCGGGGGACCCGAAGCCCGGGAAAGGAAGAGAGGAAAGGATGGAAAAAAGAGAGATAAGCTCACTGTAGGCAGTGGAAAACGAAATGCGTCTCTGGAAAAACCGCGACTCATCATGTGTTTCGAGTTAAGTCTGGGCTGGTTCACCGACAATTTCAAATGAGTAATTACTAACGATAAACAATTTCAACATCTCTTTTTGAACGATCCCTTTCTACATATATTTGTTTAGGAAACCTGACCAAATTTTGGACGACTTTACTACAGAGATTTAACTCTTCCACTTTACGACAATATTTTCAAGTGCCTATAGAGCGAAGTGACGTTGTAATTTGAAAATTCGTGCGGAAGCATGTAGCGAACGAGGTATCAGAGGAGAGGAGATGCCTCCGTTCGTTTGATAAGGGAAAATGGTGTTTAATGGAAACTGAAAATTAAATCAAGTCCGTAGGTCTTTCCAAGCTTGTGGGGAACATAAATAAAAACGGGCTCTAGACTTCATTGCTCTCTCAACTTTGAGTTTCCTGCAAGCCCTTGATGTCTACGTGAGGTTAATAAATATGTATTATCAATATATCCGTTGCATATGTATGCCGCCTGGGAATATTTCTTCTTTGGTGTTAATGCCCAACCGAGGTAGAATGGGAGGTGGAAAATTTTTAGCCGTCAAAGTTAGCATAAATTTCACTCCTCCACGCAAGTGGACGCTGGACAACCGGAAACTGAATACCGAATGACCTCAACAGAACGAGGGGCTTGAGTCGTGCTGAAGTGACCGACAGAAGTCGGGACTGCAAGAGGGTGTGACCTACTCAACAACTGCAATCCTAATCCGCTGATGGTACTGAGTGCCATTATAAATTCATAGATAATACTAGTTCTGCTAATCCAGTGTGAATCTACTGCATGCAACTACGAAGAGGGTGGAAGTGAAGTTCAACGATCCTTTTATTGGATTGCCAGCAAATACTCGTTTTTGAGAAACCAATTTTCTGCCACAATTTTGCAGATCAGTAGTCTATGGAATTAAATGAAATAAATTGGTCATTCGTCGATCAGTGATGCCGAAGCTCGACTGTACTTCACCTCGAAAAAAGTCAGGATTTTCTTTTCTCGCGTCTCGCTATTGACGGGTAGCCAATTCGCAAATTATGCTTTTTGAGGTAACTGCGCGGGGCTTGTAAACTCCCCGTTCTTTTGCGCAACCCAACCAAATCTAGGATGAGATCTGCCATGCGGTGCAACGTGCTGCACCAGCATGCACCAGCATGAGGATTGGATCACGCCTGGAGCATCACGCGGCCTTATTTACGCCGAGGGAACACGTTTGATGAGGGAAATTCGGGGAGGGGGGAAGAGAAAAAAATCAAGTGTGAATATCGTAATCGGCAACAAACCTGCAGCTATTATCTTGTTCTTGGAAAGTTGTCCGGACCTCGTTTCCGGTTGGGTGTGGTTTCTTACCGCGGGTGGGGCTACGATCAGCGATCAGGATTAAGGAGTTTGGATTTGGTTAGGCTCGGGAGGGTTCCGGGAGGGATCCGGGGACTGGGATGTATGGAACAGGGACAAGGGAACACCTAAGCGAGGTCCTGCCTTCGCTAGGACATTTTTTTCCTAGGTTATTTCAGCTTCCGTTTGCGCTCACTCTTCCACTTCAGTATATTTACCGGGTACAGATTCTTTCGACTATTTAAGCGTACTATTTCGCGTTCTTTTTATTTTTAATGACATAGTTTTTGAAGTCCCGAATCACAGAACGAAGCAAAGAAAAGACACGGAATGACTTTTAGTTCGAAAAACTCGACGATATTTTCTTATGTGTAACGTTTTTCTTTGCCGTCACTTTTATGAAACTAAATCTGAGCGCGTTGCTTTTACTTTCGCTCTCGATGCACCGTGTATTGACTTTGAATCTAGCTTCTATCAGCACGAATGACACAATTTTCTAATGCAGCACATTCTTCACTCGACAGTTTCTGAGTTTTAATATCGTTTCACAGTCAAGTTACCACTGCATTTATTGCTATTGACAGATGTTTGTAGACCCTGTCGACGAATGTTCAATGAGATTGAAATGAAAACACTAAACGCCCAACTATTCCCAGGTACAGAAAAATCACTTACGAATAGGGAGAATTACTGGATTGTTTTTTCAACTCAAATCAGAACATTTCTAACAATATCTTTCACTGCGACACGTACAATACAAAACTGCAAGATCGAGATTGTATTCCAACGAGTCGTTTCCACCCCCAATAAATTCACTACACCACCTTGCCAATGAATAATAGTAAAATGACCCCACGACACAACGTATCCGTTTTCACTTCGTCCTCTAGTTTTGATCTCACTTATTTTTTCACCAGTATTTTCTGCGTGTTGACGACACGGTCTGCGGATTAGGGCGTAGAATGATATGCGCCTGCAGGACGATGAAACGTCGAGGCAATCCGACACTGTGAGATGAAACGCGAGCCTCTCGGCGGTCCGGATCGCGGATATTTTCCCCGTCACTATCGGTGCAGGAAAAAACGTGACAACGATTTTCGTAAGGCCGGGCCCGCTTTTCTCGGAGCAGTGCGCGGCGCCATGACAGTTTAGGGGTTGCTGCCGCTGGCGGTGGTGCTGCCGGTGCTGCCGCCGTTCCCCGACACCCCAACACCCCCGAAGACCCACAGCCCCACCAACGAAATATTGATCGGACAGAAGGGCGGCAGCCAGGAGCGTACCGAGTGCGAAAGAGGGCCCCGGCTAAAAATCCTCATCCCGGATACTCGGGGGTGAAGAATCTCAGGGTCGCGATTTCGCCCCGCGAATCGATCCCACGAAACGAGGGCGAAGGGCTGATTTGGATCGACTTTCCCGCCCTGGATCGGGGAGAAATGGTCGTGCAGTGGGTCTCGTTTGACGTCGCGATAAATCAAACCACGCGACATGGGAAATGAGTTTTGAATGCAGATTGTCCGGCGGGTAGGCGGGACTGGAGTCCCGAATTTACATCGGCGTTGAATGACTCTATGAATCTAAAACGTCACTGGTGGTCCGGTCCAGCGTGGTTTGAACGGCGATCGCTAGACGAAACGTCGCGGAATTTTTCCGCGGAAAATCGACGGCCCTGCCGCAATCTCTACCCAGTGACCCAAGAAGCCTGGATCGTTCACCGCGCCGAAAAGCTTCCCCGAGAAAAAGAGAGGGGATCCTTGCTAACTCCATTTTCAATGTAGGAGTAGAAAGGGTGGCTGAAACAAGTCGAATCGGGAGAAACTGGACTCGAGGACATCGTCGAAGCTTCGGACGTTTCACGAGCCGATCGGAAGGATCATCGGCCGAGTTGGAGAAGGATTGAAAAATCGCGGAGGCGGAAACGGACGTCGGTCGGTTACTTTTATCATGAACCTTCGGCACGTAGCCGCGTTGAGCCCGAGCTTAATGCTGTGATTTAACTCACCCAGGACGTGCCTTGTATCTTGGGGTAGCGGCGGTTCAACCTCGTGGTGTACCTGAAACAAAAGAGGTGAAACTTTATTAGTCTGAGAAACATTTGTATCGTGAGATCCGACGGATCGTTTAGGTACAGGAGGACTCTGATGGCCCAAAATTGAGGGAGTGTATTGAATTTCGGGAAGAAGTTGCGCGTTAATTAAGACGGGAGAGTTGAGGCAAAGGAGTCACGCCCCTTTACAAGCACGCAGAATCCTTCATTAGCAAAATTTGGCCAACGGTGTAACGAGTCGAATTTTCGTTCGCAGAGACGTGTACTTAACGATATGATATTCATACAGAGCTGAAGGTTTTCTCCACAGTATCAGAGAAGGAAAAAGACTCCTTTGCAAAAAATTTCTCTCAACAAGAAGCGGCGGGCAAAAAATATCCTGCAATTGCACCGGGTGACTGTGACACGCGTTTAAAAGATTGGATGTGCCATTGAGGGTGCTGTAAAATGGGGGAAAGACTTTAACAGCAATTGTCGAGATTACGTTCCTCCCTGGCTGTATACGTATATGTATAACGTATATACACGTCTAGCTAGACACGTTTGGTGAGAAGGAGGGAGAGTGAATCGGAGAGAGAAGGGAGAATACGTGAGCTTGCGGAGCTTGATGCGTCCGTGACAACCTTCAGCGGGTATCGTTTCGTCGATGTACTCGAAGGGAAGTTCGGTTGTATGTTCTGAGCGAATTTACAAGGTCAGCTAATTCAAGGCAAACCGTTTCGGAGAAGTAATTTTAACTCAAGTCTGAGAGGGTTTAAGACGCTGTAAACTATAAACCGAGACGCCGAGATGCCTGATTTTCGGCAAAAGCTTCCGAAGCGCGATAAATTCGTTCTGTGTATTTTCCGAAAGTAGCTAAGCCCGAAGGTAATCTGGGTAAAAAATTTAATCACACGAAAATGCTCATGCACATGTGTTCAATAGTAATTGACACAGACTGGACTCATTCTTCAATTCATTCTTCCAGTCAGCACCGAATGACAGTCGGTAGAATGACGAGAGCAATGCGACTACCTAGAATTCTCTCCTCTCCGTTTCATCGCAAGGAAAAATCGGATTCTCCATTGGCTAGACGCGGCTTGAAACTGCACCTCGGGATTTAAGATCTCACCACCGGGTTGGCGTGAAGTGCAGTAAGTAATCGAGTTTAGCTTCTCTCCTACGGAAGTGGGTACAAATTTTCACACCCAAGATCCCCATCCGAGTTAGGTACCAGCGGTAAAAAGCAGGATGAAAAATCGACTATTTTCCCTCTTTCTCAATCCATTTCCTGCATCGCGTTGCGTCGTACTTTTCTCAGTGTTACTAAATTCGAAATCACGTGCTTGCGCAGAGTTCTCCTGCAAGGAACATGTCTCCCATTTCCTCCCCCTCTCCACCCGTTTTTCCCCCATACAAACGCATTTTCATCTCAACAGAGACACAACACGCTGTTCCGTGTTCCATTTCAGTACCCGAACGACAATGCTCTCTGGCAAAGAAACCACGGTCGATATACTTGTCACGGACGGGTTATGTTACGTCGAGTCGTTCACTGGGAGCCGGGAAACGGGGCGAAGAGGGGCGGGAAGGGGAGGGGGAGGAGGAGGATCGCGATCCTTACCCCTTGGCACCGTTCCTTAGGCCATGTGGAGGCGGTGCTTCGACCGCCTCGATTTGAGTATCGGCTTTACTCAAGACGAGCGAGCTGCTGCAGCATCCAAAGCGCGTTCGCTTGGGACGGAAATCTGGATTGGGATGCAGGAACGATGCGCGTGCAGGAAGTCGAATAGGCGAGTCTGAGTTGGTCAGATTTCATGGTACGTATAACCGTCGGCATGTTCGTCTTGGACATCATGAATAGACAACCCTGATCCTCCGGAAATAAGCTCAAGGTATTATCGATCCTCGTGTGAGGAACCATTTTAATTTGGAAATTAAACTCAACGAATCCACCATCTCATCGCGAACCTCTCCGGCGAGTATCTTACCCCTTCGGTAAAAGCCTTCTGGGATCTCGAAATTGATGCCGCTGAGGAAAGGGCTCTCCTCGTTTCTACTTCGACTATTTCGTATGCGAAAGCGTCAAGGATTGGCGTACCACGTGACACATACAGACCCTTTCTTACTCGCAGCCGCCCCCAAAACGTTCTCCTCTATATGTATGTTACACGACCTATGGCGACACGACCAAACGTACAAGGTGTGACTTCTGCAAGCTTCCGGAATGACGAAAGGTGAGGAATCGCTCACTCCGAAGATGCAACGAGTACGTAATTGATCTGCGATTTTTTTTTTTTTTTTTTTTTCACGAAACGTACGAGGTCAGGGGTGGCTTTAATCGCCCGGCAGAGCTCGGAGGGTGAAACTCGGAGGCAAGGAACTGGGGTGTTTTATAATCTCCGGTAAACTGCCGGCAGCATTACCCCCAAGCGGGACATCCATAGACCGTTGAATATGTATGGAGAGGGATGTGGTCTGTACCTGGAACCCGCGTACAACTTACCCTAAAACCCCGAACACGAGGTCGTAAGCTTGCTTGGCCAAAAAAGCGGTCGTGGGTCATCGTGACGGAGCCATGTTCGCGGCTTTCCGACCGGCGCCAGCCAGCCAGCCAGCCAGCCGAGGTCTGAACTTTTGCTGCATTTCACCGACCAGCGAGAAAGAATCCGGCAATCAGTATCTGCGAGCGGATATGGAACGACGGGACGTGTAACGTCGCGACTGATGAGGGTATAGAACTTGAGACCCGGCGTGCAGTGCAAGTCGAATGAATTGAAATGGGACACGATTTCAGCGACGCAATTTTGCGTGATACTGCAAGCCAGACTGCAGCTGCGTCGATAATTGAGATTCCTGTAACCGGATTGACGTCGACAATACAGCGATAAGGAAGCGCAGCGAAAAAGCGAACTCATGCCGCGCCTGGAACTAAGACGTATTCTTGCCAATATCGTGTGAATGCGAATGCGGAGATACGATTCCCGTTTATCAGGCTCACAGACCGCCGACAGAAGAGAAACCTGGACTAATAGAATCATTCGAATGCAAATTGTTCTACTCTGTTGTAGACTCGTCTGGTCTAGTTAGCGTCACGTCAACGCGCGCATACTTGCGAGTAGCGTGGATTTGTCTTTTGGGTGAGGAGGTTGATCGAGGCATGAAATCCGGCGAGAGAATGGGAATTTGCGACGGAATGTATATACGGCGAAGAAAGAATCTCGAGCTCTACGATCGGTATTGAATATGAACGAAGTTCAAACGTGTGGGACGTTACGCTGTCGTCTCGAGTTTGTGCGAGAGAGGCGTTTGAGAGACGCAACATTACTAATTGGATTAGTACCTGCCTAAACGGCACTTGAAATCGCTTTTGAACCGTCTCGAGAATCGAAATTAAAACGAATATTTCCCAGAGAAAAGAAGAGACGCGAAGAGAGAGAGAGAGAGTGAGCGAAAAAAGAGGAATAAAGGAAAAGACGAAGGAGTGGGAGGAGGGTGAAAAAGAAAAAAAAAAGGAAAAATAAATGAAAAATAAAACTTAATTCGTTGAATTAAATCGCAGTAGGTTGTTCGTGAAACTGTCGACCAGCTCCCCCCTCAATAGCGGATTCAGGTTGCTGGTATAACTTTTATTCAAAACATTAACGGCTAACGAATCCGGGGATGACATTACCAAGTCAAAGTATTAAGTTTGTTATCATATCTTTGCTCCGATGTCGAGGAGCAGCGGGCACCTCGCCTCATCCTAAAAGGTTTCCCTAACTCTCTGCAGAATTCTGCGAATACATCTAATATGTATATATATACATATATATAGATATATTATATACATTTGTACGTACGTACTATATATATACATGTAATATACATTCCTTCGGAAGTGGGTATTATTTAAAGCGAGTCCGGATTTTTTTCTTTCATTCTTGTCCCGGACGCCTGCAGTAAAAATTCATTGCCATTACTGTGATTCTGACTTATTCCTCTTTTCCGTCCCTCATTCTTTTTACCTCAGCTTACATTCGATTCCTCTTCTCTTATTACATATATATATATTACATCCGTTTCCTTTCACATACCAGACCAACCGTAGACGTAATCGTGCCCGTAGAGATTCTGCATCTTTTGCCGATCCATAATTGCGTCCTGGCACTTAATTTTAGAGAACACTCGGTTCGCGTATGTGAGTTAAAAACGAGTTAAAAATTGCTTCACCGCGTCGAGCCTAACTCAACCGTGTGAATTACGATTGCAAAAATCTGGTGAACGACGGGAGATAAATTTTCTGCTGAATGTATAAAATTCATCGCTTCTGAGTAAATTGACAAAGGCGCGGAGGATAATTCTTCAGGGCGAATCTTGAGCCGAGGGAATTAAAATTAGGAATTCATTTTCTCCCCTCTCTTTTATCATCTCGATCGAAGAACCGCGGAGTCCTGCAGATTCCATATCGATAAAAGCTTAATTCTGACGATCCGTCAAACGCGATTATTGCACATCAAGTCTAAAGCGGATCTGACGTAAAAAAATTTACCGCAAAATCCTCCCCCCTCCCCCTTCCCTCCCATCTCGTTCGAGTTCGCAACGACGCCTAATAGCTGAATCGAGTAATCATTTTACGTACGTCTGTACAAATCTAACCGCACACCATTACTTATACGCGAAGTTTCACTGTGCGATTAAATTCTAAAGCACACACGTGCAGGGTGCAGATATCCGGCCAAATTTCTGCCAACTCCATCGCGTTTCCCCTGCATGCGCAGTTCCTCTCCCCCTTTCTAAGACCTAATGCGCAACAACGAGTAGTTCGGCTGATTTCACCTCTGGAACGGAAACCTCGTTGTGTCTCTAATTACATTTCTCGCTAAGCGTTCATGGGAGCAAGGCTCATCCTTTTATAACTCGACCTTCCTTAACGTCCCGAAATTATCCAGAGCAATGTGCCTGTACTTACAGCTGGTGCATACGGGTCAGTCCAGCTCGTTTCGACCTACGTACAAGTAATCTTTTGTGTGATTGTTCTCACTTTGATAAGGACTAGATTTTTTTTTTTTTTTTTTTAGATCTTTTCGACACGTTTCGAGGTTTCTACAATTTTTTAAAATCGTCTTATTGAACGACACGATTTAAAAATGTAAAATATTCTGAGATTTCATCTGTCAGGTATAAAAATTTTTAAGCTTAGAGCCGAAGTGGGAAGATTTTTTCTTCTTACTGTTTTCAAGATTTTTTCGAAAAAAAAAAGAAATTTGAAAAAATTTGAAACCAGAGTCGTTTTACTATGATAGCTGCTGAAATATTTTCACATTTCACATCAGATTGTTGAGAATTTTTTTCACATTTTTCCCCAAGACATTATTTTTCCTTCTCATTTTGTTGATAAAAAAATTGTAAATCGTAAAATGGTTCCGGAGAATCTAAAAAACTTTAAAAAAATCCGGTGTAACATATGAAAATGTTTCAGTAATGATACATATAGTAAAATGACTACCGCTCCGAATTAAAAAAAAAAAAATTTTTACCAGAAAGAGCTTGAAAACAGTGAGAAGGAAAAATTTCCCCACTTTGGCTCTAAGCTTGAAAATTTTTATACCTGACACATGATTTTTCAGAATATTTTACATCTTTAAATTGTGTCGATCAATAAGATGGTTTTGAAAAATTGTACAAAATTCGAACGGTGTCGAAAAAATTTACAAAAAATCTAGTCCTTTTTAAAGTGAAAACAATCATATAAAAAATTGTCCCATACATGTAACTCGAAATTATTATCTGGACAATATCGATCACCGTTTTTCACCGTATGAATTGCTCTTTTGCCTTACCTTTGCGATGTCTGCAGGAATTAACCACGAGTCGAAGGAATTTATTGCAATGTTAGGGTGAAATCCTTGTTCAGCGTTATATTTAGGAGTTAGAAATCGATCGAGACCAAGAATCGAAGGTAGATAAAAGAAGAGAGTGAGACTGAGAGGAAGAGAGAAAGAGAGCGACTCCCTATGATTTATCCACGCGGCTAAGAACGTTGAAATTGAATTTGCTGCTTGATAAAAAGAGGCCTGCAGCTGTATATCTATATGTTCATACAAAGTGCAGGGGCCAGCGTTAATGGCCAGTGGGAGGGTTCAACGGCGTCTTAACTCTTCCTCTAAAATTCTCCACCTCTGTGCCTGTGGCTTTTCATTCGGAAAAATTGGGTGCCGAGAAGCGCAGATTGCAATGATGATAAAATGATTGTGCCGATTGGTTTTACAAATTTTTATGATAAATAATCGCGTAGAATTGGCTCTAGGTTTTCTGGTTTTCGACTGCCTGAACAAAAAAGATCCGGGCAGTAAATATGTTACAGTCTTTCGTGAAAACCGGAAAATAAAACATTCAACGCCTCGTCGCATAATGTCAACATCGTAGATACTAAACAATATATTCATTTTCCAATCGTTGGATTACATTGGATACCTGAATCCCGATCCCGTTTGTGTTCTGCTATGTGATTCCCGTTGGATTTGGGCCAATTTTTCTCTATGTGGCTTTGAGTTTGTTATAGGTACAGGTATATACATTAGTGTGGCGCAAAAAAACTGACAATTTTTTTTTTTTTTTTCAAGGTCTCGTGTGACAAAATGTTAGTTTTTGATGTTTTAAAAGTTCACTCCAAAGGATAGCTAAAAAAAAAAATTTTAAGAGGTCGCTCCAAATTTTTTAAGATGTCAAAAATCGTCAAAAAATTTAATTAAAAAAATTATATTTTCAGTATTTTGTTTGATTTTTAATTCATGTCGTGGTGTATTGTTATCGATTCTTTCTTACCAAATTAAAGAAACAAAATTTATGAAATTTTAATATGAATATTATAAGGTCGTTCGAAAAGATCTAAAGAAATGCACGAAAAAATTGAAAAAAAATTATGAGCGACCTTTCAAAATTCAAATTTTGAACTAAAACTTTCGGAAACTTATTTTTTTTTGTCTATAAAATTATACCGTAACGAGAAAAAAAATTTAAAAAAAAAGTCGATGTTTGACGATTTCTGACGTTTTAAAAAATGTAGAGCGACCTCTTAAAAATTTTTTTTGAACTGTCCTTTGGAGTGGGCTCTTAAAACATCAAAACGTAACATTTTGTCACACGAGACTCAAAAAAAAAAAAAGAAATGGTCGGTTTTTTTGCGCCACCCTAATATACATATACATATATTCATCAATCGCTTTCAACGCTTATTCCGATAATATTTCCGTTCCAGAATCGATATCGTTGTATAAAAGGTAAGTCGAAAGTTCCTCTGATCGACGAAGCTCATCGTTCTAAAAGCGTTTCGACAATTCCCGGATCCTTAATCCCGCAAGCATTGTCCCGTAAGAGGTCGACTGGTATTATATAACAGGTAAATTATGCGCTGGGTTTGTGCGAGTTAATTGTTAACGTCAACTTGATGCAAGGCTAAGTTAGTACGGCGCGATGGCGACGGGAATGAGAAGGAAGGAAGGAAGGAGGAAGAGGGTCTGGAAGGATGACTGGAAGTGCGGAGCGAAGCGCGATGCTGGTCCTGGAGGACTAGTCGACTCATTGTCAGAACCACGAGTTTGTTTCCAACTCCGAGAAATTCCGAGGCATTAATTTATCTTAGTCTCGTTAGCTTCTGTCTCGCCCGAAACCATCGATCAGACCCGGGCCACGTTCAGGGTGCTCGGCGCTTCGCGAAGCGCCATTTGAAACCCGTGAATAAAAAACAAAAACAAGACAATAACCGTTGCACCCAGTCGCAGGGTGAACAGAAGTCCTGAATCGAAAATGAGCCCCCGGTTTTCCTAATGTTTTCAAAAAATGTTCACTTGGACCCCGTTTTTCCCTTCAACGAGCTCGATTCGAGGGGACTGTACCCCAATTAACGGTCTGGTTCACTGCGACGATCCAGATTGACCCACAAATTGGTCGGCATATTAAACGACCCACTTTCACGGTGCCTTTGCATTAATTATTGCACTTCCCACCCTCTCCTTCTCTCTCTCTCTCAGGGAGCCCGTCTAGAGTCAGGACTGACATATGGACGTCCTCGAAATACGCGGAGCTCATTTCAATGTGTAGCTGTACGTCGGGTCAGGACGAATAATATACGCCGTGTCGAGAATCGGGGATGTAAAGGTTTTTTTCTCCTCTTCTCTGCTCGGTATTTCCTGTATTCCTATATAGGTTTTGTTCTTTTCACCGCTATTTTACTCCTCTCAACTTTTTCACTCTCTCTCTCTCTCTCTCTCTCTCATTTTCATTCTGCTTTTTTTCCGCTCCAACCCCGCCAGGTTTATTTCAGGGACGATCGAGCCTTGCACCTTATCTCTTCCGCCTTCCTTCGCTTTTAATTAGCCCACTCCACAGGGATCGTTTCTCCTCTCTCTCTCTCTCTCTCTCTTTCTCTCTCTTTCTCTCTCGCTGCGAGTTTCACCCTCTTGTCCCAGAATTTTACACACCAAGCGGCCATTCGCCTCGTCCGACTCGGTTTTGCTTTCTCCCCTCTCAGCCTTCGCCTTCAGGTTTCTTCTTCTTCCCTTCAAAAGAATATATCCGCGTCGCGGGGATTGTCTTTTCAGAATATTCCTCCAAGTACAGGTGGCTGCAGTCTCGTTGGTCGGTTGTTGCGCCGCGTTTTAACTCGAGAAAGGTATTAAAGAACGGGGGGTAGAAGTTGGCTGCGGGCTCCAGGGGTGGCTAGACGTAAAGCACGAGAAATTACTTTGTGTATCATCCAGAAGCTTGCGTCTACGAGATACAGAAATAGGTGAATACCGCAGTGACTAGCGACTTGATGCCGGAGACCATCAACCCCCTCAGCTAGAACCAATTTGGGACGTCAAATCGCTCGAGCATTGTTAGGGTACGACTAGTTCGTTTGGCCCGAGTTGTTTCTTGCCTCGGGAAACCCGACGTGAGCAATTCAGAAACAGATTTGTTTGACTTATACCTGCAGTATACACAAGAGTGTTCGTTACTTAGGGTGCTGACGAATTTTTGCCACCCCAAGTCCCAAATCAATTTTAAATAATTAGAAAACAGTTACCTAATTTTTTCAGATTTTTACCTCAACTCTAACATAGTCCGATTTGTAGTTGAAGTTTCTTTTTTGGAAATAACATGAGAAAAAACTTTTTGTCTCCATTTATATTTTATTGTAAAAGTAAGAATGTTAAAAAAAAATTTGTAACTGTGAGGTTTTAGTCGTTGTTAGTGCTACTGTTTGGAAAAAAATTCACATAATCATACAACGCAATATCGACGAATTGCACACCCTCGAAATCTGACTTTTTTTGCATTTAGATAAAGTGCAATTCGTCTAGATTTGCTGGTATCGTGATGTAAATTTTTTTACAGATAGTAGCACTAATGCCCACTAAAACCTCGCGGTTATAGATTTTTTTGAATATTATTACTCTTGAAATAAAATATATACCGAGGAAACAAATTTTTCCCATCTCATTCCCATAAAAAACTTCGATCACAAAACAGACTATCCCAAAGTTGAGGTAGAAATATACAAAAATTAAGCAATTGTTTTCAAATTATTTGAAATTGATTTGGGGGTTGAGGTGGCAAAAATTCGTCAACACCCTAAATAAGGGACACCGTAGACTATACACGTTGTGCAATGTATTATGTATATCTATTGCGTCTGCAGGTACGTACGATCGAACGACGATCATAGATCGGTAAGCTCCTGGAGATTTGATGGCAGCCGGAGAGACGAAGAGAAGAAAAGCTCCATTTCTTCTGCAGAGGCATCTACAGCAATAAGTCTTGAGCCCGTAAATAAGGACGGAAAGGGCGCTGCATGAGACGTTGTTATTGAAAAGTGACGGACAGCAAAGTCACGTACATATAAGCTACCCGCCGAGGCGGACCTGTAATCCTTGAGAAATAAAAAGAAAATCTAGGTAATATATCGTCGAAACGGGGAGAGATATATTGAAAGCGAAAAGTACGAAGCAAACGAAAAAGCAGAAGGAGATCGAGTTGTAGAAAAAGAAGACTACGCAATATCAAATATCACTTACATGTTGCAGAAAATTTTTCAAACAATTCCTTCAAACAAGAAGCTAAGGACATTTGAAAAAGTCACCCCACCAGAGATATTAATTAATCGTGAGATTCTGGAGAGCAAAATGTCATCAAAGAAATCGGCAAAAATTTCTTCAGGTCATTATAAAACAAAATGAACGAAGAATAATTCAACCAGATATTCTGTTTTAATTACGTCATTACGCTATGTAATTCGTGAAACCATGCTGTTATTTTAAAATCATAAAATTGCACAAAGAGAATGAATTGAAGAAAAAAAAAAAAAAAAAAAAAAAAAAATTTATAATACACCATTTTCTCATCGTTTCAACGTAAAATTCATCGTGAGAACGTTGTAATGTACAGATATAATACACAAATATTTAGATCAAGTGAATACACACATTATGTGAATAAAAAATAAAACCCACTTGCATTTGAGACGGGATATGAAAATACATGGTAGAAAATGGTTGAAAACGTGCTTGAGATCTGATTCACACGTTCTAAACGTGTAGGTGTAAATCGGTATGTATACACTATACATATATGTATACATACACACACGATATAGTTGAGATCACTTTAGCGTAGGAAAAATCTCGGCTCGGCACCTTCGGGCGTAGAAGCATCTATAGAACCCTTTGAGCCGCCGGTTCTCTGTATAAAAATGTTCATTAGAGTAAAACTCCCCCCACCCCCACCACGAATCCTCCGAAAAGGGTAGACAGAAGCTCGAGTCGTGCATCCCGGCTTCGCGCACGCTTGAAACATATTCTATCCGCATGGTTTAGCCCCGCCGTTGCAGCCCGCGCCCGCCTAGATCAAAGCTCGCACTATATACGGCGGGGCAACTGTAGTCGAGGTCTGACTACATTCGTCATCTTTCTCCTTAGCGTTCCGCTGCGCTGCCTCTGGGCAGTGAATGGAGTATGGGAAAAGGGGTGAAAACAAAGGGCGAAAAGCGAAAATTCAGAGAGAAGAAGGGGAGAAACTGGGGGAAAAAAAAGAATTGGAAGAGCGGTGACGTCGAGAGAATAATGAACGTAAATAATAAAACTGAAAGTATAATAAAAAATCGGTAATCTTGAAGACTGCAGCTTTTCTCGCAGATTGAAGTTAACTCGATTTTGTCGATACACGATTCTATGACTTATTTTCGTTTGTAGAAGAATTTATAGTGTCATCCACGGATTGCAATGTAGGTAGAAGCATATGTGATACTTTTGTTATTGTTTGATAGATTATTATTCACAGAGATGAACAGCTGATCGCAATAAGTTGTCGCCGCAGAATCTTAAGAATATTAACCGCATTATTGGTTACATTTCTAAAAAGCTCCAATCAATTTATTACCTATATATATATATATATGTATATTAGGGTGGCGCAAAAAAACCAACTATTTTTTTTTTTTTTAGTCTCGTGTGACAAAATGTTAGTTTTTGATGTTTTAAGAGCCCACTTCGAAGGACAGCTCAAAAAAAATTTTTAAGAGGTCGCTCCACATTTTTTAAAACGTCAGAAATCATTAAAAATCGATTTTTTTTTTTTAATTTTCTCGTTACGGTATAATTTTATAGACAAAAAAAAATAAGTTTCCGAAAGTTTCAGTTGAAAATTTGAATTTTGAAAGGTCGCTCATAATTTTTTTTCAACTTTTTGGTGCACTTCTTTAGATCTTTTCGAGCAACCTCTTAATATTCATATTAAAATTTCATCAATTTTTTTGCTTCAATTTAGTAAGAAAGAATCGATAACAATACACCACGACATGAATTAAAAATCAAACAAAATACTGCAAATGTAATTTTTTTAATTTAATTTTTTGACGATTTTTAACATTTTAAAAAATTTGGAGTGACCTCTTAAATTTTTTTTTTGAGCTGTCCTTTGGACTGGGCTCCTAAAACATCAAAAACTAACATTTTGTCACACACGAGCTCAAAACAAAAAAATATTCGGTTTTCTTGCGCCACCCTAATGTATATTCACTTGTTTAAAAATTACAATTTTTTTTTCTATACGCACCTGCAGTTCTTTCAAAAAAGTTGAATAACTATTTACAGCGTCACAGGTTGAATCAACATAAATACGATAACTGTTGACGGGATGTGTTTCGTAGCGTAATGATTACGTACCTACTCTTGCCAGAAAAGGACTTTTAAAATCGCGGAATTTTTTTCTCGCACAACTTTTCCACATTCACATCACCGTTTCACCAAGAAAACGGAATGCAGGGGACCGTGGATATGATCCCGTGGGAACTGCAACCTGCAACACAAGGAGCTTGAATATCCAGCGACAGAGATACGCAGCTTCCGTTTGCGTCGATATCGCTGGAGGATAGGACCCGTAAGAGAATGGAGTGAAAATGGAAGGAGGGAAAAGAGGCGGAGGAGGAACGAGGGGAGGAAGAGGAAAAACGAGAGACAGGAAATATGTACATTGAATAAAAACAGTAATATCGACTGCGTCGACGGGGGGCGGCTTGGGACCGGGGTTGGGATTATTAAATCACCGTTCGACAGACCTCAATCTTGGAAGCCGGTTCCCTTTTTCCCGAGGTACGCGACGACGCAGGAGTTCCTGCAGCTCCCAATAATTTCAGCTTTATTTCTTCAGGGACTCGATCCGGCGGCTTTCGGCGGTTCCGAGGCGAGTTCCGTTCCACCCTCGTCGTCTTCTTATTTTCGCTCGGTAGTCCGCGCGTTTCTAACTCAATTTTGCACTCTGTGACCGTCGAATTTGCCGGCCAGAGGTCATCGAGAGCCTTCCGAAACTCTCGAGAGTTCAAATTCCCCAACGAAGAGTCGCTAATTACGCTGTTCTCGTCAGTCCGGAACTCAGTTCTGTTAAATTGCTCGGAGTCTTCGGACGGGGATGTTTTCTCACCCCGAAAATTTCACGGTGTCTTCAAACAAGACGTCTACGACTCTCGAGGCGTCTGTATGATAAACGAGGAATCCTACTGGTGGTCTCAATTTTTATCAATGAGACACCGTAAAGGACTTTTTGATTGCTTAAAACCTCAGACAAATTTTTTCATCGGAGATCTAAATTTCTTAATACCAATATTATATCTGAACCGGATTGTAAAACCTTTTCAAGTATTGCTCAGATTCATTTCTATTGCATTGTAGTAACGATATTTTTTTATTCATGTTCACCAACACCATCGTTTTTTAAACGGTTTCTTTGCTTTTAATTTGCTAACTTTTCATTCAGACAATCGAGTTCATTAATTCTTGACAGTTCATGAAAAGTTCTCAATCCATTAAAATCCAATGAAAAATCTCGAGTCAAGTGTAATCTAGAAAAATGTAATAAATACATGACGCATAATTTTCTTAATGTTTTTATTTTGTAATTTATTCATCCGAAAAAAAATTATACGCTGCAAAAACGTTTCAAAAAATTCTACGCAATTTCGCGAATCATTGACATCGAAACCGTATTTCTACCCCGGGAACGAATTCTTTGATACTACGTTTCACGCAGCGAGAGTCAAGGATCGACCTAAGGGTGAGGTACGTGTTCGATTTGAGAATTCCGGTCGCCCCGATAAAGACGGAGTGGAAGACTGACCGCCTAATTGCGGTCATCGGACCATTTACCCGACTCCATGAACTCCTCGGAGTCTCGAATCGGGTCGCAAGACTCAAAGCTCAGCAGCAGCGATTTAGCAAGCAACTTTGGAGCAATTTCTCGACCACCACGTGAGATTTGCCCAGCAGTGCAGTGAGGATTAAATGAAAAGCTTATATCAGGCAGGAAGAGTTCCTGATTAAGACTGCGATCTCGAAGATACGTTGCAGAAAATTTCAGCATGTTTTTCCGACCTGCGAGGGAAAATTTGGAGCTTTTTTGACTGGTGTAAAAAATTGAGAATCGGATGTTTGCGCTATTTATACGAGTTTTTATACCGTCGGGAGGGAAAACAAGTCGAAGAATTCGTCGACGTAGCGCGTTTCAAATTCTGGACGTGAATGAACAAATGGAAACGCGCTTCTTTCCTCTTATCTCGAAACCGCGAGACAAAATTCTTAAAACTCACTTAAAACTTGCTAAAGCTTCGCCAGCTCAGCGCCGTCGTTGAGTTTGAATTCCTTTTGGCGATAAATCGGCTTCGCGATCAGAGGAGCATAAACAGATATGGTACACCGAGTGAAAATACTTTGCTTTTATTCCTTCAGCCTGGCAAAGTGTTTCTTCAAAGACGTCCGGAAAGGCTGCTGCTATAGCGTTTTAACCGGGTTTCAAAAGCTATTTCCTGAATTTTTCATCATCGTGCACAAATGAATTGCTTTTAATTGCTACAGGTGGACGAAACCCGCGGTAAAAACTAATAAAAGATTTCAGGGGATTCTGAGCGGCTCGTTTTTCCGTGCAATTCAACCCTGAGAGTTCCTCCTGCAGATTTCTTCCTCTCCGCTGCGGGATTACGAGGAGGAATATTTCACAAACCACAGCTGGAGACCGCAAACAGCAACCCGCAACGAGAGAGCGCCGTAAATTAAGCTGATTTTTTAATTTAAATGACGCTCTTGTAAATTACATTCCCGGCAGTTCTGACTCTCGTCCTGCACGTGTTACGAGCCTGCATTTGAGTGACATTTTAGTTTGATGGTATTTCGAATTTTCCACAAAACCAGCTTATTTTGTTCCTCGAATATGACGTTTCGAAAATTCACCCTCGAGATTTCACCGCTTTTCATTAATTTTGTTCCTCGAGATTGAGCGATTGATTTAAAAAACAAATTCAAACAATGTATCGGTCTCAGTATCGAGCAGAAATCTTAATTATAAGACCGTGTCGCGTGTTAATTACTATACACCGTCAACTTTCTGCATATTTTCTATGGAAATATAAGCAGTTTTAATTACTTTTATGCGCTGTTTACTCTAGGCATGACACTGCAGGTTTACAGTGACGCGGACAATTTTCCCATTTCATAGCTGCGAAGGATGACTACAGGTTGATTCATTTTTTGGCAGGAGTAATACTCGAAGAAAAAATTTTCACGACATGGTGACAAAGTGCAGATCTTAAAATTTCGAAGCTGTGATCTTACGGCAGACTCGCGAATTCCGGTGAAAAGACTTTTGTACCAATTCCGATAAAAGTTTGATGAAAAATCGAGCACTCGGTCAGCGATGCGCCACGAAAGTTTCCAAACTCCTACAACTCCTTGTTAAAAAGTGGCGAAGACTCTCTAAAACTTGATCCAATTTTTTATTAGTCCCCATAGAATTTGCTACAGTACGTACGAGATCTGTATTCAGGATTCGAGAGGAGGAAATCCAGCGTCACAAGAATTCATTCAGTTCGTCTAAATATTTGGATAAACAAGAATTTTGAATTAGTGATTCGATGAATTGGATGGGGGTAAAAGAATAAAAGGATCAGAAAATCGAAGGGCCACTATAAGGAAGTGGAAACTTGATTTATAGAATTTTGAAATGTCGAAAGTCGATCTAAGGAGAAGTAAAAGAAAAGAAATCTAGATTTTGCCATTCTACGTTTTCACCTTTCTACATTCCGTTTTTCTGTACGTCGACTTTCGATATTTTTATTTCTCTCTACTTGAATAAGATTTCCGGATTTCTAAAAATTTGATATCCTGATTCTTCTACCAATCGGTAATTCTATCTTTTTATTCCTCACCGTTAACTTCTGTAATTTGGCAAACATTCCATTTCTTCCTTTCCTTCAAATGCAACGAAAACTGGGGTTTAAATTATTCCACCAATTTTTCGATAACAATTATCTCGTCCCTACCGAAGACCTTCACGATATAAAAGGAAAGTTAGAGGTACATAAAGAGGGAACAAAAGTGCATAATTTAGCGTCAAAATATGCGACCTAGCATTAAATGCAGGTTCAGTAAAACCATCATCTTTCAGCTCCCTTTTATTTCCCCCCGTTTCGATTCGAGAGCAAATCTCGAGTTCGTTCCCTAGGCCAGCCAGGACGGAGACAGGATGTGAAAGGGGCGGATGCCGTAAGCCGTACGATGACATAACAACGTCGAAGGGATGAAGGATAATTCCTGTACCTACCTCTTGTTAGCTGATATAGCGGAGCTTTCTGTTAGGCAAGGGGCATAAGGAAAAGGTTCAAGAGTCGAAGAGGATGAGATCCCTATCCCAGCCATCCTCTCGGGTTGTACAGTTCGAGAGGGAGGAATCCAGGAGACGTTTTCCCGCGCCCATTGCCAGCCACAGCCGAAGAGAAGCGAGGCGAGTCGAAGGGCGTAAAAAAGGCAAGATTATACGCGCGCAGTTCGCAGCAGGGCAGAGTTTTCGGTATATAGAGCCAACCCCTCTTCCCACCCTTTCCACCCCCTGACCCGTCGTTCTCGTTTTCTTTTTCCCTCTTGCTCGGTCGATAAAGGCGCCCCTACGCGCTCACAGTGACGTCACTGCCGGCACCCCAACCCCTGGTAAAGCTCAAATGACGTCACGCCAACCCGACCTGAGCGGCCGCCGCGTTCCCTGCGGCGCGTAAAGCTCGTAAGCTCCCTCCCTCCCTCCCACCCTCTTTCTCTCGCTAGCTGAGAGCGACTCGGATGACCTAGCCTAGATGATAACCTAGCGTGGTGGTACCGTAAATGCGAGAGAGGGTAAACAATCGAGCGCCCTCGATGCCTGCCACCCCTCTCCACCCCCTGCAGCCTCCCTGCTGCCCCGCCGTTTTTGGGGCGACGCGACGACGAAACGTTGACGATGCTAATCGTCCACCGTCGAAATAACCTCCGACGTTAACCCGGAACTTAACGAGTAACGGGTTAGAATGCGCTTCTTTTTGCAAGCCTAATTACAATTATTTACGCGGGCAAAATAATCGTCGTGTTAACAAAACAGTGTTTCAGTAACGGTGTGGGAAGTTTTTTTGAATGGGTACTTGTAGCGACGAATCACTCAAATTCACTTCCGATTATATCTGAAGGCACTTGAATTCAGCTTTACTTGGTTTACGATACGTTATATTTTTGAGTTGTTACAGTTTGGTTTAGATCGGTTCAAGTGTTACATTTTATTCCATTTCGGCTATACGAAATTCATCAAATTTCAAATACGGTCGTACATAGTCGGTATGAGAAATGAATTTTATAAACTCGGGAACCTTTAAAATATGATGAACAAATAAATTGAGATAGATTCGTTTAATTATAAGAAAAAAAAGTGGTTAGCGGTAGACATATTCTGGTGCGAGCCTATCGGCTTCTGTTGTGCTGATAAAAGCTGCAGGTCAATGAGTAAACAGTGATATTCAAAAAGCCACTCTGACTTTTGATTATTTAATTTTCACGAATTCGTTATGTGTAACAAATAAACACATTTTTCTTTTTCACAGTGAATAGGTATAACAGTTGTTTCAATTTTCTCGAAGAAGTGAACTTAAACGCCTGCAGTTTTTATCTGCAGATCTTAGCGAAAGTCAATTAACAGTGAATCAAGAATGAATAAAAATTCCTGAAAATTATGAACGAAGGCGGTAAAACAGGCTGCTGCCAAATGACTGAAGCCACAATCCAGACTCGATCAGCTGACGCGGCTAGTCTATAACCACTCGTCTTAAAGATCGGCTGCAGCCAGCTCTTCTAATATTAAGTAGGTATAAGCGGGCGTCTTGACTACTTGACCTAGTCTTGACTATTGATTAGAAAACGTTTTGAAGCGCACTCGACGAATGGATAGATTATAAAATATAATAATAATAACCGTAATAACTGAAATTTATTCTCGTCATAATATAAGACGATCGGGACAAGATTCTTCAGAATCGGTTTACCAAGATTTTCGGAAACGGATTGGCAATCAAAATATAAAATATTGCATAGTTAATCCGGTCTTAAGACCAGTTTTCACCTGCATTTCTGCGAGATATATTCATTTTGAAAAAAACTGCTTCAAGTCGATAATTTTCGGTTAAAAAAAAAAAAAAGTGAAAAAAGAAAAATAAAAAAAAAAACAATGTTTCACACACGGTCAGTGCAGATATCGCGAGTCACAAGATGGAAAAGTAACGCGTGCTGACCGGTACACGGATTTGTTTGAGAGCGTCGAATGTTTTAGTCATTTTGGCGCGGTAGTTTTCCGGATAATTAACTGGACCGGTCATCTGCGGTAGACAGGTTGAGTCTTTTTCTCGAGAAACGCTAATAGCGATGCCGGGAGGGATATATTATATATACCTATATTATGTCGATAAATAACCGTGAGTAGGAAATATCCGGCCCAGTTCCACTTGTGTTATCCAGTTGACAAATTGTACGTATTATTTCATCCAGAGCTTAATTCCTGTACAGTGTACAGCTGTATAAAGCTCGGGGTGAAAGCACACGCCACCGCATCTGTATTCGTAATAAGAGCAGCTCGATACATAAATCAAAGGGGCAGCAAAGAAAACAGGAAATAAAATCCTCAGTCGGTGGCTCTGAGGCTGAGAGCTTTTTCTCCGTCTTATACACCGTTCTCTCTCTCTCTCTCTCTCTCTCTCTCTCTCTCTCTATTTTTTTCTTTTCTCTCTCTCTTCATCTCTCTCTACTCCATTAGGTATTCCGTAATTCGGGTTCCGCTTCCCAAGCTCGCCTTGAACTCCCCGATAAAAAAAAGGGACGGGTGGTTTCAAGTGAGGACTTGACGAGCCGTGACGTCACTCCGGAATTCTCTGACGTCAGAATCTAGCCTCCAACCTGCACTGACATTCTGCGGGTCAAGCACAAGGCGTCGGTGGTGCAACGTTGACCCAATTCTACCGCGTTAATATTAGCCTCAAAGTTTTAACTGCAGTGCAAACAACCTTCACCTGCAGCCGCAGCACCTTGCGAATGCTGCAGTCTGTTTCCACGTCATAACCGCCAGACTGCAGCAGGCTATTTTTGCCTTTGCCCTGCCTGCCTAGTCCGCAGTCTGGGTATTGACCAGAAAAGGACGTGAATCTTTGATTTCAGTTATTACCGTGGAACCTCGCTCGTCGCGGACGCCATTGAGCGGTTATAAAAAATTGAACAATCGTTTCGACCCTGACGGAGAAACTCCTTTTTTAAACCGAGTTTTTACTGGGCAAATATTTTTATTTTACAAAAGATGTTTCGCCAAGATTGTTTCATAACTCCCGAGAAAACGGAGGAGGGGTGGGGCTTACAGCGAATTTGTTTCTCCGTTTTCTGATTGGTGACTACTTTAAACATATAAAATATCTCACGATGTTAATTTCAATTGAAGTGTAAGAAGTCTAAGCAACTTGAAACGTGCCTTTACTTTTATTCTGGATAATTCGTTACACCATGGATTGCCATGGATGTTGAAAATAGAGGGTCACCAAGAATTGCGAAACAGTAAATTTTTTTTTTTTTTTTTTTTTTTTTTTATCAATAATCATTTCATTTTTCTCAAGCAAACCTTTTACGTTGTAGAAAAAAAAATATCAAAATGAAAGATTTGCCAACAAAGACCGATGAATAAACGAACAGAGAGAAAAGTCATTCCGCGAGTAAACAGAGAAGTTTATCTTTTTCTTTATTTTTGAAATCCGAAAACGAGGCTTAGTTGAAAGAGATGAAAAATCAAGAATACGGAATAACCCTAAAAGCGAGTGAAATTGACTTAAGCTGTTCTCGGAACAAAGTCTTCAATTGCTACCTCCGAGCGGGGTTCGATCGATTCTGTTTCTGTCTGGCTGGCTTGGCTTTCAAGAGTCGCGACGCCCTCAGGATCATCGAGGGTATCCCCCATCCAGCTTGTATTCATTTACCCGGCTCAACTTCCCCATAAAATTTTCCCGGACGTCGTTAAAACTGCTGTGAAATGACAATGATTATAGTTTACCGCTGCAATGGATGAAAAATTAAGTATAGCGAATCCAAGAGAAGGGAAAAAGAAAAAGAAGAAGAAGATGATGACGACGGCTGAAAATCGGGGTGGAAACGACGATTTGTCCGTTCGATTTCAATCCCGGCAGAACCGAATTGAAGCGTAACTTCACCCCGGGGAAGCGAAGCCTTTTCTTCGGCATCCTCGAGTCTCTCCGGAGTTTCCCGGGTCCTGGGATTCCCGTGGATGATTCCCGCGCGACCCGCCAGATACGGGGTTGGTTATTGGTTAATCTTGGCCATTGTTGTAGCTCGCGTAGTGCGAAAGGCGCGTCGTAACCGCCCCAGCTATTTGCCTCCCTCAGTGCCTGACACGAACCGAGTACGATTCTCATTAGAGGACCGATTACGCTGTGTGCTTTTGCACGGCAACAAAGGGGCCGACTGGGTTTCCCTAATCTCCGTCTTGAACGTAGTTCGAAACAGTAGCGTGGCTTGTTCCACTTTTAGAAATTACCTAATACCCTTCCGCAGCAGCGGTAGCAACAGCAACAGCAACAGCAACAGCAACAGCAACTCCGCGTTACACCCTCGTGTAAATTGAACCGCAACCTTGGGATTCCGATTAATTACCGACGTGATCGTCGCCCTTCTTCCCGGTCGTCGGGAGAACAATCGGCCACTTTTTCCACCCTTCGAGACCTTTGAATGGGGTGGCAACCTTGCGGCGACCTTGCGGTTGGGGGTTGAACGGGAAATCGAGAAGACGCGTTCCGAGCCAGACGGGGATTGTCAGGGTGACGTTTGACGGGCCCTACAACCTCGCCGTTCGACCTTTTCAACGGGTTTGCTACCCCTTCTGACTGACACCAAGCCATTGCTTTCGAAACTCTGTGTACAGAGGAGACCAGCTACGCGCGTTTCATGCATACATCCTCCACTCGCATGCCACCTCCTTCACTCTACGACATTTCGCGACCGAGACTACGTGATTTATTTACCCAACCGTGAAGGTTCGCGGTAGGTACCTGCTACTCCTTTTTCCAACAAGTTGTATCATCGATTTTCAATTTTTTATTTATTTAGTTTTTTGGTAACCTTATCAATACCACTTCGAATAAACACCAGATCGTAACTTTTGACTAGTTTATTCTCTACGATGGAATAGATTTTTTTCAATGATTTGTGAGCATCTTGAATCACGAATGAGTCTAGAAAGTCTGGAGTGAATCGATAAAATAAATCCTCAAGTGGCGTTGGTGAAACCTGGCACAAAACGTTTGGAGGCCCGTTTCTCGGAGTTTTTATCAAATTTATCGAAAAAATTTCACGACCAACGTTTTGAAACGTCATAGATACACTGACTTTGAAAATTGCGCTGGTAAGGAGTGTCTTCAACGTTGATTAAAGTTGAAGATAATTTTGGTGAAAAATGTATTTGCGTAAACGCAAAAATAGTCAAGACAAGTTTAATTTGAAAGAGAAAGAATGATGAACGCACTATATTACTCTCTGATTGTCAGTTTGGTAGAAATATTCTCTTTTTCACTGTAATCGAAAGACATGAATAGTGTTGAAAGAGAAATAAGACATTTATTCATATCCGAGCGTTTCGAATTAATTAAAAGTGGGAATCAGCGTGAAAATGGAACTACGATCGTTGTATAAATTTATATTAGTTCGCGTTGAGGGTGAATAAAGAAAGAGGCGGGGTACAAAGGAGGATATTGAAATCTGGTAAAGAATTTTCGGAAGGAAATGAATTGGTAACGACAGGCGTGACGCAATTCGGAGGAAAGTCCTGGGGAATAATAAATTACAGAGGGTAGTCGGTGTCCTTCGGCGCCCGCCTTGCCTTCCTTCGGCTTTGTATATTTATCACCCCCGTTGGAAAATATCATTCTTCACGTCTTCGCTCCCGCCAGCAAAGGATAGATTGTTCGAGCTCTCACCTATTCGTCAAACCAGCCGGAAAGTTTGTCAGGGTTTTCGTTGTTGTTCCCGCAGCAGGTTTCATGCAGCAGCTTTTGAAAATAAGCACGTTGTTCGCGACACGCTTTAAGAGCCTGTATAAATCGAGTCTTCGCGACCTCTTTGAAGTGCACGCCAAGCTATTTTGAACAATTGGAAATTTCCCTGCCGATACATTCGCGTCCGTCAAAGAAACTTTTTACATTCGCGAAGGAAAAACATCGAGGAACAAAAAAACGTTTAGAGTGAATATAACGAAGCAAGCGAGAGAGAGAGAGAAAGAGAGACGAATATCGAAAATAACTTTTTAACACCACTTATAGTTGTATTTTATACGATCCTCGGAGGTAAAATTTGTTTACTTTTTTTATTCCTCTGTTCTGCAAATTTCGTTATTTGTACATCACTCCGAACCCTTGTCAATAAAATAATTTTATTGAACCGGTCTAGTCAGCTGTATACGAGCTTACGGGGCATTAATCGCTTGATTATTTACAGTATGTTTCATAGTTTTACGGTCGATTTGACGTCCGACTTTAAGTCGAATCATTTTAGTCGTCACCGTGCGATGCTAAGAGACAGAGAAGAAGGGATAAGGAAAAGAGAGAGAGAGAGAGAGAGAAGTAAAATTGCACAGCGATTGAAACGACCACCGGATCGGGTTATGGCGAATAAACGTAAAATCGCTCGTCAAATCTATCCTTGGACGATCTCAATATCTTTTGACATTTTTATTCAAGGCCTAAACATCGGTCGAAGAATGCTAATTGAATTTTTTATAGCCTTTACGATCGCAAACCGCATGAAAGCGAGATTTTGATAAAAGTTTAATCCTCTTTCTTTATACTACGTTCTAAACTTTAGTTTTATATTTTTATTCAACAATCCGATTGTTGGATTAGTTAAAAGATCGAGTCAACTTACCGAGCAGGAAATGCCGTTCAGATCCGTCGTTCGAATCTGAAATAAAAAATGAATAGAAGAGATTAGCAAAGAACTCGAGGCAGCTTGACAAACTGCAGGCTATTTCCAAAAATTAAAGACTTCATTCCGGCGATTTCCTAATTAGAAGAAGAAAAAATAATTAATATTCATTCCGCGATTGAAGATAAGTCGTTCGGACGTAGCGTAATCTGCCATTAGCCATTAGGCTCTGACAATCTCGAGGAACTCTGGAGGTTCGGACTAGCGGTGAAAGGCCAGACGATATATTATAATTCCACCCCCCAGTCTTGAGGGCTGCCTATCTTATCGTTGAATCTTTCGTGTATAACGTTGACTATAATAAGGAAGATGTCGGGAGTTTGAGAAACTTTTCGTTGTTTCTCTTTTATTCTCCATCCCTGCCGTCCGTCGTCTCGTCTTGACTAAAGAGGGGTGAGAAATCGATAGCTGAAAAGTATCAAGCAAATTAAGGGTTGTATTGAAACGATTGATGGATGTGGGATAATAAATATCCCATAAGGGTCGACTCTCCTAGAAATGTTTGTTTTTTTCTTTGGAAAACTGTGGAAAGAAAGAAGGAAAAGACGAGTGCAAGTATAAGAAAACAATAAACTAGAAGGAACCGTCAACATGTCAGGTCACGTGACACGTACCACGCGCAGGAAGCAGTTTATACTGTTTTCCTTTCCAAATGTTTGCCCACTATTTCCGCCCCGCTAGACGTATAAAAACAGAGAGAAGAAAGACACCGCAAAAATCAACCCTTGTTCGAAGAGCCACCGAAGTCAGGCTGTCACAACGATACCGCGAATGTTCAAACTGTCCAAAAGTTCGTTTAATTTTAACCTCGTTTCCCGATCTGCCATGGAGGTTGAATATGGCGTGTATATTTCACCGTCCTTTAGCTCTTTGTTTGTTATTTTTCCACTTCTTCGTCTTCTTCTTCTTCTTCTTCTTCTTCTTCTTTACGCCATTGAGACACGAAGCCCTTTCCCGACAGCCACCGGGTTTTTCCTTCTATTTATTGTTTCCATCCCCCTTTGCGTGCAACTCCACACACCTATCTCATATGTGACAAATTATTGCTTTCATCTTATTTTTGTTTCTCCCTCGTAAACCTCACGGTGGGTGTGTTGTTCTCTTATTGTTCGACGCTGGCTGACACTCTCTGCGAGTCAAAATAGGAGACTTGTGGAAAAAATAGGAATAACTAGTGTTGCGAATTCGAACTGGAAAAGTCCAGACATCTTAAAGACGTTAAAAGGACCAAAAGAATGTGCTGAAAACTTTCGTAGATTATAATCTGGTGTCGATTTCACGTTTATATCTGACATAAGTCGAACGATATTCGTATATCTGATGTCAATCACGCATTGACAGATGTCAATATAACCATCTGGTGTAAATGCCACACAGTTCGATGTCAATCTAATCCTATACGATGTTATAGAATATCAGAATTTTTCGCAAAACACTGGCGTTGAATTTAGAAATTTTCACTCCAATGGCAACGCGAATCAATGATAAAAAATGAGGCAAAATGGTGCGGGGAGTGACGGGGCAGCTCTTCTGGTGATTAACCCGGTGAAATATTCAGCGGAACGAGTGCCAACCGGTAAATCGGACGATCCGGAGCATGTTCGAATATCGGGAGTTGGCGCGGAGCGTTAGTTCTAAAACTGATCGATTAGCTGTCGTGGACATCGACTCGACGTTGACCCAGCGCAAATGTTATCAGCCGTTGGTATAGCGGTCAGTTGTGTAATTTAACGCCGGCAATTTACGGTCCTATTCACACCGGGCTGCTGGGTCCAGATCACTTTGCTCTTCCCGGCGACCCTCGAGCAGTTTTCTAGTAAATCGCGGACGATCCAGATCAGCTATTCGGACCAGCGGAACGATCTCGCCGCTTTTGATCGACCCGCTAAATTTCTGCTGGCGTGATCGTCGGAGCTTGGGCAGCAAATATGCGGAATTATTTTCGCGATCGCCTGCTTGCGACGCGAGAGCTTGAGATCGAGTGGCGCGATCTCCATTAAAAGACGAATGTGTTTGATCAAGGCAGTTTCCACTTCCTCCGGCACTTCCTTTTGGCAAGTTAAACACTGCCGATTATCGACTTCCCGGTTGCAGGTAGGCATTTACATCCGCCTACCTACGTACCTGCGTGAGCTTTACTTCCGGCTTTGGATGCGAGGCGGAATTTCAACTGCTTCGGGTTATTTTATTGCAATCATTTCGTCGTGATGTTTACGAGACTTCAACACCGTCTTGGAAAACATCCGAAATCAGACGGCGGGGCCTTTTGAGGCTCAAAAAGCTGCGTTGTTCTCGAAGCTTCGTTCAACGCCCTTCCAGGCATCGGAAGATTTGATTCATGATTCGCGCTTCGCCGGTTTTCGCGCGATTCAATTACCGACGAAGGGTTGCTCGCGCTACACCTCGAAACACACCTACAACCACTGCCTACCAAGCCTTCTGGGATTTTGGCAACTCGGTGGAAATTAATTTTCGCCAAATCGTGCCACGCGAGAGTCTTGATATTATTTTCTCCTAAACCAGCCTCTGTATACGCTTCTTTGTCACTATATCATCGGATAAAAAGTTTGAAAGAAATAAAAAAAAAAAAAAAAAACAACAACAAACTGTTATTTATAAAATGTAATATTTTTCAAGTTTCAAAATTATTGTCAAAACTTTGTAAGGATGTTGTTATTTGTTATTTGAGGCGCATAGCGAAGTACCTCGGTATTCGAATTCTAAAGTAGCGATCTCCGCGAGTGTGCAGCCGGAGAGTCTGGAGATCAAGTTATCCCGGAGCTCCGGAGGGACGCAAGGAAAAAAAATTGGTGAATAAAGAGGAGTCGACACGAGTCTTATAGCGTGTACCGAATATCCGAGTTCGAGCGGTTTTAGAGGGAATTTTATTTAAGGAAGCTCCATATTCCAGGAGACGCAACTCGATTATGCCATCGTGCTTTCCTCCCCTGCGCACGAGGGTGTCTTTTATCACGACGTTTCGTTCGCGTAAAGACAGGGTATCTTTGACATCTGTTTCCAGTCTTTCGCGCAGCCTGGAAGGATTCTGAAAATTGTGAATTTCCGGGAATCCATGTATGAATAACCGATCTGCCATTAACTGGGGAATTTTTTATCTCAGTTTCTTCGAATCCTTTTTCGTCTCAAAGTTCGTAATTCCACGGCCGCTTTTCCAGCCTCACGCTTCCAGCCCCGCCAATCCAAGAATTCTCTTCTCCCGTCTTACACTCCATTGTTTGGCAAATACTAAACAGATTTTAATATCAGCACCCGGTGCGAAGAAGGCCAAAGAAGAAGAAGAAGAAGAAGATTGCGAGAATATTTCGAGCCCTCTTCTACTCTTCATATTTATTTCTCTTACCATTGTCTGTCGTTTCGATTCTCCTTTCCTCGGAATTAATGTTATTGCCCTTTTATTATACAAGTTTGCACAATTCGTTAGGAAGCCAAGGTATTGCCTCAATTTTAATTTCTTATATCCCACACCGCGATACCGAGAGTGGAAATTAATCATACGACGGAGCTCTTCTTCCTTTTTCTTTTTCCTCTCTTACAACAATTTTTATCCAAACGTGCGGCACTCGGGTGAAGAGAATTCCATTACGAGATTATCCCACATACCTATATACATATATAACGAGAATGAAAGTCGCGGAGGTAAAACCGGCCGCGTCGTATAATGAACGGTAAATTTAAAGATTCAATTTCCCAGAAAAAATACTATGCTTCGAAATTATTGTACAACAGAGAGCGACGTTGAGCCGTACGAATAACAGGGGAAAAAGTTACACAATGTAAAAAGGAGGAAAAAATACTTTTATAATCGGATTTTCACTCGTCGACGAGATGCGGATGCGGCATCCGCATTACACGAGGATACAGTGCGGATGATAACGAATTCATGTACGTCTTTTCACATAAATATTGCTATTATTGCTCCGATTATTATTATTATTATTTTCATTCAAGCGTTTCCCGCCCATTTCAAGAAAGAAAGCGAAATACGAGCGTACAGCATTAGAGTTCCTCGCAATCCACCAACTTTTTTCAAGTGGAGTCAAGATTAATTATAATAGAGGATCGATATATCACCTCCCGTCTCGCGACGATAAATTTCTTCAATTTTTTTCTCAAGAGATTCTCTCGTGAGAATCCTCGAGAAAGGGAGAAATTATATTGGATCGTAACTGCCTGCAGATGAAAAGTACTTGAACATGCGGATACTGCTTTATACATATAATATATTATATACGTATATATATTGTATATAATATCACTACGTGACGCGGGCGGATAAACAAGAAAATAATTATCACATTGTCCTATAAAATCCAATCAAAACACCGGGAGAGGCGAGATGAAGAAAAAAAAAACACCCACACAAGGACAAAAAGGGGTGAAGACCGAGAAGAGGGGGAGGGGAGGGATATTAATAAATTGGATCCACATCTTTGCGTTGGGTCGAAGCATAAAACTCCTCTCCAGAGAGAGAAAATAATTAATTACGATAGTTCGCCAATTTATTTATTTATATGTATATATATATATAAAATGTATGGATCCAAAGCTCATTTTTGTCTCAGGTTTTTGCTGTCGACAAAAAATCGTGGCTATAGTCATAATAATAATAATAATAATAATAATAATAATATTAATAACAACATAAAGATATTAATTATACCGATAAAAGTATTTAGATCGATTTGATTTTCACCGCAAGTAGAACCTGCAGGTTTTCATTCGTAATTTACTGATTTCAATAATATTAATGCAATTCTTTCTGCTGTTTACTTTTATTTGTTTATTTATTTTATTTTTTATTCGTTTAATTCTTTTGTTGAGAAAAAAAGAAAAAATCTGTCATACGCTCCGTAATATGGTATGATAAACGAAATTGCGTGTAAAAAGGAAATATGATTGCGAACCGATATAAACGCGCGAGCTGGAAGGTAAAAATCCGAGGTAAAGGAATTAAGTACGAAGAACAAATGTAGCCGTGTAACTGCGCAGATATACCGAGTATACATATATATATAGTTCACAGTCGAGCTTGTTTCACTTTTTTCACATTTCCTTTTTCTCCCATTTCATTTTTCGTTATTCTGAGGTTGTTTTTTTTTTCTCTTCATTTCCTCCTTCTTTTTCTTTCTTTGTTTACTTATTTTATTTATTTTTATTTTTATCTTTTTTTTTCTCTCTCTCTCTCTCTTTTTACGAGTGGCTCTCGTAATAATCCTATAATCTGGATCCTCCGTCGGGAAATGGTAACTTCTCTCCCAGTCTCATCCGTTTTCTCTCTCTCTCTCTGTTTCTCTCTCATCTGTAGTCGAGAATCTACCAACTGGCGCTAAGCTTTCTGGTATAATAATATACGTTTATACTTATACAGCGATACGTACAGTCAGCCTCTGCCTTGATATAAACACATAACGGAGCGATAGCCGGAGCGTAGTGGAAATTCTTTTCCTTCCCCTTCCGCCGGCTCGATCTCGATCTCTTCGATAAATATGCCACACTCGACGGTTCAACTATATATTGACTTAATAAAATTTTCCAATAAAACGTGCCTATATAGATACAGCGATACGATGCAACTTTGCAATATTATATTCGTATCTAGTTGAAAATCTTAACCAGAACTACATATACCTATGATATACACATTCCAAGAATAAGTGAACGATATTCTTACCACGATTTCTTCTCGCCGATATTGCAAGGATACAAGAGTAAGGAGAAAAAAAATATGTATATGTACGACTATTTTTTTTTTTTTTTTTTGAGTCTCGTGTGACAAAATGTTAGTTTTTGAGGTTTTAAGAGCAGACTCCAAACGACAGCTCAAAAAAAAGTTTTAAGAGGTTGCTCCAAATTTAAAAAAATGTCAAAAATCGTCGAAAAATTGAATTAAAAAAATTGGTATTTTCAGTATATTGTTTGATTTTTAATTTATGTCGTGGTGTATTGTTATCGATTCTTTCTTACTAAATTAAAGAAAAAAAATTTATCAAATTTTAATATGAATATTAAAAGGTCGCTCGAAAAGATCTAAAGAAATGCACTAAAAAATTGAAAAAAAATTGTGAGCGAACTATCAAAATTAAAAATTTTGAACTGAAACTTTCGGAAACTTATTTTTTTTTGTCTAAAAAATTATACCGTAACGAGAAAAAAAATCAAAAAAAAAAAAAGATCGATTTTTGACGATTTCTAACGTTTTAAAAAATGTGGAGCGACCTCTTAAAATTTTTTTTTTTAACTGTCCTTTGGAGTAGGCTCTTAAAACATCAAAAACTAACATTATGTCACACGAGAATCAAAAAAAAAAAAACAGTCGATTTTTTTGCGCGACCCTAATGTATATATTTTTTTTTCACTCCAGTCTTATTTGATCGAATTTCGGTATGGTAGTATTTTTTTTTTCTTCCTTCCGTTAATTCGGCTCTCAGAACAATCTTCAAGCCTTTTTGCAGCCGAAGGATGTACGTTTGTAATTTCGAAAAAAAAAAAAAAAAAAAAAAAAAAACAATGCAAGTTTTTTACCTATTCAAATGAAATAGGGAAAAATTATTGTAGCTCTTTTTCGTCGAAAAAAAAGGATCATCATACCTACAACGAGAATAAATATCCATGATTAGGAAGCTTAGACGATAGCGATTAATCGTCTAGCAAGGAAGATAATCGCTCAATGTATAATCCTAAGGTATTTATAACGCGATAAAGTGGGGAGTTCGCCTGTAGAAGATACGGAATCGGCAGGGGCGGGTAAATTCGACAGCACTCAAGGCGCCCTGCGATCGCTAATTGTTGTATAAATTCAGGAACGGCGTCCCTCTTTCACCCCGTGTTTTGTGCGTGTGTTCGAGGGGTACATGGAGAATTGCGGGGCTCCACCCCCAAACAAACCCGGCCTGATGGCGGCAGCGGTCCGCTTGAATGGCTGACTGATGCGTCGAATGAATAACCGGCGTAATCGCGCCCCTAAACGCCCGACATTTGTTATCTTTAAACCGAGGAAGCGGGCGCGAGAGAGCAAATATAGAGTGCCGGCTTAAAGCCCGGAGAGCAGACGGAGAGGGACTCGGGATAAAGTGTGAGGGAGGTTGATAGGGGATGAAGAGAGAGGGGTGAAGGGTGAAGGGTGAAGGGTGGTGGAGCCGCGATATCACGGACCGAATGGCGGGCCGAAGGACGGGATTAGCGGAATGATTAGCGACGGCGAATGAGAAGCGTCGTTTTTAAAGGACGAGCAGGAGAGAGAAGGATTGCAGACTGTTATCACCTGGTCGAATTCACTCCTGGCACTGTTTTCCGCAGGTACAAATTGCGGCTAGTTTGGGCATAAAGGGACTCAACCCTTCTTCATCCTACCCAGCCAAAAGTGAGAAGTTTCCAAAAAACGGTGTTGAAATCAGTGTTTCGTTACACGTTTTGTTTCAGGATTTCTAAGACGCCTGGATCAAAGTCCGGATGGTGGACACCGATGGAAGCTTGAGAGAAATGGAATCGATA
This sequence comes from Diprion similis, assembly GCF_021155765.1. Classification (NCBI taxonomy): domain Eukaryota; kingdom Metazoa; phylum Arthropoda; class Insecta; order Hymenoptera; family Diprionidae; genus Diprion; species Diprion similis. The sequence continues at coordinate 22,781,507 of NC_060110.1, read as the reverse complement.
GATCGAAGCAACTAGCGATGTGGTCAAGACATGATGATAGAAAAGCTCCCTGTGGGACGGAAAGAAAATAACCTATAACGATAAGACGGGTGGAATTGAAGAGGGTCGTCTTTCCTTGTGTCTGGGTTCGTTATGGTTTCTCCGAAGCCCAACTTAATGGTGTCGCGTTTAGTGGGGCGAGAGAAGAGCGTAAGGTGTTTTTGAAGGACTGATTGGTTCATGAGATCGATCGTAATTTCGGTGAATAAGAGGAGACTTGAACGGTTTTTTTTTTCCACCCCTCCTCGTTGGAAAGGTGAGCTTTTCTTTCGAAAACAAGCACTTCTCAAACTAAAGAACAATTCTATTTACCAAACGCCCCGCTCCCCAGATCCTGCACTTCACTCGACAAATACCCGGCTCACAGACTCCTGGGCTCCTTTCACTCACACAAATTACACATTCTTCATCTCGAACAACGTTGTGACTATATATACTATTGACGATTCACTCGAGACTACTTTCCGAATCGAAATAATGTTTAAACATCCTTTGTTCAGCCCTGCAATCACTACTGTACACAGAGACCGATATCCCTTACGTTCTTGGATCGTCTACAATCGTTTGACTTGTGAGTTAACAAATTCCTGCACTAACAATTGATTGTAGTTCTGTAACCGATAGCTCAAACATCTGGAAAAGAAACAACGAAATAAATAGTAATAATTTTTTAATGGTATATAGGCCCTAGAAAAACATAATTAACCAGGTGACGACTATCCGTAAATAATTGAAAAATGAAATTTGGGGTGAAGTTTAAGGCTCAACAGCAGGAACTGTAAACTTTCAGGCCACTAATTGTGGAAAATGAAAGTTCTTTCATTTAGACAATCGGAATTGAATCCATCAAGGAATATCGTCGATTAGTAAACCTTCTACGCAGTAAACAACGACTGATAGAAACACGAAGGCAGATCATTAGTAAATGGCAACCGTATGACAATAATCAACCATTATAAAGTGAAAAATCACTGTACCAAACAATTCCAATGAATGCTAAAAGTCACCAATTTGTCCCTCAAGTTTTGAACAGTAGAAAATCGATTACCTTAAACCATTATATCGATATATTATATTCTACGTATAAATGTAACTATTCATCATTACTATCGACATCCAATCGTGTGAAACTTGATGAACCAAAATAAAAACGCAGTTCCAAAAAAGAAGAACCTCCACCATAACCACATGGAACATGCACACCTCGCTGAGCTTACATCGGGTTCCCGATTCCAGGATAGCTGGAAAGCGTCACCCCTGCCTTCGGGATGTCCTGAATATTTGGGGTAAGGTAATTCCTTCTCTCTCCCGGGTCACGGGTCGCCTCACTGCGACGATGGGGGTGGTGCTTCCGCTCGGCTCGAGTGTTACCGGATTACAATATTTGCCGGCGACTGTCCAAACACGCCGCGGTTCCACTCCACCCCCTGGTTACGGCGTACCTTCACCCCCGACGTCGGGTACCTCGAATTCGTACGCCCCTGCAGGCCAAGGGTTTCAGCCGCGGAACGTAGGTAATGCAATTGTCTCCCGACATTTGCTTTTCCGAATTTGAGAGCTTGGAACTTGGATGCTTTGCTGCTTACTGTTAATTACTACTGCGCCATATTTTGTTCCATCACGTGATCAGTTCACCCCGCTAAGTGAAGTTTTTTAAGTCGTTTATCACCAGTGGATAACTGCTTCAGTATGAGTTGCTGGTTTTGGTGAAACTTGAAACGTGTAAAAGGTCAGTTTTAAGGGTGCAGTCCACCCCTGGTTGACCTTGACGTGATCTTGACAGGGTATCACGACTTGATACATTTTTTTATCCATCGTCTTCGTGCAGATTACGAATGGAATACTTTTTTTTTTTACAAAACATCTTGTGTTCAAGTCATTCGGTCATTACTCTAAGAAATGACGAATGTAAAGAATAGTTTTTACTCATGAAACCGAAGCATTGTCGTATAAAAATTCATGTCGAACATGTATAATAACTCTACGGACCAAAGAATATTTTTCAAAAATTAGGGTAGCTTTACTGGTAAGAGAAATTTCACATCAACTGTTTAGTTTGATTATAGAGTCGCTGTATCCACAAAGAATAATAAAAAATACTAAACTGCTGCTCATTTCGTACCCAAAACTATACCTTTCAGCTACGTTAAATATTGAATGTAAATTCAAGTATCGTATCTGAAGTAACCTCATGCAGACATTTTTCAGGGTGCATCATGTCTGCACAACTTTCCTGCCGTAAGAAAATTTTTCGACATCCGGCAGTGTTTCAGGGGTTAAAAGTGTCCTGACTTTCGGTCAATCAGACCAAGTATGTCGAATAAATATCCCCTGAAATGCAGCAGCAGTCGTTGGGTTCGGTTTACGCTCGTTTGCTCGTTTCGAAAGTCGATCTGTTAAGCGTACAGTATATCGACAACAAATTACAGGAATTGCGGTGGCACTGTGAGGTGGTGGATTTTCCGCTGACGAAGCAATGCGGTAGCCTGCTGCGACACTGTAATGCGGAGGAACAGGACACGGCAGGGATGCTGCAGCTTGGACAGGGAGCTCAAGGATGAAACCAGGTGAACCGAAATGCTCTTGGACATACAAAGTTGTTTGTTTGTTGCTTCAACTTGCGGAAGAGGGCACAGACACTGGACAATTGATTGCTGCGATAATTGAACTGCCATGGTTCGAAATAACACATCGGCGGTATGTATGGGGATTTTCTTGGAATCTCGGAGAGACTTTAGAGATGAAATGATATTTTTTTCCCCTTTTTTTTAGCAGCCTTGTGACTGTGGACGGTAATTGATTGTACTTGTCATTTGCAACGATCTTCCAATTTCAATTAACATTGTAAAAAATCATTTTGATCTCGTAATTTATGTCGGGAGAATTCTCGGATATGTAGGTCGAAGGAAAACATCAATATTTATTTTGAGTCGACGTTTCGGCCCTTGTTTAAACATCTACAATAAGACAGAAGAGAAAATTTCAACGGATCACGTGGTATACTATAAACTATGATAAACATGGGAAACATGGTATTGACTTTGTAAATTCAGACCATGATTCGCGAAGCTTAAAATTTTGAAAATAGAAAAGCCAACGATCACCTGTTTCGTCGGTGACAAAAAAAAAATTTTTATCTCAGCTCTCGAATAAATTGCAACAAACTTCCGTTCCCCAAAAAACTGTAATAACGAGAAGTCTAATCGTTTGATATTATTGGACTTATCGAATAAGTGAAAAAATGTGTCACTTTTGGAAGAAGGTTGATCGATCGAAACTTAATTGAAGCACAACACAAGGAGCGAGGTTCGAGAAGAAAGGAGATGAAATTTGTTTACTCAGTTTTGGCAGATTTCACGCGGTTCTCTTGCCTCTTGCTTTTCTCTCCACGTCGCGTCGTTTTCTCCCACCCTCATCCCCTCGGATGGATCGAGTTTGTCGATGCTGGATAGACGCCGTGGCTTGTTATTTTTCGTATTCGTCAAAGCATGGAGTCTCCTGCTGCAGCGTGCACTTGCGGAAGAAAAATGACCGGAAGCCCTCACTTCGATGACATTTCAGCGACGCGTTGAATGCACGACCGGGCCGTTGGACAGATCTCCTTTTTCAGCATCTCTGCGAGACTTTTTGAAAGATGCAAATATTTCCCCAAGACGTCTCAAAGTCGAGAAAGTCTCGGGAAAAGTCGATACTTACTCTTCAACACCCCCGCGAATCTTCGACCATTTTTCACCCGAGAAAATTCTCCGTCCGTCCGTGGATCAGACAAATTTTTATGCTCGGACCGAAGTTACTGTTTCCTCGTGTAGACTTTGCAAGTCCGGAAGATAAACAATCCCAGACAAAAAAGGATGTAAATTAATCATCCGTCAGTTTCGTTCGCGAGTAAAAACTAGGATTTGCTCTGTAGATAAAATTTAAGAAATTCTTATCGAATGTAAGGATTTTTCAATGATTATATGCTATAGAAATTCAAATTAAATAGGATAATTGTTGACTCGACATTTTCCAAAAAGAGAGGAGGGTGGGGGGGGGGGATTCGGTTTACCTGGGATACCATTGACTCGTTTCCAAAAAAAAAAAAATACGAATGTTTCCACAGGAATTTTTCCCAGCAAACTAAATCCGCTAAATATCATCAAAATTAAAATGTTCAAAACTCATTTTTAGCTGAAAAATATTCCCACCGAAAAATCACTGTAAATTTCGACACTATGCCAAGAAATAATTGTCGAAGATCAATGATATTACACATCTGTCGTAAAATAAATTTCACCCGATCTGCGAGTGATATTGGAAGAGAAGAAGAAGAAAAAAAAAACCCAACAACAACAACAACAATAAAAAAACACACACATACACAGAAAAAAAAAAAAAAAAAAAAGACTTTCGCGTACGCGTAATAAAAACTTTTCTCTCGGCGAGAACTCGACGTGTGCCGGAATGCCGAGTAAAATTAGGGGGTAATGGAGCTAGCTCGTTTTTGCGAACCGGAGGTTCAATTATCGGGGGGTTCGAATCCCCCGACAGCGCAGAGGTCCCCCCCCCCCCCTTCCCCCCCTTGCCATCGTCAGGGTAGCAGCGTATGGAAAAGGGTGTATCCCTGGAGTATACATATACACGTAACATGTATGCAAAATGTATACCTATACCTACAGGTAGGTAGAGCATATACCTCGAGAGTAGGTACGCAGGTCGGTCGTTGTTTCGAGGTGGACTCGGCTTATAAGCTGCCTAGCTTTACCTGCGTCGTCGTCCAGGGCCGAGAATTCGGACCCCGGGGGGGGGGGGGGGGGGGGGGGGGGGGTGAAAGGGCGGGGGTTCAGACCGTGGATCTCGACCCATGCGTCAGATGCGAAAAACAATCTGTGAGGCGTAATGTGAATGTGGGCGGGTGAAGCCGTGACTCGTGCGTGGGTGTGTAGGTGTGCGTGTGTAACGTGTGTACACCGAGTATGTATAATATCGGAAAATTACTCGGTCGGTAAACCGGGCGAAACTGTTCCGAGGTTTTCATCGCGCCCTTGCGTTGCTTATTTTTTTTTTTTTTTTTCCCTGCAGGGCGTGGCAAAGCCGGAAAGCCGCATGTGCGGGATCGAAAAGAGTTGTGTTTTGCTGTACGTTTCGCGCCGTTTTAAGGCCGAGACTCTGTTTTTCTTTTGCTTTGGCCGACGATCACCGTGATATTGCACAGGTACAATAAAACCTACCTCCACCCCGCGGACGTTTTTCACCACCGATTTTTCCACCCTAGCGTGCATCGTTAGGTCGGGATCCACACACTCTCGCGTATGAAACACACATACATAAAAACTAAACTTCTATTTGCAGCCTGTAGACGGAGGTTTTCGGACCTGCTAGGGAGTCCGATTTCCTTTTTGATAATTCAAATCGAAATCCACCCCGTAGCTACTATAACAGACTTTTCCTTTCACCCCTCGCACGGAAATTAATCGGACGCCCTTGAACACCGCGATACTTGTGCAGGCAGGGGTAGAAACACGAGTCACCGTTCATAACTCGATCGGTAATTGATCAATTTTCGATTTAGGAAGGAGGAATCGAATCACCTCCAGGCTTCGAATCGATTATATTGACAAGTATTATCCTCATCTCGGTCTCCGGCATCGCGTCGCGAAAGTCCCCGTTTGCTGTATTATTAATATTATTACTATTAGTATTATTATCATTGTTGGTATTATTGTTATTATTATTGGCCGGGAAGCCGCGAAACGATTCACGCGAACCATATATAAACCTGTAGTTTGACTAATCTGAAAAATTGGACTAATAATTCAGTCTGCGGTATCGTGCGTGAGATTTGCCCAATTTTTTTTGCCTTCCCAGAGGATTATTTTCGAACGAATATGCAATGTATGTACAAAATTGTATTCGGTGTTATATTTCTGCGGATATCGGATGAACCGCGAACACGAAATGGCGTGATATGTATATACATGTATAAATACATATATATATATATATGCATATATACATACGTACATACATATATATTTGAGCATGGGCTCGTATGCGGAGAGAGATGAAAGTAAATAAATATCATCGAGTGCCTGTGCAAACTGGGTATATGTATATACACATACATATGTATATATATATATGTGTATTATAGTGGGGTATACGGGCGGTGAGCGGGGGAAGGGAACAAATATTTTTCTTTGACATAGTGGCAGGGAAAACGTGACGACAAATTCTTTGAAACTTATACCGCAATAAGAACTAATGCATATTCTGTGTACACTTAACTTCAAAGCCAGAAGAAGAGAGAAGAAGGCGTTCTTTACTTTCGACGGTAGCCGACACGCGGGGTTACTTGGAAGGAAAATAAGGGAAATAAGAAAAATGTAAAAAAAAAACAACAAAAAAAAAAAACAGGATAAAAAATGAAAGAGTGAAACAAAAAACCAAAAAACAAGAAAAGAAAAAAAAAAAAAAAAAAAAAAAAACTGACCGACAATAGTGAAAAAGAAAATGCCGGCAAAGAGGGAAAAAAGTAGAGATCGTTCTCGCTCTCTCGTAACTTAAAAAGGAAAGTAAAGAACTCCGCGAGAGCAGCGGAAAGAGGGGATATAAGGAAAGAAAAATCGAGGAAGAATCCAACTAACTCCTGGCTTTATATTGGCCCCCTGGCTGTGCCCATCCCTTAATGTTGACGCTCGTCCACCGAGGATATTAAATATTAAAATATAACGTTTCGATCGCCGGATGAGCCATTGATATTCATCGTCGGTAAAAATTTCCCCTTATTATCTGTACCTTCATCGACAGCTCCTGGGGATGAATTTCTGGAAATTGTTTATTCATCATCTACAGTTGGGGGAAAAAATAAACTCAATATATAGCGTATTGTATGCTGGCCAATCCTTTTGGTATTATTCAATAATTTTAGTGAAGAAAACTTTTCAAGACAATCGAATTTTTCATGAAATCTGATTCCAGGTATAAAATAATTAGTGATTTTGAAAGGCAAGTTTTGCATTGATTGAATCATTTCTAAACGATTTTCTGACACTATATTTCTCCGTCGGGCATATTGGATCGTGAATTTTGAATTCATTTTTCACGTTCGAATAAGAAAGAACGTTACAACAAAAGGGGGAGGCTAATTTTTACGAAAATCGATCAAACGGTTTCGGGGTTGGAAAGGAGGAACCCTTCGTCCTTTCTTAGACGTCAAGAAGTATTTTCAACCCTTAATAAACCGCGGAAGACTCGCGGATAAGAAGATAAGAGTATTTTGACTCCAAGTTTCACCCCGAGTGGAGCCCTGAGTTCATACTTAGCTGGTTTTCCCCTGCAGCGAGCGACGTTTCATCCCCTTCGAGGACGTCACTTTTAGACGGACAGACCGACGCCTCGTGACGCGTCGCGACGCCGAAACTCACGCATATCTCGCCCGAGACTTTGCGAGCTTTCCTTCAACGTCTCCGGGCGGGTTGACGAAGACGGAGAAGAACGCAGCCCGACGGAAGTCGGCACACAGTTGCTAATGAGCGGTACACATTTCGTCCGGATTCCACCTCCTGCAGAACTTCCAAACCGCAACGCGGCCGCGTTACTTATCTGCAAAATTCTCAAGCTGCCAGCGGGCTTCCTAAACGTCTTTGTATCTCTGTCGGAAAAGTAATTCGAAATTCAACGCGGAACAGACCAGTTTCGACGAGTTTTTGATTGCTTGTTATTTGAGCTTTAACTTGGATACCGTCAAAGCTCAGACACCAGAGTCAAGTAACGGGTTTGGTGTTCTGTAATTGACTAGCCGGTTTTGATCTCTGCACCGCTTTTAATTCAGTTGAAACTTTTTCATTTAAGTCGACGATTTTTTTATATTTTTATAGTTTGACATTTTTTTGAAATTTCAAACGAGTTATAGAAAATTCGATCATTTTTATATCAGTTACGTGATGGAATCACGGTTCTTCTGTGTTACCCCCGCATCGGAAAATATCAATATTCAATCATCCCGGGATTTTTGAAACGTATAAAAACTAAGTAAGAATGAGAAATATGTGAAAAATCTAGCATAAAGTATGTCTAATTTAAAAAATTTTGTAACAATTTCAGCATTGATGTATGTAAGCCAAAAATTTTCATAGAAGTCAGAAAAAAAGTCGGAGGAAGAATATACAATAATAATTACGTCACAAAGCCTTCCTTAAAATGATCGGAAGGAAAAATGCAAATTTGCGAAATTCAGTCGCAATTGAAATTGAAAACGAGGACTTCTATAGCTTTCGCGGAATTTCCGCCACGTTTACCAAAAGTATAAAATAAAGAATATCCTCTGGATTCCTCGAGAGTAAATATTCCCATCGGTGGTGGTCAGTAGTGGTTATGAAAATCACTGAAACGTCGATGCAGGAAATAGAATGTTTGTCTTTTCTAATGCGATAAGGCGCGCGGAGCGAAGTTGCGGTTCGATGGAAATGGTCGAGTTAAACGTGTAAGCGAGTAGAATGGCTCGGCGGGAAAGCACCGGCGTCATCTCGTTATCCGGATCCCGTCGTCTCGTGCAGCCAGTTCCGATTGGATTAACCGGAACCTAAGATTGCTCCCGTGTCGGTTCGTGGTAAATTTCAAAGTTCCAGACCACCTCGCCCTCCAGCCGTCGCGACGCCGCCCCCCGCGATGCCCGCGGACAATGGCTCAACTCTATTTTGTACCACGATGGCAATATTATCAGCCACCGCAGCCCTTTGATCTCGCAAATAGCGTCCCGCGAGCAAAGCGACGCTGGTTCATATTCCTTGTAATGAAATGCGCTTGTATAAGGGTAGAATGCACGTTCCGGATTGCAGGAAAAATTGTGCATGTCTTTGGAACCCCTTGTATTTGACTTTAAATGATGTTTGTTACTTCTTATGAATATTAAAATATGAAAACAGTCTAATTTTCGTCAAGAATTACCGAATTTTTATAGTTTTTTTTCCATTTTAGATCCGTTAGATTGAATCCACCATCTTGGGTTTAGATATTATCAAATTCTGACTTCAGATTTACGATCAGCGACTCGAAAAACCCTCGAGTAAGAAAATTCGGGTCAAAATATTGAGTGGAAAAATGTTTGACTGAAAGGGTTAAGAAAGGGTTTTGCGGAGAAATAATTCATAACACACGTGTCCCATAAGCCGAGCTTGAGCGATCGAGAACCGGGCCATCCACCCTAGATTATCATGCGAGTCTGTACGCGTGCGGAAGTCTAATTCGTGGCTTGATGGCACCTGCGTCGTAGATGGTAATTAGCAGGAAAGTCAGGAGCACAGGGTGCAGGAATCCGATATTAAAGCAAGAGTCAGCCGGATTAACAGAAGCCGCAGATTTTCTCCGCAGTTGGCAATCCCGGCTGCGCCTCAGGCTCGGCGTGCAATCGCCGTGAAGAGTTTCTCTTTTCCGTTGAAGAACTCGAGAGCCCCGAGAGAAGCGATTCACCGGGTGTGTCTTGTCATTAGGAACACATGCCGCATCGCCAAGTGGTTTTTCGGGGTGTCGGAAATGTCCCGGGTGTCAAACTCGACTGTCCCATTATTCAGGAGGAAGCTTGAGAACAAGTGGCTTTATCAGAGACACTTCAGAAGCCCCGGCGATACCGGGTCTAATCCGGCCTGCAGCCTCTCGCGTCGTCTTATCTAACAATAAGTATATCTATATTCGAATTTCTTACCGTCATCTTTCCCATTCATTTCCGTGCACCCTTTTCTGGCCATGCAAAATTTTCTTCCCCTCTCCGGTGCTGATGGTGTTTCGTTTTTTCCTCCCCTCCCCTCTCTCTTTATCTTTCTTTTTGTTACGTTTTTTAACGTCCCTCACAGCCGTCGTATAATTTATCGGGCGCAGGGCGAGTGAGAGTGTAAGACTGATTTTCATCGAAAGGAAAAAGGGGAATATAGGTAGGTAGTAGGAGCACCTCGAAGAAAAAACGATCCGTACACTGGCTGCGCAACTTTCGAAAGCAATCGGTCCGTAAAATTAATTTTCCCGAGCCAGCCGGCCCTCGAGGAAAAACATGCGAACCCTGCTAGCCTCTCTATTTCTTTACTTTCCTCTTTTTCTGCTGGGATAGCATCCCAGGAAAGCCCTGGCCTAGCGTGAATTCCAATCAGAAGTCCGATGTCTGAGGAAGTGGTCAATTGAATTCCAGTTCTTCCGGAAGTTGCCGGTGGTGGTGGTTCTTCTCTCCCTCTCTTCGTTTCTCTCTTCTTCCGCACACGTACACACGTACACCCTCCTCCTCCTCCTCCTCCCCCTCCTCCCCCTCCTTATCCTCGATGAAGAAGATACGATCCTACCAAGTTGAGGAAAATTCTCAAACCAATCCCATTTGCCTCTCGCGTCCCGCGCTCTCAGACCAGCGGAGCCGAGTTTTCCCTGAGCCACTAAAGTCGAGAGCCAGCCGAAAGCCCTGCACCAACCCTCTTCGCGGGTCGCACGTCATGCGATTCTTTCGTACGACTTACTCTGCATAATTCCCAAATGGAAATCCGTATCTGCGAAGGACTGGCGGGGGTGGCGAGGAAGTGACCCTTCAGCCAGCTTCTTTGATGTCGCCTTTGCGCTGATATTATTATTATTATTGTTATTATTATTAGGATTATTATTGCCACTATCATCGTCACTACCACCGCTCAGGGTGAACGACGTTACGCACGCGTGCGTAAACACCTGACGTATCCTTACAGAATGGCGAGGGGGGGAGGGGGGGGGGAGGTAACCGAAATCTAAGGCCCTTTCACATTACCTTTCCACGAGGGAAAACTGAACCCAGAGTAAATCTTAGCTCGAAATCATGCAAGCGAATCATGAGGAGATATACGCCTTGTGCCTCTTTGGTCTTCGTGGAATTCAACCCCTTTTCGGCGATACGAATTCAGCCGATTCAAGGCTATAGCGAATCGTGGATGATATTATTACCCACCGTTTTCCCTGCTCTGTGTTATACACTGCGACACACGGCCAGTGAGCTTTTCAGCCCCGTCGTTAGTGGCCCGGAACTTTGAGGAATTCGAGGACCTTCTTCTCAGGGATGAAAACTCCCCGCCCAAGTTCGAGCCAAGGACGCGCCAAAGCTCTTTTATTCATTCCTTTGTAACGGCAGTGTTTACGTGGCGAAAGGATTTATCTGTTTCAGCGAACATCCTGCCCCCCCCCCTCCCCCTCCTCCCCCCCGCCGCTTCCTCACTTCCCCATCAGCGAGACACTCTGACGTTGAATAAAGTTTAAATACGAAATTCCACGTCGTCGGATTTGCTCAAACGAAGTAGTATTCGTTCGTCCCCGCTCCCACGCTCTTGCGTAATCCCTTTTTGTGCAGCCACTGAATATCGTAATACTTATATAGGGACTGAAATAATCTCTCAGTATATCCTATTCAGTTTCAAAGCGGCGCGGCGGCGTCACGTATTGCTCAAGACTTACGTTAGAAGTGTATAATGCGCGATGCGAAAACTTGAATTTCTTGCTGAAGGTAGAAAGTAAGAATATAATAAAATAATGAACATAATTTCGTTCCAATAATTTGGGTAATGGATCGAAATGTTTGGAGTATTGAAAAGAGCAGTGCAATTCAGGGTAAATGTTTTAAATTGTAAAAGGGATGGGCGGAAATAAATTCATTTCTACTGAACACCTTTTTTTTTTTGCAAAACATCAAATTTTCCAACAACTGAAATAAATGAATCGATTTAAATTCATCGGGATTATTCATTTCAAAATACAACATGAAGAAGGAAAAAAATTATAAAGTTCAACTCACAAGCGTTTCGTATCTCATTTTGCCTATATCCACAGATTTGAAAATGAAAAAAAATATTGTAAACATGTAATTTCAGCATAAAATAAAACGGTGTCATATTTACGGTGAAGCGAATTCTGGTAAATTTTTAACCGATCGTAAAAACATTGAAACAGTTTGGTTTTGTCTCTATCCGTTTTTTCCCCTTGACGATTAAAACAACGTAATTCCATGTATTGATGCAATTTGCATTTCGAAGTCCATTGAAAAGTGAAAATTCTCTAACCGTGCAATGAATACGAAAAACTATAGGTAAAAAAAAAAAAAAAAGAAAATAATGAAAGAAAGAAAGATAAAAAAAAAGACATTCTATGAAACCATTTTTTCCACACGCTGATTTCAAAATGCAGGATGATCAATAAGCCTTGATCCTTGATCCTAATTACGCGGCGGTCTCTCAGGACCGAGCTTTCAGCTCTGATAATTATGATATTTTCCTCGGTAGCGAAAGGTGGGGCACACGTTTCACTTTGTAAGTTCTCGTCGCTAGTCGCGTGGCCCCCGGGGGGTTGGGGCGCGGCCGTGTTTGCTCTATCGACCACCGAGCTCTCCCGACCTCCCCCGACCAACCCCGACAGTCGCGAGCTCCGAGCAGCCTCCCAAAAAATGTCCAACTTTTTCGGATCAAGCCGAGTGATTCAATTGAAGAATTTGCAAGACCGCAAGTGTCTTTTGAATTTTTCGTGCTTTTTCATATTCCCTGCAACCACTTCACGCCTTCACACTTTAAAGTTATACTTTACACGAAACTTGTGATTTCAGACTTGATGCTACTTTCGGATTCCAATTTAATCAACCTTTGAGAGGAATACCATCTCTGACTCGTTGCTGAAGCTTTGTTCTTCATATTTTGGACCGATCGATCTATTCCAATTCGGAGGAAAACGTTGCAGAGACGATTTTTAAATGTTTATTGAACGGGTAAATCAACGAATATGGAGACTAGGTAAGCGAGGAATTCCAGTTTTCAGAAACCAACTGATAATTCGATTCGAATTGCATCAGCAAAAAAGATCGAATCTCATTTTTATCATTGTAATTCGATATCTGATAATCTGAAAATGATGCACTCTACAAGAAACAAAAAAAAAAGTGTTGAGAAAATTTACTCTGCTTGGTTCACTTGACTCACTTCAGTACCCACAACATCAAAGAACTTCCTACCTCTTTCAGTAAGAAGAAAATAAGTCTGTAAATATTTGCGGAAAGTTTATTACCAATTGTGATAATAAAACCACCTAGCCCATGAAAATTTGCATATTCAAACAATTCTCATCGTTCAAATCAACGGCTTGTCATGTTCCATGAGAACGAAAAGAGACAAATATTGGAAGTGGTACCTACTTCAAGGCATAAGCCACTCTTCGTTTGAATCGTGACCTCAAAAACGAGTGAATGCAGGGTCGAGTACTGGGTTGAAGGTCCCCGATTGCACCTGGAAAATACGTCGTGGACGTCGGCTGCGAAGCTACAATCGTGAAACAAGGGGACAGCAGGAACAGTGCTTGATGTTTAACTACGTAATTGGGTTGTTTGTTGACTCGTGTCTTGGGGTCTGCGGGAAGCATATAATTACTTACGTGGAGACAACGTTGGGCCGCGTTGTTCACCGAGGGCACGGCAGCCTTCCATCTTGAATTTTGTCTTCACGTACGAAACGTCGGAGAAATCGAATTAACTCCATAGTTCAAATAAGGCTTGAAGTTGCACGGCGACTAGAGCAGGTGCCCATCGACACTGGATGGGAACAATCGCTGCTGAATAGCAAATTGATTAAAATTGCACGTTACTGCATGTTGGTTTCCTGGAAAGGGATCTGCAATTTCTGCAATTTGTTCAATGTACTCAATCTCCGTCCAAGGTTCAATCGAATTGTGATCCCAATAACGTGGTACTCTGGTTCTAGTTATACTGGTCTGAATTCCTTTCCATTGAACATGGAGGACTTGTTAAGAAAAACCTAATGCGATTCTCGAGTCAAAGCAGCTTCGACTAGGACAACAGGAGATCCTAAAATTCCTCGAAACACGGCCGTTCTCAAAAATGAATATTGAGGATGTAAAAGAATAAGTGTAATCTGCGGTAAGTTTGTGAAATCGCTTATGGATCAGACGTAGCGTGTCGCTAATAGGTTAAATCCGTAATCCTAAGTAATGGGGAAGTTCCTGAACAAGAGTAGTAGGTAGCGAAGGTTGTGCGCTGGATGTCGGGACGTCTGACCCGTGTTCCAAAACTCGGTCCAGCCCCAGAATGTTAACGTCGTTAGCCATCGGCTGGGCTGTTTCACCAGCAGTGAAATTCCCTCCCTTCCCGACCATGCATTGCCACACGAGGGAAAAGTCAGACGACCAAATCCTTCCCCAGGCACTCACGTTCGATCGAGAGCAGTAGTATCCACCCCGAGATTCGAGGAGGAGGTCAAGACGAGGGAGAAAAGTCAAGAGAGAGAGAGGGAGAGAGACACGTAAACACGAGTAAAGGTTTTCAGCCAAAAGTCGAGCTGCGGAGAATGGGACTTGAATAGATCATGGGGTTCAAATGTATCCAGCAAGGAGGCAAGTGCAGCTCGGAATGCTGCCGCGCATATAGTGTTTCATAAGTGGCATGACAGGGCTCCGAGTCGGTGATAAAATACGGGAGCTTCACAGCTTCGTGTAGTCGGTGGCGAAATGGTCCACGGATGATTAATCAGAAACACCTCTCCACGACGAGACGCGCGGTGCGAAGCTCTCAAGCCAGTACCAGAAGCTGGCGACAATGCAGAGTCTCCTTTGTGTCGGATCCTGCTTTGTTTAATGGCTGATGAGATGAAACCTTCCGCCATCTTTATTTCTGATGTTGCACGTTCTCGTCGAATGGAATGCAATGCTTCTTCCACAACCGCCACGTTCCGTCATGATTATGACATTAGCTGGTTGTATGTTAATGCAGACCAATCAACCGCAGTCCATTACCGTTCTATCTTTGTTCCTTTTATTTCGTTTACGCGATTTTGATCTCTGTACCATGCTTTGTTAATCGAAGGTTCAAAGAGAAGGTGTAGAAAAACGCGAAAGGTTCGACATTTTTTTGGATCAGTAACGATGGACTGTTAAAAATGTCACTGGATCGTCGGAAAATGTCTTGGAAGAGTGATCAGGTAGGTGTGGGCTGTTGAATCCTTCAGATTAATGACTTTTAACAACACTAGGGAAAGGAAGTGAGCCAGGAATGAACCCAGGGATGGATCCACGTGGGTAACGTTGGGAATATCCTGGGGGAAGAGAAGGGAACGGGTACTCGGGTCGTTCTGTATCCTTCCGGAGGAAAGTCTGGGAGTCAGCTTATCGTGAATGATACATGAGAGGTCCCGCCGAGGAGAGTTGAGTCTAGGCGTCCATCCGTCCGTTCGTTCTTCGTAGAGACCGTATATGTACACACACACACACACACGTATATAGTTATATCATACTTTGCGTTGTGTGGAAGATCTGGGAACAGGCAGCAGGGTCACCACACGTAGCAATAATTTCCGAGGGCTTCGTGAGCTTCCATAATTTAGAAGTAATCTTCATAAAAGAAACAATGCACTGGACACCCGGCTGGCCGTTGGAAAAAGGTTACAAATTAAGGAGCCACTTTGGCCAACTTACACTCGATGCTCGAAAGCTGCAGTGGCCAAGTTACTGCCAAGCATTCATCGGCCCGATACTCGCTATAAAATGATACTGCTCCTTGACAAGGACAACCAAGGAAACGAGATCCAGTTGGAGCCAAAGCTTAGAAGATGAGAATTTCACGATTCAAACCGAACATTGAGTCTGTGTGCTTATGGTGAAAGTGTATGGAGGATAGCCCATCATTGATCCCAGCTAATGGATCCCCGATGTGAAGACCACAGTTTCCGCATGCGACGCGAAGGCAGTGCACGGAGCCCTGAGTAGTTTTATTATTCGATTTTTACGTTCTACCAGACTCTGTACCATACGATGCAGGTACACTTTTACACACGGCACTGCAGGCCGTGCGCTACTTGCGTCGAGCGCTTTTATATGGGTCTTTTATGACAACTACCGACCTATTTTGCGCCCATATACCCACCTCGCGTGGGCAACTATGGTGAACTAGCTGAGAGCTGGGGGAGCCAGATGGATGCCGGGTAAAGTGGTGGCGTTGGGCCCTTTTCCATTCCTCATTTTTTTTCGAAAGATCGGCGCCCCCGGCACGTTTCTCGGCCCATTTAACGAGCGACTGGCACAGTAACACCCGAGCATCTCTCATCCACTTCGCATTCATTAAAATAAATACGGATAATTAGAGAAGCGACCCTGAGACTCGTCCTCTTTATGCCATAATCCGGGATACCTTTAACCAAGTTGGGTCAGGTTAGGCACGCCTCGACGATGCGACGATGTAACCGGTATACCCGTAACAAGATACCTACTTCAATTTTTTCACCCGATGCAACGCGAAGCCCGGTCTCATCATCTTGAATTTCGTACCGAAATTCGAGGACGTGGTTCATGCCCTTTTTTATTTACCTCCGTCCTCGTTTCCCGGCATTCTTCGTGCACTCACGGACGAAGCCTTATGAATAGAAAGTCAAATTTTACGGTAAGTTGGCAAAGGCATGGATACCCAGAATCAACAGCTGTCCTCAGTTTCAACGGTGCGATACGAAGATGCCAGTCAAGTTGCATCACATTCGCAAGAGCCATGGGCCTGAGTGCACCATCGGGTTGGATCCTCGTCGAGTATCACATGGGAAATTCAGATCCTTTCGTCCACCTCAGCAGGCTTTATACACACGTATAGAGTTTTACCTGGGTTTTACGATATCGCGTCGCGTGGCTTGAGGCTCGACCCATCTACACCTGGGCACGATAGTTCCCATATAACTTTTATAGGGCTTGCACCACATTTCTCCCCTGCAAGAATGTCACAAATTGTTATACCTTTCGCGCTTCCACCTTATACCTGCAGACTGGCATCATCTCAATTCCTAAGCTATTCTCATGCAGGGTTTCCATTTGATCCTCGTCGAGAAAAGCTCTCACCACTATACGCCAAACTTATCTTCAAGCATTGTTGAAGATACCTATCAGTTGGCATATCCATGCGATTCTTGGAGTACAAAAACTCAATCTGGACATCGATCATATTCCTGCAATAGTACTAAGCCGAAATCCCAAGGTGATGTAGCCTTCCTGACCAAGATCATAAGTGTTTCAGTCTTTGTCTGGGTGTTGGATCGACCTTTCGAGTTCCGAGTAGCGCCGGGCGAAACAGCTCTCGTGGCTAAGCTGATCCGGTGGCTCCTCAGTGCAGGTTGAATAATTAAAGAGCTTCTCTCATGGCAACTGGGCGGGCGATGTAGCTCCGGGGGAAACGCCAGGACACCGGAAGGTCGGACATCTTGGCTGTCCGTATTTCGATTAATTTCAATTTTCCGACTCTTTACAGTTTGAAGTCGGAGGAATCGAATTTTCGCTGGATGTTTGAAAATTGATATCGTGATTCTGCTACGATAAGGTTGTTCTATTTTCGAACGCTTCAATCTCTTTGACGTGTATATAGAAAACCCCAAGAAAGTAAGTGTTCGTCGTTGGTCCGATTCAGCGATCCTTTGATACTCGGAGAAACAATTGCGTAATTTCGTTGGGATTCTAGAAAATCAAATGGAAAATATTCCCATCTTCGAAATATAAAGTAACCACAGAAAATAGCACGATTTGATAGCGCCAGCAGGATCGAAGGTTCGTTTTATATCGTCAATTGACTATACAGTCCCAGATGACCTGAGATAAATTCGTTGGGAGGTGGATTGACGCTCTCGCGGTTGGGATGGAAAAAATGATATTTCCAACTTTCCTTTTTTAAAACGATAAAAGTATTTACAGTTAGAGTTTATCGGCGGAGAGAGAATCGGGGTGGAGGGTCAGAAGAGCGGAGTTATTGGAAGCGTTGCGTATACCTGCAGGGGTTAAACTCTCCACTGGTTCGTATGAATGGTGGCAACACGCAATCCGGGCACCCGTTCGCATATGTCGAGCTGTCAACCCAGGCCGGGCAAACCGTCCTCCCATCTTTTTTACATTTTTATCATTTATTTTTGTTGTCGCTGTTGGGTTTTTTCGCTCCCTTCTTCCGCCCTCGGTTCGAAGGGCTGAACCCGAATCATCGGCAGGTTTTTTTTACCGATTCGAAGTACGCGTGGCGAGCTTTCAAGCGTGACTCCCTCCTTCGAAATTCCATATTCGATATCGCAAGCACTCAATGTCACATTTTGCACAAAGCGAATCGCAGAAAAACCCAAACCTGCATCTACTTGCACCCCGATTAGCAAGTCAAGAGAAACGTCAAGCTTTGGAAGAGAAAAAAATAAATACGAGAACGGAGAGAGGGAGAGAGAGAGAGAGGAAACACAAAAACCACAGTTTACCACACCGTTGGACGTTTTTCACGCCACTGCACAACGCGCAGCAATAAGTCTCGAATGTATAATAACACGCAGAATCGGGGGGAAGTTTCTTTGACGTTCGTTAAACGCATCTGGCTCACTTCCCTTACCTCGCTTCATTCACTCGTATTTCATCATCTCCGAAGATATACCAAGCGTAAAATACGTCACGGTAAGGGAATGGGGGGGGGGGGGGGGTGGGAGGGTTGTTTTTTGTTTTTCCCCTATACATTTTGACGGAGAGAGTAGTGCTTTCCGTGATATCCGTGAATTGAAACAACGCTCTTTGAATCGATTTTAAGGGGATGAAAGTGCAGAGCACAATTTTGATTTTTGCGTTGTTTTGTTGAAATTGCACGACAACCTCGTTCGCCAAAACGCATACAACTCTCAAACGTATTATTAAATTTAGTGACGTATAAAATTAGCAAATTTGTCGTTACTGTAGAGAAACGCAAGCGTGTACGGAATCGGTGAAATATTTATGTAAATACAGCAATGTACCAGCTGGAATAATAACGGTTGGGAAAATCTGAGTGAGTTAGTTGCGGGTTTCCTACTGCAGCCTGGAGTAAATGCGAAAAACACGGCTATTTTGCATAATTTACATACTGCAGCTCTTTCTGCAGCACGGAATATACATACACAGCTTTCCAAGTACATGAACGTACGATACACACACATGCATGTATATGTTACACAAGTTATATGTATATTGTATACTGTATATGCCCTGCAATTTCGGCGGCATGTTTTTTCTTCCCCCCACGATCATTGTTGTTCTACCCCCGTTATAATTTAGCTTTACAAATTTCACCCAGCTAACAGAAACATATAAATAAATATATTTCCGGTTAGAATATATGAGATGAGATTGGATCAACTGCATTTATTTAACTCGCATTAAAAACTAATTTACAACATTTAATCCTTTCACGCAGCCAGCTGTTTCTCTGACGATTTTTCTTCCCCAGATTCAGGTGTACAGAAACGACGAAGGAAGTCAGACTCCCTCTGACTAGACTCTGGACAATGTCAAGATTCTTTCACGACGAAAGGCACGAAAGCACTCGAGATAAAGCAGGGAGGGAATAATGGCACCCTGCACAGAGCTCAACGAGACAGCATCGCGCATTGAAGCTCGTGTATTACGGTGTAAACGCTTCATGGGATTTGAAACTCGCAGAAGAATTAAAGTCCGTCTAGCTAATCGTAAGTACTCCGAGTGTTCAGACTCATTTTTAATCCACGTTACATGTGACTGGTTGATGCATCAGGAAGATATTACTTAAATAAAACTGGCGTATAATTTTATCCTATCTTTGGGATGCACTGAGAAAACTATTTCAAAAACCACCCGCAAAACAACCCTTAAAAAAACTGCAAATTCTAATTTCATTCTACAAAATCATTGAATACTTTTTTTTTACTTGAAAAAACTTCATTTTATTCAAAGAAATTGTTTCAATGACTAGTGCGACGAAGTCTAAACGGACACTTTCATCAAATTCATTAAGTCGATTGATTGATTTTGCATCAAGATTTAATACCACGATGCCAAAAACTACTATAACCATAAAACTCTGATATCGATCCTGAAAAGTTATCATCAACTATTTTACTATTACACAGAGCCAGCAGATATATCCCATTGAATATACCTTCGAATTACGCATTGAAATACGGGCAAAGAAACTCAGTCGGTAATACACAGAGATATTTTCAGAAATGTTAGTACATAACTGAGGTGTAACATCGGTTGCCTATATGCCGGCGGTGTGCAGCTAGTTTCAGAGAAAAGCCCCGGTACAATCGTCGCTAAAACGAGCCCCGCGTCGCCTCGACGACGTATAATATAAGAGGTAAGTTTAACGACGTCGTGTCGGGACAGATGTAGGGGGTGTAGGTTTTATCCGTAGGAGTAACGACACGCGTGAGGAACGGAGTGGATAAGGGGTGCATGGCTACTGCATATAAAGAAGAGACGTTTGCGTTAGCACAGGACGAGAAGGGAGGGAGGGAGGGAGGGACGCTTGGCGTCGCGCATTGTTAAGTCTTCCGTCGAGCTTCCCTTTGTCTTCCCGTAGGAAATATGTAGCCAGGGAAAGCGGGTGGCGGCCGCATTGTTGCCAAGATTTTCGGGATTTCGGGACTCCACGAGCTCTGCGGGGTTGCCGGGGTGGGAAGCGAGTTTCGCTCGTTGGTCCAGGTCACCGTGGACGCTGGTGATCTACGCGCACGTTTTTACCCCCGGATCCGAACTGCGTCCATCCGTCTTCTCCCCCGCCGCGAGGGGGATGCCGAATTTTCCGACCCCTTTTCCCGCCATTCGTCCGCAGAGTTAGACCGGGAATTCGAGGGATCGGCTATCGGTCGGAGGTCTAGTTGAAACGAAAAATTGAGACACATAAGGGCTCATGTGCATGGGATTAGAAACAACTGAATTTATGGGTTTTCATAATTTTTATCGGAAGACTGTCTTGTCACAGTAGAGGAAAAAGTGAAAAGCCTGAATTTTGGTTGAAATATATTCTAGGTAATTGATAATGTGACACTTTTTGTTTCTGCCAGATGCCTATAGTTTGTTCAAATTCGATAAATAGTAAATCGATTTGATGTAATAAAATATGAATGATTATTGATCAATTTTCCTCAGTCACACTTGGTCAGTTTTTATTTCACGCCGATTTCATCTGACCGGGTTTATCATCTTGTGGAAATTGTTTTTTAATTCTAGAACTAGATTTAACCATTTAACCCTGTATTCCTCAGCAGTTTAGTCATATAATCGTCTCGAAATTTGGTCTCGTTTATATTTTGACTGAACGGAACCTCGAAGTTCTCAAAAATCCTAGATGAAAGATGAACCTAACGATCCTCACATCTCAGTTGCACTCGATAGAACCTCGATTCTGCGAGACCCGAAAAAACAAAAACTCAAGGATTAATGAAGATCTGAATAAAAAATACGGCTTCAAAGCATTCCGAATGTCAGATAATCGGGAGTTTTGTAAAATTTTGAGATTCAAACGGTGAGGTCTGTTTTACTCAGAATTTCCTTATCTAAGAAGACCTTACAACAACCTACATAAATAACTTGGAAATTTTCTTGAGGCACAAATGAAGTCTCGCGATACCTTCAACCATACGTAACATCAGTGTTAAAAATGATTGTGAATTTACTACACATTTAATCGTTGATTTAACTGAAATTTATAGAAAAAACATAAAAAAGTAATTTGAATTTACTAAATTGTGTGGTAAATTTATTGTACTTGTAAATTAAAAGAACATTAAATGTATGATGAATTCACTGTTCCGTATTCGAATAAAACTTCCAATGAAAGTGTAGGAAGTTCTATAAAGAAATTTTTAACAGCGAT
Organism: Diprion similis; assembly: GCF_021155765.1. Classification (NCBI taxonomy): domain Eukaryota; kingdom Metazoa; phylum Arthropoda; class Insecta; order Hymenoptera; family Diprionidae; genus Diprion; species Diprion similis. The sequence goes on along the minus strand of NC_060110.1, from coordinate 22,759,837 downwards.
CTTTCGCTGAACGAAACGACGAAGAGGTTGAAAAACTCGTCGCCGCTGAAGGTGAGGCATAAAATCCATGGATGTTCGTGTGTCACTCTCTAATGATTCCTGAAAAGCAGCCAACCTGCAGCGATAATCCATCACCATCAGGAGCTCACGCCTTCCAATTTACACGCCCGGTAATACCGCAGCACTTTTTTCGCTTGCCAGTTGCCACCGTGAAAACTGCGGCCGAGAAGACGAATTTTCAGAAAATTCGATCTCCGCATGGATCCTGTAGCCGAATCGATCGATCAGCCGAATTGCCACCCCCCCCCCCCCCCCCCCCCCCCCCACCACCCCCTGGGTTGTGTACATCAGCTCTTCTGTCGTCACGTGACTGCGCGGTAAATCTCTTAGTGGTATCAGAAACTCGGTGATCAGTTTTAGAGGGTACAACGTCAGGTCTTCCGGAACGGTACTCGCAATCAGCTCTTAGAAGGGAGTCAATCCTGACGTATCTTGAGGGAGTTTCTTCCCCCCCCCCCCCCGCACGAACATTTTTTAAAGAAAATAAATCTCTAGTGTCTAACCTTCTAGCAATTGGTTTTAGTCATCGAGAAATTCACAATTTGTGTCTTAAATTTATAATTTTGGAAAATAAAAGGGTCAATAATAATTGGGTCTAAATGCTTGTTTGTACACCGAATTTTCTTTTCATGGGAAGGACTAGATGCAAGGATATTTCTCATAACCCTGAATATCGGGTGGGGATTGTAAAAGAGAATCGATTCATGTGACAGGTAGAAACAAATAAACGAAAAAAAGAAAAAAAAGTTTTTGCGTTTTTCGCAACGATGATTTTGAATCTTACAGCGAAGTTTGGAGGACGTGTAACTATTTTCACATTTCGAAACTCCTTTCATGAGTGCGCAGCGGCTGATAATATTACAGATGTAAGTGGATGTTAAAGAATTTTTTTGGACCTCGTTATCACAGGTGACCAGTCAGGTATGCTCGTAGCTTTTGCCCGATACATATAAGCTCTCTGGCAGTCGGGTATTCAAACGTGCGAGGTAAAACCGGGATGCAAAAAACCAGAGGGTCGAACCGAGAAGGCAAAAAGTGGAATTCGTCGAGGCGGCCGCGGTATTATGTATAGGCAGAGAAAAGAAGGGAAGAAAATTGCGGTTGAAAGCAGGGTGAAAATTTTCATTCCCTTCGTGAGTAGCTAATATCACTTCGGTCTAACCACAGTTCGCGGTTTTCCTGTCCCACCTAATACCGACTCCGGTTCTCAGGCTGCGCGACGAGACAGTCGAGAGAAAGAGAGAGAGAGAGAGAGAGAAAAGAACGGGATGATGATGATCAAGGAGAGGAAGAGAGAGAGAGAGAGAGAGAGAGAGAGAGCGAGAGATCGGTGGTGAAGGAGGGGGAACGCGCGCAGTGTCACGTTAATTCGCCGACGAATGTGACAACCGTGGGCAGACGTCGCGACGCCCGACGTCGTCACCGCCACGTTTCATCCGTGCTTACTAATTGCGCTCGACTCTACGCGACGCGATGAGCTTATGCAGGCTTGCAGGATTCTCATCCTGGTTCAAAATTCTACCACCCATGCAACTATATGGCACTGATGTTTGTGACTCTGCCGTTAGCCTGGGACGCACCATAGAATTTTGGGGATGTATCGGATTTGCAGTCCCGTCTATAAGCAATTATCTCGGAAAAAGAGCGCAGCTGAGATGACAATCGAGTCTAATTTTGTCAATATAATGTTCAGTATGGAGACAGTATACTTAAGGAAATACTTAGATTTCGAGGACTCAAATACGCTGAGTCTTTTTTTTTTTTTTTATGTAACCGAAGAAATTAGAAATGATTTTCAAAACAGCGTTAACAGCGTTGTTTAAAAATCGAAAGCACACAGATTCTGATCATCTCTAGAAATAAAAACAACTCGTTACCACATTGTTGCAATTATTCCGAATTCGACTTGAAAAAAAAAAGGAAGAAAATCCTGCCGAGGAGTTGAAAAATCTGAATTTCCAATCAATTCGGTACCGAAAATTTCATACAAATTGCCTGAATACACATTGTCATATTTTCTTTAACAAAGAAAAGGGCTTTTCCAGCATGATTCAACCGCGTTGACTGAATAAAAGTGCAGAATTAATTTCCCCCTCGGGCAACGTTTTCCGTTAAAACAATATCATTCGCAGCCGGGAATTGTTGGGGAAAATTAATTCGTTCTCGTTCAAGTGCAGATTTTCATCGCCGTCGCATCTGACAGGCGCGCTAAAGTTTTTAACGAGTATTTTCTGAGCTGCAGGTGGTGAAATGCATGCGAGATTTGTCGTTTGATATTTGAAAACGTTTGCATGTAACTGCAACGTACATACATATAATAACGCGCGAACTTTCTCGAAAGTTTTTCACTCCGATTTTATTCCCTTCATCCTTTCTGCGCACACAGTGCCGGCTGTTGAATCACCTACGACCTTCTCCAAGATATTCTTAGGTACCTACTCCAATGTGAAAAGTAACTCGAATGCATTTAGCGTTATTTCCGCAATAATACCGTTGAACAAATATTTTCTCGCATCATTTCTGTAACATTACACGAGTTGCATTTATTTTATAAAATTAAACACCACACGTACATCGGCGTCTATGTGATATAGGTGAGTATGAATCTCATTTAGAAACGTTTCCGGCTCACGATGGTTATCCACTCGGTGGAAAACGCGGAACGAGACTCAACGATTAATTATTCAGAATTTTTTTAACGAAATTCTCTAGAGTGCATAGAAATATATTTTGCGAACTTCTGCACACGTTGATTATATCTGTAGGTGTGTGTGTGCAAATATAAAAATATAAAAGTAGTTTCGCTTCCGTACCCATCTACTATCAAATATTTATCTAACTTTTCATCGTATCTGCTTTTTTCTGCGGATAAAACCAACAAAAAAAAAAAATAAATAAAACGAGTGGCTAAAAATCAAGATTCCTTCGCATCGATATTTATTGAGACAAAATAAAATTCATTTACTGCACATGCCGAATAATAAAAGCTCAAGCATAATAAATTGTCCCTTTATTTACGAAGGGTTTTAACTAATCGCCGCTGCACCCGACGCAAAGATAATGAAGTATAATCGCATAAACGTCGTAGTAATCGCATCTTTACGAAGCGACGGCGTATATAAAATGTAAATATGACCTCTATAAAAGTCATTAAAACCCCTCGACTTACTATTACTATATCGCAGCAGCGCTATTTTCCTTCACGTTTTCCCATTTTTAATATTCTTTTTTCCCATTCTTTCTCACTGTTCTTTCTCCTTCCTTTCATTTTTTTTTTTTTTTTTTTTTTTTTTTTTTCTCTTTGATTATTTTTCTTTCTTTCGTTGGACGGAAAATAAAATATTACCCGCGCTATTCCGTGTCATTATGTATTCCGCTAACGATCCAAAAACATGGAAAAATGAAGGAATGAAAGTAAAACACGAGAAGTGAGAGAGAGAGAGAGAAGATTTTGTTATTTCTTCACACTTTTTTTTTTCATTTTTGGGAGCGAAGAGAATTTGTCGAAAAAGGCGAAGGTCTTAAGCCCTGCTTTGCCATTTTCCATCCTGCAATAACTTAGAAATGTATAATGTTAATCCCTGCGCTAGGTTTTACCCAAGAACGAAAAAGCCTCGATAATTTAGCGAAACTGATGATCAGAATTTTTGTAAAAAAAAAATAAAATATGGCTTTGTTCCCGTGATAAAAAGACGAGTTTTTCAAACCTGATGATGAATCGTCTCTTTACACGATTTTGACTTGTTTCCTCTCCTTCACCGAGAGCAAGTCCGCCCACTTAGAAAGTCGACTATTATTACCATACGAACGTTGCGAAAGGCGCGCGTAAGGGTCGCCAATTATTCACCGGATCCAAATATGGAATCGAATGTCTCGCTTCGATGGATTTGCATTTAAAAATGCACCACGTCCGAACATCCAGAAGCCTTTGCATATGGATTTTAAAACAATGAGTTAACGCCCAGTGTAATGTATAAAGTCCAACCTTTATTTTATTACTTCTACAATTATTCCAAAATTCGAGGTAATGTGCAGCGATTACATCAATTTTATCCACAGTTCAAAGCTTCTCTACGAACGAATGAATCGATAAAAACCGATTCAATTCACTTCTTCCTTGTTTTTTCGATCGGTTTTCTAGTTCGAGAAACGACGCAGTTTCGGCGCTGCTGCAGTTTATGTCAGGCGAGAGGCTGCAAGGCTTTCGCACCTGTTGCGAATTACTTTCAACGCTTGGAGTGTGTGTGCAATATGCGTATAACTGACGTGAGTGTAATTTTATCGGCTTACAGATGAGACTTGAATATCTAAACAAACTCCGATGACGAGCGAAGCTTGAATAATGCACACAGTAATCGCAAAATACCGTTCGGTTGACTAAAAGTCACGTTACGCGGCCATTATCACGATTTTCCACAGCTTGAATAGAATTTTTTTCAACTATCGTTAAATTTTTCACGAAAAAAAAAAATAGTTACGGTACAATTAAAGATGTGGAAGAAAAAAAATTGGATTCACGTTTGAAAAAATTATCAGATTTTTACAAGAAAAAACTAATCAACTAATGAATAAATAAATCTAATGAATGGAATATCAGAATTCAAGATTCTGACTGACAGAACTTTTCTTTTAATTTTCCAATATCGCATCGCTGTACTTTCATTTTTGCTTTATTTTGTATATCGAAACTGTATATTCCGTCAGCTTTTTCCCTCTCTTTATCGCTCCGTATTTATCTGAGACGGACATCTTGGGCTCAGATATGAGATAAAAATTTTCAAATAAAGTTATTGGACTGCGAGACGCGCATAGTTTCCTCCGTGGGTTCCGGAAAATACGTCACTCGGGCAAGTAACTGCGGAATTTTCTTTCCATAGACCTCGTCAACTGTGCAGAAGGAGGAGAAAAAGGAAGAGGATAAAGATTGAAGGAGACGAAGAATGAGAAGAAAAAGAACCCTCGACCAATGGCTTTTGTTCTCCAAGCCTCTTCCCTTTTCTGTCTTGGCTGTTTTTCCAAGAGCCAAGGGCTTAACATTCCACTTTCTTGCTACACGCACACATGCCTTGAAAAGTTTATTAAAATATGTTTGTGCAGTGACGGAGAGACTCGAGGCTACTAGTTCAGCTAAACTCTACCTTGAATGACTCGAAACTCGAATTTAACGAAGCTTTTCAGTAGTTTCGGGTAAAAAATATCGCCTGAGTTATTTAATTTCTGAATTGCATTTTAAGGGTGAATCCATCCTCCATCTTCAAGAATCTAGACTATTAATTTCTCCTTTTATGTCTGTATCTTTTGAACGATTAAGTACCTTAGAAAAACAACTAAACTTTGCAGCAAAAATATCCTTTCAAGAGTTTAAAAATCTGTCATTTTTCATTTGCAATTTTTCTTAGCCACACGAATCGCGATTTCCGAAAAAGAATAATAGAAAAATTCCTTGGACGAAGGAATCGCACTTCCATGTTTAACGTGCGACTCAGCAATTCTCTAGCCGATTATTTCCTTTGTTCTTACAGGCGTTTACTTTGATCGGTTGCAGAGTATCGCAGAAGGAAAATTCAGCTCGTGGCAAATGTCTGTGAATTTTGCAGTTACTGCGGGAACGTATGAAACGCCGCGCTTTGAATGGAAGTGGAAATTTCAAAGTATTGTTATGTATTATATATCCGCACGAGGTGAATCTGAAGTTATATATATATATATATATATATATATATATATATATATATATATATATATATATATATATATATATGCAGGTGCATAAAACGCGCGGAGAATCGAGAATTGTGCATTTAGAGTGCACCAGCCGCAAATAATAACGTAGAAAAAGCTCCGATAATCCGGCGCCGCGACTTGCGTGGTTTAAAAAAGTTGGTAAAATTTGTATATCTGCACTTTCACCGCAATAAAACACTCGACGATTATTTATTTTACAGCTCCCATTTCATGCTGCACGGCACAGCGTATTCGTGGATATTATGCCTCGAAAATTACACGCGACTGACTCGCTATTCGAGACTCATCAGAGCTAATCAGAGGCGGGATATCGCAGGATGTTTTGTTCTCGTTAAATCGCTCGCAAGATTGCAAATAATAATATATATATTCTAGAATGTGTACTAAGGTAACTTATTTTTGAATTTTTTATTTTTTTTATAGATGCTACCAGAAAATTTGATCACAAATATTGGTAAGAAAAAAAAAAAAAAAACTGTCGTAAAATTTTTTTTTTAAGATGTGTTACAAGTTTTTCGAGTAGCACCTAAAAAAAAAAAGACGTTAAAAAATGAGCCATCCTTATATACTTAATAGTAATCGAAAAAAATTTTTGGCCAATTAATTGTAACTAGGCATGAGAGGCGTAAGAATTTCGGGTAATTTTATACTCAACGTATTCGAATCAGTGGCGAGCTTTTCGGGCCGATGGGAAGGCCGGATTAATTCGGCGGATCGCGTAAAACGGCGATATTCAAAACCGAGCCCCTCGTTAGCCGTACGGATCCAGCTGAGGGTACTCAATTTTTTTTTTTTTACAATTTATTCTCATTTTTTTACGTCTTTATAACGATTTTTATCTACCTCTCGACGGATCGTCGGTGTAACACGTACACGCTAGTTTTATTTGATCCGTGTAACGAGTCTATTAACGATAAAAGTAAAATACACAAAAGAAGAAAAAAAAATAAAATAAAATAAAATGGAAATAGTAAAAAGGACAGAATATTTCGAAGCGAAACAAATGTACGGTTAACGATTAATAATCAGCGAAGAAGAAAGTACCTATTCATTTTATCAACAAATGTATAATCTACACCAATTGAGTTCACGAAATCTTCGTTGTTGTTATACCTTGAATTTCGATGTTATCAGAATTATTTATATTTATTTTATCACAAAATTCTTACCTCTTGTCTAAAAAATATCAACATCTGTATTATACCTTCATTTCTAAAAAAGTAATTGATTACTTAATTTTTTTTTTTTTTTCAAGTCAACTGTCTTATATACTGAACCCCATAATTTCAGTTAGTATAATTGATTACACAGGCGAATCAAAGGATTTAAATTGAATTATAACGACGAAAGGAATATAATATCGGTGAATATTTTTTGGCGTATAAATATTTGAGAATTGAGTTTTCTCGTGTAGCTCGCTGAGAATTTGATTACGATAATGGAGGTCAAGCTCGCGAAGCAACGATTATCGTACTTTTACACATTTGCACTAATTATACAGCCGGACGATATGTCATATATATATATATATATATACATAAATATGTATAATAAATATACGTATACACAGGCTGTTCTAGTATATATATATATATATATATATATATATATGAATATATTTATGTCGCGGTGGTAGGCCTGATCGATCGCACCATTACAGGCTCTCGGCACAATGCGTTTCAACTTTAATATATCGAGGATATTCCTGTTGAGCCGAGAGGGGGAGGAAAGAGGGAAGCGGGATCGGTTTATACAGCTGCCGAAATTGCAGACATGAAAAGCTTCGACCCATTTTCAGTACCTACCTAAATAATAAATGGGCAGGAAAAAGAGATGACAAAAAGTCACCTCAGAGTTTTCATTCGAGTTTTCTTTGCCTTTTCCCACACCGCATCATAATACGTATAATGGCTCCGCGGGTTGATAGTTCTCGCATTTCTACATCGCAGGATTCCGCAATTTCGAGCTCCGCGGAATTGCAATTCGCCGGCTCAAGTCAGCCGCGAAATTTTCACTCAACGTTTTCCCGGGGCTGCTGGTGTGGATATTAAATTTTGACAGGGCTAATTCCGCCCCTCCGCTTCTTCGAAACGATTTCAACCGTTGTAAATGAGTAACACTTGTACGTTTCTTCGCTCTCTATCACCCTCCAGACAAAAAATTTTAAGGGAAAAGGTCAGACGTTTGGAAATGAAAATCGAATTTTTCTCAACTGGGTGAAAAAACGAATTATGCAGTTGGGTAAAAATTATGAAACCCTTACTAAAAACTTTGAAAAATTGAAGTTTATTTTTTCGATCTAAAATTAATTGCTGATATTAATTAACGAGCTGAGAAGTTGAAGAATGCACCATACATATGCGTGATAAATTTTTTGGGGAAAAGTCAGATGTGCTTTGGAATATCGTACACTCGTGCAAACTTAAGTATCTTTTCGCGGAAATCCCTGTGAAGGAAATCTAGAAAATAAAATGTCTGGCGAGCGAGGCGAAGCGAGCACGAAACGAGGGAGTGAATAGTTGAAAATTAAAGTAAATTCACTTGCAAGAAATACGGAGTCGGAGATACCAAGGTTCTCTGATTCCCGGACCCCCGCCCCGCCACTTTTGCATTTCATCCCCTGACGCGTTTCACGCTTTTTCACACGCGAGAATCAAACGGGGTGCGTTCGAAGCACAGTTTGCTGGTCTTCGCTGAATCGTAAAAATTGTGATTCCAACCAATTCCCGAAACATTACGCGGAATACATAATTTAAGGATGTATCTCACGTACATACCTTGCAGACGAATCGTGCCAATGCGCGTCTGTAATATATTCGGGACTCTGGATGCTGATTGGCGTGCAAATTTCGCGCGAATTTAATTTTCCCGCGTTTCTTTGAGTCTGTATTATACTGATGATGATAAGTAAAAAGTACGTTGATCGGTCCCATAAAAGATTCAAGTACTTACCGATTCGGCTCAACAGCAGTTGTTCGAATTCGCCAATTTCTGCAGCCTCTGGAATCAGAAGGGAAAAAGTGTAAGTTCGGTTTGCGTTGCGAATAAGTATAAAAGTTGCGGGTGTATTTAACGAAATTGGAACAAGCCTGTTGATATTTTCTGGAGAGATACTGAGAAGTAAAATTATGGCGTAATGTAAGTGGCTTGGGGTTGAAAATATATCAACATTGGATTTTACTATTAACGATAATTTGAAGTGAGAGCTGCATTTAAACGACACGATTAAAGTTCCTGTCCTGATCCAGCAGCAATTATGATAAATATTCGCGCCCTACAAACTCGTAACGACGCTGGTAGAAAATTATTGAGCCATTCCTATGCAAAGACGTGATTCCGTAGCCACTTTCGAGGGCTAATGTGAACGAATAGATCCTCGGCAAAATTTATATCAGCTCTGTCGATAAAGTTTACATTAGTTCCTCACGAGTGCAGAAAGATGAAAAAAGAAATTCGCATTTTTTATACACAAACCTCAAATACAGAATAAAAAATAGTTCAAACAGGTTGGCTATTCGAAAATTGATCCTGTTTACGAATTTAATTACGATTTAGTCGAAGACACGTTGAATATTTATCAAATTATTTTGTTCTGAAACTATAAATATCTCTCGAAAAATATAAAAATCGAATTAAATATGAGAATTGTTAACAAAATCTTGGATACATGAAATTGCCAATTTAAAACGCTTCAGAATGATTAAAAGTTGAATAGATTCATTCAATTTCATTCTACGATGGGTAATTAATCTATCTACGAGACTTTTTTCTACAAATTTACTGAAACAATTTTCTTGTCACGTTAGCATTGTTAAATAGTTGTTTTCACAATATTGCACCGATATTTATTGCGACCAAGAAATTTTTAGGTTTAATTGACAACTGAAAGAAAAGAAAATCCGTTCTAGCGAATTTTTAGAAAATAGTTTTTGTGAATAAATTGAGCCATTGCAGAATAAAATCAATCAAATCTACTACATTTTTGACAATTTTGAAGCGATTTGAATCGAAGCGTCGATATTTAAGCGAAAAATAATCAGTTTTAGTATCAGTTATAAACATAAGTCATCAAGAAACTTTTCCACTATTAATATTTGGTTTCAAATTGACGGTTAAAAAAAAAAAAAAAAAAAAAATCGATTAATCGATCAATTTTCACCGATTCAATCGAGTCATGTTCGATTATTTTTTCGGCTTCGATTAATCGACGGATCGATTATTTTCAGCTTAGTGGGCATCGCTATTCTATAGCTGGCCGCGGTTTTCCGAGCCGATAACTCAGCCGGACATCTCTCGCAAAGTCCTGGACGACGCGACGGGACGCGACGGACGCGGGTCTCATAAATCATCCTTATACGCCCTATACTGTTTAGCGGTAAGCCGGCTTAACGAATGACAGTCACAGTAAAGGACTTCTTCTTTTCAAGATAAATAACTGTAACGTATACGATACCGTCAACGTTATACGAATATTATATATATATTAGGGTGGCGCAAAAAAACCGACTCTTTTTTTTTTTTTTTTTTTCTGAGTCTCGTGTGACAAAATGTTAGTTTTTGATGTTTTAAGAGCCCACTTCGAAGGACAGTTCAAAAAAAATTTTTAAGAGGTCGTTCTGCATTTTTTAAAACGTTAGAATCGTCAAAAATCGATTTTTTTTTTACATTTTTTTTCTCGTTACGGTATAATTTTATAGACAAAAAAAAAAAAAATGAGTTTCCGAAAGTTTCAGTTCAAAATTTGAATTTTGACAGGTCGCTCATTATTTTTTTTTCATTTCTTGGTCCATTTCTTTAGATCTTTTCGAGCGACCTTTTAATATTCATATTAAAATTTCATAAATTTTTTTTCTTCAATTTAGTAAGAAAGAATCGATAACAATACACCACGACATGAATTAAAAATCGAACAAAATACTGAAAATATAATTTTTTTAATTTAATTTTTTGACGATTTTTGACATTTTAAAAAATTTGGAGCGATCTCTTAAAATTTTTTTCTTTGAGCTGTTCTTTGGAGTGGGCTCTTAAAACATCAAAAATTAACATTTTGTCACACGAGACTCAAAAAAAAAAAAATAGTCGGTTTTTTTAGCGCCACCCTAATATATATAATATCCACACGCATGTTTCTCGAGATTGAGATAAAAAAAAAAAATTAAAAAAACGGGATACGAAAAAGTAAAAGATAAATGTTATTTAAGGATGGGAAATAACGCGTATAAGGTACATCGTGTCATTCTGAGAATTTCAACGTCCGCATAGTCGCGCGTTTTTTATCTATCTATAGGTACATAGAAAAGCTCCTACAGACTCTCCATTATACGATATTACAGGTTTCGCGGTTGCGGTTTCAGTTACTTCCCCGCACCGCAGCATAAAGCATCCTCATTTTCCCTCTTACTTTATGCCATCTTACCTTAAACCGCAGAGCTAGTCTACCTACATATATTCACATCGAATGCACGAACCGCCTTGTTCGCGGGTACCTCGTGCTATTTTTTCATTTCGAATGTTTTCATTCAATCGGATTTTCTTATTTCCTGAAATTATTCGCATAGCTTCCGCGGTTTCTTGTATTATTTTTTTTTCCTTTCTTTATTCGTTGATAATTTTTCTTTCATGCTACGTTCAATTTTCAAATTCATCAGAAATTAACATAAATAATTATGGTGCAAATTTGCAGATGAATTCTTCCTAAAGTGAGTATTTAAATAAAAAATTTCTTCACACTCTGCGTTTTTTATTCTAGCTTGAGATGAAAATTTTCTTCACTTGTTTTTTAAAAGACATTGATCGAATTATAAACGTCAATTTAACTTCTTTGCATGTACATTCCACATTCCATTATCTTGTCGAACCTCGACTGACGAGCAATTTCAGAGAACAGCATGCAGCTAGTAAGCCGTTGAATTTTCGTAGTAAAATGTTAATTCGCTTTTGAACGCAGGTAGGTATCCGAGCTGTGCATAAAGCTAATTAATTCTTTGTTCCCAGGAAATATCCCGCAGGATGTTGGAGTTTGAACCGCGGTAAATCGAGAACATTAACCCGGAGGCAGTTTACGCGAGAGAATAAAAACATTGAGACAATTTGCAATGCCTGGAAAAGTAGAAGATACGGAAAACTTGATTTTCACCGCTCCTTTATTAACGACTCGACTCCTCCGCTTCCGGCTTTTATAAAAGCCTCGAAAAAAAAGAAAAGAAAAGAAGAAGCAAAAAAATAAAATAAAACCCACTCTTCCCCGCATTATAGCGATTTCACCGCTTCACCGAGATCAACGTAAGTTATGAATACTGATCCAGCAGAGGAAGCTGGATAACCTCCTGCCCTGAGGGCTGTCGGGACAGTAATTCTGGGAAACGATAGCTGAAAATCGAGGAAAGTTATCGAGCTTTTACTCTGCGCGCCGATAAAACTCGGAATAAAAACTCGAACAATGAGAATATTTAGTATATATATACATATAAATATATGTGTATGTATATATATATTCGGCTCAGCGAGTTAATTGCTCGTGATTTTCACGAATCCACAAAACCGGCGGGGCTGAATACCCGGATTGTATTTCTGCAGCAGAAATTGGAGGAGTTTTAGCATCCTTATATTTTACAGAGAAAAGTTTAATCGAGCTACTCGAGTTCAAAGCCACGACAAATGCGACCATCATGCCCCCCCCCCCCCCCCCTCCTGTTTCTCCACTTCTCCTCGACTCCCTAATAATTCCTTACTAGGTATTGCCTGAGCCGAGAAGCCTTTGCAATATTTTATCGCTCATTATTCGCTAACTTTGAGAATCACTGTTGTCGTCATCATATTATTATTCTTATTGTTATCGTTGTTAACGTCTAGCATCGATAAATTATTTGATTATAAATATTCAGTTTGTATCCTTGATTAATCATTATTCAACAATGGCTTTCTGGTAACAAATTGTGTTTCAAATTTTAGCATTCAACTCAATGACTAGGATGGACGATTTGGCTAATCACAATAATAAATATTTTGTTAAATCTCAGTATGAAGTTGAGCAAAATTATTAGTAAAACTTTTTAAACCTGTCTCTCTTTCCTATTATATGAGATATTAATAGAAAATATCGAAGAGGACTGACGTATAGTTATTATACAGAGATAAGGAAGGGAGAAACGAATGAGAAATGAAAAAAACTAAATGAATAAATAAATAAAAATAAAGATGAAAAATAACGGAGAAAAAAAAGAAAATACTCAGCGCTCAGAAAAGCAGCGGTGGAACGGTGTATGAATACATCTTCCTTCCTTTCAACGTTTCTCTCAACATTTTAAACAAAGTTTCAACCATAGCCAGTGCAGATGCAGGCGAATAGCGATGCAGAGCTCGACGGGCTGAGTAGCTCTGAGCATAAGTGTGAATACATAAAAACTGAAACGACGACATGCTCTGACGATGAGGTGAGTGAGTGAGGAGACAGGGTAGTTACATTGTGTGCACGGGAAACGTTTCAAAGAAGGCATGACAATAAGTCGGCACGAGTAATGCATTTCCCGATAGCAGCTGAATTATGTAATGTATGTAAAGGGTACAAAAAAGGTGGGAAAAGTCTGACTCCTTTTTCCGTGAATGTGCAGCAATAACATCGCTTTGCCGAGGAATTATCCCTACAAAGGCACATAAATTTGATCTGGAATTAGTTGATGAATTTTTCAACTCCGTCATCAAATATTTTGGGATTAACCAACATTAATCAACCTCTCTCTGTCTCTCTCTCTCTCTCTCTCTCTAGCTCACTACCTATTTTTAAGTCGTTGTTATTTGTACATTTATAAATTAAAATGTAGAACAAAAATAAATAATATAAAATCGGACAATAGTCGTAGCAAGGTAAATAAATGTCAAGCGATAAAACGGAGATAAAGAGATAAAATTGTATAAGATTGAAGGTAGAGCGGTTATGTTGAATTCTTAGTTGTGGGTGATAATAACGTGATTTTACTAATTCCTTTATGGAAAAGTGTCGTGGTCAATGAGTAGTTTATTTATTGTTACCTGGACAGGATTTACATTACATTATCACTTTTACGAACGTTATCACTCCTCACACACCGACTCTATCCTTCGAGATTCGTAAGCCTACTGCCTCATCCGCTGATCCGTTCGATCCTTCTATACAGTGTTTACTATATTCGTAATACAATACATTATCACAAGCTTATCTGTTATTCTCTGTACCAATAATTTCTGTTTTATTTTTTTCCTTTTTTGTTATTTTTGTTTTATTTTTTAAATATGTATTTACGCGTATTGCTGAATTGCCCTTTGGCCCACGTGGGCCACGGCATGAAATAAAATGTAATCTAATCTCTCTCCATCTTTGAGATAATTATTTAATATAATTTCTCGCGTTTTAATGGTTCTCATTAACGATATTCTCGCTTTCGTAATACGTTTCGATAAATTTGGCGAGCTCATATCGCTTTAGAATGGCCAGCTTGGCCAATTCCTTCAAATTGACTGATGGTTCGATTTCCAGCGTGATTCCGCACGGTTAGGCACTTGATTAACCGAGAGTGAATGCGAGCCTCTCCTCAACTCCGATTAGTTCGTAAACCAGCCGCAACACTGTATCACTAGACGTGAACGAGAGAACGAGCCGCCTGAGATGTCGGAGAGGGTCGTCTGCTCGGATACATAGAATGATACGTTTCTAATTGCCTATGGTACATCCGAAACACTTGATACCACCAAGCAATCACTTACTCGACGCGAGAATGCAATTCAATTGCATGAAGTAGTTCCACCAGACTGCAATATATCTCATACCACAAACCATGAAATCATCAGGAATCGATGCATCCGTCTGGACTTTCCAATTCTCCACCTTATGGTCCCCCATGAAACTAATGGTAGAAGGTCAGAGTTCAGCCGGTTACAGACCACCTCGCATGCTCCATTATGGAACACTGACAAGACTGCAGTGTCACTGATGATGACGACGGAGAGCAGTTGACAGCGGGGTGGAATATTAGAGGGTGAAGTTGACGGTCTTTGAAAGGCAAGGAGCCCATGAATAGGAATGGACTCTTTTACTGGCTACTTACTCTAAAAGCGATCTCAGCAAATTCCCTTACGTGGGTATAAAGTGGGCGGGTAAGGTGCTCGGAGCTTTGATGGTGTGTGGGAAGAGCGACGAAGTAACAAAGCGACGAGGCTAAGCCGGGACATCATGCCTTGGCGTTACACGTTGGAAGGAAGGTAGTCAGGTACCTACTGCCCGAGGGAAAAAGCTGGACATCTATCTATTCGTCCACATCCAGGTTCAGTTCCATCCTCACTCCCGGGACACACTCTGCACGCATCCCTGGGAGGGTGGCTAAGTGATGCCACGTGTGTCTAGACGCCGACTTCGTCTATCCGTCGTAGTTTTTCACTGGCAGTGTTCACACGGCTGAAAGATCCCACGAGGACGCACCCTAGGCACACCTCGACGTAGGTCAGTGCTCGCTTCCCGTTTCTTTATGCGGGACCGTAAATACCTCGGCATGTTTGCATTTTACCGCAACTATGCATCTGCGCCAATTAGATAAAGACGGATGCGTGGGGGGGGGGAATTGGAGCGTGTTTCCGGTTGCGGTGAGCTTTCGTACAGATTCTTAATTCCTGCGATTGTCTATGAAGGTAAAGGGTTCTTAGGATCATCTGGAACCTTGGAATAGAGGAATGATTTCTTTGAGGGTTGAGATGTTCAAATGGAAAACACCCTGCGACAGGTGGCATACATTTCAATTAGCGTAGTAAACAAAAACGCCTCTGCTCGGTCGTGCAAGCTCTATACACGTACGTATGTATGCGTGACACTGTCAGAGAGCGAGGAGGAAAATACACTAGACGAGGTATGAATACACGCTTTTCCATGAAGATGCTATGGGTGTAATTACGTAGTACCGTGGTACTAATTACGAAGACCGCGTGTGAATGAATAGAAGAAAGGGGCTGTTCATCGTACCGGCATGTGTGTGTGTGTGTATACCATACTCGTGTGTATGCATACGTACTTACAATTCCATTTCCCACGTTTCGCATTACGTAACAGAAAAGCATTTCTTCGTCGGAGGTAAGAGTCAACACCGTGAAGAGGGGCAGTGCAAACGATCGTAACACAAGATCCCCATGCCCACATTATTAACCATGTATAATCATTTCCAAGTATAGAATTACACCTGCTTAGCATGCTATGAATATGCGACAATTTCTACGGAATGAACAACGACCTTATCATTCAACAATACAAACGAATCACGTACTTGAATCATACTTGAAGAAAATTCTCACGAACAATATATCGAACGACGTTAATTTTTAAATACTGCAAAAAACTGATCTGAAAAAGACACCAGACATCCATCACATTTTGGCACACCATGAAAGTTACATCTGTTTAAAAACTGCGTCCCAAACGTTGCTAAGGTACCCGAAGGAACCATTTCGCCATGCCTCGAGGACGTAGTAATCTTGAAATTTGCATGTAGATTCGAAGGCAAAGGACAAGAGTAGCCTGGAGGTTGACGTCAAGTATGTTGTGAGCAACGATTTGTCAATGAGCTAGAGTTGCATGACCACCCCGTGACGTGAAACACGCCATAAACGCGTCTGAAAAGAGTCTATCAGCGTATCATTCTCCGGTATAAACGGTGGATGAAACTATTTTGTTCGAGAGTAGTTGCGTCGGGATTGCATTACCGGTGATGCAGCCATCTCTCTCTCTTTCTCTCTCGGTTTACTGCTACCTAGGAAGCCGGAGATACTCGAGGTGCGAGGATGGGGTGCAGCTTTGTGAAACCAGCTTTCGAAATGAACGCTTTTACAGGTTTGCCCCATAGCGCTGAATGTATCCTCTTGATCCCCTCGGCTCTTTGCATCGGCTTGACGTTAAACTCTACGAATTAACCCACCGTACGAAAGCTCCCGTAGGTATCAGACCGTCTATCCATGCGTTTTCAGAGCCCTTCTCTGCCAGTCCATTTTCGTCCGTGAACAAGTACACACGGACGTATAGCTAAAGGTTTTGTGCAATTCATTACACTACCACTCTCTCTCTTTCTTTTTCTCTCTTTTTCTGTAGGTAATATACATTCTCACCAAAGTTAGAGCTCGCGAATTGATCCTCGAATGCTCAACTGACCTTGGACTGGGGTGGATTTCGTTTGGTTAAACACGAAAGTGCTTCCGGGTCAGCCGAGCCGCCTTTATTTTCGACTTACCGGCCAGCACGTCCCTCCATCACCTGGTCCCATAGCCTCTCCTCGTTATGTGAGATATCGTTGGTTCAATCCACCGTTGATATCCGACACCCTTGCGTCCCGTATCCTGATACAATGATAACAGACCTTCGAGGGAGAAAATTTCTGGCGAACCTTATCCTCAACACCGTGCACTTTGACCCATGCCGTAACGATCTGCACTTTTCTAGGTCTTCCGATAACGCGAAGCGACTTGAAGTTGTTAAAAACGATTTTTACATCCCTTGACGTAACGGCGTTGGTTAACCCTGTCCAGCGATCATCCCTTGCTTCTGGCTCCTTCACCTCAGGCGGAAATGGAATTGGAAGAACGAAGGAGGAGAGAGAAGCTCCCAGTTCGATGGGTAATATGATTATTCTGCTTTGGCGGGTGGTCCCGAGACGCTGTATAAGAGAAACTTTAGAAGTTTTCAAGGGGCGGGGGGAGGGGGAGGGGGAGGGCGAGTGGCATAACCACTCCAAGATAATGAAACGTTCCACAAGTTGTCGAGTGCTGCGGCTCTGAGCCTGAGCCACTTCTATCCTCCTGCAGCTTCTTCCTGCGATGGATGGATGGAACAAGAGGCACCAGCGCTGCTGTTCGAGGAGAAGGTGGAAGAAGGAGTTTCGGCCGCCACTAGTATCTCAATAATATTAATGCATTTCGAGTTGCCGGTCCCGCGTCGCCCTGGTCCTGATCCTTAATATACTTTTGCCGTTTTACTATCACCAAGAAATTACCACACGCCTGCCAATACCAATTTCCTTTAATTTTATCGATACCAAAAATACTCGCCAGGTTTTCTCTTTCTTCTTCTTCGTTTATCTTTCCATATGCGTTTACAATTTCATTGGAAATGCACTTGATACGCTGGAACGATTCTTGCTTCGAGGTTTTTTATTCTTTCATACTTTTTTTTAATGACTTTTTCACAGATGTTTTATGATTTTTATTCTCTGCGGTGTCGTTGAAATTACTCTTGAAGCATACCGATGGAAATGGTGAAAACGTTGGCACTGAAACTGTTCAGAAATCGTATTAAAACCTCTGAAAGTTTGAGTGCAAGTCTTTCTCAACCGTGAATATATTACAACAAGTGCGCGATAATTTCTCCGTAAAGTTCAACGGCGATAATCGGGTGCAATGAAATATCTATCGATTACCATAAACTTAGTCCGCCAATTAATTATGCAGACGTCTCAACGGTAGGTACTTCGTTTATAGAGATCCGATTATTTAAGTTGATCGACGATTCGCTGGGAATAAAAATGAAAATAAAATTGATTAAGTGAATCGGTATGAAGGAAGAAAAAGTTAAAAAAAAAAAAAAAAAAGAATAAAAAAGGAAAAGAAACGAACGAAAGTTTAATACGATAATTAATCAGACCCTCGCAGCCTTTTTACATAATACACAGAATACACACCATGTATTTACCATATATACCTATACACCAGGAGTTTCGTGAGTAGGTATAAGGATCGATTTTCCTGCAAGTACGTCGCGTGACTAGCCGCGATTAGATGCGTGCGAAGGATTTCTACATGTATATAGCTATAGCAGTTACAAATTCGATGTGTACATACGGAATCGCGAGGGTGTTAAGCGTATCTTGACGAAGAATAAGCGATGTGTAATTGTGTGTATAAGTATTCATGTACGCACAGAAACACACACACATATATATATATAAATAAATATAGCTCGCATCTCTTGTGTATGTCGAACAATTAAAACATACCACAAAGGCAAAGTCCCCATCGGAATGGCACTCGAAGCAATAAGAGGGTCGAAGTTGATCGACGTCACTCTGCACGGCGGGTAAATTACAACAACGACATTTTATTCGATAGGAGGACTAACGTACAAGCAATAATAATTTATTAAGCCAGAATGACGAATCGATTGGATTGCCTGTACACGCACACGCACACACCTGTAAAGCCATAAATATGCATGGATCATGTGTGGTGACTGAATGTGGAAATGAAAATACTGCGGTGTGGTGAGAGATTTATTCCGAGACGTCAAACTATTTTCTTCTACCATATTTCTTTCCGTCTTTCTTCTATCTTTTTTTTCTTCAACATCATCACGCAAGATTACGTTACAGTATAACGTGCAGGGTTCGTACGTAGGACGAGTGGGAATATACCGAAAGAGATACAATGGGAACGATTGTTACCAGTCAAGTTCACGTGGGAATTTCTATGAATATACTCTGTCAGAGTTCCCAGTAATTTTACCGCAAGTTTACGGTCGATGATGTACATTCCTTTTCATTCACAGCCAAGAAGACGCCTGTGTGCATCGAACAATAGAAATGTGCATGAAATTGAAGTGCGAGGAATAAAGTAATGTTTATCGTAACGACGACGATATAAGGATGGGAAGAAAAAAAGATTTCTTCTGAGCTTTTATTGAACTTGAACGTGAAATCCGGTCTCTGATTCATTTGATAATCAACATTATCGATGCAACGAATTAAAATGACAGGAAAAAGTTTTCCACTCGATTCAAGGACGGAGAATTATTTCAGTGACACACACTTCGCAACTTGATATATACTTGGATTTTGGAACACTTGAATAGAGAAATCGCAGATGTAAATTCATCATGGCTACAGGGAGGAGCGGAGTTGGAAACGGATGCGTATAGAAGTTATTAAGTTTGTCGGTTGGGAAAAAATGAAGTGGTGAAGATATAGAGGGTTTAACGAGGCCAAGACGAGCAAGGGCTTTCCACACCTTCGGTGGATCGTTGATTTCAACTAAGCTATTATACTCAAAGTTGCTCTTTGCTGCCTTGATTTCTTCGGATAATTTGTTACGAGTGTGCCTATAAATCTCGTAGGGAGAATGAATATTAAGCGAATCTAAGATAGAACATGTGAGTATTTCAGTAAGATGATCAATATCCATAGTGACGTCAAACAAGTGTCTTACGCGAGAAGGCATCGCGCTGTGACATAAACTCTTGAAGAGTGGTTAGAAACTCAGCGATAATGAATTTTTTATAATTTCTGCGAATTAGCCGCTGCGGTTAGACTGGAAAAATATCAAACGCATAATATAGCTCCAAAAGGTCATGGCCGGAGATAAAAGGGCAATCCGACTTGCGAAAAATAAGTAATTTATTCAAATCATCCATAATAACGACATCAAGCGAGGAGTCAACTGTGGCAGTGTGATAAGTTGCATCAGACTGAGCAATATACAACGTATGGGATTGGAGAGAGAAAGAGAGAGAGAGAGAGAGAGAGAGAAACAACATATCGCTGTCTGATAACGATAAACGGTCGGGTATATACGTGTCACTGCTAATGGTCGCCGGGGGTATTTCTGGCTAAAGTCCAACTGCACCCAGCAGAGCTGTACGAAAAATAATGGGTGGAAGTGAAAACTTGAGGGGGTTAGTATTTCGAATGGCCGACGAAATTTGAAAAATTGAAAATTAGAATCAGAATGACTGCCAATCAGTGACACTTAAAAAAATTAAGATTTCAAACGGTTCATCTTTCGTTATTTTGTTTCCACATTTTTGAACTTTCGATAGATCGGCCATTCGAAATATTTATCAAAATTTGAATTTTTATCCTCACCTAAAAATATCTCGTTGAAACTGACAATGAGCATTACTGGAATGATGAAAGCACATCCGTTCGAAATACTCTCGACACATAATAGTCCAGTCAAAATAGGTATGGATTCAAAATGTTCGACTCGTGGCTGCATTTTGGTTTGTAGAACTTTTTGACTGATAAATGAAAAATGCCTTGACCATCGTGTAGAGCGAAAAATTCTTTATCGAATCATGTCCTCACATGTCGGAAATCGAGTCGGATTAACAAATTCAGAAAAAAGAAATTATTTCTCCAAGATTCCCCAGATTACGTCGATATAGTAGAATATCTTTTTTCTTAATTTGTTAATCCGACTCCGCTTTCGGCATATGAGAACATAATTCGATGGACAATACTCAACTCTTCACGATGGTGACGTCATTTTTCCTCTATCAACCGCAATTTTCCAGGAAAATGCAAAAAACTTCAAATTTGACTATCTCCTCGAAACGCCCCGGCCACGCATCTTAAAAACGACTTAAGGACTTAAGTTCCTACGCGTCGAAAACCCCGTATAAATCAAAACGCAGCCACGAGTTGACTATTTTGCATTCCAACCTATTTTGACAGCCATGAACTAATAAATAACTTGAAGAAACCTCAAATCAAGAAAGCAAAGGACGAGGGGTTGCATAAGGGCGGGAGGCAATCCGCGCTAAGCCGCGTCGTACGAGATCCGAATTTCGATTGAGACGTTGCGGCGGGGGGATGATCAAAGTAATCCGTTGGAACAGAGGTGTGTAAAGCCCCTGTCGATGCCGGAAATTCAAGGCAGCATGTACCGGAAGGGTAAGCCGGTGTCCCTGCCCTGCAGATCTGCTCCTCGCTTTTGGTTCGAAGGCGCTTCTCTGCATTGGAAGCAAGGGTGCTCAGACTCGGGTTGTGTACAAACGTAAATCGAAGCATCGGCCGTGTCCCGAGTGCGATGGCAAATTGGAGATCTGACGGTGTTGGTATCCGTCTATCCCTGAATACAACGGCCTAATAGCTTATTAGCGAGTGCGAATCAGACTTCGTCGAATTCCGCCTAATGAGCTGAAAATATATATCTTCCATGAACCGAAGGATTCGACGATCCGTTATCGTGTCTGGGTTGTGATCGATTATGGGGGTTTTCAGATAAGGTGATATGAGACGAATAAAGAAAACTGGGCCTAAAATAGTTTACAATAGTTTAAGAAATCGATATTACAAAAAAAATGAAAAATATATATACATATATTAGGGTGGCGCAAAAAACCGACTATTTTCTTTTTTTTTTTTTTGAGTCTCGTGTAACAAAATGTTAGTTTTTGATGTTTTTAAGAGCCCACTCCAAAGGACAGTTCGAAAAAAAAATTTTTAGAGGTCGCTCCACATTTTTTAAAACGTCAGAGATCGTCAAAAATCGATTTTAAAAAAATTTTTTTTTCGTTACGGTATAATTTTATAGACAAAAAAAAAATAAGTTTCCGAAAATTTCAGTTCAAAATTTGAATTTTCAAAGGTCGCTCATAATTTTTTTTCAATTTTTTGCTGCATTTCTTTAGATCTTTTCGAGCGACCTTTTAATATTTATATTAAAGGTTCATAAATTTTTTTTCTTTTTTTAGTAAGAAAGAATCCATAACAATACACCACGACATGAATTAAAAATGAAACAAAATACTGAAAATATAATTCTTTTAATTTAATTTTTTGACGATTTTTGACATTTTTTTAAATTTAGAGCGACCACTTAAAATTTTTTTTTTTGAGCTGTCCTTTGGAGTGGGCTCTTAAAACATCAAAAACTAACATTTTGTCACACGAAACTCAAAAAAAAAAAAAAATCTTCGGTTTTTTTGCGCCACCCTAATATATATTAATAAAGATAGGAAAATTCCTACACATCGCAAAGCAAAAAACCTTGCTTGATAGTTGTACACGTTTAGAACGAAAATTAATAATCACCGAGGTGGACTTGATTGTTAAAAAATTTTTATCCAATAGATTTCGAAATCGATACTCAACCGATGATTAATCCTAACGAATACTTGAATCGGTGTAATTTTCAATGAATCGTAAAGTAAGACTGTCGTCAATTTTGAAAAATATTCTAATGTAAATATTCAAGATATGTCATGTCCAAATTTAGGTATTTTACAACGAAATTCGATTACCACTCTTAATTATTTTTTGACAGAAAATGAAACACCTGCAGAAAAACTAACGTTTTCTAAAGTCTGAGATTTTCGTATCGAAAATAATGATAATATCAGTAACAACAGTTCGTCCTGTTTTCTATCGTTATGCCAATCAGTCAGCGTTGAACAAGTAAATTCTGTCAATGGATGCAATGCGCGGAATGTAAAGCTGAAATGATGTGAAATCGGGACAAATATTTGTCCGATACCAACGATAATAACAATAAATAATAACAATTCGGTCATGATTAATGAGAGATGAATAATGACGGAGTGAGATATAGTGACGTGAAACAATGTTTAATTTCAACATTCCCTGCCAGTGGAACCACAATTTCAATCATATTACAAAGTTTATTCGAATTTCATCGATATTAATCTAAATTCAAACATCAGTGGGGTCAACGTGCTTTGATCGCACAAATGTATAAAACGTCGACACCGCAGGCGTTATACACTCTAGGCGGTGTATAAATAAACTGGAAAAATACGGATGTGATATGTACAGTTTGAATTTGAAATCAGTGTTAAGAAATGAATAAGAAAATTAAAAATAATCAGTCGCAGTTTTAGAAAACTCTTTTAATTTTCTGTGTATGTAGTTTGTATCTTAATTCGTGTCAAAAATTACGATTACATTGAAATTGAGCAACGAAAATCACCCGCATACTTCAGATTCGTGACCGAAAACAACTTGTTGTTATTAGCCTAAATTTAAAGTGAATTAAACTACTTGAAATAGTTTCGATGATCCACTTGAAAACGCGGATGAAGCCGAAATTATTTAACATTCACAACAACTACGAGTAGATGAGATATGATCGACTCTGATATAATCTTTAATAGAGAGAGAGAGACATCATATAAATACATATATATATATATATATATATATATATATATATATATATATATATATATATATATATATATATAGATTTTGAGGTAGCGATAACAGCGGAGTGTATCTACGTTGTATCGGTCTACTCTCGGAGGCTTTGAACCCCTTTGAAACGGCGTGACGACCAAAGCTTTGACGCTGGGTGAGCTCTCAACGTCAGTATTGTCGCAACAAGGTAATTGGGATTGCAGGGTTGCATAACCAGCGTCAATTCTGAAAACGCGACGGACGGTATTAATTACCCCCATCGCGGTGTGAATAGATGTGGACAATGATGCAGGGGTAACCGGTCTGGGGGTGCAAAGTGCGTGCGAGAGGCAATACCTACGCAGGGGGATGACGGGGTCGAATCAAGTTTATACATGCATAGATATCGACGAACGAGACACGCACGTCGCGACGTCGACGGTGGACGATGCATTCGATTTGTAGGTGGATCGGTACTGACTGGCTGATGGGCGTCAGTTGAGCATTAGTCACAGCAGTTGCCCAGCTGCCAGTGATCGAGGGTCGAGTATAAACCCTAATTATGCACATTTGCGTACGCCCATCGGTAGGTTGGTAAACTGCAGGGTATCTCGTCGAGTTGACATGATTATGCCACCACGGTTGGCATTCATTTGACCAAAACTGCCAAACGGTTGGAAGGTCGACGATCATCCATCGTGATGAATGGATGTGGTTAATGGAATCGTACAGACTTTCCAGCAAATTCTTTCCCACGAGGTGATTATGCGCTTGGGAGTATTTGGCGTATCTGGAAGTGAGGAACAATAAGAGGTAGAGGTCGTTAAAGCGACGGTGATATCACTTTCAAATGAAGATGATGATGATGAGGCTGGTGGGCACGGATATGATTATTTCGTGGTAACGCTCGATGCTAGATTCAGATATACGAGCGCAGAGAGGAAGTTTCAATTTGTGGCTATTAACGAAAGTGACCGTGACAATGACGGGGCGTTTAGAATCGAAAGAGCTGGAAGGATATTGGGTGTCATAATAATAATGCCACGTTTCCTGCGTCAAAAAACGTTTCGATATACGAACCAACGATGAATTCGTGTCGTGAGTTTAATTTTCTCTCATTACTGAACTGATTGCAGAAGAAATCATCATCCTCTGATTGTGATTTAGCCGTTAAGAATAAGTCGATTTACAACTTAACGATGAAACGCGATTAGTGTTGACCAGAGAATTAAATACTCCAAAAAAATGTTTGACTTGCCGATCGTGAATTCAAACTGTATGTGGAAAACGATTCACCCTGAGACTTTGACTTCCAAGAAGATTTTTTATTTTTTTTTCCTCTCTGAAGGTTTCCCGGGGATTCCGAATGCGAATCACGATTCGGGACCGATTCGCCAGCGGCAGGAAGCTTCCTTGATTGGATAACGAGTCGTCGTTACATGGGCCGCTGTCAAGGACGACGTGGCCATTCGAGAGGGAATGAGAGCGAAAACGACAACTGAGGATAAACGGTACGAAACTTTGCACGCGACTTCGACGTCTTCCGGAGTCGCGTTATTTGGTCGACTCTTTCGTGTCAACGGTTTCAATAAAAAATTCGCACAGTTGAACCAAAGAGAAATCACCTTTTGATCCCTTAACCGTTCCCTCGTCCTTCCGATCAAGTGAAAGGCGTCGATTAATCGGTTCAATATTCCAATTACTTGTTTCGAAGACCCACTTTCTAATCAAGTGCGATTAGGACCGATGATCGAAAATCAAAGAATTATCAAAGACGCTAATCGAGGGAGAATGCAGTCGATGTTGAACTGCAACGCAAAAGCCGTGCAGCGTGTCAACAAATCGGCTGAGTATTTGTACTATCGTGCATTAATTGCAAAGCGGCGTCCATATTTTG
Source organism: Diprion similis (assembly GCF_021155765.1). Lineage (NCBI taxonomy): Eukaryota > Metazoa > Arthropoda > Insecta > Hymenoptera > Diprionidae > Diprion > Diprion similis. The sequence continues at coordinate 22,734,220 of NC_060110.1, read as the reverse complement.
ATGCCGATCAAATTGATATTTCGTCCGTAAACTGTTTTGTAATTTAATTAAATTCGCACCTACTAATTAGAATGTTGGTCACGTGGCCTCGCGTTCTGCCAAATTATGATTATATGTGTGTGTCTGTACCTATATCATTCGTTTGCACATGGATGTATACAATTATTTTACATGTCGACCGAGGTAGGTAATTTACCGAAATTCACGAATGAGATAACTTTAATCGCAAATAGACAATTCAGGAACAATAATTACCGCCTGAAAAATGCGGTAACAATCATATTCAATGAAAACACAAAACCTGTTTCTAAATGGATTATCAGTTAGTAAACTGTTTTGAAAAAATATCTACCCTAACTAACTTCGATCATTTAAATTTCTATGTTTATTATTATTATTATTTTTTTTTTTTTTTCCTATAACATAATAATTGAAGAAAAAGAAAAAAATCTTATGTACCGAATTGAATTTCAGCAGTAAAAAAGAAAAGTACGTCTTTCGCATGAATTTGCATAATATAAGAGGAAAAGCTGAGCATATTTTGTCGGCTGTTTGAACCGGACTTATACGTCTGGAATTGGCTAACATAATAACCTTCGGGGTGGTGGTAATATATCTGAGTCTAGTAGATCCCGGTGGTGGGTGAGGGAAATTTCCGTAGGTAGTATCTAAAGTACGTAGGAACGCGGAACGCGAAGCTGGCTGGTAACGTCGTCGTCGTCGTCGTCGTCGTCGTCGTCGTCGTCGTAATGCGACGGAAGTTGGCTTGAAAGCCCCGGTCGCGAAACCGTACCTATGTCCAGAAGCGTCCGCGGTTTAATACGTTTAATGGCTTCTCAATATAACTTCTCGGTCGGAGCTTCTCCCAATAATATAACCGCAGGAATAGCCGGCGTTGTTAATGACGTTACAGCGGGTGTGCAGGTGTAATATAGGTACATAGATACAAAATACACATGTACATGCAGCTGTTAAAGTGGGTCTAATTAAACCGCGGTCTTACACACGAGACCCCAAAACTCGTAATAATTTAATGGGGACATCGGAGAGCGAAATGCATATTATATGCAAAACTGAATGCTTACTCTATATACGTACGTACGTACGTTATCTTATCGATCTATCTACGACGCTAGATCCTAAATACGCCCACGTTAAGTAGGACTCGTGTCGTCAACTTGTTCTGCAGTAGTTTCGAAATTCACGCGTTTTAAACACACTTGACTAACTATTTTCAAAAACAACAAGATCTGGCTATTGAATTTTTATTTTCAGGGACAAAGTAATTCTGGGATTAGAATTATAACTAATAACCGATGTTGGAATTTGTTCTCAAAACTTCTTCAACCATCGAAAGAAATTCGCCCACTCATCGAATGTTTCTTTCTTTTTCATTCTCATCTCACGTGAAATGGTTATAAGCTGTACATAATAAATAGAAGGCGGGGGGGAGGGGGGGGGGGGGGGGGGGGTTGTATAAAAAGAGAAAGGGAGAGTGCATTTTCAAAGAGCTTTAAAAGCCTTCGTATATATAGATAGAACGAGTGCATATTGTGTCTGAAGATAAACGTTATGCTTCTGCGGAGATATTCGCACAAACGCGAAGTGCTAGACGGACTTGCGAAACTGGCTCAAGTATGCGAATTTACAGAGGGATGGCCGAAGCCGAGAAGGGAAGGAAGGAAGGAAGGAAGGGGGGGAGGGAGGAGCCGAAAGCTTCCCGGCGTATAACAATGGAAGAGCTTTATTCAACGCATGGTCGAAACCGTTCAAACGGGTTGCAAGTATTATACCTGCAGAGTTCAATTTTACCGGCACCAAAGTCTAGTTTAGATCGCGAGTGAATTTCCTCTTGTCCATAAGGCGAATCGACTCGATGCTCCAAGTTTGATTCAAGAGTGCATGAAAAGCGCTTAAGATTTTGTGAAATCTGTAATAGAGTCGAATTGTAACCCTCGGATTAAAGTTTGGAAGGTTTCCTACCTCGGAAAGCGGCAGGATAAATGATCGAGGTTATATGAGATATTCGAGAAAGAAGTTTCTTCCCTTTTTTACCTCCCCGCAAACGAGGGTGTATTTGGTTTTAAAAGTTTCCGGGTAAAACTAATTAATAAGAATTTCCCATTAAGACTTTTGAGTTGGAAAATAGAACGGAGATTAGAATTAATGATCAAGGCCAGATAAGGATCTCCGATTAAACTGCGTTACTCGGCTAATCAGGATTGATAGCGCTATACATACTGGTTAATATCTGCACTCAACGTTTCATTCCATTACCTGCAACTGACGTCGGAGACGTAACGACAGTGACGTTTTCTACTGCAATCGTATAACGCACTGAATTGGATCAAAAGTGATAATGAAAGTCGTAGAAAACAAGATGAGAAAGAGGTTGCGGACGTCAAACGTGTGCAATTCTGAACCGAAGTAATCTGTAACGGTAACTCGAGTTAAGCGCTCAGGGAATTCGCGTAATCACTGATTACGAATCAGCGAGCCGCAATAAGGAGCAAGGAAGAATTATTTTATACGATTGCGAAAAAGTGTGCTCGGAGGAACTATCGGGGCACAATTTAGCCGTTGAAGATACAACGAGTTTTCAATTTATCGTCAGTCGGTCGATGTGAGAGGACAACAGCTGCAGCAGTAGCAGCAGAAGCAGCAACAGCAGCAACAGCAGCGAAAGAAACGTCGCGTAAATCATGGAGTAGAGAATTACCGTCCTTCAGATCGAACGTAACAGTAGCGCAAATGGAAGCATTGGCTTCCAACGATATCCTGCACCTCTCCACAGGATTGGTGATATGAAGAGCGCTGACTACGGTAACTTATGCCAACAGGAAAGCCCGACGTATATGGTTATCACACCGTCAAGTCAGCCCGTTGATTCGGGTATAAATCTTGTGCACCGAATGCACCGAATGCACCGAGGGCTCTACTTGCGCGTAGGACGCCAAGGAGGTGGAGGCAAGGAGGTACTTAAACTCTCTCTCTCTCCCTCTCTCTCTCTCTCACTCTCTCTCTGAAGGAGCATTTGTGCTCGCGAGCACTGGACACTGGTTCACCTTGGACGACCGTTGTGGCAAAGTCGATTCCCGTCGTCGTCGTCGTCGTCGTCGTCGTCGTCGTGCCGATGCTCATGTTGCCCCTGACCGCCGTAGAACTTCACTCGCCTGGTGAACGACGTGTCCAGTATTGTCAGCAGCCTCGAAAACGTCCGAGAGGAGAATCTCCGGCATGAAAAAAGTCAGACGGTGTGACCAATTCTCTTACAGCACGAATCGACGACTTCGTATTACCCTCAGGGTTGCCAAAGAATCAGCGTTCCTAGGTGATTGGAGGATTGATTTAAAGAGACAATGTTTCGAAGTTGCACATAAGCTTGCGCTCAATCTCATCTCACGAGTAATCCTTCGTTTACACGTGTCAAAATGCAAGATGAAGCAGTTTATCTTATCGCGAGTCGACGTCTGCAGGTTGCTCCAACCTCTGGTACCGTTCTTGTTGTCAGTGCTTAGCGCATTCACGCAACTCGAAGAGCCAAGGTGCATTGCTATTCGGAACAATTTGCTTAGCTGATATATATATTTATACATATGATCCAACTTATATGCCTGAGTTATAGGTGTTTTATTATATGGACGGTAAAGCTGCACATCGATTTCATACCATGAAGGCAAACGTTCCTCAAAGGTCAGGTTCACCGTTACACAATTGATCCCTGTATAAAATACGATATTCTCATCTTTCCGCGGCACAACTTTCCGATAAGTTATATAGTACATCTATGAGCATCTTTTGTTCTCTCTTAAATATAATTCATATGTTTGCTACATTTCGAACCCAATGTCGAACCGCGATCTTGAAAACCATTAGGAATTCTGAGTTGGTACCTTTCAAGGGTCCACATGTGCAGTACTGGATTCTGGTCATTGGAACAGATTCGCGCCAAGTGTCTTCAGCACGATTCCATTTCCAGATCTCTGAAATCATTTCATACATACTACATACATCACGTTGGGTCTCATAGGTTGTACAAATATCATCCGATCTAGCCCCGATATGAAAGAGGGATGGCGCAAAGGAACGCGACTCGTTATCCTCGGTGGTTTCGGTTTATGGGAAATGAAGAGGACCCAGCCTCACTTCCAAGATAGAAATTTAATAGCCGGGGCGGCGGACGATAGGAGCTGACCTGGTCCAGAAGGAGAGCCATCGTCACGAGGTTCCGAGGCGATAAGCTGATAGCGTTGGAAATCGGCTCTCCAATACCGATATCGATGGGCCTTGGCTTCTCGTCTCGCGGGCTTCTCTCGGACCTCGAGACGAGGAGACGAGGTCCTTGCACTTGGATCTCGGCTGCTGGTGCTTCTACTCTCGACTTGCGACATCCTCTCGCGGCATGGCAGGCGGCAGCGGTTAGACCAGAGTCAGTTTACTACGACTGCCGAGTCCAAGGTTACTACGACCAGCTCTCAAGGCACACTATCACCATCAGCTCATATTTGTACCGAAGCGATAGACGATGACTGAGTGTGAGTTTGTGTGCGGGCAGGGTGAACGTACCGCGAGCCGATCGGCGAAGAGGCGCCTGATATAATGTAACCGTAACCGAAACCGTAATCAAGTTATTTCGTAACTAAAAACCGAATGTGTATATTTTCACTATTTATAAACTCGGACCGGAATCGCTTGTGTAGAAACGAGTTTTCTCTCCGGCGGTTCTCTCCTCTCCCTTTCCTTCCCTGCAGTCTCTATTTGCTTTCCTTCTTCCTTTTGCCTTTTTCTTCTTCTTCTTCATGTTTTTTTTTTTTTTGTGTTTTTTTTAGTTTTCTTCTTTCTTTTCTCCGTCTTCTTCCACTTGGAATTCATTCCGGAGAACAAGTCTCTTCGCCGTGTAGTCTCTTCGCTATTGCTCTCGCTCTCTCTTCACGGTGGATACTTTACACGATTTATTATGCGAATCTCAAAGACCTTTGCAGGTGCTGATTATCTGATTACATCATAATTACCCGTTTTGTCAACACAGTAAGAAACGGTCAGGTTGTACAGTCTGGTCGAAGAATGATGTCACGATAAGAAATTTTCAAAGAGAAACTCTAAGGCTCGAGCTATGGCTCTGACGTTCGCTAACTGCAATTTTCGAAATTTTGTCGAAAAATGCTTTCTCTAATCAAGCACATCGATTTTTTTTACTTCAAATCAGGTAGAAAATTTTTTTTAAAAACAAATTCGTGGCTCAATCAAGGTAGTTAATTAATATTCAAACACGGTTAAAGAAAAAAAAAAAAAGGGTCCATTTTTTCACAAAACTCTGGTTCGTTAAAAATAAATATTCTTAAGCTTATAGTTAGAACTAACGTCACAAAACACATTCACCATAGGGTCCGTTTTACTAACATAATAAGCACTTTTGACGTTTTTTGAACCGACGGAAGCTGCGACATCACTCAAAAAGTGACACAAAGTGAATAAACGAGATTACAAAAGTAACGAAGCTTTTGTGTAAAGATTTCGAAATCTACGTATGTATGCACTTAATGTGTTTCATGTCTTTTGTAGAAATTAGTCTAACACACAAGTCTGCGTGTCCTGTTTCAACAACGCCTATATAGTACATAAGGAAGTGCGAACGGAGGGTAATCAAAAATGTAGAAACAAGATTCGAAGTGGGGGGGGGGGATTGATCGCAGCGGACGAAGCACAGAAATAAATCCCTATCTTTCATTCGGTGAATGTAACAACGAGATGAAATCAACAAAGTACATTGTGAAATCACACGAGCGAATGAACTGCGTAATAATTCGTGCGCGTCGCCGGTGACGAAACCGCGGACCCGCAACAAGTAAGGTATAGGCAAAGTGGGCCCTGCGATGCCGTAGCCGTAGGGCCTTGAAGTAAGAAGAAGAAGAAAAAAAAGGGGGAAAAAGAAAGAGTAAGAAAAAATCATCCAAGCCGCATAATCTAGACGGCATGGCAGGACGGACGGTGAACGGAGAAAGGAAGAAAAGGTACAAAGGGAAAGGGAGGGAGGGAGCGAAAATAAAATAACAACGAAAGGAAAAATTGTACGGTTAAAGCGGTATTCATAAGGACGTGTTATACATGTAGATAGATATATAGGAAGCGTCAACTCGCTCGAGTGATATATAATATAACTCTCGAGGATTCAATTCACACCTGTAGCCTATCCAAGTGAAAACAAAAGGCAACCTACTCCTAGAGAAGACGGGCCAAAAAGGTTTGACGCTTCCTTCTTTCCCCGTCTCGGATTCTGTCAGGTGGCAACTCTACCAACCCCTCCGTCCTCTTCCTGGGATCAAGAACGCGGCACTTTCGGGCCCCTTTTCTACCCTCTCGAGTTAAAGGGACCCACTTCCCCTCCTCGCGCCTCTCTATCCTCTGTAATAGTACCGCCTTTAGGCCCAACGTATGAAGGGACTGTTAGAACTGAGTCCGAGGCTTCGTGTTTCGATCCTAATCGAGGGTGAGTTGAGGTTGAGAATTCTGTAAGAATGAAATATCCGTCATTTCTGTGGATGAAAGTGTATCACGAATCATCGTGTCACTTTTTTTTGGAATTCATTCCGCCTTGAGAAGAGTGTAAATTTTTTATTTTCGAATGAAATTTTCTGTCGAGCAAAAGAATCATCGGAACGATATCGTATGTAATTGATTAATGTAACAAAGATACGAATACAGAAACACAAGCAAACTCTGATGAAGTTTAATCGCGATGAAACTGCAGATAGAATAAGAAGAAAAAAAAAAAAAAAAAATAACAACTATTAACTCATAGAAGAGCAAAACCACTGTCAAAATACAAATTCAATGCTTTTATTTTTCCAATCAGTGTCGTCGATCAATAAGCGTTTCGGAACGACGAAGACAATGATCGACAAGTTGGACGAGTCGAAGAAGAGACGATGCGAAATGGCCGTGTCGTAACCGCGCCCTAAGGACGCGCGCTCCGAGTCCGGGAAAGTGAACCGACCACGTTCCATCCCTACCAAGATCCTCGTCGATCTTCCCCCTCCCCTCACCCTCGCCGTAACTACAACCTTCGGCGACGAAGAGGCTGAGCGGCGTGGTCCAGCCGCTGCAGCATCACGCGAGAGGACCGCATCTTGTCAGACCGGCACCACGTGCAGAACGGTCAAGATGGGATGAACATCTCGGCAGACCAGATTCGCCGTGAGTATCGAGAATTTCGGGTTAAAAAATCGGCTTTCGGAAGATCGATCGAAGCTCGATTTTTTATTCTCAATTATATTATACCTACGCAGAGGTGATTCCGATGATTTTAAATTCGATGAAATAAAGAAATTTCGATATTACGTTTGTGGTTGGAATTTGTTCTGAAAGAGTGAATTTTTTTCTTTAAAATCTTTTATAATTATACGAAAATCGTTTAGCAACGAATTATCACTATTCAAAAATATTTGTCGAAAAAAAAAAAAAAAATTTACGTTATAAACTCACAGTTTTGAAAAATTTCGAATACACTTCGTACGGAAGAAATTTTATACTTCCTCGCTCGAAATCGGCAATTATTATTATTATTATTATTATTTTTTGCTTTCAAGGTTCAATCCGAGCCCGTGTACGCAATTGTGCAAATTTTGTTTATTCGAAATGAATTTTGCGCAAATATTTTCAACACTGCAGAGACGCCAAGCAGTATGAATGCTATTTTTGAAAAGAATAAATAACGACACCAGGCTTCTGCAGCGGGAATGACGAATATTTGTCAGTGCTGGGAATAATTATATTATTTTTTGGAAAAAAGAAGATGGTTGTGCAAAAAACCTGTCTAATAATAACCGCAGAATTCGCAAGATGTACAAGGCAGAAGAAAATAACTGATTGAAGGCCTGTCTCGGGCAGAAATATTGATTTATTGCAACCAAATTTTTTGCAATATTAGTAACTTTAATGTAACGAAATATCAGCGAAAACTTAATATTATTGTTTAATTTTAGAATGACTTTCAATGAGATCGTTTTTCAAAGTATGAATGTGTTTTGTTTATTGCGCTTTACTTAGTTTCTGACAATCCTGAAGGTGTAAAGTAACGAATTTTAATAAACACGCATCGTTAGAGTAACGTTACAAACTTCATCCTCATATTTTTTACTGCATGCGACGCACGAAGTCAGCTGTATGTGATATCGTTAATTGTAAGGGAATTGTTACAGCGTTATTGAAGTGAATCTTCGTTGTTTTCGATCGCTGCAGTTTTTATACTTTCGCATTTCGCCCCGATGTATCGCGTTCATCGATCCAATTAAAAACTGCCCCAGAAAAGTACATCCCAATACGCCGTGCACGATATGCTTTGTACGTAACTTCGAGTCGAACCTGCATCCAAAGCTTTGCTAAATTGTTTATATAACGAACTCGACAAACTGACGATCAGCGTTTTTTCCGCGTTTAATTTCGGAAAGATACACGCAAAGTAACGAAAATTAGACGCCTTTAATTACTCTGGGTCAGATTTTAAGACTCTTTTTTTTGTTTAATAGCATCGCGATTTTTAGACACCGTTTCAAAGTTTCGTGGAATCAGCTTCGGACTGTTTTGTACTATTTTTGGAGATTATTTCTTTTTCGATCCATTTTTGCCTCGTTCAATATTGCGTCCAGAAATTCGTGGAGATCTCGTACCATTGTCAGTAGAACGAAAATTTCATAATTCTTGAATATTATTAATTGTTCTTTCACAGACTTCCTTTTTTTCAATTTCAGGGTCTCATCCGCGGTTCTTACGTTTCATAAAAGCACTTTAAGGATTTCAAAATTCGTGAGAAGTTTTTTCAAAGGGTTTTGGATCAGTGGCGTCTGAAAAGTGCGAGGATTATTGCAGGACTCGTGCTTTCAAGGGAGTCGTGGACAGGACGAGGTCTTTGTGCTGAAACTGGGAGGGTCGAGCTCCACCAAATCCTGGAAATCACCCTGGGAACCACCCCGCCTTAAAATTCCTGCAGAAGATTCGAGAGTCTTGAGGGGTTGGTTGAAGGCGGCGATAGTCTAGGCTCAATGAAATAATTCCAAGGCGTCATGGCCAGGTATACAAAGACTAGTAACTTTCTCGAGGATGAAATACCGACGTGACGCCCTGCAGTTTCTCCTCGTTTCTCCTCACCTGCAGCCCGGGTGGTTGTTTGATGCTGCGGAAAACTTTTAACTCTACAACTACATAGTAATACCCTGAGCTGTTCGCATGCCTCACTCCTTATATCATACCTGTTGTCCCATCGAGTCGCATTTCTGAGGTAATAATGTATATATATATACATATGTGTATTAGGGTGTCGCAAACAAACCAAATATTTTTTTTTTTTTAGAGTCTCGTGTGACAAAATGTTAGTTTTTCATGTTTTAAGAGCCCACTCCAAAGGACAGTTCAAAAAAATTTTTTCAGAGGTCGCTCCACATTTTCAAAACGTCAGAAGGCGTCAAAAATCGATTTTTTTTTAAATATTTTTTTTCTGGTTAGGGTATAATTTTATAGACAAAAAAAAATAAGTTTCCGAAAGTTTCAGTTCAAAATTTGAATTTTGAAAGGTCGCTCATAGTTTTTTTTAAATTTTTTCGTGCATTTCTTTAGATCTTTTCGAACGACCTTTTAATATTCATATTAAAATTTCATAAATTTCTTTTCTTCAATTTAGTAAGAAAGAATCGATAACAATACACCACGACATGAATTAAAAATCAAACAAAATACTGAAAATATAATTTTTTTAATTTAATTTTTTGACGATTTTTGACATTTTAAAAAATTTTGAGCGACCTGTTAAAATTTTTTTTTTTGAGCTGTCCTTTGGAGTGGGCTCTTTTTTTGGCGAAACTTGAAGTAAAGAAATCAAACTTTGAAGAAACAGTAAAGTTTTAAATGGTCGGAAGTCCGACGATCCAAGGTTCCAAAGTAAAAGATTTTTAAAATTCAAGTTCCGATCGAGTAAATTTCCGAAAATTCAAATACTCTCGCACAATGTAGTTTGCTCAACGAGTGGGTGTAAAAAATCAGATAAACCGAATATCAGAATAACCAGGATTCCAAACGTGAAAATATCGAAAATCCAAAACAAAAAAAGATCAAAGTGGCAAAATTTCACCAAGCCAGAAATTCACAAAACTAAAATTCTTCGATAATTCCGAATTTCGGTGTTTCAAATTTTCCAATTTCATCATTTTTTGGAATTTTAACCCCGCCCCACATGGTACTGTGTTTCGTTTTTTACATAAATAATTTTTTTTTCTTTTCTCCTTTCATTCTCAAATGAATCGCCAGCGATTTTCAATAGCCAATAATAAAAAGCCTGCAACCAGTTGCACCGCTGCGCAAATACCGACAATACACTCGCTTCGATCATTCGATTCGACAGGGTATGTGAACGGGGAACTGATAGCATCAAAGAGGTTCGAAACGAGAGCGGGTTGACAGAAATTTACGTGTGTTTATTGAAAAACAATAAATTATTAAAAAAAATAAAATAAAAACGCATAATTGAAAGAGAGCAAAACAGGGGCTGAATTACGGAAGTAATTGATGATAGTAATTGGCCCAAAACATTGTAGGTACATCTACGTTATACCACAATGAAGAGAACTTGACGAAGCGTAAAAAGTTCGATGAGTGCAGTTATACGCGCGAGTAATTTTCAAATGACTGTACGGGCTTGGCGTATGCATATATTATAGACATCCGGTAAAATGTTAAAAACAAGGCTTTCGTATCAGTCGCATAATAATTATTCACCCGGGATTGATTGATTTGGTGAAAATTTAAAAGACAATTATTACGAATTTCCCCGAGGTGTGATAATAATTGAAAATTAAATACTGAAGAAACTGCACAAAAGTTGTAAAGTCTGCAAGTTTTATGTACTTGCAAGGCTAATGCAGGCAATTTATCACGTGAAGTTAGTAAAGTTATCGCAACGATTTATTCTGAGAAAGAAAAACCGTTATTTTGGAAATGAAATTCTGTAAACTTAGTTCCTTGAAAGTCGTTGTAAAAATAAGAAAATAGTAACGTTACTAACTTCAATTTAGTCGCTATTCGCAGTTCTTCGTTCCTCCCCCCCCCCCCCCCTCTCCCCCATCTATTCTCATTCAGTTTTGATAGCAGTTTTACAACGGAGGTAATTGTCCATTGTAAACCTGAATTACTTGTAAATCTGTTACGTTTATTAGTTTATATGTTCATAGAATTGCAGCCAACTAACAATAAGTGAAAATATACTTCGCACCTTTGCAGGCTGTGTGGAGTAGAGAAGCGATATTGCCGAAAAGAAAATGGCGGGGATCTGCATAATATCATTCGGATAACACACGTCGCCGAAGATATTCTGCGATTCTTTTTCCGCAGCGGGTCGCAGGATCCTGATCTCTGATCCCCGTATCTTTCACACACACACATATATATATATATATATATAGTACATACGTGCATATATCCGAAACCTCAAATCTTCGAATTCTCTCGATTCTTCGGTGAGAAAAGAGTCTGTTCGTATGCTAATCGGGGATTCGACTCGATCGGATGCCGGATCTCACTCGACTGCATCCCAGGATCGACGCGGAGTCAACATCCGTTAAATAACACGCGCCCAACACCCTTCCGGTTCACGATTCTCCAGCACCGCAGCTTTTCTTTCTCGGAGGTTGAAATATTCCGCATCGATGCCGGGCTTCGGGGGATCCTCGAAGAGAGCTTGATATAATTATTCCGAGGTATTTTCCGTGCCGATTCACCCTCGAGGAAACGACTGGAAATCTGGAAATCGATTTTTGGAAAACCAGCGGTTGCTTCTGTCGGCCGATACGCGGCTCCTTTCAACTATCCAATTATTTAATTATTCTTCCGTTAGTCAGCTGTTGTTACTCCATCAGCCTAATGGGAATCCTTTCAGTCGTCTCTTATGCAGGTCGTTAAATATAAGAGATAGCGGCGATTATGAGAGAAAGAATTAAGTGTCGAACAACGCGCGTTGACGAGACGTTAGAAATATTGTATGAGCGTAACTACGGTGTTTTCTACGTCACAAAAGATACGCGGAAGAAAATTATTCATGTGGATTTCATGTCTGTTGCGGTGAATATTATAACGACAGGACTTTTTTGCAGTCAAATCTACATCAATTGTGGTAGATTTATTGTTAGTGAATATGACACAAATTATTGTAATTTTAACATTTAAATTCTCACATCAAAATTTAATCTGTACCTTGTACTTTTTCTTTCACTTAGTAAGACGTTAAAAAACCGTTGAATCAACCCAAAAATTTTTAAATTGGACCTGCTGAGACATTTTTTTTCTAACCGTGTACCTATATTGTATAATTCTTACTATTGCGATTGTGATTCTTATATTATCAGATATATAAGTCTTGCCACAATCAAATTGCTTTAGATTTAACTCCAAAAAAGTGTTATAAACACCAGAGGAGATGTGAACTGTACGATATTTTTCTATCCATTAAAAGTCCGTAGAAGTGAAACTATTGGAGAAAAGAGGAAAACCGAGGAACGGAGAGAAATTTTCACGAATCGAAAAACGTGACAAATCACAGCGTCGATCATTTTCTCATTGCGGTATATAATGGGGTCCAATTTATGAGCCTGTAGATAACGGACAGATTTTTCGCGTATGCTAAAACGGTGGGTGAATAGGTCTTCATATCTCTATCCTCCCCTTTATCCGTGCATCGTATCTTCTCTTCTTTTTTTCGAAGATATTTCGCACGTCGCGATTAGTTTCGATTATTCTTCTCCATGAATTGCCTGAGATTTTTTTGCTTCCTTTTATTACAGAGCATTGAGAATAAGAATAATACTCTTGAAAATATGTCGAAAGGGTGATAGTTTGATTTTAATTTAGATGATTCGTTTGTTTTTTTTTCATTTCTCTTCATGGTTAAATACGAAAAAGTATATTATATAGGTATATATAACACATATGTAGACGCAGTAATGATAGGTATGTAAAAATTGTAACGATTTTGAAAGTTGTGACAACGGTATAAAAAATCGCGGACCAAATGCAATTAAGAGGCTGAAAGGTTAGACACTAGTCGAATTGACGTGGAATGCCGCTTATATTTATATATTCCTATATATTGATTCATACATATGAAGCAGTGTTTTAATATTTCGTTCAGGAAACTGACGTTTGCAATTTGCAAACTCGTTGAATGCGAACATTACATTATACGCACATCGCATTGGACGCAAATTCTGATCGACATTTTCCAGCGTTTAGTCACCGGCTTTGATCAGAATCCCCTATCGGATATATTGTACATATATTTGCGGCAGAATGAAGCTAGGCAAAATTTCATAATCGAGATACGAATTTCACGTAGACATTCTTCTGATAAAGCATGATTGTATTCGCGTATTTAGCTATAATGTGGAACCAATGCGTCCCGAATTTTCGAAAAATAACTGATTTACGAGTCATACACGTACAGGCGAAAAGCCCTCGAACTTTTTAAATCCCGCGATTGAAATCCAAACTCGCACGTATTTCGCAAATTGCGATGTATTCAAGAATATATCTAATAGCAAACTTTCTGAAAGCTCGTTTTCGCTTCTATTCATTTTCTTCCACGTATAAAAGTAACTTAATACGTGAAGCTTTTTGTATATCACTTGACATTTTTCGGTGCAAAGAATCATGTGCGTAAAGAAAAGACGAAGAAAAAAGGAAATTGTTCAGCAGAAAAAAACGTGAACGAATTTTCACGATATTATGTATAGTCAGTGAATAAAGCTACATAATGGAAAATATTAATTAATCACAACAAATTGTCCTATCTTGTATTATAAATAAGATAATTCGGTATGTACATAGATATTCCTAACACTGTTTTCTCGTCGGATTTTTTTGCCTCGTTTGAAACGCAAAAAATCGATCAAGCTCGTACACGGCATTTTTTTTCTCGGCATTGCGGGTCTAATGCCGAAAGTTTTACGCCCGAGTGCCTAACAAGCGAGTTTATACTTTGCACGGTAATCGACTCGCCGCAACTCGTAAAGTTCGGATGGATTTCTTGTTTAAGAAGAAGTCGTCGTCGTCGTCGTCGTCGTCGTCGCCGCGGTCGGTTATACCAGCATCCCCTCGTCGTTGTCGTTACTTACCGCGATTAGAGTTTGCTCGTTGTTGCTCATATTATGTATTATATGCCCGACAGCGATTTACTGATATATAGAAAATATATACATATATATAATATATATATATACGCAATCGATGTAGGTACAGAGGCAAAAGCCGCGACGATTATTCCTCGGGAAAGTCGTTCGGTTCACCGGTTCGTTTCTCCCTCAATTAACCGCTCATTACGATCCTGATAACCTTCTTTTCAACCTTCGTTTCACTCGCCAGATCACGTTTCACCCTTAATTATTTCTCCCGGGAAGAGGGCGAATTAACATCCTTTGACAAGTCGGGGATATACTGTAAATTCGATCGTTCCAACGATTATTTCACCGAGTGAAATTACGCTCTTTGAACAAAATCGAATCCAACTAATTCTTACATATTTTTTATACATCATGACATGTACTGACACCCGTAATCAAATAAAATTTCAAATTTCACCGCATAGTCGCCGGAATCTCAGCACTAAAATGTGATTATAATACGGTGTTCGTGAAATTTTCCAAACTAACAAAAGTATGATTTCCAATTTCACACACCCTCGAAATGCTTAATCATTTTACCTAATACGAGTCCGCGAATATTTATCCAGATCGTACGCAGTTTCGTCCACACATGTACGAGGTATCGTGTAATAAATATTATACGTGGTCAAGTATTGAACGTTAATTATTAATTTGGCAAGCTTGCATCGTTGTTATTACCATCATTAACGACGTTGGTCGTTGTGCAGCTCGTTATTAATGGCCATTCGATTGTCATAATGATAACAACAAATATTCTGCTCTCGTGGCTTGGGAAAATTCGCCGCGCGTTCAATTAACCCCACAAGATTCGCACAATTTTCCGGGACAAAAGAATATCGCAAAATCAACCCCCTCCCCGTAAAAAATTATTTACAAAACTTTCATAATTTTTGAAAAAAAAAAAAAACAAAAAAAAAAAAACACAAAAGACAGAATCAAATCCCTCCTTTGATTTTAAGCAAAAAAAAAAATCCCACAAATTTCTGGTTTTCTAAGAAAAAGTTTCACGAGGTCTCGTCTAACTCCACGTATATAGGTACTCCTGGCTACAGCCTGCAAACGCACATCATCCACCATAAGGTTAACGTCGATAGTCGAGAGGATCGAGGTGTGTGAGAAAGAGAAGAGGAGGGAGAGCGAGAAGGGAATAGACGGCAGTAGGGAGGCGTGGAAAACAACTCAGGTAAAACCTGGCCGACGGAGGGAAGAAGAGCTGCCTGCCCCGCGTACTGGAATTCCAGGGGGTCATTACGTCAAATAACAGACTCCTTCCTCTCCGCGTCCGTTACCAGCTTCCATTTCTTCTTTCCCTCATTTTCTGCTGCAGCTTCTCTCCGCACGTTTCATTTCATTTCATTTCATTTCATTTCATTTCGTTTCGTTTCGTTTCGTTTCAGTTCATTTCATCTTGTCACGTTGCTTCTCATCTCGTGTTACACACAACGCAGAAGATCGGCCTTCGGCGATCGCGTTTGGACCCCGGTAGAAGTTCGAAGTTCCGGTACCTTTTACCGTATCGCATATCCCGTAGAAACACCGTGCAAAAACCACGCTGCAAGTTATACTCTTGCTTTACATGTATACGGAGTTTCTCTATTTTCTTCTGCTCCGGTTTACTCTTCTTTCTTTCTTTCTTTGTCGTTTTTCTTCTGGACGGTGTGTAGAAGACTTTGCCTCCCGGCTTAAAGACTTCTTAATCCTGTGGTGGTGTATGTTTTTTTATACACTGTCTGAAAATCACCTCGACAACCACGGAGATAAGTAATATTTGAATTGTAATTTTAGCAGAAACAACATAAAAATAATTGTTCGAAGAATTTTCTTTTTCCTCGTTTCCCAAGTTTACTGACTGATAATCTCAAGTGTTGAAAAACAAAATCTTGACTAAAATTACGTTACTACCGAAAATCTTACAGATGTTTCAAATTATTCTATATCAAAATATTAACGAAAGGTGGAAAAGGAAGAGAGAAAAAATTGTAAGTATGGAACACATCTTGAGGTATGTTTGTTGGAAATTGTATGCATGTACAGACGTTGCAAGAAACGCCAGGTTACAGGATCGATAAAAGGCGTCCTAGTTTCGCAAAACCTTGACCGTTCGCTATTTATTCACACGTGCTATAAACCTGGTGCGGAAGCATATCATCAATATTTGATACTCCACTTAAGGGACATTCGGGGCCAACGTGACGCATCCGAAACTGTAGAAAAAGTATCGTCCTCACGTTTTTCATTATTTTTTTTTTTTTCTTTTATGCTCGTCAAGTGGCAGTTTAGACACACCAAAGTTTTCAAATAGATCTTACTTTGCGATAAGAAAAAATTTATGAACGTATCGAGAATACATTATTTGATTTCCCTAAATTTTCACGGACCTGAAGGACTCTTTGATCTTTAAAGAAAATAAGGATTCGTGATTAAATCGATAGTAAAATCAATTTTCAATTCAAGTTATATCGGTGAGTTACCAGGGTAGCCGTAAATCCAGTTTTTCCAGGACCTAAAACCTAGTTTTCCCTTACATTTTCCCAGTTTTAGTAAGTTACTAAAACCTAAATCGTTCAGCTTACTAACTCTATATTCGGTTAAACTTCAATTCGAATCGAGGAAAATTATAGCGTAAAAAAAAGTCACTTTGAGCCAATTTGTTTTCTCGATGAAATAAAGTAAACTAATTGCCTCCAAAACATAATTTCTAATTTCCCTGATAGAAAAGTGACATTTTCAGTGTTCTTTCACGACCAAATTAAAAATCCCCTGACATTTCCAGGTTTTCCCAGATTTTCCAGGTGTGTGACCACCCTGGTTATATAGCCTCGAAAGCTTCATTCGCTGGTCAAAATTTGATGAGATAAAAAAAAATCTGTCCATGAGCGAGCTTTCAATAACATAAAACGTAACATATATCTTGTGTAAGTAATATTACTTTGTGCTAGCTTCAATTGCCCAGAGAAATGAGATCATCGTTATTAAAAGATATAATCAAACTCTGCACAACACGTTAATATTTATTTTACGAAACAATTGGTTCAGATCATGCAAGGAAGATGAGCGATTGATAGACACGAAAAAAATGCCGAGGAAACTAAACTCCGATGTCTTTTATAACTGACACGATGAATGGTTGAAAATAAAAAATGATTTTTTCTCAAACGTTAGTCTACACTTGTTTACTCAACGAAACGAGGAATTTCCCGCCAGCGCAACTAAGCGACGTAATTTTTTCCAGGCTCTAAATCACCTTGTGCAAACCGACATTTTGCAGTTTGATTCAAATGAAAGACAGTATCTCAAAAACAAGAGGCCGGCAGTTGATCAAAACAGGAAACTCGCGGAGGCGAGTAGAACGAGCATCGATATTTTCATTGGCGCAGTCTAGTCGTCGCAAATTTATCACCAGGTAGTGAAACGATCGATGCATGTTGTATTATATGACGTACCTATACTTATATATGTATATCCGCGATTTGAACACCGTGGAAACGATTTTCAGCTGACAATGCAGCAGCAGCATCAGCGAGCGATGAAACGATTCTCCGCGTTTCGTTTCGCGGTTACATATATACAATTTTCATTCGTAACTAAAATAACGGTAAGTCATTGTTTATTCTCACGTTGAAGCGGAAACACTTCGGTATAATAAACGAATAGAAAGCTGACGAATGTAACGAAAGTCGCGTCATTTGAGTACCGACTTTAACACGTTGTTTCAATTTTTACACGACGAGATTTTTAGAAAGATCTCGATCATTCTATTCGCTTGTTTAATTTCAATTTTCGCGATTGAATTCCACATTGATTTCAAGTTACTCAGGAGATGCTCCGAGCTTGAGAAAATCAAACACAGCCGATGCCTTCATGTCATGGGACATGCTTTGGTAGGTACCAACAGAGTTTAGCCCACCCAGAATAAGAGTTTTGAAAGTTTTAAGGAATTCCGGTACCTACATCGAATCAAAAATCAAGAAAGCGTGGAGCGGGGATACGTGACTGCAATGCGACTGCAGCAGTCTGGATGCAGCTAGCTATAAACTTGAGAATCACCGACAAACGCATGCAAAGTGGATCTCCCTTCACCGCCAGGACGTTGCCCGAATGTGATCATCCTTCAACGGGAGAAAAAGAGCGTTCAGTTTTTTCTACCTCTCCGAGTGTTTTATTTTTTGTCTCTCTCTCTCTCTTTTTTTTTTAAACCTTTTTCATTGACCATGCGGGGCGAATTACCCTCTGATTAAATTTTCACCCTTGGATTTCGAGAACCTCAAAAGCTCTTTGATCGCTCTTGTTTTCGCATCGGACACACGTGATGCGGGTGATTGCTGCAGGTGAATGTTTGCACCAGTTTTATCTTTCTCTCTTTTCTCTTTTCCTTCTCCCCGCCAACGCGAATTCATCCGCATGATCACTTTACACGGAAGGTGTAATTCGACACGATGCAGCCGGTAAGATACGAGCAAAAATTATCCATCCGCTCCGCATCGCAGCGGGTAAAACGCTGCGGAAGTATTGGAGTAAGGATACAGTGCTGGTTCGTCGAGATTCCATCAATGTCTGCACATATCGTTGGATACTTTCGGTCCTTTCTAGCCGCTCGTACAAATATTTTCTACCTACGCGTCGTCGCAGACATTCGATCCGTACATCAAAGCCATGTTTTGTCTTGCATGCGAAGAAAAATTAGAAAGTTGACGATTGCGTGAGCACAAAATATAGGCACCATGCACATCCGTATATCTCTACACGAGTAGTTACTTATCTCCATTATACAGTCTCCGTTGGGTAGAATCATCTGTAAGCTGAAGAGGGCGTCGAAAACATTAAGAGAATCAATGAAGAGGACGAAAAAAACAGCCTCATTTGTTATTCACACATTTATTAGGGTACGCAACATAATTTATAGGCTCAATCTGTCGAACGTGATAAGACGAAGAGTGAAAAAAAGAAAGAACGATTGCCTGCATATTAAAGGCATTAACGGAGGCGAAAATTTAAATAAGCGTATAAAAAGAAAAGCTGCGAGTTGACGATTACTGCACAACGATTACAGTCTAACGGCTGATTGCCGTGTTCACGTTGTATAAATTTCGCTATGTAAATATAAGTGCGTAGCTAACGGTGTGCAAATACAAAACGGTACATAGATCAAGCCGTGTAAACAGTAGGAAGCCTCTAGACTTAATTTTCCCTCAGCCTTCGGTGAGTGACGAAATGTGGACACACACGCGTCTATCATGACATGTCGCAGGCCAAATAAATAAATAAATGTCTTCTGAATCTTCTGAATCCTTTGGACGCATAATGCCATGATCGCATCACGTAAAACTGTTATTGACTGCGATTTGTACGCGTGAAAACCGCGTTGGGTCCTGACGCTATGCGATGAAAATTCAAAGGAGAGTCTAACCTGACTGCCAGAAATGACCTGGAGGACTCGGGTGACTCAGGTGAGTGAAATCAGATCAATTTTCATGCCACTTGAGATAACGTCTCGTTCGGAGTTGACTCGAATAGCTTGTCTGAGCGTTTCAATCCACGCGCGATAGAATCGTGGTTCACGATGGCATTGCACGCAGAGTTGTCGAGTAATGAAATCACTCCTAAGAAGAGAAGTCGAGCAGTACCCAGAGTGCCTGAACGTGGAGGATCGCCGTGCAGCGAAGCCGGGAGGCTTCTTCTTTCCATCAGCTTATTATCAGGACCGAGAGAGAAGAGAGAGAGAGAGAGAGAGAGTTGAAATGGTGAATGAATCCTCCGCTCGGTTGTTAATTTATGCTAACCCGAGGAAGAACTCTGGGTCTCTCAAGTGTTCCCTTGAAAATGATTCCTGGAAGCGAGAAGGTCCGGACTCTGGTCACGGAACACGTCGCGTTGACGTCGAGCGTCAGGTATGGAGATGAACCAGACACGCCCAGCTAAGCCGCTCCTAAGCACCAATCCTCTCGCCGCTCTAAAATACACCTTCAAGTCTCAACTCCAGGCTCCTTTCCAACCTCTACCTCCATATAACAGGGTTGGAAAACTCCACCGAATCGAGTACGGAACGTGAATTCATGGGCGAAACAGCGGAATTCACAGTCCAAGATGGCAGCTCGAGACCAGAGGTGAAGTCAGAAGTCGGCCAAACCACAAACCCAGTGAATATGCAATATGCATGGGTGTATTCAGTGTTCGCCGAATTAGGTACCGGAACTCCCAAGCTGCATCATCGCCGAAGGGGAAGAGCCGAGACCACCGGGATAACACGCACGGCTTTGGTCCGCGTCTCTGCAGAGCTGACTGCTTCTGCTGCCATTGCCGCACCACCGTATGAATATGTATGGACGAAATGTGGTCCCATAGTTGCCGCCAGCTTTCCGACTGTGTAGTCAATGCGGCTAACAGCAGACGGCCTGTCCGTTATACGCCAAGTGCTTCACCGCTGCTTCCGGACTGCCGAAGCAGTTGTGGAACACGAGTGACTGCCCCTCTTCCTTCCGGTCCTCTTTGATCAAGATTCTCCGTCGATTCGCAAGTCATGAAGACGTCTTCCTGGTCGGCTATGATTATGGCCAGGTTGCTGAATCGTGATTGGTAATTAGCGACGGAAAACGCAAGCGTCCTTAATAATTGACTAGCGGCTTAGCAGCCGCCTCAGTCGGTGAAGCATTAAGCTCGAGTTCGTGCCAAGACTGCACAGTTTCTGTGCAGAGACGTCCTAATTGACGGCGTCTGGACCGTTGGCAGTGCTCGGGATTGTTTCACGTTATGGCTTATTCTTTATTTCTCTTTTTTAGCTTCTCCTCTTCCTTCTCCTCGGGCCTTTTGTCGCCATTCTTAGTCGCCCTTGGCCTGAGGTCATTCCGATCGATGCTACGGTAGAAAGTCACTTTTTGAGGACGGTAGTTCGACCGTGATTGAAACTCGAACCGGAAGAGCGGAATCGATCGGCGACGTTCTTCTTCAACAAGTAACATCCGGTGTCTGATAGCGAAGAAGAGAATTTTTGTAACTACTTTACGCAAGTCCGAGTAATATCGAGAAACCCAGACGTCCTCACCGAGTCGAAACCTCCAAGGATAAAGAAATAATGACCACCATCGGCTGATATAAAAAAACGGATTGAATGCATCCTGCAGCTACGTGAAGAGCCTTTCAAACCGTTTCAAGGGTCTTTAGATCCCTGCAACGTATGGTTTGAATACAAATACATGCAATACACGTTTCAATTTCGCATGATGATCCACTCGCTCTAGGTTAGCGTAACGTAACATCTACTAGCTACATCCATGCTGTCGGTGCATCCGCGTATGCAGAGGATTGTTAACTCCGTTGTAAGGATCGTAGAGATGCGCAAACGGGGCGGGCTGGTTTCAGCAGGGCCGTAGAGAGACTCGAGAGTAATTGAATTTCACTCGACTTCACTACACCAACGTCTGTTTCCACCACGATCGCACTTTGTTGACGTTCCATCAGACATGCAGATCGAGGGAAGCTCGGTCGAAATCCGGGACCGGAGGTTATTCGCTCTTCCGGTTCTCGAAGAGCGTTCAATCCAATAAGCCAAAGTAAAATATGGCTCAGTAATCAGCTGATCAGCCTTTACTATTATTATTGATCGCCAAGCAGACGTTCGGTATGAAAAACGATGCGAAGAAAAAATGAGGAAATTTGCAGATGTAAACGACCGAGTGATTTAAGGTTCATGAGGAATTTCGTGGAGCGGGGTAATTTTCGAGGAAATGATCGCGTGCCTCGATAATTCGCTTCGGCATGTAACTGCGACATAAGCAGCTTGGAAGACAATCTATCGGTTAAGTAGAAAGAGACGGGGATAATAGAGGAAACCGATTCCAGAGCGTGGATACATTCCGAAGAAGACAACGGTCGGTACGAGCCTATCACGAAAAGAGCATTTCTCGCGTATGCACATGACGTGGGAACGTGGGCGCAACCCAACGTAGGATTTTCACCCCGAGGCGATGCACCTATAGGAGAGGAATTTTCTAACGACAACCTTATCAAAGGAGGAGGACTAGCTGACTGTATCTGTTCAAACGACGCTGATCACCAATTTAAGGGTCACTCAAGAAAAGGCAGGAGAGGAAACAAGTTTCTGGTTGTAGAGAGAGAGAGAGAGAGAGAGAGAGAGAGAGAGAGAGAGAGAGAGAGAGAGAAAGTAATAATAGGTCGCCAGTAGATGCAGCAGACGTAGGTATAATGTCATTAGCAGCTACTAATGAATTCCAATTTGTGTATTTCAATTTGTAGTCAGCTTTTTCCTCGGATTTTTAACATCGAGCACATATCTATGTACACCTTGTATATATAAATATATATATTAGGGTGGCGCAAAAAAACCGACTAGTTTTTTTTTTTTTTATTCTCGTGTGATAAAATGTTAGTTTTTGATGTTTTAAGAACCCACTCCAAAGGACAGTTCACAAAAAAATTTTTTAAGACGTCGTTCCACATTTTTTAAAACTTCAGAAATCGTCAAGAATCGATTTTTTTTTTAAATTTTGTTTCTCGTTACGGTATAATTTTATAGACAAAAAAAAAAATAAGTCTCCGAAAGTTTCAGTTCAAAATTTGAATTTTGAAAGGTCGCTCATAATTTTTTTTCAATTTTTTCGTGCATTTCTTTAGATCTTTTCGAGCAACCTTTTAATATTCATGTTAAAATTTCATAAATTTTTTTTCTTTAATTTAGTAAAAAAGAATCGACAACAATACACCACGACATGAATTAAAAATCAAACAATACACTGAAAATATAATTTTTTTAATTTAATTTTTTGACGATTTTTGACATTTTAAAAAATTTGGAACGACCTCTTGAAATTTTTTTTTTTTTTGATCTGTCCTTCGGAGTGGGCTCTTAAAACATCAAAAACTAACATTTCGTCACACGAGACTCAAAAAAAAAAAAAAAAAAATAGTCGGCTTTTTTGCGCCACCCTAATATATATATTTATAACTTGGCCACTTCAATGTCGCTACAAAAAAATGCAAAATAGTAATTTTTTCCACCATCATTTCGTTACTAACTTGAGCCGTATAAATTCTGAAACTCCGTCACCTGTTCTTAATATATACTTGCCAAAGCGTAGAGCGAGAGCTTTTCGGAGACGGTGATGCAAGCTCGCGCTGCTTGCGAATCTTATACGTTTTGCTACGTACACACTCGACTGAACTTCTGTAAATATTTATTCATCAGTTTTGCCGTTGAAAAACCCGGCAACCTAAACATACTTGAACACTCTGGATATTGAAAAGATTCATAGATCGCATGTGGCGTCTGATTCTCGTCTGAGAATTTGATCAAATAGTCAAATCGTGCTGTAATTTTTTTCCAATCAAGAGCTGGATCTCAACTGCAAAGTCAAGTTATATCCACACTGTCGATGGCATCAAGAGGAACGTTCGTTGTGGACTGCATTCCATTAGCTTTATTCCAATGCTGATTGGTTTTTTTTATGGGATTTACTCCCCGTGACTTATGTGTCATCGTCACGACGACGAAAGAGGATCTTCAATCGCCGTTTATAATTCGTTTTCCATTTCCCGCGACAGGATATCGAGATAAAATAATAACGCTCGAGTTTCTGGTTTCGAAATACAAATAATTTTTTCTTATCTACAGAATTGATCTTTCGTATCAAAAATAGATTTTGTTCGACTCGATTGTTTTCAAACGAATAAATTTCATTCCAATAACGAATCTGTCAGAAAGCCTGTACCAAAAAAAAATATCCAATCTAATATCGCTCGATTCTATTTCGTTTTTCTTCTTGATCATTTCGTTCCATCCATTCTTTCGCGATATTTTCAGTAGACCATTTACGTCACGCAGGCTTGTGGCATTTGGCATGTTCATCAGACACGTCAATTACGGGACGAAAAGTTATTCGGTAAAAACATGCAACATCGCGATAACCCGCGCTTTGATTCATGTGGAATTTGGAAAATTGTATAACCCAATTCGTTATATTCCAATCCGCGACATGATAGCTTACTATTTTATTTATGCACGGTGGATGGTTGTTTGTTTCCTGCATGTTGTTGCCGAGACATCGTGCCTCGCGAAAGGAGAATTAGTGCAACCACTTATCATGTAACGAGATCGATCAATCGATCGATCGCCTTCCGTATCTACCTGTTAGCCCTGGAATCATTGGCTGATTACATGTTTCCATTTGCCCTCGTAAAAGTAAAATCAAGTCTCTCCTCTTGCCTCCTTTTTCAAGACAGTCGCGATGCATGAATTAGCGCAAATGGTTTTCAAATTGTCGCGGCAATCGATCAGCGAATGAAAGTTTGTAGCACATCCGTGTGGTTTTAGTAGTAAAAAATTTCCCTCGGGTGCTATCGATTACCGACATTATACCGCTGGTTTTCGAAATTCTTGGCAAAAACCGCCCGAAGTCCAAAAACGTGCAACGCATAGCGTAATTATTTCAATCCAAAAGATATTATCCTTCTGTCAAATTCACATTCATTTTTTTTTCGCTCAAAATTGTATAAGAAACATCGATTACATCGCTGTGGAATTTAAATTAACGCGGGCATGCTCAAATCGCGTTAGCAAAGCGTGTTGCCTTGACTTACGAGAATCAGATAAAGCGGAGTTGTGACTTTGGCGATATTTTCGTACAGCTTTTGCCACGAAACACGGAGAAAACAAAATAAATTAATTAAAAAAAAAATAAATAAAGCCGTCTGGTGATGACTTTGTTTTTTCTTTTTGCCCTTTTTTTTTAGATTTCTTTCACTCGTTCGCAGCTACTCGATATAAGGCGTCTCCAGTCTTTCCTCCACTGACTTTGAGACGCGCCTGTCGACTCGCAGTCCGCACAGCGAGGTTCTGATACATGCGCGGTAAATCTGAATTGAATATTTTGAATTCGGCCTCACCTTTCATTAGTTTCTTGTTACAGAAATCAGTCCATTAAAACAAAACAGAGGAGAGTTCGGAGCTTTCTTACTTTCTTGAAGGATTACGTCAACCATTAATCGTTTTTAAGTGTCTCCTATTTGGAGGAGAATTCTAATCCACTTGGGTGTAATGGACAAATCAATTATCTAAGTGTGGGAGAATTCGAGCGTTCAATTACCTCCAGGATTATGGGGTGTGAAAATTGTATTTCTCAGAAATATGTATACAACGAGAAAAGAGATATATTCGAATACGAGTCAGTCGAAAAATTTGCTTATTCGAAAGTAATTCCTCGATAAATTGATACTCAGATAAAATTATTCTCCTTAACATAATAACTGTTCCATTCATTTATTTATTTTTTTTTTATGCATATAAAAATACGTCAGAAGCCTGAAAGATTACTCTGATATGTCAGAGAATGAATAATTAATAAAAATCAAAGTGATCGACTCACCTAAAAGCAGCCTCGTCGTCCCTCTTAGCGTAGTTAAAAATCCAAAATAAAAAGGCACTAAAACACGAAACACAAAATCACAAACAGCACTGTGTCGCGATGATCCTGGATTATAGGAAGATCGATCTACCGACGATAAAACTTGGCATAATCGAGATGAAAAATTATCATTTATGCGCTTCTCCTTGTATGTGTATTTATGTGTATGTATGTGCAATGTGTACGCCTTCGTTTGTGCGAAGTTGTGTTATAAAGCAGGTGTGCAAATTAGCGGCCAGGGGGGGGCGGGGAGGGCGAACGAACAGCGAGTGACGAACGAACGAACGTACGAACGAACGTACACAGTAGTTGATCAAAGTCGAGACGGAGAAGTCTCTTCTTCGAGGCCCTGCCGGGTACTGGGCTCTCCGGCAGGATATCGAACGTACTTTTGCGCGTCAACCTATGAGCGCGATGCCGCTTTCGAATCGACCAATCGAGAGACGCCGGATGCCACTGGCGCAGAAGCCGGGGAACACTCGCCGACGCCTGAATGCGAATCTCCTGTTTCAGGAGACTTCTCGAGGGACATTTCGTCCGGAGATGAAATCAATGATTCTCATTTTTTTTTTTTTTACACTGATTACCGGTGACTTTTTTCGATTTTTTCATCGTTATGCGATTTTATTGCGATTTCTCACGATTTTAGAGATTTTTGCTGGTTTCTGGATAGCGGGAAGGCATAGAAAATAAGGGAATCATAGGAAATCAGTGGAAATCAACGAAGAGGAGTGATGTGACAGGAGTTGGTGGAATTTCAGTTAAACGACACTGTTTCGTGATCACTGCGATTTCTACGACGCTGTTATGAGATTTTAAGGGATTCAAAGAAGATTTCCACTGATTTCCAACGATTTTCGAACGTCATTGGCAGTTTTTTGTAGTTTTCCCGTAGCTTGGAGACGCAGAAAATCGTGACAGATCACTGAAAGTCATTTTAAAACTCGAGGTAATCATAGGAAATCAATGGAAATCAACAGAATCATACGACAAGACACCGTTTCGCGTTCACTGCGATTTCTTTGACGCTGTTATGAGATTTCAAGGGATTCAAAGTAGTTTTCAATGATTTCTGTGACATTCTTTGATTTCCTATGCTTTTTGGAAATGTCAACAAATCACTGATTTAAAATAAAATGTTATGAAATCATTGGATATCAATTAAAGTCACTTGGTATGAACTCGAAATCAACAAATGCACATGATAAGACAGAATATCAGTGGATAAGTAGTTATAAGTCAGTGGAACTTCAGTGAAATAATAACATTTTTTCACGTTCGCCACAAACTAGCAACGATTTCCATTATCCCAAAGATTTGCCGCGTGATTTCTTCCTGATTGCCGAATGATTTCAGTTGTAACGATCGATTCCTGGTTATTTCAAAAAATACGTCAGTTCTTTAACTTTTTTTTAATTTTCAAGTTAACTTTCAACTATTAACTTATAACCTCCTCGTCATTTCGGATTTTGTCGCTAATTTATGACGCAGGAGATGATGGCGTAAATCCTTTCTGCGGATCGTAAGAATCGGGTAAAGAAGAGAAGATCGAGCTGCTCGTCGCGTCTCGCAAGCTCAAGTGTCGTAGAATTTGTGCTGTTTGGGGTAATACAAAGGAAATGACCACTCAACGTGTTATCTTTCGGTGACGAGGATCCCGTCGTCGGCCGATCAATAACACAAACAAATAACAGGTAACGGGGCAGTAAACAGGGTGACTTTAATTAGAAGCGTAGTTGGGCTACTGCAGGGAAACATAAAATCGGCGTTTAGTGTCACCGGGCTTCCGCACATTAATTTAATGGACGGGAGCTGCTGATGTGCAAATCGGCGTAACATCAACGAAAAGCAACTAACCGAAATGCCAAATTCTGCCATAATTCCGAGTGGTACTAAAAATTCGATTTGACTATCACCATACGTTTTAAAATCCAGCTATTTCATTTTCAAAATGATTTTCTAGTTTCTTTTGCAGAACAAAATCGGACAATTTTCTTTTATTCATTGTTGTCTCATCGTTTGCGTGACCTAATTTTTTGTTTAACGTATAACCAGAGAAAACGTCGGCGATATACAAATAACAACGAATATTGAATTGACATGCGGACAGAACAGCTCGAGTAAAATTTAGACACACGTACGTACGGTACACATAAAAATTTTTAAACCGTTAAATCTCCCTGTAACAGAAGAATTTTCCCTTGTGTGCGATAACGTATTCCTAAAAAATTGTACCAAACATTTGAAACCCGGCTCTGACCTGAATATAAATATCCGAAACGACAAACCACCATCCCGTCAATCGAATCGATACACACATATATATGCATTCTACGAATCGTGCTCGGAATGAAAATTGGCGTCATGAACGACGTCCGCTGATCGGTTCGCAGGTTAAACAGCGGGCAAAACGCTGCAGCAAAATTTTAACGCGTGTGGAATCCGCGTTTTTGATTTTTTTTTTTTTTTTTTTCTTTTTCTTCTTTTTTTCTCTCCGTCTTTGTTTTTTCAAAGGCAAAAATTGACGCGGAGAAAAGAGAGACGTTGACCATGGAGCTGGGCGAAGGAGGGAGCGGGAATATTTAAAAAATTTATCACCGAGTATGGCTATTTCATATAATACTCGGTTAATAATTGAGAGGCGTGCACACGACCCGAACGGCCCGATCCGCACGGCGGTCGGAACTGCCTCGTAAGATTTTATGGGATTTTTCAACGCGTGTATACCGCTCGTAAGAACACGCACGCACACCCTCTTGGCCACTTGCACACTCAGGCGTGGGCGCGTGCCGCGTGCATAACTTAAGAATGCAAACGCGTGGGAGATCCTGGCCCTCGGAAAGAAGAGATCCCGTATCCTTTGCTAGAATTATTGTGGACCCCCTAAGCCTCCGCACACTCCTTCGTCCTGGCTTTCAGGAATTATCCTCCTCGGCTGCATGGCGTGCCAAGAGAATCCGGAAAAATTTTTGAAATACTTTTAATTTATCGGATAATAATTTTTTCTCAGTTATTTGGGAACAAGTGTGAAAGAAAAAAGAAAAGTGATGTGATAGATTGTAGAATATTAAGAATTTATGACACACGAAAACTGTTGGAATCGATTGATGAGATTCAAACGATTCGAAAAATCAGCAAGCCTACGAAGATGGAAAGTCAGGTTTTTAAAAAAACATGCTTACAACGTGTTTTTGAATTGATATCCATATTCCGAATTCACGAATGTTGGACGATAATTGGAAAATTGATACCATTTCTCCGATTACTCGTGACAGCGAAGCTTGTCACCTTCAAATTTAATTCCACTAAAATTTCTATCGCAGTTTGCAAACATGGTCGGACCTCCAAAAGCACTTGGAATGATTACCAAACGAGTTTTTGTCACGTCGGACACAAACTGTAAACAATTTAACACGCCTCAAGGGCTGTGAAGGCACGACACGTGCTTGATGATCGAGGAGGTAAGGGAGGGGATTTTTAAAATAGCTATCTAATGATTACAGATCATGTTTGTACGCGGGGTTCGAGGGGAGGGTGGTTCGCCGCTCCGCACCCTGCACCCGATTCTTTTACCAAACTTAATTTCCCGGATAATTCTCTCATTTATTATCACTTTCTCGGCTCTCCAGGCTTCGCGCTGCAGGTTATACGTATTACCTTCATAATTTTACTCTCGTGCACAGTGGAGCTGAAGCTGAAAATTTAAGATAGCGCGTTGGGGCCTCGAATAGGAGTCGAGTTCGACTCCACCCCCAGCTTTTTTCAGCCTCGATTTGATCTTGAGGAATTGTTTGCTCGGATATATCGATTACAATCACTTTTATACTCCACGAACAATTACGTGTAGCAAAACAGGCGCCCGACTTTCGCGGTTGAAAATTGAGGTACAGAAATTAGATCCGAAAAAACGTTTCTCGACAATAAAAATTGTCCATTATTTCAGTAAATTGAGGCTGTTGAAGAAAGTCTTGAATTTCTTCACCCCTTCGCTGTACGAGAATGAAGAAAAGAAGGGAAAAGGTTTGTGTAAGAGGTGCCAGAAGGAGAAAAATTCAAATCAGAATATCAGGACCAACTGGGGGCAGGTGTTTTTTAATTGTCCTTGAAGGGGTTGATTCGTGAACTCGGTCAAGTTTCCACCTTCCTCACTTTTCTCCCCTTTTACTCGGCATCCTCGTGTTTGAGAAATCTCTGGAAACGAAGGTCGAAAGGTCGTCTCACCGGCAGGAAGGAGCTTCTGTATTTTCTCGGGTTGGTTTTAGGTACCGCACATACATGGGTGGGCGGGTTTACGAGGTGATAATTTAAAGTTTAACTTTTAAGTTAAAACTTCCCGCCCGGAAAGGTCTCGTCGCCGCATCGCGGCGTACAAACCGCCGGCTACTAATCAGACGTCGTAGTCGCTCTGTCCTGGACCGCGGGAAGCGGACCCGAATGCTTTGAGCAAACCATCCCTTCACACAACCGTGATTAGCAGGTGGCGATGTTCCGGCATCCGCTGGAGTTGCCGCCGGGCTGAGCGATGACGACGAACCTGCCTCGTGTTTTGATTATTTGTAGTACATGCAGCTCGCAATAACTCTCGTCCATTGGTTACGACTTGCCTCGATTAAGGGGGGGGGGGGTTGGTTGGTCGAAAATCGATGCTTTTGGAGATCTTATTAACCCTTAAAGGACCGAGGTCTTAAGAATTTTGAAGAATCTTTTTGTTTTGATAAAAAAGTGATCTGAAGTTCAGAACGTTGGGCCAAATTATAAAGTCAAATGTCGGTAGTTCGATGAGAGAAAATTCCTTCGGAAATACTAAAATTTTAAATACGGTACCGGAAATATAAATAAAAGCTTGTGGATGTCGATGATGGTTTATTTCACGTGACTTAGAAATTTTTTGAGAATCTTGCACAAATGCGTTCGATTTTAAGCCACTAAGGTGGTGAAATTTATTCACAAGACTGTTATCATGCTGGCTGTATTGAATATTCAATTTTATAACGTTCCATAAATACTGGTTATGATCAACAAGTTGCAGTAATGAAGAATTGATTTATGAAAAAGAAAATCTGTTTCAGTAACCGATCATGAATTTGTCGGATATTGGTGGACCAATTCACAGTAAAGGACAGTGAAATTTTTCTCGATTTCAAACTGACTCAAATTCACGATCAAAAGCTAATTTCGACGATTAATCAGTAGTCTTGAATCGTCATCGCAAATAAAGAAGACCGCCATGAATTTCTTCTTCATCATCACCGTTTCTACGCTTGGTAAAAATCGTTTCGAAAACAGAACAATATTTTTTAATACAAAAATTTCTCCCGACATTTTATCACAATTCTGAAAAACAAGACGTGTGATTTAGACAAGAGCTAATTATTTCCTTTCACTTCAAAACCTTTATATTTTTACTTCTTTCGTGTGACAAAAGTGTTAATGATTCTTTCAAACTGTCCGTCATAAGTTCGTGCTATAATGGGCAGTAAAATTTAGCCACTCAGTCCTTGGAAGAAGATGGGCGTGGTCAATAACTTCGAGTAATCGATTTCTAATCAAGCAATGTGTTGACTTTTGCTAATATATATAGTCTTGTGCTGCACCATGTCGCAAATTGAATACGAGCTTCGATTATACCATTACGAATGCACGTTGAACTTTGATTTTACAATCGACGTCGTCATGATTGAACCCCAGGCTGATATTTGTGTTGAACAGTTCAAAATCCAGCGCTTAGATATGCAACTGTAATTTCAAACGTGCAGTTGAAGGAGAGTTTCGGCTCCTCGACAATCGTTAATTAACCGGCGAAGTCGTTCGTGAGCAAAGAAAATCAGCGGGCGATTCGCACCGAGGGTAAGTTCACTCGCCCAAAATTCTCCCCCCGGAATACCCATTTCTCGCTCTACGACGTGCTCTATAAGTATGTCCGCATAGTTGACGCGAAGTAATTCAAGCGCGTCTATTAGTCGAGCCAACTATCCATGATTCGTAATCTAGTTTCAGTTTGTCTGAGCTACGCTGCTCCGGAGGTATAAGGTATAGCTAGTAAAGGTACCTACGTGCTGCATGCAGTCGGCGAGTTTTAGTCACGGCGGACGAAGTTCAAGATGCCATCTGTCCCAAACCACCGTCGGAGTCTAGGAAGGTATACGAACCGTGACAAAGTTTCCTCATATCGAACAAACGTGGTAAATTCTCCGGCATGATCCTCGTCAGATGATCGACTCGACGAAACCGATCCTGACTTAAATGTCGGCTCGTATCTCGAAAACGTGAGTCCATTGAGAGCTTGCAGCTTGCAGCTTGCGAACGGTTATCGGGCCGATAGACTTCCTCCGAGTCTGCACTCGCGGTCGAATTAACGAAGAGTGACATCGAGAGGCAGATAATCGACCCGCGGAATGATCGATCGGGTGTATATTCTATAGGCGATGCCATTCATATCCATCGCTATTGAATTTCGCCGGGGATAGATAGGGAAGTGGAGTAATAAAGCTGCAATCTATGCACCCAGAGCTCAATGCACAATGTGGATGCACGCCTGCAGTGCAGAGTTCGGCGAGACCTCAGCGACGATTGAGAAGCAATCAATTAGCCAATGATTTTGCGTCTTAATTCTTTTCCACGTCCTGCACTGCAGGGATGAAGCTCCACGACATCCTTCTTCCGGTTTAAGTAAGAAGCTTCGCTGTCATCCTCCTTCGCAAACTCCTGCATCGACTGGAGACAAACTGTGATAAGCCGTTCACCGATGCCTCGAGACTATCCGGAAGCTACTCCCGTAAATTCTGGAACATCGGTGTGCCTACGTACTATTGTAGATAGGAAACTTACACTTTGCTCGGAGTGTAGATTCACAGGGCATCGCGATTCGGTGATGAAACAATTCAAGTGCGGCTTGGATTTCGTCTCAAGACATGAAGATCATTTTTTTGCAGATGGACGTTTAATTAGGGAAAGCTCTTGTGCTTTTTGACAGGTTTTAGGTACGTACTCATCGAATGATAGTCCATTCGTAGGGTAAGACATTTTTATTTTTTATAACAACGAAAGATCAACAAATGAGTCAGATATCGATTTTCATTTCACTTGTTAGGAATCGAGTAAGCCTAATCCATTCAATTTGGGTTAAGAGTCTATACTTTAGAAGTCCAGTGAGTAAAAGTCTGAACACTAAAATGACCTTTATTTTTCCTGAAATGAAAAACTATGCCTGGCTGTTTGGCTTTTCCTCAATTAATCAACCGCTGAGAAAAGATAGGATCGCTAAATGAAACGTCACACGCACATGCCGGAAGTGAATCGTAAACATGACACGTTGTACATGCCTGAACTTATGCGATGTTGGAAAAAAGATTCGCTGTGCAGTTTTGGTCTCCGTAGTTTCGAGGAAAGCGAAGGACGAACGAAAAAGTGAGAATGTTAGTTGGGTGTAATATGATGAATAGGGAGATGTTAGCATTAACAAGAAGATAAATCATCCCATTCCGCGGAAATATTCCTTCGTAACTCAGTTATGGAATTAACATAATCGATCCGTACCCTGCATTGTTTCTGGCTCCGTCACTCCGTCGACATCGCTCCGAGTTCCTAAACTTTCAGAAGGACAGTCATTCTTCAAGACTTAAGTTGGATTGTTGACGTCGTCGAAAATTGGGAAAAGAATGTTCATCCGAATACTGAGCCTTCACGTTTTAGGTATAGAAAAACGGTTCAAGTTGTAAGTCACGCGATTATGATTTCACTTTTTGCCTACTTCGTTCCGATGTCTATTACAGTCGGTTTTTACGGTCATTAAAAGCTTGCTAAATTAGGTTAGCTACGATTTGATAACCGTAGTCATCTTAGATGAGAGATAACGATAATAAACTTTATCCAAACCCTTTTGGATGTGAACTCCAAGAGTTAAACGAGTCTGTTGATCGGAGGTCATTCAAAGTTTGAATTTACCGTATGTACTTAATACTCTCAACTAAGTAAGGTTGTTGCACAACGATAATGGACTCTCGAGTTCTAATCCTCTTAAATAGTAATATTGCCTTATTATACCCGTGTAGAAATTTCTCCAGAGTTACCAACTACAACAAGGAGAATAACAAATAGTGAGTGCTGGTTCATCGAAAAATATTTAGCAAATCGTTGAACAATATTGAGTACACTCGTATGCAGTAGCCCGAGACGAAGATGGTAAAAAATGTTTAGCAAATAGGTTCGTCAGGTGATGAAGTATATCAGATTCCGATATTCGGGCCACGACCAAAGGCTTCCTTTCAAAATATATTTATCGGTTGTTTATAACGTGGCCAGGATGACTCTGCATCTGCGCCTACACGCTTTGGGCCATGGCCAAGGTGAAGAGCCGTAAGGCCAAGAAGAAGAAGAAGAAGAAGAAGAAGAAGAAGAAGATGAGGAAGAAGAGGCGAGACGAATCAGGCGTAATTGGTGCAAACATGAAACTGGTTTACAGCAAATATGTACAACCACGATGAAATTGGAATAAAGGTGTAGTAGAAACGTTGCGCGTGGAGAGGAGAGAGGGAGAAAGTATAAGAAGGCACACATCAGAGGGTGAGGAGCATTCCAACGTGGAGGGACGATGCCTGTGTCAAGTCGACGGGCGTTTAACCAAACCGTCTCGTGTTTGCATGCTGCGTTTAATATGCACAGCACAAAACACGGCAGACGATTCTTCTTACTCCGTGTTGAAACCCTATTTGGTGCATGTATTTATACTTGACGATTTTCGACGACTTCATACTCCAGGAACTAATCAGCTCAAATGACTTTCGTCAATTCGTTATACCTCAGGAAAAAAACCTTTTGCTTCGTGTTCCTGACATAAACTTTTATTGAATTTGGAATCACTTGGTCATGTACAATCAGAACTGCATCGTTGTGCTTCACTTTCGGAATCAATTGCTTTCTCCAATTCTTCTCGTACTCTCTCTCTCTCTCTGGGTTTTCGATGTTCTTCACGGCTTAAGAAGACCTGTTTGAAGTATCAAACTAATCAAAACCATTAGTTACGGCATGAAATATGAAGAAACAAAGTCTAACTGAGAAACTCACTTTTCACCGTCTTCGCAACGGTTTTCACTTTCATTGTCATTTGTCACGGCAGATGGATTTAGAACGTCCTGATTTGTGGTCAAAACGATCTGATTCGAATCTCAACTGGCTATCGAAACACAAGCATTCTGTAAAGAATACCAAATTGCAATACAAACGAAGTGAAGAAACTGGTCGTCGTATTCAGTTCAACAAACAGCCTGCATGGGCACATCGACAAGTGGAAATGAAGGAAACATCTGGCAACTATTGTTTCTCAAGAGATTCTTCCCGATGGATGGGAATCATCACGACCGCGAGAACGTCCGGCAAAATGGATCTGGTTTTTCTCTCTCGTTACGAGTCCGAGTATGGTCATGCTGCTTATACGTACCTTGGGTCGTGTTGGTGTGTGTGCACTGCGCACCGCGTTTTCTCGGTGACTATAAAGAGAGAAAGAAAAGAGAGAGAAGTAAGAAAAAGAAGAAGAAAAAGGAAGAAAAAAACGCACCGCGAACAACTCGAGGAGGTCGCGGCTCCTCGCGGGCTTCCTAAGGAATTCCCTCCGGTAGTAGGCGACCGTTTACGTTTCAGATGGCGGCGAGAACGCGACAGCCTCGAGGTCAACGATTCACTCCCAAGGCTAAGATGATGCCTGCCTTGGTTCCCCGGACAAGCCTGCGGAGCAGCCGCACCGCGTGCAAGCCTAGGATCGCGATCGTCTCGTTCGGTTCGCCGAAAATCTCATCCAAGACTTTACAATGTATCGAAGACTTCGAAGAAGGGTTCGGCGGCGAAAAGTGAGGGGGAAAAACGGATCCAACTAGTTATTTCACCGGGCTTCGAATGCACCGGCAAACTTTATGAGACGTGAAATTACCCGGCAATCAGTTTACGCCGCAACCTCTGCAGGTGCAGCCTGTAAACGGCTGGCATATTCCCTTCTCCAGGATCATGATGATGATGATGATGATGATGATGGAGTCGTTGAGGCGTTGATGAACGCGGTGGGTTGTTTTTCTTCCGTATTAGCCTCGATTCTAACGCGTTATTTTCGCCAACCCCAGATCAGTTCGCCCTCCAAAGTCGACCAGGTCCTGCATCGAAAGGAAAACTTACGAATTGAGACAAATGGGTCGCGGATTTGTTTGCTGACTGGTGTCTAACGGTCGTGGTCCTGTCTGTCGGTTGCATTCGAAAATCGCAATGGTAGTTTATTTTCTCAAAATCACATTTGCGAAAAAAACGGGGATCGGAATCGTGATCGATAAATCCTTGGTTACTCTCAAATTTAGCAAATTAGATTTTACTCAGAACTGCAGACAATGAAGGGACACATCAGAGTTTTTCGTAAAAAATCCTCACATCAATTATATATATTTTTTTTCACGATAAATGTAGCAGTTTTCACTGATTCTAGAGTAAATTTTGCATTTTACGAAGTATATTTTACAAAATAAAAAAAAAACACAACTTGATGTGCCCCTCTTTTCCTGCAGTTTTGAGTAAAATCTGCATTTGCATTCTCTCCGTAATCAATAAGTCGAACAATTTTTCTCAAGCTGAGGATAAATCAGGCGACGATAAGAGTGAATAGTCGATGAATTGTTGATTAACAATGTAGTCGAGAAGCAGTTTTATAAACGTGCGGTTACCTGCATGTATACGCGAGCGAGAGTATAACTGGAAGTTGGAAATTGGAAAAAGGAGAAAAAGAGAAAAGGTTGTGTTTACCAAGGTAAGAGTGGAGCTTAAGGGATCGACGCTGCAGTCTTCCCACGACTCGAGACTCGACTCGGGCGAAGGATGAATTAATTTTTCATCCAAGGTATGTATAAGGCAATAAGTATTATGCCTGGATGGATACGATGGCTGTGCAGATGCGCTTTTCTGCCTTTCTTCTGTTCCTCTGCTTCACTGTCAGTCGGTCTAACCAACGTCGCTTTTTCCTTCGATTATTCCGAGGCAGCGATCTATCTACGATCGGAATCGCCGCAAGGTCGGCCGATCCTTCGAAACGATATATCGAGTGATCATCAAACGGCTGATAATTCGATCCGTTCACTGGCTCTCGTGATAATTAGCCACGCGGCTTGGAATCGGCGCCGGTTACGCGGCCGTTAGAGCGAAAAACCGGTATTTACAGAATGCACGTTACGAGCGTTCGAAACGATCGTTGGAAATCGGTTGAAATTCAAAACTCGCTCACGTGACGCGTTGAGTTAAGCCTCGTTTCTCTCTCCCTGCGCAACAAAATTCATTCGATGATATTATCCTTATTATTTTATATCCGTATATACATTTTCAAAACAAAAGATGTAACTCGGCCTCGTTTCTACTTCGCCATGCGGCCGCAAGGGATCAATACCGATGCGGAATGACGCTGTATACCTTCACCCAACCGGGATGCAATATCACGTAGAAAACTCAGGGGATGTAAACACGTAAACATGGCCCCTCCGTGTACGGCATAAGCAATCATACGATATTTTCATGCTCGGAATACGTGCATGGATTGACCTAGAGTGCGAATTTGAATTTGAATTTGAAATTTTTTTTTTTTTTTTCTGTTTGCTCGCTTTTATTTAATTTTTTCTATCCCTACGCGAAATTTCGCGCATTTTTTTTCGCACTTCTGACAATTATATACGATTATTTATCGCAGTACTCGTTTCTCATCGATTAACACAAGAAAAAAAAAATGAAGATAAAATACGAAGACTATATTACAGTTCTGGTATTGTTGAAAAAATTGCAACAATATCTTTGACACAGTTCTGAAGTGGTTATTGTTAAAAAATTTCTCTACCGCCTGCATCAAGTAGCAATAGCGAAAAAAAAAATCGTAAAAATTGTCATTTCAAAACTAATTGAATCACGGAATAAGGCTTGAAATCTATTGGATAGATGACGGACGATGTTTGAAGAAAAAAAAAACAAACAACAAGAATTACTACGTTCGACCGGATAAGATCTAAAGAAACCCTGAAAAATGACGGTGAAGGAAAAATTCGTCAGATCTCTGGATCCTCGAAAGTCCTCAGAACCTTTACTGCAGTGGATAAAACGCCCGATACAGAGGCACCTTATCGAATAAGCGAAGTGGGTAAGCATTGGTTGGTTGGTTAGCAAAAGGAAGCATTTCGAGTTATCCTTTTATCGATTGTTCGGTTAGCCATTCGACAAAAGGTCCTCGCTGTGGCGGTTTTAGATGGAACTTTATCTTTGTGTAAAATTTTCCGTTTGCTTCTGTCATTTTTGCCGCGTTCTCGCACCGAGGATACTGTATAAATATAAATACATGGGACGTTTTGCATTTTTTCCTCCATCCTTCCTCATTCCACCTGGTTTTTTTGCGAAACTTGCGCAAAACGCCGCTAAAAATCGCGAGCGTTAATCACGTACCTACCCTACCTTAATTCTAATTCCTCGCATTCTTTCATCCGCGGCAATTCTCATTAGCTTTTACAATACGTCCTTGCATATAGGTATGTATGTATGTATGTACATTAGGATGGCGCAAAAAAACCGACTATTTTTTTTTTTTTTTTTTTCGAGTCTCGTGTGACAAAATGTTAGTTTTTGATGTTTTAAGAGCCCATTCCAAAGGACAGCTCAAAAAAAAATTTTTAAGAGGTCGCTTTAAATTTTTTTAAATGTCGAAAATCGTCAAAAAATTTAAAAAATTATATTTTCAGTATTTTATTTGATTTTTAATTCATGTCGTAGTGTATTGTTATTGATTCTTTCTTACTAAATTAAAGAAAGAAAATTTATGAGATATTAATATGAATATTAAAAGGTCGCTCGAAAAGATCTAAAGAAATGTACCAAAAAATTGAAAAAAAATTATGAGCGACCTTTCAAAATTCAAATTTTGAACTGAAACTTTCGGAAACTTATTTATTTTTTGTCTATAAAATTAAACCGTAACGATAAAAATTAAAAAAAAAAAAAAAAATCGATTTCTGACGATTTCTGATGTTTTAAAAAATGTGGAGCGACCTCTTAAAAAAAAATTTTTTCCAACTGTCCTTTGGAGTGAGCTCTTAAAACATCAAAAACTAACATTTTGTCACACGAGACTCAAAAAAAAAAAAAAAAACTGTCGGTTTTTTTGCGCCACCCTAATGTATATACATGTATGTATACGGATATACGTGTGGCTAGGAATGTATGAATACCTATGACAAATGCCCGGTTATATATTACGCACACACACATACACACACACGCACATACGTTTCACGACGGCAAAACACCTGGGTGGAGATTCCGAGATATAACGTAACGAGCATACACGGACTCGAGGCGTTTGTTAAACTGTCGCGCGGGTTCGAAAAGATCGTCGACCAGATGACCGCGCGAATAACTCGGTGAGGATATGACGTCATATGAAGCAGTCCGAATGTATGTACTTTTCCACTCCTATATACCAGTGGAAAAAGTTGGACGTAGAGAAAGATTGAAATTCCCAAAAACCATCATCAATTTAATTTTCTGATACGCGATGTCGATCGCCCGATCTAAGATGTTCGCGTGGGCGCGATTCGCACCGCGGAAACCGCAGACTTTCCAAAGATACCGGTTACAATTTAGTCGGCAAACAGGGGGTGTAAAATTAACGTCGACTCGACGACTCGAGTCTCGTAACGAAACCCCGTTGATGCGGGGAGGCCTAACTCCGGTGATGCGGAATAATGAAAGCTGTTATAATTATCAACGTTTGATCACAACCAACGCTTGAAACCCAACTTTCCTCCCCCGCTTTCACCCCCTTTCGGCCTAACCTGCACGGAGTCTAAATGCCTGTACAACGCGCTGCGTATATATGTTTAGCATGAAAATTAATTACCGTATATCGCCACAGTTTTGGGGAGAGAAACTCACGGCCCCGTGGAACTGGTTACACAATGGCGATGCGGAAGAATGCTTACCGCTCGCCCCCCTCCGAGAACTTTCACGGGCTGAGGGTCTGAGCTACCCTCGACCCCTGATTCTGCAAATATAACCTTTGAATTCCCCTGATTTATCTACAATGCGGCGACTCCGTTACTTTCCGTTTATACGGACGATTTCTTGCAGTCCGGCGGGAAAATGGACTCGCGAAATTTGCAGACTGAGTTAGACGCTGTCGGAGGACGTCACACTGCTCATTAACCGGATATCCGGTCTGGAGCTTCGACGAATAACGATACGTGGCTAACTTAGGTAAATCAACGTGTCCCTGATAGATCATGAAATTTGATTCGGCTTTTAATCGTGAATTTTTGGAGCTTCGAGTCGAAACTCCTTGAACGAATCCTTGCACCGATAAAACGTTCAAGCTTTCTTGGTAAAACGTTTGGGAATACTGAATAAGGATTTCTGCACACGATTTAATCACTCGGAATGATATGCCTTGTCTTTTAAAGTTGGAAATCTCCTAAAGATTTTCTCAGATGATAGAATTTAACGAAAAATTTATGCACAAAGAAAGGGGCTGTGAAATATTGCCTATGCGTGACCGATCAACCAACAGCGATTTGGACTATTGCAGGCGGAGCTTTCGGGAAGTTAGTCGAACCTCGGAACCACCCTGCACGTGTCTTTTACCCCGAAAATATTGAATATTGCACATCAACGATAAATTCTTTCCTCTTCGGTTTCAGATTCTTTCAACATCTCAAGGAGTCAAGAATTGTCCCTGTAGCAGCGAGCCAATAAAGGATAACACATCCTGGTCCCTTGCGGAAGAGAATATGGAGGATTCACGCTTCTGAGAATCGCGCGAATTTACGGATTGCTCAAAGTGGCATTTGGATTTTGGCTCGGCAGGGATGAAACAGGGTTCGAAACGCAATTGGAGGGCTGACAATGCCGATGGCAATCAATATCCATCTAAATCTGCTCGGCCTGGCTCGGAACCCAATCGACGTCGCGTCGCGTCGCGTCGCGAGATTCACGCTGACGTGCAGCAGGGTTAGAAGCATCGCGGAAGCAAAAAGTGTAACGGAAATAACGTTCCATTAAAGGTTTTTGCCGCTCGACTGTCCACGCGGCGCTTTCCTCAGTTACGTTCACCGATCGGAGCCCCGCGATTCGCCAACTGAATTTTGATCGCCGAAAAGGTCCGAGTCTCTGCTTTTACACAGGCTTGAATTCCCCGCCTCGATTTCATCTCGCGCATTGTGTTTGTCACTCCGATGCTTAAAGAAGAGGGAAAACCGGCCAACCCAGATGGTAGTTGACAATCAGATGACACCAGGATACAAAAAGTAACATAATGTTTTTCAACCAACTTCAACGTCAATTTTATAGACATCTTTTCAACCCCATTTGGACCTTCGTGCTGTCTGGATAAAGTATTTTTGAATATATTAAGAAGTTAAGCTT
The DNA here is from genome assembly GCF_021155765.1 of Diprion similis. Classification (NCBI taxonomy): domain Eukaryota; kingdom Metazoa; phylum Arthropoda; class Insecta; order Hymenoptera; family Diprionidae; genus Diprion; species Diprion similis. The sequence continues at coordinate 22,693,191 of NC_060110.1, read as the reverse complement.
TTTAAACTGATGTTTTTGTTTTGTACTCCGAATGTGTATGTTTGTAGACGTACAGAAAGGAAAATAAGTATTTGGATGAAAAAAATGTCTTTACCAACATTGAAATGAGTGATAAAATCAAATGCGTCTACCCAATATTCGAATATTGGATTATTTGGGGGGAAAAAATGGAGTAAAGAAAGAAAAAATAAAAATAAAACATCGCTTCATTTGCATTTCGTGTACGCCTGGTAGATGAAAGCGTCGTATACGAAACGTGCTTTTACCTCAATTGCTGTTTTCTCCGATACGCGTGAACGAAAGTTGAAATAAAAAATTTACAGGCATTCGATTTTTGTTCAAGCTGCATCATTTAAATCCGTGGACACTCTAAATACTGTAAAATAAATCAACAATAGAATCTCAACACAAAATTGATTCGATACAAGACAACATGAATTAAAACTCCACTAACTTCATTTCCGGAAGATGAAATTACCGATTCAATTTTAAATTTAAATTAATAAATATTTTCCGTGCCCTTAACACCTGCAACTATGGGGCGCGTGACGTCAGTTCAACGCGTTTTACTTCCCGCCCCCCCGTTGGTGCGGAATTAAGATTAAAAGAGTAGAGCGAGTGGAGCGCAGATAGCGCGGAACTGCGGGTGCACACAGCAGAAGGAAGGGAGAAAGGGAGAAAGGAAGAGAGAGAGAGCGAAGCTCGATAGAAGGTAATTTATGAACATTATATAAAGACAGCGGTGAGAGTTATGGCCGCGCTAAAACTTCCCCGAGACGCCATTTTTGTTCTTGTTCTTCTTCCTCCTTCCTCCTCCCTTCCTCCCTTCCTCCCTTCCTCCCTTCCTCCCTTCCTCCCCGTCTCGTATTCCCTTTCCGCCTTAGCCCTTGCAGACAAATTATGACCGGACTGACTTTACGGTCCACTTATCTCAGTTTCGTCTTGACCACGGCCTCCGGAACTGGCGCAGGCACACAATCGAGTTCTCCGATGCTCTGAGCCATAATATACACGACCTCCGATTCCGCAGGGTATTATTATAACTATCCGTGAAGGAACCCGTCCTAGACGTCCTTTTTTAGCTGCCTGGACAATCGCTTCCTCATATTCTGTCTCCCGATACTCGACCTGGACTTTCGATCGTGTATCGACGAACCCCCCGACGATTTTTGACATTTTTTAAAATTTGGAGTGACCTCTTAAAATTTTTTTATTGAGCTGCACCACCCTAATATACATATAATACATATTCGCATTGCGAATTTATTAAACGTTGCAAAGAAATGTGGATACAGTAACAAGGTGCAGTTTCCACGTAATATCCGTTTTACTTTCGTCGAGGAAAAAAGATACGTCGTACAACGTGTATTCTTTAATGTCTCTACCCCTGACATAATTCTGCAGGACACTTGATTAATTCTTGAAACTCTCCTCATACTTCAAACCGTCGTATGAAAGAAAACTAATTAGACGTTTTTCCGTGGATTATAATGCGAGGGGGAGGCGTGAGGGTAAAATTTTCACCCCCACAACCGACCGTGATACTTTGTCCTGAATCCGTAATCTGTAAGCTCACCACGGATGAAACAATGAACGCGCAGCTCCGTTACGCTGCAGGTATGCCGCTTGGCTATGTATGTACGTACCATACTGGGTATACTATACATATATATATATATATACAACTAAGTTGAAGAGCTTTGTTTTCGCGGCGATGCTTTAGCGGAACAATGTAACGAGCAGAGAATGTTGTCGAGATAAGACATCGAGGTCCTTGGACCCTGCAGCCTCTGCCAAAATCCCGATCCTCAAAGACTCGAACCCTGGATAGGATACACATGCTAATTTACGGGCAACGGATCGTGCGACCAACAAGGACTGATGGAACAATCACACCGAGTCAACTTTGTTTTCTCTGGATTATTATTCCCTTCAATATTGTTTCAGTAGCCACTGTTTTACCGGCGAAGGAATCAAGCAGAATATTGTTTGACAACGAAGAAGTCAGAGTCGGTGTAGATCACAGTTCAGACGATCACTTTTACTCGATGGACGAAAATCCGAATGGTCAAATTCTTTATGGTCAAAACTCCAGCTTCCAACCGGTTTAACTTCCATGGTACATATTTTTTGAAAACTCGGTGACCATTCGATACTTCAAATTTTGATCGATCTGGTTTTTGACCGTTCCGAATTTGGGTCCTCAGGGGTTTCAAATGTTGGGACCATTCTCGTTTCATTTCCATTCTTAGAATGCTGACCATGTTATGCATCCATCGCGGGAACTCACAAGTTTGACGTCGTTAAAAAAATCTTCCGCAATCACAGATGGCTTCCGTCGACGAATTAAGAATCGTCATGGGAACATCCGGAGAAGAGAAGAACGGAACGATCTGAATGAGAATCAACGTAAGGTGCAAAGTGCGTTTCTTTGAGCCGTGGTCAAACGGCTTTGCCGCGTGTTTGACCTGCTCTCAAACCCACGTGCGTGCAGGTGGCTGCTGGTTTTGTTGTACACGACGTAGTGCGGTGTGTGACAAAAGGCATGGATACGATGCTTCCGCGAGTGGGAGAAAAGAGCATTCATGAATACGGTGAGCCGCGTGTAAATCGCGTTGATGCCTGCAAGCTTAGCCGGATGAAGGCGTCGGCCAACTTCCGGTCCAATTTTGCTTTCAACGGACATTCACCCGCGCCTGATTCAGACGAGAATGACTAAGTATTACGTCACGGGCTATTAAATTGAATTCCCTACCCGCGTTGATTGCAAATTAAACTTATCCTCGGAGGTGAAACACCTTCGGCGCATCTTCCGTGTCTCCACCTCGTCGTCCTCATCTTCCGCAAGCTTCCTCTTGACGATATATGTATATCCGCGACACCCGACGTCCTGCATACCGTCTTCAGAGACGGTCACGGATCCTCTCGGATTATCGTCGCCCTTTAATCCTTGCCTGAATCACCATCAGAGCCGATTGGCAGAACGTTCTGTAGAAAAGTCAAGCAAAAAATTGATGAACAAGATCAATTAAAATTTTATGGAGATCGAATTATCCAACTTCAACTTTTTCGTCTGTATAAGTTTCATTTAATTTCACAAAGCTCAGGCCTAATGTAATTTTTTTCTGAATTTTAGTTTCGTTTCGTTTCGGTTTGTTATTTGGGTTTTTTTCTTCTTCCTTTTTTGTTTTGCTTCAAGGGAAATCACAAAATAGAACTCAGAATAGTTGCACAGAAGCCAATATTTGAACCTTCGTTCACGATTCTGTGCTCTGCTACATGTCAAAAACAATTAATCACAAAACTTTTCGGAAAAGATTAAAAAAGAAAAACACAATCGACTATCCATTCATTGGCTGGGCAATTTGCCCGAGTGACTTAAATCCCGTTGGAAATGCTTTGGAATAAGCGAAAACTGGATATTCCAACAAAAAAGATACCCATAATGCATACTTCCTTGCGTAGAAACCCAAATTCGTTTAAAAATCGTTCAAAAACTAAAAATATAACGCGGTGGAAATGGAAACAGTAATTCAAGAAATATGTGTTACAAAATTTGACCTGTACGGACTAAAAAGTGTCTGCCTATAAACATTTTGACCAATCTATTCGTCCGTGATGCCTTTCTTCGTACAGCATTGTGATTGAAAAAATGCGTTTTGCTCCAATACCACAGACTTAAAATTTTTATGTAGAATGGACGAATATTGAAAATTGTAAATTATCATCTTGAATACGTGTATGACGGTATATTAGACGAATGTAGCGAGAAGCGTATAGCAATGAGACTTTGTAATTATGGAAGTTTGGAGTAATCCCATACCGGTTAGCCCTTCAAGGTTTCTTACGGCCCTTGATACACGGAATTAGACTCGAGTCCATTGGTTCCGGGGTGAGTCCAGTTGCGCATCGCGTCGTCCCGGGTCGTGGAAGCTCACTTTTCGGGGTGAAAATCGCGGGACCAACAGAACCAGAATCACTCGGTCCCAGAGACACCCGAAATACCGATGCACTCCCCTTTTGGGAAAGAGTTTTTATCAGGGCGAATATGAAAAGCATGAGAGTCTGCATGCATGGCACGTAGAGTTGTCCGCTGTTTGACGTCGAGCTTACAGACAGAGATGGAGAGAGAAGAGCTTGCAGACTGCAGCGTGCAGCTCCACTCTACGGTGCAAGAGGCGCATTCAACGGTCGCAAAATATGATGATGTAGAAAAGTTTTCTCTATAACAGTTTTCAAGAAGAGAATATTCTGCTCGTATGAGCTTTAAATATAATATTTCAGTAGCTACTTTTGACGTGGTTATATACATACGTATACCATCTTATATATATATATATATATATGCGTATAATATGAGTGCAGCACCGCAGCGAATCGGTATAAGCACGGTGCGCAAGGTGAGGTATGTATACCTATAGGTATACAACTACCGTAGGTATATACGTATTACACTCGCGAAATATCTTGGTCGAGGATCTCGAAAGTTGACTTCTTAAACTCCCACACTAAATAAACTCGGAGACATTTAATTTGCATACACTTACAGGTCCCCCCCCCCCCCCCCTCACGGCGTTGCAGGCTGAACTAGGCTGCGCAGTGATCCACCATGCATTCGTTCTAAATCCTCTACCCCCGAAACTTCCTGACCCAATTTTACGGTGGAACTGACTGCATTGCGTGACGTAGCCATGCACCTGCCGCATTTCAAATCAAGTATTCATCTCACTCGCTCTCAGCACTCGCTATCAGCCTGTCCAAACTTCCCGTTCTTACTTCGCCACGTATGAAATGCACACTTTGCATAAAAGGGATGAAAAGAGTTGAGGGTTTTCAGTCTCTGAGGATAAAAGTATTCGATTTATTTTCGAAATTAGTCCCAAATTGATACTTGCGATTAGGGACCCTCATCCTTCATCGCCTATCAGCTGTGGTATGTATAGACTACCTTTGTAACGAGGAGTTGAGGGCAGCAAAGTGATTGAATGAACCGCGAGGGCTCATCAACTGTCTAATTTAATGGGACGTCGGAATGATTGGCTGAGTTGTAAACGGCTGTAATATATTAGCTTTGCCGAAGGGTGCTGAAGCGAATGACGAGTAAATAATTCTCCGACTCTCCGATTTCCCGGTTATTAACAATGATTCGAGATTCCGGGAGACTGTAACTCATCTATAGTACTTTGCAAAAAGTCTTACAACGTACTTATGCACTGTCGAAGGAGATGAATTTAAGACACTGTCTTGTCGGCTGGGTTTGACAGGCAATTGTCAAGGGAGATCGTTTTAGTACGCACAAACGGTCGCCTTGAAATTACGGCGAATTAATGCCAGCGAGAAATCTAACTCGAGCGTTAATTTGCAACAACGACATATTGAGAGTTATAAATGACGATGAGTCCAATTAGTAGAAGCATGCCGATGAAAAACAGAATTTCTTTTATTCAGTTCGACGATCGCTTAAAAATGTCAAACCACATCAACCTGCACTGTGTCGCAATTCATATGCATACATATAATATAAAAATAAAATATCGGCTGGCAAAAGTTGAGCTTTGAAAAAGATGAAGGAATAAAAGAAGAATCCTTCGCACGTTCGTCGGTTATTGCAACGCGCCTGGCTAAACATTCGACGAAGGCTCAAAGCGTGGAAAGATTGATTTATCTTTGATTCGCCAGCATGCGGATGCCTGCCAGGTGAAAATTCAAAGCGGCTTCAAATTTCCGATGAAAATACGAGGTCGCTATGGCAGAACTTTCGTACACAGGGATGTTTTATCGAATCCAGTTTTTATCCACATGTGCAGAGAAAATCGTCGTCGACGGATGAAAATCCAAGGTAACAAAGTAGCCGCGTGGACCCCGAGTATTAGCCCGGGGAGCATCCGGAGTCCTTTGAAAGAGTCGCGATCCGCGTCTCCACCCTGGCCAAGATCGGCGTCGCGAATCGCGATAATAGCACGTATGAGGGTGAGGGTTCAGGTGGGTGAGCACACACGTCGCCGCACCCGGAGAGAGGCTGCAAAGAAAATTCCTCCTCCCTTGACCTATGCGCTATTATTAGCTCTCCTCGATTCCGAGAGCCTTTGCCTGGAGGCGGCGAGACTCTCCAAGGGTCCCCGATGCGGGGCTCCCGAGGGTACCAACCCTCCATTATCGGGCTTATTAAATACCTTACATCAACCAAACGACACCCCCACACCCCCACCCCCTCCTTACATCCGCCCGACACACAACACCCTCCTGTTATTGTACCTAGAACCTGAGCTGGTGATACTGATGGCACAGACGTCGGTTCGAGAATATACAGCGACTCTATTCTCGGCTGTACGGTGGACGGAAAGATTAGACTGGCTGTGGCCATCGTCACCTAGCAATAGCGTGTAGATCGATATTGGAGAAATCCGGATGGTTCGTGGCTTTCGGGAACTTTGAAATTATCGATGGCATGGAAAGGGAATAAGAAATTTTTACGTGGTTGTTTGTTTTTCTTTCTTTCTTTTTGTCAAAGGGCTTGACGTAGCTCAAAATTTCCAAATTTCGTTTGTTATATAGTAGGTGTATAGGTACATTAAAATATAGAAGAAGAACTTCTGGAAATGACATATCGAGGAGCAGGCGCAATATATACGTTAGGGTGGCGCAAAAAAACTGGCTATTTCTTTTTTTTTTGAGTCTCGTGTGACAAAATGTTAGTTTTTGATGTTTTAAGAGCCCACTCCAAAGGACAGCTGAAAAAAAAAATTTTAAGAGGTCGCTCCAGATTTTTTAAAATGTCAAAAATCGTCAAAAAATTTTAAAAATTATATTTTCAGTATTTTGTTTGATCTTTAATTCATGTCGTGGTGTATTGTTATCGATTCTTTCTTACTAAATTAAAGAAAAAAAAATTATGAAATTTCAATATGAATATTAAAAGGTCGCTCGAAAAGATCTAAAGAAATGCACCAAAAAATTGAAAAAAAATTATGAGCGACCTTGCAAAATTCAAATTTTGAACTGAAACTTTCGGAAACTTATTTCTTTTTGTCTATAAAATTATACCGCAACGAGAAAAAAATTTTAAAAAAAAAATCGATTTTTGTCGATTTCTGACGTTTTGAAAAATGTGGAGTGACCTCTTAAAAAATTTTTTTTTTGAACTGTCCTTTGGAGTGGGCTCTTAAAACATCAAAAACCAACATTTTGTCACATGATCCACAAAAAAAAAAAGTCCGTTTTCTTGGGCCACCCTAATATACATATATATGATTGTAGACGAAGGATCAGGAGTTGAGAATCGAGAGAGAGACTAAAATCAAGTATGGAAAGAGAGAGAGAGAGACTGCCGATGAGAGTTACAATTTAGTTTCCTAGCATAGTAGTATACGCAGTGATAGTTTAATGATCTTCCTAACTCAGATGAGCTTTTCATTATTAGTTCGCCTCGGGGAAATTACTACGGTACAATTCTGTGTGTACCCACCTATAGCTGAGTTAACCGGCCGCAACTATGTAACTAATCACTGACTGTAACCCAATCACCTAGTCGGTCATTGGGTTACCTTACATCTAATTATATATGGTACGATTTTCTGGGTTATCAGCTATTCGAGACACCCTTAAGGCGAGGGATTGGTTGTTGTTTAGCCTTGTGATATCCTGCTAATTGAAATCATCCGGTTGGGAATCTGATTCTCTATTCAGTAATTGGTTAACACATAAAGTCAGATTTTATGGGTTACAAAATGGTAATCCCAAATTTAAACGTCAGAACTGAATTGCAATTGATGTCTGTTTTATACAACCATATTTCTCAGGGTTATTGAGAGAAAAAAGGTTTTTTTTATCGCGTTTAACCCCTAAAATGTTAATATTTGATAGAAAAAAGATGGTTCCAAAAAATGATCTTTTTTTTTTATTTTCCATTCATTTAACGTGGAAAAATTTCACTTTTCGTCAAAAGTTAAAATTTTCTAAGATTATTCAATATTTTTAAAAATCATTCGATGACTCTTAAAGCTGATTATTCAAGCTTTTCAAGCATCTGTAACGACGCGTTACAGTCATCTGAAACTTTTTTTTTTAACCACCCTAATATTCTCGCATAGTTGTTGTCTAATCGAGCGATGTAGGTGCACGAACGTAAAAAGAAGCTCGAATAACTCAACGTGGAAAGAAACGGGCACTGAAATTTCTGCTGAAAAGTTTTGCAGAAATGAATATCAAATCCGTACAACAAGTCAAAATGGACTTGGTAAGACCAAGCTTAGTTTGAGACGCGGTTCGGTGCACGGAGAATAAGAAAGGCTCATTGTTCTTCAATTTATATATAAATATGCATTACTTCAAGTCTTTGCGATCATGAATAAATTGCAATCTGTACTCCACTTTTTGGCCAAGATTTTGTGCACGGTAGAATTCAGACGACTAATAGGAGAATTTTTTCTCACTATATTCAAAGTGACTTAGAATAGAAATACGATGAAAGTAAACAAAGTTGAATTTGGATTTCGTAACGTGAAATTCAAAATGCTTGTCAAAGGAATTGTAAATAGAGTTGTAATTCGACGAGTTCCCCAACTTTCTTAACGGAAGTAACCGACATAGATGTCTAATGAAAAGAAAGACAGTTCATTAGGTGTAAAATATGACGATATTCCCGTTGACGATTGCCGATAATTCAACAGACATAGAAAACGATCGAACGTGAATTACAGTAATGGCGGCGAAAATCTGTCGACGAAGGAAGACTAAGAGGAGCGCATATAAGGTGTGTATAGATAGGGAGAAAAAATGAAAAGTAGAATAGATTACGCTGATTGTAAGCTACAGAGAAAACCTTAGGTACGGCAATTAACTATTGTTTGGCTTCGCGGGCTAGGATGTTAAGAGGGCTGAAGGCAAGCAAAGAGCTTTTGTAATTACAGAAACAACTCGGAACGCCATTGAGCCCCAATAATTCCAATATCGACGCGTAATTTAATAAAACTCTCTCTCTCTCTCTCGCTCTCTCTTTGTAGATATCTGGTATATAAAAGCGGCCGTGTTCTTCTCGACGTACGTAAGCCTGGGAGGTTTTCCTGAACGGTTTGGAATGATGGCACGTCGCTGGACTCGCGGTCTTCCCGAGCGAACATCGCCTTGATTAATCCTTCACTCAATTTTATTTCTCATCCTGCACACAGAGCACAATATATTGCTTTACCTCGCGTTTGCGGGTTATCTGCCACTCTCTTTATCATCCCGAGAAGTTGCGTCGAGGCTTCCCATCGTCTTGTATCAGGCGGAGCTTGACTTAACTTCCCGGGAAAACCAACGACAAATGGATTATAAAAAACGTTAGAACACACGAGTGAGATAATTGCTTTGTAAGCAACGTGTGCAAGTTTTACGAGAACCCGTCCTTGAAACCATATACCAACAATCAGCTTGAGACCATCAGAGGACGATCATGACACTCTGCTGAGAAATGGTCCATCAAGCTTCATTTCATTGTCAATGTAACAGACGTCCGTTGCTGATGATGAATGACTCGAGACGAGTTTTATGAGTCCAGAATTACCCGTCAGGATGAGTATAGGTGCCTAAGAAAAATCGAGTTTTTCATAGAATGCAAGTCATATAATCGAGCAACAGGATCATGGAAAGCGTGTTTTTTCACATTAGTCGAGATTAACGGCGGCGTGCAGTATCGTCGAACGATTTTTGAAAATGGCTATACAGAGAGCGAAGAACGGAGCTGCGATAATTTATGAGTTGTGTGACACGAAAAGAACCGAGCATTGAAGGGCGAGACTGTGTCGGGGATGGGAAGAAGGGATGAAGAAGAAAGGTACAAACGTAGGTACATATATACCGGACACAAAGAGTATACGAAGAAACGGCTGCGTTTGACAGAGGCTTTAGTGCTGTAATTCCGGTTCGCTCGATCGAGACTAAAACGTCCAAACCCAAGTCGAGCCCCCGTCGAAATCCGAGACCTGACTTTCATCGATCAGTCCGCACCCTGCAGACATTGTTGCGTTGCCACCGCGACTCAAGCCTAGCTGTGATACTAATTTCGTGTCGAAGTCATTCGTAAGTCATGAAAAATTCCTCAACTTTATCGCGGTTTTTCAATTATTTTTATTAACTCTTCTCAAAATTTGCTATAATTTAAAAAAATTGACTTGTTTTGCGATATTGTTTCGTGTAATACAAGTCAAGAAAAGATCCTTCTGTTTCCGAATTATTTTATCACGATTCATCGGCTATGAATTACAGGTAAACATAAATTAGACGCAGACTTAAACTTGATTCCCAACGAAATTTCAAAATTATATCTCGTCTTCTTGATGATTGGTGATAAATATGAATGGCTGTGCGATATTGCCCTGCCTGGGAACCTTTCCATGGAAGAGGAATGATCTCTGGGACGAAGTTCGGCATCTAGGGTTTATAGGGAAAAGGGACCGGCCCGAGGTTCAATACATCCGGTTTGATGGCTGTGAAGCTATATACATAATATATACGTATATATCCGCGCAAGGTAAGTGTACATACATCCGATTTGAGGAGCGATCGTTAGGCCGGTGAACCTGGGAGGAGATTCGTCGTTAGGAAAGCAGTAAAAAAGAGGATCGGATTGTCTTTTCTCTTCCTGTTACACCCATGCACTGCAACGAAGCTGCTTCGCGATTCAAGCTGTCTACGCGTTTCCTCATTGATCGCTCCATCCGGGTTCGATTTGTGTCGGTATCCGTTCCCACAATGAAAGATACCTATATATACTTGCAGTACGGTGCGTCCACCGATCAGAAAATGTGTAAAGAGTCATTTAACCCTCGATTGCCCGGCTGCACTGACCACCAGTTCCATTCACTTGGTCGACTGATCAGAAATCGCACAGAGAGCCAGCTATTCACCGATCGATCGCTTCCACACCGCATTCGCGTACGTATGTGACATAAACGCGTGCATGTATAAATGCACATTGCATATATATATATGTGTGCCGATGTGGGAATCGTACGTCATTGCGGCCTGCAGAGCCTGCAACATGGAACGACGAGGAAATGCAGCCCCTGTGCACTGAATCATTCACGCCTCGATTTTTCTTCACCTATGCACACGGGTTGTATACCAGCTGTGTTCATGCACAGGTATTTCTGTGTCCGGCACTGTCTTTCGTTTCGTCCATGTTCATCCAAGGCGTGGAAATCTGAGGCAAAAGACCGTAAGAACGGCCTCTTTCGCCCTCAGATCCTCCCTGAACTAATGCATTATACATTTCTCGGGTGCCTGCTGTACAGTGAACACCTGCAGTATTCGCCGGAAAACGTGGGTGTCTCTGTGATCAAAGAGTCGTTTAAGACCTCGATTACCTTGACACGAGGTTTTCACTATAAACCACAAAGTCTAACTTGGTCGTTAAAATTTCATCGCATGAGAGCTATTATCTTAATTTTTTGAGTTTTATTCTAGCTATACGTGTAAAAAAATTTCACCTAGAATAACGTGCAAATTTTTTCTAATGTGATTGTTTATCAAACTCGGTGATTGATTGATTGATTTTTATATAACTTGTTGCGAAACATTTGAATTCAATTTAAGCTCTAAGAGAGATATTTTAACTCGTGGAAAATTTTAGGGGCGCAGGTGTTAGGTTTTGAATAATCCCCGTGAATCGCGCTTTGTCGTATTAAAGATTATGTATAGTTATAGGTATAACCCGGTAGCCAAGATCTTTGAACATAATTAGCCCGGTGCTTGGCGTAGAGGATACTATTATAGGCTAACCCGATCACTCGGCCCGAGTGGTGTGCCTTCTCGTTGTAAGACTAGGGACATTCAGGTCAGGCGTAAAGTTCAAGGGTTACTACTGAAATTTGCATATTGCTCGATCCAACCCCGGAGGCCCAGCCTCTTGGGACCTCCTAAATGGGATGTTCTTATATGTGTTCGCCGGGTTCAACATCGCCATCGGGTGCTTCAAGAATGCATACTTTGCGGAAATTAATTCCCACAAGTTACAGCAGGAAAATATTTGATGCAACACGAATACGATACGAATGTATACTAATATATACTAGAGAAATGCCGTGGATTTTTTTTTACCCAATATTCGTAGTATAGTTTAGGAAAAAATAATTCGATCATTTGATTTGGGTCATCATGACCCAATTATGCACAAATACTTTGCTTTATGCACAATAGATGAAGAGCAGAAATTTTTTTTCCACGAAACATTCTCGTTGTGGCATTTTCTAAATTCTGTAACTATACGCGGAGAATTTTTTGTGAAAGGTTACAAAACTTAGAAAAATAACGAGCAAAATCAAATTTCATTGAGTGTTATGAAAAAAAGTTTACCAAAATGGACTCAACTCACTTTGAATGGAACAACACCTTTCTGATCTTTGTTCGTTTAAAAATTACGACATCATGAAAACGGATTCAAGTTCTCCTTAATTCTGACTTCCCAATAATTTCTTCAGTGTCTAATTCAAACCTTGGAATCAATAGCAAAAAATTGGGATGAAATTGCAAGTTCTCTTTTATTTGAAATTCAACTGCAATAGGTACTAAAAATCAAGCAATATTGAAGCTATTAAAAATCTAACAAAAATCACCTCGTTTCACCTCGAAGAAAACAAAATTTCAACAACGGTTGACGAATTATCGAGAAACGTTATTATTTTCACGCAGAAACGAGGCTTTAAACTTACATTTTCATGATTTCAAGCTTCGGCTGAAAGCAGTTAAAGATGGTTGTGTTAACGGCTCCGTTGATAAAGAAGCGTCTGGATCGGTAACACGGCTTCTCATCATTTACCCGCAGAGTAATGGTCATGAAAATTCGTTCTGGGGTAACCGTTTTTGAAAGATTTTGACAATAACGATTTCAAAACATCCCGCCAGTATCTCTAATCCCCATTTGAATCAGAATCGAGCTCTCGACGATTCGACCGCAAAGTGACGCACGTTAGAGGCCCGTTTATCGATAGTCTCGAACGTAAGAGAAACGGATGTTGAAGCGCCTCTAACGGCGAATCTTTCCGTTAAGTAGGCTTGCGACAAGCACGTTGTCGAATCGGTGAGTCGAGTAATTTCTGTATATTTCGCATATTGATACCGAAAACCGGGCGGAACCGTCGACTGGGCTCGAAAATCCCAACAATATTGAATCGGCCTGATCTTAGCTCGATAAATTTTCCGCAACGATTCCAGCGAAATGTTGACAAAACAATTGCTCGGAAACAACGTTGCTGTCGACCCCATGCGCATGGGATGAATTCATTCGATACGAAATTTTCCAGTTTTACTTTTAACGCTCGCCCTGATTTCGCCCAATATATCCCTAATTGACGGTTTTGGAGCAATTTAAGTCAAGTCAACGGTTCCACTAGTCCGGATCCAATTCGGCTCTCGGACAAACGTCATAATCCAGATTCTCGCGACGGTATGAGTGCTTCTGGTTTCATACAATTAGGTTTATTCAATGCGTGATTTTAACGACCGTAAATGCTTAGCGATTTTGCATCCGCGTCGTCTGCTCGTAATTCGAAACGCTTACTAGCGAGTTACCCTATTTTCAACCCTTTAATGGGAGTCGCGAGTCAGTTGGATTAGGTTATGCTATCAAGCTTCTACCAGCGTGCACCTCTAAAAAAAATCGATCTACAATATTTATCCCCCCCCCCCCCCCCCCGCCCTTAATCCTCCTTTTCCTCAACTGTATAATTTTTGTATAAAGAACAGTTTTTATAGCAATGTGTATGCTTGTTGCACAGGTGAGCCACGATGCAGATCTTCGTAAAGACCCTCACGGGCAAGACCATCACCCTTGAGGTAGAGGCGTCCGATACCATCGAAAATGTCAAGGCTAAAATCCAGGACAAAGAGGGAATCCCTCCAGACCAGCAGCGACTCATCTTCGCCGGCAAACAACTCGAGGATGGCCGTACTCTTTCAGACTACAACATCCAGAAGGGTGAGAAAATCAATGATTGGATAACTTAAGTCTTAGTTTTCAATTCTAGTTGTTCTTCGATCCAAACGCTGGTTTCAGCACACCCGAAACATCATGTTTTGCCGATATGATTGAATGTATATGTATACATAAAAAACGTAGAATTGAATACAATTGAAAAAGAAGTATAATCATTCATCTTGAGACTGGCAGCGACTAACTAGGACTCATTGAGCAATATTATTATACCAAATTTCTTGAAAATTATATGTGCATACACATTGATGAAAATCACTAATTCTTTCATTGCAATTTTCAGAATCTACGCTTCACCTGGTGCTGAGACTCCGTGGTGGTGTCATTGAACCCACGCTCCGTATTCTTGCCCAGAAATACAACTGCGACAAAATGATCTGCCGCAAATGCTACGCACGACTCCATCCCCGTGCTACCAACTGCCGCAAGAAGAAGTGTGGCCACACAAACAACATCCGCCCCAAGAAGAAGCTGAAGTAGATCTTTTGCCCAATTCATTTCTCCAGGCCATGGGAATTATGGAATCTGTACCAAACTATGTATCGTGCGCCTGTATCTTTCTTATTCTTGATTCCAATAAAATCTAAGTGATCAATTATACATTCTGAATCATTCCATTTTACTTCTTTTTTTTTCCTACTTTATATTTCTAGTAGTCGCGCTTTCAATTACATTGACTAGAACAAATGGTAATATCATTGGTTTCAAATTTTTCACCCATGTAGAAAGGTATTCGGATAAATTATCCAAAATTGTCTTGAGGCTGTTCGTTTATTAGATCATTATTAAATATCTCTAATTTAAATGCATTTTCAATTAGTATAGGTATATATATTAAAAATAATTAACTTAATATCTATGATTGAATTATGAACTTCCGCATAATCCGTTTCGTCTGGTTAGCATTTGCTCTTGAACATAATTTTCGTACAAAATCATGTCATTAGTATTTGGCACAGAACCACCGATCTAAAAACGAGAGCCAAAATTTACATCACGGTCTTATAATTTCCATTTATATTTAACTATTTATGAAAATATTATTTATTCTACATACCTTGGCTCTCCTCACGTATTGTGCATAAATACTGATACTCGCGTCTTTGACAACAGGAAGAGAAACTTTGGCGTTCACACACTCTGGAAAGGACGCCTGCTGAACCAATTTAGATCGTATTTTTGAATGATCTGTTAGGTAGGTTGCATTCCGACCTATTAGCACGTACCTGAAAATATACTTTGTATAAGTAATTACACTTCTTAATTCAACGAATGCCTGTTTACCTTTTGTACAAAAGAATGTCTGCCCTTTTTGGAGACTCCGGTTGGGTTCCGTAGACTTCTCGCATTGTCGGAAAAAAGGATTCAAAGGAAACTAGTTCAGAACTATCCTTCGATGCAGTCAATTGGGAGTCGTTAGCATTTTGGTGGCTCTCGTCATCGTCAGAACTTGAGTCTAAACTCGAACTGTGTGAATAGACAGGGAAAACTCGTTAACAAATTAGGAAATCGTCTCCAATTCGATCTTAGTACAAAGCTTTACTCACCTGGCACTAGATGCTGTACTGCTGGTACTGCTTTGACCAGTCATAGACGGATTTTTCATGTTTGCATTTTTGTTACCCGTTTCCTCTCGTCTTCTGCCTGGCCTTACTCGCACAGCAAAGGGGCTGAAGTTTGTTGTAAAATGAGGCATAAAATCCCTGACCGAGTGGCTTATTTTGTATGCATACACATCGAGTAACACCGATAATTCGTGAGGGCTGAAATGTTAAGATGCAAATTCTGTGTCAACTAACAGTAAAGGTTTGTGAAGGAGTAATTCGCACTAAAAAGCATAATCTTACCGATGATAATCGTAATATACGTCTACCATTTCCTCTTGCGTGTGCTGTAACTGGATCATTTCTGAACACGACTTTGTGACTTCATTAAGAGCGTAAGGAAGACACTTCAAAACGTTTCTATCCCACCATTGAGTCAATACTTTTGTTCTTCGAGTATATTTACATGCTGGCTTGTGATGGAGATAGTAATCAGTTACAAGTTCCCATAACGGAGTTTTTCCTTCTTCCGGAACAAACAATCCTAAGCATTGAGAGGACAGTTGTTACTTCGAAATTCCAAGTCACCCATATGAATTAATAATTTTCAGAAAACCGATGTACTTTCACGGACCTAAGAAGAGATTAATAGTGTGTTGTTTTTCCTGATCGCTGAAAGTATTGCTGAAATATCTGCTCAACGTTTGCATGATATCGTTGCCTTGACTCGTCCACGGTGCAGTTTTCCTGGAAACAGGATCAATTACGGTAATTTTTTACTTCTACATGCGAGATAATTGAATTCATTTTCTTCATTGACAGCCCAGTTTCTTTTACCTGTATGTTTTTATCCTATGTACCAACTGCGATCCTCCGTACTGCAATGCCAAAGTATCACCGTGATCCTCGTACAGCTCTTCAAGTAGCCGTACGCAGTCGGAGTCAAATTCCAACTTTGGAGCTTCTAGCACTCCCAAAGCGCACAATTGAAAGCCCAAAGCACATTTTCCAATTGCAAACTGAGCTGTGTTGGTTCTATCCAAGCAATCCACACAATTCGTCCTAATGATTCCAGTTTGCAGAGTTCCTTTCCGCACAAAGCATTGTCTCACTTTATTTTCAATTGATTCAGTCTCCGACTTTTCCAGACGTCCTGACGCCTTCGAATTACTGTCACGATCCGATGGAAATTGACCGGGGGAACTTATTCGTGGTAAACTTAAGTTGAGCGTTGTTTTCGAATCATTTCTTGTCGTGCCTAAAAGGGTCGGATTGAAGTCATTCCTGTGAGGTTTCCTGTTACTATTAGCTGTTGAGAATAAATTTCTCTGGTTGTAGTACGGATTCTGTGATTGGAAGATTCCTGTTTTCAGTACAGCACTGTGTGCTATATTTGCTAGTCGCCCCATCACGTTTGCTTCCTTGCTGTTGAAAGAATATCATAACTGTAAGATTAGTAGTAAAATGGGCTACGAAGGTTTTGAATGATAAAATAGCATTTTAAGGCTCACCCCTTATTCTTTCTAGCCATATCGAAACTGATATATTGTATAATATGTTCCGGTGGTAGGAATTGATTCAAGTATCTCACAGCCATACTGAGCTCCTCGCTCAAAGTGCTTTCGTGTTTCTTTTTTTCTCTCTTCTTCACCAGATTCAATATTATGATTGGTGATCCGTATCTTTTTAATAGTTGATTGAAATGTGCACCTGCAATAAACTCACGATTGCTAAGTTTATTACTTGCCTAATTTCAGCAATTTTTAATATCCAGACTTCATGTTTTTTATTGTTCGCATTGTGTTATATTTTGAAAGAAACCTTCCATACCTGCAGTTTCGACGTAAGGATCAGTCAGATCGCAAGTAATTGTAGGTTTGGGTACCATTTTACTGACGTCCTGTCTCCAGTGGCCAGGGACAGAGCCGCGCATTTGTACAAAGGAACTGAAGTGCCCGTGACTGAAAGAGCTGATACCAGAGTCATGGACGATCTGTTCAGTTTCTACTTCGTTTGCGACATCTCCCTGAATTGTATTAAAGTTTATACTTGAATTATATATACTTTATACGCTGAATTATTGAAAAGTGCAGCCTGCAAGTGAAGACGAAATTGAGTTGGATCAACTTGTCAACTCACATCAAAATTTGCACCTCTTTTTAGGAATCTGGTCCCTGCATATTTGGTACTTCTTCTAGCGATTATAGTAACGTACATTGACCTGCCAAAAATGCTGATATTTGACTGTCCAATAAATCCGTGTGTTATGTATAAAATCCAGTCGGGATGTAAATATTTTTCTACGGGTAGCAGGAGGTGTGAATTCCAAACAAAACGCCGGTTTGGATTACTGCGCACTCCGTAATTGACGATTTTTTCATCGAATCTGACAAAGTGAGAAAATCAGATGTTTATATCTATGCATTGAAAAAATTACATTGAAACAGTGAACCGGCCAATTGCACTTGGAATAAGCTGCTAACGCATTGTTCTCATACTCGCTGCTCTCTGGATTTTCTCTAAAGGCCCACATGTTGAAAAAATCTTCAGAATCTTCGACATCGTCAGCTTCACTTTTGTTTTCTGGATTTGCTGTTGGAATGTCTGATTTGATGTGCCTGGGTGGCGCCATATTGAACTGTAAGGTCTGCGTCAGATCGTAGGAGTAGCTGAAGTAGAAATTACTGCTTAGGTCGATGTTTTGAAACATTTTCACGTATCTCTGTTCGTCAGGATGGAATAGGCGGACTGTATCATTTGGAATATAAATCATAGCAGTGTCCTCGGTTTTGTATAAAGTGTGGTGACCAATTACAGCGACGCGACACCTTTTTGTAACCAGAATGATATAGTAGCCCTCCAAGAAACGGACGAACCCTAATGGAGAAGAAAGAAGGTTCGTAAGTTGCCAGAATCATGTCGGGACAGTGGTATAAATGTGTTTCAAGATAATTAAGATATTTAATTAGCTCAACGTCAACGATCTTAAACTGCGGAGCTTGCTCTATGCACAATAAGGATTGACAATCGACTCAGCACTACTAAATGGATCGTGCGGAAGATACATCAGTTATATTAAACTAACATTTCACGCTAATTTAAATTATATAAATTTTTGGGATTAAGAATTCATGACTGACGATGATGTACGCACGAATGCTTCTGAATACATGAAAATATGCTTCCTCCAAATAATCGTTACCCAGACCACACTTGACTGTAACTAAGTAATGAACATGCTGATGATTTTTATAGAAGTGAAGCCAGCGTGTTCTAATATACTAAAATACAGGGCAGCTGTGCAAGACGTTTTGATTTTACGTGATCTATTGCTGACGATACTTTCATGCGAATTTTATTCAACACCAACCCATGCCTGCCTACTGAAGCACATTAAAGGTAAAAATGATTACAAACAAAAAATGAACAATACGAAGTATGTGACATGTGTTATGAGTAAGATGTAACTAATTGTCAGTGAGCGTGGTAAGCCTTACCAAGGAGGCCAAAAGCCGGTACTAGCCTTGGAAAAGAATCTCGTTGCCAAATTGTCTTCCAGGTGAATCGTGTTTGGGTTGGTTTATGTTGTGATGCTTGCGGTTCTTGTTTCTGCGGCTCTTCGTTAGTAGCCTCGCAGGTTGTTGTTGGTTCGTGATTAAGATTGCCTTAGTAGCGAGTATAAATGTGAGTGAACTGGGTCTCTTGAGCGCAGTTTAGGTTTTACGAACCTTTCACTTATGACAAATACGTGAATAAAATAAGTGAGAGACTAGGAGCAAAATGAGCCTTGTATCCTTTTTTCAAGCATTGAATCGTAAGTATAAATTTATTACAAATATCTATTAGTCAGAATTCCATTTAATCATTATAAAAATCTCAAAACTTTCAGAAAGAGTTTGAACTAAAGTATTGAATAATTTACATACTGGACAGCTTAGAAGTTATTCTCAAAAGCTTCGCGTCATATTTTATTCTCATTGAATGCATTGACACATTTTTATTTGAGAAACCATATTTATTTACTTATGCGCATTTTCCATCCCAGCCCTCAAATAAAAGTGAACAAAATCAAGACGGCGGACAAGCAATATTTGTTCGTGTTTTAATCAGACAATTTCAAAACAGAAGCAATTAATCAGACTCAAGGTAAGGATGACTAAAAAAATAGTCAATGTTGAAAGCTGCGAGTGTAAGAGACCCAATATTTCCTACGAATAGACTAAAATAGGATATCTATGCAAAAAAGAGGATCAAAAAAAAAAAAAAAAAAAGATAAAAAGAAACAATGAGAATTATACAAGAGAAGAACTCTCGGTGAAACGTGATACAGTCTAAAGCAAATCACATGCAATTGAGTAAGACTTGCATTCAACTAGCAGTAACTAATCTAAAATCATATGAGGATGATGATATCTGGGTAAACTTGATCGTCCATCATCCAACACCCAGTCCAACTTATTGCATTCTCCACAAGTAGCGCGTTAACATGTTGCTGAATGATTTACCAATTATTCCAAACGCCGATACAACGCGGGCAACTCCACCAGTGTTGCTTCGCTGTCCCATCCGACTGCGGTTACCAATATCGATTTTGTTAACTAGATCCTTAATCTCTTCGCTCGTGTACTCCCTTTTGTCATCGTGAACTATGAGCTCCCTTGGGGACATTCTATCGATTTTCAAAACGCGAAATCTCGTCTGCGTATTGTTCGAGCCCATCAAATAGAAGCACTGAAAAACGCATGTCTGTTACTCTATTTCATCTCACATATTATTTTACGTCTATTGTTTATACATACTTTAAATGACAGGAGGAAAGTATCAAAATTGGCAAAGCAAACGTCAAAGATTGAGGTTATGTTTACTTACAAACTTTGTTTCGTACAGAGCGATCTTTTGTATCGATGAAATAATCGGGTGAAACATGATGTTGGGCTTTATTGGTTTCTCCATCCCGATTAGCCAAAGATATTCCTACGTTACTCTATAATAACAAGTATCCTCGCATCGAAATACGCCCACATACGAAATCACGATCGACTTGACATGACGGACAAGCCGTCTGCTCGTTGCTGTCATCGCAATGCTTACATGTGTAGATGCTAGCAAAAAATCATTCAAAATCATACTTATGGCACAATAAGCGCGAAAACAGAAGCTCGGGTCGATTTCAGAATTAAACAAATAAATATATAATCATGATCGAGCAACGTGAATGAGATCCTTGATGTTAACCTAACATAACCTATAACAATGACAAAATACTTACGTAACGGACGAGTTCTCTGACCGAAGTTAGGAGATACAGATTTACTGAAAATTCTGAATTGAAAGTAATTGATTGAGGAATGAAAGTAGATTCTTGTCAGCCTATTTCAACTTGAGATCATTCGGGCTTCGATTTGGAGTGTAAAAGTTAAAATAAAAAAACAAAAACTACAGGGGCAATAAAAATTAAAGGATTTCCCAAGACGTTCGTAATTCGTTTAACGACTATTCTCACACACTTCCGAATGTTTATTTTTACAAAATCAAGTGCCTATGTGTGCTCATCGCATAGGCGACACAGTAATATTGATAATAATACACTATACAGGTCTATAGTTTTGAACATTGAATTATTTCTTTGGGAAGCCAAGTTTGATGAGCAAATCGACACCTTGTGCCAATCCAACGCCAATCAACACCACTGTTGTTCCCAAAAGAACCTTGTCCATGGGTCCTCCCTTCAGATGCACTGGGAGATTGTTCGATATCTGAAAACAAAGCAGACATAAGTCGACGTTCTAGTATCTTGGCAGTATTTCTAATTCACTGGTTAAGATCACTGCAAACTCGAATAGTGAAATTTCTTTTGAATAAATGATATACCTGGAACTTTTGGTACTTCTTAAGTAGCTCAGACGGCACATTAGATTGCGACCTAACAGAGGTTGAAGCGGGCGCTACCTGCACCGGCTTGGTGTGCGGTAAGGCGTACATGATTTTAGGTGGCTCAGCAAGATCCAGACGATGGGGTGCCTGAAAGAATATCATTTCTAAATTGAATCGCTAGCTTAGGTTATCCACAATGATCAAAAGAAAAATTATCATCCGACCCAAGACTCGTAGACATATTTATTGACAGAGTTTCGGATGGTAAGGGTTGAACTTTTGCGACCGTTATCAATCAGTCACCTCGTGACAAATCTGATGGGGTAAATCTTCGACCGATTTACGGTCAAAAAAATGGTTAGATAGAGCTGTTATGTCAGGGCCGAGAAGGAACAGGCTGCAATGCAATCTCTAGATAGAATGTAACTGCATCGTAATTTAAGAACTGATGAATTTCTTTTCTTCCTACGATTACAATTTTCGTCCGATAATCTCAGTCGGAATATTTCGAACGAATTTCTGAATAAGAATTGGATGTCGTAACAGGTTTCGACCATGAATGAAAAATGGAGTCGTCTGCTTTTCGCGAGGTGAAAACCGTATTCGGTTGTTTCAGGATTTACGAAAAACAGCGAGACTTCGACTCATGGTCACCGTGAGTTCACAGGGTGCGATATTTCTCGTAAGTAAATTGTTGATAATTTACAGAATTCACTCACGAGTGGATAAAACGGCTGCGGGTGTCTTGTTTCCGCAATTCGACCTGTGAACGAGTTGAAATCGTAGTATGGCATCTTGGACTGCGACACTTCGAACTACTACGCCAGACAGCTGGCCGCTTCACACCGGACAAGCTTCCTCGCGCGAGAAAAGTAGTTCTTAAGCGCCAAAGTGTTTAAATTCAAACAGCGCGCTGACTGCATTTTTAAATCTTTAAAGGTTGTTCAAGATGTGTTTAGGCCAAAAGTTTTGCTTGGTTTCTAGATTACGCGTTAAATTGAACGAACATTTTATTTATTACATTCTGCTAACTTTGGTTGATTGTTATCGATTGAAATCGATTTAAGACGCAGTATTCAGAGATAACGTTGTAGCTGTTGTTGGATTCCAAGACTAAAGTACTTTTACTAGCTACGATGTAATTTACTCTGTAATTAATTATCCAAGTCTCGATCGCGGCTCATTTTGTATCGAGTCGAGAAAATTAGACGAGCAAAATATTTTTAAATTACATGCCTTGGTCTTGGCATTTGTTTATAAGCAATTGCAAGAGTCTCTGGATCTTGAAACTGACTATGGTACGATTACCGATTTCTTTTTTATCACAACATTTGAGTGAATATGCAAAAATACTACACGTATCTATGCACGCACGTCTGAAATTAATCGGTAGCTTGTTAATTCGTTTCTAAGTATTTATTTGGGCAAAGAGCTCTAACGAAGTGGATTACGATGCTTAGAGTGTGCAAGAGGCACGCGTGGGTTGCGTATGTGTAGCATTGATTTCACTCCTAGCAACGTAACGAAATGTTAAGCTCCGCATCCTTGTCAAAGAAGTTCGTTATTTTCTTGGATCGATGGTTTTCGATTATCTTCAGGGCGAGGGGAGAAATGGCGCCGAGCACCAGGTTCCCTTCAGTGTTGACATTCAATCGTCACGTGAAACAATTTTCATTTCGGCCCGATGAGTTGAACCGCGAGACTTCGGTCGTTCATCCGTTAAAATGCGACGTTCACACTCGTCAGTCAGTAATTTAAACTTCAGTGCAGTGTTGATTAGTAATATTACGCATGTACCGAAAAGTTAATTTAATTCATGCCGTGACCAGTGAGCCTTAAAGTTACCTTGAACAAAAACAATGGCATCCCCTGCAGAGGAAGCAACGGAAACATCACGAGGAAACAGTGACGAGGACCTCAAGATATTCGAAACACTTTGCATTTCTTCGCCGCAAAAGGTTTCAATTCAAATTTTCTAATGATGCTTTTTTAGTTTGCAGCGGTTCAGATCACGACAAGTACACCCATCATGTATTTCAATTTTTGTGATTCGAAAAGGCTCACTATCTGCGTAATCCATTTCAGGAAACTCAATATCTTGTTTTATTTCAAAATTGCCCATCGAGTAAAAAATATTCAAAAATCGCGTATAAATCTTCTCACACGGTGACTAACACTAATTGAATCACTATTGATAGTAACTTTGAATTTGATGACGCAAACATTATTTTCTTGGTCTCTTCCACGATAATTTACTGTGGAATTGATAATTGAATCATTCGACGAATCGAGTTCTTTCAATCAGTGGTCAATTCCAGTTAAGCTCCGACTGCTAATCAATTGGGACTAAAGACCACAAGGCATAGCATACATAACGCTGCGTAAAGAAACAGGTATATCGACCTGCAGGTGGGCAAAGGACAGGTTACCATAGCGCTGAAAATAATCGATTCGATTCGTTGGGCTGTTCCCCTTGTAGCCTCATCGCTGCACTGTTCTATTTGTGTACCCGAAAAACGACAACAATTATACGTACGACGCATATTTTACAACAGGGCGATCGATATATGAAAGGGAAATCATCTTTGGGTGAAATTCATGAGATATAAAAGCTAGCTGTCTTATCTGTCTGTAAATTCTGTAGAGAGTACCCCTTGGAGATAGGAGATAACAGGTGGTAAGAATTATACGGAGAGAATAAATCGCGAAGAGAATCAATTATTGGTTATAGCTTTCAGATAGATCCCCCCCCCCCCCGTTTTATGTAGGGCATTCCTGCGCAAGGTAGGTACCATCTTTTTGACCTCAACTTAGTTAAGCATAATCCACCAAATACCTGGTTTCTGATTTATTTATAGCCGAGCAGCATGCCGGCCTCAAAGTCATCTTCGTGCATAGCACGAGTTTGGTCACGAAATAGTGATCGGAGATATAATATATAATATACGGCATAACCAACCCCGACGATCTTCCCCAGTTCCAGTCCTCGTTCAACTCCGTTTGGTACGGAATCGCGTTTCCCCCACAAAGGTGGTTTAGCCTCGTTATAAAACCGACGATAAATAAAATAAGTGGTTAAAATTAAAGTTTGGATTTAATTTGGTGTGTTGTCTTAGTTATGTGTTGAAACAATTATTATCAAAGAGTTTGATCGTATTTTTCAATCCAGTTTTTAAAATTCGTATCCGCCTGTGCATAGGCAACTAGAATAACGAACTGCCATGTACGAACGTTTGGTTGCTAGTAAACAGGCGCAAAAAATTGCTGTGCTCTCGTTTCAACTGCTTCGAGATAGAGAGGTCATCGTTAAAGTTTTAGGAGAATTCTGTAGGTCTGCATGTTTTTTTCTCATTATGGTGCTTGCCGTGGCAAATTGAGCAGAGCGTAAAATGCAATGGGTACAATTATACTCAATGGGTGAGTTAATCAACGTTTTCTGGTATAGCTTCATAGAGAGGGATAATTTGACTTTTCTTTTTCTATAGAAAGACTTCATTCAATCGCAGAATAAAATTAAATTGACGATATGATTGCACCAACAGATGCAGGAATCGGACGATGCAATGACGCATGACGTGACAACGACTCTCAGAAGCGAACTTGCTGCCCTAGAATACAAGAGGGACCGTCTTATGACTGATGTAAGTATTGTCTTCTGGATAAATGGTAAACGCGTGGAAATCTAGCAGAAATTTTCTGTAAAACTGACGAATTAATTACTAATTGATTACTGTGTACAGCTGCAAGAGATGAAGAGTGCAGTGAGATCCCGTGACCAGAGAGTGGTCGAGCTACAGGTAGAGGCTGACCAGCTGAGGGAGCAGGCAGCGAGACAGAATGCAGTAATTTCAAGTCTGAAAAAGCGTATACAAGTTCGTATAGAGTTGATTGAATTTTTTTGTCGAGCTCCGCAATTTCCCCGAAAATGAAACGAGCGAATTTTCGTACTCCCAAGGCAATTTTATACCATATCCGTTACACGCAGGAACTTGAAGAACGAGAAAGAACTTTGTACGCCAGCCAGGGGAGGAGCGAAATAACCATTCAAAGCTTGCAACGGGACTCCAAGTACCACGAGGACAAGGTTCGCGAATATGAAAAGAAGATACGGCAACTCGAGCATAACATTAACGAGGAAATTCAACTCAAGGAAAGAGCACGTCTCAATTTACAAGTAAGCATGACTACATGAACTGGTCTTCTTTAATCATATAAAATTTAACAGCGCTCTTGACATGATTGGATATGCAATCCTTGCGTGCATGAAATATCCTTCATCGTCCACGATCGATTAGCTACTTTGTTAGAAATATTCCCAGCGGATTAACGTGCGAAGATGAAGTAGAAGGTATATGGTGAATCGATATTCGACTCGTGCTGGAAGAACTTTGATACGAACTATAGCGAAACTTGATATTTTTGCCAAACATTTCTTTCTTTGCTTGTGAAGTTTTTCTTTTCTAGATTCTACTTCATTACATACGAAAAAAAATTATTCTTCTACAGAATTAATCGCTGTAAATGAAAAATCGAAAAATCTGTAAAGAAAACTTGTAGAACTTGTAGGATTCTCTTGAGATCGATCACGAATGAGAAAGTAAGGAATTTCTTAGAGAAAATCGCACGAAAATTAAAATCGTGGATAAAATTTCACAGGACTTTGTTCGGAGGTTGGCGCATTCGCTAGGAGTGGAATATTGTGACAGCAGTCATCACAGTCCAGACGTGGTGATACACAAGGCAGAGGAGCTCGTCCAGGAAGTAAACCGACTTCGATCGAAGAGCACAAACGCAGAGTCTCACCTAAGCAGCATTGAATCGGAATTACGGAGTTGCAGAGATGCTCTGGACCGGGCCAACGTCGACAAGGATCAAGTGCAGAGACAAGCAGCGTCTCAGCTCCTCGACTTGGAGCGTCTCCGGCAGGTCGATTATTATTACACAGATGAATGCCGGGTAATTGCGAGATGCGGAGGAATCGATACGTGAATATATTTCCATGTTTTTCACCCCCAGGAAAAAGAATGCGTCGAAATGCAGTTGAGGGTTGCCGAGAGGGATCTGAACGATCTGAGAGACAAGCTCGTAAATGCAAACAGGAACATAACCAGTGCGACTGGGAATATTTCAAATCAAGAGGCTCTGATTTGCCAACTTCGAGGTGGTCCCTCGTTTCATATTTTTCCGTTAATCCCCCATCGCGCTGAAATCTAGACAGTGGATAATCCCCCGCGTATTTTTCAGAGGACTTGAAATTACGCGAGGAAAAATGTCAAAGGGTGCAAAACGAGCTCAGGCATCTCCTCGAGTCGATGGCGATTCTCGTCAGTAACCCGAACAGATTTGTCGAGACGCATGAGAACGCTATAAAGGATCGAATTCGCGAGATACTTACCGAGAACAAGGATCAGCAACTGGTAAGCTCAAGGATCAATTGGACTCGCTGTATTACGAAGATAGATAAATAAAAGATCGCTGCTCAGAAGTGTGGGTGAGAAGTTTAAAAATGTCTACATAAACCGCTGCTTCAATATTTCAGAAAATTCAAGCTCTGAGGGATAAACTGAGCGTGGCACACGACACGTCCAATCGTCAAACTGAAATGACGGAATCTACGATGATGCAGGTGCGCTCGCTTGAGGAAGAGCGTGCGGTATTGGAAAGCAAAATTCACAAGCTCGAATCAGAGCTGACGAGCTGCGAGCTTTCTCGAGAATCTCTCCGCCGCGACAAGCAAACGGTAAGAGAAATTCCGCTTAGCTGCGTTTTTAACAAGGTGCGCTGAGTCCGCCAAACCAAAAAACGAATCTAATCAACGTCGATACAACGTCTGATCATTTTCAGTTCATGGCTTTTCTCGATCGACTTGGAAAAGCTATGCAGATGGACGAAATCTCGCAGGAAATTGGAATCGATCTTCACACCGAGTCCCTTCTCGTACGCGCTGAACAACTTGCCAAACTGGAGTGCGATAAGATGGTAGACAAGGTGAGGTCCATGATATTTATTTTTTAGATCCTGCATCATGATCAAACACGGAACTTCCCGATGGTTTACACATATAATTTTATCTGGACAATAGCTGTGTAATGAGTCCAGATGTAGGGAGGAAGTTTTCCTTCCAGTCTTATCAATTACATTATAAACTTCTGAAAACCTGAAATCTTGAGATTCAATTAGAGTGAATTAGTGAACTTGGAGGGTAGTGAGACCCGGTAAAAGGAGTCTGGAGTAAATTAAGCTGAAGAAATTCGCCTCAATTATTTGTTTTCGGATTTAAAGTAGTGGAAAATAATTAAAAAATCAAGTATGTGTTGGTCTACACATATGAATATACGTGCGTGTGTGTATGTGTGCTTAGCTGTTGTGCTGCAACTACACAACTTTTCCAAGGATTCGTCGGGAGCGCTCCTTCCACGAACTGCCTTGTATCAAAGAAGTAAGCTCTCAGTAGTGAAGATGTAGAGGCACTGTAAGAAATCGCTTCAACATCCATTTCACTATGCAATTATCATGATATTTTAGTTGCAACATTATCATCAACTTCGTCGCGTGCAGCTAAAACTCTGCCGTTTTTATTTGGTCTTAGCCGACATTACCACCATTTTTTTTCATTTGATCTGTGCTTTAGATGAGCAGAATGAAATCTAGGAGAGTTGATAAAATCTTAAGCAAAAATACAAGCAAATGGAGAGACGATTAACGTCTCAACGACTTTACTGATCTCCCGGATTTCGAGTGCGAAAGATTTTTTATTTTCCAAACAAAACGCGTGTGCTGTTTTACCAACTCGTTCACGATCATTCTAGACGTCGGTAGTTTACCAGCTGCAACGCCGTATAAGAACCCTGAGAGAACAGCTCCAGCGAAGAGATTTGCACTTGGATCTTCTGCGGAGGAAATTGTCTCTCCAGGAAGACAGTGTTCGCATGAAGAACATGCTGCAGTCTGAAAAAGACGAGGCCAATCTTCGGTAAGCATGGATCCCATGCAAAGTAAAGTGGCAAAAAAGATCGGTGGATTGTATTAATTTGCAAGATGTCTTTTTGTGCCGAGTAGCTATTAAATCATAAAGCAATTTCTTCGGCGTTCTGAACCGTTGCTGATCAAGTGCAAAGCAGCACGTGGTATAGCTGTTATTTCTTCAAAATAAGATGACAGGACTTGCAGCCATATTTTCAGCGAAAGATCCGCTGCCCATAGAATGTCTGTAAATTAAAAAAAAAAAAATTTTCTTTGAATTTACACAGAGTGAAGAAGCTGATGAAGCAAATCGATAGACTTCAGATACAGCTGACGGAGGAAAAGTCGAGGAACAGGGAGATCAGCGGACAGCTCACCGAGGCTGCTGATTACAAGGTGAATTTGATCGCGTCGTTAAATAGCTTTGTGGTTTGATGAAATTTGAGTATAATAATTAAACCCACCGACGACGCAGCAAATAATCGCGTGTCGGTGCGTAATTGCGCGGTTTTTCGAAGCCTCGTAATTAATTATCGACCTCGGTAGTGAGGTGATTGAGAAAGACCGATTAAAACTTGATTCCTTTTCCTGCGTATCATCGATGTTCGATTCTCGATCCCTGTTCTTCTTCGCTTGATACAGATAGCGGCTCTGGAGCGAAGCAGGAAAATTGAAGAACTGCAAAAACGACTCGTCGAAAGCGAGATGCTGCGGACCAGGTACAACCGGAAGCTGACCATGCTTAAGGACCAGATGAGGACTGTGACTGAAACCGGTGAACAAGAGAGGTCCATAAACGATCACTCGCTGCAACTTCTTAGGGATGAATTGGCGCAGGTTAAGCAAAACCTGGCGGAGGTCACGCGGAGGGAATCGCAGGTACGAAATAATGAATATGAAATAGAAAAAACTAAACGGAAGAATTGCATAATAAAAAAAAAAAAAAAATGCGAGTGATATCAGAGTCTAACGGTACATGGAAATCGGCTTCGTTATTGAAATTATTACTTATACATACATTCAAGATAGGAAGAAATTTTCAATGGCGAGTTTGCAGAGGTCGATCGTGAACCGAAGCACGTGCGAAATATTGCGGAATATCGAATCGCTTTTGGCAATCTGACACAACCGGCATGCGCCTCGAGTTTTCGTGAGAGAGTTACTAATTATACAGCATCGTTCTGTATTTCGACGGCAGGTCACAGCCGAAAAGTTTATCAGTAATTAATGCGGTTATCGGTTGTGATGATGATTTTAATTGCATTTTTTAAATTCAGCTACAGAGCTTTCGAGTCTCCGTTGCAAAGTTGCTTTCCGAACCGATATGCACACCTGATTACGAGATCATATCAAGACTACAGAAAATGGTTTCTGCCCATCGGGACTTCACGATGCTCTCGAGAAGATACGACGAACCTCTCGAAGCCAGTCCCTCCAGATGCACAAGGTAAGCTTTATCGGAGAATTGAAAATCACGCCAGCTTCAGTTTGGATCTTCGTTTTTTTCCAAGTAGATGAAAATGCATTTAAAAAATCGGGAAAGAAGAATTTCGAAAACTGTTAATTTATGATCTTTTTAATCTTTTACACTATTCTTGAAGAGAATTTTGTGGCGATGTTTATTTATGTTACTCAGCATTCACCCGGTGCATCCTGTTCATCCGCCGATCTCACCGGGATCACGATGCACAAGGTACGACGACAGCGGTTACACGGATCCACCGGATCTCCACGACATCGACGACGACTACAGCAAGAGGCCGATTCGTAGTAGCTTGCTTCCGTGACATCGGTCAAAATTTTAAGTTCTTCTTCGCGAAGTCTCTTTTATCTTTTTTTGGATCGTTAAATTTTTCAAACCACGCGTCTAAGTTAATGGTATAAAATTATGATGTACCTACATCGTAGACGACACTTGGCAATGCTAGTCTGTCTTAATGACTTACACTATCAGCCGATGGATGTCGTTTATAACTTAGAGACGCACAAGGATCTCGAAATATTTCTAATACCTCGAGAAAATAAAAAGCAAGAACACAAGGAACGTAGAAAAAACTTGTTCATGTAAAAGTAAAGGACTAAGAATATGAAATTTTATTTCACTTTTCGGATTTAAAATTGTTTCATTAAACACATATTTCGCTTCCTACGTACGAAGAAAAAAAAAAATGTATCCAATATATGAAATACAATAAAATGGCGAACGAAATGTCCGTCAGTTCACAATTTTTTCATTGGATCAAACAACATTTATGTAAGCCATATCAGATCGCGATAATTGGTAAAAATTCGGCAAATTATATCTCTGTGTGCACGATAATTGTGGTAATGAAACGGATTGTTTCAAGTGTCTAGTTTTCAACCGCGTACAGTATAACACAATGGAAAAGAGGCGTAATTTGATTACCGCAAATTTCAGCCTTGAATGCAACGTGGTTACACGTGTGCACCAGTTGCAGCACTTTCTGCATTAGACAGGTGTTATCGCGAATAGTTGGAGGTACCCTGCAATCGACTTACTATCGACAAACGACATGCAGGTTGCATTAGGTGTGTACAAACCTCTCCCTTTGTTGGCGATAAAGAACAATGCAATCGCAGTCACCGGTCGGTACTTTCTTCTTACGCAACTTGGAACGAAATTCGATGCTTGGGTGTTAAATTCGAGTTCGAATTGTATATGCTTAAGAAGCGTCAACTTTTTATCTGGAACTGATTCAATGTGGTGTCAAATGTTAATCGCATGTTAATCAAAACGGTTTTAAGATTCTGCAGAATTATCTATACATTTACGTGTGTATATATATATAATTCTGTCTCTTATTGTGTATTTTAGGTCATAAGTATAAAAATTAACGTGGAACAAAATGTTTGATAAAAGTGAACTTAGCAAAGAGTAGCGATTTTTTTAGGGCGACAAAGGAAGAGGAAGTTTTTTTTTAAAAGTAAGAAACTCAAGACTCTTCACTGTGTGTGATCTAAAAAAAATTCGTTTTTTATTTTGAAAAGACAATTTCAATAGAGGCATGTATTAGGATTAGGGGTAGGCCTCTGTAAGATTTAAATCCAAACTCATTTTAAAATTGAAATCTGTTGACAATTGATCGATTTCAATGCAAATTAGTTGCAATAGTGTGACTGTTTGAAGATGAAAATAATTGAATAAAAAAGCAGACCTGAATGGAACAGAAATTAGGAGATGGTGTGATTGAGAGTTTACGATCGTTTCTCAAATTCTGGAGAATCCAAGCTTCCACATATTTGCAAAAAAACATGTAACAATAACATAACGCACACACGCAGTAATTGTGTAATATCCATTTGAGATAATTAAGGTGTAGGTTTAATATAAACAATCAGTGTTCTTATTCGTAAATTGCTTATTTACGGAAATGTAAACGAGCATTTTTTACGCGAATTATGCGATATCAAGTGTTCAAAGTTATAATCCAGCTAATATTTGTATATACAGTAAAACACCGATGTGAATTCATAGTTTGATAATAATTATTATACCGATATGTACTCAATATTAATTCCGTATTGATCTGAGAAAAAATTGCCTTTTTTCGACAAATATTGTTATATACTCAGAATATAACTATAACCTGGTGAAAAAATTGATTGTAAACAATTTAATTGAAAAAAGGTAGCAGCCGTCTTTTTGATATTCTATTCGTAATAACAATACATTTTGACTTTCTTCCGTAAGTTCGTAATGAAAATTTCGGATGAATGACCGGGGAATAATAAATTCTATAAAACTATATAGAAAAATTTATTTAAATATTCCCGAATTGAATATCTTCCGTAGCTTCTGGAATTTAATCTACAGAAACTAATGAAATATTTTTCATTAATTTAACAGAGAAACTATTTCACCGGGTTACATTAGCTGACCTAAGAATATTCTAGCATCTTTTCTGTACTTCATTCGTTCTGATATGATCTAGATATTATTTAAATAATCGTGCATCTGTACATCAAAAACTCATCTACATATAAATCAGTCATGAATTTTAAATACTCGGTAGATATGGATGCTAGCATAACATCGACATATAGTGTAATCACCTAGCATTATATTCACCCGCACACGTCGATAGAGCTACGTGATCTGGGACCGGAACCGGAAGAAATGTCTCTTGATTTACGACACGGCGAAATATTTCCCAAGGCAGTATACGGCTCGCTGTATATGATCGTCTTTCATATGTAAAACCGATAGAAATTCCCCCCGTCTTCACAATTTTTCACGTGCAGACGGAATACCGCAATGATGAACGTATATCTATACTACGCGGGAATTGCAGCGTGAATTTCAAAATTAAAAACAGCCTGAAATTGAATTTCAGCTTATTTTTTTTACAAGAGCCACCTTTTTCAACTTTCATTAAACCCAAATCTAATTTGAGTTAACCTCGATGGAATTACAGACGCGTTTTTACCCTCCAGTTTATGATATGAATTTCTAAAATTTATACCCCACGAAAAAAATTAAATAAAAATCATCGCCCAATTCGAATATACATAATGAATAGAGGCTGATGCACTGGATGAATTTGACGTGGCATAACATTGTTTTAAACTTTTAATTGGAATTGTTTTACTAGAAGCTTTTCCGTTCACTCGTCAACTCTTTTTATTCCGATCCAACTTGTTTGCACTAAAGCGAAATCAACACGAGGACATTCCGTAAAACAATAAAGCTTCTGATTATTATTCGAATAAACAGAATTTGGTTCGCATATTCGTACTTTAGTCTCAAAGTATTAAGTCCTTCGAGATATTTTATAACACACGTACAAGAAACAACTGCTGTGACAACAATTGTGACTATAAGTGAAAGAGAAAATTATTTGCTGGTATTTTGAAACAATGCATAATTGTCGGTTTCCTTCCTCTTCGAAGCGAATATTCCTTCTGGTACTGTTTAGCTTTACACACACACACATAAACTTATAGCGTTGTCAACTTAATTACATTCTCGTCATCACGGTCAACGATTGCAATTACACGATTCCAATTATCTCCTAAGATAATTTCTTTAAGAAGCCCAATTATCCGGAATGATTAAGTTTCTCAACAATCGCACTACAAGGAAACCAACCAGTAGTAACATCCGGATTGAATATCAGAGGAAATTGTTTATCCCGCATTTAATACACCGGAAAATAAATATTACAAAACCAGCTGTTTACACATATCGGAAAAATCATTTATATTTTTTTGCATCGTGCCGGTTTTGAATTCGCCCTGCAGCTTTTTGATCCATGTAATTTTAGTGAAATTTCACACTGTTAAGAACAATTTCAATTGTGGTTATAATAATTACTTGTAGGACCGTAACGGTATTTAATGTAATTGGTTTGATTCGTAGATTGTACATGTATAATATACAATATATTATGTGCAATACAATATTATTAAATAGACGTGTAAACTCGTGAGCCACGATATCTGAAATATAATATATATCATGTTTATGTACATTGTTTACCGTATGTTTATGAATTATATACCAGTGCTCAAGTAGAATATCTAGTCAATGTTACCAATCCACCACCCTTCATGACTATATTACTGCTAAAAATTTCTGTAATTTGTTTTTTATGATTTACTGTTTATTCAATTTACAAATACACTCAATTTACTACACAATTTAGTAAATTTAAATTACTTTTTTTTTTATTTTGCCTATAAATTTTAGTGAAATAAAAATTTTTCACTGTCAATTTGAAACAAATACGTAGTTATTTAACACTAAATTTGTAGGCTGATTCCGTAAATTAACAACTCTTATACACTAAATTAACAATCATTTTTAAAAGTGTTAAAAATTTCAACGACGTATATAGTTCAATCCGTTAATACGTAAACAACTATTTATATGGATAACAAATACATTCCTCGGCAGCTACTCATCTATATTCAACATTCGATTATCATTGTTCGGTATCGCATAATTAATCGCTCGATCATCCGTATTTATATCTGATAAAATAACACGCAAGGATCAGCTGAAATATTACCTGTAAACGCAGATAATGAATAAAAATAAACTTACCGAAAGCCTGTATTAAAAAAAAAATCAGTAACACGATTGATAACAGAAGTGAAATGAAATAACAAAAGTAAAAGGCAATTGTGCGAGAAATTACTCTGGCTTTCGCGTTTATTTATATCAGGTCGTTGTACCAGTGATCCTCGGCGTGAACAATCGTAATTCCTTACGTAACGCAGAAAATTGCGAAGACATTGCACCGAGTGTAAAGGCAGGCCGTTTACACGTAGGCGGTGAGCAACGCATCGTAGTACTTTAATCCTTAATGGTCGGCGAGTGGAACAACTGCATTCCAGAGACCCAGGGTCCAGACGCCGCCCAATGGCGTCGGGAAGAAGGGAAGCGAGTCGATAGGCGGTGATTTGAAGAGGGTAATCCAGGAAAATGTGTCAGAGTTCGAGAGAAATCAAGAGGGATATTGGAAAGCGGATTCGCGTCCGTTAGGCGGCTTAATATTAGCCAGAAACGTCAGTCCTTAGCCACGAACTTTATAAATTGGCCAAATTTTATAAAGGGTTGAGGATCCTTTGATTTATAATATATATGCGTATTCCTGGATTTTGTAGAAATTGTTGGATAATTAAATAGTTAGAATTGTACGAACAATTGTCGTAAAATGGTTGAATTAATTCAGGATTCAGGATCAAGTGATCAAAGTGAACTGATTAATTGGAATTCTAAAGCGCAACTATAATCGTTAAGGGAATTAGTTTTTAAAACATGCAATTACAGTCGAGATGCTGAATTGTTTAAGGTCTGATAAATGCGTGATAGCGTGATTAATTAATTATCGTTGAAAACTTAGCGAGTGAAAATTAATTATTAATTTGTGCTCTTTGAATTACGAGTTAAATACAAATTGTTACTTTCAAAGGAAGAGGCGCGGCAAAATTATTCGAGAATCTATAATATCGGTTATTCAAAGCTCGCTGCTGTTGACTTACAATTAGCAGTGCGAACCCACCGCCAATTTGGCCTCACCTTTGTTTTAACCCGGTGTAGGCGAAAAGCGCCGGGAATCGGGAAAATGGGGGATGAAGGAATTACACCACCTGTCTGCCGCCTAATCGCACATCGATCGAAATTTTACAGTCGGCCGAACTCCGAACGCGAAGGGAGGATTATGGAACATCCCAGCTCGCCCCAGGACTCGTTGTTTCGTCAACGTTTTGTCTCTGCCAGAAACGAGATTCATACCAACCGTGAAACTCTTCGCAGTGCGTACCAAAATATACTTTCGTATATATATCGATCGATTTTCTCCCAATTCAATACGATATGATCTCAACAGATCCACGAGTTGAATGAAAAAGAAAAAAAATGAGTTTGGTACTTTATACCAAATTCAGATAAATTTATCCCTCAAATTTATCAACGACTGCTATTTTCTAAGCGAATCTCATTAAATCTCTTTCGCATATCGATAAAAATTAAGAGACTGGTTGACGCTCGGAATTATTTATCAAGTATTATATAGAATGGGGGAATAATCTATTAGCGATTCTCTATCCTCTTCGATCATGTATGGTCACAAGAAAATCGGGTTTCAGGGGTGTTTTTCGAATGTCGCGTATACATATAATGTGCAAAAACTTACTCATAAAAATAAGAATGTATTATACGTATTTCTTTGGAAATCATGTGTGAATCATGCGTGATGCTCGGGTCGAGTGACATCAAGTTTATTACCAAGGTAGAATTTATGATCTGTGATCGGACAGCTATAACAGGTTCACATGTTGAACAATACAGCGAAGCACACACTCGTCGCCATCCGGTAACATTACTCAAATCACGAAACGCGTTTGCATATGTATGTGAAGTGATCTCTCTCTCTCTCTTATGTCTTTATGTCTCTCTTCCTCTATCTCTACTCTACTCAACTTGCCTAATTTATCGTTTGCGTATGCCCACACACTCGTGGAGTAAATTATAGCTCCAAAGTTGTAGCTTCCAGAGCCGTAATCTCCTCGTAGACTGGGTACCAGACTATACTATCTATATCGGTCTCACAATTTTCTAATTTCTTGTTCATTCACGGTGTCACTCGGCGATCGGAACGACCAAGGCGAAGAATTATGGAGACAGCATTCCAAACTCCAACACCTTGTCTAATTGGTAGAACAAGTGTATACGTAAATTAACGTGAAACTAGAATTTTAGTATAAAATCATTCAGGCGAGGTCAATTAGTGAGCTGTTTTGACTTCTTCGACTCCCATCGATCTCAGGCATCGTGAAAAGTGATCACGTATATTCCAATTCGTTGGATCGATGAACTCGATGTACTACTGCCATGGATTTATCGTTTCATGCATGTAACGCGGCGTTTCTCTCGCCAGTCGCAACGAATCGCGTGAGGAGATGTTCCGTGGGTATAACAGGCACGTATGGACGAGTAGAGCCGTTTAAATCTACAGGGATCTAAGGGAGAAGGATGGTGGATGAAGAATAAGTGGAATGGCGGAGGAAGGGGCAGCTTGCGGCGGTAAAGCAGCCGTCGCGCTCTTTCCACGGACGCAAACGCGTATGTATATACATACATATATACATATATAGTATATCCGTGGTGCAGCCAAGTTCAGGGCTAACGAGATTCGACCTCCTTTCCACCCCTCTTTCCTCCTGCCCTGTGCCAGCGCCATGCCATCCAGCCAGACTGCCATAAACCTCGCGAGTCCCTCCTTCCACCTCGTCTTATTTTTACTGCCAACTTCTGCCCGCGACGCTTCTCTCTTTCTCTTTCTCTTCCTCTCTCTGGTTCAACCCCTTCTCCGTTTCCCTTTTCTTACCGTTCTCTCTTCTCTTCTTCCCAGGATTCGAAACACGCGAGAGGAATCAACTAACTCTTTTCTGCCCGGTTGGCTGAGACGTGCAAAGCCCGTTGCTGGTATCGAAGCCAACGAAATGGAGAATTGAACATGCAAACTGGTGGTGCACTGCTTGGGAGCACAGAACTGGGTAAGCTTGTTCAATCGATTTAATTTTCGCTTGACTTTTACCTCTGGAGAAAAGGGCGACATTGATACTCGCCAAAAGTTACCGGCGGGTTCTTTTTTGTTCTGTAGAATTAAGTGGGTCGATTTGTCAGCGTTTTAGGTACGTAGGGCTGAGGGTGAAGTGCATGGCAGTAAGTCGAAGAATGATACAATTGGGCGACTAAGCGTATCTAGATTTCTCGAGCATGTTCTTTACGAAAGAGAAGAGCTAAGTCCCTCTTTCATTCAAAACTACCCGACATCCCCTCGTGCAAAATGCCGAATCGTAATTTTACCCAATTTTCATCTTTCCGCACAGCTTCGGAGATAAAAAGGGGTCACAGATTTTCGACTGACACGAAACCCTGCAATGATTCTGAGAGAGTGACTTAACAAGCGCTTCGGGCACAGACTGAGGATTCTACCGAACCGCGGGATCGCCTCCGGTGATAATAAACACGAAGATTATCTGCCAGACAAGATCTAGAAGATCATGAGTGCGAGTCAGCCAAGGAGTAGATAAATCTTTGTACCATGTCGGTGAATCTTCTGGCGTCATTAGAAGAAAGGATTACTCAGATCCTCTTCTGGGAAACTTCATAATCTGAACTTTTGCTTCATTGACAAAATTTTAGCCTAAGGACGAGACAGGACCTGACTTTTGATCCCCGTTCGAAGAGTTTGGGACGTTACGACCGTAACGGGATTATTTTTTATTCCAAGAGCAGAAATACGAGTAGTTTTGTGTGTACCCATGGATAACATCGTACTAACGCAATGGGGATTCGTGCTTGAACTTGGCTTAAGCTAGACATTTTATCTGTTCAAAAAATAAAATTTTTAATTTTCTTTTGAACTGTCCTTTGGAGTGGGCTCTTAAAACATCAAAAACTAACATTTTGTCACACGAGACTCGAAAAAAAAAAAAATAGTCGGTTTTTTACGCCACAGCGGAGAAAGTATAAATCTTGGTGATTTTCATGCCACCAAAGCGGACACTACTCGTACTACGGTTACTACTTTCTGGCGACAAATCTCTCTGGCTTAACCTGGCGTAGCCTGCGTCTACATTTAAGTAACACGACGTTAATTGGGGTGAAATAAAAGTCTCGGAATTACTAAACCGCGTGTTATAACTACTGTGTTCTAGACTTAACATCCTCGGACACATGGAGTTTAAAGAAGGACACGTGTAGGAACACAAACCTCCGAAACTAACAAGATGAGTCACAGCAGGAGAATGAGAATTAGGATTGGGCAACGGTTAGCTTAAGACACTGAAATCATTGGAGAGAAAAATTTGACTAGAGAGTTATAAAATGAATATCAAGATACGCAAAAGCATCCAAAATTTGAACCAGGATTACAAAATTATTTCTGTGAACTATCATGAGTTGGAACACTTGGTGATCTGGTGATTCCAAGTTACAGCTTCGTGTGGGAAAAATTCATTCGTACCTTTTGTCAGTCGGCACTAACTCCAAGTTTCTTTGTGGTCCGTTAGAATGCTAAGGAACTATAAGCAATATAACCACCAATTCAACAACTGCATTCAGCATTGTTGTCAACGTATGAAGTTACTGCTCTCATAAGACGTTAGGAAACTCTCACGGACTATTTTTCCTGGGATCTGGGTAAAGGATGCAGTCATATGCGCGTGTCTTCAACCACCTAACTTCTCACGGTGCACCAGTGAAGACACTAGTGGAATATTCTTGCGACTTTGTGATCACTGTAGATCAAGATCATTATTTTTCCAAGAGACTGCGTAATTCAAGAGCGACGCCAAAAGGCCTGTAAAGCTTCAAAGTCTTATATTACTCATCCCATAGTCGCTATCTTATTCATACCCATCGACTCGGTGCGTAGATTGAGATAAAATGAAGCAACTCGCAGCCCGATATTCATTCAAGAACGAAAAGTGAATAGGAGGCAAGCGGAGTTCTTGATATTTATGCTTTTTATTAATCTTGTGATTTATTAATATTACACCAACTTTCACAAGCACTTATCACCATTTGGCACACCGTCCAGCACAGCAATCGTCTGATCTAGATACGCAGGACTAATGAGTTGTTTTATTCGTTGTATTTACTTGTAAGTATTCACTTATCCATTTCAACGTATGTCC
Source organism: Diprion similis (assembly GCF_021155765.1). Taxonomy (NCBI): domain Eukaryota; kingdom Metazoa; phylum Arthropoda; class Insecta; order Hymenoptera; family Diprionidae; genus Diprion; species Diprion similis. Next base: position 22,653,669 of record NC_060110.1, on the reverse strand, counting down.
ATAAATCGAGTCATCGATCCTGGAGGAAAATTAGGTTCCTTATACTATCCTGCGAAACTCTTCTCCAACTTTTATTCAATGGAAATGACTTCTTTCTAGTTTGAAAGTTAAGAAGAGAGATAGATATGAAGAGAAAGAGAGAGCAGAAGACAGAAGCAGACAAGACGAGCAAGTAATAAGAAGAACGAATTTTAATACCGCCCAAAGTCAGAACTGTTCGCCGGGAAGGAGGGAGCAGCTTTCTCTGGAGTTCTACTCAGCATTGACGGGGCCAAGTGCTTTCACTTGCAATCGTAAATCGGCCCATGGACCACATGTGTTCGCCACTCGAGGCCAAGAAGGTTCTGCTATCTTGTGCTTATTTAAAAAACCGTGTCTTTTCACCAGAGTTCATATGGTTGATCAGTCTCCCTAGAATTTTTTATCCTCGGACCATAATTCTCATGATCAGTAGCTAGTCCATCATCCTCCAGCAAGTAGCATCGACATGATTTGACGTGGAGCGTTCCAATCCTGTAAAAAAAAAAAAATGAAACATATCTCTTGGACCGTTGGATGTTCCTCGGCAAGTTCGATCTTCCCGTCGATTAATTCCCCGCTAATTATTTTCTTATTGTTATTTCACCTCCCGATAATAAACGCGGTCATTAAAATTCCAGTCCACGAAAAGGGGTCAGGAGCCTCGCGGAGGTGGAGAACCGCTTACAGCACTTGCTTGCTGGATGTTCTTAGCTCCCGCGAGCAGATCGTGCAAAGAAGTGACAGCGGGTTGGGGGCAACGCCCGATCCTCCTTCTGGAGGTCTGGGTCACTTTTACTCACTAGCCATCGGAGCGAGTTTGCTCGCGCGTACAACAACGCCGTTCACCAACCTTTATTTCGTACTCGTGAGCTCGGTGCTGCCTACACGTGACTCTTCTCGCGACACGTGCATGCTGATGAATAAAGAAATCTGAAAACTTGTTCCCCGCATCGAGGAACACACACACAAGTTTTAATCCTGGCCAGAGCACCGGGGAAATTTACATGTCTTCTTGATCCTATACACAAATTGTTTGTACACCTAATTGTTACTTTCTACGAGATTGGGCAAGGTGCTTCGGACGAAACACCGTCACCATTATTCTCGGGCCAAGCCCGTACAATTTGACATCGTGAAAGTCTTACGTCAACGAACGATGAGATGAGCATCTCGAGGAAGCCCCTTGACCCTTGACATTTTGAATTGTTGAGGGCTGAAAGCATCAATTTCTATTCAAGGTGTCTCTCGAGTCAGACTTATCATGGACTGATCAGACTTTTCATAAAAAAATTCACGCGATAACTGTAATATAAACTGCTAGTTCTATCATCTGAACAATACTCTTTATACTTTGAAAAGAGCAAGCCTATGGTTAGTGGGGGGCAGTAATCGTAAGTATGACAGGCGTGGGAGTGAAGAGGCAAGAGAAATAAGGCAAAACGAAACACCTAGAAGCGCTATTTATACCTGGAGCCCTTGCAGGCGTTGGGTAGACGTCCTGGCAACGAGTTCCAGTGTTTCCTCTGAGGAGATCCTCAAAGACCTCGAGTAGCCTCGTGGAAGTGGTCTCATGGCCTGCCGCAGTGTGTTCGTGTATCGGGGCTTGGAGTCTCTTTGTCATTTGTTGATCAATGATCAAGAATGAAACGCATAATTTTCTCGCGTGGCTTCGATATCACGGCGTAAAATAGAATGACAGCATTTTTTTTTTTTTATTATAATTAATATGATATCGGAGAGTGAGAAAAATTGATTGGACGAGTTTTGAAGGATGTAATTACCTACCTAAGATCGGAAATGGAGTGAGTGCAATTTCGTTGACATCTACAACTTTGCTTCCCATGAATTATCGATATAGTGATTAACGGTCTTCGGCCTTCCGGTTCGTTACTTCATTACCCGTAAAATTTACATTTTCATTAGTGATCGAGGAACGGCGTCAAATCCGAGTCACTATCGGAATTGACCCAGGCTCATGTGTCATCAATGCAAATGCCTCGGGGTGTATTCACGGATGATGGATGTGGACAGAATGCGATGAATTATACGAGAGAATACTGAAATGAAAATCCCCGTATCTACCGAGTATAATAAGCTTGTCTGCAATTAATATATGCAATACGTATGTGTATTTAAGCAGAATATTTCTCACGCTTGAACCGAGGGACTTCATGTCGTAAAAGCCGTTCAGAAAGTGATTGAGAGATGAAGTTAAAGGTAGGGATCAGTCATTTCTCTATTTGTCAATGATTCGCGGATAGTATTTTTTTTTTTCTTTTACGTCTTTTACATGTTATTACAGAGTTTTCGCTAATAATTAAAACAAGGAAAATGAAGCTGCAATCGCTTAATAGCTAGCCTAACTATAAACATGTGAAAAACTGTTGGCTACCTACAAGCGATCAATAACAAACCACTACGACGATAACAACTATTAACTTTTACGTGTTCGTCGAAGATCCGTAAAGCATCGGCGAACAACTTTCGATTTTTATTCACACTTCTTCACCGTTTCAAGATATTTCAAGATAAGTTTTAAGGTCTAAGCTCTCTTCAGTTTCCATACGCGTGACAAAATACTTGACTATTCGAAGAAAGAAGGAGGAAAAAAAATATGTAAAAATATCCATCAACTTTTGCTTTCACATAATTTTTATTCTCGTTCACAGATCGTGGAAGAATAAAGATTGTCTTGATTTCATTGGTATGAGAAAATTTCTCTACAACGATCGAGGTTTTACTCCGAACGTAATTTTGCCTTGAATTAATCACTACCTTACAGGAAAAGTTTTTGCTCATTTTTTTCAACCTGAAATTAAGCCGCATAAAATGTGATCATCCCGAATTGTAAAACTCGTCCCATCAAAATCGGCCAGTCATTATCAACAAATGAGTTTCCGGCGTCAACTGAGGCTTGACGAAGGGACGGAAGAGGCCCCAATTGGCAGCGACAGTCGGCGCGTCGTTAAATCCTTGGAGTAACAGGACGCCGTCGAGTATCCAGCCGGAAGTCGGGCATGGAAGCATGGAAAATAGAGAATATATCATCGGTAATTGGTGTTAGACGAAGCCATGCCACGACGTTATTCCTTCCTCCCCGGCTCATCGTTCCTCTTCCTCAATCACCGTTTAAACTCAGTCGTTCGTTGCGTGCTGAAAAAGTTCTGCGGTCGATCCTACAGGAACCGCTTTTCCGCATCGTTGAAGTTCGGGCGTAAAAATCATCCGCGAAGGATGTCTCGTATTATGTTTCCGGGGATAGTTGAGCATGGAAAATACTCTGAATTCACAATTTTTAAGCTCAAGTACACAATAATTTTATCGTAGGTCCTGGGTAAAGTTAACTGTGTTTGTTAATTTATTACAAATTGTAATCAAGATCTGCACTTTTTACAGCCAATCATTATCCACGTAAAGGACTTTGTTATTTGTTTGTTACATTAAACCTCATTATGTTTGCGCAGGGCTATAATAGAACCGTCCATTCGCGAGTGGTAAGAGTTTCCGGTACCATTAACCAATTTTGTTTCATTGAAATCGATCAGTTTGAAGAGGCGTGTTTCCACTTTTCGACCCTCGGCCGCTTTTCACTTCCTCAATTAATTATAGCGATTTTTAGAGAGTAAATTGATTGAATTGGGGGCTTGAAAAGTCGAGGAATAAAGAAGTTTTCTTACCGACGAGAAAGTTTTCTCTTTTATTTCGCCATCCCCTGCACCGTGGAAAAGAAAACAAACGTGATTTACGAGTAAATGTAATGAACATTTGACGCTGTGCACAGGTTAAACGAACCACGGAGAAAATCTTGAGCTTTAATTTATGGTTCATTTACTGTCTAATATAGTGTTTATAAACGTCTACTTCCACTTGCTTTCTGCAGACTTCTTCGGTAGTTCAGTTTCCACCCGAGGGAAACGTGTTTCACTATCTTCCGCCTCTGTAAGGGTTCGATAAATTAACCCCAAACTATTCCTGCGAAGCTTACGTCTCGAGAGAGGAAAGCGCAATCTTGCTTCAGATGCAGCTCACTGTCGGAGATAATTGAACGTGCCGGAAGCTGCGGAGGAGAAGCTGTAAAGGCTGTTAATAACAGTTAACGAATGAGCCTAACTCCAAGTTCCTAGCAACGTTTGACTGATAATTACAGACATTGAATTGTCCCGCAAATAACGAACAGTTGCTGAGATCTTATGATCCTGGGCGTTTATTTTCACGCAGTAAGCTTGAAAAGAATGAAAGTGTGGCTTCACCGAAGACTTTAAATCCTATAATCTTACAGTCTCTCTTAAACTCTTCAAATGTATAAAATTTCTCTTCGGTTTCAAAAGCTGCATGTCGCTGGCCTCTTGCATCTTAGGTGCAGTCACACTGTAAGATGATCGTTTATTCCCAGGAGAACGAGTTCAAAGATCTTGTGCCGGGCTCGTAAAATCGCGAGCATCCCTTCGAGCCTTGAATCTCTTCCTCTTCTCTCTCCTCTCTTCGACGCCTTATGCTTCTGCTGTCGCCTAAAAGATGACGTGGAAAACCGCCTGGCGCGAATTGGCCCACCCGTAATGCAAATTTAACGTCTTATCCAGACTTCGCCGCGGTTATCGCCCAGCTTCCCACACGTAGGTATAAAGTATTTTATAGCGATGTGTGAATTCTCAAGGCGAGCCCTGAATTTGAGGCGTGGATTTTCAACACTCGCTTTAAAATAAGATTATCTCCCAAGCGATCCAAATTTTTGCATCGAATGGAAAATATTCGGAACCTCGAATGATTTTCTTACGTTAAAGATGTATAATAATCATCCAGAAAAATAAACAAATATTGCGACTGAAATTTATCGACACGTTGAACAATTACTTTACAATATTCTTTTAAGTGATCCAGTTTTTCGCAGAGGATATCCTTTGAGCCTTGTACAGGTAATAAAAATGACACATTGTTACGGAATCATGGTTGCAGCGATTTTTTTTCTCCAAATCTAATAACCCGCGTGAGATAATGTGAAGACTGAGAAACCGGCGCTCGGCACAATAATGAGAAATTGAAAGCCAAAGTGAGAAGCTGTAAAGAAAAAGGGGAAAGGCATAAATGTTGATACATTTCCGGTCGCCTTCACTTATGGCATGAAACATACTCGTTAATCGACTTCCAGGTTCTTCCAGTGATTGTTCTTGCTCATTATTGGTTGAAAAAATCAGAGGGAAAAGGTGTTTCATCTACCCAAAATAACAAATTATTTCCAAGCAAGTATATCAACCGAATCTGAGTCTATATTTTCCTCATTCCTCTGCAAAAGTAACGCATGCTACCGATCCTCGGGGTTATATTTTCTCCATTTCACCGACTCCTTCTCAGAAATTGACAGGCTAGTCGTTAGAGAGCGGCTTCATAGAATACTTCGGCACCTGAAGCGACAGGCGAATCACGCCCAAGGCAATTTCGCATTCGACATTTTGGCCCTAAGTATTCGGAGTCTTTGAACTCGAATGTCTCATTAATTATTCTCATCAAGCTCCGCGAAAGTCGATGCAGGCAGGCATCCAACGACTTGTAGGCAGTCGTCGTTCATTGTCAGCATTCGCTAGATGAGGTCGATGAGAAAGCAGAAGAACGAGGAACCTCTCCGGCGTTGAAAATTATTGGTTTCAATTTCAAAATTTTTTCTCTCTCAATCCCACGGTATCATATTTATGTGAAAAATTGTGAATATCAGAATTTACTGTGTTGCAGGGTGAATCCATTTCCACACACCGATTACGAACTTTACGCATTAATCTTGAGCCCATACTTCGTCTTATACATATCTCATTTCCAAACTCCAATAACAATTCCGAGCGAGTTTTGCCGCCAGATTTTCAGATATTCCGGGTTAAGTGCCGAGAATTTTGCGGACACAGGCTTCTGGCACATTCTTTCTCGTTGGCCGTTCAATTTTCCCTCAATTTCAGCCTGACGTTAACGTCGAGCCTCGAGGATGATTCGGAAAACTGTTTCACCCCAGTAAATCTGTTCCACATTATTTTCCCGTTAAACGATGACTTCATCAGGATTTTCAAAGATTAGCGTTATTTCGAGGAACAGATCCATTTTGTATTGGATTAATATAAAAAAAAAAATGTAGTTCCAAGGCTTTGGATTTGAGCAGTTTCAAATGAATTTTCCGCTTTCCATTTCCGTGTTTCGTTTTATAGCCAAGCCCTGAATTCCTGTTTTACATAAAAATTAGGTTACATTACTCGGTGAAATGGATCTGACGTCAAAGTTTTACCAACGGTAACTGGGGAGTCCGAAGAAAAGAATACAAATGTAGGTAGAACGAGAAGCTTTTCACCGTGTCGTGGAAACTGGGTCTCGTAGTTTCCCGCAGTCTAAATTATTACAAGCCACACGACGACGGTCGGGTTCGCGAGAATTTCCCCAGCCGTTTCGGTCGGGAATTAGAGAACGAATTGTTCAATTTCAGGTGCAGAAGTTTTTCAGATGAAGGGCAATCTTACGGTGTCTGAAAAATGCATCCGTTTTAGGGATCTTATTGTCACTTTTTTTACAATCATTTGAAAGAATAGATTGGTAATAAGATTGAAGAGAGTAGATTGTATAAAAAAAAGCACAAAAAGGTACCGTTGGAAACATTACGAGTAAAAAATTAACAAAGACGGGATGAAGGGACGTTTTTTCCTCCTTTTGCATTCAGTCCCGATTGCGGTGAATTCGGATACGTGTGAAATTATTATGGCGTGCCAACCAGGGCTGAGTTTGACAAAAGCGAGACGGAGAACACGTACTTAGTGATCTGCGGGAGTATAGTTTGTAATTAAACACCATGACGTGAGGGAGATGGTATCGGGACGGGGCTTTACGTTCTTGTTAACCTTCCAGATCTAGATTTAGTGATCCGGACTGCGTGGTTCTCAGAGGAAAGAAACGCGAGATCCTCATTGCGCAAGACCGCCCTTCAACCTTCACGTTAAATCGTAACGGAATTGCCAAAATAAATTGAGTCGTAAAAGTCTAAGCTGCAAAATTCAAGGTAGAGATGCTTGTAACGAATGTCTTAACTATTTTTCCGTAGAAACGAACAAGTCTTGACGTTCTGAAGAATTTATTGAACGTTTTTTATATTTATTGGCTACACGTATTCAGTGTCCAATTTCAACATAATCGCTAGCTTATTAAGGCAAAAATAAATTCCATTTTTAATAATCAAGGAAGACACGATTTCCTAAATGAATTTTTGTAAATCAGGAAATAAGTCAGTCACTTTTCAAATTCAGACACCTAATTTCATTTAGCATTTTTTAATTAGGAGAAATTTATCATCAACGCATTAGTTATACTTATTTATTTTCTCACGAAAGTAAACTCTTCAACAAAAAGTGGTAATAAAGTGAAAATTAAATCGTCGGCCAGTTATTTCATACGGTGTCTTGAGTCCCCGAGAAGCTAGAAATTTTCATCAAACTCCTATTCGGCCGCAGCCATGCAGTCGGAAAAAAGAGGAAGTTGAAACACACGCGGGCAGGACTTGCAGGCATGCTGATGCACCCGTGCATAGTAATGTGTTCGGGACCAACGGGCAATATCCATTTACAAATTCTATCCATTGTCCCCCCCCCCCCCCCCCCCCTGAGAAATTCTTGACAGTGAAAGAATTCCAGAATATTTTACGCCTGGTGTAACACATCGGAGATAAATAAACACAAACAAGCAACGAGCTTCTCAGCACCATGGATAAAGAAACTACGTGGAAGCCGCTGATGAACCTAACGTGATAATTTATCAAAACCATTGCAATATCGTACATGGGGTGTCAGGTTTGCCAGAGAGAAGTAAACCGTCGATACGTACGAGGGGAAAATTCTCTCCATAGTCGTCTTAGAGGAATAGACCATGGATGGCGTCCATCGAATAATGGAAGCTGGATTCTTGCACGTGGATTCTCAGCAGAATCGAGGAATGCTGAAACGGTAAATGCTCCCACTACACATAGTCAGATCCTGTAACCCAACTTACTGCATCACCTGTCACAAAGTTCCTTTTCCATGGTCTAACACAGTTCGCTGTCTTCACGAGGAAAAGTCGAAGGAACTTCATCTCATCCTCCACTCGACTGCTCATTACCTGATCCAGCTCAGAATTCAAGTGATCAAAGCCCAGAACGACTCCTTCGGGCACTTCGCACGTCATTATCAGACCATCGCGAGACACCAAAGCTTCATAAAGATTGTCTCCAAGAGCACAAGGAAGTCACATCGTGATCCCACCTGGCGGGAGGGAATCGATGAGATCTAGGACAGCGATAAGTGTTCAATAGACGATTGTTTCGAAGCCGGTTCATAGCGCGTGGTCTAGGTCTAGCCGGTCGTCATTTCGGCATGGATCAAGTCGATGGAATTGACTATTACAGCCCTGGCAGGCAGCTACCAAGGCACATTACAGTCGCTGCGTATTAGCCGCTAAAGGCTTACGACAGGTATCAGAGAGATACGGAAGGCGGAGATGAACTGATTCAGCTAACGGGCGAACCGGAGCTGCGGCATCGCGGCAGGTGGGTACATAGATCTTAGATAAGAAAAATCTATGTCAAAGTCACGCTGTTGCCGTACAGTCCATAATTTATCTGCTAAATACGACGCGGTCCACGCGTCAATGTGGATTGAAAATTATCTCTCCAGAAACACCTGGATGTGAAGAGATTCTTCTCACGGTCTTGTAAGATCATCTCTCACTCCAACACATCGCTTAATTAGACAAGCAAAGTCTACGGTTGTTTTAATTACATTATTTACCTGACCTGACACCAAACTCCTTATCCAAACTCGTTTCCATTCGCAGTTTGCTAATTTGCATTAATCAGTCTTGTAATAATGGGGTAAAATTACACCATTCGATACTGCCTTTTATGGTGTTCGTATCCATCAACTCACTCGAAAACCTGTCAAATGCGACACTGGACTGGATTATTTACTGCAACAGAACCGTATAAGTTGCGTCAAGGATTAGCACCAGATTTTTCACGTTATATTACGGATACTTCTCGATGGTGAAAATTGCGGCGGAGAAGAAACCAGCAGCCAGTAAGTGCCCGGAACGGATATTTAGAACCATTCCGAACTATTTCCTGGCTTATTACGAGCTCATGCAGCCGTGAATTCTCGTTCCTTTATATTCCCATGTTCCTGGTGCAACGTCGTCACTCTATTCATGTATGTGAGGTAGGTCTACGCGAGACTTTCCACCCACGTTCGCGTCCATGGAAATACCTACACACCTGCTGAATACATATATCTATGTGCAGTCTGCCGGTGCGATACAAACACTTGCGACTAGAGTCTACGCTCATTATATTACCTTTCTATATACTTTTCATACATCGTGCTTCGCGCACACTGCAGAAATCCTGAACGGTAATGGTTGCCCGATAATATCTGCTACGTAGTTACGATGTTGCAGGCTTGTGCTAATGTAACCTGATCTCGTTTTCAATGTGCGCCCAACGAGCCGTAGGCATAATGATCATTAGACGCTGTAAATATGTCTTCAAAGTTGCGCCAATTAATGTAGAGACCGACCGTTTTGGCAATACGATATTTGTCTAAGAGCTGGATGTTATTTACAAATTTTAGCAACGATTCATTTTCAGTGATCGTTACTGATTTTACAATCTTTGGAAATGATTAATATTCTACTAGGAGAACGACTTTTAATGAAAGTGAGTTCAGTACCGCTAATGAAATGGTTTTATGAATATTTATTATTATTAAGTTGCTTCGCAATGAGTATGAAGTGTTCTCCTATTTTCACAAAAATGATGAAAACTCGGAGATTTTGCCAAAAACTATACAGCACTGCTGAAATTGATTGATGTGTAAGTTTCGTGGAACCTGTTACACAGTATCGATGTACATTAGGGTGGCGCAAAAAAACCAACTATTTTTTTTTTTTGAGTCTCGTGTGACGAAATGTTAGTTTTTGATGTTTTAATAGCCCACTTCAAAGGACAGCTCAAAATAAAAAATTTGAAGATGGCGCTTCGAATTTTTAAAAATGCCAAAAATCGTCAAAAAATTAAATAAAAAAAAATTATTTTTTCAGTATTTTGTTTGATTTTTAATTCATGTCGTGGTGTATTGTTATCGATTCTTTTTTACTAAATTAAAGAAAAAAAATTGATGAAATTTTAATATGAATATTAAAAGGTCGCTCGAAGAGATCTAAAGAAATGCACGAAAAAATGGAAAAAAAATTATGAGCGACCTTTCAAAATTCAAATTTTGAACTGAAACTTTCGGAAACTTATTTTTTTTCTTGTCTATAAAATTATACCGTAACGAGAAAAAAAATTGAAAAAAAACGATTTTCGACGATTTCTGACGTTTTAAAAAATGTGAAGCGAACTCTTAAAAAATTTTTTTTGAACTGTCCTTTGAAGTGAGCTCTTAAAAAATCAAAAACTAACATTTTGTCACACGAGACTCAAAAAAAAAAAAAAAAAAAAATAGTCGGTTTTTTTGCACCACCGTAATGCACATACATAGTTTTTAAAACGGAGTGTTTTCAGTTTCGTCTACCTGATCATGAAAAAATTTTTACCACATTCGAAAAAATACTTCAACCGAAGAAGTCCCATCTATGTAGAATTGTAAACTAATCCTGAAAAAGGACTTACGGTTCCACGTGAGTCGTTGAGAGTTCCAAGAGGCGGTCATATCAGGGCGCGTAGAAGCAACAGCGTTCGTTCAGAATACCTGAACGCAGGATACATATTCAATTACGGTTTACTCCCGAGAAAGACGAAACGGTTTCCTCAGGGTAAGCACCGGAGCTCATCTATACTCCCCACGTGAGAGAGCTCATCGGAATAACAATGAATCGAACGACCTCTTCAAACCACCATCTAAACCAACCAGGGTGCAGGAAGATGTCAACGACTTTGTACGCCCACGATAGCATTCTGCCCTGCGGTCAAACCTCGCCTGGACTCGACGGACTCTGCTATCTATTCTGGATAACAGTCGATATTTCCATATCAAGCTGCGTCTACGGTCTCAAGCCTTCTGGCGATCGAGGAGCTCAAGGTGTACGAGGTTATATTAGGGCGACGATATCAAAGTCTGTTCTCGGAAGATCATCGTTTAAACGAGTCAAGTCTATTTTTATCTCCCCCCGTTCACCGTCATGTGTTATGTATACGGAGTACTTTTATTTGCTTTGGATGGACCTAAAATACCTTCATTTGAAGGGAGACAAAGAAAAATGAACGCTCGATGTGACTGGAGGGACTCGGAGATTCCAGAAATTTGATGTTATTTTCCGTTGAGTCGATATCACTGATCGTTTTCAAGTGTTCGATTAAATGTTTACACATACTTAACTCTAAATGAAAAAATGAACGATAATCTTGATCAAATTCTTGCTGTTGAAACTGAAAGGAAGTGAATTTTTAAAATATCTCTCTCTTTAACTGATATGTATTTGATTGGGTATCATATCGTTGGTAAAGACCGAAAACTTGGGACGACAAACGACCACTCATGTCAAACGATAATGTCCTGCTCACGAGAAGTTATCAATTTTTATGTAAACAGAATATGAGTAATGTGGCCGATGAAATTATCAGTTTCTTGTAAGATTATGAGAACAAGCCGCCTCAAACTGCGATGTGACTCGACTTAAAAATATTCAAACTCGTATAACGGCGGCTCATTATCGGAAGTATGACATTTTTTTTTTTTGTCAAAACCAAATCTTTCCTCGATTCAATTGATCCGGGTTCACCTGGCTTCTATCAAAATCTTTCAGTGAATTACCTGTGCAAATTAACACGGAAAACGGCTGGGAATAAATAATTTCTGAGGCCTCTGGGCGGAGAAATGCTGCCGTATGTCTAACAGCGTTGAATCGAATTAACGGAAAGCCAGTATCTATACGAAATGAGATTGGCCGAGATGAAAAAATCGGTTCACTTTCGCCACGTGTTTGGCATTTCGGATGCTTGGTTCCGCGTCACTCGGCAAAACTCGATGCTGATTGAGTGCCGAAGGCGTTTCGTCAATGAACATTCAATTCAATGTATCATCATTTCGACGAGCATTTCGCGGCTTTAAAAATTGACTGGGAAGCGAGAGGAAGCAGAAAGCCTCTAACACCGCGTTCCCTCGGGAAATGACGACGCGGTGATCCGGATGAAGCCTCAGGATCGGTTAATATAGTTTAGATAAACCCCGCTAAAAGCCGTCTCTCTCACCTCATGAAACCATAACATCCACAGCATCTCGTCTCTGGAGACGAGCCCCTCACGTTCGCAAATATTTACCAAGTTCCGGCTCCCAGACGCGTTTCTTGATCCCCAAAATTGGCAGATGGTCAAAGAGAAGCATCCAGAACCCGTAAGACCGAAGGTCTGGAATTCGGAATTTCCAATGTTCAGGATCCAGACTGGCCATCATATCTTGAATAATCCCGTGGACAGTCCTGAGGGTTGAAATTACGACTATATGTATATACCTGGTTAGTAGATATTCAGGGCATTTCAACCCGGGCTCGAATTTACGAACTCCGATCCGAGCTCGCGTCAAGTCTCTGCATATGAGCGACACTCGGCTCATTTATATCGGGAAAATCATCACGAACCCAGACTAAAAGTCATCCCTCAAACCGCAGCATCCCTCGCAGATGTTAAGAGGCAGAATCGACCGTCGTCACCCAAATTGAAGCAGCCGTTACCGCAGGGAGGGTTGAATTACGCTCCGAAAAAATATACAAGATTACATTGGAGGGTGAGATGTGTGAGGGCGCCGGTTTTCTGGATGCCTGTGTGAGTATCGGCCGAGGGTGAAATCCTTGGGGATGAAAGCGTGCTGCAAGGAGTCGGAGAGGTTACTTACCACGTGGCGTGGAGAAATTGTCTCCGGAAAGTCGGCGAATTTGCATTTGTAAGAGAAGCCGCGTCGGACAAGCCGAGGAGTAATTGAAACGATGTCGACGGGCTGAAACTGAGACGAATGAATAAGGAAAACCCGCGGGTCCTGCGCTGTGAGGAATGGCTGAATCCTCGCGGGTGGGAATGCAAAGTTTCCAGCTCCTTTGTATGCATTGCATTTTTATAATAAAACACATCGGACATTGCGGAGAAGTAGGTATAGATACAGCTTTTTCACTGTTCGAGAATTCTACCTCACCTGGAAGTTAAGTTGTGGAAAAGTTTTAATTCAGTTTCGCGTAACGTAATTTTACCAACGAATATCAACGTTTTCTATTTTACCAACAAGTTATCATTTAGGCTCGTGTTTTATCGCGATATTTCAATCAATAATGATCGATGTCAAAATTAGGAAGAACGTTAGCGCGCAATTGTGTAACTATTGTCACCTAGAGTGGTGAAAATATTTTCTTTCTTTTACAAATACTTCAATTTCAACTACTATGAGCCATCTGACTCAAGGGAATGTCAAAAGCTCGAGGTAACCTTCCAGCTCGAAGTGAGTTACGAACTTCCAAATGGTTTTAAGATTATCGGAAGAAACGATCAGCACGAAGGACACGTGAGATATTTCTCAGACGTTATATGGGGTAATTAATCGTGGGACTGGATTGATAATAATACACCAGTTGAAACTTGAGAGGTTTTTGCGTCAACGTCGTAATCCTAATGAACTAATCCAACGCGATGTGTCGCTAATAACTCAGTTTAATTCACTCAAAGAAGACTTTACTTCACGGCTCATAAATTCGTGACGAAACGGAAGTCTCCCATGAGTATAAATTTTTTCAAAACACAGTCTGGAAAGATGATATCCAAAACCGCGGACACCTTACCTCCATTCTCGTATAACACGTCCGACGCAAGCCGCTGATTATTACAAACAACAACAGTGTATAGAAACTAGGAAGGATCGAATGATCACGTATGAGTGTAATAATGCCTTCGCTCATCTCCGCGGCTTCCTGCAACTTGATTGAGCAGCAGGCGGCGAACTGAGGTCGGAAAATTACGAAATTACAAAATTGGCGTCGGCATTGTCGGCAGGCATAAGACAATTAAGCTGGGAAGGCCACAGAGCCTGATAACTCCGACTATGGAAGAGGCGTTCCAGGAGATGGAGGGACAATGCCTACCTTTTTCTTGAGCTAGGTGGCTAGGTCCGTGCCAGGATCTTAGAATCGTGACTCGAAGTGGTACTTTCTGAACTCGAATGAGTGAAAGTTCACTGATTCCCATTTATAAGTATACCACTGGAAAAAGTTGGTGCATATAGACTGACGATTCAGTGACTTTTCACTGATATTTCACTAATTTTTTCCAGTGATATGCTGGTAAGTGATTCATTAGGGTGGATCCTTAATAGGCTTGTTTTTGAGCCTAGAGGCTTAAGCGCTTTCAAATTTATATACAAAAATATGTACTTTCCATTATCAATTGTCAGTATATTTGCCAACGATTTATAAGATTTGAAAGAGCAAAAAAGTTTTTTTCACGTTATTTCTGTAAGATACTTCGGTCACGAAATGAACTATTTTAGATTTGATATAGAGAGTTGAAATTGTCACGGAATTTTTTTTGTCAATTTCAAAGCGATTGAGCCTCTAGGAGCATAAAAATTCCTTCTTATCAATTCCGATGTCTTCGAGTCTATATTTTGCATTCTGGTAAGCCAGATGAAAATAACTCATCCCAAGAGATGGATCATCGAGTTTGTTCTGTGTTTTTGAGAACAGGTTTGAAATGAAAATATGAAGAAAAACTTCGCGAAAGACTGGAAGTTAGAAATGGATATGAACAAGTATTTTCAAGGATCCTTTATTCGACAACACGGTTTCAATTGTCTCTCCGATATATAATTTACAGGGTGGACTATTCTGCACAACCGCGATCTTCGTAAACAACACGAACCCGACAAGTGACTCATAAACTCCCATAAATTATCCGGGTAAATTCTCGAATGGAGGCGTACATGGAAAAAGTAGGCAAGTCGTAATTTAAATAGTTACGCGGTTCAAGCACGTTCTGAACTTGACCTCATCGCAAATTGCCGGTATATTATATGGGCAGCCACGACGACTTTTCAATGTCGATATTCGCCTCGAGCCAGTCAAGATTTTAGCGGCGACGCGACGACGAGATTCGAGCCTGGAATTGCGTTTACGTTGTGCGAATATTGAGGGAAAAGGAATCGGCGATCCCTTCGCGAAATTTTACCGTCTCTCTGCGCCGAAAATTCGCAAAATTTTTACTTTTCACATCGTTACATGATTCTGACGATTCTATAGAAATTTTCGCCAACATAGTCATGCTAATTCCTACAGTTTTTGCTAAAACGCAACGCGGCATGAATACCGCATGAAACGTGACTCTCGTGATCACAAATCTGCGTAATTCCGTAGCTCACTGTTGGGTAACTTTCTCCGGGAATTCATCACGCGGGATGTTTCGGAGAAGAAGCAGATTCCGCACGATCCTTTCTCGTAGACGCAGAAATTTCACATAAGATTTTTAATTTATTCATCCTTAGGTCGGATTGCTGGACCCGAGAAGTCTGAAGTGGTTAGATCACTCGATGGGTAACAGATTTCAATCGAGAAAGTTATCGCAAACGGCGATCGGCGAGTTGTTATGATATTTCAACGATCATTCGGTTTCCATTTGCCCTATGCAACGGTTCTGGAATCAAATACTTAGGTGTCTCAGCAGCAAAAGTATAATTGCGCAAAGATCGCGCAGCAAGTAACGCAGAGAAATGAATATCTCAAGGGTAAAGAGGCGTGGGAGTTCATATGTCAAGGCGAATAACGCTCATTTTTGCCATCCGAGATCCCGGAGTCACTTACGTGTGAACTGCCTCGACATTTCAATGAGCCAGAAATTGTCGAGTCGAATGCATACGCGGAATAAAATTGCGCCAAGACGTAATTAATTGTGATACCGAATTGGCGACAAATTTGGCGAACACGATCGTCACGTCTAAAAATACAAGGATCGTATCATTCGATCATTTGTAATTTTGCCTGAATGCACGCGGTTTTAGTATCGACCTTGATGAAAGTATCAACGCGATTTCGAACGTCGTCGTTATTGCCGTATCTGGCGAGCTGGACAAACAAGGGTGCAATACTCAATTTCTTGTTTAGCCGTAATCGCGCCTCACCTAGGCAATGGTATTGATCGAAAACTGATATCGCTATATCGTCCGAAGGTTATCTCTGGGCGTTTGACGATCCGCGATAAGTTTCGCTGCGCCCTTTACTCTCCGAAATGCAGATATTCCATAGACGGGTTTCCAGCCGCACGCAAAAATGTTCGGGAACGGAGTCACTCGCTCGTTATTCTTCATCAGCGTCATTTCAATCGTACACAATGGTGAGTAAATCATAGGTGAAATTTTATAATTATATTAATCGTTCAAAAATTTTTGGGAGTGACTCTCTGCTGGTTTAACGACGAATTCAGAGGCGTTTGGTACTTGGAATGAAATGTTTTTCTCTATGCTTTGTTGGTATTAGCAAGTTTAATGAACGATATTTCAAGACGAGTTTAAACGACTCAGAAGCTATAAGCGGATATTATTTATGAAAATGGAGGTCGGACGGAGTCTTCTGTTTCCTTTAACAATTGTGGAACGAATATCGAAAGAGGCAAAAGAGGTTTGCCTGAAGGTATAAGTTAATTTAGACAAATAGCTGGAGAAATACATGTTCGTTAATATTCCGCAGTTATTTTCTGAAGGAAATTGGTCAATTAACTCTGTCAGATTAACGAGAAAAATAAGTAGTAACGTGAGTAACTGCCTTTTGCGATTTATTTTAGTTCCGTCGTTATCAGTAATTGGCGATTTTCATACATATTCAAAATGAACAATTCATCATTTTTAGCATTACGATTCATCTTTGGTAAGGCTTTAATTTAATTTTCGGACTTATTTCAATATTCGATGCGTTTCTAATCTTTGAAGAAAAGCTATTGGTGTACATGAACATATTATAGATAACTATTTTTTTGAAACAGTCGTTTTGACGAAGAAAGTGCTCTTTCAAAATTTTTAATTTTCATCTAAATTGGTAATTTCTTTATTTCTAAATAAGGACATCAACAATATTCGGTAGACGATGTATTGATATGAATTTTGCAAAGCGTGAACCTTCATTCAAGTGTCGCAGACTTTCTCTCTCTCTCTCTCTCTCTTCAATATTTTCTAAAATTAATACATTTCGCAATATGTGCGAATAGTGGATCTTTAGTGACGATTGAATTTCATTGTGATTACAAAATGGCCGATTACACGAGGCGCAGGTATCCACGCCTATAACGGTATAACAGAAGTGCGGTAGTTCTGATAAACGGGAAAATTTAGTTCACGTTTCACGTAAAGATAAAGTGATCGATAAGGGCGTAATCATTTTGGGTATCGAGTGGAAAAAATTCAACAATACACTCGTACCGGAAATGAATAGTTAATAGCCTCTTAGTAATTTCTCACTCACCGCAATAAGACGGAAACATTAATTTGTCCAGGAAATTCTCTGGAATGTTACGTCTGCACGTCGCTCGAGGACTCGGCGTGCACTTCGTCCTTATCTGGCCTAACACCGACTACCTGTTCCTCATCGGGGGCTTCCGGTTTGACCACGACAATCGTCACCGAAAACTCGAGCACGGCATCGATCACCGCGGAAACAACGACCTCCTCGGATACTGAGACCACAGTGACGACGGATGCTACTTCCGGTTCATCGACGGACACCACCTTGGCAAATTCGACGCTGAAACCAACGACGTTGGTAACGAAAACGGAGGATTCGGTCTCGACGATTTCGGAGACAACAACCCGCTCCTCTATCTCAACAACCGTTTCCACTTCGTTAGATACAAACACAACCGTGGAATCAACGTCAAGTGCATCTAACGGTAGGGTGAAAATACGCTTCAATCAATCGCTTGCTTATCTTACCGATCGATTCGTACCTATGAGTCACGATTACGAGAATACTTGCAAAAAAGAGAAACGAGGGATCAATTGTCTCTTGAAATTGACTTAAAAACTTTCATGACTTCGGATTATTTTCCGATGTTTTTCAGAGAGCACTTTAACGGGAACGACGGCAACTTTGAGCGCGACGTTGTTGACGGTGGATGGAAACGCCAGTGGATTACTGGAGTCGGGAAAAGGCGTGCAAGTTGTACGAGTGCTCAGAGATACTGAGGAAAGTTTTGCTTGCTACACGCTGACGGTGGTTGGTAAGTTGACTGTGATTTCAGGGTCAATTAATTGCACTCTGACAGAATGTGTCAGCTGCGAAACAGACTCGTGGGCAACCCTTAGAGCTTTTACCTTTTTACTAATTCCCTCGAGCTTTCTTCCTGAGAGTGTTTTTTCAACACGGCTTTAAACACCGGAGTGTAATCCTTATTTCCATATCCTACAGTCCTTGCGTCACCCTTTCAACTCGCGTAGAGTCACCACTTTACATTTTCAGCGTGTGAATAGTCGAAGGTGTGCCCTTTTTTCTGTGAATTTTCTACACGTCTGGGTTTCATTTGATCCTTTTTATCTTCATTTCTAGTAAACGAGACAGAAGTGATCGACCGAGGCTGCGTGGCGAAGGATTCGACGGCCTGCGACATCTTGCAGGAAGCTAATTATCCCAGCCTGAGTTTGTCAAGTTGCGAAACTTGCACCGAAGACGGTTGCAATTCTTCCGGGAATAATTTGTCCGGAATTTCATCAGCGTTTGTATTGTTAATCATGTTAGTATTTACGAGATAACCTGCTCATTATCTTTCAGAGCATTTCAATACCTTTCAGTTTAATTTGTTCTGGCCAAATTTCATGTTCTTCATGGACTCCCAGTCAGCGTTTATTCTTTTGGGAATTAAGTTTCTCAATTCAAAGTTACTTTCAGAGGAGTACAAATTATCACATAATATCGTTAGTATAATTAAGTATTCCTAACTCATTCCAGCTTTATACTATAAATTCAAAATATGCTGCTTTGTTCAACTGCATCGGTAGTCGTAAATACTTGTAGGTATATGATCAAGGATCATTTTTATGCGTAAAAAATATCGACTATTCTCTGAAATTAAATTCTATATACATACCAACAAAAATCCTTGGTCTCACGCTCTCTAATCCACCAGTAAGTATCATGACTGATGTTGAAGCGATGCAGGAAAAAATTGTCTGGAATTTGAGATGGGACGAAGAAAGATTGAGGAGTGTAACCGATCCGTAAATTCGAGTAATATAATATTTGTTCGGTAATAATAATCCGAGCAGGAAAGAGATAATTCAAGTAAAACCACGACTCAATCGAATAACCCGGCTATTTTCATCCAGGGTATATTTTTTCGTATGTTTACCTCCTCAGATCCATCGTTTGGATAAAGATTAAAGTGCCTATCGGACGTTAAGTTAAGGCATAACCACACCGTATCGCGCTACAACGCGATGGGCAATCTCCCTGATGGAACAACGGTATATGTAGTGTGTCTAGATGCTTATACATCACTCCCATTACGATATTACCTCTTGTGTAACGGACCGACGCGCTTTACATCCACCTCCATATTGTGTAGTCTATAAGCTAGACGCAGTCGCCGATAACGAGACGCCATTAAAAGAAATATCCATGGCGATGATTGAATATCCCATAAATTCCCCAGCTGCCAGGGTCAATCACTCGATATCTTACTTCTCACAATCAGTCATACTTAACGATGTAATCATTCCGCAGTTGACATTCGGGCTTGTCGAAGAAACGGTGCACAAAAACCATCGCTAAGCCACTGAATCCAGGGAGACTTCGAAGAAAAGTTTTCCCAACAGTCTTTCCTTATTTAAGCTCGTTTCAAGTCAATTTCAACGAGTACAACGAAGACGTAGTTCCTGAAATGATTACCCGACGTCATATCGGTCATTCAGTGTTCGATCCTGCACGTGGGTGCGATATTTTTCCTCGAGCAATCGGTCCATTTTAGTTTTTGCCTTTGGTCACGTCCAACATGGGCGTAGTTCCACGTGTGTGAACGAATATATGGGAGCAACTAAACGAGAGACACGATACTCACCGTGGTTTCGATTCGCGATTCCAGTTTTGTCGCGGCGTCGCGAAATTGGCCCAGATTCTCAAACGCCGTGAAGGATAACGCGCCAGGAGGCCAATCCGGAACCCGGCAGAACCATTCCATTCAAATAAGATCCCCTCAGTGAAACGCGAGTGTCCCGCATTGCAGATTGATTGCGCCTTGCGGCTAACCACCTTCACACTCAGGACTCAACAGGCCTCGTGCGACTTGGTCACTGGTTCAGAACTTCCAAGGCGTCACACTGCTTTACGCACTGGAATAAACGACGGGCCTGCTTTTCCTGCCAGGCAATTCGTTGCCACCTAGTTTTTCTCGACTCCTAATTTCTCTTTGGTACCTACACTGACTTGGTCACCAGGAACTCATTTTTGAACTCTTAGTACTGGGAGTCTCTCCCCAGTTTTCATCTCGCGAATAAAACTCGGAGAGAGAAGAGAAGCAGATTTTTACCAAGTGGATACAACGGCAGCAAAAAGAAAGAGCAAATGAGTATTGGAACGTTAAGAGTACGCTGTAAAATGTGGCTCGAGGATTCTGTTTCTAAGAAACCGAATTCATATAAGAGACCACGACTGCAGTGATTATCCAGGTGAATACTTATTTTCTCACTTCTTACCTGCGGACTCTTGATGGTTAGACGAAGCGTCTTTCGTTTCAGGATGACCTGCACAAGTTCCGATGGAAGTATCTTCGAAGACGGTCGTTGCACCTTGGAGGATACCGCAGGCACGAATAGAGGTAAATACGCGAAGGTTAAATAATCTGCATTACCATCCGAGGCGAGAATCGAACTGCATAAGAGCTGTGTAGCTCTGCGAATCGCATGAAAAAAGATCTAAAAAAGGCTTAATATTATGGAAAATACGTTCTTCCCATGGCGCAGCGCGCCCGTTATAAGTGTAACGGTACGAGGCAACGTGATTTTCGTTGGTTCCCATGTACTTCGTCTGGCACATTTGTTACAGACTGATGCTTATGATACTTTCTGGCCAATTTTTTGGCTCGTCCATCTTCAACCACCATCTCCAGCCACGTGTTGTGTAAACTCTTTGATGATGTTGACGTAGTTTTGCATGACATCGGCCAAACGGCAACCCCAAATAAGGAGGGCATGTCAGGATGAAATGAAACCGGACCTGCATACATTTATCCAAGAACCTTTTCCCCAACTAGCCTTACTGTATAACGCATTGTTGTGTTTTCCTGTGTAATACACACATCGTCCACATAGCAGGATATGCCGGACACATGGAAACGAGTAACTGTATCCTTTCGAGGAGGCAGATTCCCTTGGTTACTCTACCGTGAACGGCAGTACCACCCTGTGACCATCCAGTCTGGCGTGACTCGTAGAATTCGGATACGAGTGTAGTGTAGGATGCTGTTTGGAGAACGATGGAACTATAGGTTGTAACACTTGGATTGCAGCTCTTGTAAGCTTTTGTTGCAACGGGTTAGCTCGTTTTACGTTAGGAAGAAACAGGAACACCGACGATTTCTTTTCACACGTGTGTTTTATCGTCCAGAAAAGCTCTTGCTGCACTTTTCGCGAACACTTGAATCGTCTTGAACTGCAGATAAATTTATGCCTATTTCTGTGTAAAAATTTGTGTACGGATTCTTCAAAGCTAACGGATCACGTGAGTTACTTGATGTTTATTTCAGATTCAATATCATCTTTACGAATCGAAAATACTTTACTACGAGTCATATCCCCGTTTATGAATTATTGAAATCACGTGACAGCTAGTAAAATGTCGGAAGTTGAAAGTTCGGTGCTTAAAGCCGTGAACAAGCGATTTCTTCCGTGTGAAATGTGGGTTACATGTGACGTCGAGGGAAAAATTATGATCGTTGCACAAGTCATGCAGTTTGTATAAAAGCCAGAAAACACATTTACCTCGTAAAAATCAACAGTGATACGCCATTGGGCATGATAATGAGAACTCAAGCGCAACATTTTACATATTTTTTGCGGAAAAAAACAAAAACAAACAAATGTTAGACCCTGCATAAATGTTGTTACCAAACAAATTCTATATCCCCGTCTTACAACAGTTCCTAATAGTTTGGTTTTCGGTAATCCATACGTCAATTTTCGTAGAATTTGTTGTAATTAATGTCGACCGATGAAAGTGAGAATATTTTTCGTCTTGGTGCTAATTAGACCCTATAAATGTTGATACATGATGGTTGAATAATAGTTTTTCAATTAAGATACAGCCTCGACAGAATGGCAGACCTAGTTTGTAAAATTTAAAATGTTGAATTGCTTGCACTCGCTAAACTTACATGATTGAGAAAAGAAAAGAAGAAAGAATTCCGAATATAGAATTGTTTTATAAGCTGCGTCGCAAAAACTTGTCTAACTACATAAACATATATATAGCGTAGTCAGAAAATTAGTGTACAACAAATGGTGGATAATTCTTATCAGCTAAACAGTTGAAAACTCGCTACATCGATAGCGATGATAATTAATCAGTCCTTGGTGTTTTGCAAGTTTCTGAGATAATCTCGTTAATAGCACCATCTCCAACGGATAGAATGCAACGCGGAATGAATTTCTCGGGAGATGATTACACAGTCACGTGAGTGTATGTGTGTGCGTAGAGAGAGAGAGAGAGAGAGATACAGATATAGATTCTACAGTGTGGGTATAGAAACGTCTTTGTGCTTGTTTATTGTTAATTTATTCAGTCTCTGTACATAATTGTAGTGAACGAAAAGCAGCAGCGCGTCCTGTTTTGTCTTCGACACAGATTAGGTACAAGGGTTCTGGGTGTATTTTCACCGTGTGGGCGTAGGTATTAATGCAAAGAGCTGCAGCAGCGCGAGTAATCGCAAACCCTAGAATGGTATCCTCTTCCAAGCTTCCAAGCTGATAATAATCGATAGCTGTCCCCGATTCATGAGGCCTGGATTAATCAGGCGTGTTCCTATTACACTGTGCGAAATCACGTTGCATGTTCAAAGGGAAAATGTGACATCGTTATGTTAATACTGCAGTTTGTACCTTGAGGTGCGAAATTGTTTTCCTCGCTTCCTTACACGCATCATATGAAATAGCATTAGTCGTACTACCTACTTTGCAAATTAGAATAACCACACGTTCCCGCATTCGGAGCAGAATAACGGAGCATCTTCCGAGTCTCAATTATACATGTGCATAGCTCAGAACGTGACGGAGAATTAAGACTTTTTAAAAAATGATAAGAAAGAAAATAAAATAAGATAGAATAAATAAAATAGCAACTCGTAATTGGCAATTATCTCACGCGCCGAGACGCGTGGACGAGTTTGTAATACCCAAGGTAAAAAATGATCTTGGAATTAGAGAGATTTTGTAACAAACCAACCGGCGAGAGTGCGCCAAGTGAAATATATATTTATATCCAGTAATTTACCCACTGCCTTGAATTCTTAATTACCAAAACGTATTCGTAATTAAAAAGCTGCAGGCTTCATTGCACATTCGCTTGGAAGATTAATTGAATTTTACGGGAAGCAATTACTCCGCGTGTGTATAATGCAATTATTGCCGTACCTTCATTTCCAAACTCGGTTCTGTGTCTGTCTGTACATGGTATACACATGATCTCCGCGTGATTTACGAGATCCGTAGCCACACAACAAAATAGCGACGTTCGTTATGACGTTTTGCCGATCGAGCAATCAGTTTTTTTATTAAATCTTGTCGACGGCAATTATCGCGACGCGCTATTAATCCGAAGAAATATTGCACGCATATTGTATCTGGACATCTGGACATGAATGCACCATCATTGAAAATTAACCGCTTCTCTCAACCTTGTTATAATTATTATTTAATTTTTTATTCGTCATTTTTTTTCTTGTTTGTTCTCATTGCTCATTATATCAACGAACAATCACTGACGGTCTAACGGTCGCCACATTCGACTCTCCAATCGGAGTTTAATGAGCTCCGAATCGGGCCTTGATGAACCACTCAACCCCCCCCCCCCCCCCTCCCCCCCGCCCTTAATTATTAACTTGCAACGAAAAAGTATGATGAGTGAGTAAATAAATTAATGAATTGGGGAGTATTTAAGTATGAAAAATTTATTCGCATCGGATTCACTCGCAGCTGGAAATGAATTACTTAATCATATACTTTTATCATATCCTTACTCATATACTTGGAAAAAAAAAAAAAAAAAAAAAAAAAAAATAGCAAAATCTGAAGTGAGGAAAATTTGAGGAAAGAAATTCCTGAAGAATTCGAACCTGGATGCCAGTGTGAAAGCTCTGAGCGAACCCCATCAGGAGAGCAGAAATCTGATTACAGAAATGTCGTGAAATTTCAATATTACGGAAGAGTGATTTTTGTGGGGCTTGCTTCGCGTCTAGGCTGCATCAGGTTTCTCGTTTCCATATTTTATTCCCGTGTGTACGAGAATCCTGCGCGATTTTGGTCAAGGTGTAAATAAGGGCAGAGGTGAATCGAGATTAACCCGCGAAAAAAGTGTTTTTTTTTTTTTTTTTCTATCTGCTAGACGTAAAAGTTTCGAGACGTCGTGTCGAGGTCTCGACCCTTTCGAAATAAAATTAGCTAAGCCCAGGCGAGAACTGCTGGATAAACTTGAAAAGCCTCCGCCACCCCAAAAGAGCTTCCACGAGGCTAATGCCTGTGAGAAACAAACCACGCCGCGAACTAGCCGCGAAAAAAAGTCCAAGGACGAGGTGAAAAAAAAAAGAGTTGAGAATAAATTCGCACACAGTTAAGCTAGAAGGAAATTTTTTCTCCACTCGGATTTTTCGAAAGCTTGAAAAATCTTATCTCAAATGCGATCGTTCCGCCTTAACTCGCTCGTTAAAATCGTGTCACGGTCAAGATTTTCTACCGCAAACTGCTATGCAGGAGAAAAAAATTTGCGGTATAAATAGACACGTGAAAAACGCTACCGATCAGTGCGAAACTTGCTGTTTAACATTACACCTGGTATAAACACATTAAACAAACACAAACGTCTTCGTTATGTCGAGAATTATCCACGCATTTTTTGCAATTATATTCTCCGCTCGCAGGGCGAGGGTGCGAAAAAAGGGTGAGGCTATCCTCGTCAAACGCGTTCGTTATTCAAAAGGATTAAGTCCTCTTCTCCCAGGACTCAATGCTTCGGCGTCGCTCTGACGCCCAGAAATCATCTACGTTCGGTCGGTCAATCCCAGCAGACGTTTTACCCGGCGCCGAGTCATCCTCGTGCCTTCAATAACGGCAATAATCTCAATTGAGAATGACTGGCTATACGAAGTCCGATGTCCTTCTGTCTCCACACGCAAACACTGTGCGATTGTAGAAGAAGAATGTCGACAGCTTATTTTTTTTATTAAAAATTTTGCTATGTCTTTAAAACATTTTTGGATGGTTCGAAAAAACGACTATTTTCCATGCTTTTGTACCCGAGAAGTTAAACCGTTTTTCAACTTTTTTATGACCTGTTTTCGATCCATGATGTGCGATTTGAGAAGCGAAGTGAAGATGCTTGAGTAATTGATCTTGAAGCGACCAGATTCCTTTCCTATTCCTATAACTCGTGAAGAATTGGCAGATAGATTATATCTAATTCACACGTTTCATCGCTACCTTGAATGTTCGATTACACTTGTATTACGCAGCATCGACATGCGTGAGAATATTTTGCCGTAACAGTAAACGTTGGCGGCTGTATTTGCATGCAGAAAAGCTATAATCGTACATTTTATTGGAGACAGAGGTGAAAAAGAGACATGATAAATCATCGAAATAATGACGGTGGTGAAACGCTTCAGTCAACACGTGGGTCGGAGGAATTATAGGCACATAATCCAGGCCAAGCCACGATCGAAAAACACACGCTTGACTGTGGTGGTGGTGGTGGTCTGTCATGACTTTGTCAGCTCACGAGTCAGCAGATTCAAGTTCTTCGTATCGTCGTTTTGTTCGTAATTCTCTCCTCGTGTCTTCGCGCAATCAAGTGTAAATCATAAACGCCTTACTTAATCATTTTAACAACGCGGTGAAAATTATTGCCGGATAATTTTATCAATTATTTATTATTCAGAAGCCGTAGCACGATGATCTAGGTTTATGGACGAGAACGAAGTGTTAGATGCTACCAAGTATTTTCCTTATTATTCATCGGTAGCAGTTTCATTTTGTTAGAGGATGATACAAATCACGATTTTTTTCACCCTTGTAATTAGAAAACAAAATTCCGTAAACTTGAGTGTAGATATGCCGATAGTTTAGATAAAAATGTGATTCTTTTGAGAGAATGAAAGAGCAGTTTTTTTTTAAACTACAAGATAAGAAGCTTTTTGTAAACAATACTCATATCGAATGTAATTCTTACCATAAATGTAGCAGACTTTAATCTGCACACAGTAGTTTTCACTATTTTTAGAGGAAATCTATTTTTTGCTATATATATATATATATATATATATATTTTACAAAAAAATTTGATGTTTCCTATTTTTCCTGCAGTTTTGAGTAAAATCTTCTCTTTTATTCCCTCCTTGTCGTTTTAGTTTTCATCGTAATGAATCGAGTTTCCCTACTTCGTTTTGTTTTATTTCCACCGACATACACGACGATCCCACATATAATCGTTGATTGTTCAACGCGTAATTATCAGCGGAAAACGCGTCTGAGCACGGCGATCTGCAGGTGGGCTAGAAGGCTGGCCTAATTCGAATGAATTCACCGAGCGCACTGAGCCGAGTTTAATTAACAAAGCAGCTCACCGAGCTGCCCACACTCTTGAAACCGCCTACACACCTTTGGGCTACAATACTAGGTCGAACTGATTATCAAACGAAAGTAAAAAGCACCTTTTTGATTGTTTTTGCGCTCGTGACACTTCGTCATGCGGGTGAAAACACCAGACCGGCATTCCCCAAAGTCGATGAACAAACGGAAGATGAACCTCTAAAAGAACAAGCGGCTCTAGGCTGTTCACGAACTTCCCGTTTTCACGCTATAGGTTCCAAGTTAACAGGAAAAAAAATATCAACTTTCAATTAGAATTTTTAACTACAAAGTCAGATTCGTAATTAACGGTTTAAAATCTCTGGGGAACCATATTACATGGAAATGTGACGATTTTTTTGGATTTTGGATCACTATAATGAATTTATTAATACTAATTTTGAAAGTCTAAGTTTGGATTCGTTATCGGTGACCCAAGAAACCTCCACTTATAAATTCTTATTAAAGCCTGAATATTTGTAAAAAAAAATTCCACTATATTGCATTCGACATTTTGGATTTCTAAAATTCTAAGTTAGTCATAGTACCAATTTTCCTTCGAATTCATCCATCCATTCTCAAGATATTATCATTTTCATTATATTTTTTGGAATTCAGGCTGAAAACCCAACTTTTTATTTCCGGGGTAATTGCAATAATTTCTTTTAGTCTCTGAAAAAAGAGAAACAGGAAGTTAAAAAGGGATTTCGAGGTTGTCAGTGCTAAGTGTCGTTGAAATTTGCGAATATTAAAATCAGTTGGGTCGGTAAAGTGCAAGGATTTTCACAAATCGGTTATCGCGTTTGTCGGTCGTTAAGTTGGCTTGCGGCTACATAAGTTGTACAACTCATGCGTCGTACAATTGACTGCAATGACGCATTCGGCTGCGGTTTTAACCTTGAAAAGATTCCCAGCAGCTAGAAATTTCTATAGCAATACAATTTTGTACGTCGGTATGACACATGAGTTGAAGGAAAAATGAAGAGGCAATTTATTACGCAACTCGATACTTATTACTGTAAACTTCAACAGAACTGATTAATCGGAATTACTTGCGGACATTTGACGATTAGCGATAATCGCGTGAGAAATTACCCATGGCTCGCACTGCTCGACGAGATAAATTGAATTCATTAAAAGATTCAGTGAAAAATCTCAGATAAAAAATCGGCTTACTGTTTCACGAATTCCATATTTGAATCTCAATTGTTCGCTATCGATTAAATATATAATCAGGTTGGAATAGATTCAATTTAAGACGCAAAATAGAATAATTTTTACTCTCCTCAATTCTTTAAGTGCCACCTCATTCGACTCGGAATATTAAAAAAACAATTTCACTTTATTTTTTCAATTTGAAAAATCCAGTGATTTACGTGATCCCCGGTCAAAATGTCGGAATCAAAATTTATCTGAGGTTATTTACATTGAGAAATAATACACCGTAAATGCTCGTGTGGTAATCACGATTTGGAAATATTAATGAAAAATAAACTGTCAGCAAAAACCCGACCGTCTATATAACGGTGCAGAAAGAAAGGAATCGATCATCAATTTCCGACTCTAATTTTTTTTTCTACATTTTCTTGATCTTTATTTTGCAATATATATAAATATATTATATCGTCATGAAATTCTTTGTCAAAAGTTATATAATCGAGTATTTCAAATTACATAAGTAAATACATATATACGAGTATATATAAAAGAATAAAACATAAAATATAAATTGTTCAGAGAAGAACAATTCTTTCTACCTCAGAAAACTTTCAAAAGTGAAGCAAAAAAAAAAAAAAAAAAAAATCCAGTCCCTTTCAATATCACCAAAGAAATGAAAAAAAAAAAAAAAAAAAAAAAAAAACTGTCGAAGATAATAAAGACCGTGAGAAAGAACCGTCGGTATTTCTGTCTGCCTCTAAACTCTGCACAGACGCATAAAAAGCCCCGGATTATACAAGATAAAGAACAATCCTTACCTACGTAAGTAACTAGCCACTCGTCCTTGCTGATGCGCCGCAATTAATCCTGACGAAGTATCGAAACGGCAGAAGATGAAGATCAAGATCAAGATCACCTCGTCACGTGATCCAAGGCGACTTGCCTAAAACAACCTTGTGGCTCTCCAGGTCGAACTGCACCCCATCGATGAAGGGTATCGTCGAGGGGTTAACTACTTCGTAATGAATCGGCATTGTTTCGTTACCATTTGGAGTAAGTTTGCGATCCGTTCGCCATCCCCGGCCGCAGCTTCGCGCTTCGGCCCGGCTCGGCCCGGGTTCTGGTCCCGGCTCGACGGCCTGCCGGAGTTCTTAGCGGGACGCAGCAGTTCACCGTCACCCACCGGGAGGTACGGACTACGAACGAGAGTCGCGCGAGGAAAGTAGGCATCCACAGTTGCTTCTTGCGTCCGTCAAACCGAGAGGATCGAGAGTGATCTGAAATTTTGGAATTTTGAAAAAAATTTTGAGGGATCGAAAGTTGGGATCCTCTTTATTCTTCGAGGAGCAAGTGAGGAGATCACTTGTGAGAAGATCGAAGTGCCAGAAGACGATTTTTAACAGTGTTGTGTATGTTCCTGGAGTTGTTTCGCAACTTTTGCACACGTGTGTTTATCATGGTTGACGCTATCGTCGCACCAGGAACGTGCGAAAGACTTTAATCAGGGTCAACCAGCTCGTCTTGCCGAGGCCTGGTCCTTTGCCGATCGCCGAACCTCGTTAGCGGACCCTTAAACTTGTGAGTAATACATCCTAGAGATCGATCTTACGATTAGCGATGGTGAATCTTTGGGGTTCACTTTGTACTGAAAAAAAAAATCGCCGTACCGATCACGATGGTCATAATCACTTGACTGAGTAAATCAGACGCCCATTTTACTATCGCTGAGTTTATTTATACCCGTAAGATGATCCTTGTTGAATTACCTGCACCGTCAGCGTCACGTCTGGTTTCTGTTGGTAAGATAGTGCAGACTTGGTGCTCGATCATTTACCTCGATCATTGAATATTTGGCGGCTGGGCGTTACGAATTATTCGGATGAGTACCATTTCGGAAGCACGGATGAACGATTTACGGAACGACACAGTAGTCGGTATTCGATCGTTAAAGGCGAGACGACTTTTTATTCCGAAACGATTAATACCAATAAGAAGATCGGATTCGAGCAGAGCCAAAGCCTGGAGTCCAAGATTTTATCTTGGAGAGTAACAACCGGTATAAGTGCCCGCAAGAATAGCTTCCGTTCGAACGATACCTGCTACGAATAACCACCAGGAAACGATCGGCGAGTCTTGTTCGAAGCAAGACGGTGATTTTTTAAATATGAATATCAATGCCTCGTGCATTCCCTGTTGAAGAAGATAATTGAAATGAGATACATTGTACGTGACGTTAAGAGAAGCGACCAGCTTTGATGCGCTTTTTATCTGCTCCTGGATATGCAGCATTCGTTTTTTGCCGCGCATATCTTAGAGCTTTATGGGATATAATAACGTGCATATTAAAACACCGTAACGTGGCGGAAAGTAACGCAGCTACGGTCTGAAAAAATTCAAGAGCTGGAGAGTCCTTTTTTGCTCGACAATTTGTCGGTGTATTCTTTTTCCATCTTCTTCAGGGTTTTTTTTTTTTTTTTTTTTTTTTTTTTTTTATACACCCTTTTCATCCCTATTCCCTTTTGCACTTTTGCGCCAGGGGATTTTATATCCTAACGAGTTTCCGATACCCGTTTTCAGCAGATAGTCGATTCCCCTAAGATTTCAATCCGCTAACCACTAGGCTTCTCCGTGCTTTTCAATCTTTGATCTTTCAGCGAGTCACCTCATTTAACAATGTACCTCATGCTATCTGAATGCTGGTCGGTGATTAGATCGAACGAGACTCGAGTAATTGCCGATCCTCGGTCGAAAGCTTAGCGAAAGCTGGTAATGTTTTCTCACCGATACCATCATGTGTACATACATGAAGTCAAATGTGTATTAATCGATCTGTGATGCCTATTTGCCTATTGATCCTCTTTCACTAAATCCCATTTCATTCTTCAATTCTTTGTTATATTCATAATCGTTCGATCGACGTACTTTGCGATTACGATGACTTTTCACACCTCAAAGCTTACCTCGACTAACACGACTTGCAATCATAAAAGACTCCGTGACGTCAAATTCCGTGACTGTGAGTTGAGGTACCTTTGGATGTAAAATTTGATCGATCCAAGCCTCACGAATGACGGAACCACCTTGATCCATTCGTGGGTGCGGTAGATACTGTGCGTCGATTCTTTGAATTGCTTGTAGTTACTAATCAGCTAATCAATAACAGCAGCACGTGCACCTTATAACGATGAATCATGATCCCAAGAGTCAATTCTATTAGGAAAAATGCCTCATCGTATACTAAAAATCTTCCGTCTACGATTACCTCACGATTTAGAGTCGGCCGCTTTAATATGCAAATACATCACAATCCATAACTGGCTGGCTTCGTCACAGTTTCAATACCCGGGGAGAAGATTTACAGTGGAATAATTTCAATACAGGTATAGAAGTCGGTGTTCAAGTCGAAGTTTCGAATCTACGATGAGATGAAGTTCTTCGTTCGGTTTGAACGTTCGATTATCGGGCGAAGATTGGAAAAAGGAATAAACAAGAAGCCTAGCGGATGAACCGACGTACATACGTCTGCCCCTCTGCATTTGCTCACGTTACTTTTTTCCATACTTTTTTTTTTTTTTTTTTATCTTCACTCAACCGA
Source organism: Diprion similis (assembly GCF_021155765.1). Lineage (NCBI taxonomy): Eukaryota > Metazoa > Arthropoda > Insecta > Hymenoptera > Diprionidae > Diprion > Diprion similis. Next base: position 22,622,064 of record NC_060110.1, on the reverse strand, counting down.
GAGGCAACAGCATTCCCACGTCACTGAGCCACGCTCCATTCAGTGGCTCTGATTTCTCCTGTCAATATGACATCCTAGAACAACTGCTCGTAGCGCCATGTTGCTATTCGTAGTCTGTTAACTTTTAATGAGATGCCTACATCGCCTTTTGACATCAGCCGATATCGCGGTGCTTAGTGTCAGGTTCTTTCGGTTGCAGATGCAGACGCGTCTTTACATCGTTTTATACATCGTTTATCAGCCGATGATCGATACGTCGATTAACGGATCGATCGGAAGGTGAATTCTGTGCATAGATCGTCAATCGCGCAGACTTTGGAGACGGCGAGTAGTTTTTGGGTGAAAGGAAAATAGGTTCAAACTGGACGAGGATTTGATTCGAGGGGTGCTGAGGCTTGGGAAAAGACATTTCTGTAAAAGCACAGTCTTCATTCGATTCACGTGAAGTTCATATCAAGTAGTTTTGCAAGACAGTTCTCAGCCGGTTTTCATATAATTCTCGTCTCACTACGCAGGTTAAATAAAATATAATACGCACGTAAAACGAATTTTAAACGATTTCGTCAGGTCGTTAAAAAGACATTCGGTGTTTCTTGTTTTATTTTTTTTTCTTGTTCGGTTTATTATCTTCTCTTTTTATTTCTTCCAACCTCTTTATCTCGTAACCTTCTTTATCACCGATTTCAAAACCCCAATTGAGGTACGACATTTGTATCGACTATTCGCAATTTCTTAACATATACGACATTCCACTTATATAGCGAGCTCGATTGCACAACTGCGTAATAAATACAAGCTGTAACGTTTTGTCTGTTGAACGATAGTTTTTGTAATTGTATTTTTGTGTTTCAAGTCTCTGGCACGATATATATCGTTACTTTCAAATTATCGTCTTTGCGATGGTACAATACCCCTCATGTAATTAGCTTGACAAAAGTGTCGCCGCAACTTTGTCCCCCAAACGAGTAAAGAAAAGGGATCGTTTAATTCGTAATTTGCTTTTTTTACGAGTCAATTTTACATACATCCCGCGAATATTTGCCTCCGTTATTAATACCTAATTTTACTCTTCCGCATGTCACGCCGTCATTTTGCGTGGATGGATAGAAACTTTTATCTGCCGTAAAATAAATGCGGAAACCATATTCCATATAGGACTAACGTTATGTACACGTAATTATTGCGATGTATTATTACACTGAGTCAACTTTTTTCCGTCCACGTAACGTGACAGTAATCGGATATCAAACCTTCTGCAAACCCCCTCGCGTCTTGTTCTCATCCATCTTGAAGATAGTAGCATCGCTGCCAAGCCCTTGTTTGCTCAGGGTTCGCCAATTTAATTAGCTCGTTGTTATACCTGCACGTTCAAATTATCGAATTGACGATCAAGTTATCTGTTCAAACTCTCTGACCATTTCAAATTTCGCGAAATTACGAATGGCTAATTGCAAATCACTTTATAGTTTTCTCAAGATTTTCTTTTTTGCAAAGAAATTGAAAAAGTATATTTTAAAGTATACAATGTAAGGCATATAGACAAATTTTTTTAAACAAAAATATTTCAAAATGGCGAAGCTACATCTGCTAGAAGTGTAGCGTACAGGTTTCAAATCTTGACAAAAATCAAAGAATAAAATTTTGCAGCGCCATCATTTCGAAATAAATTAGTCTGAAAAAATTTGTCAATTTATCTTAGATCGTAAAGAATAAAAAAAAAATCTTGAAAAAACTTACCTTCACAGGACTTTTCCTTCCCAATCGATTTGAAGAAACGTTGCCATTATCTATTTGATATTACTTTTAAGCAGGATTTTTTTATATAATCTAGAAATGACCGCGGTTATCAGACGAAACTTGCAACGGTATAAACGTGCATCCGTACGATATTCCTGCGCATTTGTGTGCAACAAACCAATTAAGCAACACAGTCGGTAAAATGATTGATGTGGTGAACGGAATTCCGTGCAGGCTTATCGCATGCGGACCGCATGAAAGTGTGTGTAACAATAGCGTCGAACTCAGTCGACATTTTGGCACAAAATCAATGCTCTGCGTATATTTTGTGGGATGGACGGATGATCCGGGAGGAACTAGCAAATCAAGATGGACTTCGACTGTTCACCATTTGGTCTGAGTTGCAGTTGAACACCGATTTCTTAAAGCCCGAAGGAAATTGCGTCCAATAATTTGACAAAGGTTTCTAATGTAGTTCTAGCCATTAGGCTGCACCCACAATTTCGTGTCAACAGAAACCGTTTTTGTCGCGGATATTAGGAATTACAAGAATTCTGCGCAACACGCATGATGAAGAAAAATTGCTTGGATACAAATGGACTTTGGTGTATTTATCGCGTTTCTAGCGAGTTATTTCTCTGAAAAACCAACACTGCGGTCATTCTGCGAGTGAAAATTTGAACCTGCATTATTCATTCGCAAACAGGAAGGGTACGAAGGATATTCGCTGAGTTCGCTGACATTGTTTATGCAAACAAACCAAATATGGTGAAAAATGTAGTCATTTTTATCAAGAAAAAGAATTATTAAATGCTTTATTAAAGGCAATGAGCAGAACTGTGAACAATGGGTTTGAATCACGTAAAGGAAAACAGAGTTCACTGAAATCAATTAGTTTAAGAATACGTTTGAATAATTTTTCTCTGACTAATCGTTTGGTGATTATAATTTCTACGAATTACAAACTCTCATTTCTTTGTCTAGCATTTAAACCATTTCTCTAACAGTCCTTAATCGGACATATTTCCGCTGCTGTTCAACACCGAGGGTTCCAGATATAGTCACGAACATATTTCCAGCTGGTTGATAAATTGTCAAAAATTACACGTGCAAGAACAAAAAAAAAAAAAAAAATGCAGCATTAATAAAAAGAATTGTATAACATATATATCATCAAATAAAATATACGTTAAGCAAAGAGGAGCATATTCAATATTATTATTTTATGGCGTGTGTGATCTACGAATTTAAGATGGACACGTACTTACGTTTATACGAATCGTGGAATGTTAATTCCTCGAAAATCACACCAGCCTCATTTTTAGAATAGGAATGAGAGGATAGCAGCACGCTGACCCTCTAATTTGAATTACGAATCGATCTTGATTGGCCTGCATCGTGTGTATAGTCAGAAATCACGTTACCGGAGGAAACCTTCCGTTCACTTTGATTGAAAAATTTCGTTTCAGTGATCGTGAGTTGCTTCACGTAGGTCCCGACATCCTAACGATCCGAATTCAGCCTCGTCTACATGCTTCGGTTTGTTCATTTCTCGATGTTCATTGATAATTTCAACTCAGACTAAAAATTAGCTGGATCCTTGCTTTCCACCGCTTAACACGATACCCATTATACATGGAGAAAATTCTACACTCCTCATGCTTTGGTTTGCATTGTGTTCAACAAACTTAGAAGCCAAAATGGTTTCATTCCACAGAATTGGAACAGCTAGTTGAAATTCGATAAATTTTTGTTTTGGAATCAATACATCTGCGTTATTAAATACAAAAAAATAGTTGTCAAAGCATGAAATTGATGATTTTTCTCACTTGTCGACTATCCAAGCTCGGTAATATATTCCCACAAGTGATATATCTGCCCAAAGAAACGCGATGAAAATTAATAGTTTATTCTTCCAAATGAAACACTTATACCTGTCATTTCCCCACAAAAACAACGATCTATTCCCAAGTGCAGTGGTTTCCAAATCCACATGTAAAAATTATTCTCTCTCGTACCGAATGACGCAACGTAATGAAATAAGTAACTGCATCGCGTACGAAAGTGGATCACGGTGATCAGTGATTCGGTCTACGTCGTCCTCTATGCACTGTGATTTTGGTACGCGATGCCTTGCGGTAGTTTGGAAACCCTTGGTTAGGCTACTTTAATCACTTGGTAAGAACTTGAACCTCTTGGCAAAGAGCGAGCGGTTCTAGCTGGTGCGTCTAACATCGCGACTCGTCGTCTCGTGGGTCTTGGAGCTGAGAAGTTATACCGGCACACCAAGTGACCTCTCACCTCCACCAGGTACGTCACGTTCCACGATCCACGGCAGAGGCGCATCGTGTTCAGGTCTTGGGCCAAGCCGTGATTCCAGAAACTCGCAGTCGGCCACTGGATTAGCTGGTTCTCTTTTAAACCTGATTAGAAGACGCGTGCACGACGAAACGCGATTCGTTCGTTTTAAGTTACTTTACTCGATTTTTATTACGGAAAATTTTTTCGCCCAGAGTTTTTCCGCGGAGTATAATGTCCAAGGAGAGAGGTAAAAGCCGATCAGAGGAATTATCGAGGGTAACTAACTACCTGATCTTTGAGAAGTTTTTACCTTGCACGGTAAAAGTTTGAAACATTTGCCATCGTCTGGAGTTTAAAATCACTGCCGAAAGTTTTCAATCTACTTTTTATTAGATCGAGGCAGAGTTGATGTATATTCATTTCTCTAATGCATAATTACGTTAACGAGAAATTTTTAAATACATATGAGAATTAGTTTGACCGTGTAACAGAATTTTTTGAGTAGCTACTAGGAATCTGTTGAATGGTTCAACGCTTTTCAATTTTAGCGTACCAGGTCAGTGTCAACGTCATTGCAATACCCGCTGATTGGCTATCGACAAACGTAAAAAACTTTCAAATATATTACAAATTTATAGAAAATTTTACATAAGTTTGTACTACGTAAATAATTTTATAAAACGTAAAAGCACACGTGTAATTGAGCGAAAATTAGTTCTAAAGTTAAAATTTGAAATCTTGAAATTGTTCAAATCAGACGCGATCTACTGTCATATCCGTAAAAAATCCTTCAGGCCACACTCTTTGTCGCAATCTTGTCCTCGCAGTCAGCGTCGTAAAATACAAAGTCGCTTTTAAGTGTCCGCTGCGTAAACGTAAGACTTTAATCGCTGGGAAGAAGTGACGACAAGGAGTCGTAATGTTCCTGTTTCTGTGATGGGAAAATGAGTAAATAAATCGGAAGAGAAATGGAGTAAAAGGAATGATGAAAATCCGGACGTGGCTCTTGAATTCAGATGCAATAGCAGCTCGGTGCAAAACTTTCTCGCCGATGGACCGTGGCTCGATTATCCCAGCTTCTTTTGAGCCTCCGGCGAAGAAGTTCGTTGACCGGTTCTCAAAGTGGGAAAGAATTGGCCATTGGTAACCCAAATTCGTGGAACCAAATGCCGGGCGTGTATATTTTACACCTGCAAAACGTGTCGCCAGCTATAGGGTTGATCCATCGACGAAGAATAATCGCAACGAGATACATTAACAAGATTTAATCCGCACGGAGGGATCGGATCAATTAATCACGGTGATTATTTTCAACCTAGTAATTCAAGGGCCGTGTAAATTAGACTCGGGAAAATTCTACCGAAGAGTTCGAAGTAATTAAACGACCAGAAACAGCTTTAACACCATAAATTGTTGCACGAATTCAAGCGAGTGGAAGGGTCAAGTGTTTTCGTGAAATTGAATGTTTCGCAGGGAGAAAAAGAGCCGAGATTTTTTGGCTTATCTCGCTTCGAGCAGGTGCGTGTGCGCAGACTGTTATATTCTCTCGGTTCGTTGACAATTCCTCGTGTCCATTTCAGGGGCTAAGACTCAGTTAACAAAGGTTACCGTAATCGTGTTCGTTTTATCAGCGTTTACTTTGATAGGAGATGAAATGCAATTCACAGAGGAAATGTATTATCGTTGAGAAAACACGCGAGACTTGGTGGCCATTTTGAATTATGTACTTGGTCAATTACTTCCAGACTCACGCAGACCTTGAATCCAGAGCCTCGAGGAGGATAATAAATATTCCAATGGGGATAGACGGAGAGAGAGCGAAAAGAAAAGGAGGGAGGCAGAGAACTCATGGGGAGAAGAAGAAGGAGAAAGAGGGAGAAAGAGACCCGTTCAGAAACTGGAATATTTTCACACGGGGTTGCAGCTCGTCTCGACTCCCTTTCATAACCGTCGTAAAATAATCCCTACAGAAGACGATGGAGTCCATGATATGAATGATAAATAGATTGAAATGGGGAATCGTCCGAGGAATCGATGGATTCTCTAGCAAGCTGTGAAAGCGGTTACTTAAGATATTTTATTCTCCTTTACTCCACTTCTTCTGCTATTTCGGTGTACCCGTGTATGTAATGAGAAAAATGTTGGATCATCCGCTGTACATGATTTGATTATTCGACGAGCGTTTCTCGCGACGACGTTCATAAGGATACACTGGGCCAAGGTTCTAACTTTTTTTATGACATAAAACGACACTACGTGAGAAGAAACGCAGACGATGAGAATACTCGGGAATTTATGAAAGAATTGGAATCGGACGGGAACGAAAGCGACGAGACTAAGAGGACAAAGGAGCTGCTTAGGTCCGAAATGTATACATAGAACCCAAAACTCTCCCATACAAATAAAAATTCTACCTGCAGTGGGATGTCAGGTTGAAAGGATCACCCTGTGACTCATGGACGGATGATATTTAGTGCCTCAGAAATTCTTAGGGATCAACCGCCGGTCCTTAGTGAATTGGATACAAAAATCGAGGAGAGGGAATGCGGGGGTTCATAGATGAAAGGGGAATGAAAAGAAGAGAATCCGAATTGTAACGTCTTTGAAAAAGAGGCTGCTCAGTCGAGTGAGAATTATTCATTCCAAGGATTCGATAGCCCCTCACATCCACATGTTATCTCATTACCCAAAGCGCCATGTTGCGGTATCCATTTCTGGGATGGGCCATGTCAGGAAATCGATGGACTGAATGAAGGGTGAAGAGAATGTGTGCGCTCTTGAGAGTGCGAGATGAAAATGAAGAGGAAAATTTGGCGGCTGTTTTCAGCTGTCAGACTGGGTCAGCAATTTCGCTCGAAAAGAAGAAGAAGAAGAAGAAGAAGAATAAGGAGAAGTCTTGAATGCAAAGTAATTGGGTCACGATCTACTTACGTCCGCTCTTCAGGATTGTGCCACCTTGCTAAGTGAGCAGGTACCAACAGGTATAAAGTGACACCGTGACTCTCGAATTATATGCATTTTCGGCGTGGAACAAGGAGGCGAAAATTACGGTCAAATATTGTTGGCTGATTTTCGTTGTGATTTCAGACAGATAGAAAACTGCTTCTATATATTGCCGAACGAAGAGGTGCTGAAGAAACAGGATAATGTGGCGACTACTTTTGAGTCAGACTGTACGACCCCTCGGCTACGTTCCTTAATAGAATTTTTTAACAGATCGTTTCAACCTCGTTTTTTCGCTCAAAGTATCTCCTCTCCGTGTTGCCATTTTTAGATCTAAATATACTTTATATACGTCATGGTTTAATTTGCAAGTTTTATCCGGTCTTCATCCACTTTTTTATTCCCCCATGTCGTCGATAACAATTATATTGTAATTATTTCAGCTAGGAAAATTGTCGGCATTCTAGCTAGTTTCTCTATTTTTGTCAATGATTGTTGTACACGAGGGAGGATAAAAAATTCTCATCAGATGTCCGCCGTGTATAACAACTGCGCATGTAAATGTTACCCGTTTTTCCTGATTCGAACAATCCTTGTTGAATGGGGATCAATTTCGCTTCGATTGCGAGCTACGAGTGTACAGTAACTGTTCGTATTAAACTGGCAAACGGCGTTTTATTCTCTTTGTAACCAAAAAGCACTTTATACCAATCGTTGAAACCATATAAAATTTTTATTACCCCTGTCAGAATCAATTGTTTATTTTGCAAAATGGCGAAATGGCAAAATTAAGAGATTTATGGGGCTGTTTTTGTGTATTTTTCAAATTTTCTAGCCTGAAAAATTGCACTTTCTAGCGCGTCATTACAATTCCGAAGGAATTCGCATTTGTTCCCAATTGTCAAAGGTCGTAACTCGCGCCTAATTCTCTCAAACAACGAGAATAATGATCGGTGGGTAATTAACCCGGTTATATTGACCAACTTTACGGTTCGATCTACGCGATCTGTGCCTGCCACGTGAGAATTACAGGCCGTGAAACGAGATTCGTAATTTCATCTGTAATATTGAGAAAGTTATTAACGAGGGATTTAAAGATCCGAATTTACTGCTGTCCTACGATCCGATTGGCGCGTTTTCGAAGTTTCGGTTTCGCCTTAGCTTCGACGTCCTCATCGCGGAGATTTTTATTCCACATGTAGGTAATAACATACGATTTTAGAAAATTAGAAAACCGTATATGATGCGTGAATACGTGACATAAATTACAATTTCTCTCACCTAAATCCACACTCGGCCATTCACAGTACGTGGATAATAATTTTCTTCTACTCTTTTGCAAACGTACCACGAGAATTGCAGCGGAAGTTCTTTTTTCTACTTCTGTCAATTGTCTCGCGTTAGCGCGATAATCCCTGCAGACTGGCTCGCACCTCGTTGAAGAATAAAAAGGGATCAATTTCTGCTGTAATTACTGCAACTAGCAATTAGCTCGACCTCCGACAAAAAAAAGACGAAAAAGGTACAAAGAATTCCCGGGAAATCGAATGAAAGCATGTCATCTGTTCCATCAACATTAGAATCAATCTCCAGACAATGGTCTCGATACCTTGGGACATCCGTCTCTCCTTTTCCTCCCTTTTTTTCTCTCTTTCACCTGTTAATTCGCAAACAAAGAAATCGCCGAATTTTTCTCACAATCTTTCACCTCTGAGGGACATTTTAAGTACTCTCAATTATTTTTTCCAGTCATTTTCAACCCTGCAAGTCAAATTTTGGTCAACTCGAAAATTGAAGCAGTGTGCAGGTCGACTGACGCAGACCGCCGTTGCATTTCTCTCACGAATTAATGAGTCATTAGCGTCCCTATTAATTCATTACTGGCCCTTAACCCTCGGGGTCTGTTCCATATCCGGTGGAGCTTGCGTCATCAAGATAACCGCAGCACCCGGCTCGATGACCCCGGAGAAGCGAAGCGCGTTCCTCTTTCTTCGTCGAGTTTTTCTCCGGGCTTCCCGTTTCTGCTTCATCTTGTCCTTTTTCTTGTTCTCTTCGTCGCCTTGGCTTCCAGACATCGTTATGCACGCGCAATTTTACTGCCATCCACCCGTCTGGCGAGTCTGGTGACGGGATTTTCCGATGGCACTTTGGGGCTTTGCGGTTTTGGAAGATTAAAGTTTCACCGCACAGCGTTTAAATTTTGCAGACACGCGTTGGATCTCACTTTGAAAGCTTTTCATCCCCTCTTCCGAGGGTGAATCTCATTCCATCACGAGAAATTCAGTTTCGCGTCTCAACGAAGTGATCGTACCCTTTCAGTTTCACCATCACCTGATCGGGGACATCTTGAGTCCAATCAAGAGGGTGAAAATTAGGGTCACGAGGACTGAGGACGTTTCATGGTTCACCTTAAAGTCGTATCCTTTAATTGCTCTACAGTGGCAAGCTTATAGCCATCTGTGGTTTTCTCGAAGGCGACGTAAAGCCGTCGAAGTGACGTTAAGAACGCGAATGAAATCATCGTCGGAGACTGAGAGGTATATTCATGAGGAAATCAGGCTTACACAGCGGTGTGGATAAGCATAACAAACGTTAACTAAAAGCGTTTTGTTTACGCGATTTGAGCACGTGTTGTTATACTCAAGTGGTATGAAAATTGCGTCGCATGCAGTTTGCAGGTCTGTTCCATCTGCGACGGTGACATCATCATCATCATCATCGTCGTCGACTTCGTCTTCTTCTCGGAGATCGAGTTGGAGATTACGCAACTCGCCTTGCGACTGGATTGTCTCGATTGTCTTTGCCCGGTTTTTCTCACAGGGAAAAACACGCACACAAGCAACCTGAGAATGAGAAACGCCATTTTCATTGTTTACATTAAGCATGACAATTATTCTCGAGCCATATATATAGAGTGTCTGCCATCCAGCGAGTATGTAACTCGTGTAAACCAAGAATAAGCTCCCCAACAAGAGATACCTTATCGCTCTCACACCTGCATGCAGGCTAAGTAAACGCGCGTCTTGAACGCGGCGACGTAATCTAGTGCTCGGCAACTGACTAACGTTATGTGTAACCGCACTTCGAGATCTTCTTGATATTCTCGCTTATTTTCGCGCCTTGGATCGTCGTCGTTAATTTTAAGAAGAGGGACTGAATTGGGTTACAAAATTTTTTCGAACTCAATCGATGGACGCAAGCTCATATTCTACCAGAGATAGGCAAAATCCAATATTTTTAGGATTTATACTTTGATTTTGAAAAAGTATTTTATACAATCAATTGAAATATGAATTTTTTAACAATTAATTATTTATTAAAACCATTGTTACCAATTATTTCAATATTTGAGAATTAAAATAATAGCACTTTCAATTATCTAAATATTGAATAATTAAAGATAGAAAAGTTACTAGTTATATGAATATTCAGTAGTCAATATGAAATATTTTTAATTGATTCGGTATTTAGTAACTGACAGCCAATATATTATTAATTTGTGAAATACTTGATAATTCATAACAGAATATTACTGATTAGAAATATGTTCAATAATCATCAGCCAATAAATTAGTAATTATAGTACATTATTGTATGTATACATTAGTAATGTATTACAATTAAGTAATATAATTTCAAAAAAATTTAAATTTTAATTGATTATATTATTTTAATACCTTTTCGAAAACGAAAAACATCCGTTTTTGCCAATCTCTGTATTCTACAGTGAAAGTGACACGCTGATGTATCTGATTAAAATAGGCTAAAGAAAACTGACGATATTTCGAACGGAGATAAGCTTTTCCGTTCAGTTTCACTCGCGAGCACTTTGCTCCCCGCACTCGTCAAACGGCCCTTCGTTCAATTAAAGATAATAAAACGTAGGTGCCCATTATTTACTACATATCTACCCAGGTATTACTTAGGCAGGAAAGTTTGGACGGAAGTATTCACTCGGTTACTACCGGGTGTAGAGAATGTTTCAGAAAAATGCGTAGCGGATGGAATTACTTGTACGAAATTCCAGCTTCGGTTTCATTAGTGCGATTCTGAACTGACATGTTTTCAATTGAAGGACTTTTACTTCTGCATCCACCACGTATCGCGGCGATATTGATTGCGCTGAATTTAATGTACGTAGATATCGTAGATTTCCCAAGCATATATAGTACAACTTCAACTTATGGGGCAGCCGGATTTGCTTCCTGCAGTTCTCCGCCGTTTCCAAGTTCAACGATCACTTAATGTCACGAGTTGCTGGTGCAAATTGCAGTGAACGAGTCGTTGGAACGATAGTTGACTCGGTTATTTACAACTCTGGATCGGCATTCCGTAATATCTAATTAGACGGAAAAAACGCGCACGCATTTGTCGCATTGAAACTCTCTCTGCAGTGATAAAACGCGAATTAGGTATTTACACAGCGTATGGAATGAAAATTCCTGGGCGCTGATGCGTGCTTCGTTTGCGGGAAAAGTGATGTAGAATTTTCTACGAAATCATTGATCGGATGAATCATTGATCAGCTGGTTTCATTGACAGTCAGTCCTAAGGCACGGTATTCAAATGAACGTGTTGTTCTCGCCTGACTCACCACAACGAATCCTACAACTACGATATGCCTGATTCAGGGCCTTAATAAGCGTAAGAATTTTACGAGAAACACACGTGCGAGTGATTCTGAATGTAAGAGTTTATCCTCGATCGTTTCGCGGAACCCAGAATCACAATCGCGTCGGATAAATTATCCTGCTCCGGTAATTCATTCGTCAAAGCGATGCGTGAATATTTTACGCACGCGTCGTGACGTGATTTGACAACAGTGACGTCACTTTCCTCTTTAAGTAAGAAGCGACCTTTAACTGCCGGTTGTGATTACAGTATCAATCATATAGTCGTGATCAAAAGCGATGCGTGTAAAGAAAGCAGTTTTTGATCCGCGGTTTATCGATAAGCTAATAAAAATCTAAAATTCCGCAATTCCGTGTCGCTCGTTGCTGCGTGCTAATTGCGCAAGCATTTCTTTCCGAACACCGCTTTAACGATGTTTACTCTGGTTCGCCGAATATCAAAGCCTTGGAATACGTCATGTCGCAGAAACGGAGATTCAATGGAGCGTAATTAAGTCTAATCGACCATCCGTGGCGCACGAAGACAGTGGAGCTAATGGTCTACGAATGATTTTCATCAACGTTTCCACACGCGCATCACGCAATGGGCACCTTGGCAATGGAAGTCACCCTGCAGTCGACCAGCTCGATTTGTTTTCCCATGGACAGCTAGTTCTCGAAAATAGTTCTTCCTGCTCTATACCCGTCGGAATAATTTAGCACAGACCATTGTCCACAGTCCATATCAATCTTCGTTGCCAATTTATCGGTAGTTAAGAATCTTTTACTCACCATACTTGAAGACGCGAGTCGTCCTCGAGATGCTCGATGAAAATGGAGCGCATTGATCGGCCGAGCAAACCTGATTGCAAAAAATTGAGTCTGAGGAGTGGTCCATTCCAATTTTTGGCCGGGTTACGGTTGGTCATTGACTTCACGAGGGAACTTAATCGAGCTTCTTGACGTCCCGGTGATTAAAGACACGCTTCGTGATTTCCGACAGTTCGAATAATGGTTCGGTTGAAGTGGACAAGCCAGTCTGAAGGTTCGCACGCTCGTGATAAAGACGGTATGAATCATAAATGTCACGATGCGTAGAGAAAGTCGAAGAACAGAATTGCCTGAAATCGATAAAATCCAACTGCCTGTACATGGCGTGGCATAAGTGTCTAGACACCAGAGATATTTCTGCTCTGCCTTTGGTGGATCGTGCAAAAAAGTGCGAATCTCGATGTCTGGTTGAAATTTGTTTTTGCCAATTCGGCTGGTTCCTTTCCTTCGTCTCCGCACGAATCTCAAGGACTAATCAAAGGAAATTCTTCGAGTGAGCTCAAAGTCAGAACTCCTGTTAGAGAATTTTCACAATTATTGCAGTCATCGCGTATCACATGTGTAAAGTTATAAAGGTGTCGGCGTTTTATCACGTATGATAAATGGATGATGGACATTTTGACACCGAAAGTGTTTTTCACTCTCCGCTTCTCAAACAAATGCTAATTCTGTTTGACTTCTCGCTCGGTGCTGGTTGACTTCATTTACGATCCCGCAAAGGCAGTTCGGTATGTTTATTGCTTTACGACGATGAGATATGTGAAACAGACTGAAATTCAGACGCTGATTATGTCATCCTGATTAGTCATCTCACCTTCGTTTATATACGCCAGGTAATTCTTAGCTTCTGCATCCTTATACCACAGACAGAGAGACTCTGACTCCTTATACGTCTGAAGACGTATGAGAGGAAATTCGTTCCGACAGGAAACGTGTTGCTCTGCGAAAAGAAAAGAGAAATTCTTATTTCCTGCACTGATTTCCGCACTCCTGAAACAATGAAGTCTTGACTTGCATGGTTCACGATGTATGGGATATCCCACGAAGATCGGAAAGTCCTCGAACATATTCACGAACCTCGTCTAAGTACGCAACTACAAATTCTATAAGTCGAGGTGAAATGGAGAGAGAGAAAAGACATGCCAGTCGACTATTTCTACCTTTTTCTTCCCACGTAGCAACCTTAATACCACGAAACTTTCAATTTTCCATACCAATTGCATGTAGTCTGTTATACATATATATGTATAACGTACGCATGCATATAATATGTATATTAGGTACATAGTTACGTGAATAGTCATTACCACAAAAAGTTTCCATCCACTTCGTCTTCTTCTCAGTGGAAAGTCGTCTGCGCCAGGGAATTGCTTATTTTTTACCTAATTTTTTTTATTGCCTCACGACGAGACTTCGCTTTGAAAAACTGCCCTTAGCCTTCGAAACATAATGCCTTAAAAATCCTTTTCAAAGTAGAAGTAGAAAATTTGGTTATTTTCCTCGACACTTGAGTCAGCTGAGAAGTGCCAAATGGATGAAAAAAAAAAGTTCTAGGTTTTTCTAGGTTTTATGCCAGTGGTTTTGGGATTGGACCAAAAACGATTTCACAAACCTTGACACTTATCGACACCGTAAAATGGAGTATTTCAAGCCTCAAGTCCGTCACAGTTTCCGAGCGCGAAAATCGTTTGACGCAATCGCGGGATCGAGTTTCAGGCACCGATCCATTAATTAATTAATTCGGGCCGAAATTCCTAATCACGTGACAAGCCGCGTGTTTCCAAAATTCCCCAATCGCGTTTGCCATACAGAATTTCCCTGATGTGGTGCGTGACTTCCAAACGTTACGGGGATCCCAACGAAAGTTTCTCCCTCTCCAGAATCCCATGGGACTCGAATGCAGGCTTCGTTTTTCTGCTCTCCCTCATGGTGTCGGCACTCTGTTAATAATTTTCAAAACATTTGACAACAGTTACGAGTAGCAGAGTTAATTGAAACCCTCCATTTTCCAGCTGTGCGTTGACAAATCTTGGAGCCATTATCGTCATGGTTTTGCCCAATGACTTAAGTAAGCGCATAAACAGAAAAAAGAAAAGCTTTCCGAGCAGAGTCTCGTAATAACCGTAAACACAGTTTGTGCATTACTTGTGCGAACCGCAGGCATCATAACGAGCCAGTATCCACAATGCTGATGCAATTTATTTTGTAATAACACTCTCTGTCAAGTTCATTGAGCAAGTTAAACGATACGGCACTTAATTCGTGCCTGCAATGGCCTCCGGTAATGAATTCTCGTCGATTCGCTTCCCTCTTTATTGCCTCCCTGCAGCATGGACTTGGTTTTCTTCATTTTTCGTCGAACTTACTGTTCGCCATGATTACGATGAACAGTAACGATGACGGTAATAGTCTGCGAAAATTTCCGTCAGAGCTCGTTAACGCGTAGACTCACTTGATTTGCAGCCTTCTGAATTTTCGGACTGCGTACCTTAAGTTCGATGTCGTTGTCTCTTGAATCGTTCCAATTGACTCTGGAAACCATTTCCAATTAAATATGATTGAATACGACGCATGTTTTCCTTTCGACTTACGGTTAGGCGGCACACTTCAGGGACACCGAGTATCAAAGGGTAACCAAAGTCTCGTTAAAGCAGCAATTATTGTTCGCGTTGCCAGCATAATACACACCAACAATTCCATTGACGCCGCACCTGAATGAGCACGAGTCATCATCATCATCGAGAGGTGAAGATAGCCGCGTACGTCGCAGACGTGAGACGAAGTCCGATTACGAGGATGACGACAGCTTGCTATTATAGTCGCTTATTGCGCCCACTTTGCAACCGTCTGCAACGTGGTGGACTCACTCTTCTCCTTCACACTCGAAGCGTAATTAGATAGCTCTTGTCAAGTCGGGTTAAACCCGCCCTACTACGTCTCGATTCACGCTTCTGCTCGAACTGTGTAATTGAAGAAGGTGGAACGTATGACTGATGATCGCTGAAATAGCGAGGCGGTGATGATATGCACCATGTTTGTATTATACGAGGCTGAAGTCAGCAACGTTAACGTCACGAAACACCAGGAAAAAGTCACTATTGTCCAATTTTGGAACGACTTTCGAGAAGTTGGCCTTTCAAAATAAGAAAATGTTTTACTTGTCGTGGCGTATTAATTTCAGATAATTTTATAAATTAGCGAACTAATGATTATCCCTAAATATACATCGTTAAAAATATCTGTCACAGTGTCGTTGTCACTTACTACACGACCATACAACACCCAGCATAATCAGACCCACACCTAAGTGCGCCGTAGTTTTCGTTGCGTGCTGAACTTCATCAACTAGTACAAAATTACGCGAGCTTCTCTTCTCTATCTCTGAATGACGACACTTCAAAGCTGGCCGAATGACAGTTAGCTTAATGGAATATACACCCTAGAACAATAGGAACCAGTCCGAATCCCTTGAGTACAAATTACAATGTCACTCCGTTGAAAACCCTCAGCTTCTTCCGCTCGTCCTCTTACAGGACCTGGCCTCTGCCTATGGGGGCCCTTTACCTTGTTTGGGTCCTAATGCCTGGACATCGTCGTTGATACTATGGTAGAAAAATGTGCAACTTTGATGCTGTCGTATTCAGAAATGGATTAGCTGAATTCTTTCGCCAGGAATGAATGTCATTTCCAGAGATTTTCTCGACGACGAGACATATATTGCTCTCATGGAGGAAATTTCACGGTCGTAGAACAATTGGAAGGTCGAAGCAGCTTCGAGTTACCAACTCGCCCAGTCAAGCAAGCGTCGACGTTACACCAGAGTGATTCACGGCATCTAATACCCGTAATCAGATCAGCGACACGGTTGGTGAAAATCGTGCAATTAGTAGGCTAGGAATTACCTCGTAGACGATTTTCCCTGTGAATTTAGTCGATTCTTTGCTTTATAAGCGCACGCTATGAATTGTGAAATTCCATATCCTGGGTTTCAGCGATAACTTCGTCCTTCTTTCCCTTTCTGACTCTCTGTATCGCATGGTTACGCAAACAAGAATCAATCGACATAAAATGTCCCGGTGCGAACAGGACGTTTATTTACGGTTCACCCTCTGCACGCACGTGACTTGCTAACATCGGTAAAAGGGCAACTCGATTCTACGTGAACAAACGAAAGGTTTGCACACCTGCGATAAATACAATTACAATGTAATTGTAGAGGTGCATACATGTAACCGTTTCAGAAGGTCGCTTATGTCGCTTTGTGCAGCATGCATTGCATGCTTCGATCATAATCAGGCTCACATTCTTAGTGCCAAAATGGATGTACCCAAATCCGCGTTCCTCTTCCCGAAAAGCAGGTTTTCGGCGTCAAAAAATCACAAAGATGCTCCGCTGCTGTACCAGCTTAATTATAGTTTCGTCGAAACCGCAGCGACGAAGAATCAATTAGAGAAGAAGTGAAAAATGAAAATTAAAAGAACTTTCAAAGGTTGTATGTACAGTAGAGTCGCTTGCTTAAACCGCCGGCAGGTCGCTTGCTCGCTTCTTGGTTTTTGTTACTTTCATTCTTGCTCCGCGCTGAGGTACTTCACCTTGTGTGTAGCTATTACAAAGGTAATTCAACACGGTCGGCCTTCTTTGTGGTCTACGAGGCAATTGCCTTTCCGACGAATGTGAACTTTTGATGGTTCTTGGGGTCAGGGACTGCCAACTCACGATCATGCCTGGGGATTTGACGCTCTTTTCAGTCTTATGGCAGCACTGTACCTTGGCCAGTGCCAAGCCAAACTGCAATCGTCGAGCATTTACGATCGTTGGGTCGAGAGGGTAATAATAATCGTAATCTCAACCTTTTCTGCTTCGTCCAATATTGTTTCACTGATCGTCTTCACTGGGCATCGTATAACTCAACAGCCAATGAACGAACAGCCGATCACGCAAATATATTTTACGATTCATTTTGTTTGTTTTTTTTTCATCCTTGATCATGAAGTTAACGAAGGATTTGTGAACTCGTTGAACGCACTCCTCAAGATTCCATTCAGGGTTTAATCGAGCTCGAGAAATTCATGATGAGAGCTTAAAAAAGTGACGTCGAGAAAACGTTCCGAAGAAGTCGAAGTTCTCCACTTGCGTTTCAGTAGCGTTCTACTTCTATGCTTCCGAGGACAACGGACGTACCCTGGAGTTGAGGTCACGGCTTACGGTTCCAAAGGTGGGAAGACCTTGGATCGGCTGACCCGAGAGGATCTTTGATCAGGAAAGAGTTTGCCGAACGAATATCAACAAGCCAGCATGTAATATACACAAGTGTTGTCCACGGTTATATGGCGGTAATATATGTTGAACAGCCGGTTTTGCTGCGGAACTTGACTCTGAATGCAAGTGCCAGACACTCATGCACCGCGTATATGACTCGGATGCAAAGTTGAATACGACTTGAAACATTCTTCCTCTTCGTCGTCCTTTTTCTCCTCCATGAATGGTCCTCTTTTGGTCTTCCACGAACTGCAGTCTGTGGTTATAGAAATAAGTTGCCAGGTCACGTTATGGATGAGCAAAATTTAGCCTGTGGAATAAATTAGCTTGTAGTAAAAGCAACTTCTGGCGTTGATTGGCTATGACTAAAATACGACGCAAAAAATTCGAAGCGTGCACGTTCGATCTACGATATGGATTTCTACAGTAGCGAGTGTATTGTATCGAAAAAAATGAACGCAACGCGATCACTGGCCTGTGACTCACTGTACTGATCCTCGTAACTCGAAAAAGATAAAAATTGGAAGTTATCCAATCTGCAGATATATATACGCTTTTTCGATAAGCATCCAGTCATCGTTTTACAAGCCGCATATACTGCACGGTCTAGACATGCAAAAGCTGACGGTACGGGTGCTACGTCATCGAGTATGTGGGACACCTCTATCGCTCGATTAGTTATCGGTCAGGTATATGCATGCCTATGTGTACCTACGTTGGACACGAGCTGCAAAAGCTGGGCATCGATTATGCTACGCGAGCTTTGTGAATTAATACCGGGGACTAGCCACAGTCAGTTTAATCTCGGACATCGATCTGGGAGTGAAAACTTGCGGAAGATAATATCGTGGAAAAAAAGAACGACAGAAAGACAGTTCTTCTTCGAAGATGTTTTTGGTAAATTTTTTTTTCATCGTATGGCGAGAGATCAATATTTGCTCATGGAATAATAAAAAAATTTATACATTTCTTCACGCAGGATTTTTGCAACACCTGTGCAAGTGTTTCCTATACGCTTTGCGCGTAATACGTAAATCCATCTGTGACGTATTGAACAGAAGAAATTATTTTCATCGTTGAAACGTTGTCTAGACCCTCGTAAAGCACCATAAGACTGGCTGGAATTTTGTAGTGGAATGAAAAGAATAAAAGTCCATGGAAAAGATGTCGAATTTGAATTGCGACGATTAAACGGAGGAAATTGTGGCCGAATGTGCCGGGAAGAAAATGTGTC
Organism: Diprion similis; assembly: GCF_021155765.1. Lineage (NCBI taxonomy): Eukaryota > Metazoa > Arthropoda > Insecta > Hymenoptera > Diprionidae > Diprion > Diprion similis. The sequence goes on along the minus strand of NC_060110.1, from coordinate 22,603,149 downwards.
AGAATGACTGGCGTGTCTTGGAATGACCTACTTGCCACTTCCTACATAACACTTCGCTGTCACCACTACCGCCGTCGTCATTTCCGACGACACATCACACAATGCAAACTACAGAGGCAGCCCTGGATGTCGTATCTTGGGCAAAACCGTGTTTGCATACCATAAATAACGCCGTTGACAATAGCTGGAGGTTGGTAGACTGGTCTGACGTAGGCGTGTGCTGAATGGATTTCGGTATTATGTCTACAGTACCTACCCTGCAGGCGAATACCGACTACGGGTTTAGGTGTAATATAGCGGTTTACACACTCGGTGAAAACGAGAATCAAACAGGCTGTATTCCGCTGGAAAGGTAAGGCTACATTCGCTGAGGTGGAAACATCATCCGTCTGCGAAATCCCATCTATCTTACGAATTTCTTTCTTTTTACGATAACCCTGCTCAACACGAACGAGCTGGAAAAGTTGCGGTGATGGAAGGCAGCTGCCTCGTCACTCAACATTTCGATCACGTGTGGGTACCAAGATTATGTCCCATGAAATAAAGAGGAAAATTTCGGTTACTGTATTAGGTTAAAATATGGGGGATGGCGAAAATTGGCGAGTAGAAACGACCAGGCTTACGATTTCATTCGTAATCAGACCTCAAGAAGATTATAGGTCACATATTTAACTGCGATTCGTATTATAAGGTAATAAACAAATTCGTACTAGGCACAGTTTCACCGAAGACAATGCAGGCCACAGAATATGGATTTAAATTTTTTACATATAGAGGAGCAGAAACTACCATGGCACGAATAGCTTCATCGATTTTCCTACTGGATAACATGTAGCACAACTAAAAATAGCTTTAATCGTCCGGATGCCCTTTATCCCTAGAAAATATCTCCGGATAGTCCTTCAAGATTTTGTATGCCTTATGCAGAATTGACTTTAATTTTCATTTCCTCCGAGATTTTGATCAATATACTTGTACCATTGACTTCATACTTTGGACCGGATTTAATTCTGCAATGAATTGAACCCATACGAAGTTGAGATCCCTCGTAATCCGAGTGGAATTTAAGCCCCATTTAAACTCCAGCCACGTTCCCGGATCATGTAACAAATATGTGCGCACAAAAAGGTAAAACGTTTCAGAATGTACCCGCATCCGGGGAAAACCGACCGCCCGGATTGTCGAGGGATTTTCAGAGGCTTGTGAGCACCTACGAGTAGATCCAACGATACAATTCGTAATGTGGCCCACACGTGTCGCACGCACTAGACACGCACAAAACCCTAACCGGAAGTGGGTTGCTTCAAAGTGGGACATCTTCTCGGGGAATTCAGTTCCCTCGGATCCTCATCCCTTACGCGTTAACCTCTATTCAGTCATTCCGACGCTTCAATGACAAAGAAATCGAAAGTTAAGAAAAAAAAAATTGATCAACACGATTTTGACTTTTATATACAGACTTTCCCGAAGATCTCTCGGTTCGTTCTCTAGTTTTTAAGGCCAAGTACCGAGCGAGTGTTAGACGCAACATCCGGTTGTGGAGACGTCCGGGGTTTAAGGATCAGTGTCACGAAGTGAGAAAAAGAATTCTCGCATTCTGAGAGCAGTTGTGTAGTTGTATAGTGGAATGTGATTCGAAATTGCGGTCGGGGACTCGTTATAAGGAAACGCATTGTGTCCAGTACACGTCGGTAATCGGAGCCACCGGATGTGGCGAAGTGCGTTGCGAGATGGGGACTTCCCCTTTTATTCTTGTCCCATCACTCGCGAGGCTTGGGAGCAAGCGATAATTGGCAAAAATTAGCCCGAATTAGAACGGAATAACGATTAGGGAATTCTAAGCGTGTGTGATTAAATGATCCTAACTCTTCTCCCCAACTTGTTGTTTCAGGCGAAAATGAACGGACCTTTTTACGCGTCCTCCTGCCCGACTCTGCAGTCCAACCTTTCGCTCCAAAGCTCGTCTTACTACAGCGAATACAGCGGAAGTACTAGGAGACGATTGTCTTCCACGGGGGAAGCTGACACTTCTGCAACGTCCAGTTACGAGGGTAGCGACAGCTCCGAGCACAGCGATGAAACGCGGCTGGATCCCGTCAGCCAACTGGAACGCGAACAGCTTGAGACTTTCTTTCGGGGTCTGAAGACGCAGGTGAGAACAAGCGAGTTAATCCCGTTCCTGACATCGACGGAGACTAAGCGGATCATTTCCATTTGAAACTTTTTGATAATTTCTCCGTCGAGGTTTATAATCAGTCTTGGAATTCACGCGAGACTCGGAACTGTTTCAGATATTCGTGTGCGAGTCCCTGGCGAATTTGTATCTGGGGAACGCTTCCCAGGTGGGTGCGTGGGAGCTTCGTTTCACGGGAATTCCAGTGGTGGTTCTGGACCTGGGAGAGACTCGGTCTAGATCGAAAAGGCGCATCCAAATTCTCCTCGCTGAGCGTGGAACCTGCTTTACGCTATGGAGAGAGACTATCGACAACCTTTCTTCGTACAAGGTGAAGCAGCTCGATGATTTCGAGTCTCTGTTTACCTTCGGCAGAGCGGAAGTCGAGATAACTATAAAATATTTTTCCGCAGGTTTCCGGTGCAGCTTTTCACACGATGTGTCTCTCCTCGGATCACACACGACTGGCTGGCCTGAGCTTCGACAATTCGAAGGCGGCGAACGAGCTCTGGCAGCACATTGAACGCCTGGTGTCTTGTCCAGAGAATATCAGCCTGTCGATCCCGGGCAAGAAGAAGAAAAAATCACCCCAAAAGAAGGTCGTACTTCCGGCGAAGAGCAACATCAGCCAGCCCTGCCAGTTTCAGCACGTTACCAGCGTCGACGCGGCTGACAGATCGCGTTACTTTTCGCTTCAAACGCTGGTGCCGGTTTTGTCCGAAGTCGAGAATTCCTTGGAGGGCACGTACTAGACTTTAGACGTCTCGAGCCCCGCCAGGTTCCCGGCATCGATCCTGGCGCTCGAAAAGTTGAAACTCTTCGGATTGATATGACCCTCGATGGCGGAGCTCTGCAGTCATTCCTCAGAAGAGTTTCTGAGCTTTTGTTACGGTGTGATCGAGTGTTCGCACCAGAGTCCAAGGATCCGAGAACCCGGAGGTACTTTATTCGATTCATCATCCGCTTTGTGTGTAGGAACGATAACGTTCTAGATGAAGATATGGAAATAAAATTAATCCAGAAACTTGTCCGAAGCAAGAGGAGTTACAAGCGTCAATTTGCAAGCGATTCTTGCAGCTTGTAACGCCAGCCGGAAGTTTCAGCGATAATTACCGGATCTCGATTTTCAGCGTGTGTAACGCGATCGTACAAACAAGCCCGAAAGTTGGGACAATCAGAGACAGCTGGAACAACGTCCGGAGATTGGGTTGCTGGAACTAGACCACTTGAAAGTCGAGTGGAAAAAAGTAGAGAAGAAAGCTGAAGAAAAGGGAACACACGACTGCCAAGTGACGTTCAAACAATCGCGTTAATCACACTAATGGAAAGGTCCCTGACACCAAATTCCTGCCAATGCATGTTGCCTCTAGTGCCACTAGAGACACTCGAGCATACAGTAGTGGAAACGCTGAGACACTGGGAAAGGGGATGAACAGACGTTGCTCGCAGTCTATTGGAGCCACGTGTGGGCCGTGTGTTCATCTGCTTCAGATCCGTGAAGAACTTGTGCTTTTTCCCATTCACTTCAGTGTGAATAAGTCGAGCGTGGGTGCTCAGAACGTTTGAGCTACAGTATTTTTATCGACTTTTTTCATCCTCGCTAAAGAGGTTGGTAAAAACTGTAGAAAGAATGATGGAGGAGATTAAGGCGATTTTTATTTAATTATCCACATCTCGTTCGACGATTTGTAAACGGGTGGCGTATAGATTCTTGCAAATTGAAACGATCGCGCGAAATTCGAAATGACGGTACGGAATTTATACGGGCGATTCGTGCCTAATTAACACGAACTTTCGAGGCGAATTTAAGCGCAGCGATGACATCAGGCCCTGATTCGTGTGGCAGGAATGGTCGTTTTCCGCATTGAAATTACCGCATGCGTATATCTTGCGGAGAAACAAGTGCCGGGCTCTGATGCCGCATTACAAAGGGTCGTTGGCGCGCTTAAGTGGCTTGTTAAAACGAACGTTACTTCGAAGTGGTAAAAATAGTCTAATTCATCAAGGCGTCAAATTTTCAGGCTAGCACACGCTGTGTTATGCTTTCAAATTTGTCTACATTTCGGGCGTTTGCCAGACGTCAAGAAAAATTGTAAATCAATTTAAAGTATATTTATATAATCGAGTTTAAAACCTTATTCGCAAAATTGAGATCGGAGGGAAAACAAGAAAAAAAACCTCATTTCAGACCAGTTTCTGTACCACCGATAAAAAATTTGCGTCAAGAATTGGACCTTATATATCATTTAAATTGCGCCAATTGCCGTATTTTCATCAGTATCAACATTCGTTCCAGTTCCTCGACTGAGCAAACTATGACGGATGATTTAACGCTGCACAATCTATTCGGGTAACGGAGCGGTTAGAGTTGCTTTCAGAAGCGCGAATTGATAGATTGAAACGCCCCAGTAAATTTGAACGAATTGAAACCAGTTCCAAAAGCATTTGATCTAGGTTCGAAATTTATTTCACTTTGTTCTGAACCTTGAAAATTTGGAATGCGATTAATTCATTTTGTTCCCATGACTGAATCTCATTACGGTGAAGCTAGAATCGGAATGGGATCAATTCGAGGATTTCGTACTGGAATTGACGTTTCAGATTCATTTAGATTTGAAATATCTTTTAATCTTGTCCAGCTAAGGGGTGAACTCGTTGATGGAGAGAATACATCTTGATATATACATATATATTATATATATATATATATAAGAGTATATATATGTACATGTACAAGGATACATAAAATGAGCAGAGGAATCAGAGATATTGTTTAAGAAAAATTTGAAGAACGTGCGCTTTATGTATAAATTTTTAAAACCATTCTGTAGACGGTGACAAACACGATCTGAAAATAATGATGTTGAGATTAAATATATCCGAGGCATTCAATGCATAATTGTAATCATAATTTCATTCGGTTCTTACTATTGTTGTTATAGATGCAAGATCGGCGGTTCATTTCTTTTTTCTCAACAAATTTGTTTATCAGATTGATGAATTGTGTGTAGAGAAAGGGAGAGAGAGGGAAAGAGAGGGTGAATGGTTTAATAGAAGGAAAAATTTCTCTCATGTACTGCAGCTGAGAATTATTTTTGTATTATGATAAGTATGAATCAATCGTTCTTTATAGATTTAGTAACTTTTCCCAATTTCGAATTAAAAACGATTCGTAGCGATGTTAACTAATTTTTTTGTCAAAGTTATACTCACTATGCTGGGCTGATCTGTAAGACATTAAATGAACATTTCCGCGTTCTCAAATCAACTGGGATATTCGGAAGAAGAAAATAGTTTCAAGTTAGTTTTCTTTATTTCGAATCCAGAAATGCAGCAGCTTTCTAAAAATATTTGTACAAAGATTGTGTTTAAAAATGAAAATCAAGTCAAATGATTCACGATTTTTCTCTTCCACAATTATTACGATACATGCACATGCAAATTAATAGAATTTACAAGGTAGTGACGTACCTTCAATAGCAAATATTATTATTATACTAATAATATCGATTTTACTGTCAAGACGAAAAAAAATGATGACCACATTGTATTGGATTAGGATTAAAAATGAAAAAAAATTATTTAGCTGTAGCTCGATAATCTATGAGAGTCAAGTTGTGCTTTTTGATGTTTATCAGCAACCATTATAAAGACTGGTTTTACCATCTAGCGTGTAGCCATAGCTTAAAAGTTGATCAAATTATTATTATATATACCGTTAAATATGCATATGTATTCCAACCATATAATCTATATCGTTATAAGCTTGTAAAATAAGATTGACCATTTGTTTCGAAAGATCTTAAAATTCGTCTGTATTCTCATCAGTGGGGCTCGGATTAATACGTAAATACATATTTTTTATTCAAATCATTTTCATTCCTTATTTGGTTTTCTACGTAAAGCATGATGTGTGAAGTCATAAAATGCAGTTTCTATTTTCCATATTTTAGATTTTTAAGGTCTATATTATATGTAGGGGAGGGTGAGGCAAAGTGGGCCCCTTAAGAAAATAATGCCTATCATCACGATAAAATATTTAGAGTAATTATGATTTCCAAGTAATTAATATTTAATGAAAAGTTCTGGTGGTTAATTTTATCCTCTGTTATTTAAAAAATTTCAGGAGGCCCACTTTGCCCCGCCCTCCACTACATGTTAGTAATTTTGAATACATATTTATCCGAGCCCTACTCATCAGTAATTGTTAACAAGATCCGATATTCGCGTTACTGATTATGAGTGGATCCGACGGATCCATACGATAATTAGAATCTTCATTCAATCGGTTCCTCAGGAACTTTGTAAAACCGCCGAACCGATGAAACGATGAAAATCAACGAAGAGCCTCAGTACAATTACATATTTGGTCGCAATTTTCCAACAACAGATATTCAACGTCAATTTAAACATTAGATCGGTACAGTTATTGCACATGACCCATCGAGGCTCTTTGCTGTAGTTTTATATATTATGTTTCTTTATCTATGACTGTGATATAAATATATTTGTAACTGTTATATTCTGTAATCTTATACTTTACAATAATCATTATCAATTTTGGTTAGTACGATAGCTGACATCATTTTGTTATGTATGTAATTGTGCTAATAAAATGTGCGAAGTTGTAGCGCGATTTTCACATTTTACTGTACCGATACCTCCCCGTTTAATTTGTAATCTTGAAATCAATTTTCACGCACTAAAAATACAGTGAAAAAAAATCGATATCTAAATCACTTTCCATTCTCACGGTGATTTTAATTTAAATTAAGCTCAGGGAAAAACTGATGAATGACAATAATTTTATCGCCTTCTGACCTCTGGGGCTGGAATTAGTTTACAGAGTTCCATGCACCGCAAGTCGGTACTGCGGATTGTGAAAGTAACCCGTTGCTGCTCAGCTTGGGTTTGTTGAATCGACTGTCGGTTCTGTATTGACAGTAAGTTTTATCTTTTGCTGATATTTTCCCCCCGTCAAGAATACTTAATTAATAGCATTCAGTAGATTCATCAAGAAATGTATTCACGAAACTGGCGAGAGTGAGCTGCAGGTGTTTGTGCGACTCTGGTAACCAGTGAAAAAAGGCTTCAGCGATTTTTACGAAAGTATTTGCTAAGCTTTTCCGCAGTACATTTCAGCCCAGGATCGATTTTGTCACTCTCTGAATGTTGAAAGCCTGAAGATATGAGAAATTAACATTTGAGAAAATTAAATCAATTGCAATAGAGATGCAAGTTTTCTACTTTAAAAGGGTTAGGTGACAAAAAAAAAAAAAAGACAAAAAACCAGAGATTCAGATTCTGGAGTGCTCTCACATTCTTTATTCCCGCTGTCCATTTCGATCTAGCACAAACATTCGACGCGCTGCATTCGGAATTGAAATACTCTTATCCTAATTTCCAAATTGATATGGAGAGCGGACATAAAATACAGCCTTTTTGTGCTTTCGTGGTATGGATGTCTCGAAATATTCATACAACGTGATTCGAATGGAGTCGTAAAAACGGCGTGTGCGTGTATAAATTTCTCGTGCGGCGTACATGATCGGTACGGTAATAAAAGTAAGATGAGAAAGAAATGAAAGGGACGATCGGAGGACAGACCGCCTCGAAGGAACCCGTAAGGGACTTTACGAGCACCCTGTATAGAATACCTATAACTGGGTGCTCCAGATAGATGCCGCTGATACGAGATCGGCTCGTTGGGCCCGGGTCGAGTAATGAGAGGCCCAAAGCCGCCTGCGTGCATCGCGCCCCCGTCGCTTGTTTATGTGAATCATCCCAATCGGCGATACACGCACCGCGCTGGATCGTGAGATCCAAAGATCCCGGCCGCGGTGGGTGGACGGCCTGAACCTCGCGGTGACCGATTTGCCGCAATACCAAGACCCAGATCGTTATCGAGACGTCGAAGCCACCCGATTTTCATTAACAATAATTGCAAGCCAGCGTCCTCATCGACTACCCACTATGGATCGAGAGACCGTAGCTCTACACTCATTGTCAGCGGGTATGCGGTGAGAGCATGGACCGGAAGCGACAAGGGATCGTCGGCATCTCCAGACGTCACATGTTTCACTCTAAGGAGGGCAGACTCTTCGAACTGTGCAAGAAGAAGAGCCGAAGGTCTCATTGTCTCTTTCACCGACCGGCCGATTTCTTGCGGAAATACCTTGAGAAGGTACCTACTTGAGGTTATTGACGTTCGTTGTGCAACTGATTCAGTGTGAAGAAAAAATTGAAACTGGCTAACCGGAGAATAGAAGAGCTTACAGGAACTACCTGCGATTTGACTTGTCTGAGTCAAAATATAGATTTTATATGAAAAGATTTGGAGTTCAATTTATACGATGTCAAAGTAATGGACCGAATTTTGTTGGGATCGATCAATCCATTCTTGAGGTGTTGCCGGACGACGGAAGGCACAATTTTGTATATAAATCAGGTCTCTGTCAGACAGAATCGTATTAACTGAGACGGAGATCATAAGAAATCCATTTTTAATTATCTAGACCGCGTAAAGTCAAGATAAATCGAAAGCATTTGACTTGACAACTTTTTGAGAGATTCAGGAGCAAAACCATCAAACCTCAAAACGACGAGATTGAACTCAACTTCTAATTTTTACGGGCAATTATACGACGACTTTCCCTGTTTTCAGTAAATGAAAAAGTGGCAAGTTGAAAAATCGTGTCAATTCGGTGGAAAATCGCGACCTACAGGGGTTTCAAACTGTTCGAATATGAGCGCGAGTGCGGTTTTCAATTCAAAACAAATTGTGAGACAGTGATATATTCTTCCTGAAATTTGTATGTAGCGTTACCTATACGTAACAATGCGTTGCGTTCGAGGAGACTCCTGAAGGATGCAGGTCATCATCACACCCGGCCATGAAAGCGACACTTCCGTCGTTGGGGCTTTCCACGTGTTACTTTTCGGCGTCGTCGCTACGCAGCTCTTATTTAAAATAGACCTACATTCGGCCTAATCGTCGAGACTGTAAAACTGCATTGAAATTCTCTCATCAACAACGGAGACACGACCAGTTGCCCATTTGCAGACTTCGTTCAACGCACTTGCACACTGGTCGGTCAGCTATACAGGATGTGCAGGACATGTGAGTGTGTGCTTCGTGCCATCGCCCGGTCGCCTCTGATTTTCGACTCAATTATACCAGTCCTGAAACCCTCGGTTGGACATGATGATTTTCCGACCACGGCACTGCTTTAAAAATCAGCAGTGAACTTCTATGGCCGATAATTTAATGTCTAAGCGACACTATCTCATCTTTGATATCGTAAACGACAACAAATATTGTTCAGCAGTGGTCCGAAAAGGCCTATTTTGGTAAACTTCGAAAGCACCCTCTCTTGCAGCGCAAACTGTGATAGTCGCAAATGAAAATGCATCAGGAGGATCCGGAATTTGGACCAATTATATTCTTCAATAGATTTATTACGTGTGTTACGAGTGGCGTTTAACTCTCTGGGAATCAAGCCTGACTTAGTCAGGCGCCGCATTTGCATCAAACCACTGCCGATACGAATAGGTGACTCTATTTGCATGAACATAAGGAATGGACCCTTTCGCTGCCTACACCAGTGGGCCACACTCAAACGGTAATCATTTCATCGTCAGCCGTATCATCGGTTGATCTCGATGATGAGTTTGCGACGAGACACCCGCGTTCGTCGGTTTCGTATCGAAACGCGGCGATGAATAACCACGGAATGGGTTAGCAATAGATGAAAACTGTAATCGCAGCAAATCGAATCATGTTTGACAATTGATTTCGCATTTTGGCGGCAGGTCACGCGCGTCACCTTCAGGATTTACACGACCGTGCGTCTGTACGAACACATGCACATCACAGGTGCGGACGTGCGTTAAATATGCAGATGCATACTGCACACTTTGCAGAAGCATAGGATCAGGATTCGAGAAACAGTCAAGAGAAAAACCTTCCGTCCAGCGGTGTGAAATGATTTGACTTTTTTCATCTTCTCTCTTGTGGTTTGGTCTTCGCGATCGCAGTTCGACGTTTTTGTGTGCACGATGGCAGGATTTGCATGGATTTCATATTAAGCGATCATTCTTGCTTGGATTAGAAATACATACGTGTATGCGTATTCAAGTACATTACAATACAGGTAATTATGTTGCAGTACAAGTATTGTGTGTAGAACTATTGTTTGATAACGGCGATTCGAAATAATATTCTTGAAAATATTGACCGAAAACGGCAACATCAGTCCGCCTTGGTCGATTCGTTTCGCATTTTTGCCTTCGCATCCTGCAGTTCGTTGTCCGCGCCTCACGCCAGGGCGACTTGGTTAGCCTCTGACTTCGGCTTAACGAAAATCTTTGTCAACACTACCAGTGGAGATTCGAAGCACAAGGTGAAGACAAAAGCTGCAACGACCGAAAGCGCCAAATCAATCAAGTACTCGTGAATCTGCAAAGAGAGGGATTGAATTTCAGATGAGGAGGATGAGAAACAGAAGTTGTAAGAAAAAAACTTACAACCAAAGAATTTGAAAACGCCACGGGAGTCCGTGCGATCGCATTCCTCTGAGATTGGATCAAAAAATGCAGCAAGTAAATGGAATACGATATCCGACTGAGGGGTCGAAAGAACGGCGCGGACAAAAATCTGTTAACGGAGCCTGAAAGAATGTCAATGTTAAATCACATGTTTCATGAATGTATCGTTTTTTCCGACGAGAGTCACATTCACCAGCTTTTGCAACCTTCGAGTTGAGGACTTTGCACTGTCCTATAATGAAGCGTAACTTTTCCATCGAGATATAAAATAGATACTTGCCCCCATATCCGTGAGTACATGCATAAATTGTCCAAGCAATGGCAATCGACCAGCACGGACGTAAAGTGAGTGCAAGTACAACTTCCAAAACACGGTTGTAGGCAAAATCCTTGTTGTAGTTGTAGTGGGTAGCACACATACAGTATAGGAGAAGGACAGAGGTTACAACCCAGTTGATCGATACGTTCACCTCGAGATTAGAAAACATTTCGATATTGGAGGATCAATTGCCAATCGGAATAGGATAGAAATTTTTCATGCGGAAACTTTTACTAAAATACCTTCGTAAGCTGCCTCTCCTTAGTCGCCATGTCATAACCCAAGAAGATTCCGAAAAAGTAGGCGCTGGCTCGATTATAAGTAAGCTTGTAGAAGTTAAGGAAGTCGTCAAAGATCAATTTTCTAAAGTAAAAATAACTATTATGGGCATGTTCTTTCGGGTGAGATATGTATTTTAGTGATATTTGCTTACCCCAAATCTAAGCGCAGAGTAATCACTCTGTTCGAGTAACCATTGATAGCTAGAATAATGGGTGGTGTGACAATCGAGGCGATGAGGAATAAACCAAGTATTCGGATTCCATGTTTTGGCCAACGGTAAAGTGGATACACGATAATTGGAGATATCCAAAAGAGTTGCATATCAACAGCCAAGGACCAGGTGTGGGGTAAACACTGCAATTTTCGCCATCTCGTAAGCATGAAGTAATCAGATCTACCAGGGTGATAAATATGAAATCGACGACTAATACTATTTTTGATTTGTATCAACAAAAAAAAAAACTCCATGGGAATACCCAAAAACATAGAAGTACTCTAAGAAATCCACGATTTCATCAGTATATCATAGACGTTCTATGGATGCGAGTGTTGTGAAGTTTATCACCGTTTTTACATTTCATGAAACCTCTTAACCGAACAAAATCAACGATATGTTTAGATTTAGCAACGGCGTGGACCAATACTCACAATTTTTGGCGAATTTACCAAGTTCTGAAGGTACAATAAATTGATCCACCAATTTTCTTGGCAAGTTTCTATGCCTCCAGAGAACAAAGTATTCCAGAGGGGGCCATTTCCCAAGCGAGGTGCAAGCACCGAAACGTACAACAGAACGATGCATAAGGATGGCGTGAGTCTATAAGGAAAAAACAAATGCTGATACAAGTGAGAAAGAGTTATGTCTCATCTGTCGCTTTTGCCGAGGTTCATCATTTTGACTCAAAGTTCTCACAACACACCTGAGGTAACGTGAAAGGTAGAATAGTGGCCAATTGATCCGTTTTTCCGACTTCATGGTTTTGAGACGCAGGTAAGCCGTGAAAAATCCGCTTATTAGAAGGAAGGTCTCGACAGCAAATGGAGCGGCCTCTATGTACAAGGATGCCCATGAATTCAACCACTGTGAATCGATTGTGACAATATTATTGACTCGCTTGGAGTGACGGTAGACATAAATAATACTATTCGTTGGTGTTAAAAATCATTTCTCCTGCAATGTTAATCATACACTCCGAAAAGTAATCAACGTTGTACCAGTGTCCTGTATTCGGCTGAAAGCACTTTTGTCGTATGACTTCGACGACAAAGCAGCCGTCGAGCGATAAAGCAAATATGATCACTACTGGTTATTAGGTGTACCGTTCAACTTACTTTGTCAGAATCTGATCCATTCACAACTGGCCTGAGGAACAGCAAAATGCAACCATGGGTCAGTATAACCCAGCACATACTCAGAACTCTGATACCTTCGATCGATTGCAGCGTGTCGGAATTTTCTTTCGTGCTTAACACAGCGAGTGCGTTGGTGTAGAGGGAGAATTTCGCAAATGTATCCATTAAAGTCGATGCTTCTGTCGGCTTGTACCTTCTAGCTAAGTCGCAAATGGTGCAACCAATCATGACTACTGCAACGGCCAAGAAGAAAATCCTGGAAGCAATTCATTGGTTTCTTAAATGGGTGAAACGAGATTGTTCTCTAAAACTACATGTAATACCAACTCACAGTGTGTAAAGTTCTTCAGCACTCCAGTCATTAGATTCCACTCGCGTACAGGACGCTTCACTAGCTGCTAATCCTAGGTCGCTGAAACCTGGTGTTTCCGCGATGGTGGCATTGATGATCTGCTCGACGTGGGTCTCATTGCACGACGATGGAACACAAAGTGACGAGAAAATGCGACAAAGGTCTATACTATTGACCACGGATGACTTTGGAGACATCGAACCCAGAGAAGCCATGCAGTGCTTACCCCGGATACTGACGTGCTTGTATTTCTCATTGACTTCGATGCACTCGTCGTACATTCCGACGTCTCTAAAGTTTCCCTTCATAAGTCCTGATGGAAAACTCGACGATGCATCCAACACTATCGAAGATAATGGAATCACTCTTAACTGCATAATTACACAAGGGTTTATACATTCTGTATGAGGTGTAACGCTAAATTCTGTCACCCTCTGACAAGGACTTACCGTTAGCACTTTGGCGCGATTCTCCAATTATTCGATACGATATTTAAAGATAAAAAAAGATACTCGTTGGGCGCCAGACGCTTCAGCGTCGATTTTTAAAGCAAAAGGAAAAGATACGATACGGTAATAATAATTAGAGAACCCGTTGTATGGCTGGCTAGGCTCGGGTACTCACACGAACTGGTAGAGTGGCGGTATCCAAAGCAGTTACAACAATTACGGAAATAAGGAAAGTAAAGAAATCAAGAAGTAAGCTCGAATCAAGTAAATTAACAAGTCAATCAGTCGTGTATCATTAATCAGTTCACAAGCGGTAGATTAATCAATTTTGTTACAGAAAGGTAGCAAAGGTAATTAGTCAACAAGAGTGGCTTACAAGATTTTCGGTAAAAGAAGCTAAGCGATGATCCGCACAAAAATGATAGTTAACAAAAGAAATCAGTCGTAGGTCGAGAGAGGCGATATAATACAAAAAGTCTTCTTAAACCAGACGTCACTGGGCGACGTGATTTTACCCAAATTTCAAAAGGCAACACTACGAGAATTGTTAATTTGTTAAACTACGGCAAGAGTGAAACTTTAGCGAAAATCGGTAGTCGACAGAATTGACGATAGATCAGAACGATAGTGATAAGAAAATAATATTGAAATTACGACAAACGGTAATTAGCAAGAGAGATTGACAGCGATATACTGTTTACAAATATCGGTAGCTTATGAAAGAATTATTCACAGCGAGTGAATCGATAATTTACAACAGTCAAAATTGCGATATTATCAGCAAGGAAATTCGAAATTACAATAACGAGAGAGAATACAAAAATTATGCGAGATTGAGAGATTTAGAGAAGGGATCGCAAGATAAAAATAATACACTGAATGCACCTGTTTACAGTAAGCAACTTAAGATAACAAAGAACTACGATATCGGGAACAAGAAGATATTACAAGGTAACAAAAAATGCAAATCAATAATAAGCGATAGAAACAAAGGTGCGGTAGTATTTATCGGCTTAATCTATGCTCGGCTGTACTCCAAGTAGCTCGATATACGATACGAAATTCATGCACAAAGCAAATAAATATTAGTAACTTCTATTTTTCGCCTATTTCGTATCGAACTTTCTTGGAGTACCCCGCCAGGGACGCGTTTTCGGTAGTTTCCTTTAGATTTTTGGCCTTGTAACGGGCCATTCCAAAATGCCACGTTACAGAGGCGAACTATAGCATATGGAGACGCTCCTTCACTTCTACGATAACAGAACATTCTTCATACCTGATATTTCACAAAGTTTTTTCTTGAAACGCCCCTGAAAACTATTAGTTTGCTTCTTACTTTGAAAAGCCCATTCTTGACCAGACTCCATGGCTTCTATCAATCCTGCGACGTCATCCGCACAGGAAGATTCAGTGGTATGGAGTATCGATTTGAAACCTTCTATCCATGGCCTTCGTGAAAATCTCACAATCCGTTTGAGCCGTATCCTGGTTTCCTCCGAAAAAGGGATGGATGTAGCCGTATCCATAGATGCGAAGCTCAAACTTTGTATCGACGTCACGAACAGTACGGTCACAAGTATGTTAAGATGCGAAAGCATCTCGCCTTCGCAGCTGGTAGATTTCAGGAAGAATGATCGAACCCACGATCCTCTTCAGACTATAAAGTCAATGATCGCAGAAATCAAAGCAACCGGCCGGGAGAAACAACCTTGGGAACATCCTGAATACATTATGGATGAAATATTTAAATAAATACGACATGCAAAAACGCCGAAATGGCGCGCGTGTGTTGCGTCGCCGCAAGATCTTAGCCATGAATATCAACGGTTAACCCGAAGGCTACTACACATAGAGTCATGTGGGGCAAGAGTGCGCATTTTTTTTTTTAATTATCGTAAAATGATAATGTTTGCATGAAATAAATTGGAAAAAATTTATTTATCTAAAGACTTTATCAATTTATCAATTACATAACTTGAAATAAAGTTTACTTAATGGTAATTTCAGAAAACAATTAAAATAAAACTTAGTCATAATGCGTACACTTACCCCAATATCGGGGTATAAGTGCGCAGCACTGCGGGTAAGTGTACGCACTTATAATAACTTAAACGGTAGCTTGTTAAATATAGTTAAACTATATTCAATGATATAAATATCATTTTTCATCAACATTTACCATTATTTATTTTATTTCTAATATTTATACACTAAATAGATACTTTCACAAATACTATCTATCTCAATTTATATCGAGAATAAAGCTTGCAGTAATTAACATTTTTGTAACGAGGTAAATTAACACGAGATTATTTTTATCAAATTATAATAAAATCTTAGGCTATCAGTTGCACATATATCACATATAAAACTACCTGTTTGATAATGAGTGCACTGTTCATGCCACCAGCTATGATATGAGCTACATTGGATCCAATCTTCGATAGGTGGATCAACATATTCTTTGCCACATAACGCGCAATAATAATCATTTTCCTTAGACTCTTTTTCCTGACTAGCCTTACTTTCAACAGTCTTATCTTTGGTAGTATCAATCTTCTTTGTTTTTTTTTAGAAGTTTTAATAGTTTTACCTGTTCTTCTTCTTCCTGACTCTTTTCTTCTAACTCTAATTTAAACGGGCTGTCAGAAGCAATTATTGATTTTTTACCTTTTCTCCGTCTGAAAGATGCGTACTCTTACCCCACAACCTTATGCGCACACTTACCCCAAACTGCCTGTACAGAATTAGGTTAAAATTAAGCATTGTTGCGTAATTTTACCAAGTTTCAATGTGTAATGAATAAAACTAGATACATAACTGAGCATACTTAGATACAATCAATGCTGATTTCCGCAACATGAATATAAAAGTATTTTAATTGAAAATCAAGAAAAATCGTAAGAATTATAACCAAAAATTTCACTTACCAATATCACTGAAACTATGTAACCTTGTCAGACAAAATTCTACTCTTTTGTCCAACGTCGTAGTGATTACTGAAAACAGTCAGTTCCCCTACTCTACTGCCAACGGTTTTATAAAAAAGCAACCTGCGCACACTTACCCGCTGCGTACACTTGCCCCACATGACTCTAGATACAACAAACATCAAATAACATCTAAGAAGTACTTTCTGATTGACATCATGCATCGGTTGTTATACAGGCCGATTTTTCATAATAATCTAGTATTTGTTCTAGTTTTGACGTGTTCTCATCAAGTTTGAATTATTTTGCTGTAAATTGAACTTACTTTGAATTACAGTTACAGCTGTTGGTCCGTGAACAAAAAGGGAAGGTTATATTACGACGTCGCACTTGGTCCCTGGCAAGTTCCACCTTTAGACGGGGGGGGGGGGGGGGGGGGGGGTTCTACATACGTGGGACCCGTCAAACCCGTTGATACTAAAATTCATAAGTCTTGGCTTTGACATTTGGAGACCGCCAGGGCCTTAAAATAGTGCTATTTTGGTGAAACCAATTTTTGAATTTAAGTGACTACCTGAGTAGCTGAAAACTGATTTCATTCGTATTTCGCACACATGTTTTACACAGAGTCGAATACCTTGAAGTAGAGCGAATCATACGTCATAGGCTAGAACGCGTATCCAGACGGCGTCGTATCATCTGAGATTGAACAAATTTCAAGGGAAAGCTGGAGAAAGTGAACTTGATTTTTTTTTCACATCTTACAGTGTAATTTTTCCATCGGCATCCGAAAGGGCAGCAAATTTCGCATCAAAATCGAAGTACTCACATACACATTACCGAAACTCGACTGGTGATGACGGGGGGACTATTCACCCAAGGAATCACCGAAAAATTCTATGAGAATTTGCAAAGAAATCAAAATCGCCGCATAAGAAGTCGTCAGAAATCAGTCTCAACCAAATATAACTAAAATACGGAATACATACGATTTCTGACAATTTCATAAGGGAAATCGTCGTAGATCGCTCGTAATGATTTTTTTCAATTCTGCGTGTATAACCCTTCGGGTGATGAAATACGATCTGTGTTCCAAAATTCATGAATATTCATTATATACGATGAAAAAAAACCAGGCGTCCTTCATCTAACTTGTAGATTCCACGTAGAAACCAATTCCTACAACTTTCGATATTAGAATAGTTACGTCCTCAAGTATTTTTACGGGACCGATATCGCTTCGCCCGACCTTGGTGGCTTACAAAAAATCTGATACCTGGTAAGCATCTCAAATCGGCCGAGCAAGAAGCTTATATTTTTAAAACCAATGGAAACTTTTTTTGCGTGAAAAGTACGCCAACAAGTAAGCCCGTAGTTTTTCGCTATTGCGAAAAATTTTCTTTGTACTAGTTATGAATTAGGTATAACATTTTACTGTGAAACGCGATTTTGTTGGCAAAATGTCGTATTTTAACATTTAAACCCCGCACATGAGTCATTCGTGTCCTCCTGAAATTTTTCACGTGAAATAACTAAAGAACCAACGTAGTTGTAAGGATGGTGAGGTGACACGATAAAAAAAGATTCCATAAAAATTGTCGCTCTTTACACAAAGTAGAATAGTTATACAGTAATTCAAAATTTTTACAGATTTTTTGGAACACGTTAAGCCAATGAAAAACATTACGGACGCGAGTGATCCATGTGCGGGATTTATTGGTCCCAAAACTAGTGCGGGGCTTATGTGCTAATCATTTTTTGTGTTGCATTTGCTTCGAAAACGTCGAAAACACTTCGATCTGTCGAAATGAGCAAGCGCATGAAATGTAAGTGCAAACTGTCGTATGTTAAGCAGACGTTGTATGTTAAGTCGGGAAAATTTTTGCATTTTCTGCTCAGTTTGGGAGTTATTGGCTTGGGGTGGTTAAAATGAAAGACCTAGTGACTTACGGTGCATTTTAGTTTTGTGTTTCATCACACGATTTAAAGAATCAACAATCTTTGAGAACGTCAGTACGACGTGATATCGCTCGCGGTCGGACGGCGTTCAACAGCCGAAATTCAGAGCTCGTTATACGAATAATCTTCCACCAGTGAAGAATCGTTTGGGAGTTGGTTGTTAATGTTACGAGACACCTTGTGCATGTGGACTACGCTTCGTAAATCACACGATGCACGACGTGACAGCTCGATCCAAATTAGTGACTGTTTTCTTACGGAAGTCCGTTTAGCATTTTTATTTGTTGCACTGATTGTATTTTATCACGCTTCTTTGTGGTCGTTGAACGCTATACTTCCACCAATCCCACGATTTGAAGTAGAAAATCTCCAGGGATAAATCAAGAAGAAAAAAAACCGGGATACTCAACCTTCACCCGTAGTTAAAGTGGATCACCTTTGCTATCAATTTAACATTATCTACTGACCGGAAAAGGGTGATTGGGTTTTGGATCTCGTCCTGAAATACAGCTAAGTATAGCTGGCCATATAGCTAGCTGTCGGCTAGGTAGAATAGAGTCCATTCTCATCTCAAATAAATTCACTACGGAGATGGGCATTGAATAGATCGGTGTAATCGTACTGTAATTGATAACAAGTGGTGACGTTACCTGTTTACTTGTCTGACTTACTCTGCTGTCTCAGGTTTGTGTCGGCTGCGCTTTGCGTTAAAGCTTTACGGTGAAGTTTGATGGTAACCTGCAATGAGCAAAATGTGCCATCAGAAGTTTCACTCCGAAAATGTAATCGCTGAATACCGAGGACTACGCACAATATCGCCTCGGATTGCCAACTTGTCCAAAGGAAACAGAAAAGTCTCGCGGAATCCTCGGACAGGAAGCGCTCGGCGTGCCGGAGAAGCGACATCACCGAGTGCAGCGCTTGGTTACGTGGAAACGGGAAGTCGTCAGTATGTTTCTGGGACTCACGTACCATTTGGACATCGACTCATCTTTCTCACCCCCGTTTCTGTCATTTCATTGTCCCGTCACGTTGTCGTCGAGATTTTCCGAGGAAAAACATTAGACCCCTTTCTCTAACAACGCACCGCTTCTTTTCTCTACTTACGTTTGGTTTAAGGGAAACCAGAAAATTTATTTTTTTGATTTCTGGTATTGCAGACACGAAGCTTCAGCTCATATGCTTGGCGTAGAGTTGCAGGGATCAGTTCGAAACTCGGTTAAAGCACGCGGAAACAACGTTAGCAAAACACTCAACAGGTAAATCGAATCATCGGTCCAAAATCTGGATGTCCACGAAGGACAAACTTGGGATCATATTCCTGCTGTTAGATCGCCTTCAGCATTCAGAAGTCACCGGTATTTTAAATGGAATTAAGTAATAGCGAAAATTCTTTAGTTGTGATTTCATCCTCGAGAAGAATACAGAACTTGTGAATTCAGTCTGCTTATCCCATCCAGAACATATGTATTCATTGATTGTCCATATAAAAGCTCACTTTCTAGTCAGTCATTCAATAAAAATCGAAAATTGAAAAGATATCGAGTTCTTGTACATACTCGTAGATCTGTATAATATATGTATGTGACGAGCTTACTGTGAAAGCGTTGAACGGCACACGTACGAATAGATGGGACAAGAAACTATCATTATATCGCGAAGAGATAGGATACATGATAAAGCTGATTCTCCGTGCCGATCTCTGCAGAAAATTGCTATCAGCTTTCGTTCACACTGCAGACTAGAATGACCTTTAGTTCCTTATTACTCGTGAACAAAACTGGACCAAAATAGCAACGACAAAGTTATCAGAAAAATATGAATGTCCTTTATCTGTGTCTGAAGTAAGTATGCAGTAACAAATATATCAGCGTACTCGTGCCTGTACCTTCAGTTGGTTGGTGAATAATTCAGATGAATCTTGCACTTCTACTTCTGCCGGTGAAGAGAAACGGCTCCGTTTCTCGCGCACGCGGCAAAGAAAATTGCAGCGATCACGTGGGCTAGCCGCAGAACGTACGAGCCATCCGGTCAAGAATGGAGTGGGAATAAGAATTGGAATGGGAATAGAGAAGGAAGGATGCATGCGACTAGCCTGGCTTCTAGGTATCGGGCACGATATTGGGTTAGTTTTTATCGGATCTAGTTTCCTCTATGGTTCAATGAGGCCTCCGCTCCCCGTAGATGTCCACCACGTTCCACATTGTAAACCGATGTCGTAGGTGTCATCTTCCGGGACAAAATGGACTTCGATCTACGGCTCGCTTGTCGCTTGGCTTTCTGGCTTTCGTTTCTCCCACAAAGTACAATGTCAGGGGTTTTAATTATCATCGCCTTACCGTCTTCGCCAAAAGAGGGACTCTGAAACCGTGTCACGAGATTCTTCAAGATCAATTTACACACTCTGCATTTCGCTAAACTTAATTCACTCACTCCAGTGTAGCACCGATGAATTATATTACTTCAAGCGCAATCTAACTATTTGTATTCTCTCAGGCTATAATCAGTTTCGCATCAATCACTGTCACGATATCAATATAACTTTTTGCCAGGAAAAGGTGTAATTAAAGGCTTCCGATTGCTCACGTAAATTTTCTAATTTTTATTTCTATCTCTCGCTTCTTTTTTTGGACAATTCTCACTTCTTCGCGGATCAATTACGTCCGCAATGCACGGTAATTTCCGGCCCTGAATCTTGTGTATAAATCGAACCAGCGATTAATTAAATCCTTATCGCCATCCGATACGTTTTGCAGGGTACAGCAAATCGAAATGAATTTGATTCAGCATCGAGGATAAATCTCCGCTCGATAGAATCGATCACTAAATTTGACAAAACCTTGAGCTGCGTTAAAGCAGACAGAATCGAAACAGGATGCAACTTCCATATGTGCGTCAGGGATTTGTCCCGCAAGGCTAGACAACTTTTTCCTTAGATCGGCTAGAAGTAAATGCATTGCGTTCTGAGACCATGGCTTCATACTGTTTCGTTCGATTGGTCTGCTCGGCTTACTTATGATCGCTGGAGAAGTTTACGAGGTTTGCGGATTTCCGGAATCTTCCACAGCGTGCAGTTTTTGGCGGCAAAAATGTGGTGCGTGGCGATTTCCGACCCGCCTAAAAAAACGACGCTCCATATCTACCGGTTTGTTGGTTCGTTAGAGGAAGCTCGTGAACAAAGTTAGTATACATCGTCCCGTTAGAAACGGCAGGCTGCAAGTACAGACCTTTTAGCAGGTTTTGGCCGGTTCCACGACACGATCGATTGTGGGTACCTGGTAATCGACGTTGTTCCGAAAACGTCCATCAGGCCAATCACTCCGCCAGCATAAAAGACCGGGAACGAGATGCTGTCACTGTGAGGCAAACAAATGTTTCGTTGTTCGTTGGTATTTAATTACCAAAAAGACCATCGGAACCGCAAACTTAAGGTTAATTTATGGCGTAATTTAGTTTCAATGTCGGTAGCATAAATCTCCCGGGTAGGACAGGCCCCCGAGTTCGCCGACGCGCGGGAAAAAACTTCTACCTACCCATCGCACGAAACAAAGCTGCGATCTCAAAGACGATCTCATTCCTTTACCGAGAACCACTCTCACAATCGGACGACGCCATTATGGTGAACCACCGTACGGTTAAGTAAAATTATCGACATGTCGCACTGCGGACTTCTCAGCTGTTCTCCTTCACCTACATCCTTACCGTTACACTGCACGTCAGACGGTGCTCTAAATTTCTTCAAATTTCAGTATCACCTTAACCCTTGCAGCCTAGAAATCTCACGCCTAGTTAAAGATATTCAAAATCTAGTCATTATGATTGGTGGATAAAATCGAGGACAGACTTCATAGTTCAACAAATTCGACGAAGATCAATTCGGAAGATGTTTATCAGGTTTAACACCTGATTTGTCGGTAGTACTCTGACTTTCAAATCCACTTTTGCAGTTGGGTTTCAAGTTAGTCGCTAAACCGAAGTGACACGATCCTGAGGAACAATCAGGACTGCATTTATTTCGTCCAACCGTCACTTCCCGTCACTGCAGGACAGAGTATTCCATGTTATAGGTATACCTGAACACACTCTTACAGCAGGTTGAAAAACGATCGATAAATTTGGCGGGTTGACATAAAGTCAGTGCGGGTTGACATACTCGACATATTATACGGAGTGCGTTTTATGCACCGTCGGTATGTCGGCAAGAAAAAAAAATTTCCCGCATACCAACGTTACAGAGTATAACACAAGAGTTACGGCACTTGCAGTAAAAGTTCGGTCGAACCTCGAGAAATTATTAACTTCGTTTAGCGATTTCCTGAGTCGCTTCGAAAACTTATCGCTGACAGAAGCTGAGTCCCAGTTATTGACCTGTTTTGGTTGGAACCGTTGGAACCTTGGTTCTAAGATTACCAAAAAATGGTTTTCCAGTGTCTAACACTCTAGCAATTGGCCTTAGTCATTGAGATTTCACTATTTGTGCCGTCAATTTATAATTTTGGAAAATAAAAGGATCAATAATTGGGTCTAAACGTGTCAATAATCCGAGTATGGCTAACCGTTCACGTGTCGCCAAATCGGCAGTAACTTAAGCGTGTAGCGATTCCCCTAAGCTTTTCACCGATAGTTATTCAAACGTTCTATCGCTGGTCTAAGTGAAAGTTCACCGCCGAAGATAGGTGGATTTAGAAAACGATTACTCATGGAATTCGTCATTTTTTTTCCTTCTTATGCCTCACTGGCAAGACATAGTAACTTATACGGTAATACGGTATTCCAAAGTAATACAGTTCGCGACGCAGCTGATGAAATATTGAGTATATATGGACGTTTTGGGAACGGTTCACGTTTTCGGTAAAGCCAATCCCCCAGGTAGAATCAACCCTTACCCAACCTTTTGGGGATCGGCAATATTTCAAACCCGATATAATATCAATAATTCCGTATGATACGATGCCTGCCAGGAGTTGGTCACAGTTTGGAAATGCTGGGCTGTCGCTTTGCCCTGAGGCCACCACGCCTTGAAGATGACTAACGAGCCTTCGTCATTTTTTTTCTTCCGCCCCCCCGTGAACGAGGCCAAAATATTACCCACAATTATGTAGCATTCTGCAGTCATTGAAATACGGTTATGGAATATGGAAAAATGATGGCTTTGACTTTATCGATTAAAAATTGCTGATCCGTTTTTGGAACTGCCCTGAAACGTTTCGATAGTTTAGCACACCGTAAAAAATATTCAATATCAAACCAGCGTGAAAAACGAGCAAACACAGCGTATTCTAGGTCACAAGTAAGCCGTGAATTGACGTAGAGATTATTGAAAGTACTAATTCATTGATTTTAGTTCTCGTTTTCTCTGGTTTACGATGTCCGGCTAATTAAAAAATCCATAATTGAAGACCGAACGCGTTAAGTATTTCCGGTGCTCAGTCGTTTACCAAACTTATTCCAGACCCATGCCTGCGTGTATGTGAGTGTATACCTAAGACACTATTTGGTGTAAATAATTAATACTGCTTGTAAGTATATGAATTAATCACCGCTAATTCTTACGTCTCATTTATCACGGTCAGCCGAAGAACCGAAGAGGACCGGGTGGTTAAGAATTCCAATTTTTTATACTTACTTACGGATTGATGATATGCCGGTCGCGTTTACCCGTTCGATCACGAGACGCTGGCTCAATTTCGCTTTCCTGTCATCTGATGGTCCACTTTTAGTCCGGCAAAAGACAACGCCAAGTGCACACGAATCAATCGCCGATAAAGACCTGGACGTTTCCATTCCAACCATTAGAGAGTAAAAAAGTAACTTGACTCTTCAGAAAAATGTTCCGATTACGTCGAGGATCCTTTGAACGAATCCCAGTGTTCAGAATTCCAGTTTCTTCGATTTTCATTCTTTTTTTTTTTCATTTTTTCCGAGTGGGTCAAGAGTCGAAGCATTCGATGGCGATGCAGTTTAATGCCGTGATGGATCGAAGATCGGCTTGAACAATGTCGATATATCAATCAAAAGGATCGAAGGCCCGTCCCAAAGACGGTGGGCGTAGGAAGAATACCAATTTCGTTCGCTGGTACACAGGATTAAACCTTAAGTAGACAATTCGTGATACGAGGATCGAAGTTTATTCGATACGTCAAGTTGTAAATCCCACTTTAATTAAATCAAGTAAGGATATTTAATTGGATAGAGCTCGAGCCTGAAAGCAGCCTTATAGATAACAAGATCCTCGAGGCCGCAGGCTCTTCCCCATTTGCCCACAATGCACCACGCCAACCTAATGACCCGAAGTGAGTGTTACTTGGCTCCTGGCTGAGGAGAGAATTTTTCAATTTCTTCCCGGATGATTGTGAGGCTCGTTTCCGCCTTCCAAATGCCAAACATTATTCTCTTAGGAATTGAAAATTGTTATAAATTTAAACAAAGTTATGCTGCGCTATTACGAAGTCCCGGAGTATTCATGTCAACTTTTTATTTTCATTAGCAAATGGGCACGCGTGGCATCAGGGAATGATCAAATTCTGTGTTTCTATTTTTTTACCAGTTCGTAGTTATTAAGGCTAATAGTTCTCGTATGTAAACCTTTCGGTCGGAACCAGTCTGACAATCCATGCAAGGAATTATCGTCCACTACGTTAGCTCGGAGCTTTATCTGCTGCACTGAACTTGATTGTCGTTTTTCATTATGCAAATTAACGTCGTTATATTTTCCAGAAAATTTATCACACGTTGTATCCACTCGATTGAATATTTCAATGTTTTTTTAAGCAGTTTTTATGATGATCATTGTGCATATACAATATTAATATGTACCAAGCTAATGTTATACTAGAGAGAAGAAACGGTGAAAGCAAAAATTGAGCGAACCGAATAACGGCATAAAGCTAGTTCTACACTCAATGATAAAGAATCTTCGTGATAATATATCTTTTATTGTTAATAATAATCAATAAAACATGACCGTCAGGTACAAACATCATACATAAACAATACACGCGGTAATAATGTAATGCTATATTACTTTCGAATTAATCGTACGAAGACAATGAGTGCGTATAAATAATAGCATATGTTTTACGTTTATTTATGTTGATATTTTAATTCTTTATTAAATATGTTATTAAATTAATTTCTTTTTCTTCTTCTTATCTTGTGTAATCGTAACAGATACTGCAATACCGATAATAAAAAATTATCAATATATAACTATATAGGTTTAAGAGTAAATAATAATTATGAAAATAATGATGATGATGATAATAATAATAATAATGATAAAAATAATAATCTTAGCATCTATTAATGTGTATGCAGCGATGTACATCTACTATATCTACGTTTGATTGTGAGTGCGTAATCGATATGTTTGGTAACTGGTATAAATAAGACTAGTGTTAGTAACATACATATATATAATATATATGTATAATAATATACGATTAGGCGCGTAAATATACAGAAATAATTTAAATGCATTAAATAACTAATAATGAAAATAGTATAAAATAACAATACAGATCCACACGAATCACAAATTGTATGATTATAATAACTATGAGTGAATTATGTGTATAGATCGTCTTATAAATAAACTGGGATAAATTAAGGTTTGAAATATGATGTATTTTATACTTGTCTCATATATAATTCAATACTTTCAGCTATAGCACATTCACAATTATAAACTACACATTAACGTTTGTATATAATTATATATATATTTCATAGCCCTAACATACAGTATAAATTAAATAATTTCTCTCTAATATTTGTATAAATTTAAAACAAAAGTTACGACAATTTGTCGACTGACTGATTACGGACTACTTTTGAGTTCTACCTACGTATGATAATATAATATAATTTAATAAGAGCGATAACGATGACGTAAAATCCTATCTTCATTCTCGAACGACGTCGTCACTGCAAATCCGATACTGGCACGTGATAGTGAAAACAAGCGAAACAGTTAAAATAAATAAATAAATAAATAAGCAACGATTAAAACGTAAATCATAATATGTTAAACGCAGGATGAACAGTCCGCGATCAACAACCTAAGTCAACTTCTATCAAACTAATTTTGGAATATCTCTTTAAAAATCTCACTCACCGTGCACCTCAACGGGAAACGCGAAACGCATACATACGACAGCGAAACGATTTACGTTATAAAAGGCGACAACGACTTAACAGCGATAACATACAACACATATATCTAATTGTTAATTTCTATAGTCGTCAGTGAATTAGCCCCTCGGTGTTCCTCAACCTGGAATTCCGGGCGAACGGTGAACCCGCTCAAGTTGTTCTCGACCAGACTAAGCAGGTCCTGTTCCTCGATCCTCTTCCGTCGTGGCTTGTCCTTCTCCTTCTCCTCCTCGACAAAGCTCGGCTTCTCCTGAACGCTCTTATCCCCGATCCGACTCTTCGTGTTCTCGTTTATCAGCTGTTCAAGCTTCGACGGTCGCTCGGTGCTTGCCTCCCGGATCTCGTTGTACTCGACTGGCACGCCGTGCCTGTTCACCGAGGGCTTGTAGGTCTTGACCTTTGAGTGTCCCTGGATGATGAGGTACATTGGGCCCCGGATCGGCTTCGCAGGTTGCTTATAGTGCGAGAATATCGGATCGGTCGTCAGGCTGGAGGCCGTGGTCGTCGGGGCCGCCGGTGTCGAGGTGCGAGTCACCCGGTTAATATCGTTGTTTAGCAGATGGGCCAACGGCGATTGATTCTTTATGTAATCCGTGACCAGGTCGAGACTCGAGGTCGCAGTTTCCGGTTGTGAAACCGAAGATGCCGCCGTCGGTAGGAACGGAACTTGAGGAGGAGCCGCCGCGCCGTTCACCGACTGCATCGAGTTCATTTGCAGGTTCGGAGGACTCTTCACTCGAAACGATTCCGAATCCGTGACGCCCGTCATCCCAACTTCTGGACCAGGAGTCGAATGCATCGTAGGACTGCTGTGCTGCATCCCCGGAACAACCTGATGGTGATGCTGATGCTCGTTGAACATTTTCTGAGGCGGCATCGACGGCAAGCTTCCAGGAGGACGCCTCATACCGTTTCCCATCTGTCCAGGCATCATCGCGTGACCTGAACCTTGACTTAGATGGATCAGGGGCTGGGCATTAGGCCCCGGAAATACCGATCTTACTGGAACCTGGTTGATCTGATTGATCTGGTGGGCGTGAGCCATCTGGTTCATTTGGTTCATTTGCATCATCTGATTCATCTGGTTCATCGGATTCATTTGACTCATCGGGTTCATCTGGTTTACCTGGCTCATATGGACTGGATGGTAGTTCATGTGGTTCATTTGAGGAATGGGAGCCGGTGGATTAGTGATGGCGTTTGGCTGGGAAAGCGGTTTCGAGATTTGGATATTCTGCTCGGCCTGGGTTGCTGGGAGACTGTCGAGTCGTCGATCGTCGTAAGTGACGTTGGTGGATTCAGTGTTGGATTCCAGATGAGTAACGTTCGCTATTTCCACGTAGTTGGTCGGCATGATAACAGAGACAGGTTCCTTCCGCTTTGAACCTTCGAATCCAGGGTCGACCGGACCGGCATTGGCAACGACGATGTGCATCTGCGCATCCGAGTCAGTGGACGATGGTTTGCCGACCACGATGTTACCGGAGTCGTTGTCGTCGGTTGATAACATCGACGACTGAACTAGGTTCCCGGATGAAGCAGGAGTTTGAACAAGAGAGTTTTCCTGCGGCGGCGACCCCTTTTTCCCTACCACCACCTCTTCGTTCTCAGAATTCTCACCGTCCACGATAATGTTCGCGTTCTGACCAATGACCACGTCATGGTTCGACGAACCAGCCGCCTGGTGATCACCACTTGTGTCAAACTGTTCCTGAGCGTTAAACGGCGTCTGCCAAGTGACCTGATTGACCTCTGAAGAGGGACCACCGTTGGCCAACCACCCTCCTGATATCGTCTGCGTAGAATGATAGACAAGATTGGACTTCTCAAATGACACCGAGGGCGTCGTTACCGACTGGAACTTCTCCCTGGTCGTCTGAACAGGCGGGGTGTAGACGCTGTTCAGCCCCTCGATCTGCGACAACTGGTGCTTCGGGGGAGGCCTAGACGAAGACTGCACCGATCTCGGCGGAGGATGTGGCTGCGAGAAGGAGTTCATATGGGGACTGTTGTAGCTGAGTCGTTCATCCTGAATCGGACCCTCTTCCGTCTGCGTACTGAACTGCTGGTTCTGATCAGCGTAAGAAGCCATCTTCTCCTTCTGCGGTGTAAAGGTCGGCTGAGCGGCATCGATGGGCTTGGGAACCACCGGCGGAGGAAGCATCATGGTGTAGGGTTTGGGCTTCTGGTTGTAGAACGGACTGGGATAATAACTGGCCGGAACGTTTTGGATCCGATTGTGATTCCGATAGTCACCCATGCCATTTCTGAAGTTCGTATTCCGCAGTATCTTCGGTGGCTCTGCCCCTGTACTTCCCGTAAAATCGTTGCGGTGTAAAATATGCTCGTTTCTGTACTGCTGATCCGGGCTTTTGGTGAACTTCGGCCCGTCAACGAACTTCAGGAACTGTTCCGGGATCTTGGGGCTCGTCTTCTTCGCCGTTACCCCGAGGACCAGGATATCCCTCTTTGCCGAGGGTTCCGTGGTGTGCGAGTCCAACCAGTACTGGACCCGGTCCAGGACAGGGGGCACGTAGTCGAAGGTGGGGTCGTTCTTCAGAGGATCACCCCGACCCAATGGCGTCCACTCGTCGTAGTCCATCCGCGGTGAAAATACCCGGGAGCGACTCTCGTTTGTGCCTAGAATGAGAATGTGAGGGGAAAATTAAAGTCACGCGGTAGATGCTGCGTCGGTAATCAACGGCGATAACAGTACATAATAACCAATTACTATACAGTCGGTTGATTTAATCCTAACTATATATTATAATACGCCAGTTCTTAATCTTCGACACAAGTGCGGACGGTAGATTATTACCGCGGGTGAAGAATCGAAGGGAATATGAGAAATGACGTTTGACAGATTCGATTCGAAAGTCAGCGCGGGTTTCGTTTAACGGGCAGCCATTCTGTTTCGAACTCCACGGAACCGGCTCAACTTCCCTGCGACGCGTAACTTCAATTTCACTCAAACTACAATCGATCATGCATTCCGCTTCCACTCAACGAAACCCGGTTCGTGCAGGTGTCGGAAATATTACGGAACCTGGAATATGGTTGTCCAAAAAGATGTCTGCAACTTGCAGAATAATGCTGTTCAGCAGCTTTTTCTTAATCTTGCGAAGTACAGAAAGTTACAAATTTGGTTCCATCGTTCCAAAAGTTCTCTTTTCACTCAATGGGAACCCGCGATTCTGTTATTAGCATTTCTTTACTTTTTTCTGCATTGTCGAGACTATCGAAACGTCCAGTCTGACGTCGAGAAACGTTGGACGCTCGTTGTAACCAGTTTCTGGATGCAGTGCAGTGCACTTTGCGCGACATAATGGAAGGGAGGCGCCAGCGCCGGGTATGGTCGACAATCGACACATGATGCAAGTTACGACTTCGAAGCGCACGTATAAAGAGAGACATGGACGGAATGAGCTATGCGCAGCCGTATATCCAATCTCTCACTTTACATAATGTTTGCGCAGTGCACACGCACGTACACACACACTTCAAGATCGGTCGTAAGTGCGTCTCTAGTGGGCTGCTGTGTCCACTGCTCAATCGAGAGGAGCAATCAGGGTTAAGAACACTCGACGAGATTCACAGTGTCCAGTCAGTCGCATGATACAGGCCCTTCGAGGCTCTTCCATTTTCGCGTAGGCAGCTAGGCTGATGGGGTCATAACCCGGTTTTTTTATCTCTCGAAAGGTAATTCCTGAGAGTCGTTATTATACGCGATAGCGATAAAACTGGGGGTTTTATAGGAAGTCACGTGAAATCCGTTCTCTTTGACATTTTCATACGTATCTCAAACTGCCACCCTACCCTTTTATTCTGGCTGATGAATTGACGTTCCTCTCGTAGTTACTCAGACAGAAGATGAACGTAAGTTGATAACCGAGTTGAGGGACTTCGGAGTTTGATTAAACAAAGTGTACAAGTAACTTATACGTTTTACGAATGTGCTGGAATTTATGATTCGAGATTGAATTATACATTACTCAAACAGAAACGAATAAATTTGCTCACGCGTTGAATTCACGTGCCGTTTCCCGGACGGAGATAAATTCTTTACGAGATAAAGTCTGGTGCTAAACTTGGTCACATTGGCAGCAGCTGATTCAATATTTACCGAACCACCTACATGTTTCCTATACCCACCCATGAGTCGTATATTTACCTACCTTATGGAAGGCAAGACCGAACTCAAGCCGACTGCTTTCCTGCGAAACTTTAAATTGAATTCGGGAAAACTGGTGAACCGGAATTAGATTATGCAGGCCGTGAAACAAATTTCATCCGAAGCTATCGGTCGCGAAATTGGTTACTCCGAGAAGTTCATTAAGCAGAGTGCGCAAGTTTGAAGTATCTGCTCACAACGATTCTCATCGGTCAATTGAATATAACCGACTTTCCAAACTTCGTTTTGTATGATCGAAGACCCCAGCGTGGGAAATTTTTCGCCGATTCTTTCGCAGGTATTAATGTTATTAACAATCAATGATACTCGAGTAATTACGCTGCGAATTCGACAGGTTACAAAGCACGGACAATATCTCAAAAAAGAAATTAGATAATGTATCTAATGAGACAATGCTAGGCTTACGTTAATTACACTGGAACATCAAATTGAGAAGAAGACAGACGTAACGTCGAAGAAATCTCTCCGTTTAATGCAATTCAGTTTGTTAAGTGTGCGGCAGAATTAATTAACTGATCTGTGCCTCGATTATATCACGTAAAATATAGCAAAGCAGCGATTCTCCTTGCCTAACCATTATAGCCTACTTTACGATTTAGAATTTAAAAATAATTCCTAATTTCGTTTCGTCGTCGTTCGAATTTTAATTAACGCTTTTACAATCTGGCTGTGTGTAGCACTCCTTCGGCCTGAGTCGATTTCCTGCATCTAATATGGCACTTCATTCGCTCTAAAAAATTTCATTCAAGGAATGGCTCGACTGTTTTCCCATCGCTTCGCGCCGCACACCGGATTGATGACCTGATACGGCATCGAGCTTAGTGAAACTTTTTCCGTTTTCTATTCTCCCGTTTTGTTATACTGCCGATCGTTAAGAGACCGTGTATAGAATCGATTATACGGGAAAGACACATCGGTCAGTTAAACTTGGAAAATGAGGAAAAATAAATCGACGAAAAACGGAACTCAAATGGAAGGTGAATAAACAGTGGCGCAAAAAAATAGAATTCAAGATTTTTTAAACACGTTTTACGGACGCGAAAATGGAGGCGAAACCCGGACGAGAATCGCGGATTAAAAACTAAATTGAGGAATACAAAGGCGGTTCGGGGGAGAAAAATTGGACGAAAACGTGACCGAGGCATCATTTGAATCTTGATTATTTTCGATTGTAATTATATTTCCACTGAACGCGAGCGTATCGATTTTACGCCTGTATAGCTCTTCACCTGCAATGGTGATGGCGATGGTGATGGCAGGTCAGTAGGTCATGTTTCTCGCACGTGCATGTACATGTTTCTATCGAAGTATTGGTGCGAGACGCGAACACCTTACGTACACGCGACTCGCTATATATCCACGTAAAAATGCTCATGCGGCTTCACCTCCAATTTGTCTGTGCTAAGAAGTACAACTTCCGCAAAGTAATAAGTTAAGCCTCGACTTTGACAACTTGGGAAAATACGGCTCGGTCACTTATCGCGATAACTTTCTTTGAGCCATATTTTTTTACTGTTGTTGTTAAGTTGGATTAGAAATGATCCGGCATGTTTGAAACTTTTTTTTGTATAAATATTGTTGGAGCAGAACGATACGAAAATAATCCTCATCCAAAATTATCTGATTTTTACGTGACGAGAGAAGCTTTCTTTTATTATTTTTAAAATAATATTTAGAATTAAAATAACTTTACTAAAAAATTTTGTCTTTAAATCTCTTCCCATTCATACGACAGAAATTTATATTCTGAACGTTTGGAGTTGATTAAAATCGAAAACAGACAAACGATTAGTGAGGAAATTTACAACGATGTTTTCATTTCCTGTGTAAAGAATAATAATTTTAAAATAACTATCATCAATTTCTAATAACAAATAAACTGAAATTACTTTTAGACGTGACTTAAGTCCTTACTTTAATCCCGTAGTTTCGTCCTCAAATAAATAAAAATTTAAACATGAATGAAAATTATGAACAAAAAGAGCGATGAAAAAATGACGAAGAACTGCCTTTTTATCAAATAAGATTATATACTACACAGTGACTTGTAAAGGAGGGATAAAATCTCGTAGCGTGGGGTGAAAAAAAGGATAAAAAATAAATTCTCCCTGCACAACTCGAATAAAAAGTCACCCTGAAAATATGCGACGAGTACCTGTAATATCCTTGCGGACTCTTGAACCTGTTTGACCTCCTGCTCTAGCTCTGCTGCTCGCCGACTTTTTAATTTTAATTATAGGCCTCACTCGCTCGCTCGCTCACTCACTCACGGTGATCCTTTCCATCGTTGTAGGTAGGTAGGTGGGTAGGTATAACGTGAATTGAACAGTGACTACGAAGCGCCTTAATCACAAGCGCACGAAGTAATTTGGGCCCTTTAAAGTTAAGAAGACCCAACGATCGCCGACCGACGCGACGGCCACGTTTCAAGTCGTTTCCTCGTCCGAAATAATCCGCGTTTCTCGTTTTCGCCAATCCTCGAAGCCATCTTTGGTAAGTATAATGAGATGCTCGAATTTTTCACTCTACGCGCATATGGCGCAATTAGCGGTCAGCAGCTGGCTGATTGATTCACACACGTGTCAACATCTAATTAGAAATTATTCATTCGCCTGCAAGCGTTAACATTATGCATAGATTTATACTATTGCCATTTTTTAGCAAAAGTGTAGGCACAGGAATATATATATATATATATAATATACTTTTACACGTGTCTTACACCGGTTGTAATTTTGATTTTATCTCTTCATTATTCTCGCATATATTTATTTGCAAGGATAAAAAATGGCATGATTAAATCAACCTGTGCATTTCTATCTAAAAAAAAAAAAAATAAATAAAGTCAACCTCAGGTGTGAATAATTTATATTGAAAGAAGAATTTTCGAAATGTTTACGTGATAAAAACGCAGTGGTAAAAATATCGTAAAAATTGTGCATCAGGTTTGTAAATGAGATGAAACGGATGTAAAAAAAAGAGCAAGAAAAACTTCAGCCAAAGTTACTTAAAATTTAGTTGAAAATCATTCGATAGGTATAGCGAGTCCAACATGAATGTGTGGTAGACGTCTCATCACGAGTAAAAGCTTGACGAAGTAATTGATCGGCTCAAGAGATATAAGAAGAACAAATTGCGACCGAATGAAATCCCACGTTCCATTTACGTTTTTCTAAGTATATCTAATCTCTTTCTTCGGCCTGTTCAAGATTGGAAAATCATTGAAAAAGAACAAGAACAAAAGATACTGAAATGAAAAAGAAACCACAGATGGAATAAATGTCTCTACAGACGTAAGTTTCTCCTTCATTTTCGCCTCGCCTTTTTTCTCCTATATATCTCGTCATTTTCTTTCTTACAATTTTCTTTTCCACCGTCAGACACCGAAGAGCTCGTCGGCTTTAAGACCCCGCGTAATTGCGCCCTCCGCTTCCGCTTCTGCCTCTACATCTCGTCATGATGAGACCAAGAAAAGGAAAGGAAAAAAAGAAATTGAAAAAAAAAACCTCAGGAGCAAAAGAGACGAAATAAAAATACAAAAAACAAAACTTGGGTGAATGCGCGCGCGTACTTTGAACCACCCAATTCTAACGACTAACACGAATCGCGTGATTGATCTGTCTGAGTTGATTGAAACATCGGCGATACGTCTTGTAAGAGTTATATGTATACATATTATATATATATATACGCACATGTATATACAATATTATAAGCATATAGGTATATAGAAGGCAGGTTACACGCTCTGCATGGAATTGCCCCTGATGACTGCGTGACGACGGCATTAATAAAAATAACAATAATAACAGTAATCACAATCACGATATAATTGCAATAATGATAGGGAAAAAAAAAAAAAAAAAAAATGAAAGAAAACGGTAGTAATAGAAATGATAGCATATACGTACGAGCATCAGCGGGATATTATAACAGTAATCGATACAGAGGAATGAATGATCATGGGAATTCGTTGTAACCATAATTATATTCCACGCATTTCTACTCATGACGAACACAGACAATCGTTTTTTCGTCTTCTTCTTCTTTTTATTTATTTTTTTCATTCAAATCCTCACAATAGAAAGAAAGTTAATCAACGTTTCAATGATTATCAGGTTGTTTCGTACCGCCGTCTTGATGATAATTAATTCTCGGAACGTAGGACGAAAAAATAGATAGCCAATAGTGTGCGAAACAATTTGTTGTTCCACGACAAGTGCGAAACTGATAGAAAGTGAAATTATAGTGTCTGTGTAAAAAAATCTTGCATTCAAAATAGGTACTATTTACCATAGATTGAGATTGAAGAGGGTGGCTGTAATTATATGCTCGTATATAGACATACCTTTATACATATATATGTAGAAGCAGAATATTATAATAATTAGTCAGTTACTTGGACAAATTGAGACGTGGCCTATGATTTGTTCGTCCAGTTACAGCTATTTCAAAAGAGAAAGGATTCGACGGAAAGACTGATATTGTTGATTTCTTTAATTTTTTGCTACCATTTAATCAGAGATATTAATTTTCTGTTTTCACTCGGTGAGTTGAATCTTGTATCTTAAACTTCAAAATAACGTCTCTCATAAAAAATATAAAAAACAAACAAACAAACAATCGAATACAAAAATTAAAGCACTGCTCTAGAGGATAAAATATAAGTTGTTTATCAAATTCCCAGAATTTAATAATATCGAACGAGAATAATGGACCAAAAAGAGTGATTTTTGAAGCAACTTTTACAAATAAGTATTTCTCGCCAGCTTGCACTAATTTTTATCAACGAGAAGAATCACGTGACATTTGAGTTACTATTACAAAACGCGGTGATAAATAAATCTATGCATTGAATACAACGGAAATTTGAATTCAGCTGTATAAGACTTGCTTGTTTGTTCAGGATGAAAATTAAACCGGATAATTTTTTTCGCAATATTGAAAATAATACACGATTGAAATTTTTTTTTCTTCAAAAATTACTTCGATTTTCAAATTTTCAAGTTGAAAATTACTAAACAGTGCCAAGTCTTACACAATTCGGGATATTAACAATATTTTCTCTCAACACGTGGCGCACTATCCAATATCAAAAAATGAGCAGCAATTTCACGCTCCATATTTCTGTTACAGTGGAGTGAAAATCGCACTCTTATCACGGAATTTCATCTGCCCAACTTTTCCTTCCAAAGAAAGTGACATTACCGGTTTTATTTTCGACGGGTCCAGTCATTTCGATCTGGCAGTTAACGCTGCAGCTCAATATCGAAGCCAGGAGAAGCAGCGATCCTGTCAGATTTGCAGTTCGTGGTTTCAGCATCGTCTGTAACAAAAAACGAGAGAAAAAAACAAATTAACACCGATCATTACCGAAACGAATAACACCTCTTATTGCACGTATTTCTCGTCATTATCATCACTCACGTTTTTATTTTATATTAATATGTTGTTTTTTTTTCTTCTTCTTACAAGTGAAACGAAGCAAGGATTACATGAACTAGCAGAGAGGAAGGCAAGCCCCGGCCGATCGTAATTGCAGTATTTTGATACGGCAACATCCGTTGGGTCATTCGCCAATTTCGGATCCTTGATCTTTGATCCATGGAATTATATAGCCACGGAATTTTTTACACGTCGAATCAGCAATGCGATAATTACATTCCCGCGGTTCAAATTCATCGCTTCCGCAGAATCTCTGCGCTCCTGCAATATTATTATACATTTAAGGCCCTGAAAAAATTATGCTGAAAACTTATGTCGCCCTTTGTTATACGGTTTCATCAAATTAGGTTACGTAAGGCTGCGTATTGATCTTGGCCCTAAATAGAACTATGAACTCATGGAATTTTCATAACAGTTGGCTAACTTTCGACTCCCGGACAGAACTATTATTATTCAATTTCATTGTTCGTCTGTCAAATTCCGTCATAGGTATATCATTTAACGATATTGATCTTTTTCTCGAATTGATATCGACCGTCAAAAGCTTCCCACGATGTTTGGAATTTGGTGGAAGAATCTACGTTCGATTAAATTACTCATTGACAAAAAAAAAATCACTATCTTTAATCTAGGAAAAAGTTATGAAATCGAAGCGAACTCTTCTTATCGAAGGATTTCTGATTCGCTTTTATTTTAGTTATATAGAACAAAGTTTAACAGAAGTCGGTTTGTCTCGATCCAAGATCACTTTCTCAGCTAAATTCAAGTCCGCTTTCCTTTTCCCTTGCAAAGTTTCTCGTTTATCTTACTTTATTTTCTCTCTTTCTCCTTGTTGCGGCGGAACTTCAACCCAGAAAATGTTTAACAGAAAACCAAACGATGAGTATGATTCGGAGGATCGATTTATCGCAAAATGTTTGGATAAAAATAAAATTATGTCTGTGGTATAATTTTCAGAGTTAAAGGTCCATCCATACGCTTGATATTTTTTACTATTGAACGTTAACTTTGTAACATTACGTGTGTGATTCTGTCTCAAGTTTTTGCAAGAATGTTGTAAATGTTTTTCTCAAAATTTCAAAGGATTTTCCGGAGTCAATGTGCAACTATGAAAGAAAATTATAACCTCTTATTCAATCGGTTGAAATGAGGATTATCGAATTACAACGATTGAATTTGCAGTTTCTTGAGTTATAACTGGAGTTGAGATAATTTCGTTTACAAATAGAGTCAACTCTGACAAATGGGAGAAATTGGGCAGACGCGAAAACGTTATTTGTACTTAATGGTTTTACAGAAAATTCCGTTAGTTGTAATATTATTCTGATGAATGTCGATAGCCAGCGTAAAAAGAAAGAAAACACGAGATCACGTGCAAAAATATTAAGGTGAACGGGATAAATACAATTATGGAGGAATTCAAAACCAATCGAAAGAAATAAAGTGGCTCGAGCTCGATATTGCGATCAACAAGATGAAGTTCGTAGAGATGAAGAAAAAACCGCGATGCAAAGTGAATAAGTAAAACAATATAACTTGCGGGGTGAAAAAAGGCGAAAGTTGAGAGTTCTCAACACTGTGCAAAAATTTATCTCGGTATATTGACGTTCCGAATAGAATCTGACACGTTCGATCAAGCTTATTAAAATACTCGAGCCCCTACTTTTTACTGTCAGAGACTCTTCGACAGTTTCCAATTTACATTCAACTTGAAGAATAGTATAAAAAAAATTCAACGATATTTCACCGGCAGTGTGGCTCGTAGGTTATGCGCAATATAACGAGACGCCATGTTCTCATTAATTATTTCCCTATGCATTCCGCACCCTGCCACTCCAACAAACACTGTCGATACGTTTCCGCGAATTTCCCGCCCCAAAATATCGCAAAAACGGTCTCTAAAGTATCGAGGTGAAGATGCGAGTCAGCCATTTTGGAACCGCGATGAACACATCAGCCTCGACTAGTCACTTTTCAGCGTGATCAATCCTCTTAGAAATATCAGACCGGAATATGCATATGTGGATAAAACGTATGTTTAGTTTGGTGTAAATCTATAATTTGCACAAGATGATAATATCTTTCACTCGACCAGATGCGAAACTGCCGGCACACACGCCTGAATCTTATACCAACTCGAGTGTGCCTATGTGTGTGTACCTATTCATAATAGTCGAGAAAGTCATTGCCACCGCGTCTCTTCTGTAGAGATCGAAGTCCGCGTGTATCTACAAACAAAATTTATGATTCAGCAACTGGATATTCGAAACGGGCGTTCACCCGTTGATCGGCGCGTGTTAATAGACCTCGACACCGGGTACTCAGTCCCCTTAATCCCGTTTCGCACGGTCAACTTGGCGGTCTAGGAGAGAGATGGGGGGGAAAAATGAACGAAAAAAGTCAGGAATAGCTAAAAAGAGATAGATAGGAGGAGTCCTCGGGACGGTCCAGCAGTAAGAGTGAAGCCCGATGGGAGATGATGCTTCGTGCTGATGCTTCGAGACGAACTCGACTGCAATCTTTCGAATCGGAGGCTGCGTACCTCCTCCCCGTCCCCCGTTGATCCCCCTCGATTACGGTGAAAGTACCATCATACCAGGTATGTGAATTTGCATATTTTACACGTGTCCCGCGATGGAATATTTGCCAACGATATCTTACGTATCTGTAGAATTTCCGGTGCTGTTTCGTGTCGAAAATTTGATACGGATTTTACCAATTGTTGCATTGATTATGGTGTAGCGAAATACTCATGGGAACTGTTGTATATTATAATGTCTCGAAAGACTTGAAGTAATCGGGAAAATCTTTGATGTTGATGACGTCATATTTGATGATGAAATATTTTAACCAGTTATTATCGATCTGATCGAGCAAATCCACACCATCAGTAAAAATCGGGGGCTTAAACATCTCGTTAATTTTTGTATAATGCACCAAATTTCAAGGTTTTAAGATCTACAGAAATTTCAAGCCGAAGAATTTTTAATTTTCACATTTTCCGGAAAGCGGGTTTCCAGAAAGCAATCCAGAAAGCTTTTACTCGGTTATCATAGCTTTACCTTTCGCAGAAGTTTAGAAGGAATGTGAAAACAATTTCAATCAAGTTCAAACATATTTCACATATTCAATCGTGTTACGTTTTTTGAATCATATTCTGCAGTATTCAAGAATCTCATTGCATTACCTCGGATTTCAAATGATTTCAAATTATTTCCATGATTTCTTAATTATGACATATTTTGAAGGTTTTAAAGTGTTTCTGAGAATATATTTTTAGTGTTTCAAAAAAATTTCACCAATTTTGACATTTGTTGTTAGAAAAATCTTTCAAGTATGAACCACGATTGCCAACGAGTCCCTGATTGTTTGACACTCATGCAGCAATCGTTGAACAAGAGTAACGATAGCGATGCATTACGAAACGAACTAAAGTTTTTCATATATGACGCTTAAGCTGCGAAATTGTGATCTTATTTTCAATAAATTGTTGCATTAACTTGAACCTTGCAAAGTAAAAAAAAAAAGAAAATGGTGCAATAAAAAATGGACAGATGCATAGCAAAACAGCAAATCAAAATTATGTAAAATCAAAAATTTCAACTAATTAACGGTGCTTATTTTTCCAACCCTGTTTGCTTTACTTTCAAGCAGTTGCAAAGTCACTTCAAATCCCACCAAAGGGATTGGAGTGATAATTCCGCGATCGGAACGCAAGGATCTTGCGAATCGCTACACGCGTGGGGTCCGTAATTGCGACGAACGTCAAGAAGGCACCGTCGCAATGACGTACAATTAATAATTAATAAGGGATCCAGATTCCGGAGTACCGGTATCAGAATGGAGGTTGACGTATGTGACACGTTGCCTGCATTGACCAATTAGTGCTGAGAAAGCCGATCGAGTGTTAACTTTTAATTGCTTTCAAGCTGTGAATGGCGCGCTGCAGCAGCGCATACTGCATAATATATAAAGTACGCGATACCCCGGGAGAGAATTAAGCTTCTCCGACGAGTTTCCTTCCAGTCTCTTACTCAGAAGGTATATCGTAGATTGAATCGGCTGATGAACGCAGCGGAATCTCGTTCTTCCCGCAGAGAATAGTGTAGCAGTATTAAAAATCCGATAACTCGTCGCACTGCACGAGCATTCTCGACATCCGGTGAAATTGTATTTCTTATCGGCCTGCATCCTATGCGATTCAAACACTGTTTTTTATCACCATAGATACACACCGCTTTCTATTCATTCATTATTCATCTTTTTTTTCTCATCACCCATTTTTTAACGCATATTCGAATAACTGTTGAACAACCGGAACGTTAATCGTTTGCTCAACATTAATATACGCAAGTCTCATTGGAAAATATAATGTTATTTAAAATTCTATAACAGCTAGCGCGATTTGAAAAATTTTATGGACACACTTTTGAAGTCGAGTTTTATTCAGAGTTTTATCGATTTTTAATCCACATGATCAGAATTGCAAAAATCATTAATTGAATTACAGTCTAGGATCGTGTTTCAAATCAATCGTCATAAAATTTATCTATTTTACTTTTTTATTCAGTCCTCAAAGCTGAGTAAAAATCGTATAATTAAAAAGTGAGAAATTTCCTTCTACACACTCGATTCCTGCGAATAAAATTGAAATAAATTAGTATAAAGCTACAGAACAAGTGTTGAATTCACAGAAATATCGGGACTGGGAATAAAAAGTGCATCTCCGATAATTGGCTGATGCATTTCTCCGATTTCCACCCCACTCGATGCATCTTCCTTGTCACCTCGTCCCCTTTACACCCTCTCCCCCCCCCCTCCCCCCTCACCCCCTTTGGTCTCGCATCACGCGCGTAGGCGTGAGAAGGCGTCCCAGAGGATGGTGGCGTGTCGGTTGTAGGAAGACGCAGCAGCGGCATCGACAAAGCCTTTCCTCCCACTTATCGCATGTATAGGTACCTTAACTTACTAGCCCCCGGGTCAGTTGAGCCTCTCGCCAGCTCGTGGCTGGCTGGTCCAGGCTGGCGATTGCGGCTGGGAACTGGAGGAAATCGGTGCCTCAAGCAGCGTCTACCGTTACCACGCACGCGCCTCGTTATGCAGCCTGTATGTGCCTTTATGTGCGTCATTTTGACTGGTGTTGGTGCCTAACCAACTCCGGGAACGTTGGATCCGTAAAACGATCGTCAACAATGGTAAAGCGTGCTTGAACAATCATTTTTGGCTGGTTAAATGACGGTTTTTTATTTTTTTCCGGGACTTGAGTTCCGTCGTTTCTCTTTCCTCGATCCATCTTCTTTCGACAAATTTTCACACGCTTTTTACGATTCATGAATTTAAATTTTGCCAAAAAATTTCATTCAGGCTACGTTCCGCCATCTTTTACCCTCCAAATTCGTATCATTTTTCCAACCTGTCAACTCTAGCATCGGGTTACAACGCATCTTTTCCAGAGTCACTAAAAAATTCGAGTTTTCAGTTTATTTCGACGATTCAACGATGCAAAAAGAATTCTCAAAGTCATCGAGAATACTGTAAAAATTACTGCGGGGGACAGAATTATCGTAAGAAAAGTAGAAAAAGAACAGTGAATATGTAAAAATCAAGAGGGCAAATTTTTAGGCATAGATAAATCGTCATAGAGTCTCTAAGTTGAGACGGTATTGGAATTAAAGGATAAAAAAAGAAAAAATTAAACTTAAGACGAATCGATTTTCAGATAGCCTGCATTTTTCTCTATTCATCTGACTATATGTATCGTAAACGCAGGAGCTTTCGAAGCTTTGACCGCAGCTAGAAGACAGAAAGTCTCGTTACGCGAATCGAATGGAATACAATAAGAGATGATTAGTACCGAATTCCTTCCTTAGCTCTGAACGATTGTCAAAATGAGAATCGCGGTACCTATTTAACGGAGAGAAAATAATGCTCTATCGGCGCGAAAAACGCCGGAGGGTTTTCTGCGGTAACGGTTGATCGTAATGCGCGCTTAAGCGATCATCGGCAGAAGCTCGAAAGCTACCCTCCGGGTCATGACTAGCTGACCTCGCAGGCTGCAATAGCTATTATTAATATCGGAGCTTTGATAAGCGAGATGATCAATTACGTCCCGGCACAGCAGGGACGTCGCGTTTATGCTGGCCTAATATGCAAATATGATCGTTGTACTCGTAAAGTCTCCTACCGATGGCATGGCGTATGGACATGAACAGGCATAGACGCATTCACGGACATAATGCGTCTAGTATATCCCATTCGTCTATATGTCAAGTATTGTACCACGGCATGGAAAGATCTTGGGTACATATCATCGTACAAGGCGTACATCTTCTTTTCGTTCGTTCCTTTACTTCTCGCAGAGCCGGATCTTATCTCGATTTGCACATTTGTTATGTCTGCACTCTGTAGGTATATCTATATGCAGATTATCTGGCCATATATATTTTTCATATTATACTCGGTGACAGGTGTTATTATATATACATATATACTCGACGAGAGAATCCTACACTCTGCATTGTATCGTTTTACATTCGAGAACTTGTCGTTTTTTCTTGTTTTTTTTTTTTTTTTTTTTTCGTTTCTATACAACCGATTTTGTAACATCTTCGTTTCGATGTAATTTTACGCTCGGTGTAACGGAATGATCATAATTTATTCGATGCACTGATTCATCGGAGAATCTAAAAAAGATCTGGGCTTCACTGTAGCATTGATTCTTGGTTAAAATTATACAAGTGTCCAGATAATACAAGCGTGCTGCTTAATTCGCGTGTAAGAAATATGTGAGAAAATTTTCAAGGCTCAGATGTACATCAGACATTGTCGCACCTCTATTGCCAAGAATTAATACGAGGCACTGGGCCGCATTTATCACCATGAGCTTTCTTTTTCGATCGTGTAGGCACGCCCTGATCCATCCGTACACAAAGGCACAACTAGCCTGTGTAATGAAAATACATCGAGGCGTTTCCGTACCGATGGACACAAGCATATCTACCTGTAGCCAGGCTCCTAATTTCACGTTTGCAGAATCAATTACCAAGTGTTTAGTCTCTGCGGGTGTGGCAAATGGATTTTTACGTCCATCTAGGTCGACACACGTTCGTATTCTCAATGTGCGGCTGAAAGACGGTAGACGGGGTACGGAAAATCGTAATCCCGTGTCACAAAGCTTATATTATCGCCATCTTTTTATATAATAATTACACTTAGCTGGTGGAATCGACAGATGTATTATCGAGGATCGTCAGACTTGTAAGAGAACACAAACGAGCTCGAATAACGAGAAGAAGAAGAAGAAGAAGAAGCTGCTGCTGCTGCCGTTCGACGTGAGATTTGCGACATTGAGAATGCGAAAACGGAACGTTTCACGTCAATATAACAAGCACGGGCCTTCGTGAATTAAGGCCAACGTTGTGCAGAAGGAGTCCAAACATTTTACATAATGGGCTTCTCCTCCGGAATTCAGACGCGGGTCACCGACAGTCCAGGGCTCAAGAAAATCTCTTTCTCTCTCTTTCTTCTTTTTCTGCCTTCGGGATTTCACTCGTATGATGAACAGGATTCAGGTAAAAAAAAAAAATTGATGTGCGAATCAACCTTCGAGACGTTTTAATTCTTTCAAAAAAATACGATTCACGAGATAAATTTTGATAAAATTTTTACTTTTCTTCGATCGCATGTTTTACTTCGAATTTTCAGCACCTCTTGTCGAAGGAAAAAAAATATGGACCATTATTTATTTATTTTTTTTTGTGTAAAAAAGTCTGATGTTTCCAAATTTTTGAATCCATTTTCGAGTGGATTGTCAACAACATCCGAAAAAAAGACTTTTTTCACAAGAAAAAAAACATTTTTTCAAGGTTCCGCAAACATAAAAAAAAATATTTTTATTTTTTCCTCAAGGACCCTAGATTTTAAGAATAAGATGACCAGGGAATCGGTTCTGAGCTTAATTTGTATAAAAATCTTACACATCTTGAAAAATCAACTGAACGCGATCTTCCACATAACTTTAGACGCTCACTTTTTCACAGAATCTTCTTTCAGCCTAAACAAACTTTTCAGGGAGTGACACTGCGGAAAATCGTGAATAATCTTTTTCTGAAATAACCGTATATAATCTGCCTCATCTGAAATGAAAAATAAAAATACGGTGGAAGAGTCGCTGCGATCACGCTGACTTGGAGAGGCTCGCTAAGTTATCGAAGGTGCTTTTGATCACTGTATAAGTGCAATGATTTCCGGTATCTCGATCTGCACGTCTGGCAGTCGGACCTGCGCGACTCGGGCGAGACAGCGTGGCTCCAGAAGCGTGATTCGTTGCCGGTTTCACTTTGTCTCCCTCCGCGTCTCATCTCGGCTGATGCTGGAGGCGTTCTCCGGACGTCCATCAGCAGCTGCCTTTGGCTGGACGGCCATCAGATAGATTCACCGGCATGCATACCTGCCGTCGCGTCGTATTATTATACCTATAGATGCCGCCGCTGCTTCCGGCATTGCGATACCAGCTGGCTTTACGCGGAACCCGCTCAGAACTTACCGCAGAAAATTAGTGCGGCTGAAGAGCGGAATTCCACAGACTGCCATGCGGTTCACCGCGTTCCTGCGGAGTTCATAACGTGTATCGGAAACTCGGAAGACCCTTGAAA
Organism: Diprion similis; assembly: GCF_021155765.1. NCBI lineage: Eukaryota > Metazoa > Arthropoda > Insecta > Hymenoptera > Diprionidae > Diprion > Diprion similis. Next base: position 22,558,340 of record NC_060110.1, on the reverse strand, counting down.
CTTCACTCATACTCATCTCCCGCAGCTGGATTTTCGAGGGTGTAAGCCTGGGACGGAATTCAGTTTCTCCTTTTTTCGGAATTGGGATTCTGATGGTTTTAATGATCCCTAATTTACGGAACTGTAAGCTCTTTAATAGCACGGTTGGTTGAACTGAATTTTTCTTCTCAGACAATAGCCGTTTGTTCTTAGTTTCGCACGCTGCATGCATTAGGCTACTTAATCCAATTGAAATCGCATGATATTTCCCAGAGCAATCTGTATAGTTTCAAGGATTTAAACGAAATTCACAGAATTATGAAAAAGGTTTTTTTTATCTTCTAGCTACTTTAGCTGGAATTTGGTTAAACCAAGTTCTCACGTCTATATATGTAGCTTCAAATTTTCGTTTATCTTATGATAAAAAAAAAACAGATTAAACGTACAAAAATTAGTTTTTCTGTATGGTAAAAAATTTCAAACACAATCAATGAAGGTAATTTTTTGAAGCTTTGATACCGATTTGAATTCGTGTCGCAGTAAAAACTAACGATTTTAACGAGCACCTGTCAAACAATTTACCAAAACTGTTATTGAAATCTTCTATCTAATGCACTTAAGTACCTTCTATCGATCAAGCTTATGATCTAATTGTAAGACTCTCCAATGACTGCACAAATTCACGAAGAATAATGAAACTTGTTATAAACTATCCAAGAGCACAAAATGGCAAACATGAGATCAAATATTCAACTAACGAACATTAACCAATTACTACAGCCCTCAAAACAAGCAAGAACTTGAGTTTTGCGATCAAACCTGATCCGTCATGAAGCTTCACTCACACATAAGGAACGCTCGTGTGAAAATACGTTCACCTGGACTCAGCAGCGACTTGAAACGGCTCTCCACGCCATGCGATTGCCTCATTTGGGTCTCGTCGAGTTGTTATGAGGTTTGAATAATTGACTCAACAGTATCAGTTTTTCGCTCGATTTAGTCTAGTTTCGGGAAGGCGAAGCGATCGGTAGCATCGGTTCACCGGCTTAATGCTGGATCAGAAGTCTGGAGTCATTCTCCGCCCTGGCAGGCCGATCGACGAATCGATCGATCATCGAGGGAACCGAATTACGGAGCAGAGGACCCGGTGACGTTGCAGGAAAAGGCCGAGGAACGATTAGCGAAAAGCGATTTCGGAATCTGGCCACGTTTTGCACAGCCCCAAACCTTACCGGCGTCTAATCTAACCCGAACTAACCGCAACTTGTCGGTACAAATTGGCTCCGGAACGCACAACAACCAAAAGTTCTTACAGCTATGGTCCATTCGCCGCTTAGCCGTGGCGGAATTTTGTGCCGGGTAAATTCGATCAGACCGCAGATGCGCGTGTTAATGACTTTGAAAAGTGAGCTGAACGCTTCACCGCATGCTGCAGATCAGGTTATACAATGCACAAAATTCGCAAGACTGGTTGGAGAAACCGTCGGGTATATATTCAGGATCGATGGAAAGGGTGCAAGGGATCAAATCCAGAATAACTGGATAACTAGAAGGACGAAATATCGGATTTTCTAAAATCCGAAAACTAATTCCTCGATTTTTGAAATATGTAAATGTCAAATAATCATAGAAAGTCAAGATATAAAATTAGAAAAAAAATAAATAAATGCATAAATAATTAACGTGAATATGCAAAACCAAAACATCGATGATAGTTAACGTCCTACATTTGGCATCATTTTTGTTAACGTGAATTACTTCTAGTTCTAGCAGACTTTCGCTAGAACCAGAACGAAGAAGAGAAATGATATCCATGAGCTTACGGGTCTGTTAATTTTCCCTCTCTCATCGCCTTTCATACCGAATTTGGTCCACAATATATGCTGTGAAATAGTAGTTTCATGATCCTGTATAAATTTTACTTTGACAGTTTTAACCGATCCTTCAAAATTCAGAACTAACACTCTATAGCTCCACTTTAATCGATAGTGAAAATCAACAATAAATTTCGACTGGAATGTCATGATTGAATTACTTATAAGTAGCTAAAAATTTTCGGTTTTCAAGGACCGGTTAGAATATCCAGGAATCATTGGAGTTTCAAACTCTTTGATCAAGACATTGAATCAATATCCACCATTTTTTGTTCCATTCTAAATAAAAAACTGCAACTTCGAGAAAATCTTGAACGGCAAAGAATGGAAAAAATGCATGAAGAGATGTCTGGAGATTAGATACGGTACTCGAAGAAGTTGACGATGATAAGAAAGCGCACTTTCAACCCCTGAAGTAGACTGCCAGGATCGTTTGAGAAGCCTTCGATTGTCCCGACGACACCAAGGTTCCCGCATTCTCTGCCCTGAAGAAAAGTTTCCTCGATTGGTCAGCAGTATAATGGTAGTGTTGCCCTGCGGGGACTCCCTCCTCGGCGAATACCATCGTTGAAGAGTCTGCGTGGCGGTGAAGACGGGCAGAGGAGTGTGGGTACGGACGTAATGCCCCTGGGCCTGAATGCGTAATGCTTTTTAGCTAATATAGAACGCGGAGTCGAGGCTGCCGACCACCAAGAAGCGAACGAAGACATGGTTCCCGGGTGGAGAACTCATCGCCGTCGTACGTCTCACGACATGCGCTGTTGTTGGTGTTGGTGTTGGTAGGTATGGAAGGTAATGTAACGTCGAAAGAAAGCCAGCGCGATACAAAACTCGAGGGATCGAATTGTATTATAATTTTATGCACGCCTTATTGTTAGAGCGATTAGATTCGCACGCGAGTATAGCAACCGCTTGCACTGTATATTGTAGTTAGTATAAGCTGACGCGAGAGGCTGAGAGTCCATTTTTGTATACAGTCCAGGCGAATTGATCCAGGTGCTGTTAATTCGTGTCTGTGACCCGTCTCGGTATCGGCTGATCAAATTACGGCCGAATCCATCGCCACGTGCGATAAAACTTTGGGCGTGGCTTTGCCCATCTGTATTTAACCCGTGTACTCATCCCATATCATACTCGAGACTAATCGCTAGCCTCCAGCCCAATTATTTCTCTCCGTCATTAACCAATCGCTCTTCTAGACCAAAATACCGCTCCGCACCTTCCGCTTCTGATCAATGTCTATGTGCGTAGCTCATTCTGAAATATTGACCTATTGGGTCTTCGGACTTTGTTCTGTGATGAAAATTCTTCACTCCACTTTAGAAACAGACGAAAACCGAAAGGTGACTAACTTCTCGTATTGGAGAATCGTCGCAACTGATCAGTAAGTCTGTTGAGAAACTGCTTTTCGTTCATTTAAATCGTCTAAAAAAGTTTGCAGTTATGCATATAATCACTTGATCATTCGGTCACACCGATCACCGATCTTCATTGTCAATTTGAATGTCCTCAAGTCCTTGATTCAAGCTCCATTTAACCAATTCCTGTACATTGCAAGACCATTGGACAGGGTAAAAATTGTTCTCAATTCTTGATTCAGTGTCACGATAAGCCGTTAAAAGTGGCATCACGTGACCATAAAGGTTTGGGTAAGTTAAACCCATCGATCAAGTTTGTAACCCAACACAACTAAACATGATGCACCATATTTTGCTGTCGGTGTACCGAATCCAAAGTTATACGAATATAACTTGTCATTTTGGAAATTCGTAAAGGCAGTCAGGATCGTTCGTTCAGCCCGCAGGACTACTTCGCGGTCATGATTATTGCTCAACATCGGTAATAACGGATGCAAAGTACCTTTGAAGTAACGACGCAGTAACGAGAGGCGATTGTGCGGACGCGTAGAACAACATGAGCACATCCATCCATCCATCCATCTATCCATCCATCCACAAAAGCAGTCGGGTTCCTCTGACTACCGAGGCATTCGACGCATATCGCGCTTATAGTGATGGTTTGTGGTTGGGAATTTTTCTGGGTCCGCCTTGTGGTGCCGGTTCAGTCCTTTTCCATTCATGCGTCAATTTGCCTCGAGGCTGCTAGAAGGTTTAGTCGAGCCAATTGACCGCCGTCTCTGTCTCTCTCTCTCTCTCTCTTTTTCTCTCTTTTTCTCTCTCTTTCTTCTCCTTCCACCTTCATTCCCCCGTCACTCATCAAGGGCCTCGATGTAGTCGCGAGTCGACTTACCGTATAAACGAAAGAAAGATGCGCGCACGCGACGTTGGAGCTACTAGCTTCCGATTTGCCTGTGAAACGCGTTTAAGGATGAATCGACCGGGTCTTCTTAAGCAAATGTTCGGAACGGAGAAAAATGCTGTTCAAAAAGATGAAGGAAATAAAACGATACGAATTAATCTGAGCAAAACTCTGGTGCCTTCCATATTTGTAAGTCCAATGTTTCCAATGCTCGTTGACTTGATCCCGACAAATTATTCGAAAAATGTTCAATTTTACATCGTAAAAATGTAATTTGAGATAAACAGACCTATTTTCATTCCCACTGAAGATATCGGTTTGTAAAATACTTTTCAGTTAATCCTTGGCGATCTTTTTAGTCCCAAAAACATTACGTCTTATAAATAAAAACGAACACCAAATTTTCATTATTTCAAACGTTCGAATTGTAGAACCATTTTGTCGATTTGTCAAATTGCTGATATCAAATGTCTTTCGTTATCCGAGACTTCTGGGATTAATTTTCAATAACATGTGTAATATAAGGGATGCTTTTTATTCGCGTTCACTATCATTACCGCAAATTATAACATTGTTCGAGACGGTCAAAAAAATTTTCTTTTGTTTTTTCAATCTCAACTTTCTCTTCCATACCGTAGTTTAGATTTTCTGCACACGTTTTCCTTTCCCTCATACCGTTTAATTTATTATTTCATAAAAAAATACGTGAATTGTACTCTCGGAGGCAATTTCTGATCGCTTCAACGAAAATATTTCACCAACCAGATCAAATTTAGTGCCAAATATTTCTCGTTATGTCCCCTCTATTAATAACAGCCTTCAATTACGTACGATTTCGATACTTTCACGGAAAGTATAATAGGCTCGTAGATTTTGCTATCCTGGCGAGGTTCTATCGATCGTTTCCTTATTCCACCTAGAGCTTTGTTCTCCACGCCCCTCTCATTTCGCACTAATGTATTATTAATCCACGGACAGTAATATCCCTCCCTAATTCCCTAGTTGCTAGCTTCACTCCGTCGTCCACGAACGGTTCTGACAATAAATCCTTAGTCCACTTTATCAATAGTAAAAGTGTTGTGGTAACATGGAAGTTCAAGAGGAAACAGTACTCTAAAAGTGCTTTTAAAAAGCTATTGACCTCAAAATTTGTTCTCAATTTCATTTACGTTTTATATTTTTTCTTATCTCGTTATAAAAAAAAAAAAGGATAAATTTAAACTGCAACTTTGAACCTACAGTTATTGTTTAAATTTTCGATACTTCATCCTGTTACGGTTGTTTTTTTTCTTTCTTCTTCGTTTTTTCTCTTAGGAAAGAATTTTACACATGCATTATACGATTTCAACTCGTGCCTCGTACAAGAAGTTATATATATGTATATATGTGTGCGTATGTGTACAATAATGTTTACTGTATGTATAATATTAATTTAGCTCGCAGTGTAGAATCAGGTTTTAAATTCTATTTTCGTATTTCGTTTTTTCCAGCTCCGCTTAGTTTTTATTTTTACTCTTTTAAACTTCTTCTTTTTTGCTAATTCCCGTCGTCGTGGTGTTCCCGGTTTATATACACATATATAGATATAAATATAAATATACAGATACAGGCCTATAGGTACGTGAAAAGTGGAATATTCAATCATTTCCGTTCTCGAGCGGGCGATGATAATATTCGGGTGATTTTTATTGCCATACCGCGACCGTTTCAACCATGAACAGCTCAAGATTATACACTCGTGATCGGTGAGATGCTCGTGGCAGATACATACCTATACATATATCTACAGAACTTTATAGTACGTTAGAAAGTTTCGACGACGAGTTTTTATTCCTAGACAGATATATAGTTTGCTTGCCAGGCTAGTAGTTTCCCGAACGATTCGAACACTTTGTTGTACACCGCGATCGAATCTATATCGCGTTCGCGTTCTGGGTTTTCATACAATCGTACCTTATACCGAATTATAAGAGGTACGATTGTAATTGATTTTTAATTATTTCACTCGATGATACGTATTTTTATAGAAAAACTTGTTCAATTCCTTCTCAAGACACAGAACTTATATAAAAGAGAACCAAACTTTGTAGCAAGATTATTTTATTTATTTATTTTTTTATCGTCTAGTTTAAAATTCGTTTATTTCTTCAATGATATCGAATTAAATATTCGTTAACAACGTAGCTCCAACATAAGCATGAAGAAACTATTGCAGCTGCTTCGAATACTTTCCTAGTATAAACTAGTAAATTTTTTGCTATCTATTCGATCGTAATTATAATGATAAGTATAAAACGCGATTTCATTTCTACGTATGAATATCGTAACGTAATTAAGTCACATTAGGGATTGCGGTTCAAAAAGAGGGTCGACGTTTACAATTCGTGAGTGATAATTAAAAGAAGCGAAGAGAAAAAAAAACAACAATAAAAATAAATCAAATAACCGCTAGAAATTAGATTAGCGTAGTAAGTCTGTATCCTACGAACTTGAACATACGTATAGATTAGTATATATATATATATAAGTACGTTTATGTATGCATGTATGTACGTTTCTATACGTACGTGTATATATGTATATATATATGTAGAGAGGTACAGGTACACGAACCTCTCGATCGCGATAGGCAATTTGGTACAGTGGAACCAAAGTGGAGTAAGTTACGTAGGTATTAAATCGAGCCAAGGCACACGTTAATTGCTCATCTCGAAATAAGACAGGAATAAATAAAAAAGAAACAACTAAGAGAAAAAGAAAGATGGACGCCGGGGGAGGAGGGGGGGAGGACGATAGATAGACACACCGCAGTGACTGAAAAGGAGAAAAGAAATAGAAATAGAAAAATAGTCGCGGGTAAAAACTGCCGGCAAGAGTTAAAGGCATCAGAAATGGGGGGACCCACTGCTGCTTTGTGCCAAGAAGTGGCTGGCAAATAGATAATATTTACACTTTCTTCTCACGGTATAGAATCTCGTGACGGCAGATGTAGCAGCTGAGTGCTTCATCCCAACTTCGGCAGTAGCTTTGGTTTCAAAATGCCTGTAAAGTGGGTATATACGTATGAAAAGGATATTTCTTGTTACACGTTGTTTCGTGGTTCGATCTCGGTCTAACAATAAAGTAAACTTTGATTGCCTTTTACTTTTAAGATAATTGTGATTACAATTATTCGTTGATAAGGTTGGTGCTTGTAGGGTAAAAAATTATTTTTTCACAACGCGCGATGTTCAAGGTTCAAACGATCGTTCCGTTTTCACAAATCCTTCCTTACTCGACGTTCGAATAGATGCCGTAATTCTACGGATATTCTACCTTCTCTTTACTCTTGACCTCTCGCCTTTCACACGACTCTACCTACTATACGTAAATACGGGTGTAAGTCATCCTTTATGTCGATTCACAGCCGCTTGGTGCAAATTTTCACACTTCTTCCGAATGTAATAAACCTTCGTGAGCGATACCTAATCGGCGGCTTCTGCTGATGTCAGTTGACCCAGGCTTCAGTAGGCCACGTCGACGTGATGTAGAAATATCGATGAAACTTGAAATTTATCAATTGGTTAGGAGGAACCTGATTCTACGATCAATATTGAGTATAAGTGATTTCTTCTGAATATACCCGTTGTTCAATTTTTAAGCAACTCGTAGTGAGACGTTCATTATTTCACTTATTTTCCCCGTGAAATGTAAAGACTAAACGAGTTGTGTACACCTTTGTATTTAAACATTGAATTTTTGGCAATTTTTGCTAAAGCTCGATACGTTTTATTTTCAGAGGAAGTGTTCCGCACGGAATTCAAAACGTCCAATCAAACGGGAATTTATGCTATTCACAACTGATTTCTCCGACTCGTGACCAGTCGCACTAATAGATTCCATTTTCAGGAACCGTATTGTATGCTCTGCTGTTCTTTGAAACACATATTCAATCAGTGTCGGAAGTCACTACGATATCTTCCGAATTGCATACCAATTTTCGGGATTCACGTCAATTTTAAATGGTAAGATTCTCTGACTTTTTCAGGCTTCAGTTAGATGTCCAGAAAGCTTTTGTGTTTTTTATAACTCGAATAATAAAATAAAAATTGAATCAATGGCTACAAGTTGTATTTCAATTCAATTTACAATTCTTGTACTTCACTTAGATTTGAATTTTTCATTCGAAACTGAGTCAAACATCATATACACTATTACTGAAAATTTCGCTAAAAGTTCGAAGTCCTAATCTGACGTCAGTTTTTTTCAGAAATCCAAGAAAATCTTCCAACGTATCCATAATTTTTTTCAGGTAAAACAAAAATCTCAGACTACTCCAGGCTTTCCAATGCACAGTGGCAAGCGTCAATTTTCTGAAACTCTCGCAGCTCAAGTTTTATTTTCATTATTCAAATCTTTGTCCGCGGACGCTTAGCAGTGAAACGAAATTACCTTAAATATTGCGAGATTATTCAGAAAAAAAATTTCGCGGAACATTAGTGTAAATATTATACGTGAATTCGAAACCAGGGAAGAAATAGTTGAAAGCCAAGACGTCGAATAGTCAGGTTCCAAAAATCGGGCCAAAAAAATATAAAAACGTCCCAAGATGTCGAAGAGATGTGATTTTCATTATGTAGGTAAGTCCCCGAATTTGACTATTCCACGTTTAATTCCGAATACTGTTTGTCACCGGAGCTAAGGGTCCAAAACTTGGGGGCGCACCCACGCCTCGAGACTCGTGCGTACAAGAAGTATCTCGAGTACATAGGGAGGCGCAAAGAAATGGGCGCATAAATTTTTGTACACTCCGCGTGTCCAGAGCTATAAAAGCGTCCGACGGACGGTTTCCTGGTTGTAAAGGGAGAGATATACGGACATTACGAGACACCAGACATAAAACACCCAACGGAACTTTTCACCAAAGTACAAGGGCCTGCACCTCGGCGTCGAACTTGTCCGGCCCACAACGGTTTCGGTGAAACAAATCGAACCCGTGAATTCGGTGACCCAGGGGTCGGCCTATCGATCTCTCATCTCGTCTCTGCTCTTTTGCACCCAGGTTGGGTATGGTTCGACCCAGAAGAAGCTGCGGCTGGGTTTCCAAAAGGAAGAGACCCTCGAGAGAATGGCTATGATCAGTTTTTACCGACTGAGTAAAATGTCACTCATTTCTGCTATTGTCAAGGCCCACGTATCGCTGATGTCAAGGTACCGCAGTCAGCGGAATTCTACACGCAATGCTAGACACGAATATCCGTAATAAAGAATAAAATTCGATTCCCGCAAGAATAATGCCGAGAAGATAATATGCATCCCGATAATCGAATTACCATTTATTACATTCACACGTTTCCTGGAGTTTTTTGTGCCGTATAGAATTGATAATAGTCAAAATAAGTGACGTTCGGCTCAGTCGGTAACGACTGACAACAGCGTCATCTTAATCTATTTCCAAAAAATCGCAGATCACGTAGTTTAGTTCGGAGTGGAAAGAAACGATTCTTATAATACTGTTTGCGCAAGAGCGAAGGAGCGTCCGCATAATTGATCCGGGAATTGCAAGCGGAATAAAAGCCAAGAGAAGGAGAAAGAGGAAGAGAGACAGATAGAGAGAGAGAGAGAGAGAGAGAGAGTGAGATTTGTTCTGGTTCCTTTTCTTCCAAGCTGCTGCCACCGGGGTTAATTCACTCCAGACTGGGTATGTGTTTCCAGAGTCGAGCTAAAAGCCGGGCGTGAAGAAACACTTAGCGCCCTGTCAATTAGCGGCAATCACGACCCGCGGCTAATGATCCATCCCCTGTAACACGTAGGTACAGCATGGATCGGTGTGCTAATCAGCCGAAGACGTACCTGTACACACACAGTAATTGTACACAAAGTGACAGCTACGACAAAGCCTCACTTCCCAAAGTAGTTCAAGAGAATCAATATCGCAGGCGCAGAGATGAGGAGGAGAATAAAGGCTTGGTGACGACGCTTTCTTGTACATGAATTCTTATGCAAATCGAGGAAGCAGCAAGTTTTCACATGATTTTAAGAAAACCGGTGCAATTTAGTGGTTCAAGGTTTCAATCGATTAGAATAACCAAAATGACGTAAGATATTTCATAAAAATTAATGACTTGGGTGATTTTCTTCAACAAAGTTATTTGGTTTTTCTAATCAAGCTTCAATTTTAGTACGTCTAATAATCGGTTGGTTTAAAAACGTTCGAATTCTCTTCACCGTTCGGAAAACAAGTCACAGGATTCGAGATTGGAAAGATTTGGACAAGAACATTTATTTCGCCACAGTTAGTCTCGAAAAGTGTCAATTTCGCGTAACTATCAACCTAATTTCGATGGTTTTCCAGATAAGCAGAAATAAAAAAAATCCGATGGCTTTTTATCAGTCGCTGTATCAGATGAAGGAAAAAAATTTGGTGGTAATTTTTTTTATCTCACCAAAGTTATTCCTGAAAAATGTCAATTCCTGATAATTCCCAGCCCAATTTGAGGTGTTTTTTTTATTTTTTTCTATTTTTAGAGGCAGAAAGAATTAGAGTGGAGTTTTTATGGTATCGAATTTAACGACACGATTCGGCGGAAAAACGGCGTGGCGATCGATCGGTATATTAGCGTGTATAAAACTTTTATCGTCTGAGTAAAAAACAGCTCACTGAATATATTATACGAGAGGAAGTATAAAAAATTACAATATCACATCGTTCATGCGACATTCGGTTGACTTTCGTCGCTGAATATAAGATATCGGAAGAAGAATTTCCGACGGAGAGGCTCGCGGAGTGAATAGAAAGCTGAATTTGAATATAATTCACGTCACGAATTGAATGACAATTGGCCGTGTCTTTCTGCGGGTCGAATGCACGCGTTGCATTCGCAATGCCGAGCTGCAGGAAAGCAGTTTGCACATTGAGAAGCTGGCGAAAAGGCGTCGAACCAGAGATCTGCAGCAGCTTGGCTAGATTTATCACGGAAAAAGAAAGACTGCGGATGTGTTTACCGCGCTGCTGCATTATTCTCCGGATGCATGATCATTCCTACATGCACTTTGGCTGCAAGAATTATTCACCGACCAATTTCTCGCTAGGAATATGAGTTTCCGCGACTTTTTCTGTGCCACGTATTCGTGTCTGTGGGTTTGTGTGATAGGCCCATCTGCACGTATGTACCAGTCATTCTTGTCTACAAGCTTTCTTATTTCGCGATTAACATAAGTTCGATTGTTTGGTGACATCCTTACTTCTGTTACCTCCTTCTTAGGATACGTGTTCACCTCCGGCATTACACGCTCCGGTGGGAAGTTATGGAATGAAATTCCTCTAGATTATAAACCCATTTAAAGTTCTCGATTACGGATGTTTTCATCCTCTTTAATGTCTACTTTAATTCTATAAAGTACACAGATTTGAAATCATAAATATCGCGTTTGAGATTTACGATAATCCTAGGTCCCAAAAACCCAAAACTGGACAAGGTTGTAAAGAAATCTGAAGCTTGGGCATTGATATCGAAATGAGAAAAGTAAATCGCAATCGCAACCTTTACAATCAATTAAAATTATTGTAGAACCTACGTAGACATATTTTTTTTATTTTTATTTTTTTCAAATTCTAAGTATGTTATCGAAAACATGAAACAATCAACTTAAGTATGTGTTAAACTTTTGATATCTTGTTAATTACTGTACTATAAGCAATTAATATTCGTACTTATTCGAGCTTAAATACAGTAGCATCTATAAAGTTACCAATTGTAAAATTTTTCTGGTGAATAAATATTTGTTCATTCATTCGTTCATTTGACCTGTTTCAATTTTATTTCTATGCGAAGAGTTTGCGGGCGAAGTTTTACACGCATTTCGCAAATATACATGTAAGTAAAATGGCGTTATTAATCGATCTGGGACAAGTATATAAAACTCTAAGAATTGTGTGTAATACGTACTTTTACTTCGATATCGAGAATTGAAATCTGCAACCGCGGTCGAGTCATAAAGGTGCAAAAAATTTAATTCAACTCTTGAATTTAATCTGCTTTCGGGTCGCGTGTTCTTTTCCATTACCGATATTATTCGGTGATTGGATATGCGCTGTTTCAATTCCCCTCATACTGCATGAACAACAGAAGGTTTTCGCAATCATGCTGCGTCTGATGCAGTCAAAAGCAATAACCTCAAGTGCAGCGAAAAAGAAAATGAAGTCTGAACTCATGCCTGTAAAAAACGATCAACCAAAAGCAACAATTCACAAAGCGAATGGTACTTACGCCAGACTATCAGAAGCTTGCGTCACGTTGTTTGACGAGAAGTAAAGGATGACGAAAAATTCTTCCGACCCCTAATCAGCTTCCCTGTCGAAGATCAACAAGCGTTCGGTAACTTTTCGTTCACATTCATCTTGCAGTCGTTCGAAGGATCGACGATAATATGTCGAAATTAGAAATAGAAAAACAATCACCGAGTTATTACTCTAATAGAAATTTAGTGCAACGCTGCGAAAACTGACTCTGAAACACGAGAGTTAAACCGCAGTGGTACCAAAAAAAAAAAAAGGTCAAAATTTTATCCGCACAAAAATCGGCCTGTGGCCACGTGGCCCGCTCTTTTCAATTTCAAAATTTCGTCGCCGGTAGATATTTTTTTTTAATCTCTTCTTCTTCTTCTTCTTCTTCTCTGCTAATTCTCTTTTTGTAATCGCCTCGGGGCGGGTCGCAATCCCGGTGTCGAATCGATCCGGTCGCGTAGTTTCGTTTTTAAATACCCGTAGACCAAAAAGAGGATTCGTTACTTGGCAAATGTGCGTGTCGCTCGCAGCGCGGATGGGAACTGACTGACTGACTGACTGACTGAACCGGCAGCCCGGTGGGTGACTGCGCTGCGTCCCGGCATCCGGCGTCCGGCGTCCCGACGCCGCCGGACCTTTACTACTCCGAAGTCGAGACCCGCGCCTTCTCGCGTGCCAAAGACTCGGAGCTTGTGTGATCCAGCTTCCGGAGAGAGATGGATCTCTCTGAGTCTTTTGGGATTAATTGGAGATAATCGCTGGGTGTTAATCACTTCCACGTTGGGCCCAATTAAGCTAAGAATGACTAAAGATTATCAATTTTCTTTTAAATCGACTATTTTTCAAGGGTCGATTAATCGATAGACTCGATTATTCTTCCTCACAATCGGTTCTTGTTTTTGACTCTCACGAACGATGTGATATAATATTTATTCATGTGATTAAAGTAGCAAATATTATGATTGTCTAATTTATTGAGTACAATTTGATATAATAAGTGAAAGGGAAAAATATTTTTAATGAAACTATAAATCATCAAGATACTTTTCCGCTGTTAAGACGACGTACTAAAATTTACGAAATTTTTGTTTCATACGCACGGTGTCAAGAAAATACGAAACAATCAATTAATCGATTGATTTTTACAGATTCAATCGAGTCGTGTTCCATTATTTTTTTGGACGCGATTTGGAATCGATGCATCGATTATTTTTAGCTTACTGGAAAAATAATTAAGTGGAAATTATTCAGGTCTTTTTTTCTTTTTCAAATTTGCATTTTTCAATCACTGGTGAATCTTGTTGCTCGGTTTTGTTGTGAATCCGCAATCGTATTTCAGGCAAGTCGAATCCGAAATGATACTATTTTTGTTCGACCTGATATTTCTGCAGTAAAATCGCGGACCAAAGCTCGGATTTCTGAAATTTGGTCACTTCAGAATTTCGTACACAAGGAATTTCGATACCGTCTCTATTCGTTCTCCTCAAAATGTCTTATTTCTCGAATTTCATCTTCAGAACGAGAAACTTCGTTTCAACGAAAACTCTAAAACAGGGCGTGAAAATTGATCTGTCATGTGACAGTATATGGCTACAATTATAACTGGCGATGCTAGAATCTAGTTATCATTTTAAAATGATTTATTTGTCATACACGTCTCTGAAAGTGGAAAGCGATCTCAATACTCGAATTGACCAACATTGAGAAAATGGTGCGTATACCTACACGAAGATCTAATGAATAACAAACTCAGTTGGCAAATTACCTGTTTAGTCTATTTGCGTATACTTATAATTCTCCACTCGACGAGAAGGTAATGAAAGTTCTCAGCAGAGACTTTGAAATAGGTATAGCATATAAGTAAACTTTCACAGATAAAACGTGCTTTTCAGAAGTAAGTCATAGAAATTGATGAAAAAACCTGAATTTCAATTAGTTTCAACAATACCATCACTTCAGTATTCTAAACACAGTCTCGGATCAATTGTCCAAAGAAATAGCGGAGAACCGTTTGTTACCGCTTTTCGAATTGTGTGTATGCAAAAAAAAAAAAAAAAAAATGCATTTTAAGCCCTTATCGAATTATCGTTTCTACCATTCGACGTAAAACATTGACGAATAAGGTGGCGAAACTGCGCGAAGAGAATACCTTTCGCAATTCGAAAAAACGAAGAACGATCCTCCTGACGGAAGTTTCATCTCGATCTTTGACCGTAGGCAGTCTGTCCATAAGAAGTGAGAAGAAGATAATTCATAATTAATTGAACACGTTTATCTAAGAGTGTGCAGAGGCGAAACAAACGTCTGTAAATGTGAAGCGAGCTGTCAACCGGTCCCATTGAGTCTAAGGTGCAGTAGGCAATACGCGAGATTGGGACCAACACACTGCAAGAGATGCCCACCTGCAGGTGTAACCTGTCAGTATAAACGACGATTTTGGGTAACGGGAATGACGTGTGTCACGCGTGTGGGCTACACGCGAAGACGAGAGTCCTCCCATCTAACGTAGAAGTTGGGTCTACCTGTGACCGTACACAAAGAGTGCCAAGATGAGCGTGGGCTCGGCTGAATGGTGAGAAATATCGTTGCCGACCTTTCGCAGGTCCAGAAGTCAACCCTAGAAGCGGATTGACAGGACCTGGCAAAGCCGCAGGGCATCGTTTGACCCGAAAGTTCGAAAGTTCGTAAGTTCGTTCATCGATGCCTGAAGCGGAAGCCGTTCAACCCCTGCAGGAAGTGAGATTCTGGTTATGGGTCGCGGTGCTTGACCCCTGGCTTGATCCGCGTAGAAATTCGATGAGAGAAGAATGGGGAACAGGATGAGTGAACGGATAAAGTAAACCGCAGAAGAAGAAACGAAACGATTTCCCTTCAAATGACAATTGTTAGCGAGTCTTCATTGGCCTTATTTCGTCGTTATTACGCTACGAGGGAGCCGATCGATGTCCGAGTATCCACTCGACGAGCCTTCGGTAATGACATCCGTCTCTATACCGCACCCAACCTCCACCCCCATTATACCGATGAGGAAACAACGTCCTCCGGGAACCCGGGATCTCCAGGTTATTTTTTCGAGTGTAATTCGACGTGTACTGTCTCATTTTTCACGATTTTGACCCATTTCATTCAATCGTCCGAGAGTAAAGAACTGGAGTTCCTAAGCTCCGTTTCTTCCAGATGTCTTACTTCAATGTTTTCGTTTCTAGTGATCTACCATGATCGTCATCAAGCCGAGTGATTTTTGAGGATCGATCCATTTCAATAAGACATTTGGATAGGCGATTAGACAAGACACAATCAGGCATCTGGGCTGTACAATAAAATTTGTCTAAAGTGTTATAGCAGGCGACAGGCTGCAGTGCAATCAAAAAAATCGACCTTGGGATTAAATCCAAGAAAGGAGATCGTGAATTTTCTCATGTAATATATACTTATACCTACGTACAGGTTCATCGCCGTTTAGAATGATTAAACGAGAGAGTACGAAGCAGTGTTTCCAAGCCGGATGAGTTCCATTCAGTGATTCGATATCGGTTATAAGTATATTATTGAAATCAGTGTCATCTGAGAAAATTAAATTATCATATCTATAGTCTCACTCTGTGCAGACCGAACGGTTAGGGTCTAATAGCCGGCCGTACACACACGCACACACATACATTGACACAGCGGCGAACCGGTTGTTAATTAATTGTCGTTACATCTCTATGCTAATGATCATCGGGTCTTCGTCCAGGCAATTAGTTGTTCGAGAAAAAAAGGTTCAAGAGAGCAATACGAAGTCGAGGAAGAGGTTCCCTCCACGTATATGTGCTCACCCTTGCCGCAGCGTGTATGTATATCGATTGGCTTTCTAGACCACCGAGTCAACAAACGCCACTTTCTCTATTCATTTGTTTTCCAGATCCATTTGGATGTCAATTCGTGCCCTGGTGACGACCCACTTGTGTACTCTCCTAACTAACATTCGTGTGAACGTGTGACCAGCACACTTAAATCGTTGTACCTGCGCGGCTTGTTAGTCCTTATACAAATATCGTAAGTACCTCGCATTCCTCGTGTAGCACTTGACACGCCACGCGTTCAGCCTATCGATGGACTTGGTGCAGGACCGGGCATATAAACGCGCGATTCCGAATCTTATTATTTATGATACCAACCGTCGACTGTATGCTGAGGCAGCCTGCAACTCGATTAGCGACGCCTGTAGGATCTCTGCGTCAGGATTTGCCGAGCGGGATAATTTGGATGAAAAAAAAAAATTATTCATCTTGGAGCACGCCGGCGTTACGTTCATCTCGATTTGTTACACTCCTCAAACTTATGCTACGCCAACTCTTTTCGTTTGACACTTGGACTAGTTTCACGCGGTCTAGTCCGGCGCTACTATATAGACCGGCTACTGGCGTTTGACTTAGATTTTTTTTCTTCCTCTTGCTTAGCTTCGTCGCGGTAACATGAAAGAAGAGATGAGATGTAAATAGTCGGTGACATTTTTTCGATCATCCATTATCCCGGATCCGAAACATATGTTGGGTACCGGAATACCCCGACTACTTTGAATTCCGTGCACCGCATTCTGAAATTGAGCCGACCAGTGTGAACAAAACCGCCTTTGATTATTCATTCGAAATCACATATGCTAAGCCAACAGGAATTAATGGAATTGAATATGCAACATGTGTGTCTGGTATATCTAATTTTAACGCAGACTGTGTACACACGTATATTCAGATACCTGTATAACGACGCGATCGTGTTGATGGTGAATAATTTTCGGAGCAAATCCGTCCGGGAAATAAAGGCCGAGTCTGGAGGTCAAGGATCGATCAGTCAATTTCTAATTCTTTTGATTCGAGAACTGGACATGCACGCGTAATGTATGTAATTAAGACACGAGTGCTGGGTTAGTTGGCATGCGACTCAAGTCGGCGGATCTTACTGTCAGTGAAATTTTCTAGCGATACCAAAAACGGATCCAATTCCACGTGCGTCTTCGACGGGACAATCGCTTCGATCCACCACCACAACGAAGATTCTGGAATGCGAAAAGTAAAACCGTATATTCAAGATGCGAACGCTCGTATAATCAAGGACCAACTTTCGCGCATGGTTCAAGCTCCCATAGGAAATGATTACAATTCACAAGAGCGCGCGGTGCCATTTGGAAGAGGAATAAAAAATTGGGCTAGACTCGTACCTACCCTAGACTCGTGAACTTTGAAAGCTCTTCTTTCTGGTTGCCGGTGCTGGTGAAGCGAATCGTCGTTTGTCACCTTTCGTTAAGAAAGTAACGTGAAGCCGCGCGGATGGAAAGTGAGCCCTCGATCACGTCTTGGAACCTCGCCTTGGCCCAACCTCATAGATTTATCATTTATGGTCGACCTAGCATTTCGCAGACCCTGAACTTGGATCATCCGGGTCTCGCTGCAGGCCTTAAACTTCGTCATCGCTGACATTTCGATCCTCTTCACCTTTCGCTACGAAATTTTGCACGAGGAGAAGCAAATTTCGACTTATGAGTCAGAATGCAAGTTTGGAGAAGCATTTCAGGCAAACTAGTTAGTAAATTATTCCGATGCCGATAAACTCGTTGAAAAATTTCTACGTTCTCTGTCAAAACAGTCTGTGAATAACATATCTGATAATTCTTTACGGTCATTGCATAGAGTCGAATTTTCGATCTTAAGCTCCTAAAATTTCCACGATAAAAGGACTGCATTGTTCTGGGAAAATTCGACCCTTGACACAGAGCTACGCCATTTCTCTGATTCTTCCGATAATCCCTTTGCAAGATTTTACTTCAAAGTCTGTGGATACGTGAGCATCGATCGGTTCGGTATAATGATGTGCAATTGAGTATGGACTAAAGGTTTCTAATTGGGATTCAAGCGTACGAGAGGATCACTGGACTGATTGGCCAACTTCGTCGAAGAGCCGCGTAGGCTTCAGGGCTTCAAACACACGCTTGCACGGTGGGCTGAGCTGTCCTTCTCCGTTTCTTCTGTTAGTTTATAACACGAGAATGACAGGAGATATGCCCAGCTTGAGCAAAACGCGTGGTAATATCATCCGCGAACACAGCTCGTCCATTAGATATGTATGGTATACAGGGAAGATCGAACTGATACAGGCTGGCTCCGTTTCGTCTTTCTCTTCACACTCTGCGGGTTCATATACGCCTCGATTTGTTCGGTTGACAGCTCGCCTGGAGATGGTTTTACTCCATCCTCTGTTCGTAGTTCCTGACGTGAGTTTAACGATAAATCCCCGCTTTTCTTCCCATCCTCAAATTCGATGAGGATCATCGTCGTAGCGAGATGTCATAACTCTGACGAGAAAGATCGAAATTGTCATGTACAATCGTTATCGGTGAACCATTCCGAAGAAGTGATGCCTGAGTGTCGTGTAAAGTCCAATTCCGTTTTGCGTCAGGAGGCATTAGTTCCGTCAACAGATGTCCGTGGGACGAGGAGAACTTGAGGAACTGACAGTATTTTGCAAAGCAGGATCGTTAGGCATCTCGCAAACTTCCTGCCCACTTCTGTGCAAAGTTAGAAGTGGCAAGCAATTAAAGACATCCGTGTTTAGAAGATCTTGGGTCCACAGCCGCGGGATGTGCCGTACTTTGCCGTAGTTTGCCAACTTTTTGTACCATTGTTCTGTTCCATCGTTTGAGAGCAGTGTATGATGATAACAAGGGCTGAAATTGTAACGACGTTGACGACATACGAAACGCGGCAATAAAAATTATGAACAAAAAAAGTTCAATGAATTAGGGAAAAAAGTTAAAGAAACCTGAGAATGGCGCCACTTTGGCCTGATGATTGATTTATCGCTACGCCGGCGGTAGATCGAATTTATTAATAGTAAATTACAAATGAGACACCACGATGAGTAGCAGTCAGGCTGACTATCACCTTAGCAATGAGATATGCTCTCGCCCACTCACGTCCGCTGCTCAATCCAGTCGAACAACTTGCCGGAATATAATCTCGGTTTATCTCGCTAAATACATCGTTGAACCGGCGAGATAACTCCTGATTGAACACGTCTCAAATCTATGCCAAGTTCAGTCACTTCTTCTGCGTTACGAAACTGCAGGATTAGCTATATATATATGTATATATATATATATATGTCTTGTCGTTGAAATTGAAGCGCTGATTTCATGCGATGCGATCTACGGAGGATCAGCAGCTTAGTCATTTTTTTTCACATTTTCTTTCTGTGGAGACCAGGTTAAACAGTTCAGTTGAATATATTCACCCTGAAATCTTACGCAGTGTGATTTTGCGAATATTATAGAAGCTTTCATGAAATTTTATACCATCTGCATGTACGGTGATGCAGGAAGACAGGTGTGAAAATTGCGAAATCGTTGAGGCTAATGCGTGAAAAGGTAACGCTCGGGTGTAGAGTTAACGAATTACAAACGGCAATTAAAAGTATAGCCTCGGCTAATTATGCGTGGCGGATACAATACACATACCGCGGGCAAATCGCTGCAGGCCGCGGTTCTTGCAGCGAGAGTGTATACATGTAATAACAACAACAATTCACTCGTAAGATCGTATCTTGATTATCTATTTGCAAAGCGTATATACATATCTAAATATATATATATATGTATATATGCGTGTGTGTATTATATACGTATATAAGGGGCTCGGATGTAATTATAATACATTATAGCGGATGACGACTCCGTGACCAGATCCGCCTATGCTGACATGCTTTGTCATCGTGGACTTTTATATGCCTTATTAATTATTATTGCATGCAGGCAGACGTGCAAGTGGTTGAAAGTGCTTGTTTGTTGTTACTCGAAATTCGCGGCACACTCTGACCGCGATGATGAAAATTGGCCAAAGTTACTATAATCAAGCGAGAATTACGAGCGATAATATGAACATGCTTGCTGAAAATTTTCACCATCGTGATACGTATAATTTATTATACATTAATTGTGACTCGCGAATAATTTGCCAGTGTGTATTTGTTCGCGTTGTTGTACGTATAGATAGAATATACCGACCGTGTTCAATCAACGATCGCTATAATTGAATCATTCGAATCGTAGACTGCGCACAAGAATTCTATTAACATCGTGTTTCAAGCGGTCGAATCAAAATCGATTCATCATTTTCTAGATGTATTATATACTCCAGGCAGGCTGTACAAAATTTACACAATGTATCGCTATTTGCACGGTCATGATCGCTGCTGGTACAATTTTTTTTTTCTGTTTTTTTTTTTCGATTGAATTTTTTTCACCAACTATTCGAACCGGTACATACAGATGGACATAACCTACCTGATTAATTATGTTCCATTAGCACCAATGAAGAACTTACCTTTATACGTGTACCAACACAGCATGTTATTTATAATCTCTAGTCGCGATCTTCGAATGTAGGTTTTATTATGACGAATTATCCAGCGATCTTCTTCAATAATTAAATTTCACCGCAGAGATAAGACTTGTATATATATATGTGTTTTTTTTTTAATATTTAGAGATTCTGCAATTAAAAAAAAATGTATCCAACAATTATCTAGTAGGACCTTATTCATTGAATATCAATCGAAGACAGCGATCGATTAATAGCTAAATTTTGAACTGCGTTTGTTGAAGTGACATTCGTCAGGTCGAAGACTATGTTGCGAGACAAGAATTGCAATCATTTTATTTATTATCACGGCGCGGCATTTTGTTATCTTAATAACTCAAAAAACTCTGATCTTCAAATCAATGACCATAAAAATTAACTGATGCAATAAGTCTTTATTCAATGATCGTGAGATTTTTTTAAATATGTAAAATAGCGAACTTGCACTAGTCGGAACAGTTTTGCAATATCTATACTTGTATCTTTGCGCGCAGCATCATTGGGATTTATGGCTAGTCAAACACACGGCGGGCTCTCAATTGAGCATCCTTTTTTCTTCTCGAAAATGCTTCGCAGAGGTAAGAAGGTAGTCTTTGGGGCTACAGAGGTACGACCTGAGATTGACAACATCGCGGAGCAACTAAATAGCAACTAACAATAAGTCCGAGATTGTTTTTTATTGATATTCTCTTTTTCAGCTTGGCATCGTTGCTGCTTCTGGTAAAACCGCTTTGAGCAACAAAATCGAGACTTGGGCAACAAAACAGCAACTAAAGAGCGTCTTATACCTACTAAGTTTGATTGATTTTCTACGTGTGGTTATTCTAACTCAACGGATGTCAGGTGCTGGCCGCGGTTTAGCGCGTATTGTTATGGCGCATAACTTTCTAAATTAATTTTCGGAACTAACTAATTACTGCATTGTAGAATATGTTTTGCCAGTTTGTGCGGGTCAACTGAAAACTCGGTCACAGTAGCAAAAAAAACGGCAGCATCATTACAAACGTCGGTATAAAATCAAGATGGCCAACATTGACTCGCTTGGAGTTTCATTTTAGCTATAAAACCATTCTTAGCACTGGTGAGTTATCGAATATTGTTTTGCGACACCCAAAATGGTGGCAAGATTATTTTCGTAACAAATTCACCCTTAACGAAAGCTTTGAAATCGAGGATTTAGTTTGTAAAAGTCACGTGTATACGCGGACGTCTATTGTTTATTCTCAATAATTGAATCTTTACTCTCGAACGAAATATCCGTTAGCCGTTATATATATATTGGTTCTCTCGCGGTGAATCACGATGTAATTACCAGAGGATGATGCTGGTGGGAGAGAACGAAAAAAATTAACAAAATTAAAACTTGGTAATTGTGTACACGCGAGATCTGATTGCAACGTCTGATTATATTACGTATTTCAAATTTGAACGTGAATGGTTGCAAATGTGTATCGTTGACTGAACTAGGTATATTCTACAGTCAACGTGTATATTAACGTACATTGCGTTGAACGTTTATCGGTGTGAATAGAGAGCAATTACGAATTTGCAAACGGGCAAACAGGTATGATTATCAAGTGAAAATCGAGCATGTGAACCCCGAATAAGCGTACTCAAAGAATGTACTTCGTTCTGCGGTGTGATTATTATCATTATTATTATCACTTCGCATGAGCGTTGATGACTGTGTTTGACAGCAGATACTCGTTTAATTAATTGGCAATTTGGGTCAACAGGTCTGGCGGACATTGACGAAATTGTTCCGCACTTCGCCTATAAGAAGAGAGATGATTTCGCACAACAATATTTACCAACGTGAGCGGAACATTCGTCCATTTTTACAATACCAAACGAGTTCAAGGCAGAAAAAATCTTTCTCGTCTAATAAACACAGCTTTATTACCCAATTAAAACTATATTGATTCACATTGAATATGGAAAGTATACGAAGGCTTAAGTTTATTCTGCATTTTTGACGATTTTGATGATTAAGATGTTTGAACTTAGGTATAGAAATGTAATAAGTGAAGACCGTATTCATGTTTATGGTCATTAGCAAGAGATAAAGAAAATGAATTTAATTAAAAAAAGCGGATACATATTTACAAACTCATGAATAAAGGAAATACGCTGAAGCCGTTCAATGTAGCGTTTGCTTCTCAACTTTGTCGGCGAGCTCGTTCGGAGTGGGCGTTTCCTATTTGAAAAAATTAGCAAATATCTATACCGAGCCAAGAATTAAAAGAATAGTGCAAACAAGTTCTTCCGTAATCAATGTATTTTATTTAACCTGCAACGATTTCATATATTTATCCAGCTCGTCCTCACTGGACTCTTCCTCTTCCATTCTGCCCTCTTCAATTGTCTCTGGCGATTCCGAGTCGAAATACTTTTCCTCCTCATCCTGGGTCCTCAGATCTACGTTATCATACGACTCGTTGTCGTCGACGGCGCTGAAACACAGAACACTACATTATCGACTCAACGCTTTTTTCTAGATGGCAGCACCACTCGCGCAGCTTCTTTTCAAATTCAAATTTCGAACGATTGGAATTCGCGGGATTCGTTTCTGCGAATTAAATGCTGAAAATGGGCTTTGAAGACATTTTATTTGCGGGAATTTCTGGTGAATGAAGATTTTATACCTGTAGTCGAAGTCCTTGTCCCTTCCATTCAAAAAACTGTGATACATATTGGTAATGAATTCCTCTCTAAGAACTTGCCGCTCCTTGGTCGAAATTTCACGCCAAAAACACTCAGTTTTCTTTTCCTTGGTCTCATTTTCGTATGCGTTTGACGACTGCCCGGGCATCTCGCCCCACCGGGAGTCTCCCCTAATTTCAGCGTCATCCTCGCGGTCATCGGCACCCTCGAAGTCATCGTCCGAGTCATTCTCTTCCATGACATCGTCCTCGGCTTCCTGCTGCTCCTTCTTCAAGTTCCTGGTCCCATCCCGCTGAATGCTTTCGAGAAGAAGATTGACGAACGTGATATTCTGGGTGTCTATGTTGTCTCTGGCCTTCTTCTGCTCTTCCGTCAAATACTGGCCTATTAGGTGTTCGTAGAGCAGGGGATTCCTTCGCATCATCTCCGTCTCGCTGAAATACTCGCCCTTGTCGATCAGCGACTTTAGGGCTTGATACCTGCGGTTTTTCACGTCGACTCGCCTCTGCGAGCGGTTGTGAAAGCGGCGCAGCCTATTCACGTGGAATATGACTTCGTAGTCCGGCCGATAAAGAGGCTCGCTGAAGTACCGCAGGTGTTCGCTGTGCAGGAACCTGCCGAACCTGGAGAGGAACATGGAGCGATTTTTGCGCAGCAGGTCGCTGGCGATGCTCGCCTTTTCCTCGACTGTCAGGTCCGGGTCATCCTTCTGCTGGCTCTTGAATATCGCTTTGGAATTTGCCACGCAGGCGATAATCTCCTCGAAGAGAATTGCCTGTTCGGCGGTTTCGCTCGTTTCAGAATCTCCGGTCACACTGTCGACCGTCATATTTGCTTCTTGATTGTCGTCTGCTGCTGCTGCTGTTGCGGGTGTTGCCGTCGAGCCTCCGTCTTTACTCATCAATAAATATCACGCAGTATCACCCTATTAAAGTCTCAATTTTCTAAAGTTTATCCAAGTTTATCACTGTATCACGCCGACCGCGCGTCGACCGAGTCAAGTCACGGAACATAACCTCGAAACTGCCTGTCGTCTGCTAGTGAATCACCGCAGGAAGTTTCACTCGGAACTCCTTCGTGGCCTTCGTGACAGGGGAAACAAGCCGTCGGCTCGATATTTGTTGCACAAGACTATTCTCAGGACGAGTTCGCATTCAATTGATACCACAGATTGAGAAAAGTGACAGCGGGGGAAACGGAGAGGTTTACTATGAAGAACAGCTCGTGATACAAGGTAATTCGTTCTCGCGATACACAAAGTATGTATTGAGGTTATATTTACTTGTCAAAACCGTTGGCTTCTTGCCATTTGTAATTTCCATATTTTTTTAAATTGATTTTTTGAGCTATTCAAACGAGTTCAATCCGCTCTACGATCTAAAAAAAAAGTAAGAATATCCTTTGATTCCTTTCGACCTTAGGCCAAATATGGATAGTATTACACGACGAACATGAAAGCGAATACAAGAACTGCAGCACACATGTCAAACGATATGTTTGCTTTTGTGTAGCTAATAATTTTATTCTTTTGGTAATCCGTTATCATTGGTTTTTTATTTCTGTTTTACAATCGACCAGATTAATTTTCGTTATTTCAATGCAATCTAAGTATCGACAAGTAAATTTATCGTCAAGAAATGCTGGAGAATGAGCTCTTGTCTTTAAATTTTCTGATTTTTATAATCGTTGCTACGTTTTTGGCTATAAGAGTTATTTCATCAATTTCTTCGCAGTTTCTCATTTCATCAGAATGGACTATATGGATATGGATGACGATGATAATGGACTATGGCGCTGGAATTGGACTGAGCTGTGCGGGATCAGAGGTAGCATAAGACCGATTAATCCCAATACACACGACCTTGGCACGTGCTTTCAACAATTATGCCTTCAGGTATAAATTTATTCGGCGCATCTCAATTGGAAATATAAATTGTCGAACTACTTAATCACTGATGGTGAATGTAGATGAAAAAGATTCTTGAAGGATTTTACCTCTAATGAATTGTTCTTCTCTGTTCTGCAGATCCCAGTCCTTGCTTTGTTGGCAATGCTATCAGCCTACTATTGCGGAAAACGGACAATGTTGATAGCACGATCAAACCGTGTTTATTATGTAATTGTGCTCAGACTTTTTATAACCGCGTGTCTAGCGTTGCTGCCTATCATCAAAGCGTACATTATATTGAGCAATGCAACAACGCTTCCCTTGCATAGTTCCATTGTGACTATAAATAATAAAAGTGTTGACAGTGACAACACACTGGATATTCCATTCATCATGGTCAGTAAGCCTAGGACGGAAGCGAATGAACCTGCCATTGTTTTAGAAGCTGAAGAAATGATGAGAAAAAATAGTACCGTGGTCAAAGGCATTTTGAATGAAAACAACAGTCTTCCCCATGCTACGACAAGTGCTCCAGCTTTTCGAGGAGCTACCTATAGTTATGTAGTATATAACAACATCGAAAACATAGCCACATCGGCAAAGCCTATTGATTACTTGGTTGCCGGAACTGAAGGTTTAGCTTGGGTTGTTCATTTCTGTTTTGTATTAGGACTTAGCAATGGAAATCAGTTTAACCCACGCGGTCCTGTGTCCATCAGAGCTTTATTTTTTCTATTAATGGGTATTTCTATTTTGCTGTTACGTTCTCACGTCAAACACACTCCGCTTGATGATACACTGCCGAATCTTTCACTTGGATTCAGCATCGCCACTGTGACGCTCTTAATCTTGTACGCTATAACGCTAATCCCAGGCAGTGCAAGCCTCGTCGAACATAGTCAGGCAAGTATTTCTACACCTTCATATCTTATCGTCATCATTTTTGGATCAGAAATTTTCGTACGAGTTTCTTCTCATTTTAAGTTTCGTTTCTCCAGACAACTGATATATGCTAAAACATGTAAAATAAATTTTGTTGCAGATCGGGGAGCACACAGCTCTCTTGAACAGTCCTGGGCATCCTGTTTCGTTCTTTCACTATGGCTTTCTCGAAGAGAGGGACCCGAGTTATCTCGGGACTGCTATGGAAGATACAACTGTCATTTCAAAGCTGCTGTTTCACTGGGTTACGCCGCTTATGCAAAAAGGGGTAAAAGGGCTGCTTAATCACTCTGATGACTTGTACGACCTCCCTGTTGATGTCAGCACCTCTAGTGTCAGTCATGATGTGAATCGCTACATCCATGATAAGGTCTGTTCGAGAAGATTATCTCCATTTGCATAAATATGGCGTATCTATATTTAGTATGACTTTAATCTGTGCAACTCTGTTTGAGAGACGTAAGAAGTAAGATGACTTGCTGTTCCAACTTTGCAAATTTCTGTACTGTTAGACAAATTAAGTTGCTCAACATTTCAACTGCAAAATTTGGTATTCCAGATCCAGAAACGAAGAGATTACGTCAATGTTGACGCAACTTCGGCATCATATATTCCAGAAACATTAATCATGTCAGAAGCACCTCGCGTTTCGTTATTGAAACTCTTGCACAAGTGTTTTGGTATCCAATGTTACGCCGTTGGTATTTTGAAATTTGTTGCCGATTGTTCCGGGTTTATGGGACCCATATTGCTAAATCAACTGGTTGGATTTATTGAAGATAAAAGCGAGCGACTTTCACTCGGTTACATGTACGCAGCCTTACTTTTTTTATCTACACTAGTAGGTGAGTTAGGTGTTTATTTTTCATGCAACGGAATTTAGAAATCTGAAATCTTCTAACACAATTTTCATTTTTTTTCACAGGAGCCTTTTGCAATTCTCACTTTACTTTCTGGAGTTCGGTTATTGGATTGAAAATGAGAGCGGCTATAGTCACATTAGTGTACAGAAAAACTTTGCATTCTTCCAATGTTGAGTTAACAAAAAAATTCACATTCGGAGAAATTGTTAATTTCATGAGTACAGATGCCGACAGAATTGTCAACAGTTGTCCAAGTTTGCACACTTTATGGAGTATTCCTTTGCAGGTGAATACGCATGTTTCTAGAAGAATTCTGTTGATCCTCAACAGTGAGTTACTCGTGAGAATATTACAAAATTGAGAGAATTCGTTATTTGATTGAAATCTAAAGTCATTTTAAATAAGAATACTCGGGATGGGAAAATATTTATTAAGTTTTTCGCATAGACATAGACTGTAATGTATCTTCGATGCTTTTTCCAGTTGATCGTAACTTTGTACCTTCTGCATAATCAAATAGGAATATCATTCCTTGCTGGAGTCGCATTTGCGATTATTTTAATTCCCATAAATAAGCTTATTGCAAACAAAATTGGAGCTTTAAGTACAAAGCTAATGGACTGCAAAGATAAGAGGGTGCGATTAATGGGTGAAACATTACGTGGTGTGACTACAATAAGATTTAATGTTTGGGAGGAGTATTTTCTTGACAGAATTCTGAGTAAGTTGATGAAAAGAAAAATTGACGCTTTTTGTCAACCATTGAAAGGTTCCTTGTTATAATTATGTTCTCATCAATTGTTGCAGAATTGAGAGAAAGCGAAGTGAAATACCTGAAGGGAAGGAAGTACTTGGATGCTCTATGCGTCTACTTCTGGGCCACAACTCCAGTGCTAATTTCCATTCTAACATTTGCCACTTATTCACTGCTCGGCAATAATCTAGATGCTAGAACAGTCTTCACCAGTATGGCATTGTTGAATATGTTGATTGGACCATTGAATGCGTTTCCATGGGTTTTGAACGGCCTAACCGAAGCGTGGGTCTCAATAAAAAGAATCCAAAGGTTTATGGGAGTGAGTAACAGTTATAGCAGCTCCTTATTGAAAAAAGTATTTTCACAACATTCAATAATCATTCTCAAATCTTCTGAAGTTACCAGATTTAGATGCAGACGCATATTATTCGGATCCGCCCGTCGGAATAGATGTTATGCTGAGGAATGCCACTTTCAAAGTTAACACTCAACAAACTTTTTCGCCACCTATTCCTGCTTCAAACAACATGGTCAGTCCTGCATCCAGTTCGGATAGCCGAAAAATCGTCACATTCGAGGATGAGAATTCATTTACTCTGCAGGATATTAACATCACTATTCCGAAGGTCCATATTTACCTATATTATGCGGACTTTTATTAACTAGTTGGACACGTAAATGAGACTGATTGTTTTTATCTTACAGGGTCAATTGATTGGTGTAATGGGAAAAGTAGGAAGTGGCAAATCCACTTTGCTGGATGCTATCTTAGCTGAAATCACTAAAGAGGATGGAATCATTGCTGTTAACGACCTGGACAAGGGATTTGCCTACGTTAAACAGAGCCCGTGGCTCCAGAGAGCCACGGTTCGGGATAATATTCTCTTTGGTAAAGCATACGACCACAGCAAGTATAAGTAAGTGATCCTGTCAAATTCTTGAGCATGCGTTTACCTGATATGCCATGGGCAATTGCAGTTATCTGTAAAAAAAATTTTTCGCTTTTTCCAGAAATGTTTTGAAAGCATGTGCTTTAACCGAAGACTTGAACAATCTACCGAAAGGGGATTTGACTGGAGTTAGTGAATCTGGTGACAGTTTGAGCGGAGGTCAGAAGACTAGGATAACATTAGCGAGAGCCGTTTATGCGGACAAAGACATATACCTTCTCGATGATATATTAGCAACTTTAGACTTGAAAGTAGCGAATTACATTTTCCAAGCGGTGATACTTGGTGTGTTGAAAGACAAAACGAGAATCCTGTGCACCCATCACACGCAGTATTTAATACACGCTAATTCAGTGGTACACATGTCCAGAGGCAGAATCATTAATCAAGGAAAACCGAGTGATGTTTTGCCCGACTTGGAAGAGTACTTGTTGGCCACAGATTCGATCGATTCAGACCTGGAAGTAGCTTCTGTGAAAGAATTACCCGAGGATATTGGTACAGTGGATTCAGCCGATAAGGATTCGCTGCTTGGTGAAGAATATTTTGAAACAGGAACCGTTCAGTTCAACGTCTACACGTTTTACTTAAAGTCGATAGGAAATTATCTGGTCATATCGATATTTTTGTCAATAATATTAATGCAAGGATCGAGAAATTTCACAGACTTATGGTTGTCGTACTGGGTTACGCATGTAAATACGACAATCAACTCCACCGACTCCGGCCAGCAGCAGATGGGAAAGTTGTTTTCGTTTTTGGACGAGTATGAAACAAACGATGTCAAATACTACTTGACGATTTACGGAATTCTCGCCACAGTCAATTCTTTCTGCACTCTTCTCAGGGCATTTTTGTTTGCCTACGGTGGTATTCAAGCCGCGATCACAATTCACAAACAGCTTCTGAAAATAATATTAAAGGTATATTCAATTTATTTGAAAAGTAATTCACTTTCAAATATTGAGTAACTCTAAGAATTTCATCGATATGCAATCTCTCGCAGGCTAGGACTACATTCTTCGACATCCATCCTCTGGGAAGAATATTGAACAGATTCTCATCTGATACATACACAGTGGATGACTCGC
This sequence comes from Diprion similis, assembly GCF_021155765.1. Classification (NCBI taxonomy): domain Eukaryota; kingdom Metazoa; phylum Arthropoda; class Insecta; order Hymenoptera; family Diprionidae; genus Diprion; species Diprion similis. Next base: position 22,528,414 of record NC_060110.1, on the reverse strand, counting down.
TGCCATTCATTGCCAATATTTTACTCGCTCAATTCTTTGGCCTGGTCGGATCCATAATCATCACCATCTACGGCTTGCCATGGATATTTCTAGTCCTCGCACCATTAGTGCCGATGTATCATTGGCTGCAAAACCATTACAGGTATCTTGGCATTTTCATCGGAATCAATGGATTGTTTGATTTCCTCAAAGTCACAACTTTAAATTTCTTTTCGCAGACTGACTTCAAGGGAACTCAAAAGGTTGTCGAGCACAACTCTTTCCCCAGTTTACGGTCACTTCAACGAAACACTGCAGGGTCTGAGTAGCATCAGAGCATTCAGAGCGACGTCCCGATTTAAGAGAGAGAACGAATTGTTTGTAGAAGCGAATCAGAAATCACAATTCGCTTCGATAGCTGCAGCTCAGTGGTTGGCTTTGAGGCTGCAGTTTATAGGAGTCGCTCTTCTGGGCGGCGTTGCTGTGATCGCCGTAATTCAACATCAGTTCGACGTTGCTGACCCAGGATTAGTTGGACTGGCCATTGCCTACGCTCTCTCCATCACCGGGCTTCTATCTGGAGTTGTAAACGCGTTCACAGAGACCGAAAGGGAAATGATTGCTGTCGAGAGAGTGAAACAGTACTTGGAAAATACCCCCTGCGAACCTGGGAATGGCGATCATCCACCGTATGCATGGCCCAGTCAAGGCGTTGTCGAGTTCAAAGAAGTCGTTCTTAAGTACAGGTGGGGGAGGAAATAAGCCAAGCTTTGGCGTAATTTATTTCATTTTTACACTCATGTCTTACCACCTGAAAATCTGCATTTCAGAGAACATTTAGCACCTTCTCTGAACGGAGTTTCATTCATGACAAGACCTGCTGAAAAAATTGGGGTCGTGGGGCGAACAGGGGCTGGAAAAAGTTCGATTTTAGTATCTCTGTTCAGGCTCATTGAGATCGAATCTGGAAAAATATTAATTGACAATGTAGATACAATGGGTCTCAGCTTGAAAGCGTTGAGGTAAAGTATATCTCACAATTGCCATACGGTTTGCAGAATATGTGAAATGCTCATGGAGCTAGTCAAATAGTTGTTACATTCGTTCGGGCTAGAATACTTGGTAACAACTTAGCTCTAATGATTTTCATTAAAAATGCTTACAGGTCACGTTTGTCAATAATTCCTCAGGACCCGTTTCTGTTTCTTGGCACTATTCGAGAAAACATTGATCCGTTGAACCAGTTTCCAGACTCTCAGGTGTACAAGGCATTGGAAAAATGCAAAGTTCATTCACTGGTTCATCGGATGGGCGGACTTGGAGCTGTTCTAGATGAAGGTGGAAAAAATCTAAGCGCTGGCCAGAAACAACTGTTTTGCTTGGTCAGAGCAGTTTTGCATAATGCGAAGGTCAGACTTTTCTCGCTCACTAACGAATTGCTAAACATGACGTTGGAATGAAAACTTTTCATTTTTCCTCGTTTCCTTTGAACTGTGTAAAATGTTTTTATACAATATCCGATACTCGAAAATTCAATTTTTTCTTTTAACACAGATTTTGTGTATCGACGAAGCGACAGCAAACGTTGACCAACAGACAGATAAATACATTCAAACAACGATCAAGTCTTCATTCAGAAGCGCGACTGTAATTACAATTGCTCACAGGATAAGGACGATTCTTCACTGCGACAGGTGAGTGGTTTTTTCGTCAACATTTGAAATCTCTGTCGTAAACGATGCTAAATACCATAAACAGCGTTAATCTCTGCTTCTTTTCCATTATATTTACCAAAAGACTTCCACCACCTGAGGTTTTGCAATTAAAAAACCGGTTTCATTTATACCAATTACAGAGTCTTGGTAATGGGTGATGGGGAAGTACTCGAATTCGACGAACCAGACATCCTGATGCAAGATTCGACTTCGTACTTTTATCAACTTGCGAGCCAAGAGTTTTCTGACAAAGAGTGATTTTGGTATAATGTGACATGTTTGAGTCTCTGCTCTGCCTGCAGAATTCAAATATTACGTTGTACAACATACGACGTAATAGTTTTTCGATTGTGTGACTGTATGAAAATATAGTGATATTTAGTGTTACAAATATGATATATATTTCTATTATCTTTCTCCAAGTCAGTGAAGACACATGCGTATATCAAATACAAGTATACGCACATCCTCACGAAAAAAATCCTCAACTGGGGTGTAAATTTGTATCCCCAACTCATAGATAATGCTAAATTTGGAGTAAAATTAAACAACACTCGAGAACTTATGGCCATTTTGAGGAAACCTGATGATGCGGAAAAATTTTTATCTTCTGGAAAAAATCTATATAGAGGTTTACAGAAACATGTTCAAGAGGGTCAGTACCGCGAAATTTTGAGAGAAAGGTTTGTTTATCCTATCGGCACTTTCCTGTGATCGTGGACTTTTGTCGACATTTTGAAAAGTTATCTTCAGAATAAGTAAAGAGGCTGCAAGATGAGTTGTGAACGAACTGAGTTTGTTACGGAACTATACAGTCATGATTTATCAGAGAATGTTGTGAGATATTCCGAATTACCTTCCTTAACGTTACACGTAGCATTACTACATGTAGATTATCTATAATAAAAAGAGAATGTTTGTTTACGATATGATAGATTATATCTTATATACATATATGAATATTTTTTGACGTTGATAGAAAATAAAATGTGTGAAAAATGAAACACGCCGTGGATCTGAGTCTCATCCGCATCGCATCATTGCCACAAAATCATCCATTCTTATAAATCCTTTTCTGCCGTGGTCTAATTCTTTGAAAGCGCCTTTCAGGATCACTAGTGGTATTTTCAAATTCACTGTCTCTGCGGCAGTCAGAAGATCGTCGAAAATTAGATAACCTTTAGCTGAAACATGTTGCAATTTTGAAAGCTTGAGAGCAATCGAATTTCGGTGCTTCAATAATTCCAAATATAAATTTGCGATTTATTTCATTCGAGTAAGAATCAACACTCACAATTTCTATCGAGGCAGGTGAAGAAGTAGTCAAAATCGAGCGAATTTTTAGTAGAATCCATTTTTCTCCTGACCGAATTTTGGAATTTTTGAAAGGTGATTAAATTTCCAGTATTCGAAGTGTCGGCGAACATCTGCTTGATATCACACTGTAAAAACGAGCGATATAATTGAAATACGCCGGTTTTAATCGACGCAGTTACACTCGAATCTTACTTTATCCGGACAACATCCAAACATCGCGGTCATCGCTATCTTGTATTGATGCTTCGTTAAGAATTTCTTACCTTCAACATCGGCGTAGGCGAAAGCCTGTAAAATTCGTAATTTTTCTTGCATTACTTTACGTGTGTCCCAAAAGCACGAATCCTTCATTATTCTGTATTTTTTTCAAATCCACGACATGTTAAATTTTCAAAGTAAACTTCTTGCTATTCGCATGTAAAAGCAAAAGATGTTTTTTTCTTTCGCCATGTCGGTAATTCTCTGTAGAATTCAACACGGGCAAAAGTTAGGATCAGTCGACTTAGAATTCCGTCTCCATCTTGTTGACAACCCGAATGTCACACCTGCAGAACTTGAAACTTGCGAACAATTTGCATAGGTAAACATTGCGGGAAGTCTTGCAGGAAAGTGCAGAGCAACACCGAGTAGTGAGTGAGTTTGTGGCGTTCTCACCTTGCGTCCACGGTCCATCAAACAAAGGGGCTGACTGATCCTTGACCGTTAACCCCGAAGCCCTGAGTCAAATTGTGCGGAAACTTTGCCGTGTAACTTTCGCTTCCTCGGGCAAACAATTCTACCGTAACGTAGATATCTTCCTAACAAATGACTCCTCGTTAACTGCATTGTTCTTGTTTCTTTGGCAAGCCGTTTACATGTGAGAGACTCGGGAAACCATCCCCTACTTACGAAGTCGCCCAAGTTACGGAGGTTCGTTGAAAGATTGATATTTTTTACTAATTTTACTACGAGGGAGTCGTGAATTGATAATATTAATCAAAATATTACATTGATAAGGTATAACGAAGATTCTTTTGAAAAATACAAATATAGAAAAAAATGGGATTATTGATGTTTTATTTCAAATCGTTTCGAAATCGTTATAAATCTAGTATATTTTACCCAGGAAGCTTCACGCATTTTTCTTTTGATTCTTTGCAGTAGTTTGGAATTTTCTTTTAATTATAATTAATATCAGTGGAATGCTGTAAAAATTAAATATATTAAATATTTAGCGATGTCGACATGATGAAGAGAGAATAAGTCATTGAATTTGTGTGGAAAAAATCTGGACAAATCTAGCCATCGTAGAGTGGAATCGAACGTATCTACCAGGTTTTTAAACATTTCGGGGCAATTTGAAATGAGACATCGATATCTAAGTCATTGTTTATAATTCCAGCATTTTGTAATTTTGTGTTTTTAAAAAGGTCCTCCTAAATGACGAATATAATAATTTTATAAATACTCCAGTCACGATAAGATTAATACGAACGAGTATCGATTCTGGCCAACCAATCTTCTCAATTTTTCACTCCACGTGTGGAATACCAATTTGCCAACAAAAATCCCTGGAAAAAATCAGAAATCGGTTGATTATAGGTAAGAAAATCAGCAGTGAACCGTAAAAGTATTGAAAACTTGAGCATTCCGAGTCAGTGGAAATTTTTCTATGTACGACTGAAGTATGTTGAGAAAGAAAAATTTCTAATCCGTTTTTTTTTTTTTTTTTTTGCCGTATCCTATTCGATAATTAAACCGATGTTCTTTTAAAATTCCACTATTGGCAAAATCGAATTTCATTTTCATTGTTTTCACCTTTCTTTCCAGCAGAATATTCACTTTTCCGTTAATCCGACCATCATATTTTTCACATTTCCTCATCACTTATGCTTCAGCAGGTGTTTATTGTAACAAGTACTATAATGAAACGCGATTCGTCGTTCATGTGGGTGAAGTCGACGCTTTCCGAGACTATTGGCCGGATTAAATACCAGGTTTATCCATTTAGAGTGCATTACAAGAGGGGCCCGAAGTGTTTCCTAGGGTAGCCGTGGCTACGTTGTATACGCGAGACGTTTTCCTCGGGGGTTACACGGTGCAGGTCCTTTATCGAAATGCAAGAGGGGGAAATTAAAAAACGAGGCGTAAATTAGCCAGCCTTGCAGCTCATTAGTTTTCATCGCCTTATAATGAAGACAGAGTCGGCGTGAATGCCTCGTTCAATTCTCCGCGCCATTCTCAATGCGAATGTATATACCATTCGGGGAACGAACCGATATTGTTTGCCGAATGAATACGCGAAGCCGAGGAAATTCACGTACCTACTTAACTCTGTGCAATTTGCGTGTATATTCATTAACCGTGCATTTGCGATTCTCAACTTCGCACTGTGCACGTACGTCTGGATAAGCTGCATTCAGCACCCAGGATACACACGTGTCGCTTTCTTTCTGAAATGTTTTTTTCTAAAGCATGTGATCATCTCAATTGGCATTAACAGTTATGTCACCTTTCGAGTATTAACCCTCTTAAAGTTTCATCTCTTTCGATCAATTTTCTTTTCTCCTCTAATCGGGTGAATTTTAAACTGGTTTTCTAAATTTATCTAAACATAATATGTTTAATATATTATATTACGAATGAATTGAATGTTTCCTACAGAAATCCTCTATAATCTATTTTTTGGTCAGTACATTTCAAATTGTCTAATACATGGCTGTAAAAATTGATGAAAAAAACAAATAAATAAAAACAAATTGAAGATACGTAAACGTGGATGTTCGGCGTAACTTGAGGTGTGGAACATGATGTATGTGTACATGCTTGTATCTACCTACTTGAAAATTATAATCAAGAGTAGCGGAGGAAACTCTGCAGTAATTGCAACGCGTGAACCTGGGATATAAGGTGAAAAATACAGGGGAGAGTGAACGCGACATGCACACCTTTGGTTCGTTCGAAATCAGTGTATACAGAGAGAAGAAGGAAATCGAGGAGGAAGAACGAAAAGGAGGCAGAGAAAAAAAGCGGAAAATTTCCGACGAGTTCAGTCAAACGCGAACTGGCGTTTGTAATTATAAGTTTTGTAATTACATTACGATAATCCAACACCCCCGCGGCAGCAGCACCAGCAACAAAATCCCACCTTGCACGAGGAGCTGAAGCTTATACAGCTTGTGTAGAGGGTAGTCATTAATTACTCGGCAAAAACGTATCAATTATTATTTTAATGACGTCTTATACAGGCGTCTGTATTTATAAATTTATATATATATATATATATATATATATATACATATGTATATACACATTATAGGTATAAATTTCATTAAATTCAACGGTTTTTTCCTTCTCTTTCCCCCTCACACTCTCTGTCTTTCAGCTGTTAATTTTTCTTACAGACAGGTATACTATAGAATACTTCTCGTGCATTATCGGAATATGTTTTCATACGCATAAATCTGCACACGCCAAGTCTGTAATTATGATTATTTATATGTATAGATACAAGCATTCGTTTACTTGTATATATACCTATATACCTACTATAGTCATTAGATCAGCGAGCGCACATCTTGCAAAGCCGAAGGATACACCCACGTTTGAGGAAAGGTGCTAATTGATACGATCTCGTCTGCGAACAAGCGGATGATTGATTGCACACACTTTACTCCTTCGGCGGTTTCGCGAACACGTCCAGATATGTGAGGAATATATGTACGTAAATCATTATTCCTGAGTACCAACTGACTCCGAACGATTATATGTGCTATTTCTAGTATGACGAGAGCATTGCAATTCACTTTCATGATTACTGAATCACTAGACAGTCTGGTCTTCGTGTTATGAAGTATTTAGCATGCATAATTTACGTTGGATAACTATCTAAAAATAAATGCATTATATGGAATGCACCTGCACTTATATTTTTTGCCGTATCAGATCTCGTCAGTATTCATCGTTATTAATCATCTTCAAGGTTTTTGCACTAACTAGAATAATTTCATTTTTCACGAGGTCTTATCGAGTAAATCTTGTTCTTACAATACACTCACATATTCATCAGTAACTGAAAAATAAAGGAAAATTTTTCAGTTTCGAAGAAAATATCTTCAAGATCCGAATGGAATGGCTCAATTCTAAAGCAGCCAAAATCGAAGTCAGTTCACAATTCGGGGTCTTCTCTGAGTATCTTCGTTCAAGATTCGACTAGTTATAGAACAAAACGAGATAATTAAGGGTGAGAAATAAGCATAAATTTGTAATCCGTGTGGGTTTGACAAATCGACGACAAATGAACAGCTGCTACCATTTAGCGGTCACGGGCTGCAGGCGAGGCAGGCATACCTCATTAAAATCGACTTCTCTTACCGCCACGCAGATGCTGGATGCTGGATGCTGGATGCTGGATGCTGGATGCTGGATGGCCGAGCTGCTATTCCGAGGCTCTCGTTGTCGTAATTCGGAAAAAGACCCCTTCGGAAATTACCCTGCAGCTTGAAATAAATCTCCCCCTGTCGGCTGTATGCCCCGAGTACCTACACGCCGATAGATTTCCTCAGCTGACTTTCCGCCCTCGCCTCGGCAGCAACGCGTCTGCTTCTTTCTTGCCCTAGGTCGCCGAGGCGCGGAGCCCCGCTCATAATTCAAATCTTTTTATACACCCATCCGAAGAGTTGCGTACACGCCTTTAAGGATAACCCGGAGTCGGACATTATGTCACATCGTGATACAGAATATGAGTTACGTCGCCGCAGCGATACACACGGGATTACTCGAGTCGTAACTCCTCTTTTTTGTACATCTTCTCCTGAGACCGTTTCTCATTTTTATTCCTTTTATTAGGGTCGTTATTATACACTTGAAAACGGGCGTAGCGGCTGCGCTCTAGAGCTAGACAAATAAGTTATTAGCTCCCTATTAGTCGGACAATTCCTGCCCCTTACCTAAACCAATATTATTCGCCCTCCGAGAGGGTTGAGGCGTCGTTATTTATTTCCAAATTTCGTTAGGGTGGGTTCTCGCTTTTTTCGTGATCCGTTCTCTCCGCGAGAAAATCTACTTATTGTTGGTACCCACGCGTCCGATATCCCTTCGAATTCTCCTTCGGCTTGGGCAAAGAATAGAAAATAAATATGCAGCTATATATACCCGTGTAATTTAGATTTTTAATGTATAAACTTACCTGGTTCGAAGTATATTTCTGCAGCATCGTTATATCGCAGAAGTTTAATTTGTACCATGATCGAAATCCTGGAAGTGGATTACAGAGTTAGTGGAACTTAAATCGCAAAGTGTTCGTATAATGTATAAGTAAAGCAAACGGGAGCTGATGATCGTTTGGCGGAATGAGCAGAAGCAGCAGCAGCAGCGGTATTACCGACGTTGCGAGTTAAGGGTAAGAAACGTGCACATCGGCAGCTTCAAAGGGCGGTAACCTTATACTCGTACTTATTGCTTTTGGTGTATTAATAACATAAATATTTGAGTAAGCCGTGCCCGGCAAGGAGGAGGAGGAGGAGGATGAGGAAGGACGCCAGGCTGGAGAACGCAGACCGTCCTTTATTCGGTCTTTCTTTCCTCCTCCGGCTTCTTCAACTCTTGCTGTGCAGTGTGCTAAGAATATTTTTTACGTTCCACGCTCCGTTACGATACGTGTACTAAACTACCTCGAGGTTCTGGTAACAACCCGGTCACGCGTCTCCGTATTTCACACATACGCCGTCCTGCCGCTGTAAAAAATTTTACGCCTCCATGGGGGGCCCTCGGAAATCGAGAGAGTATAGTACGATACAGATGTAAAATAAATTTTTCACAAAGGAAATATTTTTCCTCGATCTCTCGTCGGAATTTAAAAATTTTGGGTGATCTCGGGAAAAATTTTGCTGCACCCTATTTCATGCTTCAACGAATAATATAGCGTTTAATTGTCGACTGCAAAACGACCTAATTGCAGTAAGTAATTATGTTTCAGAAACAGGTTGCAAGGATCACGCAAGGCTTGACCTGGATTCGTACTCTCGGGCAAAGAGAGATCAAAGCGGTGCGTTTTTGTCCTTTCTGGATTCAAGTGCGAACCTTAACCCATCTCGACAAAAACATAAGTACTCACGCACACACATTTACTGTTGAACTTTCAAAGTGAATTTTTCACAATGCGAAAAGAAGTATGACTTGAATCCAGGACAGCCGCAGATAAGTCGACTCATATCACAAATTCCAAAAGAAAGATCAAGAAAATATAGCCCTTTTGTAAAATGTTGTATAGACTAGCTTAAACGCTGGAACAAAAACAATATGGCGGCCGCTGTCGACACGCTTGCGATTTTCTTTTGGCTTAAGGATCATTTTTAACCGTATCCAAGCATCGAGTTCCACTTGACACCGAAGAGAGCGATGGCAAGAATGATTTGGACATAGTTTCACCTCCGTCGAAAGCTAGAAAACGTAAAATTTATCCTTAACATTATGTCATGACGGCGGGCTTGACGTAGCCTCACATGTTCCGCGAGCGTAGGTTTCTCTTCGTAAAATGTGTGCCAGCCAGTCGACATCCCGTTTTTTCATACATCCTTTATACATACAGTGTACACACGTGATTTAGGTTTCGTACTCTTTTTTTAACTTCAAACTGTATTTATTCTGACGTCGGGGTATTTTTCATTTTCTCAGATATCCGAGGTCCTTCAGTCGCTCGTTTTCTTCAACGAAAGTGGCTAATCTCATGCGCCACCGATTTTGAACTCTTAACCCTTGATCCTCGACCCTTTCACTCCTCAATTGACACATAGATCGTACTCACGTTGTCTACATTTGATATATTTTGTTAACAGGGAATGCTGGCGTTGGTAAAATTTACGAATTCGGATGTCACGGACACCAAGATTTCGGAGAATTACCACTGCAAGGGTAAATACCAAGGTGTCCATACACATACAAGAGAGATGGTGACGTTCAGCTGAGCAAAGATTACGGTCTGCTGTTAAACGTACTAAAATAAAGTCTCATTACCAAGCAACGGACAAAATTTTTCTAATAGCATTTATCTCCTATTTATAATTTTTGTACTTATTCAAGTATCGGCAAACCGTGTTGGGGTTATACATGTAATAAAATATTAGATGTAAAATAGAACATGGCCGAATCGACGACGATTCCTAACGATCAAAGATAAGTCTTCAGTTTCATAAGTCTTCAGTATAATGTGATTATTAGTTCCTAAGTCATCTTCCGCGTACGTGTGGAGTGGATGAACGAATGACGGTAATTTTCAAGTCGATAACGAAATATAAATTTTGTCATCAATTATCACTGAACAAAGTTGTTTCCAAGTAAATAACGATCTGAGATTAACATGAATTATGTTTAATTTTTCATGTGCATTGCTTAAGTAAATGAATAAGTTCATTACGTCAGGTATGTAGTGAGTCAGCAATCGCCTGGAGACACTGACACGTGGACCGAAGGACGCTCTCTCGGATTCACAGTCGGATGAACGGCTGACCTAATAAGAGGGCCGAACCTCTTATTCCTGCTACTCCATATGTTGTACCCGATCAAAGCTAAAACCCGTGTTCACGGTTGACGTACGGTGTTCGTTTCAGCTCGGTAGTTACCTGTATCCCGAGGGAAAGGTGAAAGCCTCGAGACGGCCACCCTCCTTCGGGACTTTAGTCCTCAAATCCACGTCTACCCGAACTGCGAAGTTATAAAGAGAGACGGATCGATGGATAGAACGATCCATATAGATATCAAACACTAGTATTTTTATGGGTGAACGATCATTGGTCTGCAATTAAAACTTTATGTAATATATTCACTTTGCAGGTGTAGTAACTTTCTCCGAGTTTCTTACTAGCGAGTACAATTCAGTATCAGACGTCTATATAAGGTGTACCAGTCTACCTGCAATCTTGCAGCTCAATAGTTTCTTTTTCTTGCAGAGAGGACAGAAGATGGCTCAGAAGAATTTGAACGAATAAATAGAAATAAGTCGTTGGTAAAAAAAGGACTTAAACTCTGATGCCGTTCTTCGAGAGATTAAATATTCCGATGTACCTATCGTGCTGCTGGACATCCATCCGTGTGCCAAGTATCAACGCTGTATAGAATTATCTTCTTTGGATTACATAGGAAGATGCACACGCTTACAGAACGTGAAGATGTTTCAGACGGTCTTCGCAATCCTTGAGTATCGAAATAATTCAGTCGAAAAAAAAGGGATTCACATATATCAGATCCAAAGTTGAAGTCAACCTGCAGATTGAGAAGAAACAATATTCCGTAGTGCTGTTCCAAAATGGAAACAAACCGCACTCGCATTGGCAATGCGATTAGTTGATGATAGTAAGTGAAGGTGACATGTGCCAGGATGAGGACTGTACTCGTAGGACGAAACTGGAGCAATTCCAGATGTAATGGTAGAGTAGATCGCAGTTTACGCGGAGAGAAGGAAAGGCGACTTTGAGCCCGAGTTGTTTATGCCTTCAGGCATTTCCGTCGGCGGCGTAATTTTAACCGCAAAGGAATTAATTTGCGAAACGAATGCGGCACGATGTATACGACATGTTACAGTCCGTATACCGCGTGTCGTGATGTGGTGATGTTGGTGGTCGTGCTGCTGCACCGGAGTAATATTCTAATGCGTTGGAGATGATGCCGTGCGGAATAAAATGTGAACGAGTAATAATAAGGCGGATGATAAGGGGAGGAGGGCGAGGACGAGGATGAGGAGGCGCGGAAGGCGCCGGAGCCGGTGTCGGAGTCATTTCACTAATTCACCGGAACCTCCCGCTGCACGAAGGTTATACAACATGATGCAGGGATGAGAGACGGGATCTCGTTTCTCGAAAGGAAACTCGAGCCAATCGCTGCAGTCGTTGCACCCTCGAACTGCACCGAGCTTTTGGAAGAAACAAAAGAATGACGCGTGTGTGGTACTGGAATTGTGTGTGGCTGCTTCACCAACACCTGGAGCACAGACAACGGAGAACTGCTCTTTTTCTACCCCTGCGACGCACCCTGCACATTCAATTATTCCTCGGTTGGACCTTTTCCGCGGTGAAACTATGTCAACCTTGCTAGGCATCCGGGACTTTATATATATATACGACAGGAATAATCGCATGGTGCAAAGATTCCAGGATTGTCAATGTGCACTGACTTCTCAAGAATTGTCTGGCACACTTCGCTGCGTATCAGACTGCAATTTTACACACATCTCGACATTTCGCAAGGTTCTACTTTCTGTATTCCTGCATTCCGAAATTCCTATTAGGTGCAGGGTGTTATCGATTTTTTTTTTAACCTCAAGGGTTATAAGAAATTCTTTACTGTTGAAATCCTGTTTTTTCAAAATCAACTGCAAAACACGTCACTAAACAACTTCGTATAACTACCGAACAAGTTTACAACACTTAATGCTGCATCGAAATGACTTGAAACGACGAATTGTTGTAAAGGACGAGAAGTGATGAGGTTTTTGATTTGAATGACCGCATGCTGTGTCTTTGAGGATTTAATGAGTCTCGAAGTCCTTTGTCGTACAGTTTAGGATCGATTTGATCAATGCCTCAAATCAATAGTAACAATAAAAGTAGTGACTTGAATATTGCGTGGTGAAATTAATGCGGTAGAAAGATGCCTTTCCCAGTGCCTGATTATTAGGCAGTTAACGTCACTTTACATCTTCGCAGCTGCAACCCGTGAGCACCATGGAAAGGTCTAAGGACCGTTTTCCTCAAACAATGGATATTCCGGATAAGTTCTGGTTCGAATGGATTTGGTGTTCGGATCTAGAAGTGGGGTTTGTTTTCGTGGTTTAGAGAGCTTCAAGAGCCGTGTCTTCTGGTATACCTAAAAGATTTCTTTCGTTCTCAGGGTTTCCGTGCTGTCGGTCCTCCATGTTTATACGGATTACGGAACGAGACGGCGACACATCTGTAAATACAACTCGTAAATACGTCACCCGGCACTAGGAATACACGGCAGTTTCCTAGGCTTTGGAACGCCGATCAATCCTTCGATTGTCTTTAGAAGAACCACAAAGAAATATAAGCAATTCAGTAATATTGAGGTGACAGATCGTGGAACCAAAATTAATTTACGACTGTAGAGGTAACGATAAAAGAAGAGGAGTCTGCTATAACTTTAAGCGTTAATATTAAATAATATTATCGTAGTAGCAAAGTTTTTTTCTTCTATCTACGTTTTTAGTATTTCAGTATATATGTTTTGTTGAATCAAAGTGAAATATTTCTACTTTAGTAGTTCTACAAGGCCGGTTTTGAATACAGATTCCCATACTGACATTTACCGACTCTTAGCAAAGACACGAACCTTTTTCTAGAAGGTTTGTTGGCGGAGGATATCGTGACTCTGATGCTATTGAATTCTCGAAAAAGGTGTGTGTCTTGGCTAAGTGTCGGTAAATGTCGGTAAGGCAATCTGTATCCAGTACCGTTTTGTTAAAATTGGGCATGACGATCATACGTGCTTATTTCTTTCTGTTGAAAATGCAATGTGAGTTAGAAGCAGGTTCCTCGCGATGATCATAGCGCGTTGCATAACCTCGGTGTGCAAAATGTGTGCGGATGTGGGGTGTGTACTTGGGTACTTACGCACACGCGTAATCGCGGGGGAAACTTAGCTAGGTGTGTATATTCCGTGACGGAGTTTCGCATACGCGCCGGGTTGTCGCCAAGTGGATGAGTGCAGCCGACCCAAGTGGCGTCGTCGACCGTCGGAGACCGTCGAGGTCCATCAGCAGTGGAATAAAGCTAGGCAGCTTCACGCGTTGCGCTAGCGTTTCGAAAAATGTATGCGAAAGAAATATATATAAATTCGTATCGCTGCAATGCAGCACTTCAATTAAAATTATCGCTACACACGGCTGTGCGAGCATATCGAGGTTTACGATCGTGTTTCCTCGAATATTACGATCCTGGATATAATAATTCGCAACTCTGTGCAAATTACAATAAACGCGGAATTTTTTCTCGAACCGATTTGGTCGAGATTTGGGTAATTATTGTATGGTAAAAAAATTAATCACCAGCTGCAATTGGAACACTGAATAGTGAGTAAGATTTCATGCTGAAATATTGAAGAATAGTTATTTCCTTCACCGATTTGCGGCGTTTTTTAAATGCACTTCGATCCATGAACGATCGGAAGATCAATTTCATTTTATTGTTTTGTCTCGTCTTCCTCGATTCTATCGGCTTTAACTACTCCTGCAGTGAGCTCGTGTCCCAAGTAGCCCAGGAAACAGAATCCTTCTTTTTTCTTTTCTCAGTTTTTCACCACCTCCCAACAGTTCAATTGAAGGAAAACAGAAAGATAAAATAAAACCGAGTTTTGCAGTATATAAATTGTCAGTTACTGAAATTCAAACCAATTTTCGTTGAGACCATATAAATGAATTCCTGTTATGCTCAAGTCGCATAATTGTGCCAGAACTCTAGTTTCCAGCAAACAATTGAAATTTCAATTCATTTGATTCCGTAAATATTTGTCGAAAAAATTATCCACATTCGAGAGGCAATCAGAAATACTTCAGAAGCTAAACATATTCTCGGTTCTGCAGGAGTGAAAAGACTGTGTCAGCAAATTCAATACAATTCTTAAAAGCGATTTGTAGAAGCCCTATGAAAATTAAATTTTGGTCAAGTTTGTAAAATCAATCATAAGTGTTACATAATTAAAACATAATTATCATAAAGTAATCTCGGAGTTTGCCATTTGGAGACAAATGATGGATTCACGAGTAGCATTCACTGCGGTGTAATAAATGTTGTAATAAAATGGCCGAGTCGAAAAAACTGGTGAAAACTGGTTGGCTATTTATTCGTTTACTCATACATTGGTACTCCTCATTGCAGTTTGACGGCTGAGTGACCGTTCGACCGAACCCCACAATTTGCCTAACCTAATTAGGGAACCCCGACAGGAATCTTTGACCGATCGACTCTGTGCTCGGCCAATTGGAAGTTACACGTGTTTTCGGGAAAGCGCCTCATACCCCGGAGCTTACACGCGTATTCGAACCCCGCGGGTGTAACTGGAGACCATCCAGGGCGTGCTCCACTCGGAGGTCTTACAAGTGTCAAAGATCACTGAACACGTCAAGATCCCAAGGATCCCCGGCGCACAATGAGCCGACGTCCTTGGCCCCCAGTTTCGCCATATTTCTAATTAACCGTCGGACTTGGGCTGCCCGATGAAATTCGACGCAATTTTCAACGAAAATGTAACCCGAAGTCCGCCGTTGCGGTGAGGCTAGTTCGACCAATAGCCGCTTATGTGGCAAAACTCTTTAACGGCACCGTCATAAGGTCTTAATCAAGCCTCCGCTACATCAGAAATGTACGTAAAGTGACACAAATTATTCCGTATCCACACTTTTGACTCCATGTCACTTTGAAGTCACAAAACGTATTTTCCGTTTCAGAAAATTGACGGCCATTTTGAGTGAAGAGAAGAGTTTAATTTTCAAACTGTTAATTAAACGTCAGATTTACATAGCATGTTCATATTGCACGCTCATTTGCCGCGGTTAAATACAGCTTTATGGGGAAGCTGTAGGCATCTACCCATCTCCGAACCATTTGCTGGTATATATGATTATTAACGAAAGAAAGTTGCGATGGTAATAAAGTGTCCGAGATATCTAATCGTTTCACCTTTATAAATAATAGTAATTATAGATATAATCTTGCACGTAGATATAATATGTATATTTAAAATCAAGGGCTGTTTTCGTCTCATCTACGCTATGATGTAAACCAATGATTTCGCCATAACTAGAATTCGTGCCGCAATATCAGGTCTAACTCAAGTCTACCGTTCAAACTATTCAATGAATATTTCAGGGCCTGTTATTACTTCGTCTATATGTACGCGACTGTTGACCGCAGGGGATATATGATTCGATTCAAAAGTTATTTTATCCTGGGAATATACGCGCGCGTAACTGCAGAAGCTGACTTCTCGAACTCCCAGTTTTAGTGAATTATACTTCGAACCGCGAGGAATAGTTTTTAATTTACGGTTTGATCGCTTAATTCTGTTTACTTTTATTTGTCACGTAACTGACCAACAAGAATCGGTTTTATTCCGTGCCAACGACACTGAAATTGTTTTTATTAACGAGAAGTGACATTTTTCCTGCACCAGAACAATTCAAGTGCGGCAAAAATATTAAGGAGCTTTTAGGTGGAGGCGAAGAGTGCGAAAGCCGTGATTTTTATCTTCCCTCGTTATAACCTTGTGTGTATAACTTGACTTGACTTGACTCTTGGCGAAAGCTTCGCTTTCTCTCGTGAAGAGTCGTTTAACGTCATTACTGTGACACATTAAAATATTACTTTGGGTACCTTGCCATAAAGCTTAACGTCTATACGAGCAAAAGCGTTAGACGTTTTCTTGCCCCGAGAGACGGACAACCGCCTCACTTGTCCTCTTAACTTCTGCTCTAAGCTCAGTAATAAAACAGCAAACACGTTTTTTCTCATTTTCTCCCTCCCTCCTGCTGCACGAATGCGGATAACCGCCGAGTCGCAAGGCTTATTAAATTTAGAAACAAGTAAAACGCGAATAAAAAACAAGACGGGTCAATTCGCGATTTTTGTTATACGGAGTTGTGAGGATGAAGGAAAAGAAAATGGCCTGAGAAAATCAGCGAGAAAAGGGAAAAAGCGAGAAACTAAATTCCAAATTACTCGAGTTATCATGTCGGGCAGAGATGACGAGAGGCCAGAGCATGGATCAATCGCAATGTGCTCGTCTGGGTGCACAGACGACAGAATGGAGGAACTGAGGGCAGAAATTTTGCGACTCGAGGAACGGAGCGAGGCTCTGAGGAACGATCGCGCCGAGAACGAAATGAGCTTTCAGCGAGCTTTGCTTCGCGGAGTTAATCCGAAAGCACCAATGGAGCCGATCAAGTCCCTCAAGCATCCCATCGCTGGCAAACGTGACGATCACTTTCTCGCCTCGACTTCGTCTTCGTCTTCCGATACAGACGTCGACGATTATTTCAGCCCCGTTTCTGCCGATCAAAAATCACCGATCAAAAAAGAGCTCGCTACCAAAGCTCAGAAGCTTGCAAGAAGTCGAAAGAAGAAGAAGAAGAAATCCGAGAGATAAGATTCTAACTTCACCGTTTTCGATACACAATTTTTGATACCTTCTCCTGAAATCAATAAAACCTGAATATGCAGCAATTCCAGAACCAGTTTCGTTTGTATAGATCGATACTTTACCGAAAACTTCTGCGCATTTCTTCACCGAAAATGGTTTTCGATTTCATCGATATTCTGCACACTTCAGACTGGCATAAACTCTTCAACTCCTGTCACAGAAATTTGATACAAGCTAATTTTTTCTCGGCCCTGCAAATATTTAGATAAAATTTTTGGAAAAATTACAATTTCTGGTAAAACCTGCGGGCGAATAGCCGTAATTAATTAGTCAGAAAATGAGTTACCTTAATCCTGACGAGATCTGTTGCAGTTCTCCAAAAATCCTTGAAGCAGGACTGCGTGAACAGGCTCCAGCGAAAAATCCCTCATTAAACGGCACTGCGCAATCCAAACGTATCGATAAATTGGAAATTCAGGTTTGTAACTATTGTAACTAACAGTCTTTAAAAACTCGAGTAAATGACTCGTGAAATGCACGAGTTTTGGGAGAAAACTGATGAATTCTTTTCACCCTTTTGCGCAACTTAGCCACTCTTTAAGTAATTTCGTCCGGAAAATTCTGATCACGTACCCATTTGCGACGATTGCTTATTGAGGTCTGCGTAATTTTCGAGGTAGATGGCACGTCTGGCTGAAGACATCGAGAACATAAAGAAGGAGCACAACAATGCTGCGAATGCAATCCAGCGAGCCATACAGCGAGGATTGTGCGGCTTAGGGGGGCGTTACAGACTTCTCAACGACACTCCCTGTGTTTCGGGGCGCAAGATCGAGGGATCCTCCAGGAGTTCCTGTCGCCTCAACTCCTCCGGAAACTCCTCGATGATTTCGGTGTCGAACAGTAACAATAAGGACGATGAACGGGCTCAGGAGAAAAACAAAGACGGGAAAGACGCTGCAAAAGAGGATGAAAACGGTTGCACGCTATTCGTGCTCGGCTGAATTGCGAATATAACTTGTCCTTCCGCATTTCCACCGTCATTAAAAAGCACGGATAATCTGGATCTAAAAAGAGCTTCCCTACTTTCGACGTTTCTCATAATCGATGTTTTCAATCCACCGCAATTGAAACAATTGCGGAGTAAAAATTTTGCGAAAATTGTCAGTCCCTTTCAATTTACACGTTTGAACTCTTCACAGACAGACTTTTTTCGAACTGTTCCTGCAGCGACTCACGTTTATGAAAGCTGCTGACAGGCAGTAATAGGTGATCAGGTATGACCGCTCGGGGCGTAAACGGGCGTATATTATATCGGAAATTGTGGCTGCGCTGGTACATTTTCGATATAGTTTTAATTAATAAATAACACGCAGCTAGGCCAGCGGTTGATGTGTATCGGGGTGAAATTGAATTCCACGCTTGTAGCCAGTACACCTACCTACCAACCAAGTGTGCACCTGACGTGACGTACCCGTAATATCCACTGTAATTTGACTCGTGTCCTACACAAGGCCAAATTCGTTTGATATATGAAGCGTTTTTTGACACCGAGCGAGTCCATTCACGCGATGATTTTAACGGAGGCTCAATTTTCGTAGATATGCAGTTTACTATCCACGCAGGGTGGCGAAAATTTATTTCAATCCTAGCGAGGAACGATTTTTCTATACCATCTTCAAATATGGCGGGATGGGGATAAATCACTATCGTAAATGTTTTTCTTCAACTGTTCAAGAGAATTCGGTCACAGAGTTTCTCGACGTTTGAAGCACACGGCACAAGATGCCAGAATTCAATTCTATGGGAATCGTAAGATTGAAATAAAGAAAAAAATTCAAAAAATGAATCTGATTGCAGGAAGGGTAAGTTTTTCAGGCATTCGATTCCATCCAACCCCGCCAGCAGGGACGGGGTTGGCTTGCCCCGACGAATAATGAGATGCACTCTAATGATCGATTACTATAATTCGATACCGAGACTCATTCTCGATAATAAAGTGTAACGAATAGGAGAAGAGCCGGCGCCCCCCGCTTGGGAAGAGTGACTGGGAGATCTAATCAGGCAGCATCCATATTGCGAGTACCGATCGACCCTCGAGGTAGCTCGTCCTCCGACGTCGGAGCCATGCAGGGTCTGCCCGGGACTAATTCCGGGCACGAGCCGAGTTCATTAGCCAAACTATTCTGGGCAGGTAGGGGCCATTTTATCTCCATGTTTCGGGGCCCAATCAACCCCCTCGTAAAGACCGAGAAGCGACTCGATCGGAGCTCAATTACTCGGGTAAGCAACTGTACGGTAGGGATTATAATAATCACCCCAAAGTCATCGTTGGAGGATCGTGAATTTGCAGGTATTCAGGCGGCTCGTAAATCGCACAAGGAAGACGTTTTTACTCGGCGCTCCTTTTTGAGCTCAGAGAAGCTTCCCTCAATTTTTGAAAGCTGGGAGAGTTTCGTGCCTCGAAAATTTCGCCAAAAGGACCTTAAGGTCGTTCGGATAATCCGCGAACCGCGATGGGCGGTTTTTATTTTATCAGGTTCTTAGCCGGACGGCGAAAGACGGAGCTGGAAGATCCTTATCCGAGGGACTAATGGTAAGGATGATTCGCCGGAACTGACTTGAGGACTGGAAGTCCAGTCAAACGGAATACGGGAAGGTTTGAGTGACTTTCGAGTTATTTTTCAACGGTACAAAAAGCGTCATCCGCGAGTGCTTTTGTGCCGCGAGGGCGGCCGCAGATTCCTGCTTTGTGATATCTCTGGGCAAATATTAGGCGTATCAGAGCCTCGGCTCGCGACTCTGTCTCCAATGTTTTCATTTGATATCCACTGAATGCCAGGCCTCGGCCGCGATCCGCATTCAGAGAAAAGATTGCGAGAGCCATTTCCCGGGTAGACTAGATGACGTCTTTGAGATACGGCTCTCTCGCCAGAGCTTCTTGTGGACACACTCGGTGTAGTCTGCAGTGCCTTGCTCACGAGCAACGGTGCGCTCGTGCGATATGCGACGTTTTTCGAACCCGTGGCGCCTCGGTCTTTGCTGCTTTCTTCGCCGTTTCAAGGGGCGGCTGCACACCCTCCAGGATTAAAACCAGAAACCTCGCCATTTCTTTCCATTCTCCAAAGTATACACGTTGGACTGGAACTCGTTTCGAAAATTTATTCCATACATATGAGCGATGGTTTTTCTTTCAGACAGAGTGAACCGATTCTGTATTAATCTCGAATTGCTTTGATTGAAGACGACAAATCGATAGGAATAATAATTTGTGCGAGTGAATTGAGTCCGATCATCGGTGGCAGGCAACGTCTGACCTTCTTTGCTCCGTAATTAGTCCGTAGTATCTTGATTAATAAGACGGCCCGATACCATCTTCAGTTTTGAATATCGTTGCGTTTATCCTAATTGCCAATTACCGGTGAATATTCAACTGCAAGATGCTGAGCGTCGAACCAAAGGTTTTAATTCTCTCATGACCGTGCGGTCGTTAGTCGAGCATAATCGAGTACAACGCTTAATTTTAAGTCGATCTCGTATTCAATTCCACATCAAACATAGCAGCAAGGGAGTCTTTAAGATCAAGAGTGACTTTTAATCTGATTTCTGGGGGTCGATTACGTAATTCCACTTTTCACGTTTCCCACCATCCAAGCGTTCTGATTGGTTTGCAAAGTTAAGTCAACCAATCCGAATGCTTGGATGGTGGGAAATGTGTGAAGAGTGAAATTAAATAATCCAATCCCTGTGTAAAGTACGATGCAAACGAGTGAGCGAGACCAATTCGAACCACGATTCTTGACTCATGTCAACAAATTCGCAACCAAATATTGATTTCACCACTATACAGGTTTTAACAAGATGAAACTGATTATTTTAATCCTGAATTAACAACAGAGAAGCGCAATAGTCAAACGATCATGACTGTCTGGCGT
This sequence comes from Diprion similis, assembly GCF_021155765.1. Classification (NCBI taxonomy): domain Eukaryota; kingdom Metazoa; phylum Arthropoda; class Insecta; order Hymenoptera; family Diprionidae; genus Diprion; species Diprion similis. Next base: position 22,507,344 of record NC_060110.1, on the reverse strand, counting down.
ATTTGCTTGTATTACTTTCTATAAGGAATATCCTTATGGAGCTAGAAAAGTTTCGCAGAAATGGAAAATTCAGGTTGCACAAGACGTCCCCTGAAGAAGATCTGAAATTTCACTGTCGCAAGTCGCTTGGTATTGACAGATCTCGTGTATGCATAAACGGCAGACTCGAAAAGCTTCGGGGTTTGATGCAAGTGTCAGAAGCAGTTGTTTATTGTTACAAAATAGGCGGTTTTCGTAGCTGCACGATTAACCCGTATCTTCCTCACATCGAATTTCTAAAAAAGTAAAAAGAAAGTGCCACAGGTAGAAGCCACGGACTATTAATTGAGAAAATATATCGCGTTTCCACATCGATTCTATCCTTTTATCGCGTAGAAAAATTTATTCGAAATACGATACAAAATTCATTTTTCAACCTATCCCTTGGTTTCAATTGTATCTGGTATAAAACATGAGAAAGTTACAGTATGAAGTACTACCACCGAGGGATGCAGGTGGTGAAATTGAAATATTCACTATCGGTGAAGCTTTTCCAATCCAATGTAACACCTACATCTTGTACTCAGTTTCTCCAAACTAAAAGCTGCACACTGTACCGTGCATATTTCAAACGGAATGAAGTTTTCCGCCCAAGTAGGTGGAAGAACAATCAAGTGCCGATGGTTTTCTGCCTTGCAGCCCGACTAGATAGACGTTATTAAATCCGGTGCTGGAGACGCACTTTGAAACGACAAACAATCAGACGCAGTATAACAATAAGTGTCTGAGAATGAGAATACCTACGATCAACTCTACGCGAAAGTATATATACATATATATATATATATATATCAGGAGATTTGTTTTCTCGGAGGAACGTTTTTGGAATAAACTCGGGATACTTAAACGGTGTAGAATGAGAACACGGAAGAAAAAAATACACACACAAACACACACACGCTTGGCCGCGTGTTGCAGGTTCTCAGAGGCGATGTCTCTGCACGTTTATATTCCCGCGAAGAATGGAGAATTTTAAGATCAACTTTTCACCGGGACAAGCTGCGAGAGCGAGGCAAAGAAACGAGGAAAACAGGCCCGAAAATATGTGTTTCAATCTTCCTTCTCATACTCCGCACACCGCTTCCGGAGAGATAATAATCTTGTAGATAATGCCGGCTGGGATGCTGTGGGAGCACGGGACGTCTGGTCTCCTCTTCTCACCCCCGATCCCCGACTCCCGAGGGTGCTACTGCAGCTCATACGCGACCACATTTCACCTCGAAACTGTGAAACGGTGGAAAATAACGGAAACAATGAGCACCGGATGCGGTATAATACCGCAGCTTTGAAAACGTTACGTACGGATGACGATTGATTTTCAGGTGACGTCAAGAATTGACTCCTGCATAGCCTGCGGGTCTTGCATTAGAGCGGGGGAAACGCATTCAGGGAAAAATTGTCGCAGGTGTCTAGACGGCGTGAAGATCATGAGAGGTGAGATGATGAATGAAAGTCTCACGTTTCAGACTCACTCGAATTACGTCACGGATTTAAGCGTTAAGCTCTCCGCTTTGACGCCGGAAATTCAACCTTGAGCTCGTTAACGGTTGACGAGATGGAAGTACAGTATTATACACATGAAAAAAAAAAAAAAATGGCTCATCTCGTTGGGATATTTTCTCGCCTTTACCGCTCGAATGACTCGCATCGTCGTGAATATCGTGAAATAGACGGGTACTGTGCGGATATATGCAATCTGCATATAATCCAAGGGCTGCAGAAACTGAGCGTGTATCATTTATCCAGGAAGAACAACGCGAAAGCTGCTCAACTGCGGGCAAGTGCAGCGTAAATCGGTTATAGAAACTTCGGGACAATCGAGATCCGCGATCAAAGCGAAATGACGAGACACAGACGCATGGCTCACGGATGGAAGCCGGTAAGGCGAGATGAAAAGTCTGTTCATGGCTGTGGATGAAAGATCCTCACACACAGATGTAAACACGTGTAGAAGTGACGAATGAAAGGTAAAAGCTTGTATAACTCGTGCTGCAGTCCGTTTAATCGGGTGTAAACTCGCTGAACATAAAATTGTATAATAGGTGCTTGGGGGGGGGGGGGGGGGGGGGGAGTGGGGGGGGGGATGCGTTGAAATTGAAGATGGAAAAGTGGGATCCCCACCCAACTGCGATTACTCGAGGTTTTTCACTCTTGCAGGGTACTTGCTGCAAAGGTCAACTTCCTTTGATGCGAATTTGAAACACTAGAAATGCCTAGACGTTAGAACTATTAGATTGTTCAGGACTATAGAGATATTATTTCAGTACAAACTTTTGAAAGCTCTGCGTTGAAAGGAGAAGGAAAGAAGAGAGAATTTTGAACTTGTCTAATCGTAAGCGTAATTTACTGAATTTTGTTAAAATAGATTAGTGGGGTGAATAATTGTTTTGCTAATTTTTGCAAGTAACGAAATATAAATGAGATATTGAGAGACGATTTTAGATGCCAAAAAAACAAAAGAAGAAACGAAAGAAAATACGATTGATACTGAACAATTAAAACGTGATACGTATCGAAATCAATTAATAAATCGAATGGAGGAATGAATGATTTTTTTTTGTCATATAATTTGGGACGGCATGTTCAGGTTCACGACTTACAAAACCAAAATGAATCATCCCTGAAACTTGTTTACTTCGTAAGATAAAAGAAAATTGTTTAATTTAACGGTAATAAAATAACCGTTACAATATAATATAAACGCTTGTACGAATGAGAGAAGATCGTTACAGCAAATGGGTAATTACTTTGAGTTAACCCCTACATAAGTATTTCACCGCTGTCTCATAGCTGTCAATGAATTTCCAATCCCTGTGTTAGAAGTAGACGTATCATTACCGAGAAAATCAAACCCATAAGAAGAAGAAGGGGGTTGGGGAGGGGGGTGGAGGGGGGGTTGCTGGATCGGGTATGTCTGCAATTATTGTGTCGTCCCTGGATGCCGCGGTTTATGACATGCATACATAAAACGAGCGGATAGATGGGAAATAATGAAGGCTCAACGACGAGACCGAAGAGGGAGAGTAATCAGACTTAATAATTGGAGATTTCGAATCCTCGAGAGCTCTGCCATTACGGAGAAAACGGCGTATAACGCAGCTGATGCGAATGAATGAATGAATGGATGAATGAACGCGAATGCATGTCAGCCGCTAAGCAGGTGCACGCTTATGGGGCGAAACCCCTGGGTCTGAAGACCTGCTAATCTGTATTTGGTCTAGGCATATATTCAACGACAATAATAACTTGTTCTCGTTCAGATTCCATCTTCATTCTTCGGGCGCTCATTTTTCTTCCCCTTAAGGCGGTTTCACGGTTAAATGACAATTTTTTTTTTTTTTTTCTTTTCTCATCCCATTACAAGATTTAATGTAAACAAGTTATTTTCTCTTTCTCTCAATACTTAATTTAGTATTGCTTATTGTTTGGCAATAAAAATCAATTTTGGTGCGCTAGATGAAATTTGGTGTTAAGATTACCAGGTGTGGACTTCTTTAGGACAATTTTTGAGCCTAAATCATTGGAGTTCATTGAGTTGAATGACATAACATCCTAGTCGACACCGAAGTCCACATGCAAATATTTTTTGCATTGTAGAATTTTGAAAAATTGAATATTGGACGATGTCAATAGTTTGATCAGAACATATTGCTCGGCTTTATTGCAGAGAGTTATATTCTGGATGAAAGAAAAACTCGTCGCAGAGTGAAATTCAGCGAGTCTATCATATTAATTTTTTGCCTTTTCAATACTTCAATTTTCAACCGTATTTTTCATGATCGATTGATCACCGCCATTACAGCGATGATTGCGCTAATTGAAACAAAGAATTAATAAAGCTTGCAGGTTCCATTTATTGAAAAGAAAACTTTTTTCCTTAAAAAGTATTGAGCTTGGCACATAAATGCTTTTCAAAAATGTAATTGTGTTTCGAAAAAATGCCAATTTCTGTTTCTCTCAGAGAACCTTTCTCGAAATTCATCACTGCCGCCGTACATCGTTACGGTAACACGACAATGCTGGTAATAACCACGGCTGTCAGCCTTCACGTCCTCGCTGCGTAAGTGCCCGCAAGCCCCGAGGATCTCAAGGTCGACGTCAAATCATCTCCGTGGAGTAAAAGCAACGCGTTATTTCCACGGCCAGGTCGACACGCGGTAATAAAGGCGATGCACATTCGTCAACGGTTTATCAAAAAATTCCGTCACGTTGGCTGGTCAAAACGCAGAAAAACCTGCTCGTCGTAAATCATCCGGGATATTAACCTCCGTCAATTGGAAATTTCATCAGGACTTGCATTTTACCGCTAAAATAATGATCCATGCATTCGTCAATTGAGTGAGTTGACATTTGCAAGCTAGCCAAACTTGCGGGAAAGTTGACTCCAACTTTTGGTCAAATTTCATCAGCTTGGCCGCGTAACATTTTACGACAGGATTTATAAATAGATCCTCCCCCTCGGTTCTGAATAATTTTTCAATTCGCGATTTCATTATGCAGAAGTGGCAAGAATGCATTTTGAGAGCTGAGACTTGAAAACGGCGAGGAAAATAATGAAACAAGATTTTGGAACGAAAGTAACTTTCTGCGACAAAAAAAAAAAAAAAAAAAAAAAAAAACCGATCGTATAAGAAGTAACAGCGAAAATTGGAATCACAGAACAGGATTTGGAGATAAATTACTTCAGGATCGCCAAACTCGTTTTAACTTATACCTGACTGAAGTGTCTGGCTTTCCCGAAGTTGATCCTTCTGCGTCTGAAACTCACACAATTATCCATATTTTTACATGATCGAACCCTGCATTTCTTGCAGATAGTTACGACTGGCGGTGCTCACGACGAGACGCCTGCAGCTCGAGGCTCTCGTTACAGCGACTGCAATATCGAGTAAATCTCGAGATTTCTGTTTTTTTTTTCTTCTTTTTTTTTCACACAAGTTAATCCCATAGCTGCGGAGCTCTGTACACTGAAGTAGAATTCCGCAGTTCACACTCCGCTTCTGTGACGTATCGCGTTACTTGGGTACCTACGCGTCCTCGTTTCTTCCCAAGATCGATGAAAAACTCGTCCAATTATCCCCGATCACAACTTGCTGAGGTAACTCACGTGCGCGCACAATGGTAGAACCGTGAAGTATCAAAGACGAGACCGCGGATCACAAAATCAAATCACATTTCACCTGATGCAGCTAATGAGATTGAAGCTTTTTCACTTGCTGGTAGTTTCGAGATAGATTTACGAAATCTATAGAAGTGTTGATAATTCGTTTTAAGAGGTGAAAAGTGAAGAGAATTGACTAGATCTGTCAACTTTAGGCTGATTCTGAGAAGATCTGACATTATAAGCACTTCAAGCTTGAGCTTTCGCGTAAGCTCATTTTAATTTCTAATACCTACAACTCTCTTTGTGAGTATGAAAAAATTCAACCTTCTTTTTTAATTTTATCATAAAGTTGAAGCCTCTTTCTTGGCTCGGTTTCATAACGACAGTTTCGGATAAGAATTTGAATTTTTATGTAATTCAACCTCTTTTCAACGAGGTTTTCTTTTCACGTTCCTCGGACAATTTTCAGCCAGCATATCTTATTTTGTATAAATGTTGTTGTTAGTATAATACGTAGCAATCTGAGACTTGAACAGCATTAAATAAACGCAGTGACGTGGCATCGAACCACTGAATAGACTTTCACGTGGGTGGAACATCTTCGGAAGGGTGTGTTTTCCGTCTCTCCGTCTTGTATAAAATTTTTTTCCTCATAGAAAAAAAAAAGAGAAAAAAAAATGATTGGAGCCCATTTTTTAATTTTCGTTTTCTACCGTCACATCCAGCCCACCAAATTGAATTTGGCGAAAAAAACAGACCCTCCCAAAGGCGCCGCTCGCCGGTTTGAAATTGGCAAATATTGGCCAATGGAGGATGGATTCACCCGTCAGGCAAGTCGGCAAGTTACGCAAAGCTGTAGCGCAGGGGTTGCAGACTGGCTTTGTTTGCTGGAGTGGGTCTAGCGCAGGGTGCGCATGGGTCTTCGTACGTGTACCACCGTAAAATAGCAAAGGGTGAACTCAGTAAGAATGCCTGGAAAAGCTTTCGGACAGCAGACGTCGCGATGCAGTCGCTCCACCCTCAAACGGTTTTATTCATCATCCCTTGATGACTTTCTGACGCAGTTCTCCGCGTCGCCATGTTTCCTCTCTCACAGTTGCTCCTCATCCTAGCAGTGCGAATCCTTTTCTGATTTGGTTAAGAAAAAGCCAAGTTATATATGATGAACTGCCGGGATCGATGAAATTTTTTTACATTTTGGAGATTGATTTTCAAACCAGAGAATAAAGAGTAAAATTAACTGGTAGAAAGAGATTCGGACACGTGAGCTTTATTCGATGCTGAAATTTTTTACGGAAAAAAAATTCAAAGATTTCCTCCTTGATCATGAAGCGACTCGATACTTTTTTCGTCACTGTTAAAAAACCAAGTATTATTGCTTTTCTATATGTAGATGTAGATCAAAATAAGGGGTATCGAGCAATGATCGTTCAGAACTCAACGGCATGAACTCGAACCAGAATGTCTTGTAAGTGTTTTTTTTTTTTTTTTTTTTTTCTACTTTTAGATATTGAGTCTCCGTCATCTAGAGGAAGACTATCAGTTTCATGTTTTCGCGGATTCTAGAAGAGCTTGAGCAGGGTGAAGGCGTTGTGACCACCTTGAGCGCTCAAGTGGACAAGGCAAGTTTAGCTCCAAGGATCTCGACTTACAAGATTCCAGTCGTAGTCTTCAAAGACTCGAGGATCACAGGGAGCTAGATTTTCTGTATTTTCTCCGTTTGTATCCTTAGAAAACGTGACAATAGAGCCAGGTGAACGAATATATGGCTCCGCGAATTTCTCACCACTTACCTTATCTTCCTTACGGTGTTTGTGCCGAGTATGAACGGTGAGCCTGCAGCCTCCTCAAAACCAGTTTACGTACATCAAGCTGTAGGGTAAAAAACATAATAATGGATGAAGAAAAAAAAAGATAGAAAAAATTAGGGTATCACCTTTCAAATATCGTAATTCATAACGTGGCACCGTTTGACCAGCTGTAAATATAATATCTTAGAGAAACTGCCTGCTGACGGATAAAGAATTGTGTTCTGAAGGTGATAATATTACGAACGTTTATTTTTTGTTCAATCGTTTCGTTCAAAAGACAAGAAGTAAAAAAAAATTGTCAACCGTCATAAGACTTTGTCAACGAAACAATTTTCTAAAAATTGTCGAGAAGTAATTGCAGAATTGAAAAAAAAAACACACACAAAGACACGCAAACAAACAGAGAAAAAATCAAGGGATATAATTAATCTGGTAATTTCTGGGCTTGATGTATCCCGTCAATTTTTTCTCCAGAGTGTACATCATACGTCCAGATGATGCGTGATTTCGTAATCGCGAGTCGAAGAAATCCTTCGAGTAAAATCTTAGGAATAGGATTTTTTCCCATGATAAATTTTGAATTTTTATTACAATATGCGCCCAATTTTAAATTTCAAAAATTTCTTAAAATTCTATGAGACAAAAACCCGCAGAACTTGTCGATTCGATATTATTAGCATTTCTAGTCAGTGCTGCCAATTATATAGACTGTCAGAATCCGTTCAGAAGCAAAACGATCAAGAGTTTCCGTAGCGTGAAAGAGAGTCACGCACCTTCGCGCCCTGCGTGCGTGCATCGGTTGAGTGGTTAGACGACGAGTGCATATGTATCTGCATTATGACGCGTGTCTACGATAATATCAGACCCAAGATGCATCTCACGGAACAAGTCTTTGCGCATGAAATGCGCTCGAGAATTCCGTTCTCCGTGAGATTATTTGTATTTATTGGCATTGCGAAGCAGAGCTCAGAATTCAAAATCACTTATCCTGTGAAGAGGATGCAGTCATCAATAAATCACACGCATATTATTAATATCCTACATAATTATTCGTTTGGATAGAAAGCACATACCTGAATAAAAAATAATGTAAAAGAAAGAAAGAAAGAAAAAAAAACGCCACAGAAATTTTGTACTCTGATGAAGATTAGATCGACGGCATGGTACGAAGAGGTCAAGAATATTGCAAAACTTCTGTAAAACAAAGAGAATTTTTCAGAATGGAGATAAACAGCGTGACTTACAACTTTTATTTAACGCTTTTAAGTTTCCATATTTCTTCATTTATCCATTAATTTTTTTGCTCTAAATTCTTTCACTCGTTGCCAAAATTTCGAGATGCAATAATTCGTCTCTGATTCAGCAAAAAATTGCGTAACTACAATCAGAAAATTGGAAACAATAAATGTGACATCGATTCTAGCTAGATTATTATTCACGAAGCAATTATACGACTGATCGTTCCTTCCACTTATCGATCGATCGCTTCTTTCGATACAATTTACACAAATTCGTGTACCTACATAAATTCCCTTCTCCATAGTCTAGTTTTTGCCAAATTTTTTCACAGCATTAGCACGCCGTCTCGAACCCGCTTGAAAGATCGCTTCAGCGAGTCGTGGATAGATCCGTAACCCATATATGTAGGAATATACTATATACTTTATATGTATATAGATCTATGGCCAGGTGGGTATACCTAGTGCATGGGTATAAGGTTGGATGGGTGGGTATCTCGCCTGGCTATCGGTTTCCACTTACGGCTTCGCAATCTGAAATGGAAACTAAAATAATGGGAAACCTCGCGGATTGGGGTCCCGCGTAATCCGATATCCCCGGAAAGAGGACTCATCTAATACGCAGAAAAATTGACGTGACAGAGGGAGGCCGCTTAAGCTTGACATTCGAAAAAAGGTGAAACAAATTCCTTTTTGTACATCATGAGAGAGAAACGAAAAACCCCAGAAAAAGAGGGTGAAACGGAATTAAAAAATGACCGCAATTCGTCACGATTACCGCGTCGTTTGCACGACAAATCAAACAAACTTGACCTGACCGCAGGGATTTCAATAAAGGTATATGAAAACCTGATACATGTTGTGTATAACTATATAATGTATCGCTATAAAAGTAGATAGATGGATATCGTTGTAAAATGAAAGAAAAATAAAAAAAAATATCCATCTCACGTTGAAAATAATAAATATTATTTGCACATCGAAAAAATCACACATGATGCATTTTAAAATGCGGGTGCGATAAAAAAACATATCATCGACAGCAATAATTCATCTCGCGATCACGAACGAGTTCGTATATACGATTCCAGCCCTACGATGTTGCAAATAAGTAAACCTTAACCTTCGGCCACTCTGTAGGTATACCATGTGCTTCGGGAGTGTGGCGCACGAGTTGGGTAAAAAAAAAAAAAAAAGAGAAAATGAAAAAAGGAGAAGAAAAGAAAGCACGCATATAAGCAGAATATAACAACAGACGAGAAATATATATTATTGTTGGAATACGACGCACAACAGAGGCTAACTCACGGGGATTGATACAGGCATGTAGGTATATGCAGGCATGTACAGAATGGTACAGAATGGAGGAGAATATAATAATAAAGGTGCCTGGGGTGATGTGATGTATGAGATCGATTTAAACCCGGCGTTTAAACCACCGGCCATAATTCAATTCTCGAAGAGCGACAGCCCCCGTATGGCAAACCTCGTCATGCCTCGCCCAAGGGCATGCTGGGTACCTTTGCCTCTCCTCTGCCCTCTGTCCTCATACCAGATCTGACTTCTGCCTGTCCCTTATACCCACAATATACAGAAATGCGGACTCTTTAGTCCTTTGCGAATACCACGAGGGGCGTGAAATGAAAATTTTCACGTCACTCCTGAGGATAATGATAATGATAATGATGACTTTGACACGAAATCATCTATCTTCGCGAGATTTTAGTCACGCAATCATTTTTGGTCTCACTTTTAAATTTACTAAAATGTTTAAAATTATTTCCATAAATTCCTTTGAGTTTGGAGTGAGAATTGTTGGTTTCGGTTATAAGTGTTATAATAATATGCTCTCATTTTTGAAACATGTTTTTTTTTCAAAATTGCTATTAGGTGGAAAAAATGTAAGTTATAATAATTATCACATTAATGCTTGTATTGACTTTTTCAGTTAATTTACTGTTCACCTTGTTTCCCTTTCATTCGGATTGTTGATTGCAACCAGTTGATTCTTTATTTCTCTGGATTTGTGTGCATCGTTGAGTCCAAGCCTTGCGTGTAACCCCCGCTGCAGTAGGTATTAGTGAATGAATGGTTGGGTCTGTGCAGGAGACGAAGTGCTGAATGAAGGCCCCCAAATCCACCATTGAGTTAGCGCCTTGACCCACCTCGAGAATTCCGATCACGTGTCAAGTAATTGATCCTATAAATGGTGTCGCAATTTTAGTGGAATAGAACTTTTTAAACATCTACGAACACTTAATGGATTCGGGTCAAATTTATGACTTCAATGATTTTAGATAAAATGTATAATTTTAAAGAGAAATTTTGGAACTCGATTTGTGTCGTGGATTTTTAAGAGCGGAGGTTAAAGTTTCGAATTTGAAAAGTTCCGAAGATGCCTAATTTTGAATTATTTTGTAGCGAAATTTCAAGTAAAGAAATCAAACATTAACGAAACAACAAACTTTCGAATGGTCGGAAACACGATGGCTTTCAAAGTTTCGAAATGCAAGAATTTGAAAAGTAAAATTGCGATAGAGCAAAGTTCTGACAATTAAAATACACTAACACAGTGCAGTTTACTCAAGGAGTTGCTGTAAAAAAACAGAAGAACCGAAAATCAGAATGACCAGGATTTCGAATTTCAAAATATAGAAAATCCAAAACGAAGAAAGGTCAAAGTGGTGAAATTTGATGAAGCCAGAATGTTTAAAATTTTTTAAATTCCTCGTTTGAGCACTTTCGGAATTTTGAGCATCAGGTTTCAAACCCAAAATTTGATTTCTCTACTTCAAGTTCCGCCGCAAAAAAAAATCGGAATACGGCTAGACAAAAGGTGAACCGCGTTACGAGTGAGAGACACAAAATTATGTTGAAAAAAGTGGTTTAGTAAAAAAAAAAAAAAAAAAATAAAAAAAAAAAAAAAAAAAAAAAATGATTTCGGTGCGGAGCTACTTCCCGTGGTTTGGAACACGAGGCGGCTAAGCAGCCTGAGGTTTTTAGAGCGTAATGTTTTTTTCCACACTCTTTTTCCTCCCGATCCGTAGGCGCCCGGCTCGCACACGTGCAGGAACAAGAGGCGTGCAGATGTGTGTCGGGGCGAAACACATGATGCAACCCCATACGAAACGGGGGCCGACCGACCGCAACGTGCGAAACAGTCCAGAAACCCCGCCATGGTTGCTATGCCTTTTGACGAGGAGGAGTGAATGCAGGTACCTGCTAGGATGCCGCCTTGATTTTAATCCCTTCTCTGCTCCTCCAAGAGAATCAGAATTAAAAGCTGAAATCCTGGCGTTCAGATCCCTGCAGAAGTCCAGAAATAACTAAGCGAGTAGTATCGAAATAAGAAGCTTAAAGAAGAAGAAGAAGAAGAAAAGGAAGAAAAAATACCAAATATACATCCATAAAAATAATATTCGAGAGTGAAATTAAAGTGAAATTCTTTCCCGCATATTATTTGAGTCTATTAGACAGGCAGTTTGACGCGTATTTTATGCTCTGGATTATTATAGGAAAGAAACTTTTATTGTTTCACCTTAATTCTTATCCCTCTCGTAAAGTCCATTTTTTGACGGGCTAAAATCTCGTTTCAACTTTTGGGAAACTGAAGTCGGGCACGTTACGTAAATATGTGTCAAGCTAGTGAAAACGATATGTGTGGATATATAGGTACGTGTGCCTGAAATCACTCGCAGATGAGTTGGGAAGACGTTGCAGCCTATAGTTGTTGTCTGGGAACTGGGTAAAATGCTTTTAAAAATGTATATTTGAAAACAGATCGTAAACGAATGCCGGTATTTCAGCTAATGCGTTTATTCTTGAATCGCGTTTTACCATGGAAAATGTAGTATCACTGATATACGTATATATATATATATTTTTTTTTTTTCTCATTTTTCTTTTCAGGAGCAGCACTCGGTCAGACTTTTCAAATCATACGTAGGTACTGTACGTTTTTACAACTTTAGGGTTTATTCAGCTCCCCCCCCCCTCTCCCCCCCTCTCTCCCCAAAATGTGTACAACGTACAAGTTATATTACAAAAAACATGTTTTCGCAATTAAGTTTGTGGTAATTTTCCCTGCTGAAAAAACCGATGTCGAAATTGATAAAAAATCGAAATTCCATTGCGAAAACCAAAGCGCGTCAAAATGTTTTCTGAATAGTAAAAAATGACTTCCATAAACATTATTGAGAATTGTTTTGAATTTTTTTTTTTTTACTTTGACATATGAAAATCATTATTATTTTCTTTGATTACAATAAAAACAAAAACAAAAAAAAATTTATAGCGCATTCGAGTCCCCGAAAACTAAGTATTTCCTTAGGGGTACCCCGTTTTGCCGTCACCCCCCTCCCCCCTTCCCGCGATTAATTTTGCAAGATTTAATTTCGCGAGTAAACCCCGTTTATATTCCTACCCCGAATAATTATTGATAACCAATTAATCACGTCATATTCCTGTGTTTGAATTCTCGAATTCCGCGGTTTCCGGTATTACACCAGCAATCTACTTGCCCACTTATACCCCGATATATGTCTGAAACCGGGAGAAGTTGAACCTGCGAAAGCAAACGAGAGAAAAAACAGAGAAGAAATCGGAAAACGAGGGGGCGAAGGGGTGGAACGGCGGGGGTGGGGGTGGAGGGAGGGGGTGGGGGATCCGCATGTGTCGGGGGAATTTGAGGCGCGCAACGGCAGTTCAGTCCACGCGCAGACGCCGGAACGTGCGCATCTCGACGATCGCGTTGGACCCGCGAACCCCGAATTCACCGGCATTGTGCAACGTGCTTCGGGTCGCGATTGACAGGTTGGCTAATTTACGAATTATCGCCACCGTCACCCGACTCCTCGAATCAACCCCTAAACTAAGACTTCCGAGGGAGCGGATTTTTGCTCAAATTAATGTTCGCTTGGTTCGTTTGGAATTGTATTTGATTTTTTATTATAGCCAAGGGAACGGAATAATAGATCGGGAACTTGAGGCGGGAAATTTTTTTTTCTTTTTGAAAATTGAAGCTGATTTTTGTTGCGAATGTTTTTTTGTTGTTCAGTTTTAGTCGAGCTTCTGTCGTTCAATTGTTTTAACGATATTTCATTGGCCTAAATTTTACTTGAATCTTGGGGATCAAAAACGTATTAACGATGAACAGTTGTTGACGTTGAAACTTTTTTAAGATACCTGTTTTTTTGAATCTTTTACAGTTTTTGAATGTTTAAGATAAATAAAAAAAAATTACCTCCCCTAGTCAGAGAGCCGAATTTTTCACACAAACCCTAAAATTCACATTCGACACGGGTTTATATGCTGAAGTTAATGAATGAATGTAGACATACGTCGTACATTATTTAAACAAAGGTGTAATAATAATACGGTCTATTACACGTTGTAATAATTAGTGATTGTCGAGTGATGGCGATATATTATTTGCGGAATAATTATATACAATTACGCAGATTTAAATAATACAGTAATCGATAATTTAATAACCGTAAATGAATTTCACGTTATTAAATTCAGAAAATTATTGAAAAATTCGTTCCCAGCTGTTTATGAATTATATAATACATTCATATTTCAAAAATTATTCCATAAAACAAAATAAAATAAAATAAAGAAATAAATAATATTAATCTAATATATAACACAATTTTTTAAGTTCCGTTATTTATTGCAGGTATAATATAATACCTATTATAAAGTTTCATTCGGGTAGTGCGGGAAGTTTGTTAGTTCGGGTGTTTGTTACATCGATTTATATAACTTGTATGCTGCATCCATTGCGATTTGCAAACGCTGCAACTATCCGTTCATCCTGCTGCAACATGTGGATGAAGATTTGCAATCGAGGGCTGGCGGAGATGCGGACGCAGTAAAAAATCAGTAAGCATTCATCACTTAATATCTCTCATTTCTTGTAATCGGTAACGTCTTGCTGTGATTTCAATTGTGGATATGCAGACGAATTATATGCGTAACATTGACTGATAAGCAATGGAAAGTAAAAATTGAATACATCGTACTTTAGTTGTGTTAAAAACCGTTTGCCAACCAAATTTCCGATACGTGGATTATTAGAAACGACGACATTCGCTCACTTTTTTTTATTAAATGAAATTTCTACTAAATTCGATTCGATTGAATTGAAATTTTTTTGTATGGCCGGATGCCAAATAATTTCACTAAAAAAAGAAGAATAAATTCGTCGATTCATCGGACATGGAAAAAATATTTACCGATGGTTCTTATAATCAAATACGCTACCGTTCATCGTCAAACGAATCGTTTGATTGAATCGATCAAAAGTTTATTGCATTTGGTATAAATTTATCCAATTGAACAATGCACGTATAGGTAAACACGATATTCGAATATTGAAAAATATGGCGGAACTTTTTCTTTTGTCAGATTTTTTTAACCAGGTTTAACTTTTTTTGTGTATTATTTTAAGTGCTAATACATCTCAAAGAAAGAATTCTTATACCTCTATAAGCTATAAAATTAACCACTAAATCGCTTTATTGCCGTACTTGCCGAAAACTTTTCGTACCCAAAGTTTTTCTCAAGGTATTATTTACCCTGAATCCCTTCCTAGCTCGCGTGTTAAATAATGTGATAAAAATCTATCGCTTCTTTAACTGACGTTCGGCATTTTTCTGTCCTCAAAATCGATAATCATTATGTTAGCTTGTCTACACCGAGAACAAAAAATTGAACAAATAAAACAAATTTTTTGAATCATCGGAGGGTTAATTGGAACGGAAAAAAGAGTTTCAAATTTAAATTTTTCAACGAAAACATTAACAAAGGGGTCATTAAATATATTTATTGGGATTATCCTCTCAGTTTTAAACAATTAAACCTTTCTGATCAATCGAGATTCATCAACATTGTCTAATTTTGCTTCTCAAATTCTGTCGATCCTACTTTTATAACTTTTCCGCCAGTTGTCCTATACATTACAATTTCATCGATCGTATAATATCTAAGTTCGAACCTACCTCACCGAATCGAAGGTTGATTTTTTGGTTGGAAACCCCTCTTGGCTTCCGGCTTTCCAGGGGATGAACATAATGGGAAAAACTGGATTTAAACTAAAGTTTTAAAACTAATCGGCACGCCGTTCGCCCCCTCCTCTTACCTGCCTTCGGCTCTTCTCGCTCACCCAGTTCTTCCACTTTGCGTTGTAAATATATATATATATATATATATATATATATATATATATATATATATATATATATATATATATATATATATATATGTATAAGCATGTATATATGTATAATACCTCGTATTTCGTCTCCGAAATCCACGATTTATTGAACCCCACTAATTGCTAAGCTGAGGGCCGTTATTTATACGTCAAATCTCAAGATTATAGCATCGATTCACGTCAGTTGTTCTGAAAACTATACGATACATGTCACACCATGGAAAATCGGCGTACGATAATTTTGAGCGGAAATAATTGATCCGCTGTAAATGTTTCTGCTTAAATGACGTATATATAATAGGTCTATTGATCGTTGTGAAAAATGTAATCGATCCTTGTCGTCGATATTTTTTTTAACTTAATTCGGCTACTTGATATGAAAATCGGTTTGATCAGTAATTTGAAAATAATACCCAGATGCTGTACAAGTATAAAAATTTTCTCGTATTGAATAAATATAATGAAATTCTAATTCCGTATAACTTTGAAGTAAAACTCATGGAAACAGATTGCAGTTTTCTAGTCCATCATACGTGTGGAAAATTCTGTGATATGCTTTAAAAAAAAAAGAAGAAAAATAGTAAATAATCTTGCAGTCACATTTTGGCTCATATCAGCGTGAAGAAGTATTTCCGGGCGAAGGGCGAAGAGCGAATGTGTGACCGAATGAGCAGATTAATGTCGTTTCGAACGAACGTTGCTCTGCATGCATATTCCTGACGGACAGAGAGGGTAAATACACATTGCGAACGGTACGAAAAAGCGGAGAAAAGAATTGCTTCCCGAATCGAGGGTTTATTGTTTCGCTGCAGGCGGTGGTTGGAGAAAAAATTTTTTTTGTAAATTGAAATAGAATCAAGAGCAAAAAGAATTCAAAACATCCACCAGCCAAGCCAGTAGACGAAACGAGAACCTCTCGTACGTTTTTACGAATGTTGTATACTCCCGATTTTTTTTTTTGATTGTGCACTGTTGAATTCATTGCATATGAAGTGTTGTGGAGTGAATATTCCAGTAAAACTGGACGAGTATAATTTTTCTAAAATATTTAAAAAAAAAAATGTCCAGCAGGTTTTTCCGGAAACCATTAGTTCCCATCAAACATCATATTATTTAAATATAGCTGTGTTTTAGAAATTTACTTTGCCCAACAATTCGTGGGTAAATTTTTATGCATCACCAATAATAAGTAGATTAAAAAAAGGATCAGGTACCTACTTGTAACTGTGGGATATTACATTTAATTTCAGTTCTTCTTCAAAGATTTTTCACTCATAATGGAGAAGATTTTTCTACCCCAATAGCATATGAATGAGATTCTTTGATGGGTTCTCACGTTCTTATAAATCGATACGATTTTCGACGCACCAAATAAAGAATTAAGCATCGCAAAAAAGTTGACTGTAATTCAAAATTACAATGGCGACTATCCTGTTGTTATAATGAAAACTCGGATGTTGACAGTGTTCGGGATGCAACGGTGGCCAGATAATGACGTCTATGTTTCGCCGCAGGATAAAGTTAACGATTCTCGAATCACTTTGATTCACAACGTTACACGACTAATTATTACGGTATGATCCACGAGCCTCATACTCGGTCGGATTTCTCGACACGAGAAGCGTGACTGAATCAGTAGCAGCTGTTTTATCGATCCCTCGATCTTTAGATCAGACAATCGGACGATTTTGCTACGAAACAATTGCTCTTTAACCCGAAATTTGAGTTCGAGTATCTTAATCGGTTTACTGGATTACTTACTGAAAATTATCTCCGAATATAATTGAACCTTTCCCTAAAATCCAGAGTTGAACTTCTTCTCTGTTCTCTAAATTGACTATTTTTCCAATCCTCTTTTCCGCTAATTTGTCGTTTCGATAAAACGATTAATTAGCCTTTTTAATAGATTATTTTTTAATCAGTGTAATAATTATTCTTTGGTTTTTTCTTCTTTCGATCAATCGATCAATCGGTTGTTTCAATCCACGGTTTTTCTTTTACATACAAGTCTCTGAAAACTGGAATTCTAAAAACTGCAGAGCAAGACATGTGACGCAGTTCTTTACGCCTCCAAATTCTTTCTCCGTATGAAGCAGAGTTCTGTAATTTCAGAACCGTGGCCGATGGGCACAAAGTCAAGCTCTAAATCACAGCGACCGCGTTTATCGGAGATTAATGTCCGTCAATTGATACTATGGCTACGGTCTCGATCCTATCTCCTCCTTCTAAATTTGTCCTCGACTCATTAGGACGGATAAAAGCTGGGCTGGGGTGGCCAGATATAATTTATTGGTTGGTCCATGCAGGGCTGGCTGAGCTGCTACTCCGGGTTACTGATTCACCGAATGTTATATATCTTCTCTTCTCTTCCATGCTTTCCAATTTTGACTTTATGAATTTTGCAAATTTTTTCAGCAGTCGATGATCGGTTCTTTTTATTCTTCAATCTCGATGAACGTTTATTTCTTATTCGAATACGTGATACAGCTGGAGATTCGCAGAGGATTTACGTGCTCTCATAATGCATGCTTGTATATATGATATATATATATATATATATATATATATATATATACACATATAACGTCGACGTTCATCGATATTCGAACCCTTCCCAAAATCGGGCACGTATTTAGGCACGTCGGTATGAATATCCGGCAGACTGAATCCGGATGGATTCACAATCACATTCCCTTAGAAATCTGTTGAATCTACTCATGTGTTTGAAATTGAAACAGCCTCTGATTCACCGTTTAAGCTCACCGGCCGAAATTCGTAAGCAGAATAATCATTATAAAGATATTAATTGTTCTGTGTCGAGGCAGATGTTTTAACATCTTGGTTTCCGGTTGGCCAGAAAATCTTGAAGTATCTCTCAGCGTATCTCGTTATAAGGGTTTGAATTTTTTCAAGTTTAACCGTCGTTGAATTTTCCTTTTCCTAAATACATTTGCTTGTTTATTCAGTTTTTGAAATACATTTCCACTGGCTCATCAATTCAGCAGCATAACGAAGTAGTCTGTACCTTAAGGAACGTTGCATTTTATTTCTCGTATAAATTATAATTATTACTGCAGCAAATCTGGTTCGCATTCTCTGCGGTGAAATAACCTTCATCGATGTTGTTTTGCGTTCATGTTTCACTCGCTGCTGTATCTCTCCCACTGTTTATAATATTCAACTTTATTTTCGCCGAGGATAAAATAATATACATGCCTATCGTGTTACAATAATATAAGGAATATTCATTTAATTACAAACTGCGTATCGTGGTGTGCGAAAATTTACCACGTTATTATCTACGTAATTCCCTCACAACCCTCTGCAACCCCCGTAATTCGTATTATGCAGTTTTCCCTCTGCAACTTGATACCTGCAACCCGTATTCGGAACTGAAACTCGGTTGGAAATTTTAGTTACGAGTTGTTAGTCGGAGAGGAAAAAAAAACAAAGTGTCGATAAAAAATACTGAATCCAAAAATTTATAATAATGGAATTTTGGTTCGAGCTAAACATGCGTGGCAACGAATGGCTTTGAGATGTTGACTCGAAGAAATACATTATACTCCCACAAAAATGTGGATACTTACGACCCGAAGAACTTGCAGGCCAGATTGTAAGCTAAGCTCGTAAATAACTCAGGTTTACTCAACTGTAAAACTGGACTTATCTGAAGCCTAGCTCTTATCGTCCAACAGACGAAGAATTCTTTATTTATAGTTTACACCGTGCAACTATCGCCGAGCTTCTCTGACGGTCGATACTAGCGGATAATTTATTCCATTCCATTCTCTTAAGGACCCTCAACCCTTAGCTCACACCATAAATTTCTCGGAAAGGCACGAATATTCGGAATAAAGTGACGAGTTTGGTTGCGAACTGCGATTCTGTCATCATCGCGGCATCTGAAGCTACATTTCTCGCTACTTTTTCGTTTTGTGATTAGGTACCATCTCCCCATAATCACGCCACGCATATGACGCTAAAACTGAACGCGATGAAAAAAAGAAGCGCAATTATTTATGCTGTATGAATTCTGCAGCGTTACACAAGTTTGATGAATCGTAATTAATTTTCCTTCTATAGTGGATCTGTAGAATTATGTGTGTAATTGAAAAGGTGGTTAAGGTACCTAGGCAACAGTTTTCCGTATTACATTCAGCTCTATGAAACATGAACCGCTAACCGTGAGTGCGCCAATTAAATACGACTAGCATAAACAGTCTGCTTGGTGTAGAGTTCCGCGGATGTTGCTGCGAGTCGAGAGGAACAGAAGCGAAGTTAATTCGGTGTGGAATTAGTGGAATTATCGTCAGTGCTTGATATTTGGATTGTTTAATGCTGCAGGCCCGTTGGGACCGCAGGAAGAAAGTCAGCAGGCCGGATTTGGATAATGTCAGAAGTTACACATCCGGTCGCTTTGGGTCAACGGAAGTAATTCGAGGCTCCGAAGAGGATTTATGTGTCTGCTGGATCGTGATTTGCTGCTTCTAATTCGCTACATAAGTTTATTATTGCGAACGTGTATAAAAGGGTCGCCGGTTATTTTCACCTATTATTTATAGCTGAATGTTGAAAAGAAGACACGCGTGATACTTGCGTTTGCAATAAGACTCCAAGAATCTTGTATCAGGTTTTTACTCAAGACTCCACCGATACCGGTGAGTGTAAAAATATGGAAAGATCAAAAAGTTGATGAGACACAATATCGAATTTTTGAAGAAGCGAAAACTTAATTTATACAATTTAAAAATGTTGAAAATCGAAGTGGATGTGGAAGAATAGAAAGGTCAGAAGGAGAATACCGAGCTGTAGAATCGCCAGAATTCTTCTCGATAATATAGAATCATTACAGATTTTCGATTTTATCGTTCTATGTTTTGATCTTTATACGTTTTGTCATTCTACATTTCGACTTTCTGTATTCACAATTTTTTACACTCGGACTTTCCACATTTTTAAAATTCATCAATAAAATTTTCGCATGTATGAATGCGTTTCCAGTTTTTTACCCAACTTTTTATCGTAACCGATAATTATAGTTTGGGATTCAAAATGAATAACAGTTTTGTAGCGGTAAGCAGAGAATATATTTGATCCGTTACTTTCTTCCCTGATTATGATTACCGGTACTGTATTTTGTTGCAATTCTAGCTAAAATATTAAAAGCGTTATTAAAACGGTACCAATTTTACTAAAACAATTTCTGCTAACTGTGACAAATAAAAAATTTCTCACTGTCGAAAAATCCATTTCAATCTTTCGAAGAGTTAGTTTCACGTATCTACAAACACCAGTTTCGCAGCGTGTGTTTGAGCCGCAGGTATTGCAGTGCAGCAGGTGAACCTAGGGCTCTTCAATTAAAATTTTAATTAATAGAGTATGAAATTTTTTTCAAGCCGCAAGTGCAGCAAAAGTCGCGCGCTCTCGGTGCACGTTGCATTGGAAAAAAAAAAAAAAAAAAAACCTTGCAGGTGAAAAAACGAAAGATGGGAATCGTAAAAATTCAAATACATACGCTCAGGAGTAAACGTTTCGTATATTATATAACCTTCTCTGTGATTTACGATGCATATCGGGGTCAAAATGACCCCACAGCATGTTCATCGTAAATTCCACAGAAAAGACATAGAAAATAATCTGATCTTGTTCAAGGATATAGATAATCAAATATCGTAAAAATCGTTGACTCATTCTTTTTCAATAAATTTAATTTGACTCATTCAAAAAAAAAATACTCTTTTTTTCATCGCGCTATAAATCCACACGTTTTTCTCAAATATTTGTATCTTAAGAGTTACTCGGTCAAATTTCGGCTAAAAATTGAGAAAATTCAATGAGTTGTTATATCTTTAGTAGAATGATGCATTTTTTTTCCATATTCAAAATTTCATTCTGCAAAAAATAACTAATTTATCTTGAAATATGATACTTAAAGAGTATCCCAAAATTTTTTCAACCGTTAATTGAATCGATATCTCTGTTTCGTAACACCAGTATTATACACCGGAAGTGTGCAACGTGAAGTTTAAATACGACCGGTAATTGCAGCTGCAACAGTTTTTACCTCATTGTACAGACTTAGCTTAAAGCGACGGAGCTGCGATGTATTTAATATACCTATATATACATATATATACAATATGGGTGTAATAAACATTATATACAAGATTAATATCTGGATTAAGGTGTAAATGGCGATGCTCCGGGTCGCTGATGCCAGTTTGAGGTCTGCGGTATCAACTTGGACGCGAAATGAGTTTCTACCGCGAAAGATTCTTGTGCATATACCGCGTTGGCCGGGGGAGGATTCGCGAAAGAATGAGCGGGTGCGAGGGAGAGGGAGAAGGGGTGACTGAGAAGGAAAATTTATTGCCACTTATCTTCAGCCGCGGAACGCTCTTCTCAATGAAACTCGACGAGATATTCTCTATCCTCTCTTCTCGGCTTGTTATATTTCTCCTTCGGTGCCTGAGGCTACATTAATTTCAGGTCAATTCATACCGATCTCTTCGACTCCCGCGATTCACGGATAAACGCGAATTGTAGCTACCTTGTATATTTTACAGTCGCGGTAGACTCAATAACGCGGTTTATTACATCGACGAAGACTCTTCATTGCATAACTTTTACCTCTTTCTTCGGTCCCATATTTAGCCATCTTTTATTTAAATATTGAGTTCAATTACACTTGTTTTTAGAAAAATGTTGAAGCAGGTAAAACTTGCGAAAAATATAAGGAAGTAAAAATCGCTTGAAATTTGAGAACTGGAATATGGATGTGTTTAGATCGATTTCATCGTCGTTTAACGGGTCGTTTCGAAGGGTCCTCAAATATTCTCTTTCTCTCTCTTTTTTTTTCTCTCACTGAGAGAAATATAATAGCAGTTCTCCGTAGAGAATGAAGGATTCGAGTAGTTCAATGCAGGCTTAGGGGATCCGGGAACAAGCTGGGATCTCGAACGCTGCATGGTCCATTTGTTAAACAATGCGAGAGTTACCCTCCTATACCTTTCGCCGTTCTAACGAACAACGAACAAAAGAATAAGTGTACACCAAAGTGGTTTACTCGCCTGTATACCTATACCCATGTGTATAACGAAAGTGTGAAGGCCGCCAATAGCTGTGCAGTATCACCGAAACCCAACCTCATGACTCGACCACTCAGATAATCCGATCGTTGAATGCCTTCTTCCTTACGTGATATAAGAATTTTGAAATTGATTATTGAAATTTATAGTAACAAATTTCTAACTATTTTATACACCACGTTAATACCCTAATCCAGCACTTTCATTCGTTCCTCTAATCATCCTCTTTCCATTCGGAGAAACAACTCGTCCCAAAGTCGAAGTGAGGTCCAAACGAAGACGCGGAATGTAAAGCAGAAAACATCTCGCATCTTCAATCCACAGAGAGTGCCTCCTCACATGTGACGTGTACGTACGTACATTCACCCACGTCCATGAAACATGGTACAAGCCTGCATGGAGTGTGATTCATGCCGGGTTCCGCGGTGCATGAATTAGGGTCGAAGCTGTTCGAAAATTTGATTACACAGACGTACCTCTGGCCTTAGGTACTCTCATTACGCAGACGATCCCGACAGGCTTGACAAAACATTTTTAACGTTCCTCATGGGCACGGAGTGCGTCGTTATTGAGTCGTAAAATTGGTCACGTGGCCAGAGAGATGTTTTGAATGTGAGAGCGTGCAGCGTGCGGGTCTCCGGAGGCTGCAGGACCCTGCAGGATGGTGTAATTGAGTGTGATTCGTTACGCAACTCGGAAGGTGTCTAGTTCGAATTGGCTCGTATCTTTCCAGCCGCGGTTTTAATCTTAATCGTTTTTGCTACCCGGCTGCGTGTCTCGATGAATAAACAATTCTTGGACAACTGACAGGTTGATCAATCTGTATCAAAACCATGACTTTGAGTTTGTCGTGATATGGGCTTCTCATGCTACCTCAGATTCAAGGAGTGTCCATTCGTGGTTTAGATTTCCGGTATTTCCGCAGTCTGCAAAGTATGGCGTGCGCTTAGGAACCATGAAGAAAGATCGTAAGATCTCTTTTTTTTCTAGGTATGTTTCTCAGCCCCTTGAAGTTGAGAGTCAGGACCTGAGAATTGAGATAATGGATTACCGAGTGACGCAGGCGGCGAGAATGGAAGATAAGAGAATTGTGGCGATGCATGGAGCGCGTCAGATCGGAAATACGAGTCGCCTTTCATCCGTGTAAATCGTGAAATGAGGAGAGAAGTCAGTCGCTTGATTTTCCAGACTGAAGAAGGATCCCGGGAGGCACGCTTTCGTTTACCATAATTTCAGGGTTAGTCGTGCAAAACGAAACGGACAACCGTGCTTCCTGTCTCGTGTGGCGATGTCTAGCTGCTATATTCACGTTGCTTCATGCCCAGAGTTCTATTATACTTTTATGCTTCTGCACTCTTCACGCCGCCCATTTTCATCGGCATCGTTCGGTAATCTCTGATAACGAAATGGGGAAAAGCTGGTGTTGAGCGTTTGATGGAAAAATTAAATTCTTGGTGAAACGATCTGATCGTAAGATTTATCCATTACCGTAATCACGATTTTCCAGTGATTCATTGTGATATGGAATCAATTTTTTCTTCTCTCACATTCTGCATAAATGATTTTTCATATTTCGAAATTATACAGTTTCGATGAAACTACTAAACTTTAATGACTTCACGATGACGTGACGATTATTTTGACTCGTTTTTCTTTCTTCAATTTGATACACTTGTAAGAAACTTGAATGCTAGGTAATATAATTACTGTCGATAATAATTTATTTATAGCTATAGACACTACAAGAGTTATAGTGACTGGATAAGTTACACAGAGGTTTTAACATTTCTTCACGTATGATGCGATTGATGGTGTAACAAATACGCATACCTGTGTTTTAATGCCTGGATATATGATCGCTTTTATATATGCTCAGTACCCAAGCAGCGCTAGTTCTAATCAACTCTGACGTTGGAAATAAACGTAATTAACGATCCTATGAGGCGAGGTTATCGCACCATTGATTAATGGTTATTGATTACGATCAAGAACAGTTTAAAACCTCGTCCAGCTTATGTACCGCATGCCGTATCTCCCCGTTTATGGCGCATAAGATCTTTTCTTTTCAAATGAGCGGCACAAGTGGATGAATAATTGTTGGACGAAATCGATCGCGACGCGGTTCGTCTCGATAAGAAAATAATCTATTTATCTTAGATTCTACTTCTTAGATATGAGTAAAAAAAGAAATTGAATCTAGCCTACATCCCCCCTCCCCGACAAATTTTAATGAGATAAACGGAACGTAGTTGCAGAATTTGACCACCCAATCGATAAACTGTTGTTCAAAATATTACAACAAGTTAAACTCTTTGGTAAAAAGAAACAAAAAAATAAAAACAAAAACAAAAAAATACTGCAGGCTGTTTTTCTAATCGGGCCAAAGTTCGTATCTGCGAGGGGATCGAGATAAGCTTGGAACACCCGTTCGAAATCTCCCTCTCGATGTGGTGGCTGCGAGTTATGAGCTCTAAAATTCCCTCGTGCTCGAGTAGGTTTCGCGATAACGTTTTCCTCTGGTACTGTTTGAAAGCCCTGAACGTATACGTGCGACGAGGTGTAGATACCTATGAGATGGTTATGCGATACAGACGAAATATGCTAGAGTCAAACTGATCTCGTAAAACTCAAAAATGATCGAGTGGATTCGGGTCGAATTAATCTCTATGATTTTTTTTCGAAGAATTAACTTTTCGCGAAGAAAATCGTTTTTGGGATTGTTAAACACATTGCGATTCATGCTTATTGCGTCGTAGAGACAATTTGTATCCCCTTTATGCAGCCGGTGAAAAGCAATTGTTGAAAAATATTTTCAATTGAAAAGCAATTTCGATTTTCGGTTCTTTCAACAAGCGATACGCAATAATTTCAACGACACTGCGTTTCTCTCGGCGTTTTCATGAGTATCGGAGATGAAAACTGTGCGGGAGATTTGATTTTGGCTCAGGCTTCGCGAGCATCGTAATAACTCTTTGAAAAGTATGGAGCTGAAGGATCCAACCAATCGTTTCGTACAACTATAATCCACTCTGTACTATCCCATTTTTTTCACCACATTGTTTGAAAGGAAGAATTATTTACCAGTTATCAACTCCTGGTACAAAAATCGCTAGTTTGACTATCAATTATTCTTACCGAATGTTTTTCTTTTTTTGGCAACTCACAATGACAGCATTGTTAATACATCCAATAAATTACTTTGACTCAGACTTATGGTCGATTTTAGTACCTCTCTAACCGTATCGTATTACCCACTTTATTATGTATTCGTAATGGATTTAGGCAGTGAACTATCAATCAAATATTAAGATACTTATCATGCGATGTACGCATTACGTAATTAGATCGTTGAATTTTTTAGCATCTATATAAATCAGATTCAGTTCGTTGTATAAATACAATATAAATTCCACGTTAAGAAAATGTCAAAAATTGAAATGAATTGCCGAAAATGTTCAGCTCGTTTCAAATTTGCTACGTGCAATTTTTAACGCAGTTTACAGCTTCGTATTCGCATTCGTAGATAACGTGGTTGCGTCGTGAAACGTAAATTGCACGAGACATGAGTTCGAATATTTGCGTAACGGGAGAACAAATTGAAACGGCGAAAATCTATCTCAATTTCGAGTTTTGGTACTGTCAGAACTGCACAGCAGCGCGAAGCCAATGGCCGTGTGATGATCCTCGTGACAAAGCTCGTTTCAACGTAGGTACATTTATACGAAAATCCAGCAAGGCTGAAGCTCGAAGTTCGCCCCTCCGAGTCGCAAAAATTCAGCAAATTTGCGTATAGCCTCGGGCTAAAATTCGACCAGCAAAAGTTTTTTCACCGTTATCACGGCTCGTTACGGTGACAATTTTCTGAAACTGTGAAAAAATTTCTCAATAAAAAAAATTGAGTTGTGTTTAGTTTTATTTTTGGCAATATCATCAATTTCCATGATAGTCGTCGTTCGAATTTCAAAATCCCAACTCGTATATTGAAGAATAATTTAAATCTGAAAAACTAGGATATACCAAAACGGCTAGGAAATTTTTCTCGTCTCGGTGAATACGTCAATTTGTTGAATCTATATACAGTGCGAAGGAGTGATAATCAATTGGCGGAGGTTCAGGCGGCGCGTGGCGATCTAGGAAAGCGTCCTGGACCCCTCGTCCCGGGTATCTAGTTTCCTATTGGATTTTAGCCACGCATCTAAGGCACAAAATCAACGCACGTGCATCGACAATGCGTGTGAATAAATTCAAGCATTCATTCTATCGCGGGAGGGGTTTCCAGTTCCCTCGTGCCCCTCAGTTGCTCCTGCAGGGGGGCACGGCTAGGATATCGACGCCTGCGTCCTTATACATAGACGTCTCTATGGGCTATGCCTCGATGAATTAACTACGGGGGTCCAGAAATTCATCCTCACGGCCGCCGAATTCACATATTTATTTCTCTTTGTTGCGTTTACGGTGTGGAAATTTTTACTTCGAATCGAAAAATCCTTACATGTTAGAATTTGATGTAACGTTGAAATCGCTATAATAAACTTTTCAAATTCAAATTATTTCAATTGAAATAAGAAGTTTTTTTTAATTTTCTCAAAACATTACGTACAGATTTTGTACAATAAATTTACCAAAATTTATGTGTCTTAGTTAGAAAAATATTTTCACACTGTAATAAAGCAAGACATTTTTTTTTATTTTTTCACCAATGGATTGATAATTTGTCGTGATTTGAAGATTGAAAACTTCTTTTGAGGATTTTGTTCACGATACCATTTCGATCTTAGTAACGTACGTATATTAACCATGTACATATGTTATCTATGTATATGTATTGTACATAAATAAATGTGAACCATATACGTTATATATATACCATTGGAAGCAGGATTTATCAGCTGGCCTGTTTCCTGTAGCGTGAATCTCGTTCGCTTATGTTTTATGCATTTCGACAAACGCAGGCAGCTAGCTGGTGGGATAGAATTACGGTAGAAATTTTTAATACACAGTGAAATCTGTCTGTAGCCTCTATTTACACATTTTGATTTTGTAGCGCGGCGCAGATTTGAAATTCGGATTCCCAAATCACGTGAATTGAAAATAAAACCGATCAATTTTTTGCTACAACTGGAATCAAAAATATCGATCACAACGATACTGAAATTATACGTATGTAAAATAGATCTATCGAATTGAATTTTACTTATACTTCTTATTTGAAGAATCTTGAGTCTGTCTAAGATCAAATGATTCTTTGAATTAAAATTAAAAACTGATTGATGTTTTTGACCTACCCATCGAGCTTCAAGCTTGACGAATAATTCGTACCTATTGGAATATTTTTTATTCAACGATTCCAACGAGTATACAGAGAGCGTTTCAATTATTCAGTGGCTGAACAGCAAATACGCTCCCGTTCGCAGCTCACTTTTCTGCACTAATTCATTGCAGTCTACACGCGTTTGCCTTGCGTGCGGCATTCATAAATACAGTGCAAATTATTGCCTCCCTTTTGCACCGCCGCTGGCTTGACATTCTCAAATCTCACTACACTGTTCTGAAAAACGAGAAATAAATAAATAAATAAATAAATAAATAAATAAAGATAATCCTAACAGCATAAAACGTCCTAGAAATAAGTAGTAAAAGTCATAAGTCACGGCAACAAAATTAAAATCGAAAGCTTTCGCAGTTTATTAGACTGATTTTTTAATCTTATTTTTTGCACTGTATAAAACGAGTGAATCCAGTAAAATGAGATGATTTCTCGAGGATCGAGTCTAGCTACAGGCTGAATCAAAGAGAGCAGTGATAAACTGCATCAGTACCCACGTATCAGATGTTATAAATAGATTTAAGCACATCGAAGAAGGCAGAAAGAAAACTCGGTTTCGAGAGCCAAATATTCGCAGTTTGATTTTATTGCGGTCCATAAGGGATATTCGCGTCCTATCCGGTGTGCAAAACGAGAAGAAAAGGCGGTTGTAACCTCAGCGGTTTCTTCGATTCCCATCGCCGTCCGCTACTCTCTTATCGACAATTCGAATCTATCCTAACCTTACCCAACTTTTATTTCGTTCCAGGTTGTTCCCACCGTCTTCGTCGTTGCGTCACGTCGCCATAAATCTCGCTCTTTATGTCCTTTGCTTCCTTACACATACCTTAGATCTCCCTGCACCGACAGGGAGATGAGCTTCGATGCTTATTTCCACCTTCCCGTTCCTCTAAGTGCCCGTTTAGCTCGCAGATTACCTGTTTCGTTGGAAGAAAAATTTTGAAACCGATTATTTATTTTTAATTAATTATCCTTTTATCTCTCAAGTTGGGCAGGAATTAATTGAACCGACTGTTATTTTTGTAATACTGAGAGGATCAGACGACCGAACAACATTTCTTCTTCGTTGTCGGTCTTTGCTCCAGGGCCGAAACCCTGCGTTTTTTACTCCCCGCGAAATATCCTCCAGAGAAAATCCCGCCGTAACGAGATATTTTTTGCTTAAAGCTGAAATAACCCTTCTCGCGTGAAGCCACTCTCGAAGAATTGTCGGATCAGCTGCTCGGTGATTCGAAGTTTTTTTACCGAGGCAAATGGCCCGACTGGTCAGAACTTGATAAAAGGTGAAAGAGAAAATTCTTAGAAAAATGCTGTCCACTCTATAGCCGGTGAAAACTTCTTTCATTAAGGCAACAATGATTTTTTGATAAAAGAATCCGCAAAAAAATCTTCATCGGAACCAATTTTCTGCGTAATCCGACACGAAAGGGGAAGCTTTTGTGTCTGGAACGTCACGCCAGATTCCTCGGAAGAATGATCAAGATCGGTTCTCGAGAGCCGAGGTGACGCCAAACGTATCTCCAAGTCCCGTGCAGCATCCACACACGCACGGCGCCAAACTGAATCAAATTCCAAGCGTCGCGGCGGCGGTCGCTTAGCTGTTTATTATTCCAGATCAAATAAGCCAGAGCCAAGCTATTTCGCCAACCGAGCAAGACGCGTCTGGCACTGAGCTTCACACACGCAGCATCCCCATCGGCACATGTCGTGTCGCGTTAACATCAGAGACGCGCACCCTGTCTCCCCAAACATAGCCACCCCATAGATCGTCGGCCAATGTTGTCGTAGTAGGCACTGCGGTTATGAATCGACGCCAAACGTCAATATCACGTGGTGCTGGCATAATGGTGCATCGCTTATATCCGGACCGCATCGTGTTTGCTCCCAGAGTTTGCGTGGCGTGCAAAAAACAAGAAGAAGAAACATGCCGAGGCCGTGTATGCTGAGTCTGGATTAGACCTAATATCGTGTTCAAATAATAAGGAAACGTGTCAACTCTCCCGAGTCAACAACTCGGGTAACAAATTGGAGGCTCCTTTATTGGGTCTCACGGCATTTTGTCGGAAATCATCAGCTTTAAGCTGTAATCAAGAGCATGATGCTTAGAAGCTTAGCTTTAAAAGCATGCGTGAAGCTTAGGAGTCACTTTAAAAGTTTTTACTATATTGTTGAAAATGATTGTAAATTTATTAGACATTTACTGAACAGAAGAATAGTCAAATTACGAAATCAAGTTGAAAATTTACTAATTTGGTGTAGCGACGTAAATTATTATGTATTTCCTTTAGATTTATGATGAAAAAAATTGGTTTTACTAAAATTTATAAGAAAAACACAAAGGAGTCCTGCATTGTATGGCAAATTTATTGCATTTGTAAATTGAATGAACAGTAAATGTATATTGTATTTACCGAGTTCGTATAATCCGCGAAGTTTCTATATTTTCGAAAAATTATAAACGTCGATGTGGAGTTGGTTGCCAATTCGTTGAAATCGATGACAGAAGTGTTGAGTGACTTTGACTTCGTCGTGCTATATATATATTTTTTTTAACCCATTCGCCTTTTCGTAAACTAGAATGTACAATTTTGAATTTCGTTTTTTAAGATTTTCTCGAGATATACTGCACATTAAATAATTGTCAAGTATATAAATTAGGGGTAAAATTATCTGAAATTTTGTAGAATTATTCTCAGATTGTCTAGAAAAACGTAAATTTTAAAGAAAAACGGTTCAATTTCTGAAAAATGTTCCAAACATCTCAAAATCGTCCAAAAAGCGTTTCTTCACTCACAATCAAACGAAGGTATTTGTGTGAATATTTTCATTTCAAAGTGAATGGATGAATTTCTTCCTACCGAGTGACCGAATATAAAGCAAGAGAGAATATAATTCCGTGTAATCAAAGCGAGACGGAAAAAAAATCAACGAGACGAGAATCGCGGAAGCGCCGCGCCGATTGATATCAATATCGTGAATCCGAGCCTCGGTCCGCCGGCAAATAAGCCGAGTATAGCAATGCGATTGGCTCGCAAGTCGCGGCTGAACTCCCATCAAGCCAAAGACAGGATGTTTGGATTGAGGGCTGGAGCTTTTATTACTTTGCGCTCGCATGGGTTCTCAATCCTTCCATATCGCCTCGTCGACGACGCCCTTCGAGCTCCCGTCGTTCGAGAATAGTCGAAATCTTCTGCAGCAGCTTTTCTACGGTTTGCGATAAGCGACGTCACGCGAAAGCTCCGGATCTCGAGTCGTTGATCGACGGTCCAGAGATTAATTTCGACGCTATTCATCCCGCGTTTAGTCAGCAAGTATAAGCGAGCTGGTGACAGATGCTGAAAAAACGCTGCAGATTTAATAATTTCCCGGTATGAGACTGAATGAATTGGGCATTTTCCATCTCTTCCTCGAATTAATAAACTTTTTATGCCATTCAAATCTCTTCCCCCCCCCCCCCCCTCCCGCGATATCTCATATTTTTTCAAACTCTGCATCGCGAGATCACACGGAATAATCACTCTTGCTTAAATTTTTCGCTACAATTTACACTCAGCCTTGGTACCGTCATTTTTCGGTTCAATTCTGTGAAGTAATAAGCGGCTAAGGGGTGATAAAAACGGCATAAATCATGGCTAATGCGCGCAATGTATGTCTGGCCGATTGGGTACAGTCGCATCAAGAATTGGAACGTTGCTGATACCGCGGGTACAAGACGCGTCAAAAGCTGAAAGATGGAAACTTTTCGATCAGCTAATAAAACTATTCGACGTACGCCTTTAAGGCGTGTTTGTGTGTTTGTTTGCGATGCGCGGCCACTCAGGGCTAGACAAATTTGATGCGAAAACTTGCGAGGAACGGAGAAACTGGACGTAAGGTATTCCGAAGATAAAACTGAACTAGCTTGAGTGCTATGGAGGAATATTAGTCCATCGAGTTAGTACTTAGTTTGAGAAGTCGTAGCAGTTTTGCTCTTGCAAGCATACGTGACGTGCCTCATGTGCAGAAACCGACTAGCGGATGCACTATGTGCAGACGATATTCCTGAGAAAACTGTCGTTCTGTATAGCAGATAATGTAAGTGAAGAGAAATTTTCTTCTAACTTTTTGGGCGAAGAGCCTCGTTCCAATTATTCTTTTTTATGTACTCATCTCTTTGCGGTGGAATGGAAAACTGTATAACAAAACCCCCGTCACTTCAATCTTTCAAACTCTTTGTGCATGTACTTGTAATCCACCAGGTGGCCTTGAGCTCGTTTTGTCTCTAGACTCTCGTTTTTGCTCGCTGATCCATTACACACAATGAAAATAACATTTTACCGAGACTTCGCGGGTAAGAAACTTTCTCTTCGTTTACCATCGTCATGAAAAATTTTTTTCGTCCACTTTCAGCAACAGTCTTTAACAAGTTGTAAGTACAAGTTGAAACCAGTATACAGTAAAAAGTTGGACAAATCTTCTCGCATTCTATCAACTTTTGATCCTGCGAAGTTCTGGTTGCGTTTTTTGAGAAATCGTGTAAATTGTTTCTAAGATGAAAAGTTTCCATCCTTAAGAATTAACAATATGCTACACTTCGCATGTCTTGGTTCTTACGACGCGACGTGACGTTAGTAATATTATGCATCAAGAAAACTGCTTCGAATGGCGACTGAGTGACAACTTCGACATTTTGCGGTCGAATAACTGCGTTCAGGGGATGCTGCGACTTCACATCCGGGGGTTGCGTCACCTTGTGCAGGGAACCGATCAGCGAAGCGTGACCTGGACAACGTCAGTCGCTTCCACGACTTCCGGATGACGTCAGTGGCTTCTGGAGGTCTTCCGCTCTGTTCGCCCCTCTAGGATGCGAGAATGTCCTGGAAAGTTAGAAGGGTCGGAGGTCGCGGTGATCTGCACTCGGCGTTTCGGTCGTCCCGACACAATGCAGCTCTGGATTTTCAGATTAAGCGTCTGATCGACTCGCCCCCGAGTAGCTCAAAAAGCTTATATAATCATTCGCTCACCGAGTCTGCGAAATTCATCCATGACAGGAGTACTTGATCAGTTGGAACTGAATCATCCAGACGATCATCCAATGGGGTAAGAACATATGAGGTTATTGGACTGTTGTACCAAGCAGCGATTTTTCCAAGTATCCTTTCGCATCCTTTCAGCTGCGTTAAAAGCCCAGAAAGCTCAAAACTGGAAGTCATGAAAATGATGTCTTCGAACGTCAGGACACGGGTCACAAGACAATTTTATCTCCTTTGGAAAGACAGGCTCCGAGTAACTTCAGCGACTTGATGATCCCAATTGGGATCAGTCGAATCACCCAAACATACGGCATTACTTGCAGCACGCGTGTTTAGGTATCGGCTTACTCGTGTCTCCCGTTTCTTGCTCCACCCTGAACGTAGAAACAAGGCCTCAAGTCAGTCGTGTATTCATGTGTACACAAGCGTGGACGACGTGCACAGTGTAGACAGTGGAATACATGGTGCACGGTGATCGCTCCTGAGGCACGATTACGATGTGCTGACATAAAGGCTCATTGTATACCGTGCAGGCTGGTAGGAGCAGGAGGAGGAGTGCTGCTGAGTCCAGACTCCGGTCTGGATGAGTAATTCCTGAGTATTATCTGGGTCAGTTTTCCACAATGGAGCCTTGACTGCTCTCGGATTTTACTGCTCTGATTGTGAGGTGAAGAAGAGAGTGTCGCTCGTTGAAAGAGAAACGGACTCTTGTTAAGAAATCACGTTACGTCCGTCACTCGACACTAAACTTGTTCACCCCGTGCACACTGGGCTAGTCTGCGAAGAAGATGAAGTGAGTTCTAACGTTTCTTTGGAACCTGAGAGACCTCGAGTCGTTCTCACCTCGTCGCCGTTTCTGGACGATCGTTGTTGTTCCGTTTTTTTTTTTTTTTGGACTCTGACGTTACTGACGAAATAACTTTTTCTGGATTATTTCTTTACAATGGATGCGAGTTGGTGTGCAAATTTGCATCTTTTTCAGACGGTTCGCAGATTTTTCTTCGGCAATCGTTACCGAGCTTGTAACTGTTATACATGGGTATAACGGTTGTCTGCACTCGTTCGAAGCGAGAAACTTTTCTCAGATAATTTTAGTTCTATGGGATATGTTTCGCGGCGCTCTGGCTGAACGTGCATTAATCACACTCGCAAGGCGGTGCAATTTTCTAATAAACGTCGCTACGTTGCAAGAGATTTTTCATTTTCTTAACCGCGGAGAAGGTTATATTGCGTGCCAAGGTGCGAGTTGCCCGGTCGGTTACTTAAATTGCTCGTAAAATATTACTTACTTTGCGCCCAAGGAAGAAGCTCGAATTGCATGCAATGCACTTTGAATCGGCCGCAATTAGCTTGCCAGAAATTGACAAATTGTACAATTTCCGTTAAGTATCGTGTTTGTTCGTTTCTTCTCCGTCGGCTGGAAGAAGAACAGAGCCGTAAAAGGGAAGAAATGAGCATGTGGATGAAGATGAAAAAAAAAAAGAAAAAAAAAACAGGCGAGACGGAAAGTGTAATTCCTTTCGGAGGGCAGATGGCGGTTTTTTTTTATCCGAAAGAGCGGCAAACGGTTATCCCTGGTTATCCCTGGTTATCCAGAAGTTTAAGGGGATGCGGCCAGTATGTCACGAGGACCCAGACAATGGGATGACACCGATCCGCGCGAGTTGCCTTCGGCGAGGGTGGCTCGCTTCGTCCTTTCCCGAATCCTCCCTCGGGATCAGTTACGTTGCGTTAGGTTAGTCCTCGGTGTATTTCCTTCCCCATCCTCCCTTCTGTCTCTGTAGTTACCCTTTTTCTCCATAACATGCACCCTCGCCAATTTCACTCTGATATTAACGATGAGTTTAAAAATTTTATTAGTCTCTCATTTACCCTGATGACGAACGAATTTCATTTTTATACGCTACCGGGAGATTGTTAAAGACATTTTATCAATTTTTTAGAAAAGTGTAAAAAATATGAATGGTCAAAACTTCGTTTACCTAATTTAAGTCGTGAATGATTCGAGTTCTTAATCACAAATCGCGTATCCAAAGCAATTGGCAATTTTTTTCTAAAAACTTTTTAACATCGGAACCCATTCGAATTTTGACAATTTCGACAAAGTTTTTACTGTTAGATAATTAGAATCATTAGAAGTAACGATTTTATAGAGAGACAAAATTCTGTAAAACAGTCTTATGTAAATTTTTATCATTTGTAACTTTGATCCGAACCTACTTTCTCCGACTGCTTTTCTATTTTGATTCTATCTTTCCTTTTAGAAAATAATAGTAATAATAACAACAACAAGTAATAATAATAATATCAATAATTGCAATACTAATCAATTGATATCAAATACTTTTCAATAACTATAAATATCTAACTAACAGTGTTTCGATATTTGTTCTTGAAAATATTATAATGTTTAGCTGTCGTTATTTTTTCCGCATGGTTGATTTTTCATTCCCATATAAGCCTGACGTTTTGGTTTTGCCATCTTTTTTCGGCAACAAGGTTGAAGTATCAGGTTTATTGTGTCAGTTTTGCGTGCCCCCGTCTTCTTATCTGACGGATGATAAAAAGTGTGCCTTAAAGGGATACAGGAGCGACTAAATCTATCAACGCCCGACGATACCGAAGCTGACGAAGTGATCTTTTGGAAAGGCGGCCGTTAACAGGAGCCTGTGTGGATACGGGATGAATGAATGATGCTCGTGTGTTGGTGATGCAGAGAACGTAATCTTTCGGCTAGAAAACTCGAAATCTTGAGAACTCAAGAACTTGAGAGCCCGCGTTTTATGGCGTGATTATCCGACTCGCATCTCTCTCTCCCCCCCCCCCCCTGATATTTGCTCACTTGCTTCTTTTTCCCCATTCTTCCTCGTCTTTTTTCCCCATTCTTAAACGGCGAGCGAAGAGGGTTTCGCGTTTTTGTTCTTTACGCTTTTAAATATGGATCTATTCAAGTTTCTTCACTTCGCTTGACTGCAGGTCCTTAGCTGTAGGTACAGTCTTCTCACCCCAAATATTTCACAGCAAAAGTCAAGCTGGTTAGCTGTAAGACGTATTTTTTTTCACTCCGTAACCTTTTTCTCCTCCTTTTTCGGTAGGACTCTTCGACGGAGATCTTTAACCGACTTTCGGGGTGGTTTTTACGTTGAAATACACTGGAATTCCCGATGCAGCAGACGACGACGAAGCGCAACTGATCGTCTTTATACGCGACGGAATCCACTCCAAAAGCCAGGATTCGATTCGGGCTGTTTTAATTGCGACTGCTGATTTTAATTGGAGTCTCGTCGAGTCCGTGAAACGACTTGCTATATGCGAAACTATTTGCATAAGGTGACAATTGAAGAAGAAACAAACGCTTTATGTAATCACTACGAAAGTATCGACTGAAATAGACCGAGTACGATTAATTATCCTTTATTATCCTTACTCTTTCCGCGCACTTTGCGTTTTCATTTCTTCCTTCGACTTACTAAGTTCCTCTTCTGTATCAGCTTGATTTTAGCTCAACATTAGCAGAACATTAGCTTCGCGTTCTATTTTATTCGCACACCAATTAGGACAGCTTTCGTAAAAACACTTGAAAGAGACGATCAATCAGTGTCTTTTACGTTGATTCGATGAATAGAAAATATCAGATTTCTCGACTATGTCCGAGCGAATTTTAGAGTTAAGAACTGCTTGTTACATGCAATCTGAAACAGCTGCTGCCGCAGAAAAAAGACGCATGAACGCTGTACAAAAAGGGAAAAAGTCGTGGTTTCACCCCTCGAACGACGTTGGAGCTATAAACTAATCCGTAACCGACCCCAACTTAGTTTTCTCGAGGGGTAAAATTTCGCTTTACTATAAAACCACCCTGCAGCCTTGCACGTTGCACTTTCTGCGTTGTTTCGAAAGTCGGTTAGTTGATATAAGGTATCAAAATTCTCCCCCAAGTATCCACAGCAGATTGAAAGGACATTTGAAATCTAATTGATCGGTTTGGTTATCAGAAGATTCGAGTATATGACTCGAAAAAAATGTCATATTAACCACAGAAAAACTGGTTACAAATTTCTGTCATATTGATAAGCTATGATAGATGGCAACCTTCGAATAATCCTGGAAGTGAGGTAGCTAGAGGTAATAGATAAAATATAAGAAAGAAGGTAAAATGGTCTTGAAACGTTGTATATCAGAAGAGAAATAGAAAAAAAGGCGGGCTAGAAGAATAGGAAGACGAATCGGAGGATAAGGAGAGGAGGAAACTCACGGGTTCGAGGATTGCAGGAGAACTCTAGAATAACAAATTCTACCTGTCGATAATCCTTTGGAATGCTTTTAACCGGATCTTTCTCGACGCCTGGAAGTGACACCTACGTTCGTTTTAACCCGGCGTTTCGAACGGTCGATTCCTCGGAGGATCCTGGAGGATCGGCGAGACGGGGCGTCGGGAAAACCGCAGGAAACAAGGAGGCGAGTCGTTGACGTGGTCGAAGCCCGTCAATAATTGCAAGGAATGCTTTTAGCGGGAGAAACTGAGCCTCGTCGTTCCTGCAGTTCGACTCCTTAACGCCTCGTCGGCGTTACTCTCCACTAATGGCCGATAATCCGGACGTTTCTGCAG
Source organism: Diprion similis (assembly GCF_021155765.1). Lineage (NCBI taxonomy): Eukaryota > Metazoa > Arthropoda > Insecta > Hymenoptera > Diprionidae > Diprion > Diprion similis. Next base: position 22,469,898 of record NC_060110.1, on the reverse strand, counting down.
GACTCGAGTCACTTCCGTTCAGTGTCAGCAGATATTTCTTGGAACGTGTCGTAAGTAGATAACGCCACTTCTTATCCTCGCATGGCGTGGATGAATTGGCAGGAGCTGAAGGAACTGCAGGACGAAAAAGCCGCTGATCCTGCATCTCGGTTTATACGAGATTAGGACAAGTATAAATCCGACTAATATGTATAGTATTAAAATATAAATTAATCCGAGGCCAAAACGCGTTAGAGACGCTCGTAAGCTTTTCATTTTCTCTGGCTGCATAAATCACTCGCAAACCCAATAATCGAATCGATCTTTCGATGCATGTCCGCCAGGATTAGGTGTCCGCGTATTTTCTCCTCCTGCCACCGAGGGGATGGTTAATCGCGAAACGAATCTTTCGAATCATTTTTTTACGGCTCCACGCTGCCCGCGGACGGAAAACCAAGGGGTGCATTTTAGAGGGTCACTGCAATTTCGACCGCTCGCTGCATGCGTTCACCCTTATTCCGAACCCCCTCCTCCAGTACCTACTTCCAGAATGGGAACGGCTGAAACTCACCACCCTCCGGGTTAAAAGGGTCGATTATTTTTTGAGGGGTCTTTAAAGCACGAGGACTCTTTGATACTACCAGACCTTCGCGATGAGGTTATAAGGTATTCGTGGATATCTGAGGTACGTGCACTGGACTTTAGACGTGGAGACATTCCTTTAGGTACTGTAAACTTAAGTTATTCGTTCCTGTAAAATTATCATCGAATTTCCTTGAGAGTTGAAAATCGTTATATATTTATATTCGAAATATATGTCAATTCAGACGATAATAAATAATCCTTATTAGACTGACGAGTGGTTTTATTAACACCGTCAATAAGGAAGAAATGTATTTGATTTCAAAAACATTTTCAATTATCCAGAAATATTATTCAATTTTGAGATTTTCGAAAATTGAAAAAACTCAACTTCAATTTTGAAAAAACAAGAAAAATGCATCTGGAATAATAAACATTTATTCTGAGCGAACTGAATATTTTCTGGTGAAGTAATGACGAGGTAAAATCGTCTGAATATTTTTTATTGCCAGCTTGTGATGAATTGTTTTATCATATCAACCAAAATTTTCTGAACTTATATCTAAATGAATTTGAGTAAAACAAAGTGCAGTCGAAATTGACTAATTCCATAGAACCAGACGAATTGAATTGAAACAAATCTTTCTCTGAATGCAATGCTTAAAGTTTTGAATTTTTGGAACTGCAATTGGAAAATCGGTGTTGCTTTAATTGATTTCCGATCAACGATGAAAAAATGATTAATCATCAATATAGTTCTGTTATCCTTAACCAATTCTTTTCGATCATCTCGCAGGGAACTTTCGATAAATTTTAAAGCAAAAATTACGGAGAATATAACCACGCGATACATGCGTTTCGCAAAGCCGGTTAGTATAGGTGCATACACAACAGCCTGGCCAGCCTATTAATAAGTCCGCGCAGTTTCAGCCGGTGAGCCTGTTAAACTTTCGTTTAACTTTAGAACCCTCGACCCCGACCGGCTCTCATTAGCAATAAAAATTCCCACAGTTTTAGCCGGTGCACCACTGCTAGTCGGCCGCCACTTCCACCTTTCGACGTGCACCTAGAAACTCGTTTAATATACCTATACACTTATGCATATGCAATTTCGTGTAATTAATTATGATTTAATATCACCAAATATGCCAAAAATGCGCGTTTAATCGTGCCGTGTAGCGCAGAAAAATGAAAATTAATTTGGTTTTGATACTCGACAGATTATTGTTCTCCCCTGTTATTCATCCGGATATTATAACATCGCCGGTAAACGATCCTGCGAAACGGATGATCTACGAGTAACCCAAAGGACCGTAGAAAATGCGCGTCTGAATCGAGCCAGAGCTGCAACCTATACAAAGCTCAGAACGAATCTATGCCGTCTATAACCCATTAATTAATTTTCTAGGAGTTGAGCTTGCGATTGATAATACTCTTCGGTATCGAGATTGCACTTTGTTATACGCCTACCTACGTGAGGAATTAAAGAAGAGAATGTATTAATTCTCTCATTCAGCGAAAGGATTCGCAGCTCAGCAGATTCTGCATACAACGGCTCTCTGAGTTTGAAGTTAAAAAACGCCAACGAAGCCGTAGAATTATTCTCGCTCACGCGGCTTTGCGTAATAAACTCGGAAAACTTCACTACGTACGTGTGTCAGACCTAGTCCTAGGGGTGCAGATTCGCATGCATGATGAACTGTTGAACGCACCGTGCCGCACACACTGCAGGTGTACGAAATTCTATTTGTACTCGCGAGAGAGAGGCGCTTTCGTGAATAAATCAACGGCTAAACCGCTCAATTTGGCAGACTGCAGTTAGTAGACAGAAACGCAAAGTATAAAAAAAAAAGAAGGGATTGAAAGAAGTGAAAAAAAAGAAAAGAAAAAATACCAAGTTAACGTGCAAAATCCTACCGGACAGAAGTCTGATTTAAAAATTTTTTGCGGGAGAATTTTTAGACGAAAAAAATGAAAATAGGAACAGAAAACATGGAACCCCCAACGTTTATCCGCTTTCAGCTTCCGACGATTAAATGTCGTTTGCGAAAAACCGTACCTCGAGAATTTCGCGTACGTGTATCCTAGATGAATATAAATTTGCATAACTGTTTTATCGGTTAAGTTTTGCGAATCAAATATTCACTCCGCATTTATTTATTCAACAGCGTATTGAGTCATGCAATTAAGACGATGCTGAAACCGAGCGAGAAAATCGTAGTGAATTATTGCATCGCTTGTGTATATTACAAAGCCCTGAAAGGAAGTCGATGTCAAACGGTTAAATTGATTCCACCGATGAGCATTGTCGATCCGCGGCGTAGCTTTCTTTTACAAATTAAACATCCGTTATGGAGCCTAATTTCAATTCCTTTCACCATTCTTCCTCAACTCGCCGACTCGTTTATTCGTTTACACATTTATATCCTCTTCGACGATGCAAAGAGGTACCGATCATCGCCGCAAGCGCCTGCGAATCGTCCTTTGTCGATTTGTGTAACGAATAAGCCGCAACGCCTGCAGCGACAAGGCTCCCTTTTCAATGAGACAAAAAGGAGGCAAAACGAAAAGAAATGTGGAAAAGGGTAACGGGAAAGGAAGAGGTAAAACAGAAAACAGAAAAAAGTCACATCCAATTAATCTTTGAGCAGGAAATCCTGAATCAGACTAAACAAACACACAAGATTAGGCGGGGAGGGTGGGTCTGCAGGTTCTGCAGCAGCAGCAGCAGCAGAGCAGTTTTCATCTATCGGTGTCCTTGTCTCTCGAAGCGGGGTCTCTGCTTCCTCGTCATCATCATCATCATCATCATCATCCCGCGGCAGGATGGAAGAGAGGAGATTCTATTTTAGAACCATCTCATACGCGCTTGAAGGCGTGTAAAGAGGAGCCGAACGAATCCATGCACTGACATCTATCCTGTACACGTGTTATGCTCGTCACCAACTCTACGAGCAGCACAGCAGCAGCAGAAGAGAGAAAAGCGCGTCTCGAGCCGTTTAAAAGTCGATTATTTGGACAAGGTGACGGAGTGTGATCTGCCTCGGTGATCGGATCGACAGACAACCGATAAATCGGACGATGTCTAGTCGCTTGATCCCTAATTTTCTTCCAGGATAATGCCTGCGACAGGATTCACCCCCGCAAGAGTCGGGCAGAAGAGGCTCTTCAACTTTCCGGGTCGGGGCTGCCGCTAATGGATCCTGCGGGATGTGTAATGGTCCACGAGCAGCCCGCCATCAAGGTGTTTACACCCAAAACCAATTACCCCTAATTCACCATCTATTTTATGGACCGATTAGCGGAATTTACACGCTGCTCGCAGCTCATGCAAGCCAAGTTATCCTTGCTTTGATCTCTTTATTCGGTCAGCCGAATAAGTTTTGCCCGCAGGCGGGATGAGAAGACCACAGCTGATGACCCCTTGGAATGGGTATCGGGTGAAAAAAGAAGGCGAGAACCAACTCCTCCTTCTTCTCACCCTTCTCCGTTTTTTTTAGTTTTCTTCTTCTTCTTCTTCTTCTTCTCATTATTCTTCTTCTCGCAAAGCACTCTGCAAACCGGTCCAGGAATGAGAAGCAATAATTATATCGCATGCTAATTGATTTGTTGAGGAGCCGGCGTGGTTCGCGTGACCATTCAATGTCGGCTTATGAACATATTCTCTCCCATCCCTCCTCCCTCTTTTTATTTCTCTTCGATGTCTCGTGGGTTGGGATCATCTGCTAAATCATTCGTTAATCACCCCGCGACCTGAGTTACACAGCTAAGTAGAAGACAAATACGACAAGATACTGCGAAACTTGTACGACACTCCGGCGTTTCGACGAGGATCACAAGAAGGAGGAGTTGGAGGAGGAGAGGCGACGATTTATCATGAAAAAACACGCGATGCTCGTTTATGTTGAGTTGTTATTTTAGTCGGCCTCCTCGATCTCCGTAGATATTTCTTTTCTTCTCGCGGTAAAAACTCCGTCTTTTATATGGTCGAAAGACTTTTTACCCGACAATGCAGAATGGTGCAGTAAAGTGGTAAAAAAGTTTTAGCAGATTGAAGGGACTTTAAAATGCAGATTGCGACCTTCACTGCACCGAACTATCGGTCTCAAATAATTTTGCCAGCCTTGCAGATGAAAACCCAGCGATCAGTTCATTAATCCTGGAATATTATTCCCCGAGGAACCGAGTTCCGTCGTTTCGCGAGAGTCTGAGAAAAAACCTGATTCTCATCGCATTTTCTCACCACCCTCGATAGATTTCGTTAAATCATTATGATAAGTACACGTGATACCAAGACACTGGTGCAAAAAACGAGCCGCGATTCATTGTGATAAAAAAATCGGCGAGTAACGTTTTTGGCACGATACTGCTGAACATGTTCTGCAGATTACGATCGCACGAAGCCGTTGGCGAATACACGATTTCGGGGAATCGGTGAACACACATTTGGTGTCCTCCAGGCCTTGTGATTCGGTAACTGCAAACAGGACGCGAGGTCAATTGACCTCGTGTCAATTAACCGCTTCAAGCCAACGGCACTCACCCGAATCCTGATCACATTCCCATCTACATTAGCCTCGAGGTTTGGAAGGAACTTTAAGCGACTTGCCTGCAGCCAACAAGCACCGTGACACAAACCGATGTCGATGGAGCACGCAACGGTGCTGCTGGGTCAAAAAGGAAGTCAGAAAATCAGGAAACGTGGTCTCGAAATCACTTCCGTTCACTGCACGCCCTCGTAAGCCAAGGTGCTTGACTTCTTATTGCCTCGGGTGGTGACAAAAGGGACTTACAAAGTCGGGGTGAAGGTGAAAGTTCTGGAGGGTATGGATCGTTCTCATCTAGGAAACCTTATGAAGCACTTCATTGGAATCCCTTGCAAAATCCATTGATCCTTGGTGTCTGTTCCCTAAACGTTTCACGTGTAGTGTGTGGAAAAAACACATTATTACACATGTTTGAGCGGTAAACGATCAATCGATTTTGGTCTGCATAAATATGTTACGTGATTTGAGGGAGGTTTAAGGGCAGAATAGAGTCGCTTTAAAAGTGGAACTGCCCGAATGACGCGGTTGAAATCCCGGTGAAATTGATCCAGTGTAGTATTTCGACAGTGGATCGATATGATGCTGAAACGGAAGAGCCAATGTACGCTGCGATAGCAAATAGTTGTGGATACCGGGTTGGCGTGGTTTTTTATAGCCAGCGCATTAGTTGAATGGCGGTGTTGCTTTGGCCGGGAGCTTTGAGGCGGATTATTTACCGGATCGTATTGACTATCCATCTCTGCAGAAGCGCGCGTGCATCAGGGATCATTAATCAAATTGCCAACAACCAGGATAGCGTTAACACGTGTTTACTCTTTGGTGCCCGTGACGCTGCTACATCTGTCACTAATACATCAGATGCATTAATTATATGCTTTCGATTGCAATTATGTGCTCGAGGAGGTTCGAGCACTGCAATGATATTATGGACATTCACGAGAAAGGCAATACCGATCACCGGTTGCCGCAATGACGTTGGGTCCCGGAATGAAATCCCAAGTTCGATGAACGCGTATCCGCTCGACGGGATCGCGGCTTCATAGAATAGATGAAAGAAAAGATGGCGGAAGAGAGGCGGGGGCTGTGGCTGCGGCTGCGTCTGTTCAACAACCCGGAATAAATCGGCATTATTGTTTTCGTTAACGTTGGTACAGTCAGAGCCCGTCTTCGTGCAAGGCGGTCTTTGATTTTTGTCTACGGTGTGTAGTTTCGGAGTAAATCTAGAACGGAGGAGGAAATCGGAGGAGACCTTTGGGGAATTTCGACTCTGAATAATACACAGACTTTCTGCAAGCTCGCCTGGCTTCCATAACTATACACACAGATACACACCGCTTCGCTCGATAATCGTACGATCGAGTTATACAAAATTCAAGAACTCGAGCTGATGGAGCTGATCCTGCTTTTCTATGCATTGTATTCTTCAGTTTCACTTCGCGGGACTCAGTTTCATTCTACGTTTCATGAAATATAGAAAACCCTCGTAGTCAGTCAATCCCGCGATATTTCAAAGCTGCTACACGCTTAATTAGTTCTCCGGTAGGCTCGCCTTTCGAGCCGCAATACAGAGGCTAATGAGTATTGCATAATTACAGTGATAGAAAATTCAGCATCACGGGTCGATCTTCATCCCAATCCCCACCCGCGTGGTCCCGTTTCGAGATAAATACGAAACCTTTGATTCTTGATTAATTACTCTTCAGCCTCTGAACCCACACATTCCATGCACTACCAAGCTGTGAACGAAGCCTTTGGAAGCTTCAGGCTTCGATTTTTTTATACGATTTTAAAAATTGTTTGAACACATATGCCTTTCGGTACCCGAGTTCGAGTACCGACTCGTATAATCACTGGCTGCTTCTGGAGTAAACACGAAAAATGAAAAATAAACACGCGTGTATATCGACCAACCCTGTACTTTGTCGCGAGTGATGATAATGATGATCATTCATGCTCTTATGTTTCAGAGACGGACGAAGGATTGCCATGTTGTGTCTTGAGCCTGCGTCGAAGGATCGCTGAGCCTGAAGGAGCAGTAAAACTGAGTGAGTACAAAAGCTGCTTATCAACCGATCATAATTCCCTGGCATCTCATCTTTCTCGTTTTTAACGAGCAATACGCCAGTAGCTCCGTAGCTGTGATGAAATAAAAATGTAAAAATGCTTCATGCCAGACCCTGAATATCGCAGGCGGTGGTCGCTCGCGCCGCCCTCTTCGAGTTGGACAAAAGGTTCGATCGTAGTTAGTCCTGCGAGGTAGTTAGACCTCGGGGGGTTGTTCAAGTCCGGAGATCTCGTGCCCGCCGCCACGCACCACAGACCGGCGTTACCGAGGTGTTTACACTGGACAGATGTCGAGGGCGTCATTGCCCTTTCACGACCACAAAAACTCTAATGTTTACCGGTGCGTTACTTAGCCAAACTGATCGCTACATGGAGACGCGTGCTTGATTATCCCCCGTAACAACTCTCTTTCGATCAAAATGTTCATCCGACTTTCAAGAGTGGGGAATATCGAAGAACCAACATGGCGGAGAACGCGGTTCCGCAACCTAAAATGATGAAGGATGTACCATTGAACCGCCTCTCAGTGCAATTCGGAGCTTGGTTCTATGGTTATATTCCTCACGAGTTACCGTACATATACAGTTAATTCGGGCTTATAATGGCACAGCTAAGGATTAGCTAATTAGCTGCGCTGTGGTACACGTGGACTTTGACAATGTTGGTACGAGGAGGTGGCGTATTTGTGCCGTAACATCCTCACGACAATGGCTATAATCCGTAAATTCACAGCCCCGTGGACTCGCGAGAGTTCTAGTTGCCTCAGTGGCATAGGATAAAGGTCCAAAGCAGCCATATGGCGCTTGTCAGCTCGCTGTGTCTGCTTTGTACCTTCTTACCGTCGTCCCGTGTATGTACAATCCATTCCGTGTGTTACAGATGTGCCCGTATGGGCTGCTTCATGAGGCTTGAAGCGTTTTTAGATTACCTACTGAAACGTGATGTCAGAATGTGTCGACTCTGATCTCTCTAATACCGTAATGAGACTGTATACCCATACACTTTACACAATTCGTGCCTACATGAAGGAAATAGGAAGGTTTTTCATTCAGACAGGAGTTTCTACCACACAAAAAAGCAATTCCACTTTTCGCATCGAGTTTTTTTTTTTTCGAACATTCATGTTCGGTAACAGGAATCAGTTCTGGTGCTTCGGTACCTACAACAAGCATCCTCACCGAATGAATTGGAACTATTATTATCTATCTGAACTCATCAGATTAAATCTCACATTTCACGTCGAATTCAAAATCCATGATGTTGAAAATCATCGCAGGAAACGGAATTACTTGCATGTATTAAAACGTGAACGTGAACAATGAATGGGAATCCTTTCTGCACTGATGGACCCCGAACGTGGTGCTGTTCGGTATGAATCACCCTGTAGGCACTTATGGAACTAATAACAGGCAGCCACTACGGTTCAATGCTGTAATCGCTTTAAGCACATACGAAGTGTTCGCGATTAGCTACATTGACTGGTCCACTCTTGGCGTTGTGTCGCGTTCTTACTGGTTCTGACCAGGATACGGCTCCCTCGATATTTCTGAAGGCTGGATGGAGCTGGAATACATGCACAATTATCCTCTCGTATCGGTACACGATCGTTGTTAGTTGCATGCTTTTCTCCTAGCATTTCGCAATTTTCTTCGACCGGGGGGAGGGGAACACACGCAGGCACCCAAACAACAATGACGAGCAACAGCCAAGGGTGGAGAAAAGGGTTCCTTGAGCACACCCCTTACCGTGCACGTACGTGTCGTTCTGTGGTGTGGAAGTACATCCACATCTGTGCCTGCACTCATTTACGGGCTGCATGGACTGAAGGGAAAAGTGCGGCCCCAGCCTATCCTGCAACCCGTCTGTGCAACGCTCGCGGGTATTTAAAGGCTGCAATTTTGCTCAAGCCAGACTAAATAGTAGGCATAAGGTTGTTACTGAACAGACTACGGCACAGGAATAGGCGTTTAACCGAACCCGAGAGGTGAGGATTACAATTTTGGAAACTTGCGGATATTTTTTTGTCATCATGTTCAAGTCATCCTCTGGTGAACAGTGGATTTCGGTCCTGTTGGTTTCTCTCACAAGTCATCGGCATTATTACAATTCACGGGAATCACGATGAAAGTTCAATTTTGGAAAATGTTTGACTTTGAATTTGCAATCGGTGTTGTGAATGGGTGTACCAAGTTGAAAGGACTCCCGATTTCTTTGGAATACTTGATCTATTTTCATCTTCGGCCGCATATTCGTTTTTACATTGCTTCTTCTTTTTCTGGTTTTTTCCCTGGTTGTGCCTCGAGAAATTACGATGCCTCGTTAGTTACTGCAAGCGTACGCTAGAGAGAAACTATGAGTGGAGCAAGCGAGGTATAACTTTGAAGCGAGGGCTTGAAGGCAACGAGAACGAGGCAACGTCTTTTTGGTGACCCTTGAGGTAAACATATTTGTTTGTGTGCTCGATTCGAGTTATGTGCGGTATATTCTTCAACAGTATTACACGTGGCTCGAGTATTTAAATTTGGAGAAGCTTATCTATCACGACAATATAACCTGCACGATTCGAGCATGTATTCCAGGCTCTGTTCTGTCTCGTGTAAGAAACGATCGATTGAGCCGAGATAAATCCGTCTTAAGCCGAGTTTAGAAGTATATAGTGGGAGTGAAAACAGGTAAGTCGAGTACTAAGCATCCGCTACGAATCTCAACAGCTTTGCCAATTTTAAGAGCAACCCAAGTTCGACTGATTCTACTTTTTTGAACAAAACTCTGCAATATAAGTCAAGAATTGAGAGTTTGAATGACGTTTCTTTCGCCTCTTGTTTTTAATACCAGCTCATTTATTATCAGCACGTAGCTAATTTTGCTGGGAAAGGATTAAGGGATTAAACAAACTCTATAGGGTGGGGGACTTTCGAGGGCGGAGAGTTAAGGCCTGGGTTCTAGTTTCTCTTTCCATTAAGCAAAGAGTCGGCGGTGATACGGCACCCTGTGCCGAATCGCTCGATCTCGGCAAAGCAGCGAATTGAAACGACCTCCTTTCAATTTGGCTTATTTGCCTTCGCACGATATATATCAAGTGGGCAACTGGGATTACACTGACACGTTCGAGGCGATGCAACTGCACCAATTATCCCGCAAATAAAAGAGGGTGACTCGGATGACCATCGTCACGTGTTCCAAAACGGCACACATGCCCGTCTATTCACGTGTTTCGGTCATACATATATAACTATGCATGCATATATTTACGTTGTAGGTATGTCGGCTTAAGCTCTGGAAGCTCGCGAGCATTCGTCAGATCCAAAACGATCTACATTTAAATTGCCTAATACCAATTGAAGGGTTCGGATGGTTTTCAAATGCCTGCGGGGTTGTTGTTTTAGGCTTTTGTTGATCCGCCTTCGACGACTCCGTTTTCAAAGGCTGCTCGTTGCGCTCTACGAACAAACCTCCTACAGCGAAACCGATTCCGCACAGAGTAATCGAAATTTTTTTTTCTTCGTCCACTGTTTTCCGACCTTTGTTGTTCTCTTATTTATAGTTATCGTCATTCTCCGCGTTGAATCGAAACCATCGCGCAATTATCGTACCTTTGAAATCCGAAAGCTAACTTCTGGAATTCGATATATATATATATGTACATACTATCAGATTTGTCAAATTGAAACGTAAATTTTCATAGCTTCTTCATCATTAAGAAATTATTTGACAGCTTGCGCCAAATTGTCAAGGTGACGAACCATTCCTTAATTGGCACTGTCACTTCACAAAAGATAAAAGTTAGCACAGAGTCATAGGCTAAATGGATGCTGATATAATTAGTGAAACTGATAATGAAGAACGGGTTGACTATAAATTGAATCTTTGATCGGCACCCGCATGAAACAGACAGCGATCCTGCACAACGGAGCGCCGTTTTACATTGAAGTCCCGACCTAACCCGAGGATTATCATCGCAGTCAATCCCTGCACGTTGATTGTAGGCTAAAAACGAAGCCAACAGATGAACGTAGAGTAAAATGGGAATATTCGCCGGGGAAATGTCGCCGGTAAAGTTAGAGGGAGAGAGGAGGGACCGTCTGGTGTGTGAAACGGGCGGGTAGCGGAAAGCGAACTTGAGCCATTGGTGGTTGGGAAACAGTTGATGATTACGGAGATCAAAGCGCGTAATCACTAGACAAGCATGAGAGACGAAGGTAGGCTGGTGGTGCGCGTGGCGTGCGGGTGCGGCGAGAGGATGAGGATGAGAATGAGGATGAGGATGAGGATGAGGAGGAGGAAAAGGGAGCGCTGCGAGGTGTCGTCCCAGTTGTTTAATATTCCAGGGTTGCGGCCGCGCGATTGCTGGGTCAGGTTAGCTACCCTCTAGGGAAACCACTTGGCCCGCACCCGAGGACGCACCGAGGACTCCCTGTTGAGACGTGACACTAGTGCCCAGGGGAGAATTTTTGAGTGCCTTCTTCCTTGCTCCGAGGTTCAAAAGCCAACAAGGCGCTGACGAGATGAACTTGCGAAGATCCGGGGCCCACCTGGCTTCCACGATTCAGCGAAATTCACGCCGCGCCGGTCGGTCCTGCTCGTCAAAGAATGGGAAGACAATCTCCTTCCTCTCTCCCTCTTTACAACGCATCCCCGTTCCCTCATCCTAAATATCCGTCTCCGGTCACATTGTAAGAAGCCAACATCGCAGAAACCTGCCAACGTTGGAAACCAAGTGAAGGAACTTTCCGAGATTCGCGTCCTGAGGATTGAGCTGAAGAGACTCGTGCTATCAGCGTCTTCGTGAATTTTATATCGTCGCGCTTCTGCGACTTCTTGAAATATTTTAATCGAATTTCAGAGCATGCGCTGCTGCAGTTTCATTCTTTGATCAGGTCTACGTGTCTTGTACGATATACAAGACGAATGTTTACTACGAACCTGCGCAATATTCCATTAATGCTTGGCGAAGCGAGACGTCTATATTCCTTTGCTTCATCTCGTAGGAATTCAAGACGAAGCGACAGCGTTAAAGGGACTGACGTGTACTTGTAATAAGTCAGAAGAGCCAACGGCAAAGGAAAACTTCCCAAGTATTTCAAGAGAGTCACGGAAGAAAACTTGAAACGTATACCTACTGTGCATATAACAAATACAAACAGCCAAAGATACCTACGTCTTGAGAATCTGGAGGAAAACAGTCGGCTATAGATACGGGAAAAAGTTTTAATATTAACCCGAGATATATTTCATCATCTCAACTGATTTCCCTACAGGCGTCATTCGCCTCGTCTCCGGCCTACCGAGCCCGAACAAAATCTGACAAATTCACCTTTTTCACCCGCTCGCTCGTACCTTATACCCACCCTGGATGTACGACGTGATTTATTTACCTCGCCAACTCTTCGTTCTTCGCACGTTCGCCATTTTTATCCACGCGAAAGAAACGAAAGGCACGGTAATTGACACCGTGAACGCAAAGCACCAGGTGATTCTGTCAAGTATTTCGTCTCGAAACTTCACATTGAGTCGAATGTATCCAACGCCTGTCACGCCACATATAACAAACAAAGAATTGCAAACGAGGAAGGATTAATACCTTTTCGCATGCATATTTATAACCTTGCCGGCGTCATCGTCGAGAAGAAATGAACGCGCGACACCCTTGAACGACAGCCAGTCATCAATATTTCATTTGGAGATGATCGCATTCCCAGGTCGAACTCCAATCGAATTTAATTCTCGTCTCTGATGCTGCGAAGCGTGCCTCTATATACGCGTAAACGTCGTTCGTTACTCCGTCAGCCTTGCGACGATGGGTAGGAAAATTAGAATTTTCACCGAGTCCGTTGAATTCCTGGACGTGTACCTGTGCGTCTGCCGGAATGTTCGCGATTGGAATTTAAAACGGGGAGTAAAAATTAAGATACTTCTTTCGGGTCTTCGGGCGAAAGGCTTCCCAGGACGTCCAGTCATTTCTTAATTTCCTCAAGCGATGCTGAGTCCTTTGAATTCCGAAAAGTCTAGATAGGCAGGTATGTAGACGCGCCTCTGAAGAGGCTACTTTCTCGTTAATGTCCGCCTCTCCTCCTTTCGAACAGCTTGTAACCATCGTGCCTGGTAAGTAAGGTGCACACTTGGCGACGTAAGTCGTTTCAATTCACTTCAAGACGTTTGAAGTACATATTTCGAAGTCACTTGAAAATTACTTGAATTCAACTCGAGTCGTTTGAACCGACGAATTCACTCCAAGTCATTACTTCGACGGGCTTCGACTTGGTTCAATCATTGGAATTTCCTGCAATCCTTGATCAACTCCAGGACGATTTTTTACAACAAACTTGCTATGTTCACACGGATGTGTAAATCGCGCATTAAGTTCAGCTCCGCTTTGTCACAATCCTTCAATCCTTCAATCCTTCAATCCTTCAATCTCGGCTTACATCGGTGATGTAACAGTGCAAGATACTCGCTTACGGCTCGCATGATCACTGAACGCCGGCATGGCAGCTCGGTTCGTTATTTAGTTACACTTACGCAGCTGTCACTGGCTAAACGCGATATCCTGCCCAGCCTCATCTGACTCATAAGATAAGGGTCACGTGGTCCCAGTCTTTCCTTACTTCCAGCCGCACTGCTGCTGCCTTGCCTTCACTCCCCGCGGGTAATCCGCTTATACTTGATAGATAAACTGTTTATTATTATTTTCGCTGCCCCACCTACCCCGCAGTCTGAAGCTGGCACACATCCATATCGTATAGCGTTAGTGACACGCACGTACAGATATAAATTTCTCTTTATCCACCGTCGACTTCGTCCGACTACCAACAATAAAGCTTCTCCTTAAGATATCTCACATAGGTATATACCTATAGCTAGGAGTGTCGTTTTACTCGGAGATCCAGCTTTTGTTTTTGATTCATCGATCCTTCTTGCGTGCGGATATCGATACGATATTTATTCTATCGATGCGACATACAATATATCGTTTTTAATCTCCATCTGTAACCTAATTATTATATCGATCAAATCGCGTACACGTTTCGAAATCTTTGCATCATGCCCTCGGTTACCGTCCGTCAACACATATAGCGTGCAGAGATATTCGCAGGATTAAAAGACCCGCAATTAGCCTCGTTCGTTGGGTTAATCAGAAGCTAGTATTCAGCTAATAGCGCAACTCTTGATTAATTTAATCTTGAAGCGAATCGCCACCTGTTCATGGCAGCGCCGGACGTTGAACTTATTTAAACGCCGTTCACGTTTCTGCCGCCTCTGTTTAAACGATCAACAAGAAAATCCCGCTTTCAACTTGATTCGCCAAGTGAGATAAAACGAGCATCGGACTTACGGAGCTGAACTTGTTTGAATCATGTTGAAATGTGAAACGAGTCAGGCTAAATCTCTTCGCTGATATCTGATGACGAACTTTACGCTACCATTTTCTGGGTCAGGAATTAATCACATTGAGAATACATATTCGTGTAGATTAATCGTAAAAACGCGTTTAATCTGCCCATCGACTATTTTCCAAGACGACTCGCCGACCACATCGAACGAATATCGTGTGTCCATTGGACTGCATTCCAAAGCAGAATATAATCCTCTCTGATACCCGTATCTAAATCATACTTGCGGCTGCATTACGCCACGTGATTGACAACTACTGATCTAGCACTGATCCCTCCTGACGAACATTTGACGCTTTAACAGGACCCCAGAGGGCACAAAAGAATGTCTCAGTGTCTGCCTGATCGGAACCGAAAGATCAGAGATGTAACATGCCAAGTATGATGTGCCATGGATTAGTCACGTTGACACCAGACGGATGGATTCTGACCGTCAACCCTCATCCCGTTGTTTGTATCCCGACCAGGATACGCAGGTGCGGAACTTACCCAACAACCATATTCCGGGATCATTTGCTGATCATTTTCATCAGCCAGCTGAACGGCGCCAACTCTTGACGTCTATTTATCATCGCGTCCAATATCTTCCCAAAAGCCTTACTGCAACTGAGCTTAAGGGTCGCGCATTGTGCCCCGAACATGAATGGAAACGACGGTGAAAGGCTGCCACTGATCACCGATCTCATCTGTACGATTGTGAGAAATAATTTACCAAAGTGACCAAACAACAGACACCCTCGGATAAATGGCCTGTAAATAGATAACAACTGTTCCTACTCTCCTCGAGGTCACTGCTGCACCTATGCCTGCAGCGCCAGGACTCGCCCGAAAGCAAGCCTCGACGTACTTTGCCCCCAAGAACTCGGGACCAGATTCCGGCGCGATAGAAACAGCCCCATGAACAGGGACATAATCCAACCCAACTGCAGGGGAGGAGGCGCGGCTGAAATGGAGGGCTCTGCTCTGTTCCTGGATATCGTCAAGTGTGATTCACTCCCGACGCGCGACGCTCGGTGCAGGAGATATAAAATAACCATCCTTGGAAGGGGGGCACGTCACGCGGTGATAGGAGTCATGGAATGGATTAGCCTGCCACAGATTTCTGCCGGTTAGAGAAAAAAAGCAACGAAGAAGATATTTCCAGAAAATACTTATTCCTGCTCAACTCCAGGATTCTGATTCACTACTCCTGTTTTCTTCTGGTGCTTATTTCGGGACGTTGATACCGTCGCTGTCTGCCCCTCGAATGCTAATACAGGAAAATAGGTACTGTTGATTGTTTCTGCCGAGGATCTAAATTCAGGAATGCCGTCTTAATTGGCCTGAATCGCAATGGCTTGTGGTAAAAGAAGATGGAAAAACCCGCCGTAGTTGCATGGTCTGCACTTCGGGTCTGGAGGTATTTTGGTGGAATAAGAAGTTGACTTTAGCGTCCTGCAGACAGGGCGCTCGGTGCGTTTCGCTAATGAGTCAAATTGGACACCCTGGCTAATTGCTGACTTACTACTTCCCGGAATTAACTAGACCGTGTAGCAGTTTTCGTTAAACCGAGGGTCGGAGGTCCTGCCGGAGGTCTGGACTTTGAGCAGGTTGTTGAGAATTAGGCACACCCTCGTCGGACGCTGCAGCTTCTGTACCTTTTTCACAATTCTTTCCGCTCTGTTTGAACTTCGTATCCATTTTTTCATAACGGGGCAGTCAGAGGCCGAAACAGTGTTTCGACTAGTTTGTCAAAACGCTGCCAAGCGTTACTCACGATCCTTTTCGTCTCACCCTTGTCAGCGTGAAGAACTACATCGATCATGATCGCGAACTCGATGCTTAACGACATCTGCCCTAGCAGGACTATATATGCGAGACACGTGTCTAAGTCGGATTTATATCCTTGATAAAAGATTCCTTTGATGGATTATGAAAGATCGACTGTCAGCAGTTTGGCGACCCTTTCAATTGACCGTAAACCACTCGTCAAATATATCCGCATTGCGTTTACTCCAATCTTTCACGGAATTATAACCAATAAAAGTGTCACGGCTTATCGTCGAGCTTTTCCACCATTCATGAGCTTTTCCGCGAAGCTTTCGTGCTCGTCGCATTTATACTCTGACCATTCATGCTCCGTATAAATCCTCTGTAATACAGGATGATTTTCTTCATCATCCTCATGTACAATCATTCCATTTTCGCTACTTGACGAAACTAGAAATCAACTCCAAAACAAGGTAAATTCGTATTGCCAAAGAAATGCAGAAGCTCGATGCTTTCCACAGATCCATCACCTCTTCTTGTTGTCCCTATGGTGGCTCGCAAGTTCGGCTAATCCATCGCCCGTGCTTAGTGGGGTGAGTCAGAAGTCACACACAGCAGAGCCATGCGATAAGGGGATGCCCGGCGTTCATACGCGCAGAGATCGGGGAGCCGAGAAGAGAGTCTGGGGAGATCCGTTGAGTTATGGCATTTATAACTAGCCTCGCGCATCTTTCATTAACTCCTCTATTGTCGACGGCAGGATCCGACGCGAGGGGTCCATCCGAGATGCTGTGCCTCTGCAGCAAGCTGGGGTGCGTTGGCGTATTTGTTTATCCTCGAGGAATATTTTCCCCGGCATATGTTCACTTCGGTGTATCACTTGGTGTAAACATACCGCTAATTATCTACGAACGTCAATTGTCTGCGGGGTACTTTCCGAGTATTTTATCAATATGTAGGAAAATTTAAAACGCGAAGAACTTTCATCCCCTCGAAATCCTAGCAAAACTTACTCTAGATTTTTGCCCTGCGATGTGGAGACGAGATTTCATTACATTCCGTCAACCGCAGCAGAGCTCGCCATAAAGACTTTAATGCATAATATTAAATTTCACGTGATTAAAGATAAACAGTTGCGTTCACGCGGTAAATGGAGACTGTCCGACTAATTATGACAGTGCTGCCTGCACTTTGGATGAGATGTTCATCACCGCATTCACTGTGGACATTGAAATGTGTAAATATTCAATCGAGTTGATCAAACGGAGAAAAAGATTGAAAAACAACATTTAATTACTTTGGACTAGTGGATGTAAAATTTTTACCCGATTTTAGTACACGTATATCTACTTATAGGTATGTGTGCATGGGAAAATATTTGTTTTTAATTTACTCGGAATACGTGCAGTTATTTTACAATCGGATATAAACCTTGACTACTCCGTTCGCTCCTGTTCGATTTCATTTTCAAACTCAACGGTTCACCGTTTCTCGCTATGTGAAAAGGCAATAAAAACATGAATCTTGGATTAATTTATCTCCTATAACAATGATAATAAAATTGTTACAATCTTGCAGCTTCTCAAACAGAGTCTGTAACCGATTTTGCGGATAAACATAATAATTAATGCTTCTCCAGTACATTACACATGCAGTCTCGCCTTGCAGCTCGGCTCGAGCTGGTTA
This sequence comes from Diprion similis, assembly GCF_021155765.1. Classification (NCBI taxonomy): domain Eukaryota; kingdom Metazoa; phylum Arthropoda; class Insecta; order Hymenoptera; family Diprionidae; genus Diprion; species Diprion similis. Next base: position 22,451,900 of record NC_060110.1, on the reverse strand, counting down.
TTCTGTAAATCGTTGGTGATAAATTCGGGACAAATTAGTTTATTTTTGGACGTATTTAAAGGCGGTGCTACGACCAGGCCGGAGCTGAGAGGGTTGTAAGACACGTTGGGCCACCCACAGGCCAACGCTAAAAATATATCCGATTCCTGATATATACCGATGCTCTCTACACACCAGCGCATCACTGCTAAATGCCAAACAAGTCGCACGACTTGTTTCTCCCAAACACTATAAAATCATCGAATTTCTACGTACCAATTATCAACTATGTATCATAATCTGACCCAATGGAATGATCGATGGGAGTGAACTTGTGGCAAAATCCATAACGATAAAGATTGTGTTGACGCAAAAAGAATGACGTAAGCTGTGATTGAATCACACGATTTGGGACACGTGACGAGGGGGTAGTGATTGACTCTTTCAGCGCCTCAAATGTCGCCAACACTTGCGTGAATGTATAAGCCTTAGAATTCGACAATTCTCATATACATGCGTGTTTCTATGTTGCAGACGAACATGATTGAACGATTGCTTTTCCCTCACTTCACTCGCGATGCATCTGTTGCGTTTACAATGATATTGAAAAGATAAACTCCAGGTGGCGGTTCTCTCTGGCGTGTGGATATCTAGCTCGGCATATAAAACATAAGGATCGCATTTAATATCCAAATGGTGTTCAAAGCTTGGGGAAAAAATCAGGCTCTCTATATATGCGGCTGGCTATACAGTGGAGCCAGAGTCACCGAGGCGTACTAATTAAAACGTTGGGTGCAAATGGGAATGTGTCGCCTTTTTTTTTTTTTTTTTTTTTCTTAGTGTTACCTTCTTTTCGAAATAAAATTCGAAAACATGTAGTTTTCATCATTTAATTGGCTGCAGGGTACGGATGATTAAACTAATTGCACATCATTACGGCAGTTAGTTCGTGGAGTTATTAGACCTATGAAAAAAAGAAAACAGTTTGAAAATTGTAAGCTTTTTCTCCCTTCCCACGTAAATTTATTATGTCCTTGAATAAATTTAATTCGTCAATAAACGAAATGGTGAAAAACTCAACGAGCCCAAAAAAAGAGGTGATAATATCGTGCAAACTTCATTCGTGTAAGAATGATGAAATGATGATTTCTTCTCCGAGTCTTTGATTTTCTCGATAAGAAAATAAAAGCGGCTTGTAACCTCCGTCGTGAGTAAATAAATACAGGAATACTTGGCTCGTCAAATAACGCGTGAAATGAAGACGCGGGTCTTTGGTATCAAAGAAATCGAAAGCCGAAAGCCTTTTCTCTGATCCTCACAGATCATCACAGACGGTGCTGAAGACATCCATCCATGAACCGGGTTGCAAGTTTAATAAACGCGGGCATTGCATCGACATTATGAGGAACAGTTGGAGCTACCACGCGACCAGAACATCACTTGACCCTCGATTAACCTCGCGGATGCCGGTTCGAAGAACTCCGTCACCCCCTGCAGGCAAGGATGTAGTTACTTTTTAATGCGATTCAATTAAGCTCGATGACATGTATACGCGGTTACAGCGACTCAATTCATTCCTCAACCGCTTCACGTCAATTTCTGCGCAAATGATCCATGAAACGCACGCAAGTACTTGCATGATCTCACCATCGTATTTCGAAGAAAGAATTAAGGACTCGTTGACGCTGCTCAAAAATCATCAGAATCGTTGCGATGAATTCTTTCCTGCACGTTTCAGGACCGATTGTGAACGATCTTTTGTAGGTACGAGTCCATGTTGAGTGAAAAGCGCGATGGTAAAACGCTTGAAACGTCTGTCGGCGATTCTATTGGGTCGTAAATACTTCAGGAGACGGTTCGCGTCTTCTGGTACGGGCGAGTGTCTCTCTCCTGACGTCATGCTTCTTAGGACGTGATATTCCTTTGTCGACTGTATTCGTCTTACTCACCATGCTGAAATTCGAAATACCCTTCGCCTTATCGCGGACGTCATTCATCACCTGCTCGACAAGGGTGAAATGGTAACTCATGGTAACTCATGGTTAAAAAACGAAAGAGGGGAGGATGGGGCTAAATTAGCGTCGTTGTCAACGCTATCAAGGCTTTACGACGGGTGATGGGAAAATAATTGTCAAAAAACACGGATTTACCGTCTTCCGTAGATCAGCGTTACGTGCAGGCTGCTTCGTAGTTTTTCAGAAAACACAGTAACGGCGGATATACACTTATATTATACAGGGCGAAAAGAAAATCTCTGGCAGGAAGCAAAATGTGAAGGATATAACAGAGCTGGAAGCATTTATACACACGTGTGTCGTCTTGTCTATTCAATAATCGCAGGGGAGTAAACTCATTATTCCCTGACATATACGGGCACGAAGGCTGTACGTAGAAAACAAAGCGGGACGCAAGTTGGGGAAAATGAGTTTAAAAGAAAATACAAACATTCCCCTGGTATGAAAAGAAATGAAAAAAGAAAAAGTAAAAGTAACACAAATTACGGAAGAGGAAGGAGAAACAGCGCTTCCGTCGATCTCTGCTCCACTCGCTTACAATACCTGTATGTATGTATGCATGTATCTTGGCGCCAGGCAGCCCAACTTCTCTTCGAGGGTGGTACACGACTTCCGTCAACAATGGACGGGAGGAATCTGTTTAGCAAATCGTACGGTATATCTGTACAAAAATATAATCACGTTACCACGACGCGAAACTCTCCCGCCGTTGCACCAACGTAAGCCAGGAACAATAAAACTCCTCCGGAACAACAAAAGCCGGTAAACAATATCACGGAATACAATATGTGTGCTGCGCACGATCCTCGGGGTCGTCAACCAGCTCACCCTTACAGCTGTACAACGTTGACGCTTTTTCCTGCACCGCTTTTCTTTCATCCGTTAACAAACGTCACGTCATTCGCGTACTTGTACAAAGCATGACACGCGAAACGCACTTCACCAGCTCTTCATTGATGCGTTTTATCGTCGTATTTTCGCACATTTAAAGAATTTTAATCGTTCAATCTCATGTCGTCGCAATCTTGAATCAATCCTTAAGGTGAAAGAATATCGATGACGGAAGAAAAGTTGGATTCATTTGACCTACGCGAAGTAAAGTTTGATGCAGATCACAAGTTGACTTGTAGTGCGGCAAGGCTTCTGAAATGCTACAGTTTTATATCAACAACAACTAGAATTTCGTCTATTTGACTTGCGGCACTGCATCTAGGTTTGTGTAGCTTCTGGTGTATATTTGTGCTGCTGCATCGAATCGTCGAGAGTTACCTACAACGGAGGGATGAAGGAGTGGCGAAATTCAGCTGCAGCATCAGCAGCAGCACCAGCAGTTCTCCGGCATATTATCTAGTTGCTCGACTATTGCCAATCTCTGTGCTAATTACCAGCTTGTGTATATATCGAGCTAATTACATCCCGGAAATTCACTTAGGCGAATGATCTCGCATTCATCAGAGCCGTAATAAGAGACAGACCACAGGTACGATTTATAATCAGTGAATGGCCCCGCACGCGTCGTAGAGTAAACACAAAACACACTCCAAATAATTCGCCCCCCCGTTCATCCACGCTTCGCGTCTTCCATTTTTCAGGGTCCCGTCGAGTCGCTGATCTGTAATTTAATTCCACTGTTTTTATGGGTCTTAAAATCGTGGCTCGTGTGCTTTTCAATCCTCGTTATAAATCACCGCTGACCAGATAACGAAGTAGAAAATTCACTTTCCAAGCTCATTCTATCACAAAAGAATTTCATACACGTAACTTTCACATAACGTAAGAATTTCTTGACAATTAGTCTCTTCTTCTTCCCCTGAAGAAAAAACGTTAGAGTTCAACGTGGAGAGAGAAAGTAGGTGTCGAACCTAATTGTACCGAAGTCTTAGGAATTATGGGACCGGATTTGAGACCCTTGACGTTAGTCCTTGGAAGAATTTTGACAGGGCTACTTACACACGTTCCAAAGCATGGCTTTCAATCCTCTGTTGCTACGTGGCAAGCGATCGAAGACATTCTCGGACTCACGTATGTAGCCTACGGAATCACGTGCACTGATATTCTCATGTCGTTTGCATACCTCCATCACCGTCACGTGTCCCCACGTGACTCTGCTCTCCCATGACTGTCATTCCCGAGTACCTGTGTCTGGAGCTTGCATCTGTCGTGCGACTGATTTCGACGTAATTCACCAGTTGTCCACCTGCCCTCGTCTGAGCCGTGCGTTTATTCACTTTTTCATCTGTGCGTTTTAGAAATTCGTCGACATTTTCCAGGTGTTGCGTTTTCATAACGTTGATAATTGGTTCGAAAAGTACTTTGAAATAAATGGTAAGTTCAGATTGGACAAATATTTCTAATCGCATTGCTGATGCTGCAACGAAAGAATGCAGCCGAAATTTTAAAGCATTAATTCGAAATTATAAAGCTTCACGAATCTCTGTTCAGTAAAAATTGATGCTAACGTTAAGAGGTAATAAAAAAAATTCGTTTCCGGAAAACAAATTTTACTGGTTGAATCGCATCCCCTTGCAGCTTGCCATGTATAGAGATCAGATGAAACTCTCTCTTTTGAAGACCGTCAAGCTCGCAGGAAGAAAATTCGTACCAACCTGTAGTCCTCAAAAAAAAAAAAAAGAAAAAAAATAATTCTTGACTACGAATCGCGGCTGGGGTCAATCCTTGCGTAAGAAGTGGCGTCGAGTACCTGCCGGATGCTGGAGTGCTTCAGAGCCTCAGAGCGCTCTGCACCGCTCAGGAACGCTCTGGTCCGCACGGGTTCGTCCAGCTCTATTTTTACCCGCATCCTTCGGGAGCCAGTCTTCCGAAACGCGGCGTTTTCCTATCCATAATTGACGGAAGCATAACGTAAACTGGTCCTCCGTTATGTGGTTCCTGCCGCAGCACCGTAACCCGTGATGAGATGAAGAGGATGGAGAAAATGATGAGGATGATGAAGATCAAGAAGATGATGATGGTGAAGAAGAAGAAGAATCAACTCGAACGCGTCCAGACAAATGCAGTTTTTGTTTGGATCATGAATTTTCTGGACGAGATACAGACGACTGACTATTCGGATGACTCGGAGGTCGAGAAGTCGGTTGACTTCTGGCACCTCAAGCTTCGGTCGCACGACTTTATGGGTGACGATTACGGTTGAAATTTACATCCCGAGGCGTCTGGTTTACGCCCGATGCTCAAAGCCTGGAACCGGGCGCGTGGAGGTCTTCAATAAACTGTGAAAGAACGAGAGGCAGAATCGTTGGAGGAAGAAGAACCTGCGCGAATGCTGCACGAGGACGTGGACAGAAAAGAGCGAAAGTCAAGAGCCGTTTTAGTGCCCTCGATTGGAATAAAGCCTGATTTACTTTTCGATAAATCCTACGCTGCGTGGAGTCTTTTCTTGCCACGGTTGTGAACATTTTTACGTTAATTTTATCCCACGGTCTACCTACTTTGGTTAGTACTCGGTGATTTAATACCAATTCAAAAGCAACCGCCATGAGAGTCGTTTATTAATTAACGAAAAATACTCCGTGTCACGGTGCTGCTTATAAATCAGAGAGGGGAAAAATAATTAACCGGTTAAAAAGTCACGCTCACTCTCTCTCTCTCTCTGTCTTTCACTCTCGAAAATTATAATGGCGTTGTTCAAACTTTCGACGAACGTTCAATCACGATAATATTTGGGAAAATTTTTATTCCTCATTTATTGAAAATATTTCAACTCCAGTTATGAAAAAAAATTGGCATTTTTTTTTTCAGTGACATTTCACAATAAAGTTAAGCGTATAACTTTGTTCAACGGTTCGGAGATGTCGTATCTACTTTTCATCGAATAAAGGAAAGTTAAAAATGACAACGGAAAAATAAACTAAAAAATAAAAAAATAAAAATTACACGTAACCAGGCGAAAAATTGTGCATTTGATTTTCATGAAAGGAGGTCGAAAAGTGGTATTTTTTATTCATGAAGGTTCAACGTGAACGCGGTTCACCCTTCCCCCTAAAATGAAATAAACCGATATACCTCACATTACATCTCCGAATGGAATAAATTTCAAATTTATTTCGTTTATACGCGTTTACCTTCGCTGAAAGAAGAGGAAAATTTGCACAGTTGTACTTTGGAATTTATCATTTAGATGTAAAGCTCTCGTTCAATTCTGCGGACTAGACGGGAAGTCGACTCCAGCATCAAGCGCAGCTCTTGTCTTCATCTTTTATCCCGCCGATGGGTTCGTCGGGAGCTTCAAAGGTGAACCTCGACTTCTTCGCGGTGGTTGAGGAAAAGACGCACGCTGCTTCCTCTTGTCCTCCGTAGCTTTCCTTTGTTCACCCTTCATGCCACCCGTAATTTTTCCCTCCCTGCTTTTCCGGCACACACACACACACAGAGTCATAAATGGATAGAGCCAGGTTACCCGGTCTTCTGAATGCGGACGCGCATTTCGGAATCGGTTTGATGTGGTGAAGCCTCAGACTCCTCACCCTTTTCACCCTTTTCCTGTCTGTCACAGCCGCGTTTCGACGCCTTTTACGATTGACTGCAATGAAACAAAAAAAAAAAATAATAATTTTAGCTTATGTGTATTTGATTCATTTCAAGTTTAGTTATTCGCCGAAGAGAGGCAAAGATCGGAGGAAAGAAGGTTTGAGTACGAAGGTAAAAAAAAAAGAGCGTAAGGTTACAAAGAAGATCATTTTATCTAGTTCTGAGAAGGTGCTGCGCGTATTGCTTTTGTGGAAAGATAGACTCAAGTTAATTCAGCTGCACAGTGCGAGAAAAACGGTTGCATGAGAAAATTACGACTCAATCTGATCACGAGAGACAGAAAAAAGAAACAAAAACGTCTTAAACTGAAAGGTTTAATTAAGCGGCAGACATCTGCAGGGGAATCTGATACGAATACAACATAATATTAAAGACTTACCACTGATCCTTTGCAATTCTTGCTCGTAAATTTTCAAGACGCGAACTTTTCTGTCTCAAGTTTTTCTCCACGATATAATGTTTATCTACTCCGTACTCGAAAGTCACAAAATGAAATTAAAGGATTCACGACTCCATAGAACTGTCCTGAAAACTTGTATACCGCAAACTTATTTCTCTCAGCACTTGAGAGTTCGAAGTAGCTTGCTATCAGTGATAAAAAAAAAAAAAAAGTGTCGTAAGTACCTTGAATCTCTTAACAGAAAATATCGAAATAAAACGTGACAAATAGTTTATTCAATTATTCCTACTCCCGGTATGTGTAAAAAAAATCTGATATGAATCTTGAAGCGAACATTTGCTCATCCCTGAAAAAATTTTTCACAAAAGTTTTTCTTTCACTTGACATTTCTGCCTCATAAATGTCGGGTTTTAAGTTTCTCTGCCGGTGGATCGATGCGCTGACCTGCAGGATTCGATTTCTCCTGTTTCAGGTGAAGATGGAAGTGCGCACGGAACGCATGCGAACGGCAGGACGCATCGCGCCGACGGGTCGAGTAACGCCAACGGTGCAGCCACCCCTTGCCGGGGGCGGGAGGCGCAAAGCCATACCGGTGCCACCCCCTCGGGTCCCGACCCCGATGCCTGCTGTCAACAACAACCAGCAGCAGAGGTGAGTGACGCTCTACACGTGTACTACACGACCTTTTCTATACCTACCACCCATTTTTTGTTATCAACAACCTTATTACGTCTCGTATTTCACACATACTTAACTCAAATCACTGAGCGATAAACGGCAACCTTTGTCAAATCGTTTCTCATACTGATAATTTCTCACAGTTAAGAGATGGTCGAAATCGTAACTTCAAAATTATTGTGTCCAAATTTAGACAAATTTCAGTTAAAATTATGAATAAACGATCTTGCATAATTGAGTAAAAATCTTTTTTCTTATAGTTTTTTTTTTTTCTCTCTCTCTTTCGTTGTTGTCGTTTGAAGGCAAGAATTGTACTGAGAATTACAATTTAATTCGTGAAGTTTGAGAGTTGAAGAGATAATGCACACCAGCAAATAAGAATTTGGTTTAGCGAAACGGAGACACATTGGATTGGCCGAAACTGTTTCGTCTTCTTCGTTTCAATTTTAGTGACTGAATGGCTTGAAAGCTTTCACTCCGAAGTTAATTTAGTTTTGCAACGACATTTTTCTTACTTTTTGCAACTGAGTACAGTTCCGTTTCGGTGATATAACGCGATGATACATGATACATGATACGTGAAAGATGATTTTAACAAGAGCGAGGTGCGGTATAGTTGACAGAGTGGTTGAATGAACACAATGGCTCAAGTTTGTATCTGGCTTTGAGCGATAAAAGCATCTCTCAAGTTCCCGTCATCCTTCTGTCGGCCCCCAAATGTGCGCCCGCCTTTGCTGGCTTAAAAGACGTTTTTATCCCTGAAAGCGAGGCGTTAATTCGGGCCAGTAGCCTTTCGAGTACGTTTAGAGCCGGTGCACGCCATTATTTCACACCCTGTTGTACACTGTTGGTAAAAATACGGTGGTTCTTACAGTGTTCAGAAGGTTCTGGAAAGTTCACTCAAGAATTCAACTGTTCAATCTTCGAGGCTGGATTTAATTGCGACGGAAAAATAAGAAAAATTATGAAACTGTGTCGGATCTCTTTTCTATTTGTTAGCCCTGCCTTTTTTATCCGCAGTCACTTCTTTGGTTTTGAAAATTATTTCAACCACCACATCGTTTTGATCTTCTGGTGGAACGTATGTTGAACCGACCATTAAGCCTATGGTGATCGAAAAACGAGAATTGAACCCAAGAATAGTCAGTCGTAGCCGGCGGGTTGTGGTTTTTTGTAAAAGCACGCGGGTTTATTTCGACAGCTGACGATACATTTACCTTCGCGAGTGGCAGTCGAAGCACAGTGGAAATTACGCAAGAACTGCACTTTGTTTCATCTCTCGAACGCATATCGGTAAAAAGTTATGAGGGAAGGAAAAAAGGAAGAGGATTCGAGGGGAAAAAATTATAGTAAATAAAATTGTAGGAAGAAAGAAACGAAGATTAGAATAAAATGACGTCGAGGAAAATATACGCCTCGTAAACAAAGCGTTTGCCTTTTAACAGCCACCAAATGTGGATAGTATATATATAATCTCAGTTTCTCAAACGATTAATTTTATCTTCCACTCACTCACGTGGCTATAAACACTCCTCGTCTCCGCGCAACTCGATGGGCTGTACTTACGTTCACTCGGCAGTCTCGCGTTATTTTAGTAGGTAAAATAGTCGTTTCCATCGCCACTTGATACCGGATTTGATTGGCTAATTAGCTCCGTCATCGATAAAGCTGTCGTGCAGGCTAGAAAGCTTCTGCAGCTCGGTAGAACGCGTGGTATTTCAAAACTGATGAAGAACAGACCTCGACTCGAATCTCTTGGAAATCGTTTTTTTCTCTCCTCAGTTTATTGCGCACTCATACATGACTCATTCCGACCTTCCTAATGATTTACGCAAAGTTATATCGTTTTTAAAGTGTCTCATGTTAAACAGCACCGAAGGCAAAACAATTCTGCTCAATTTCTTTCAAGACTTTGCGCGAAAGAATTAATGATTTCATTTTATTTTGAGATAAGATCTGAATAAAAAGAATAAAAATAAGTTAGAAACCACTGATGTAAGAATGTTTGCTCAATCCGATTAAACACACGGATGAAGTTTCAGATATCAAAGCCTCCCACGTCTAATTAAACTCGAATCATCATTATATAGCCTCTGGGTGATCGCGTCGTCGTTCTCAGTGATTCGCTTCCGGCTGAGTTATTTCCAGCTTCCGGTTTATGGTCGGTACTCAGAGGAAGGAAGGAAGGAAGGATTTATACAGCTCCTTGAGGAGCCGGTGGTGGAATTGTCTCTCCCAGGCCGCGAGGCACGTATATAACCCGAAACCTACATGCGCGTCCCATTCACAGAGCGTATTCGCGAGTTTCAAACTTTCGCCAAAATAGTCGTGATCCGTTTTCATCCGACAATTCCGCGAGTTCCTCCGAAAGTTTATTCCCCGAAACGCGACGGGCTTGTCGTGATTCCGCGGAACAGGATCTGAGGAAAAAGAATTAAAAGGGGGGAAACAAAAAGAATGATTCGTATAGATATAAGAGCCTAGAATACAAAGTTTTGAGGAAGTAGAGGCGGTCGTAAAAGGAAAGAAAATGGACGCGAGCTTAGGATCAAATTCTGCAATATTCACTTTCCGATTTACTCTTCAGCGACGAACGTTTTCTCATGTAATTCCGAACCGATCCGGAAGCAAAGAGTGTGTCGGATACGAGTAATGCGTTGATAGCGGTATCTGCTGCCTGTTGCCCCATTCCCGAGACCCGAGACTCGACTCTCGATCGCAAGCGCAGAATTTTAACAAGCTCCACGTTTCCTCTTCCCTGTACTCGTTTCCCTTTTTCTTTCTCTTTTCCCTCTTTTTTTTTTTTTTTTTTTTTTTCTTCTTTTACTCCCCTCGTTTCGTTCTTCCTCCGGGTTATCATGATGATTATTATTACTTATTGCCATTTCTTTTTCATCATCTTCTTCTCCTTTCTCTTTATTCCTTACTCTTCTTGCGATCCCCGTTAACGTTGCCGTAGGTGAATATTCCCAAATCAATCGCTAGATCACTCGTGTAAGGCTTAAAAACCCCGACGACGCTCTCGTAATATGATCAAATGATATCATCTCACAATTTCTTTTAATCTTCGCCGATTCGAGTACCGCTTTCCAATCAAGGCAACAGCCAGAATATAACGAGTCCGAAAATCACTTTGAGCATCCCGAAACTCCTCGCATTGTTTCCATCTCTCTTCGTTGTGTAATGCGCATGATAGCTGGGGATTTTTTATTCCTTCGACAAAAAAATCGCTCCAACGAACCGCCACGAGGCAAAAGCGCGGATGCCTGGTCCTTGTTTGTTCATATTTTTTCATTTTTAGAAATGAAATGATTACACGATGCATATTATATATGTATGTATACTCTTGTATCTACATCCTCTCAGCCTTTAGGAACTCTGATGAAACATTGTTGTACTTTATACGTCCGCCTTGGTTCCTCGAACGTTACTTTTTGTCTATTTTTTTTTTTTTTTTTTTTTTTATTGCTTTTCCGCCGTCACGTTACATATTATTATTATTATTATTATTATTATATTTCACCTGCATATGGATATTGAAAATTTTGTCAAGAGCCTGGTGAAATTATTCATCGCTTTTATATATTCACCTCGCATGACGTTTAGTACGTCGTTACTCATGCTGCAAATGCTGTGAGGTAATGAAAATCATTCTGAATTATTGCAGTTCAATATTTAAAACTATAATATATTCATGTAAGATAAATCCAGTTGTAATTATATTCAACGTTTATTATTTCTATAAAAATTTTCACACACGTTTTAATGGTGAATTGTAGCCCCATTGATGCATATTTTTACCTGAGCTCTACAAACTTGTCAATGTTCACAGAAAAATATACCTACTCACACGTGTTCTCGGGGGAAGACGATTTTTCTCAACGGATCACGATTCTGAAAAAAAAAATTCAAGTCTCGAAAGGTAGAAAGTTGTGAACATGGTACTTTTATCGTTGAGTGGAACTCGAGCCTGTGAACTATGTCGTCTTTTCAAACCGTTGACCCGCGCATAGCACATCTATAGTTTACTGGAAAAATGTCCATGGAAGGAAGAAGACTAGGCGTTAATTACCTCGTAATTCCAAAATCAATATTAGTCGGTAAACAGCAGCACCTCCGGGTCTCTCTGTCTGGTATCTAGAGGTACCTACTAAGTGCACCCATCCGAGACTTGTACAAGCCGAGAGTGTGTGTCGCGATGTTTGCCGAGTAAAATGTTGTCTAAAGTAAAGCACACAATAACTAGTTATGCAGGAGGAACGGACGAGCCAGCCTGTTTCGCAGGCTTAGTCCTCCTCCTCGAGAATCATGGATCTCAGATTTTTTGCGCCGAGGAAATTCGCACCTGCAGACGTGGAGACCATTCGATTCAAGACATTCGGGAAATCTCGAAATTTGAAATCCTGACCGCAAACCGAGTTTTTCAAAGCAATGCTCGTCCTTCGACACCCGCAGCTTTCAAAGCGATAGGTGAGGTAGCGGATCCGCTCCTGCGGAGGGAGATGCACTCAATCTTGGGTCCCTTAAATTATGTTAACGACTTTCCTTACGTCACCAACAGATGTATTAAAGCGCTGTAATGGGACTTTGAAGCGCAGCAGCAGGAGCACGCGCCGCTTTGACAGCGCTTTACTTATAGGTCAGGCAGTTTACGACCAAAACGGTCGCGCCTTTTTCGCTCCTTTTCCTTTTCTTTTTCCTTTTCCATCGCCTCGTCTTGTTCCTATGCATTCGCATCGAGCCTCGGGAGGTGCATGCGAGCATGATCAAGTGCCTCCTCCTCCTCCTCCTTCTTCTTCTTCTTCTCTCTTTGAAATAAAAGTTAATCGGCGTGCGTGCAATGTCTCGGCTGCGACTACGGGGACTAAATTTATTTGTCATGGTGCCGAGGCCGGGCATGCAGCTTCAAACTGCCGTGCAGAATCTCAAGCATCTCTTTGAACTTGATACGTGCGAGCTTACAAAAGCATATCTTCTCCACTGGCATCGTGTTTGATGAATTCAGGCCGTCGGGCGACGTTTGAACAGTGCGGAAACCGGAAGGCGATGCTTCCGTGATCGATACAAATCGAACACTTTTCGGGGAAATCTCAGTGCTGTTTACAGATCCGATCAACATCTGTGGATTTTTGGTATTTTTTTTTTTTTGTATTTCAAACTGGTCCCGAAAACGTTATAAATAATTATCTCATGCCAGCTAATCCGATGTTGGAAGAGCAAATGAGAAGTCTGGAGTATTATTCAGTGGGCATTTGTTTACGGGAAAAGCTCATTGAGTTACTTGGAGCACAAGAATTTAATGAATCCCTTTGACACGTAACTTAGACCCTGCGCTTCGTTGATTTCTTCCACGTTCCTTGAACCACCTCCTTAGCTGCATTCTATGGGACTAACTATGTCATAGATGAATAGGAGGTTGGCTGTTGAGGTAGTTCCTTCTTAATAAGGAAGATTGAGGAGAATGCTTTGACTAGGTTTTTTCACTCAACTTCTTCTTTTCCTTTTTTTCTGACTCACGAGGTAAGGCGAAGGAGAGGAAACCACTGTTTCACACATTAATTCGGTCCTGCGTCAGGGATTTTTGAAAATTGTTGTAACAGATTTAACGCCCGGTATTATACGAGTTTTCTCGGAATATCAGAGGCACGGAAACAGACCCGCGTCTTTCGCCCAGGGGAAAACCACAAACCTGACCCTTTGCCCGAAGCCACGCGCTTTGCCTAAGGTAAATAAATTCTAAATTCGAACATACTCGTACCCACCTACATACCTTATACCTCGCCTGCAGTTTACTCGTGCTGCTGTCACTGGCAAGACTCACGGTTCACTAAATTCATGGAAAAATAGTATATCTTCAAGATTTATCATTGCGTACATCTCCATCTTGTTGTTTTGAGGAATGCGCAGGGCGGACGTGGCGAGTTTTTCTCGTTTTTCTTGTTTTTCTCCCAGCGAGTCAAATGGTAATCGAATTAGTACTCACAGTCATCAATCGCACGTTAGTAAAATGTTATTCACGACACATTTTACTGGACTCATGAATTTGTTTTCTTTTCACATTTTGTAACGGCTGATTTTCCATTTTTGCAACCGTAGGCTAGACACTTTTTTATACGAATCGGTGTAATCGGCATTGTCGATCTATGCTCAATGATCCTTGTTCACTTGCCTAATCCTAATGATCCTTGATCTAATTTCAATTTGCTTGAAGCAACTGCGTAGAACATTTTAACGTAATAATTGAAAGAACAGTGAAACTCACAATCAGTGTGAGCTTTAATATATTAAAAAAATTTCATTTAAACCGGTACAAAATCACGAAGAAATCTTAAAAAATGTACACTGTACATATTACTCGGCAAAATACACGCCACAGGACAATGAGATCCGAGTAATTATAACAGCACGATGAAATTCCCGTGCATTCATATGCGATTGTTCTCACAATTGGTTTCGTTGTTGCATTGTCAAAAGCTTGTTTCGGGGGCTGAGCCTCGATCGACATTGAAACAGGACAGGGGAACATCTATTCACGCCTTCGTCAAAACTGCGATAAAATAAAAAAAAGGAAAGGAGAGAAAGAAAAAAAAAAAAAACACAACAAAAACTGAATTTTTCTCTGGCGTACAATATCAAGAGTTCCTCAAAGTCTACCTGCCGTACGCGTCTGCTCATCGAAACGAAAAATTTAACCATGGTGTGAAATGATTTAGCTCGTTTGTACGACGTGGGAGAAAGAAAAGGTGCAGTGAATCATTTTCCCCGTCCTCGGTATTATTCGCGAATAATTCAACGGTTTCAGGCACGAGTACTATAAGAGAGGGGGAAATTTAACGAGCCAAACTTCACCGCGGGATCAGCGACTAAAAAATTTTGTGCGAGGTGTAACACAATGAATGACAGAATACCGAAAAATTTTAACACAACTCTGAAACTCGTTAGAATTCATGTTCGTATTGGCTTGAATTAATTTTTTTTTTCTATAAAGTGTGTGGCTAGTAGATTACAGATTATAGTGTAAAATTTTCACCCCTCGTACCTTTTCAAATTTAAATTCAATACCAATTTATACATGGGAGTATTCTTTTTTTTTTACTATAGGACAACATTTTTTCCGTTACACCCTTCTGTTCACGAAAGTAACGTATCAGCGTTTATAGATACTGTCTACTGAATTGACCGATTAAAATTTTTTGACAACGAAAAGCTCGGTCGAAGCTCCGTCTTTCTGAAAGAACTGTACTTACGCGGTTCGTCACTCTGCCACAGCTTGCGCAGGCCGCAAATCCGTAGGAATCTGTCTTATCGACTCTAGTTTTCATCCCTTGCTCGACCGACGGGGGTTTCGACCTCGTGGCGAGAACGTGAACCGAGCTGTCGAGGCTAGTTCGACAATATTTCGAGGGCTGGCGCCACCCTGATGCAGGAATCATTTCATTCCTCATCCACCGAACAAGCTGGGAAAAATGTTACCAACCCTCAATTGCCCTTTCCCACTAGGATACTAACTCTGTTTTTCACCTGACACAGTTGTTTTTTAAACTGATTTTCCAAGCCTTCAGACAAATCTTAAGTTACTTAAGTCAGTCATTTCAACATTTTAAGTCCGTCAATTATTCGACTGAATTTTCAAAATTTTCGAGTCAGGGTGTAAGCACTTCCAATGCAGACGGACTGTTTTACAGCCAAATGTAAAATACATTGAAAACTAGTTGAGCAAATCTAGTTGATTTGACATTCATTAACTATTTTCCGGCTTTTCGAAGGACATTTTCATTTCGCATGCACTTATGTCGAATCATCTTTATCAGGCATCAGCATTCCTGCACATTCATGTTGATATCAAAGACTACGGAAGGGAGCAATTTATGTCACAATAAGATGAGGAACCGTTAGTTTGATGCGTGTTTCCTGTCTACGTGGGTCAGTTTTTCACGACAAGAACCACGCCGATGTACCTACCGCCTGTACAAAACTATGTATCCTTAATTTAAATTCAACTCAAGTACGATCGGCCCTTTCCGAAGTTGGTTGATCGTCGCCCGTTTATTACACGACGGCGGAACAACTTTACTATCCAATAAATTAGTTTAATCGTAAAGCTAGCGCATAAATTTGACGCGGTTCGTCCAGAGTTAAATAAATAGAGCCGTCTGTCTCTCGCTTATTGTCTCATTCACTTGTTTAACCCTCGAGAAGAGGCATGATCGTGCATGAAAAGTGACGAATGAACAAATGGATACATATTGCTCGTTCACTCGATTGATGACAACTAATTTACGGTTATTATTTCAATGGGATTTTAATTTGATTCGTTGTATTCAATCTTCCCACTCTCAAGCAGTTCACGTTAATTTACATCACATCGAAGAGTGGAACAATTCCAAATCCTAAGGTAGAACGTTAGATCCGTTCTATCATTTCACTGAATGGTTTCATTGTCGGAAACTTGTCCTCCACCGTCTTCAGAGTTATCAGAAATAGTAGTGAACTGTACTACACTGACACAAAATGTCGGACAATGCTTGGCATGAATCAGTTAGCAAGATGTGCTTCACTTTGGTAGCCACACCACACCACACCACACCCCACCCTCTCCAATTCTCAAGATTTAATCAACCCAGCCAGTCATCAAACTGATTCTGTCCAGCTACGATACAGCTCGTTGTATTCGGGACTACACTTAGAACTAGTGATCAATCCATTGATCTGGATCGTCCCTTTGTCGGCTAAGGTGGGAGCCGCCGCTCCTAAATACAGGAGCGTCGTAGAAATTTGGAGGGTTCGAGGTAAGGTCGCGTAGAATGAAGCCCCGGGATTCCGTACACTTAGAGAAAATGAAGCCGCGTTCGATCGCCTGGCAATCGACATTTCAATTGGCCATTATAATTGAAATTGAGCTATTAAGAACGTTCACGACCCATTGACTTCTCCTCCCTCCTATTCCACCATGGTTGCCCGCGCGAGCCGTTTCCCTACTACCAGCCTACGTACTTACTTAGATATCTATCCAACTTGAGGTCTAAATTGGTTAGGTCTGACGACTTGTTCCTTCCCAACAAAGTCATCTTGATGAAATTTGATAGAAGGTCCTCGAATAGTCGATATGTACCAAGAAACTCATTGATTGTCAAGTTCCGATTGAATGCACAATATATATATATATATATATATATATATATATATATATATATATATAAATTTTGAATTTTTTCGAAAACTTTCGATCTACCTGTGGTTACTGTGCATAATATTATTATCGTTGCATAAATTAATACTCCACTATACTTTTCAAAGCAGTTGCCGTTGTAGAGTGAAACGTTCTTCTGGTAAATAATTGAGATCTAGTATCTAGATTCCGGAAGAGTGGTTTATTATAGTTGGAAACAACAGTGATTCAAGTTGCCCTGAGATTCTTGAAAAGTTTCAAACAAACAACTTTCAATACACGTGGTTTGAAACTCGGAACTTTTTATTATATACCAATTATTTTTACACCCGTTCCGTTCACCTGCAACCCAATACCTGATCCTCTTCCTCCAACTATTATTTTCTTATACACTTTTCCGACTAAGTGCATCTTAATATTACTCATCTTCCTCTCTTCGTTGCTTCGTAATAATTCGTCCAAGGACTTCAGCGCTCTAAGGCGTTTGTATATCAATAATAATCGATCTATCCTGCGGTGTTGCAGCAGACAATAGATGTCTCATAATCTGTAACTTAACACAGCTAAAGTACAGTTAGAAAGGCTTTTCGAGATTGTCAAACTACCGTAAGCAGGTAGACGACGTTGGATTATCGCTTCGTTGTTACGGCAGGTGGTAAGTGCAGTGATATTGCGACACTCGTGTTGACCGAAATGCTCGAGAAGATGGACCACAGCTTGTGGACATGCGCGACTTGTAACGTATAACGTATCGCAACGTAGGTACCTATAAGCCAGGCTTGTTGTTGCGCAGCGTATCAGTGCCCAGTGGCGTGCACCGTGTCCGTTCCATTAATTACAACGGGGGTGACATTGACTGATGCGACCGTCACATGTCAGCTGGTGACCAGGTATGGGGAAATGTACCCACGGAATACTGAAATACTGGAATCTCGAGCTCTGCGGCTCGCATTATAGGTGCCACTGAAGTAATCATATTAACGAGGGCACCTCACATTCCAACTACCTTTTCCGTCTCAACCTCATCCATGTCCGTCCTTTTTTCACGTCACTTCAGATTATTTTTCACGGATGGTATTTAACAATGTAATCACTAATGGAATTGGAGAAATCTGCAACAGATGCAGAAGATAATTCACCCTTGTAGTATCACCAGTATCTTACCCTTAAACATCGGAACCATCATTACAAAAAGTAAAGTACAACACATTTGAGAGAAATTTCTATGTGTTGAGCATGAGGTTAAGGGATATGATCAATGATACAGAAGCGATTGGAATGGGGCTGTGTGCAAAAACGTGTCGTGGTCTTGACGTTTATGCGAAACGTTGTTGTTTTACGAATAAGTAAAGGGGATGGAAGTGCGCACGATGGCTGTCGGAGAAATGGAAGGGAAAGGCTAGAACGAAACGCATCAAATTAAATATGGACGAAATTAATGGCCCCTTGCCCCCTTCTCTCTTTTCCTCCGGATAATCACTCTTTGTCATCGGATACGAGAGGGCACGCGATGTGAAATAACCGAAATTCATTACAAATTCGGCGGTGTCAACCACGGACGTAACAGCCATAGAGCCGTTTTTTAATTAGGGATCATCGCCGGAATGTGCACCATCGTAATTGGCTGTCACTGATGACACAGAGAATTCCCCATTGCACAAGCTGGTTCGATCCCATTTTTCGAACCAATCAACCATAATCCGGCCGTCATTTTACACCCGCACTTTCAACGCCCAGATACCATGGGACTGTCATATCGATTATGAGCAGTATTGAACGTGATTGATTTCCAATCGGAAATGTAAGCTCTTCCAAATTGGCACCATGTCCGTCAAACTCAGAATTCATGATTGCAGATGGGACTGCGTGCTTCAGCCTTGTTTGTCAGTCGAATTAAAAGAGATTCCCTGATTTTTTCATTCAGGCAAATGTATGCGAGGGTAAAGCACGAGACAAAATCACTCCATTTTTTACAGAAGCACGAAGGTTGCGATTACCACGTGATTATCCAGTTATCTCGACCAACCTGCAGGCAATCAGGATATCCGGCCGGCGGCGTGTGCTTAGGGTTGCTACCAAACGTGGATCGAAAGGGGGTCGAGTTCCTTGGAGTTGGAGTGATGATTATGGCCGGTGGTTGAGCGCAGTATCCAACCAATTAGCTCCTCTAAAATGCTTCCATCTAATCAGGTCGTTATGAGTAATTATCAGAGTCCATACCTTGCGTGGTTTCATTTTTCTCCAGGCAGGAAGATGATTAGTTGCCACTCCAAGTCCGCATATTGAATTCCTCTGTCAAATTCCAATAGATTTTTGGAAACTGAAAAATCTACGAACGTCTCTACAACGATTGCTTATACCTGCACTTGGCAGGCATCGGTTTGTACACGTGGCACATGTACCTCCGCGTTACCCGTTGCCTTTCAATCGATACAATTGCTTCAGGCACTACCGGCCATCTAATAACTCTATGTAACAACACCGTATCTGTCATGTTGGCGGTATGATCCTGCTGGGTTCTAGACTCCAGAGGAAACTGATGCACAAATTGCTCTCTGCAGGTTACGCACTATATTCACTCCGTGACGATAAGGTTATGGAAACTGTTTCAGTACCATAAGATTGACTTCCCATCACCACGACTGATTGGTCTCGTACATAGTATTTTTGCGGTTGACAGCATAATTATTATTGAGTAGTCACAGTCATCTTTTACTTTGCAGAAATCAAGTACATCCAGTGATTAAGGTCCCACTTGGGCTGCTCGTAGGTGCGAGGAAATCTTAATTACTTTTAATTAATCGAGTGGTAGGATGAGATTAGAACAAGCGGTTGTTGTACCTTCGGCCTGATGGCTTTTGGTGCAGTGGCTTGACAAGCAATTAACTAAATATCGTATCGTAAAATATCTACTGAAGGCTATTAAGCCGCTGCTCGTGTATAATCACCGCATGCTGGATACATAATCATCAATTACGTGAAATTTATGACTCTAGCTGACAGACAATTTTCTTTAAACGATACCCCATTGTCCAATAATATCGTTTCTTGACTTGTCGTTGAGAAATGAACGGAAGCAAAAGTCTGCTCTTGATTGGAAAAAAATCTGAAATGTAGTGAAAGTCGCGCTTATCGCGGTGTGGTGAACGTTATGAACAAGAATGCACACACAGCGATAACCCCGACGTCACGTTCCGGATCGAAAGTAATGCAAAGATCTATTAGCCAACAATTTGACATTTGAAATGCATCAGATAAGATGGGTGTGATCCATAGAGTCAGCCACAACCTCCTCGATTCTCATGTTCCTTCAACGTACACTCTGTACCCTTTATTCCTGATGACAGAGGTTCGAGATTTCACAACCTTCGATGACGGGGGATGAGAACGAGCTCACGGAGACGAAAGACTCGCCCGAGTTATCGGCAGGGCCATCATTTTTCATTGTCAATCTGAAACGTCACTCCGCTTTGCCAGTCGCTTAGCTTAGCTCAGCTTCGATCTCACCCAGCAACTCATTCGTAATATTTTGAGAGTTTCTCGTAAGATTTTTTCTCGACAACTTCGTCCTTGTTTCTTAACGCTTTTATCGTACCTCGTCCCTGAACTTCTTCTTCTCGTACCATGGAGGAAACAGATGGTAGTCAGAAAAAAGGTCACGCAAAGTTATGACCTGAAATGTCACACACTCGATATACTCACGTGTCCCAAGACACCGTGGAGCGGTGACCTTTCCTCGACAAGGGAACTGACTTGATTCGATAACCTGGAACGAGCCTCAGGTCGGAGGTCACGGATCGAAGTCCTCGTCATTTCGGCGCTCCGTTATTTACGAGGGTTAATCTTCGAAGGGACTGCCGTTTGGATCTGGTTCGTCCTGGAATTCACGCTCGGAGGATCTGAGGTCGTGTTTAATCACGGAAGATCGCCTCCTAAAAGATCCTTCGGGAGGCTGCGCGGCTACATTCGGTCAGTGGGTCAGAAAGGCGTTTCTTCCAACCACCTACGCCTTCACCTTCATCTTGGATCAATGTCCTTTTATTTTTCCTCCCGGCGACTCTTCCGGCTCGCCGCCAAATTCACGCTCGGGAAAGCAAGCTTTTCGTTAATCGCAGCCCACAGCTGCCTCGCCGAGCCTTGAAAGCGTTTTCGGAAGTAAAAAATAAAACTCTGTTGAGGTCAGAAAGACGCGCGTGTCTAGTCAATGAGATCAGAGAAAAATATCTCATTCAAGGTATACTCACAAGATTGGTCGACGGAAAATCGTTGTTGGAGATTCTTCAGATTTTAAAAGTGGATTTGTTCTTTCAGACAGAATCAGAGTCCTTTCATCAAAAGAAAACGTCCCAGCTGAGTAGGGCCTTCGAAGTTCAAGTTCCTTTGCAAAATAAATGTCCAGTTTCAAGCGGTTCATCCGCGACTTTCTGAAATCATTGGAGTGATGCACAATGTACTTCAAATATTCCTTAAGTTTCTTCTTCGCATTTGATGATCTAATGTCCGGATCTTATCTTCTTACCTTAAAGTAATAGAAAGATGAGTCAACAAAGAGCTTGGGCTCCAAAAGTGTGAATAACTGCAGTAAAACTAAATGGGCATATGTAATTGGAACGCCACCTAAGGCGTTACACACTGAGATCATTAATATCTAAAACGGATCACGAGTAGGTCGTTGCTTCCAGCGCCGACAAGACACCGGAGTTATTAAAGTGGATCTATCAAGCCTCGTTTTGCTTACGAAATGAGTAACGTATATCGATATACGGTCTCGGTATCCTATACCTTCTACCTTATGCAACGTATCTACCACCTAATCATAAGTATTTGAAAACGTTTAACTACTATTTCAAAGGACACAGGACTTCAAATTTACTGAGCGAATAAGTGGAATTTTTAAAGAGGGGAACATAAATTGTTTGATTGTTGATCTTCTGTTACGTAGTGATACTTGTCTAACAATCAGAAGGAGAGCTCATAGGTTGGTCGAAGGTAACGAACCGCGCATTGGATTCGAGAATTACTTTAGTTCCGGTAATAACCTTCAGAGTAAATCTAAAAACAATATAGGTACTGAAGAAGTATCCGTTCCGAATAATAGAAGCCACATTGGAATTCTATCGAATCTACATGACTACAGCTTTTAGCCCAGCTCAAGTTTTTATCATTTTTATATCACGACCTAGTTTCGGTAAGCCTCCTGCACATATACCAACACCACATCGACGGGTACGATTTTCATGCGACGACAAAACCCGCAAATCGTTTCCACGCGCATTTACCAGAACCTCTGGGGCTATATATTCGCATATATCTAATATATTTTACGAACGAGCAAAAAATTCGCGGTTTCGGTATCGTTCACAATAGAACCAACGACCCGGACAGCCGTGTGTCGCCACTGTGGAGAAGAGCGAGAGCGACACGTGAGAAGAGGAAAGGCGAGAATCCACTCTCGTCCGCGGCTTGCCGCGACGACCAGTGTCCAGCAGATATCGGTTCCCATAACCGTAACGGTGGGGCGTATCTTTGTTCGGATGATGCCAAGCATCTAGCGGAATGTATTGTACCCACGATGACAAATCACGCTTCAGCACGCCCCCGGCTCCTTATCCATCAACATCACCGAGGACCAAACGGTCATCCACGCTCCTCTCGCGGCCTCTGGGCATCGATTTTATCCAACGATGATAGAGAGACGGATAGACGAGCTGCAGATCCTTGACCAACCACGCTTAAGAAGCAGGTTGCCACTTGGATTCGAAACGAACTTGATCAAGAAATTTCCGCTACACTTCCCAGGGAACTTAAACAAAGTCAATGATCTTTGAGACTTGGGTGGATCTTCGAGCGAAGGACCATCGGCTACTTTGCAATTAGTAGTCATCCTTGTTTTTACTTAGGCTTTTGATACTCGCTTCAACTCGCCTACACGGATCCCTGCTGCGTCAACACGACACACGTGCATGCGCTTCCTCTCGTACCGTCCATCGCTTTCTCTGATGATCGTTAAGACGTTCGTGCATCCGAATGAACGATCTTTAATATAAAACGAATCCTGTTTTTCTTAACGATTGTATGCATATTTTTTCGCTGGGTTATAGGTCTTCGGAATCGAATATGATGCAGATTTTTATCATGTTTAAATATTTTTCTTCTTTCGTTTGTCCGGTTCAGTCAAAGTCGGAACATGATCAGACTCAGAGATCATATACTTCGATTCATCGATTGCTTATGACTCCTAGAATTTTAATTCGGAAAACCAGCCGGCAATGAAATATCACCGTGAGTATTGACTGGCCATGAGAAACCGGAAGTCCGATTAATTTCTAATCCCAGCTGCAGCCGAGCTGGAGGATCGTATATCACGTGGCTTATTAATACTTCGGATAATCGGTGGCTACAGTATGAAATAAAATACTCAATATTTTATCGAAGCTCAAGACTCGCATCGGTGAGAAGGTACGTCGAGTCCGACATCCGATACTCGGTGCATTCAGAATGTAAGAACGGTTTGAAGTGGCAAAAACTGAACAGAAAAGGAGACGTAATTACGTCTGATCATAACGACGTAGGTGTAATAACACGTTCCGTAGATTTTTAGTGACCACACGGTAAACAAAGAAGGGACTGTCCGTTTAATAGTTCTTGCGAAAGGTGGAAGCAGGAAACAGGATGGGTGAAGCGACTCATCGACGAAGTCTCGTCGAGGGTTCCTGATCAGAGATAAAACGCCCGCGCTTGGCTTTAACGCGGGGTCCATTTCCGCCGAGTTCCCGAGGCTGAAGCTATCATAAAACATAATTAACGCCCCTGTAGCCGTGCATGGATTCACACCTTTATGAATGGGCAATAAAGGCTCCGGGTGGGGGATTAAGTCGAAGGAATTCCTCCCGATCCTACGAGAGGAGGAAAGGAGACGGAGAGCCGATCCTGCGCCAGGTTACCCGACGCTGTATATATCTACGTACGAGTGTTTTATGGGGGACTTTATGAAAATGTTCGCAGCGGGCGGTAAGGCGCAAGGATTCCTGGGTGGCTGGAAAACGCGCCCATAATACGTAGGTGCGGAAGGTGATACCTGCCCTTGAGCAACGGCGACAGTACGCGGGGTCTGAGGAGCCAAAGGATAAAGGATCATGAGTTGGTACGCGGGGTCTGAGGATGCGGGACAATGGAGGAAGTCCTAGCGATATTACAGAATAAATTTATACATTATACGTAATGTATTTCAGGACCTCTGCACGGACACCTTTATTGTGGGTATCTAAAATTTTTCCGAAACCCCGTTTATGTGCTTTGTCGTCTATTGTGTATTCGTCGTACGCCGTTATACCGTTATTATAGCCACCGCGTCCACGTGTGTGTCTTAAGCGACGCGCCTGACCTGCACACCTGATCGTCGATCTTTATTCATGTCGATTAAAAGGCACTTAAATTTTCAAGGTGCGTAGATCCGAGTCGGTCAGGTTGGTCAGAGGTGTTGGTGCTTCGAACATACTACATACTCAAAATTGATGAAATCCTAATGGACGATATGGCGTCTGAAATGTGAGGTATAATCTGCTCAGATTGATAAGTCGATTTTTTTTTATCGTTTTAATATAGTTTTCGCTATAAAAATATTCCAAACGTACAGACACGTGAAAAAAATAAGATTGAAGCAAAGAAGAATGACGAATTCAAGATAGTGATCGGAGCGAGGCTTCTTCGCTACTGCGATATCATATTTTTGAAAGAACGGAAAACGAAGGGTAGCTTAAGTCCCAGGAGGTTCCTTATAGATTTCAGCAGCGATATTCTCCAAGTGTGGTATAAGTGGGGCACGTTTCAGCTGCTGCCTAGTCTGCAGTACGGTATCCTAGCAGCATATATCTGCGGAGATCACATCCAGCAGGTTCGAGGCTCGAACCTCGGGACGAGCCACATCCATATTCATCGATTGTTTACGAGCTAAACCATAAAAAGCGCCGTGTAACGCATGCAGGCACAGGGAATATTTTTCGTGAATTAATTCTGGGGCACGATTTCTATCAATCAATGACGCGATCACTTTGCCCGAAGTCTGAAGTCTCATCCGACGCCACGGATGAAAAGGTCGACGAGAAAAATAATTCGGGGAGATTTAGGAAATTGAAAAATTTAGTCAATGACCAGAGATTCGGTTTCAAAATAAATTGCAACCAATGCTTCCGTACGATTCGACGCAGAAGAGAAGATTCTTTCGAAAAACATATCTTATCTCGAAACAGGATTGACAAAAGTACAGAGAACCGTAATAAGCGGAGCCATTTGTTCCAACATTACTAATCGTGGGGCCCAAATATGGCTGATGAATCCTGGTGGCTCTCATAGCGATCGACGAGCGATCGAGGCTTATGGAAATTTGGACACTCCCGACGCCACTGCAGGACAAGACAACGCACTTATCGGTTCGAGGAGGGAGCCTAAAGGAGGATTTGAGCGCTACGGGGTTCGAAGGGGAAGAGGCTGAAAGGAGGATGTATCCGTAGACGAGTAGGCGCAGACATTTATTGTTTGTCGAGGCGAGGCGACATCCTCTTTAAGAAACGTAGGACCAGCCATGTAGACGACGAGCCTCAGTAACGATTTATCTCCCCTCGGCGACGGTTTCATCCAATTTTTAACAAATTTCAGCTTGTCTTTACCCCCGTTTTTCATCTTCTGACCATTTGGTTTGATCCTGTTGATCGATTTCAAATGCCCAGCTACCAAAGGTTCCCAATTTTGTTTTCCCTTGTGAATCGTTGGTGATTTTCAGTTTCTTTCACATACGAATATTCCTACAAAAGTATGTAAGCAATAACGTAGCTAGTTTTTTTTTTTTTTTTTCCTCAAACCACGAGGGTATTAACGAAGGCAGAGAATAGCTTCAACTTACTGAATTAACACCCATTTAACCAAACAACTCCGCACCTATCGAAATAATGGATTTTGACAGCTCCCCTCTGACAGAATAAGGGACATTCTGTAACATCCAGTGCGTTAAAGTGTCGATAAAATTACATTACACAGGACGTGTGTGTAGCCCCGAGACGCTCGTTGAGACGCCGCGACGCGACCCCAGCCGGTTTCGCGAATGCCTTCAGTAACAACACCCTCATTGCATACGAATATAAGTGTATTATCATAATATTAACCGGAGGGTCCGCTTCTCCATCGCTCGTTCCATACTCATAAGCATGAATTCACCGAGGGGAATATGGAATTCACTGCACATGCGATTTCCTCCTGCCTCGATCAGACTGTCACCAACGAAGATAAAAGCGTTCGGAGGTACGAGATGAATCCAGGAGATCGGAATGAAGAAGGGCACGTTAACACGCTGACTTTTTCATCAGGCTGCACTGATCAAGAACACATTAGTTTTGACTTTCCACTGTTCCGAAAGGTGTAGATTAAATTGGAGCAAATCTGATAATTACAAAAGTGTATCTATACGTTCAGTACAGCTCACTATGCGTAGAGAGCGGTGAAACAGCGGCGGGTTAATCAAGATCATCGCAACTAATTAGACACGATTGCTCGGTTCACATTGAACTCTATCTAATCCAGCAATCGAGAACCTGCAGCACCGTGGCCGTACAGTCGATGCATGTATGGTGGATGCCAGTGATCCAGCAGGTAGTGTACGGGTATCTCTGATGTAGAAGTTGGACAATCAGATAACCATGCGAACGTCGTTATCGATCGCATCGCCCAGGCTTTTGTCGACGAGGTTCAAGACAAAAAGCACCGACAACTTACACAACCCGCTTGTGCAGATCGGCCCTCGACGTACTCGAAGATGAGTTTTAATCCCCGATAACGAGGTCGCGTCGCGCGAATCGTTCCCATTCATCCTGTCCCATTGGATCAAACGATGCTGCGGTTCACGCTGAGGGATTTTTGCAATTAAACGTCTTGGGGTGGTTTCGCTTTGTGCGCGGACTTCGACACCGAAAAAATGCCACTCGACAGTCACTGCGTGGTACGAAAGTATTGCCGGAAATTCGGTACCGGAACCACATCAACGATTTCCTGTTTCATGAGGTTTTCCTAACGTTCAGAGCTGATGACGATCGCTTGGTCAGTGATGACTGGGTAATGCTGATACCATAATTCTTCCTCATCACCTTCATCTTCATCTTCTTCTTCTTTGTCTTCTGCATGCGCCAGGAATTCGGAGTGGATCCGATGACAAGGAGAGCCGAAAGACAAACGCAGGCTGCCTCTCGTCTGTCGATCGACGTGTCTCGTCGTTCCTTCTGTCCTCGGACGGGTCCATTTGTAAGAGAAGAGCTGACGACGGAACTGCGGCAAGTGCTGGAAGGCAGAGAAGAAAAGGAGCGGGACGAAGGAGAGGAGGAGAGAGCTGAGACAACGAAGATCCAGCGTGGAGCCAGGAGCCAGTTCGTTGGGTTCTCAGAAAGGGAAACGCGACGGCGATGCGTCGCTCGATTCAGTGCTGGACCACTGCACCGATGCGTCGCCTCGGCTCGTTGCCATTAAAGATGCAGCGATGCGAGATATAAGATTGTGTCCCGATACTCTGCTAATAGAATATAAACCAGGGTGCAGTTCCTCTTTGTTCCCGTTTGCCAGCTCGATTCGAGCTTCGTTCGCCGACGAGTTTTGCCTACCAGACGCGGAAAGCTTGATCTACAATCTACAAAAGCCGGGATTCGTTGGACGACTGATCGCTGAGTCGGCAAATTGAGCTGGAAAAGTAATAATCTCGTCGATGGGATGGTTCCTGATTTCAGATACCGATCAGGCATTCCGTGGTCCTTCGGCTTTCCTTACACACGTCGTTGTCTCGATAGAAAGGCCGAGAGGTGTCGTTCTGAGCATTCTCAGCGAGATTCCTGATCTCTCAATAGAGATAAGAGACCTTGATACAACACGAACGATAAATCCCTGAAAAACAATTTTCTAGTAGAGAAAAAAAAGGGGGAGAACGTAAGAAAACGGCCGCGGCATGTCGCCGCGTGCTCGGCACTTGTACAGACTCGATCACCGGATCGATATATTATCCCAACGTGATGAACACGTGTGATCCGGCGAGGGAATTTAAATGAGCAAGGATTTATCATAGCAAGTTTATACGCTTTGATTTATCGAAGCTCAGTAGGGTTTGATAATTTCACACTTGATCGCAGGAAGTTTTGCGATTCATCGACGTTTTTCGCGAGTATAAACGCCGCGGAGGCGCAAATCGAAGGCCATTAGGTTAGCCTCGGTTAGACGGTAGCCCAGTTTTTAGTTTAGTTGGCCGTTCGAGGAGAACAATGGGCCCACAAATCACCAAGGAGCCACCTAAATCTCTGCGGTAAACGCCCGGGAACGCCGACTGTGTGTGGAGCGGAACGTCGGGCGAAAGCCTGCGGTGTCCAGACTGACCAAGTCAGGGATACATATTATAACAATGCGTCGAGGAGTTGCAGAGGATTCGTAAGGGAGAGCTCTCCTTCGAAAAAGTCCGGTCTTTCAATTCCGGAATATGCGATTCCCGCAAATTGAATAAAGTGGCGAACGCTGCGAAGTCGCTTGCCAAGTTCACCAGCTGCGAAAGCGCTTCCCGTTTTTTTTATGCCTGAATTTATGGACGAGCTTCGCGAGCACGCTCCGCAGTCTCTGGATGTAACGAGGAGATAACGGATCGGGATCCAATAAAAGGCGATCCTTCTTCCGTCTCTCTATATACCTGCGCCTCGGCTCGATATCGGTAATAAGGTGAGCCTCTGATGGAAATTACAAGCGTCAAGTGCATCGAGGAGACGCGTTACGGGTGCGGGAAAAGGAGGATCAGGAAGGGAAGTCGAGCATAGGGTATAATTTCACACCGCTGCTGCACTTAACCGTTACGACTTCATCTGGCTCGTTATCGTCGTATCAAACGACACCGAGACTCGCGTCACAGCTGCGTGTCATTTTCCTTTTTCCTCCTTCTCCTCTTAAGCTACGTTGTTTTTCTTTTCTTTTTTCTCTCTTCTTCACGTTTTCTTTTCGGGAGGGGATTTCCCCTTTCTCTCTATTCCTTTTTTCACCCGGCTACTATAGCCACTTTTCTCTCAGACCATTAAACGTCTTTCGGCGATGTTCAATTTTTACGAGCCGACCAACCCTGCGCCCTGTCGACGTGCTTTCTTTTGTTGCGAAACTATATTACCCGAGCAATAAACCTCAGCGAGCTGGAGGAGGACCATAAGCCTTTTGATTCAAGATAAATTTCCTACAAACGATACTTCACGCTACCTTCGTAACTAAAAGACATGAAAAGAAAAAAAAAAAAGTATAGAACCTGATTCTGCGATGTTCGAATCCACGTTTATCAATTATAAGTATAGTCGTTTCGAATTTTATAACGCACCTTCACATATTTTCGATTGCATTTTATTTCTTATATCAATATACCAATAAAACGTTCAGCTTTTTTGGTTCTTTATTTATTTTTTTTACTTTAGTTCACTTTAGAAAGAATTCATTCCAATTAGGTACGTCGCTTTTCAGATCCCATTAGAGTTATGGATCATTAAATCACTTCTTTAGGATCCAGTTTTCGTAATCTCATACCACGTAAGGAGCAATCCTATTATTCTTTGCGATTCCTCGATCTCGAGACGATCGGTTCACCCGATCTTGTCACGCTGCGAATGGTTGCCGCGCGCGTCCAGTTCGCGACCGGTAAAACTCGAGGCAGGATCATTAACCGGCGTGAAACGGCGCCTGAATGGCTTATAAACTCAATAAAGAGAAGAACTCGAAGAGCGCGGAGCCTATGAAGCAGCCGTAAGTCCGTCGTAAAGCTACCGTCCGTGTCAAGTTACTTTATGACGAGCTAAGTAAAGTATGACTGCGAATTGTTATTCAGTAGCCTTCGCGGGCCAGTCTCTCAATTCGCAGTTATTAAATTCCCCCCTCAAATTTCACGCCATCGGATAAATTCTCTGCAGAAAAGTTCGTCCGACAATCGTGAAACCCAATTCTCGCCAGCTCCGAGTCATTCGATGAACCAAATGGTAAAGAAAGGCGATTTAGCGAGTTCACACGTCCGCCGGAGAACTTCTCTGACGCCTGTCAGTCAGCTTGGCGGATGCTGTAGGATCCCGAAAAGCAGGGATGGGGAGACGAAGAAACGGAGGTATTTTTGTGTGTATGGACGGCGCGTCGACGGGCTGTGAAAACTGTTTAAACCGCCGAAAGATAAACGAGCAGGTTTCACGGAGGCGAGATATCACGCGAGCTGAACTGAGACAGTGTTTTAACACGCCGAACACGCACGGGAAGATCCGCGAGTCTTTCTTTCTTCCTTTCGTTATTCATTCTCTTATTCTTCTTCTTCTTCTTCTTCCTCGACTATGGCGTACGTCGTAAATAAATACGGCTAGTAATGAGGAGCCGAAAATACCGCGTCGGTAACGAGCTCGGACGATATTTCATGGGCCGCTCCAGAGATGGACGAAAACCCGTGGAGGGATACCCACAATTCATTCACCCTGTCCGGGGATCGAACCCGCTGACCACGTGGACCGGGAGCTCACCTCCGATCGGCCCTTCGGGTTTTATTACCCCGCGGACGATAAACTTCGTAATTTAGCGTCCTCCGCAGCCCTCGCGGGTACCTGACCACGCTTTTGCCCGCTCCCAGGATCCCAGGTAGGATATCTACACGCATCTGCTTCACGGCCTATCCACCTACCTGCCAGGATCTCGCGTCCTTTGACCCCTGGAAGTCATCCTGACTTGCTGGTACTTTCTTCGATTTCGCCAATTTTTTTTTTTTTTTTTTTTTTTGTACTCCATGGTTTCTCTTTTCTCAATCGACTCTTGAACGAAGATGGAGAGTAAAGTTTGAATCTGGAACACGCATCTGGTTATTGGATTCGGAAGTAATGAGTCTTGCTACCTACCTTGGTTCGTTTTGTTTTCTCGTCAAGTGAGGAAAAACGATACGAGTTAAGAAGGAGTTGAGAGGGGTCAAGATTTCCATCGTTGAACCTTGGACGAGAATGGCGTTAAACGTTTAACATTGTGTTCCACTCGGGCGTGGGAGTTAATGACACGTGAGTTTGAACCCCTCCCTCCACAGTGGAAGGAGTGCCGGCCAGATTGCCTTCGCCTTGGCTTCCACTGTGGTTTGTAAAAGAGTCGGATACGTACGCAGGATTTACTTGCACTACCTCCGTGTGGCTGGTTTTGAGGAGTGGGTTTAAGGAGTATTCAAGAAATGGTAAATAGGAATTTCATTTACTCTATGGACGACAATTCATGATCAAGAAAAATCGGAGAAGTAGAAATGCCTGTCCCTTGTCTCTCTGTCTCTCTCTCTCTCTTTCTCTCTCTCTCTGTGGTCCGTCAGGTTGAATTCCACGGATGCTTTTCAAGCCTGGTTTCTGAGTGGCTCCAACCGCTTTGAATAACGAAATAAACGAACGAAGATACGAATGCCCGAATGAATGAATGAATGAATGAATGGGCCAATGAGCCGAGCGAGGCGCCGAGTGCCGAGATTTATTCTTTGCCGAGCGCAGAGGCCAGCAACTGGCTTTGAAACGGTGACCTAGGTGTTTGAATGCGAAACACAAAACAGCTCGGCAATAATTTAAACCGACAAACCTAAGCTAACATTTGCCGAATGGTAGCCAGCCCGAGTTGGACACAAGTCATAACAAACGTCACTCGTAATTAACTCGTGACAAACAGCCTTCATAATCTGACCATATGTAAAACTGGCCGTTAGTCGACGAACCGTTTCGTGGCCGTTTCTGAGCGAGAAACGAATCCTTAGCTGGACCATTTCAATGTCATTATAATATTATTATAACTTGAAAATACAGAGACAAGAAGAATTTCAATTTCATCCATCAAATCACACGGCAAAATGTTATTCATTAGTGAAAGAAAAAATTCATTTCAACGTTGTTAGTTCAATTTGACGTTGGAGATAGAAATCGGTGACCGCTTTCGTAAATGGTCAGATAGGTTAAAAGTTTATACAGTTTGCAAAGTATGATTGTACGAGAAAAAGGAACGCACGAAGAGTTGAAATATGAGCAGTTCGCCCTCCTTTCGCGATGAAAATAATCGTCCGTGAATACGAGGTTCAATTATCCTTGGAATAACCATTGCATCTCGGGGCACGCTCTTCTCCTCTGAAACAGTCCGACTGTTGCTGCTGTGTAATCAAAGTCTGATTATAGGAGAGTAATTTCGAATAATTTAGACGCAATCACGAGCATATACGCTTCGCTTATTCCCATCGCGTAGCCACAAAAGGTAGAGCGATATATCTATTCCGTGTAAAATATGATCCATGGTACGCTGGATCATTACGCAACGGGTGTCTCATACAGCTGTTTCTGAGAATCTGTTTCGACCTTTCGCGGAACATGATTTAGAATTAATTATACCGAAGGAATTTAAACTAATATTTGAAATAAAAAGATTTTTGAGAGGCCAGCTTGACCCAGAAATGCAAAATTGAACTAAAAAATTTTCGTCCAGCAAATTAATTGGAATGAAAAAGCCGCGAAAATAGTATCAGTGCAATTATAAGTAATTGATAAACAATTTTACTTTGAAACGTCTCAGCCCGGTGATATTTCTTTTTTCGCAAATACTCGATCCGTTCGAAACGCATCTCCCATAAAATCGGAAGCGAGAATTTTTACGACTTCCTGGGGTCGGCGTCTCGTTCCTCGTTTGTCCCGAGGCTCCCGAAATCTTATCTCTTTGAGGATTATGACAGACGTATATGGCAAACGAGTAGTTTCCCGGTCCCTCGCGACTCCTTCTCAAGATCTGCGGGATGGGGTCACGAATTTGCCCGCGGCGAACGCAACTGCGTCTCGTTGGTGATACGAAAACGGGGGAACCTTGCGGGGAATATTCCGTACCGCAGTCGGGATCTATTATTGATAAGACCGCCGGCAGCGAGGCGAATCTATCGCGTCGAAATCGCTGCGATTTAGCCGAATAAATCGGCACGGAGCCGCGAAAATGAATCCCGCAAAACGATGGCTAATGATCTGTGAACGAAAATCGCTCTTCTCTTGAGGGTGAGAAAAACAAGGATTACATAGTGTATATGTATATATATATACCGACTATTTTTTTTTTGAGCTCTCGTGTGACAAAATGTTAGTTTTTGATGTTTTAAGAGCCCACTCCAAAGGACAGCTCAAAAAAAAAAAAATTTTAAGAAGTCACTCCAAATTTTTTAAAATGTCAAAAATCGTCAAAGAATTAAATTTAAAAAATTATATTTTCAGTATTTTGATTGATTTTTAATTCATGTCGTGATGTATTGTTATCGATTCTTTCTTACTAAATTGAAGAAAAAAAATTTATAAAATTTTAATATAAATATTAAAAGGTCGCTCGAAAAGGTCTAAAGAAATGCACGAACAAATTGAAAAAAAATTATGAGCGACCTTTCAAAATTCAAATTTTGAACTGAAACTTTCGGAAACTTATTTTTTTTTTGTCTATAAAATTACACCGTAACGTAAAAAAAAATTTAAAAAAAAAAATCTATTGTTGACGATTTCTGACGTTTTAAAAAATGTGGAGCGACCTCTTAAACATTTTTTTTCGAACTGTCCTTTGGAGTGGGCTCTTAAAACATCAAAAACTAACATTTTGTCACACGAGACTCGAAAAAAAAAAAAAATGGTCGGTTTTTTTGCGCCACCCTAATATATATACATATATATATATACCCTACATATTATATGTATAAGTATTATTACAGTAGTGAGACACAAAATGAACAAACCTAATGCAACTTATGTACTTAAACAACTTTTTTCGCTTTTACCTGTTTCAGGAACAACGCAAATGTCGTTCCAATAGCCACGGTTTCAATCCAGAAGAAAGAGCCGCAGGAAACGATCGCCAGAATCGCGAAACGCTATCTGGACGACAACATGCAGCAGGCATGGATAAACCCTCGGCTAATTTCGATGGTGAGTCAGAGCCGACTAATTTGTAACTCTTTTCTTCTTATTCTTAATTTTTTTCGTGCGACTTGTTGCAACTTTTAATCAGCAGTTATGAATCGATTAACCTTTTGAGTCATAGTGATCTAAGTATTCTTACCACCTATTTTATATCCGTTTTAAGTATGTTTATTGTTAGAGAATTTTCAACTTGTTTCTTCGCGATTTTTTGTTAACCCTCTACATATATGTATACATGGTTCACATGAATTGTAAAGTTTTGGGGTCGGTGATTACGAATCTGAAATCGAATTTTCAAAATTCAAGATTGCGGATCCAATCCGGCGGAGAAAATTTCAAATTCGATCAAATGCGGAGAAAAAACTCTGTCCAGGAGTTTTTGGGGTCGCTGATTACGAAATTTTGAAAATTCAGTACGGCAAATCCAATCAGCGATCCAAAAAACCCTTGCATGGAGTTTTTTGAAATTTTGCTTCCGTAATATTAGATCCTCCATCTTTAATTTTTGAAATCTGTTTTCAGATTCGTAACTAGTGAATCGAAAAACCATAAAATACTATCTTGTTATATCTTGTTATGCAAATGTACGGCAGCATTGCTTCTCCGGACACACTTAAGGAAATAGAAATATCATTATTTCGACGTGAAACGGTGCGCCAGGATAATCTGGAGTAGCGGATCCCAGCGACCGCGAGTCCTTGCATCACTTGGAATTGAAGGCTAATCGTAAGCCAACTGCATCAAGAGTAACAACTCCAGTCTTTTCTCTTTAAAATTTCGAAACGCGGTGTATCTATGTATGCATAGAACAAAATTCCATTCCCGAACAAGCTCATCCGTTAAGGTACCCGTCGCTTCAGCTGCACCGGGATTGACGTAGCGACGCGTAGCGCCGCCATCTCATTGAAAAATTCTCACAATACGTGCAGGATCGCGGTGGAGAATTCCGAAAGAACTTCGTGACGGTGCGGTCAATTCACTTCTGGGATTTTCCCCCATCATTCGCTTCATCTTCGCATTTTCTTTCTTTCTATCCCGTCCGAGAAGTTCAGCTCTGAGCAAGGGGTGAAACGTCGGTTAAAATCCAGTAAATTATTGTTAATTAGACGTCTGCGTGGCCCCGTTTCGATCCTTGGTTTGGGGGAACTATTTGGCGATGACGTCTCACGTCTGCAGCACCGTGAAGATTTCAGCCCCGCAGCATCTGGCGTAGCTCGGCTGACGTGACACTGACGTCGAGAGAGAAGAGAAGAGAATTGTAGCTCTCGAGAGCTTCCCGACTATTATCTTCCCGATTATCATTATAATAACGGGTTAAATTAGCCTGAGATTTCGCAGCCGTCTACGGTATTCGTAATACCCATGAAGCATTTGCCAGACGCGGTTCTTCGTTTATTTCTCTTCAGTCGTTCCGTAATTCCTTCTTCGACTTGAGAAAAGCCTCGGAGAATTGTGAAACGGGAGATCTTCCGCAGGAATAACAAAAACGTTCGTCTATGCAAATGGCTTCAGCCAGACAATCAATCGCTGCAAAAGGGTCAGGATCCTCAGGTTTTTCCGGCCGAGTAGCTTCCGATACATGCATACATGCATACATCCTGCGTTGAAAAATGATAAATCAAGGTTGGAAAGAAAATTCAAAGGAATTCCTTTAGAATTTGTTTTTTCCTGTTTCACTCGAAAGAATCGACGATTTGCGGAGAGGAAAACTGCGGAAACTCAAGGATCCTGGGATACGAACGGAGGAAATTCGGCGCGACTCGGTGATATGATAAACACCCTGAATGACAGGGACCTCCTTCCCGACCCTCACACTCACTCAAGTTAATCACGTCAGACAGCCCTCTGATTAAACCGCACCCCTCGCCTCCACCCCCGCCTTCTTCACCCCCGTGGCATTCTCCATACCCACTTCTCATCCATCCCTTATTATTAGAAGCAAATATTCCGGCTGCAGGGTGTCGAGGAGTCAAGAGTGTACTTTGCTAATTGTCGGAAATTTTTCACCCTCAACTTTTGTTTAGTATAGATATTCGATTATATTATATAAAACAGGGAAGACACGACGAAGTGAGACCAAACTTACATTTTACGTTTTGATTTTTGTTGACTCTCAGTAATCATGCTTCAATTCGACTTAAACCATGCAGTTTTGCACCATATTGCGAAACACCCATAATTATCCTGGCATTATACCGGCTCATAGATGTTACAATAGTTGCGTACAGCGGAGTAATGGAAGCTGGACGTTGGATGGATGGACGAAGAGCGGAACGTTAATGCAGGGATTTATGCCTTGGGCATAGCCCGTTGAATGGATCTAGTTTCGCCTATTATCACAGGGTATCGATTAGACCGAACTAGCACTGGCTGCCTGTGCCTGGACCCTCTAATTCCATTGAATCAAGCCAGTTTCGTGTCGTCTCGTAAGGTAGAGGCTGCACCGGCGTGTGCGATGTTCAAGAATCGTACAGGAGGAGCGTAAAGCGCATCCAGAGTTTTCTTTTTGGATGGGGAACGAAGGGGGGGGGGGGGGGTATAAGAAAGGAATGATAAATCAGGTGGAAGTGACGTACCTAAGGTCACGTGGCAAGCAAAACAGCCAACTATGGCAATTATACATCCATCACGATGTGCATGTATAGGTATATAGTTATATACCGATGGGTACGCGAGAATAACGAGTTCACGCACCGTTAGCGCACCTCGCTCGTATAACGCAGGTATAACGCATTGCGTAACGCGTAGGTAACCTGTCTCTGGTGATTACTGCCTCAGCTGCTGCTCCTGCCATGCTCCTGCTTAGACTAACAGCTCTCCTCCTTGGATGTAATGAAATAACGAAGCCGTGTCTGGCTGTCCTTATGGAAGCATGGAGCAAAGATTACTTGACTTCTCGTTGCGCAGCGTTTGTCTGCTCGTAATGACCCGCGATCCCATTTTGGAATAATGGAATTCAATGCCTGATCATTATACGCGTGAAATATTCTACCTGAAACACCGGCTATCAGCTGCACCTGCACGTATCGATGGAATTTTTGATTTTTTCAACGTTGAGATTCGTGGTTTTGAATTTCATGAATCGTTCAACTGAGGAATAAAGATTCGCTTTTGCAGTCGCTGAGCGATGAGAAAAGTTTTATTTACGTGTGAAATTATGCCTGTAAAAATTTGAGCTTCTAATATTATCATCAAGATGTTGCGTATCGCTCTTTTCTATTTTTCCTACAAGTAATATGGAAAAACTGGTTTTTGCTTTTTTTAATTTTTATAACCAGCTATTGATGCGTCGTATAGAAAATTCATAGACATGATTTTATAGAGAATTGACAGGCTTTTTAGATACGTCCTATAATATTTTCTGATAAATTCACTCGATCAAAAGTCATCCAATTAGATAAATGTAACTTTGATCTTGAATAACTTTTGACCGAGTGAATTTATAAAAAAATAATAAAAGACCTTTTTTGTAGAACTTTCAATTTTCTGCAAAAATTTGTTGGTGAATTTTCTGTAAAGTACATCGTTAGCTAGTTATAATAATCAGAAGCAGCAAAATCCATTTTTCCCGTGTTATTCTGATGGAAAATAGAAAAGAGCGATTTGTGACTTCTTAATGTTAATATTAAAAGCTCAAATTTCAACAGGCGTAATTTTATACCCTAATGGAACTTATGAACTTGTTTGGAAGAGAGAGAAAAATTTTTTTTTCCTCACAACACCTTAGTAAGAATACCCATATATAGAGGTCGGTTTTAAACCTGTTTCAAGATTCATCTCCCATGTTTTTGAATTTCCTGCCACGTTGACTTTCGGTCGGTAAGTTACCGATGTTCAATACGTTTTTCCGCTTTGTTTGACGAGCAATAGTCAGCTTCAGGTTCTAATGAGTTCCAACCAGTTTTAGGCACGTCGTTTTTCTAGGTTTTCCATAGAGTGGATGACCATTGGTGCAGTTTTTATGCCACAGAAATAGATTGAGAAGGGCGAGGCGGTTGGGCGTGATCGGAAGTAAAGGAAACGGGACTAATGCAGCGGCGCTTAATCCAAATTCCGTAAGATGTTTGCAGAGTGTCGCTCACCTTCGTCGAGCAATTTGTATGAATTTAGAATTCCTTTAGCAGTTAGAATGGCATCGCCGACTCTTCGCGATTCACCAGCTGAGCCAAGCCCGAAGCATAATTCATTTTTTCCTCCCTTTAAAAGGACTCTGCGTCTTGCATATTGATTATCGCGATTCAAGCAGTCTTGAGTGCTTTTTAACGAGTACAAAGTGCGGGGTATCCATAGCCATAGCGTTTTCAGTTAACGTATAATCTGTACTGTCGGCTATAGTTTTTAATGGGAGGTTCATAGTTTAGTGATTCTCTTTACCGCTAGCGCGTTCATTTTTCATCGCTTAGTGATTAATGTAAACAAGAGAGAAAGAACAGTGGAAGCCCCTGTTCTATGGTCAGACTAAAAAGTAAAGAGAAGATATAATAAGTTTTTCTCGTTGGATTTAAGCGATCTCCCTTAAACCCGCTACGAAAAAAAAAGAAAAAGAAACGGGAAGAGAAAAAAAGAGTGGAGAGAAGATGAAGTACAAGTAAAAAGTAACTCGATCCTGTTTTCGACGAGTTTAGTGCGGGAACGAAATTCGGCTCATCGTAAGATAAGAGATATCACCCAGTGAGACAAAGGGATATACCTACATAGTGAAGAGATGAGGGGGGGGGGGGGGGGGAGGCAGAAGAAGGAGGGTGAAGGAAATAAGATAAAAGGATCATGAACGGGCGGAGGGTGGATTAAAATATGCGCATGTATTTTTCTTTCCACGGACGAGTGAATTTATGAATGCTTTATTTAACTTGGGATTTAGATTTACATAATATTAAAAAGTTCCGCAAAGTACTACGTGTCGCCTGGTTGGTATATGGGAACGATAATTAAAAAAGAGGCTTTTGTCTGTCACGTGGCAGTTTTGCAATGGGATTCCCGAGACGGAATGCTGTCTGGTTTTAAAATTTAAACGGGAAAAAGTATGGGAGAAAATAAAAACAAGACGTTGTATTATATATTTTAATCAAATATAGTAGGTATATATATATATATATATATATATACATATGTATGCTCGTATAATAATAAGAGAAAAATTCAATTAAACTCGCG
This sequence comes from Diprion similis, assembly GCF_021155765.1. NCBI lineage: Eukaryota > Metazoa > Arthropoda > Insecta > Hymenoptera > Diprionidae > Diprion > Diprion similis. The sequence continues at coordinate 22,412,996 of NC_060110.1, read as the reverse complement.
AGGTTATATTATATATTATACGAAAGATGAAAGGCGCGCGGGGGGGTAAATGAGATGAAAAAAAGACACACGTTGTTCTATCCGTGCGTCAAACATCCACCAGCCTTCTGCTCTTTGAAACCAACGAGTATACCTGAAAGAGAGGTAAAGAGGGAGAGAGATAGTCGTCATCCTTATACTCACTGACTCCTCCACCTGCAGCGACGTTAATCATGTCGCCGCAGGATCGTGAGAGAAAGATGATAAAGAAGCAAAAAAAAAAAAAAAAAAAGGTAAAAAAGGAAGAAAAAATACAAGGACAAGAGAAATTAAACGAAATACGCGAGAGCCAGGGAGTCAAAAACAGTAAGAATTAAATGAAGCAGACTGAAGAGTCGGGGGTCGATGGCTGATATCGAGCCCCGAGAAAACGGACAGAGAGAGAGAGAGAGGGCAAAATATGATAAAATAAAAACAAAGGAACGCCGGGGACAATGAGGGAGAGCATGAAGATAATAACCGAGAATCAGAAATCCAGCGGATTTAACAATAGGATATTAGAATAGCTATTATCCACAGCAGACTTAATTATTTTAAGCCACTTTTGTGCTCCGCTAATGAATCGGACAAAAGTCCTCTGTTATTAATTGTTTTTTTACGGAATGTTATAGGACCGGGAAGATCTCATTGCTTTGAAAAATATTCACCGACGACGCGGACAAAAAGTTGGAAAATACGGAAAAAGCCCGATTTTTTCTTTTTAAACCGCGATATATTTTCCACCGGGAAATCAGATCCTCGCCGAAAACGATAAGAAATTCTACTTCTTCTTGTTCTTGTCATTCTTCGTGTAACGCCGCACGTTTCTTTCAAACTTACTGCGTCGCCTCACGGCGATCAGTTTACTTCTTGGCGCTTTCTTATCGCCTGAGGTTTGTTTGTCTTCAAGAATTTTAAGAGGTTGTTTGGCCAGAAATCAATATTTTTTTAGGAACTCAATAACAAAGTAGTCGTAGGTTTAGTAATTTTTAAATAGTTTTACAATTCGTTAGCTACAAATTACTTTTTTATATACTTGAATACAAAAATTTCTTGTACCTACTGTAATAATTTTATGATTCATTCAAAGCCGCTCTCAAAATGGTTAGAAATTTTGTAAAATCATACGATTACACTCTACGACAGCTAGTTTTGTATATAAAAAAAAAAAAAAACCGTTTCATTTATTTTGTTTTTTCAAAATTAAAAAAGGAAAAAATTGGGTCTGATTTCGAGCAATGCACTTTACTTCTCATTTGTCAAGGCGGCAGATCAAGCGCCGTGTTTTTCCCTGTACATTCAAACTTGACAGAGTAGGTACCATGGGAACCCATAACTTAACCGTTGCAGGCCTACAGGGCGTTTTAAAATACCGCGTGCCAAACGTGATTAATGCGATATAAATACAGAGGGTGTGTAATTCGGTTCAAGTGTCGCGGACGCGGACTCGATCAGTCAGTTTTTGGCTGAGGGGTCGAAGGGTGGCGTTTGAAAGGATCACCGAAGGAGCGCCGCAGGCCAAAGGGCGACCCTGGCATAGCCGAAGAGTGACTCCCATGGTAAGAAGTTTGCGCGGGGCGTTCGAAATCGATTTAAATACGCACTCGCACCCTTAAAACGCCCGCCTCGAAGCACGTACGCTATATATATTCGCGTATTGTTCAACCTCGCGTGGAGCGTAAAATAATAACAGCGTTTCTACAGGGTGGTGGATGATATACACGCGCCCACGCAAATCCGCGTGATCCTTCTTCTATGCATCGGCGCAAGGTCTTAGGGTTATGATCTCGCCTGGTATCGTTCGGTTTAATATTTATGCCGGCGAAGATCGTCGCGTCAGCCTCCTCTTCGTGCTTCGAGAAAAACCACCACGTATGTTCGGAAAAGCGATCATCGGATATTCCCAGTCGACCGTCTGGAGCAGAAGATCATACAGCCAAGGTCCAAGGTCAAGGGAATTTCCAAGCTAAGGGGTGGGGGTCGAAACTTTAAAGGGTCAATATTGCGATCGGCTGATGTAACGAAATTTCAAACATGTGGAAATAAAATTAAAAAAGATGAGTTGGTCGAAATCTTGATTTTCAAAAGTGTCGCTGATTAGGATGATTTCTAAAAAATTCATCTTTCAATATTGGCCCTTCTAAGTCCTTCCAACCCCCACCCAGCTTGAGGACAAATGGCGCAAAGTGTTACTGACGTGAATCGAAAACTAGGAGACGGGAAAAAACTGATAAACTAATCTCTCTGATAATCTAATGCAATCAAATCAAAACAACAGATTTTTCAAAGAAGATTTTTCTCTTTTCTCAGCTTGTTAAAACACCACGATGGCTATGTAGATGAATCGCTAAAATTTTGCACCAAGGTAAAAAATTGACTTCACTCTTCTTGTGCCGCTTTGTTTACTTCGCCTGAACAATAAATTGTTTTTTGTGTATCGGAGAGCCCGGAGCTTTTTGCATTTGCTTCATGATTCAGAGGATGGAGTCACGGGGGATTCTCGACGTCAGGTTGAGTTGGCTTTAGGTCGTTTGGTCGTGTGGCAACTGCATAGGCGAGCAGGCAGGGATCCGAATCGGTCGGGTGGGATTTTCGCACGGTGGGCGCCCTGAAAAGATTCGGATCATTTGGCAAAGTGCTACTTTGTGTCACATAAAAAAACGTCCCGCGTCTTTCAATCTTCTCGCAGGTTATACAGTCAGCAGTTTCGATTTACGTTTACCTAACCGTCTTGCTGCCCCCTCGCCAATATCACAGCCCCGAATTTCGTGGCCGTAACTCCCGTAACTTCCGGTTCCCTTGGCGAGTTTAAAACCGCCTTTTGAGCAATTGACAGTGGTAGGAAATTGAAGAATTATTATTATTCTTCTTTTTTTTTGCGAAAATACAAATCCTCAAGATCACTCGTAAAATAATTACAATATTAAGGTGTCATGAGGAATTTTTTTATTAATATTTAATAGAATTAAGGTATAAAATATGGTTTTTTACTCAATGCTCCAGAGTAAAACGATTGTAAAACCCACAAGAGTTCCTCGACGATCGATATCTGATTTAATTGAAAACATTTAACCAACTAAATTCGATATCGCGAGTCGGTAAATTGTGTGACAAATGCAGTCGACGTCTGTGACGATTAGTTTTCTTCACTTTCTTTGTATTCTTGAGGCGGTACGTGTAGCAAACGGTTAACGGAATCGAGAAAGTTGAGTGATTTATTCCGGTGGTAGAGAGCAGAAATAAGTACATATATAAAACGGGAACAGGGAATGTAATCGTTTTAGGAAATGCAAAGTGCGTTTCTTGGGCGATAACTTATCCCGTCGCGTCGCGTCGTCGAACGACGCAGAGTTCGTTCGCCAAGGGAAAGATTGCCGGGGATCCTGCGGGAGGAAGGAAGGATACGGCTGCGGGACGACGAAGTAGGAGGAGGAGGAGGGTGGTGGTGAAACGGGGAGAGCGAAAAGCCAACGACTTAATTTATGGACTTATTTTTCTTGCCAAGTAATCGCGCATTAATCTGCAAATTAATTACTCCACCCACCAGAGGACTTAATTATTTTTTAATTTGATTAATCGAACGCAACTGTTTCGCTACGCGAATACTTTTCAAAGCTTTGCACAAAGTCTAAATATAAATGGATTTGTTTCTCGTTCCTTTTTTTCCCCCACTTTTAACCGGTTTATTCACCCTTTTCCACACTTCTTGTTCTCTTTTTTGAAACGGAATAAATAACTGAGAATGAACAATTATTTCTTGATTTTCATTTCGCTCATATGATAGGCTTTGCATAATCTTTCGAGATTAAAAGCGGCAATTTACAGTTGATTGATTAATCATTTCTACGATCACGGTGTGTCTGATAAGTATTGTTTAATTAACTTTTGCTGGATGCAAAATCTTCCATACGTATAACATAAGAGACCGAATGATCCTGGCGGCTTAACATGTTTCAAAAGTAATCGAAAAAATGGAATAAAAGATAATGAAAATGTTAAAAGGTCCGGGGTGAGTGTGGAGTGTGGTTGAAAACGCATCCCCATAAAGCCCCATTAAACCCCTGACAAGTCAAACCCTCTTAAAAACAAGCTGTAAATTAATCCATGGGGTCGCGTTGCTCTGTCGGCTGCCATCGGGGCGTCGTTAAAATACCAGTAGAGGATTTTCGAGTTGAGGATTTCACGGCGGAGTCCATGGGTGTCATAAAGACTGATTGATCTCCGGGTTTTATGGTACATATATGCAGGTATGCACCCGGCACTATGGAACCCCGGAGGCTCGAAAACCCCATTGAATATCAACATTATTAATGGTAATGGAGAAGTTATTGTTTTCCTTTTGCCATTAGTTCTTATTTTTCGGCTGTAAAACTGCTGCAACATATGTCATAAAGTTTTTTTTTAAGTTTGGCTTTTAAACGCATCTAATAATTTAAAGAATTGAATTTAATACGTCAATTAAAAATATTCAAAATTCTGGACTGAAAAAAGGAATCCTTGCAGCTTGTGAATATAATAATTGGATAACTATTCGTTATACGATTGTTTTGTGATTGAATTAAGGAGAATGAGTATCGATTTTTGATCACCCAACTTTCTTAAGCAGAAAACAACATCGAAGTATGAATTGCCTCGCAGAATAAATCGAGGTAAAAGTTTTGTGACAACGGAATAGACGGTAGATCGTCTTCGTGTTTTCGTTCTGATGTGTATCTTTGTTATTTGTATATTTTATCGAAAAGACTCAAAGTTGGAAGTCGTTTAGCCTCTGAAGACTTAAATCGGATTATATCTCAATCGTCTGGAAACTGAGGTAGAAACGAGTGCAGAAGGCAGGAGGGCGGCCATCTTAATCACTTGAAAGACGTCTTATCTAAACGCGATATCGTAACAGCAGCAAAAAATCTTTATATACTCATATAACCTATATATACGAACTCTTGCGGAGTTTTTTTCTCGTTGGAGGTCCTCCAGGTTGCAAAATCTCTTTGACTCTCTTCCTTTCTCTCTCCTTCCGGAACCTTCGCGACCTGAAAGTGTTCCTGGGCTTATCTCGATGACGTTTACGGCAAAACGAGTTCTAACTTCTCCCAGCATTTTCCCCCCTTTCCGATCGTCGTCGAGGTTGCACTCTCATCAGCCAGTGCTATGCACTTGAAAGCTCATCGGTCTGCAAATGTATGACTCATACAGTCGAAGTCCGGAGTCAATACGCGTGCAGCTTTTTCCCCATTCCACAATCATTTACCCACATTGCTTTCCAGCAACGTTCAGCTCTGACGAGATATAAAGTGGCCGTAAATTTTCCCCGCGAAACCTGCAGCGAGTATTTAAGGTTACTGCCCACTACTTAGTTCACTTCTTTCCCTTCTCGTTTCTCCAGCAATATTCGGGAATCTGAACTCCCGGGGCAATGTTCCGTGAAAATACGAGAAAACACTCTCTTTGTTCGTACATTCTCTAGGTGGAACTTCCCGATCGACGGGGTGGATTTCCTTCTGCCAACATCTATCAAGGAACCTTATAGTGGGCTCATGAATCTCCATTTGAACAGTGATGCAAGAATTATTTTGAAAGTCAATTGAATTGGTTCAAATTAAAGATAATTAACGGCCTTGATATTGATTTGCAGTTCCTAAACTCCAGGAGTTTGATTGGAAGATTTATAGGACATAGTTTTAGATACAGAAATTATTGTATAATCGATAAAGTTGGACAACTAAATATTCCTATGATCGATAAACTCAGAACGGGAGTATACCTAGAGAAAAAGGTTTGTGTCTTGGCTAAATGTTGGTAAATGTCGGTATGGGAATCTGTATCAAGAACCGACGTTGTACGCTTATTTATTGGTACAAAAATACTTCACATGACACTTTTCGTCATTGTCAAGTCGTATCCGTCCAAGATTGCAATCAATCAATGTGTATATATAAATGACGTCAACGTGGTGAAGATATATCGAAGCATCTTTCCCTCGGTGAATCGTAACCGCAAAATCGTAATACAGCTTTGAACGCAGTGACGGGGAAAAAAAAGTTTGCCGAGTATTTTCCGGAAGAAGGATCGTATTTCTTCTGCCATGCTTGGTGATAATTTACTCTTTGTCCAGCACGCGGGGTTTCTGATCCCCCTGCAGTATTGCACCACGCGGGGAATAAACATCTTCTTCACTCGTCCCGTTTTTCGCGGTTGGCGAACTAGACTATATCACACGTGGAGGGGCGGGGAGGGGAGGAAATTCTTGACGGTGGTCTGGTGTACACTATAGTCAACGACGAATGCACTTTCATCCGCTTCAATAGAGCTGAGTGCTTGGCTCGAGGAAACGCGACACCGAGAGAAAATATTTTCGAGGAGTCGGTAAATATGATGCGTGTAAATTATCACCCCGCGAAAAATGGATTTTGAATAATAAAGGCATTCGGGAAAACCCGGAAGACTATCTACTCTCGATTGCGCTTCTTTACCGCGAGCTCATTTCTCTCCTCTTTCTTATAACTTGGAACTAAACAGCAAAATGGCGAGGGTTGATACTTCGGCAGGAGTTTTCACCCCATCCAGATAAATCATACTTCCGTCCGGTTGGTTAACTGGCACCCCGTCATCGCAACCCCCCGCCATTCTGTTTATGTGCCATTTACCGGGAAAGCCAAACAATAGCCAATCGCCGTTCGCCGTTGTTCGCCATTAGCCGTCGACGGTCCCTTAAACCTCGTCGATTCCGAATCGAGGGTGAAACTCCAGTATCTCTGCAATTATTTCTCAATGGAAGTGATTTGACATTTTTGCGAGGCTTATAAATATCCAAAGCTCACGTGCCAAAGAAAGCGTTTCGTTTTAGATAATTTTACGCTGTGTCGAACCACGCGGTGACAAAAATTTTACCTCATTCGTCTGCCTCAAAAGTGATTTAATTCACACGGGTTACCTTCGCACAATTGAAATTTCAACGGAATTTTTATCAACAATGTACGCGGTGCCAGATATTCTCGATATTTAATTTCAATACGCCGATGAAAAGAGGGGGGGGGGGGGGGGGGGGCGAGCATATCGAATCGGAAGAATAAAAAAGAAGAAAATTGAGTTGAAAAAAAAACGAAAAAAAAAACACGAAATCCATTTAACCGATATTATAACACATGGTGATGGAAGTAATTTTCGAATATCGGCTTAGCCATTCCAACAGGGCTGCAGACGACGTTGCGAACGATAGGTGAAATTGAATACTCGTTAAGAAAATATTTTCCATATAGCTGATCCCGAGACGACGCGTGTCCCTCGCGCTGTGACGGGATTTGGGGTGCGAATTCGATCAGGAGGGTTGATTAAGAACCTCGCGGCCCGTCGAGGTCTGAAAATCAGGTTTTTTACTTTCCTTGGTAAAAAATGTAGAATTTCAACCCGCTCTAAAGCCGCACAATTGTGAAAAATTTTTTAACCCCTGTTACGCAAGAAACGGAAAACGTCGCTTCTGTACTCGAGAGAAGTAAGTGTCAAGCCTTTTCCGTTTCTCGTGAGCTCACGCGTTCTTAAATTTTTTTACTTTTCATTTCGTTTTTTTCTCTTTCTTCATATTTTATTTTCTCTTTTATTATTTTCCTAATTTTTTTTCGTTCTTTTTACAACTCTTATTTCTTCTTCCACTTCATGTTATTATTTTCTTTTTCTTAATACTTACGCGCGCGCTCGCTATAACCGAGATGTAAAAAATATAATATGAATATACCATCATTGCACGTAAGAAAAGAAAGGAGTGAATAAAAATAGAAGTGCAAAAGGCTCGTCTGATTCTCTCGCGGATCCTGGGGAGACTCCCTGGATTTTTCTTTCATTCTCGCAAGCCAACGCTGCGGTGACACTCGAGGCTCCTTCCTACCAACCCTGACTTCCACGTGGCTGAAAATATTACACCCTATTATGTTTGACCTAACACGCGTACTCGCGGCCATAATACCCGACTCCCTCTCACCCCTCGCACCCTCGACGCTCGGCGTCCCGGCGCCCGTTCACGGCAACCCCCGGCGACGCGAACGTAACGAGCCACGGAAAGAAGCCAACGTTATAATGACGTCTCTAACTCGCGGCGAGTATGTAAGACGAGAGTAAACGATATATGCAATACTTCCGGAATTCAATTCAATATCCATGGTCACCATGCTGCTATAATTTAGCATCATTAACGAATTTCGAACGGACCTTAAACCGACTTTTTTACTGTTATATAGGGTGAAATTTTCTGAGCCAATCGATTCCTTAACTTTTTCGTGATCAGCCAAACAGTGATTTTATTCAAATAAATCAACTGGATCAGCGTATTTTATACAGCTGGATTATACCTAAAACTTTTCTTACTGAGTGTAATTAAAACTGTAATTTTCTTTTTTTACAGTTTCTGTTTGCAATTTCTGTTTTTTTTTCGGTTTAATTTTGCTTATGCGCATTTGAAACACCGATAAAATTATTCATTCATGATGGAATGCTCATTGTACTAGCGCAGTAGCTGATGGGTGATTCTGAAAGAGGGGATTCGCAGTTTTGCAATATTAACATCGTATGCCGATAAACGATAAACCGCAAAATGCAACCTGCGGGCTGTTCAAACCGCAGAATTATGAAAATTAAACCAGAGTTTTCTGCAGTCGAGATAATGCACCTCCAATAATCAATTACAATCTTCTGCACCTAGACTGGGTTCATGTAAACTGAAAGGTCCTATATCGGAGGGAGAACCGACTATGTTCATTAATTTCTCTAATCGATGCGGTCTATGATCGTAAATTACAATCCCTTTGGCGGTACGTTCGCTTTTGACGCAGTAATCTGCAGTTCGAATAGTGAATGCACACCGATATGCATAAACAATTCTCGCCAGATTCGCGAGTGTACTGTTAAATGAATTTACATCAGCAAATCGGAATGCAAAATTAATCTTTTATGCATTTAAGGAGTTTAATTTGCACGATTTGACAAGAAATTTTAGTTAAATAATTACTTCATACAGCTGTTCGCATCGCGTAGCGCGATTTTTACTCGTTATTATTCTCTGCAATAATTCGCGAAACGCGCACTCAAGCTGCCACGGTAATTACACGACGTATATTGGTAATCTGATAAGCGTAACTGCGAAGCGCCCACGAAGGTTGCCGGTAATTTTTCACATCACATCGCGAGCCTTTGTCACGTGAAACTGTCGTCAATGCCGTTAGGCCGTGTTACGATTGGCCAGGTAATGTGGTGTAAATTTAAATGGTCGTGCGACACGCACCGCGCGTGTGTTGTGTGGCATTTACGAATGATCGTCAGCCACACACAATTTATTATAAGCAAATACAAGGAGAGGCAGCGAGTATCCGTTACGTTTATTAATTTCAAAACTGCACGCGGAAAACCAGGCAGGCAAAAATTTGTTCCGCACTCTTGCGTGAAAATCATACGTGTGTATAATTATCCGCGTATTTCGCGAATTGCGAAACGATAAACGTGTAATTTGTGCCGAAGCAGGGAAGCCGGAAGGTGGATCAAGAGAATAATGCGAATTTTAAACCGTATGAAAATGGACAAAAAAAAATAAAAAAAACTAAATTCGGACTCGATAAGGCTGGAAAGTCCGGCGAAATTCGACCCTGCTTTTCCTCTCCGGGCCGAGTTAATGCCAGCTAATGGCCCGAGACACAAACGGGACTGCGACCCTCTTCCAGGCCGCGCTGATTTCATTTCAGGACTCATCTTCCGCACGGGGTCCGTGAAAATTTTCAATCAGTCGTCAGCCTCTCCCCAGGGAATGCACTCACAGAAACCGTTTTACCAACCATTACCACTGTTTCACGCGCGAACTTTTGCGTTGAGCAGAATTTGGCAAAAATTGCTAGATACTACGTTTCAAAGTCGTATTAATAGGAGAGTGGAAACCGGAAGTCGAGAAGCGGTTTGCGCGATTATAAACGGTCGAAAAAAATTGGTATTTAATGTGGAAACAGTGAACAACGAGATATCGAACCGATTCACGATCACGCGACGAATCTGCAGAATTCTGAAAGCTTTCAATGCTTAGCTGGAAGACATATTCCGTAACATTTCTTCCCCTGCACCGTATAATGCCTGCAGGGGGAACGACGCTGAGTTCCTGACGAGTACCTACTACGAGGGCGTCGATCGATGAGGACATATTTTCATTTAACTTTGGTTAACTTGACGCGTCGAGCTTAGCGACGCAGGAGCTTCGAGAGTTCCCCGACTGTAGGAACCAATAACGGGGTGCTTAACGCAATTCCGGGTGCAGGAGGGGGGATAACTGACCCTCGCAAGACGGAGGCGAAAGCCCTCCACCCCCGGAATAATAAACGGATCTTTAGCATTGATTAAAGCGGCGGTCGCTCGCTTAGATTCAATTTATCTGGTCATCTGGATCTCTGCTTGTGCAGTGTCTACACATCGCCATGTTGTGTTTATCCTCGCGTTTGGTTACACAGCGTAGCCGCCGCTCGTATATCTTCCATTCCCTGACCCTTCTTCATTCATTCCTCCTTTCGGTGTCGAAGTAATTGAGCAAAGTAGTCTTTGACTGTTTTTCTACGCTCTTATACCGCACGGATAATCACCGGTTACTTTTCTTTTTTTTTTTTGCTTAAGCAATACAATCAATGCTCAGCCATTTGTTAGCCGATTGTAGTCTGCACGAGGGGCCTCATTCGTGGGAAGAGATGCTGACGGATCTATTAGATGCGTTGGTGCTCAGAATTTTATTGCAGTTTTTGACGCCTGCGGGGTGCAGGTACTAATTGGAATTTCAACTGATGGCTTTAATTCGGTATTTTTACAGTCAAATATCGTCGTCAATGAACAATTTTTATTTCAAGACCAAGTTTCATTATTATTTTGTTCCAAATTCTCAATGCGATTGGTTCGAATGACAGACTGAATTTTTTTCAACCAAATGTTAGAAAAAATTCGGCAACATTCAGTGAGTCTGTTTTGATAAGGATGCACAAAAACTGGTCGAAAATTACTGAGAATATTAAAATGGAGCAAAAAACGACTAAACAAGACGGTAAATATCCAGAATGAAAAAAAAATTGTTAAAGAGGGACAGTAAATCCAACCCAGCCAACGATTACAATCGAATATCGATGAAAAGCGAAGCGCTGCGCACGTGTAGAGCCATAAATCGATGTGTCTGAGAAACTTTTGGCCCCTTTCGGTTTTGCGGATCTATAGCAATATATATTAGGGTTAGAAAAGAAATTCGACTTTTTCTGGGCAGAGAAAAGTCACGGAAGAAAACAATCAACGTGTCAAAATGTCGAGGGATCCAGAGAAAGCCACGTTGCGGACTGGTTCGCGAACAAAAAACTGAACCCAGAGTTTTTCTCCGTGTCTCGAGGTTGCGGGAAAATTCAAGAGGTTCAATTCTGAAAATATATATATTGTAAATACAGAAGGTTACCTGCAGCGAGCCGTGGTCTCATATGACGAAAAAATACAGCCGTATTTTCTCACGCAGCATCAACTGTCTGCTTCATTTTCTGAGTAAATTCAACCCTGGGTACTTATTCAGTAGGTATTGGAATAAAAATAATCGTCAATTTTTTTTTCGCGATTCTTAAGGGGTCTACCCAACTGACGAGCAAAAAAAAAGTGGTTTTTCAAAAAATTTTTTAATAAGTTTCAACTGTAAATATTGATATAGGCTTTGTTAGGTTTAACAAAAACACTCTCGAATTACATTAAAAGAGAAAAAGAATTTTTTTGATTCGAATTACTTTGTATTTACGAAAATCGTAGTTGAAAATTAGTCGGAAAAAAAGGTGAGTCTGCAATGTTGATGATTTCTCGGAGACGGTTAATCTGAAATCAGAAAATCGAACGGTGCGTTTTGTGAAATTTTTTTTAACAAAAATTGGCAAAAAAAATAACGGTCTTTGTCAAGTTTTCCGAAAAATGGCCGCCATTTTTTTAATTTTTCAGATATCAAAAATTGTATGATTCATTTCAAGGCCATTAACATGCTGAATTTAAAATGGTTCGATTTTTTGGTTTCGGATGAACCATCTCAAAGAAATTATCAATACCGCAGACCTACCTTTTTTCAACTACGATTTTCGTGTACAAAAAGTGATTATTATCGAAAAAAAAAAAATTTTCACGTAATTCGAGAGTGTATTTATTTAACCCAACAAAGTCTATATCAATATTTACAGTTAAAACTTATTGAAAAAATTCTCAAAAGAACTCTTTTTTTGCTTATCAGTTGGGTAGACCCCTTAAAGGTTCACCTGTGATTAAAAAATTTATATTCCCACTTTCGACAGTACAATTTCGAAAGAAATTTTTAAACGGGTATCAAAATTTCTGCTTCTCAACAACAGCGAAATGAAATGATCCAGGCCAATTTCAAAATCGGTCATCGATTTGCTTGAGTGCATCTTCGATGTGAAAAACCGTTACTCAAGTTCGATTGGTTCGGTCTCGGTTCTGCAGAGGGAGAAAACTTTTCAAGGGAAAAGCGAAAGTCGGTGTTGTAAACGCGAGGAGGGCGTGACGGAAGTTTTTGAGTAGTTTTGAATAAAGTTCTGCCTTTTTGTCCGTGAGGCTGCGGGAGCAGGCGGCGAGTCAAGCGATGCAGCAGCATCGCCGAGGGCAGGACAGACAACTTGATGGATTTTAACCCTAGACCGTATTCGATTACCGTCCCCCGATAATCTATTATAGTTCTTGCTCGACGCTTGTCCTCCTCCCGTCGGTGACTCGTACGTTTTCAGGAATTTATCAAATCGAATCGCCCGACCCTCTCGTTCCTCCGTCGGCGGATACAGGAGACCGGATTCCTGATTTCTCTCGGTGACTTCATCCCTCAGTCCTGAGAACAAATGTTACACCTGCGGGTGAAAATAGGGAAAAACAATTGCCGAAGTGCACTTCAATCGGCGCACGTGTTACACACGTTGGACCGACTCCAGTGCGGCAAAGTGGCATCAAACCGGGAGGAACAAACGATACTTCTTCTCGTCGATTGTGGGAATTGCGACGAGAAGAGAGAGAGAGAGAGAGAGAGAGAGAGAGAGAGAAAGAGAGAAATAAAGAGAGAGGGGTGCAGCTGGGATGGGTTGGTGGTCTCGGCTGGTGGGAAACCCCTTTAATCTTCTCGGATCAAACAAATAGCGAAAAGCACCGCGAAGTGCGTTGAGCCGACAGTCGTCGGAACGTTCGAGGACATGATTGCTTCGCGCCATCGACGCCCGCTCGTTTGCTGACGAACTCTTGCACCTACATACAAATATCTGCATGCCCACTAGTTTGTAATCTCGAGTGCGGCAACAACGATGAGGAAGGAACAAACCTCTAATGGTATTTCAAAGCCGACGAATAAACGACGAGGAAATTACACCGTAATTAAAAAATCACTTCGACACTCTTCGCAACACCCTGCAACGGATACTGAGTCTGCTTATGCGGTTTTACTCTCAAGAATCGGAAAGTCCCGCTGAGTAACTGCGCATATCAAAAGACTACTTCGAGTCTGGATAAAAACCCTCGACTCAACCCTGGCTGGTCGTTTACCAATGTAACAAGTGAACTACTAATTGCACAATTTTTAAATCCGAGTCCAAGTATCGTCTGGCAATCACAGATGATTTCGAGAATATCCTGCTTCCTCATCCTGCTCCATACAGTCGTCATTGACGTTTGCTTTTGAAGCCGTTTTCACCGCTTCCAACGTGTCATTTTGACCCACACCCCGAGCCCAGGGACCATAACACCATCGGATTAGCGCCCGTGGTCGGCACGATTCTATCTTGCTCAGAGGGATCCAACTCTTAGACCAAGCAAACATACCTCTACACGTGTAGACAGAGGGTGGGCCACTGGCCTATCCGTCATTTCGACGCTGCGTCTCGCATGCGTGCGGGTGACTGGAGTAGGTACCCATGTGTTCCTCGCGTCGACGTAATCGAGCACCAGGTGTCCACGTGACATCGCCTAACGAAGGACCATCGCCCCAGTGGAAAAGCCGTGGGGAAGCTGCTGGAGCATCCAAGGTTTGGAGAGAAGTGAGAAAGAGAGATAAAGTGTAGCACAAGAGAGAGAGAGAGAGTGGAGAGACGCGGAATTAAGGTCGACTCACGCGAAATCCCTGCGTAACGATCAGCGTACCCTGTTCTCTGAACTTCTCCCTTCAACCCCCTTAGAATTGTTGTTTGGCTTGTTTAGATCGTTTCGTTCGTTAGCTCGTTGGATGAGTAGAAGCTGGATTTACTCGCGATGGATTGCGGGTGCCAGTGCTCGTTACGCGCCATCTTTACTCCTGTAAAGCGTCCTCTTTCTCTGAGCTTGATGAAGTTTCTTTCTCTTCTGACCAGAACCTTTTACATCAAGTTTTCTTCCACGAGGGTGAAGAAGGAAGCGATCATCCATTCCGGAGTGGAAATGGGAGAAGACAAGAGTTCGTGCTGAGGAAAAAAGAAATCAGTTTCGAGTGTGAAATATCCTTCACGTTGCCGTTTGTGACATGCCGATGCGATCAGGAAATATTGAATTTGCCACTTCCGCAACTGCTCTGCTCAGGAAATTACAACTTTACGAAATGCCAATCGATACCAGGATGCCGAAACCCCCTCTTTCGACACCCTTCACGCTTTCTTCTCCCACAGCTGCCATCACTGTAAAAACCACTGCATGCAACCACGGTAACCACAAATCGGCAAGTGCATGAGCCGGTTTCGTGGTCTTCGGCTGACGATCAACGACAATTATCATCCACCATCAATTCATTTTCACTGAAAATTGAAGCCATTTTCGTATAGTTCTTCATCGGCATAATTCGAGGCAACTACTTTGTTAGGATTCGAATAGAAGAATAATCGATTTAACCTATTCGATGTAAGAGCAGCTCTGCGTGATCTTGTACTTAAAGTACTAAGTATCTGCAACTTAAGTTTGATGTATTGTAGATTCTCGCCCAGCAGTTCCAGAGCATATTATCGTCTGGACCATGCCTCTCAGTTCCGCTGTTTTCCTTCAATCCTCTTTCTCGGTCTCTCCGTTCTTTATGGTTCCGCTTGAAAGAGGGAGAAAAACGGCAGTAGGGAAAAAAAAATTAAGGGCAAAAGAAAACAAAACGATATGAAGAGGAAAAAAAGAAGGAATCTGCCCCACCTACCGTTGCAGAATTATCTGGACACCCAGCGTCCTGCGGGCTTGTTGAAACCCACAAAGCAAACACGTGCCAGTAACAGGAGTACTACCGGCTCTTCCCAAGGGAAGGTAAAAATCCCCAAAGGAAAACAGTCGGGTTTGAAAGCCTTGGCGGTGGTCCGTTTTCCTATCCTAGTACCACTGGTTTTATTCACTCGAGTTCAGCGCTAACGTGCAATTGATTTCAGACTAACGACTGCGTCAGGAATCGAGGATTTTTATTGCTTCGGAATCGTAGTCTTGGCTAAAATTTAATTCTAGTTCAACGTATCCTTCATCCGTTCAAACGATCTGTTCATAATCGTTTTGGCTACAATTACGAATATGAATTTGTCTCCAACCCACTGGAACCGTTTCTTCCGCAGACGCCGTGGATCCCCACGTGATCGTAAAGTCCGAAATATGGCCTGAAATCAATCGAGCAAATGGGTTTGAGGGTCTAAACCTACGTTATACCGTTAGGTTTGTCGACACTTGTTACTGTATCGAATAACCAGCAACCATTTGCTTCTCTCTCAACCAAACTAAGCAAAATTCAATTTCCTCCTCCTTTTCATCAACGACAATCGCGTCTTCGAACCAGACGAGGATCCGTTGTTCAGAGACTATCGGTTATTCCGTTGAACTTTAGTGCATGCACTCGCATGTCACGTATTCTCGGATTTAACACCGGGTTAAGCGTATTCAGTCTTCCGCAAGATCCCCTTGACAGCCAATAGTGCATAGCTAATAAGGAGTACATAAAACGGCGAGGCGTGCACCATGGATTGAGAATATGTGTATCCGTAATCCTCGTGTAACTGACCATAAAACTTGGCATGAGCTAATATTATGCCGAGCAAACTTTTCAACGAGTCAAACAGCTTGAGAGACGCTGAGTAAACGGAACCATGCGTACTCAACTCCTTCGTCAGTTAGTCAATGGTACACACACCTCAGGTCAGGTCAACCATGTCACGGTCAATTTGCACTAGCATGAAAGGTTTCCTCCATTTTTATATGCCCGTTTCTCCGAATCGATTGATCAAAATCCTTCGTTCCTTTCCATTTTGCTTTTTCGGTTCTTTTCTCTCACATCGCCGGAAGTAATTCCTGAATCCGTGGATTAATAATTTCCTTATACAATGTCGCGTTACGAGACTCTCGGTATTAAAGCCATTGTCTCGTCGCTTTTGTTTCGGGGTAAACGAAGCGGTTCTCTTATCCTCTTGTTTCGTTGTTTGTCAACTTGCATCAAGTATTATCTCTTTCCCTTTTTTTCGTCCCCCGCTGCCCCGAAATTCTTTTCTTCTCGTCACAGTTTTTTTTTTTTTTTTTTTTACGTTTTCTTTTCCTTTCCTCTCCCTGACGCGTATTTCCGTTTTGTTTCGAGTCCTGTTTTCCCGCTCGTCATCGACTATACACGTTTCCTTCCGCCTCCTCGGCTATGTTTTGGCTTGAAATAATAACACGAGGAAAAAAATTAGGCCAACGACAGAAAAATGGAAGTCGCATCTCGCAGCCTGAGTTGAAGGCATATCTTCACGGTGTTTGATATTAATATTAGCGTAGAGGAAAAAGAAACGGAATGACTCATCAGACTCGTTCATATTTTTTAACATTCGTATCCAACTACGATTATCCGTTACGGGGAAATATAAGGTACAAGTCCTTTTCAATGGAACAGTGAAAGATATTTCCTAGTGCCAATTGAGATGAAAAGATTACGATGAAGTGAGTTTTCATCCGTCTCATTAGTCCGTGTAACTGTGATATTAGAATATTCTTACAAAACGGCAAAGCTTTGAGAATATCGATTATATGCAGGTAATACGATAGCGAATCGGTGCTTCGTGTCTGTTTTTCTTTCATTCGCAAAAAGCCTTTACGAAAGCTCACCGTTGCGGATATTATATGTGTATACGAAATTGGGAAAAAGAAAAAAATACAACGGTCAATGGAACGAGGGAGAAAAACACTAGAAAATAAATAATTGAAAATATGAAATTTAGGAACTGAAAGCTCGTTCTGTCGTTGAAATTGTTTTTTACACTGTTTTGTTTGATGTGAGGTCACTCGATGGATTGGTCACTGAATGGCCACAGGCAGAGCGGAGAGACTGTCCCTTTCAAACATCCAACAATTCTGATAAAATTAATCCTCCATTTGCAAGAGCCTTTCGTTGTTTATTCTGGACGAAATTTTAATTCGACAGTTACATAACGCACGTCCCTTTCTTTTTATCCTGCGGATGGAAAGTCGATGAAACCGTGCAAGTCAGGGTAAAATAGAATTTTAAAAATGAAACCAGGATCGGCGGGAGGAGAGAATTTAATTTTTTGGGATGAAATCTGCATACGAGTCGCAAAAGAAGGAAATTGCCTGCTAAACTTTCGTTGGAATGGACAGAAAAATGTTATATTTCTTATCAGAGCACATCGTCTTCGTAATTCACGGATGTATCACAGATTTCGAAATAGCTCGGGGCTTTGCTCTCGATCCTCAAGAAGGAGAAAAGGAGAAAGGAGACGGAAGGGCTGCGGTCCATTCAGCTTCCTCCCCAACAGAGAATACGAGTTGTTTATTCTCCTGCGACGTTTCTTTTATCCGTCCGAAGATCCGCGGGTGGTTCCAGGGACGTGAGCGGCGGGTACGTACGATTGCCAGCGAAGCTTTCCAATTCGTAAACTGATTAAATATTCAATTAGTTAATAAATTGCACTGCCGAGCTCGAACAGTGGCCGGGAGTTGTGCTCTGCCTGCGTAGCACTTCCACGGTGTACGGAATATTGCAGAATTTTCTAGTAGCTTTTGCCTGATTGTTTGTTGCGCCTGTGCAGACTTCCGGTACCTGAACTGTATTTGTTTGAATTGAATTGGCAGCAATTGTACAGCGAACGTTGGGTGATAGTGAATTCTTGAATTTTATTTATCACGATGCGTTGCAAATTTGTATTTTTCATTTCATTTGGACAAAAGAATACGATTTTTCCTGTCTTTGTTTTTTTTGAATCTTAATCAGAATCTCAGAGTATTGATAATACTCTTCTGCTCTCTTCGTACGAGATTCCTAATCGACATTTGGTGGGTTGTGAAAATTCCACGAACCGACCAAAAGCTCATCAAAGTCTAGCCGTGCAGCAACGGGAGAAAAATAACGACCAGTCACTCGTGACTCTAGGGGTGAACTTCACCTCACGTTGCGCAGAATCATTCCCTGATCTATTAATTGCGTGATTTTCCACCCCAGCGTAGAAGAAGGATAAGCATGGGATTCGAAAGTCCTGGGGCGAGGATTAGGAACCGGTACACGCCGAGGTGTCAATATGGATTATCGGCTTCACCGTCTGACTGGAATTTATTCTCAGTTCTAGAATCTAACGAGATATTCATCGTCTATAAGATTAAAATTACGAAAAACTTTCCTTGAAAATCATGAGTCAAAAAAACTTGGACCAAAAATTGAATTACGAATCGGATGAGCATAGGGTTGAAAGAACACGTGTAGTTATGTACCAATTTTTTGTTAAACAACTTGAGGATCCGAATACACAGCAGTGAGTTCCTGAAGGCAGACCCATCATTCAGAATTCACCAGTTTCCTGAACTCGTTACAAATCGTTGTCGGTTAATTTAACTATAAGAAAGAAAAACAGATAAAAACAAACACAGTTGTAGTGAGATGGTCTTCAGTCAGGGGTTGATGGGACGCAGGTTGTGGGGGGGAACGTTTGAAATACACACACACACACACACAGACACAGACACACATCTTTTGGTCGGTGTTTTGATTACAGTCCCCTTTTTGCGGGCGTCATTCTTCGCGCCTTTCCACTTCCTGGGGACGCGATGACGCGTGCATGTCGTGTTTTATTATTCAGAGTGATCGGCAGGCGACCAGCTATCTCCTTCTTCGTCTTCGTCATCTCCAGCTTCCTCTTTCCGTGGCCTGAAAACCCGGCAAACTGAACCGTAAGAGATTGCCGGGTGTCTCTCTCTTCCCTCTTTTCCCTCTCTTTCTCCTTCTCTCGCTTGGTTCTTTCGGCTCGTCACCAAAGAGACCCGCGGCTCTGTAATACCCGTTGTATTAAAAGCATGTTTCATTACGTGCCTCCAAGCCACCCGCGACGATGCAAGCTTCTTCCTGTCGGCACTTATAGTCGCAGATCGAATCGATCTTCAGCTTCGATTGTTAGCTTTGTGCCCGGATGTTCTCGCCGATGCTCTTGCAAGTGACTCATTGTCAGTCAACGCTCGGTGACCCGAAGATGAGCGGATCCGTCGCTTTCAGGGTGGATTTCAGGTTTAGGAAAATGAGAACCGAGGGAATGCCGGAGGCGTGAGTCTCAGGGAAAGTGTTTCGGACGATTTCTGGGAAGGGTAATCGATCAGTGACCCGGGTATCGGGTCTTGGCCACGAACCATCCCGTCCCATCCTCTTATTCTTTTTCTTATTTAAAAAGTGACAGAGCATATAGAGAGGAGCGGTCAAGGGATGCCAGGAGGAAGATGATACCGCCTGGAATTTCCTCGGAGAAATTACGTCACTGCTCCTTTTACACGGTGCGGTAACCTCGTCCGTTGAAACAGAGCCAAGCTAAGAGACTCTGTCGAGGCATGTGAAAAGCGGGAAAACCAAGCGAGATCTATTCCGCTTGAACTCTCCACATTTGTTTACGCAGTCTGAATTTATCGGACTGAGTCTGCATGGTTGTGACGTAAGAACATTGTACTCGCTTCGTAGGTGAATTCACTGTTCGGTTATGAATTATTCATGCAATACAGTCCGAAACGCCCGTCCACTTTGGCCACTCGATTACCGCGATACTCCAACGGACTGAAAACAAGCTTTTTGGTGATATTGATCATCCTCCGATGACCCCTGCTTCCGAGGGACGTTAAGAAGACGTTACAGCATCCATGGACCACGACGTTCAAACTACAGCCGGGTCAGCGTATCTCATTCTAATGTTCTCCTGCAGCCAGCTCTCGTCTCACGGAATTTAACGACCCAGGTTACACCTTGATGATGATAAAAAAATAAAAAAAAGTATAAGAATATCTCATGCACACAGTTTCGAACACAGCATATTACTCGCGGGCAGAACCAGAGAGTCGTTCGTAATATACGCGCTGTACACTTGTATAATAATTTGTAAACGAGGCTCCGGACATTCTGAGTAATGCTCGAGAGCACTTCAAGCCTCAGTCTCAACTTTCGTGGTGAAAATTATGTGCGCGTAAATCGTGAAGATCTCCGTTTTCAGGCACAATTTCCTTCTTTTTTTTTTTTTTTGCTTTTCTTTGTTTCTACACAGAGCTACAAGAACCTCTTTCGACATAGACTCATTAAAAACGCTCCACGGGCATCCGGCTTTTATTACCCGTACCGTGAACCTAATCCTTTTCAATAATTTGGGTGGACTGGATTAGAAACGTGCGGAAAAATGTCGAAATAGTGGGTTCTACGTGCTTTTTTTTATCGATGCCTGCCAATTGAAAGTGAAAGAAGTGCCGTTGCATATTGGAGAGAAAGGACTTCTCGAATCTCGTCTAACCGCACGTTTTGCGGGTGTAACTCGAGGTGACAGAGACGTACGACGACAACCGCAATGTAGGCATAAGCAATCGCATTTCCCACGCGTTCATCTCGGCGATACTTGTTGAAAGGTGCGCCCATCCTTTGCGGGAACCGTCTTACGTTTCACATATGTTAAACCGTAGTAAAGAGAAAATTCTTTAGGTTGGTGGCTGTAACCGTAAACTCATTTCTGAACTAAATAAAATAAAACGGAAAATAATTGTGGAAGCCGATTTTTACCAGAATGCATCATAACTACTTCCGCAAAGCTTTTTCTTGTATTGATTCTAGTATCTCTTCTCCAAGATTTGTCACAGTGGAAAACTTGTTCAGTTTGGAATAATGTTTTATCAATTCGCAAGCTAATACCTATAAACTTTTGAAAACTTGAAGCTTGAAGTACACTTTCTTACGAAGACTCATGAAAATTGTATTTTTTCGAATTCTTTTATCTTACTCTACGATAATTTATGTCGTCCAATATTTTTACAAACTTTGCTATCAACCCCGAGTTTCTCAAATTCTGTACGGTGTCTACAAAGTTCCGAAAGCTTCGTTACTTCTGTAAATTCAGTTGTATACCTATGATTTAAATTTTTTTTTCTCTTTCTTTAAATTACTCGATTCAATCATTACTAATTAACTAAAACCAGCGGGGGACGTTGGCAGGTTAATGAATTTTCGTCCGTGCTACAAGTTTCGAAATGTATCATTACGGATATTACAGTCACCGCGATTTTCCATCTGGATTTCTGAAATACCGCAAAATTTCCGGAAGCTATTCAATTAACGAAGATTATCCAATTAACAAGGATTATTTTCGCACTGCATCCCACCTCGTAGATATGCGTACGTAACACGTATAATAATACACACCCTGCAGGGCTGTATTCATTAAATTCAGTAGCTGTAAATCCACGCTTGGATATTATCACCGCAAGGTATAGTATTTCGCAAACTATTTGACCCGAGGATTATATTAACGCAGGCTCGACGTATATAACTTCGTTCGGATGATGGGTCGCGTGTTTACAAGTGAATACGAACACAATTATCTTCGTCCAGCCTCGCGTGCCACTGGATAATTCCATTTTCAAACCGGCAGATATCCCCGGAGGAGCTTTTCGATATCTTACTTGTCATCCTCGGCCTCTTAAATCTGGAGTTTATTTCCACGTAAATGATTTCTTCCTGAGATAGAATCAGCTGCTCACATCATCTGCTAAATCTTATCTATTTCTTCTCTCCTTCTTTTTCTTATTGCTATTATTCTTATTATTATATCAGAAATATAGTTTCACATGTCAAAAGAAATTCTTCTGAAACTTTGTTGGCAGACCGCGCGATGCTGCGTTTTCTCTCAAAAGTAATCTCCAGATCTGGTCTTCGCCTTGGTGATTATATCCGAGCTACTAAACCGACTGAGGCCTTAAGGCCCGTAATGCTGGAGCTATACGGGGTGTCGGGATTCTGAGGGGGAGAGATTTTTTACACCCTTCTAATTCCCCTCGCCACAATTTGAAATAATCACAAAAGCATCATTACGAACTCCTAATTAATCCCTCGCCCAATTGCGATTACGTGCTTGCCTAAATGCGATCTTGATTTCATTGAGTATTATACGAAAGCCATAAAAAAAGGAAGCAGAAATGGAAAAAAAAAATTATTAACACTCTGCCTATTCGCAGATGCTGTGATTATCAATCGAGCAATTTCACAGCCAGATTATCATTTGTATAGGTATATAGAATTCAAAATGGGTGCAGCGTAACGAGTGCTCGTAACTCTTCAATTGCCAAAATCGTTCCTTCTTTTCATCTAACACGCGAATATCAACGCTCAGCTTCTTGATTGTATATATTTGAGACGAGCTGGATATAGACAAGACTCTGTCGGTAGCTCGGCCGTCTGCGGTCTTCATTACTTCACTTTGAAGCCTGTGAATATACCTACGTAGGTACGTATATCGTTCACACATTCATGCAGGGTATAATGCATAACCACAGATGCCCCCGAGCCGATTCTCCTGCAGAACTTGCATCACGTACTCGTTCTACTTGCCTCCCATCTACTCGGTGTCACGAAACTCACGAATCGGACAAGAATGTTGACGGTAGTTTCAATTTGCTTGATTGCGTATTTTTTAGTTGAATCAAAAATCAAATTTACGGAATTGATAACTGTTTCTATAATTCGTTTAACAATAACCGAAACTGAATAAGCGAGATTAATAGTAAAAAGTAAGGTAAAAGGTGATCAAGAAAAAATTGAGAGATCAGGATAGACGTAAGATCAAAGATTCCTCGAGATTTTTCAATTATTCACACTTCCTTATCATCAAACAAGAACACACAATTTTTAAGCTCTTAATTTGCAGTCTAAAACTGCTGGACGGTCAGTGCAGACTGAAACACAGAGTTCTCAAAGAGTTGTGCGCGAGTGAATCCGTAATCACGATGACCCCGTAGCCCGAGGCTCGACGGTGTTCTGGAAATGTGAAATTTTTACCGAGATCCAGTTCAAGGTGCAGCAAAAGCTGCCTAATTAACCCGGCCCCGAATTTGTAATTACGTACATAATATATATATATACACTCTGTGAACTGAGTATTTTTCCGTTGAATCCGAGTTTCTGACTAGCGAAGAAGGTATACATTCCACAACAATTGCGAAAAAACCTCACAATTTTGATCATCAAAGTTCAAAAATCGTCCATTCATATTTACGTCCACGATCGCATTTTCGTACCATAAAAAACCGCGACGATATGCGTGATACGAGAGCAAAAGTATTATAGGTACCCATACGTTTTATGCGTCTGATCGAGTGTTTACAACCACATCGCGGCCGTTAATTTTGGGATGAAACCGTGAAACGCGTTTAAACGGAAGTCCCGCGTGACCAATAAAGGTACCAAAACCACCGGGAGCTGCAGCAGGCAGTCGAATCCAGCGGTTATGGAAACATTCATACAGAACGCGTAGGGCATGATTTTGTTGCACGGTTCTAGACTTCGTTCAAAATAAAAAACAAAAAAAAAAAAAAAAAACGGTGAAAAACCAAAACCAGAATAATAAATGAGAGCAAAGAGAGGGGGGGGGGGGGGGGTGGCTCTTTTCTCCGAGAGAAGAACACATTTGCAGGGGTGAAACTAGGGTGGGATTCGTAAGCTTAGCTCTGCTGGATTTCAAGAACCAGGCGATGGGCGAAAGAAGTTCCACGCCTCTGATCAGAACCGGTTCGCACCTCGTCGACGTGATACGTTATACGTGGACCGCATTTTCGATGCGGTAGATAGGCGGAGGGATTCAGGGCTTTGGGGCATCGCGAAGTTGGCTGTTAATCGCACGATTTTCTCCCACTCCGTCTTACTCTTGCAATGCTGTGGCTTCGGTACCTTCTATATATCTGCAGGGATCTGGATATTATGAGTTTCTTCGAGAAATATTTTTTCTTATTATCATCTTTAATCTTTTTATTCTCATTCCTGTCTCAGTTGTTTTTCAACTACCGTCAAGTTATCGTGAAATTATAACTTCTGGTCAGGGAGCTGCGTTCGAAAAAAACTCAGCGATTCATCGCGCCAAGTTTAACCCGGAATCAGGCGATCAGGATTCCTCTGCTTCTGCAATTGTTGTATTGCACCGTCTTCGCGCTTTTGATAGAAATCGGTATCGAATCCGCGGCAAATAGTCGTTTAGTTATGAGAGTTCTGAATACAGATTCCTACTACCGATACTTACCGACATCTTATCCAGGCTCTGATCTATCTCCGCGATAACGTTACCGCGATCGGTCCCTGCTCTACCGACCCGAAGTTCAAAATAACGGAGGTTCGAGTCTGGGTCAGACGTCGGTAAGTGTCGGTAGTAGGAATCTGTATTCAGAACTCTCATAGCTTTAATACTGCTAATCAACCGCTGAACACTTACCTACCCGAGTCAGCCTGACGGTGGAATTGAATTTTTGGTTCCAGATAAACATGGAGGCGGTGACATCTACGGACTACAACTCGGCTAACCTGAGCCGAAATTTCAACCAGGTCGGCTTCAACACGTACAACTACTCCCAGTTCGAGCAGAAGATGCGGCCAAAGCAGATCCTCAAGTATGGGGGTGATGAGTACAACGGCAGCTTGGAGTACGCGCACCACTCGCAGAGGAATTCCTCGAAGACGGGGGGGCGGCACGACTCCAGGAACGGCTCGAAGCACCCACCGGAGGGTTTGGCACGTTTCGAAGAGCGATACACCCGGAGCCGTTCACAGCCAGAGAGGCAGCACCAAACGCACAACGAAACGCGCTCGAAATCGCAAGATTCGCGAGAGCTGACCCTCTTCGAGATCCGGAGGCCGCAGCTCGGGGGGCAGCGAGATTTCGGGAGAAACGAGCTGAAGTTCTACGAAATCGACGGCCCGCCGCAACCGCCTCCAGAGAAATTGAGCAAAGAGGGGAGGTCGGCTCAGTCGGAAAAGGGCGATAAACACGGGGGTGAGAAGGAGCATAACACCCCTAAAAACAGCTCGAATGGAGTCACCGATCAAGCCAAGCCTGTTCCTCCCAAATACGATCCAGGACGAAACACCTTTGAATCGCATGTCGATGCCCAGATACCGAATTACAAGAAACCGCAGTCCGTCTCTGTCGTCGAACCCCCTAAGTATCGACCCTATGATCGACCCCCCAGGTACCAGGAAGCTCCTCCCAAGGTTGAACCGCCTCCGAAATATCTTCAGGATCCTCCCAAGTATTCTGAGATCGTCAAGAGGCAGCAGGAGGAATCGAAACGTGCGCAGGTGAGAAATCAGGAACTCTTTTAGGATTTTTTTCTAATTGTAATAGTAACAGATGATTATAAAAATGGGAGAACTTGCGTTAGTACTCAAGGTTGTCTGATCATCTGCAGTGTAACTTTATTCTATGTTATTATCATTACTGTTATGTATTCTTACGGTGGCTAATCGTAAGGTGGTTTCGATTTTCGTTTAACTGTATCTATCTTTCTCATCTTATTTGTTCAATTTTTTTACTGTTTTTGGACACGTCATGCTTTCACCGGAAGTCTGTGGTTCACAAAATAATTGTATGGTGCACCCAGTAATTTTCGACATCGGGTTAACGAGTAGAGAAAATAATAATTTTGCATATTTCATTTTCGCTTTATAGTTCTTATGAGCGTCACCCGCACTTAATTTTTTAACTTTGCTTCAACGAATTTTTTCTCGAGCATGTCTTATGTGGTTTGTAGACATTTTTGAGATTGAAGAGGAAATCCTCTTATACAAGAACCAGCTCACATCGATCTATAGGCTAAAAAAAAAATTAAAATCCTGCTCTCTCACAAAGCCTCTTATGTCAATCTTCGAACCGTAAAGATAAGGAAAATGTATATAAACTACGTGGAGAAAACCATAGATTTTAAGTATTTAAAAAAAAGCCACATTTAATACCAGCTGAGACTTGGTTCTTCAAGTATTTTTTTCACCATCACGGTCGTTTTTGTTCAGAGAAAAAAATCAAAACACAGGTTCTCAATCATACAAGGTGAACTAATTTTGTCTGAAAAATCTGCCAGTAAGAATAAAAATATCCAATTCCATAGGTGAGCTTGTTCTCGTAAGCCTAGCCTCTCTGTTTCCCGCTAGTTAATGTTATCAACGTGTCAGTTTGAGACGGGAATAGATCCACCTCAATAAACAGAGACTAGTCCCGAAAGCAAGACGTATACCACAGTTCCTGCAGACATGCACAGCAGTAGAGCGGTAGTGTTAATTAATTAGTTAATAGAGCTTTGTTAGGTGAAACAGACAAGCTAGAGAGCAATTCAGCCGTCTACCCACGTACCAGATATACATATATAAACATTACGTATGTGTATATAATATATGTGTAAAATATCTATCTCTTGTTCTGAATTTTATAATTAATAACTAAAATTGTAAATTGAAATAATGGTTATCGAGGTACGGTTTACACACTATTCTCATAATTGATGGAATTTTGATTGCTATATAAATTTATGGTGGAGAAGAAGAACCTTTTCAAAATAGAGACATTGTTTTTGTACTAGAATTCTTATCTTACATCATACTCAAAATAATTGCAGTAATAATTGCAGTAATTACTGAAATCAATTTCTCATGAATCGATAGTTTATCAACCGATTTAATTTTCAATGAATTAACAATTTATTCACTGTGGAATTAGAAAGAAACACACTCTGAGTAAATTCATAATATTGAAGGGTGAATATTTCTTCAATTTGAGATTCCGAAAAGCAATATCTTCTTTACAAATTTCATTGCAAGACTCTTCCACATCGAATTTTCATTAAATTTGTCCTGTGTATTGGTTAGTCAATCAGACATCTTTTTTCCGTCACACCGACACATTGATTATGATCAATCATCAATACCAACATTGAACTGACGAATTAAAAAAAAAAAGAAAAATTCGTCCGAATGAATTTCTAAAAAAAAAAAAAACAATATAGTAAAATAATCGATAAAACTATTGATGATTACGATTTTCATAGTCAATATTTTACTGCCATGCATTTTTAGGGAAATTATCGATGCTTATAAATACGTAATAAGCTATTTGACAAATGCGAATCACGCGACTATTCCGTATAAGTTGGTTGGTTGATTTCGACGTTGATATCCTGAATTCTACGAATTTACTACTGCGATTTCGTAGATTCCGTGCCATTTAATCGGCTTGGAGTATTTTCGATCAAAGTTGTGTATAGAATGTAAATATTAAGCCCCTTATCACATTTGTGATACGTAGATTTCGATATTTGGAGGTATACACGTCAACGTCGAAGTCGATCATGCCCCCCCCCCCCCCCCCCCCCCCCCCCCTTAAACCGAAAAGTATGAATTTCCGCCTCGCCAAATCTCTCCACAACGTCGTTAGGCTAATAGAAAATCCGCGGCGGTTAATCCCCGTCGCTAGTCAACACAGCCGTTGTATTCTTACGTTGACGATCGTAGGAGGAAAGGCGACGTCGAATCGGGATCCGAGGAGTGCAGCAGGCGCCGGGATCAGAGGCAGGAGGCGTGCCTCTCCTCGCCAGTGTAACGCCGACCGCGCGCGAAGCAGGACGGGTAGCGTCGCGTCAGCGCCCTTCCCAGAAGCCGAGCGACGTGCGTCCGAGGGTTGAATCGTCTTTGGAAACGGTCAAGTGCAGTGATGACCTCGGGGACCACCAGCACCAGCAGCAGCATCAACAGCCGGTCGACGTGGTGCTCGTGACGGTCCAGGACGCCAAGCCGGAGATGTTGAAGGCCCAGGTGGGCCTCAAGGGGGCGGCGGACTTGGGCCCAGTGGTGAAGTGCGGTGAGAAGTCGAACAATCCTCATGACAAGTCGGTGATCAAGGCCAAACAGGGTGAAGGGGGTGTCAAGTTCTACGGGGAGCTCAAGTCCGGCTACGATTTCAAGTCCTACGGCAGCATCGACAAGCCACCCCCTTCGTCGGCCCACGAAAAGAGCCACGCGAAGAGCCTTCAAGGGTACAACGTCGCTCCCGCGAAACCGGGCGTCGAACCATCGGGCAAAAGTGTTTACAGTGACAAGTACAGTGAGAACGGCTACGATGGTAATAAGCACTTTTATAATCACCGGTCCGCGCACCCCAAACCCAACGTATTTCAGGTTTATCAGGAGACCAAGTACTCATACAACGTCAGCGGGGTTCCGGGTACTCCTGCTCAGGCTAGTGCTGCTGCAGCTTTCTTCGCTAGGTAAGTTACTTTCAAATTTCGTACCATTTTATTATGCGAATAACGTTACTTGCCTTGTCTTCGAACAATTTGTTTAGCTACCACAGCGTCGAGGCTATAGGGTTGGTCGTTACTGTTTCACGGTGTAACAAGTGGTTTTTAACACTGTAATGACTTGTTTAGAAATCACGAGGTTGGATTCGGTAACGTTGATGTAACGAAGTATTGGAGAACAAGTTGAAAATACCGATTTGCAACTGTATTATGACTTCAAAGATTTTGGGGTTTTGGAATTCGATACGGTTTTGGGAATTTCAGACTAACTAACAATAGCGAAGTAACGATTTTTTCTAAGAATGCATCGTCACGTCAATGTTATCATCAGCAACCGCATACGAAATCGATATACTCGAACTCGAACATCTTAAAAAACACAAATATTTCCCATGATTTCCATTTCAATTTACTGGCCCTGTTACATGAATGACTTATATCAAGCAGTATCTGAATAAACAATCAGTTTACTGTTCGAGATCACTTTCTAGTGGTGTATATATATGTACTACTAATTTTTCACGAGACAACATCAGGGCAAAGTTCATTATTGTGTGTTATTATTTTATTATTTGTACAGTCTTAGAATGACTTTCAAGAGGTTGGCTCTTCAGAATATCACTTTATTTTCTTTATCACTATTGTGATGTACGAATTTTGAAACAATTCTAAACAATAACGTTGATACTTCGGCCTTGAAATTTTTCGTAGTAGTCCAATATCGAACTGATCTTGGTGGCATCCATTGGATTTCAATAGTCTCTGAGAATGATCTCGTGTGTTTTTATTTTGAATTTAAAAATCAAACGATCGATAATCTCGTGAAGTCATTAGTCCTCTAAAGGAAGGAGAGTATCGCCATCAGTGTGAAATCGATGATGACTTATTCTCCTCAGTCAAGTAACTATTTCCATTATACCTCGCGTTATAACGACTGAATCACGCTCACCTCCGGCCTCAAATCCTACGAACTTCCGGCATCTTTGACACCGTCGATAAGCACACATTATACTGTACTGATAATCTCTAGTTCAAACGTGCGATCTCATCTCAGTAACCCAGAGTTCGTTTGATTCTTGATCTAAATCTCATCCTTGGCCGCTTTTGCTTTCTAATTATCGCTTCACACCCTCGAACTTTGAATATAATTACTACAAGATCGAGCGATGATCAGTAAATTAGCGTGTGTCGTCGTGCCAATTATTATCAATATTCGTACTGTTAGTAGAATCTTTTAAATCGAAATATCTTCCCTGAAATGATCAGTAAATTAATCCTAAATGAGCGTGGAAAACTTCACCTTTAGAACGTTCGATTGATATGGGATAATGACGATCCTCATCAACGGTGTGAAAAACGTTCTCATCCCGCGTTTAAAGCGTCAAAAAAGTTATCCATCATTTGCAAAATAGATATTGAAAAGCCATGTGGATATGCCTACGAATGCGCAGGCATTGCACGTACGTGAAGAAGGGACAAGTTAATGCTATTAGAGCGTCCGTCGTGCGGTAGGACTTGTTACCAGGCACCCTTTGAGATGTAAAGTATAATAAGAGAGAGAAGATAGAGAGAAAGAGAGAGACGAGATGGGTGGTAGCAGCGGGAGGAAGATGAGGAGGAGGATGAGGCGGAGAGAGAAAAGAGAGAGATGGAGCAACCGGCAGCCGGTTCGTTTTATTTCATTTCATTCCGAGTATTGGCTTAATAACGGGCTTCTCTTTTCGTTTGCCCATCCGTCTACCTGCCTCTGCTTCCTCCGCAGCGCCAACGAACTGCGTAAACAATACCTGTAACGCTGCACCTCCGTTTGTTTCCATCACTGTCCTCGTCCAGATGATGCCCACTCTTGTACATTTTCAAACCCACGGCTCACTGGGCTAATTAAAATTACACAGGAAGTTACGGAATTTCCATCGACTCCAAAGCCTCGGTGTTGGTAGGTAGGTACCTACATACCAATTTGCAATTATGTACGCTGCTTTATTACGCGCCTGCGGTTAATGGTACATACTTGAAGCTTTTGCTCGTCTTGACATCGCCTTGAATAAGGATCTGGTTTTTCTCGCTCCTTCTTTTTTTTAGTACTGTGAAAATTAGATTAATGGATTAACGTCTTAAAATAGCTTCGTGGTGCTAATCACTTTGCCTGATCAATTATAATCTTTAAATCGGAGGTCAGACGATGAGTTTCTCCTGGCGATGACACGACTGAAGGGTGGCTTCGTTCCACCCTTGTGGTTCAAAGTTCGGTTCAATTTGTCTTCGCGCAATATTCGCCCTGTTTATCCATAGCGAAGCGCTACAAGGGTTCATAAATCAAAAATACTTCGACCTAATAACGAGTATATGACGTGGAAATTCTTCGAGGATAGAAAACGTCTCGAGTATTTCAAGGTTGAAATTGAAAAGCAAAATTACAGGACCAAAAAAGCCTGGCTTAAAAACCGCTCCAAAAATCCTTCGACTCGTATTCAATATCCTGTGATTATAGAGAACAAATTTGAGATCTATATACAATTATACACATATTAATCATTTAATAATGCGTTGATCCGGTGAATAGTTTGAATTTCAAATCATTGGCGATAAAATCTGGGAATTTCAAGAACGGTCGTCTGACAGTGAGTTGCTGCAGAACCGGGACTACATTCGGCACGGTCTTCGGTTGTAACTTGACGGTTGCACGAACACGCGACGTTGAATTGTATGCGCAGACGTAACTTAATACGCGACATAAGTAAGCTTGCCGAGTTACGTTATGCCTTCGCAGGATGACTGCTATGACTGTGACGCTGTGCAACACAGATTAAAATGCACATCCGAAGAGGAAGAGAACGAGGATGCAGACGCATAACATATCTACTGTATTCAGCTGAACATGTCTCCTTTGCGAAACGAAGTAATGCAACTGGTGTACTGTGGATTCTGTATTCTCTATGGTACCAGACAAGAAAGGACACGGAACTGCAGTTTCGGCCAGAATTCACAGATCTTGGAGTCTATGTGCGACTCTCGACTACGCTTAACTGCCTGTACATATTCCCTTTGCAAGTTAGTTATACCATCAAAGGGATTTGCATGAATTCATGCCCTCTGGTATAGAATTCATAATCCTACCTTTGACGCGGTTTCAGATCCTCCTTTCAGTGGGAACTGTTCTCCTATCGCAATATCGCACAGTATAAACCATTCGAACTAACCGACCTCAGACCAACCTGCTTTCCTCGCCCAACCATGCACGAATCTAAGCCTAACCCTTCCCATTTCCGCGATATTTATGAGTTCTAAGGGAAGAAGGGAAGAAGGTGTGAAAGAATCGAGGGTTCTACGATAATATCGAGCATCAAAGACTGATTTGTTGAACTGATTATCGAGAACATCCGTCCGAGATTTATGTGAGCCGGTTTAATCGATGCACCAATAATTAGGGGGATTCAATGAATGAAACTGAGCATCTGGACATATTATGATTTCTTCAACTTCACGAAGAAACGAATGAAATGAAAGGCGGCGGTGAACCGAAGGAAGTAGTGGACTTCAATTATGTTTGCTTTTCCGGAAGCTGATTAGCTCCGCAGGTCGAGGAGGAGGAAACGAGATCGTATTCCAAGCTGCTCGCCTTTTTGCACATTGAAATGTCGAGAGCGAGAGCGAGAGATAAATCCTGCATGGCTACTTGCTGAATAATTTCTACAAGCCGTATCGGGTACAGCGGGGTGAGTAATTAGTTTCCTACAATCCCTCGCGCAGGATTCAGGATTTTAACTGTGCCTGATTCCGAGCTTGCAGCTTAAATTTGTCCACTGAAGTTTCAAGTTTTCTGTCCTTATTCGGCACGCAAGGCAACTTTGCTATTTATCGGCTTGCAGGCAGAAACTTATGCTCACCGAATGACGATTCAACGGTAACAACGATTCAGACATGGATTAGCCAGTCGAGGTTTAATTACCAGTATCCGACCGCGAAAACTTTTCAGGGTCAAATTGGTAGACGAGAGAATGAAGTGAAGTGAAGTACAACAGACGTAATTGAAATCCATCGTCAATCGATAATTCGTACTTTAGGGGTTGGTTTTTAGCTGGGGACATTTTTTGCACTTTTATAATGGACAGAGAAATTGAACCTGGGAATTAGGATGAGACTACATATATTTTTAAATGACTGTAAAAACATGGAGAATAATCGGAAAATTCTCTGCCATATAAAAAATTTGAAACGACGCGTGCGTTGTGACGTGAGATTAGGACCGTCAAAATAATCTCGTTGATACAAAGTCTCTCAATTTCTTTCACAACACACTCAGCTTTTTCCTTTGCCTTCTCCATGCAGGTGTAGAATAGACAGATAGTTAGATAGGTGGATAGGCAGATAGTTGGATAGTTAGATGTAGAAGGTAGCCGGAGCCAGCTCGTTAGAGAACTGAAAAATTTATCACGGAATAACGTAGGATTTAATGCAGTAACTTCGAATTATACCCTGAGGGTATTAACGAGCGCGCGCGGCATAAATTTAATTGAACATCGTGATGGAATCCTGCCACATCTTCTTTCGCCTCCTCCTTCATATCCAAACGGCGAGAATCGTCGTTGTCTTTGAGGAAAAACCGGAAGAACGAATTCTACTTTCTTGATGAATTGAAACACAAAAATCTGTGATTCAGAGTCGAGATGAAAGATCAGATTCGTCTTAATTATGCAGTATCTGTACCGGAATCTATTAGTCAAACAAATTTTCCTCCGTTGAAAACGACAAAATACGTGGAAATTTCTCGAGTATCTGTCGAGACTAACTTCCGGCCAGGTTTTGTCTGGGCCATTTCGATAAAATAAAATCTCAAAGTCTAAAGGAAACTCGGCTGAGGAGATGATCATGCTCTCGACACGAGAGACGGAAAGAGACGCTTAGCCGCACTTAAAGCGTGACTTCCGCACTAGAATAGATATAATAACAACAGTAATCAATGGAAGGTCCAGCTGGTGGTTAGAAAATTTCTCACACTGGTAGAATTTTTCACAGTTATTATTTATTTATTTATTTGTTTTTGTTTTTTTTCTTCTAATTTTTTTTACAAATCTTTAAGTTTTCAAATTCTTGTCAAAACTTGACGATTTTGGTCCATCGTGTTTGTTCATCTCGGTAAATCTGAACTGTTTCAATCCTGCATAAATGAAGGTGAATATTTCAACGCCCTCAACACGAGTTTACACGCAGAACAAACTAATCTCTCAATTCTATGCACCTGTTTACGCTTCGCGAAATTGGAAATTGGAGACAGCACGGATTTCCATCCTAATCTTTGTCGAAGTTGGCGTCGCTGCTTTGCTCTTACGTCTCTTATCCACCCATCGGGTAGAAGTAACTCTGAAAATTATGCAGCGAATGCACTCGTGGAAATGGGATCGTAGATATTGGTCTGAGAAATGGGAAAATGCATTTTCTTGTGAATTCTGTGCCTATAATCTTGAAACTTTCTCATAGATAGGGATGACAAATTTCTCCCTTTGTAATTTTGTACTCTTGGACGTTTCGTCTTCTCTATTCCACTGCAGCTTGACAGTCGGCAGATGTCTGTTAATGGAGAATAACCGTCACTCAGACGAGCGAATGGAGGGACGACGGGGAAAAGAGGAAGAAATCGTTTAAAAGCATCTTTGACTAATAGACATACCTGAGAGTAGGTTCAGTAGGTACGCTTGAGTCTTCTAAATATTCATAAGCATCCGAGCGAGAAAAATGACAGGTCCGAAATATAGTGAACCACATACGCCTTGATATTCTATGTTTTAGAATATTGAAAACATTCATCCGCACGGTAACCGTCATCATTATAATACATATTTATAGACGTATGTATACGTATTCGTGGCAGCTTTTTATTCCATCGTTTGACGATTTGAATAACGACGCTTTGAATGATAAATCCTGGCCCCTTTTTCCCTGCTCAATATGTATTCGAAAAAGGGTGAAAATCGATCGTTTTTAACATCTGTCAGTCGAGTTTTAACGCGGAATATTGTCGAGATAAAATTTTCATATCGCTAAGAACAATGTTTTTTTTCTTCGAATTGTTGGTTTTTCGGTGCACCGTTTTTGCTCCAAAATATCATAGACATCACAACGTGCTCGCACGAGGGGAGAAAGTTTGAAACGAGTTTCTTGTACGGCGGAGTTCCTTCGGTGGCGTCGCTCAAATTTGTTTAATGGTCTTTGCCCGAGTATGATTTACTGTAATCACCTCACTCCTCAATTACGTCTTCTCATATCTTCGTTGTTTTGTAATTATTATTGCGGCAAAAAGGCAACACAGGTTCATTTTTTTCTTACGAAAATCGATATTGAGAGTCGATCAACCCACGTCACTCTGAAAAATATAGTCTTAAAAAATGAAGAATTGAAACATTCATTTTTGCTGTCTTTTCGGAATTTATGTAGAAATAACTTCACGCATGAGTAAAGTTTCGATCGGAAAATATTTAAGTAATAAATTTGCTATAATAAAGATTCGACTGTTCCATTTGTGGAGTAAGTTTTTGGATAATTGAGATTATTGTAATTGGGAAACTTGGTTGGACAAAGATTGATAATTTCTATTAATTCTATTACAAGATGGTCGTACATTCAATATTAATAAAAACAGTGTATTTATGATCTATAAAGATATCTCGTAACATATAAAAATTCGAAAATTTTGATTGCGTATTGTAATACCATCCAACATCGTGATGAATAAATAAATATTCTATCCGGCTGTGTAATTAATTTCATCATATTTTATTTTCCCATTTTTGAAGAGTTCTTCGTAGCTTGCAGATATGCAAATAATTTATCAGGCTAAAGTTTAATTGGAAAAAGTGGTTATTTCGCGACCTTTGGATTACTTGAAATTCAGTAAACCGTTAATTCAACTTCTTCAGGCATTCTGAATGTGCAAAAAAAAAAAAAAAAAAAAAAAAAAATACTAGTTTTTGTTACTAACTTCAGCCTAGTATCAATTCGACAAACACTAAACTCACGACTTTGAGACCCTCGTGATTCAAGGCGACTGATTTTTATGGCCTGAAAATTAAGGGCGCAGTATTATCGGGGCACAAGGAGGGCCCGAGGAGTCATCCCGACAAATGGGCCAGAGCAGGGCGCCGAGCTCCCACGACCCCCTAATTCCTAGGTCAGTGGATTCGAGGCTCCAGGAGTGCCGGAGTCGCTCAACAGGTAGCGGCGCGCGCTCCGTGTCTCAACCCTCTCCATTATATTCATATCATGTAAATGCGGCAGCCCCGTGCATTCGCCCCCATCGCCTGCCCAGTTCACAGTCAGATTTAATACGCCATGAATGCGCTAGGTGGCTGCAGGCTGCAAGGGTGCGGGATCACCGACTCCTGCGACCAGGACTACTTACTTTACATTTATTCTAATGGGGGACGATAGCGAAAAAAGAAGGTGAAGACGAAAAAGCCCCCTTTTTCTCATCGTACTTATTCGTCACGTGATTCCAACACGCTGAATCAGTTTTTTGGGGTTTTACTCGGTTTTTTATAATTTGCACCGTAGATATAATGATAATAATAAAGTATACAGATCAGTACAATTTAATTGCAAACCCAAATACATCCTACAGGAGATCGAAAACCTCCTGTACAAGTAACTATACCTGTTGGATGGATTCTAGTAATTTTTAAAAATTTTATCCAGATTCAATAACAATAACACTATTTTAACTTTCTATTTTCGATTATCAATTTTTTTATTTTTATCTTACATTAAACATTATCCTTCACATATCATTTATGAAATCTTTGTGCAAAGTAATCGCACTGGCAGTTTGTTGGATCAAATACGTATATTTTTACGGCATGGGCATTGAAAAGTCGACTTTTTGTGGCAGTTTTTGTTCCGTAAAGTGACGCTATATACGGCAGTGAACAAAGTTGCGGAATAAAGACTTTATTCCGCAGTTTTGATGCGCAGTTCGAAGTGCGCATCCCAAACTGCCTTATAAAGTAGCTTCGTTGAACAGATCGCGACATAACCTCACTCTTCGTTTTGCTTTTCAATGCCCATACCGTAAAAAATATTGTATGTGGCATGCCCGTAAACCGTTTTTTGCCTCGGATAATTTCAGTACTCGCTTCCGGCTCGCCTTCAGCTTGTCCTGAAATCTTTATCCTCGCCAAAAAACAGGCATGTCACGAGCATGCCACATGAATAGCTGTTATGTGCTGCTAGTTTTGTGATTGGTTTGAAGAAACAAAAGATGAAGAAAAAAAGCGCGATCGAAATTTTTCAAAAACGAAGAAAACGTGTCGCCGAGCACAGTAATGATAATCGATTATGCCGCCAAATTACATTCTCCGAGTAGGCAATCATGCATCTGCAGCATCCGCGTCGACCGGTGGAGAGTTAATAACTAACTTTCTCCCGGAGGTTGTCGGCGGGTGAATCGAGCTGCAGTTAACGTTTGTTAAAAAAGTGTTAAAAGTGTTAAAGGTAGACCGGATCGAGATACTCGCGATCACTGGTCCAGCAGAGATATCGAAAATTTATCGACTGGCTGACCAACATTGAAGTTTTAATTGAAAAAGCTCGATTTCTCACACTTTTTTACACCGATATTAACCATCGAGACCGGTGGGTATACATATAAATATGCAATGCTGGTCGCGGAGAATATTAACGGGTTTTAAATCGATCATTATGACCAGCAATTATGGCACATTCGCTTAAATTATTATTGGAAGTCTGCGTGATCTCCGACAAAAAATATGTACCTACTGGAGATCGAAATAAATTTATTATGAAAATGATGATAGTCATGATCATGAAGATATGAACAATTATAATAACTGGCTTATTAGATATACCTAGCCGTATATAAACAGCTCGAGTTGAGTAACGCCAAACTCCACGTGCGCGGCTTCAAGTGGTTTTCGAGTACTTGTTTATGTCATTATACACACCTTTGCAGAGCTGCGTCATTCCTGACACATGAATATACGGAGCTAATATCCCAGCGAATGCCTGCCGAAAGCCGCTCTCACGATTAGACGGCTAATTTTTGCATTTCATCATACAACACGCTGTATATAATAATGCCTCTCTTCGTGTTACATGCCTTGCGGCAATTTGGTTGTGTGGAAAAATAATAAAAATACGAATAAGAAAAAGAGATCAGACGCAACGACTGCAGCGAGTTGATTAACAATCATGTAGGTGTATGTATGGGTATACGTATAAGTTCGAGGAACTAAAAGGTGGGAAAAAAAAATAAAAAATTTCTTTATACTTTCGTATTTCTTGTTGTTTTTTTTTTCCTTATTATTCACTTTTTTTTCTTGCTCCTTATTTTTCGTACACAACTCAATCTCGCTCATTATAACGTACGCGCCACTCTGGTCATAATAATTTGTCGGAGAGGAATAATATGGGAGAGCTA
The DNA here is from genome assembly GCF_021155765.1 of Diprion similis. Classification (NCBI taxonomy): domain Eukaryota; kingdom Metazoa; phylum Arthropoda; class Insecta; order Hymenoptera; family Diprionidae; genus Diprion; species Diprion similis. Next base: position 22,375,012 of record NC_060110.1, on the reverse strand, counting down.
AAGTTATCGAGTCGTAAGGTGATATTATTATTATTATTATGTGAAACGATTATAAATTGTTTTTACAGATATTTTTACGCTATCACAGTTATGATTCTATACTTTCTCAGCATATGGCCGAGATATGTGTACAGTATTTTACAGAATTTTGTTACAACTAAATTACAGCGTTGCACAATTTTTTGTTCGACTGCATAAATTAAATTGAGAACCATAATTTTTTTTCATTAGTCCTTTTCTCGTACAAAAATTTTGAAATCAAAGATGGTTATTGTCACTGAATATAAAATGCGTAAAATTTGTTCATTTTTAATTATCAATATCGATGTGAAAAATGACGAGAAGTCGAAAATAAAAATACTAACTCAACGATCAATCGATGAAAAGCAATATATATTCTGATTTTTTGATTGATTGATTTCTCGAATAGACACTTGAAACGTTCTTCTACCCGTGAGTATAAAATGAATAAAAGTCAGAACTTCAGCACTTGAATTGCTACATCGTTACGAGTTTGAAATTGACTTCCGGAATACCGCTTAGATTAAAAATGTAATTTTAGTAAGTAGTAGGAACCGGCTACCCTGCTGACCAACGAGAACGAGGAACAATGACGCGTGCATAACCAAAGCCGGTGTTTCAATTATCTCGACGCATGTATAAGGCAAGAAGCAGTCAGGCATCCGACGTAGGATCGGACCATTAATTACCCGGCATTATTGTATCACAACGATTCGAATCAATTTAGTACACAGCCACGGGGGTCTTTCGGGGTCCATATATCACCGCGAGAGCGGCGGGCAAAGCCGAGAAAGGAGAAATAAGAAGGAACTGCTAAAGGGGCGGAGGAAAATGGGCGACGAAAACGACGACGGGATGCTGCGGAGCGACTTTCGGGTGTCTTAGGCGCGAGCATCTCCAGTCGTTAGTCCCCTGAAAAAGGAAAGTAAGAAAGAACGGAACGATCCTCCTTTTTGCTACTCGATTAACGCTCCTGGAACTGTCCCAAATGCTGCCGAAATTCCTTCACAGCAGTTCTCTTCATAAACGAACTTCGTCCCAGTCTCGAGCTTCATCATCATCTTCTTCTTCTTCTTCTTCTTCTTCTTCTTATTCTTCTTCTTTCACTTTTATTTACACACCCGGACTTCGCTGTCCGCTAATGTTCAAAGAAGAAACAACACTGTTTCTGAAACATAAAAAATAAAAGCTACTTTTCGTCTAAGTAAACAGTACGTGGACAGAAAAAGCTCGATAACTTGTCGTTTTTTTCAGAACTACACCGGAAAGTTATGATATCCATGCAATGATTGCAGTAAATTATTATAGTACAATAAAAATTATACAAATTTTTCTCATTTTTATTCAAAAACAACTGTGTGAAATTTAAAAGCGATTGTATGAACCATACTAGACTTATTTTAATCTCATTTTTCATGATTTTACATAGAGTCTGTCAGTTTCCCATAAGAATCAATGTAAAATCACAATAAAATGAGAAAACGTATCAATCCTTGTCTAATTTTGTCACACCGTCATTAAGTTGTGATTAATTCCCGTGCGAACATCTGCTTATTTTTTTTTTGCTTTTTATTTTGAAAATATTGTACGTGGATTATAAGGGGTTCACTGCGGGAGAACAAAGTGGAACTTATTTAATTTTTTTTTTAAACAGAGTCGCTCGCCTAGGCGTGCATTGAATTTCATTTTCTCAATTGTTTTAATATTCGCGTCAGACACTCGCTCCGCTCAGCGGTTCTCAAAACGGTCCCAGTTGAAGAACTTCAAAGACGATATTTTTCATTTTTTGGTAATTTTTCTAGGCTAATCAAAAATTTGAGCGAGACAATTTCTCTAGCTTTTATTACAATTCATCGTGTGTTTGATTTTCTCATTTTTTTTTTGTTCCCCGTTCATTTTTGTCACCAATACGTCTAATTCTTTCTTTCTTTCTTTCTTTCTTCTCTTTTCTCAACCGAATCCTTAAGTTTCGTGTACAAAGATAGTCGAGCACGTGCCTACGTGACAAGAGTAGCTATAAGGTAGAAATACTGTATGGATATCCCATTGTGTCACGGTTATTATTACATTCTCCGTGAACCCAGATTCAATTATAGATCTTGACAGGTGGTCAAAGCGGAAGATTTTTTCCTGCAGGTCGACGACGCGATTCTCGATTGCAGAGCATTATATGCCATAGGACTGAATGACGGTGAAGATAAGTCAAGAAGCTTTGATGCACACGACAAAGTCAATTGCTTCTACGCGTCGAGGAAATAGAACAGAATTGAATATATAATACGTATCGCTGGTTCTACGGAGATTTACAATCCACGTGTTTCTTTTTCTCTATTGGAAATGTCAGGGAATTTAAAAGAGTTCATGAAAAACCCAGAATTGTCAAGAGATTTTTAATTTGGTCATGGGAAAAACTGAAAATATCAGATTTTTATCATGGGAATTAGAAATGATTGTTTGAGGTACCTAACGAGTTTATTTTTTTTTTTTATCTAGAAAACAAATCGGATAAAAGTAACTTCTTTCAACATTATATTTTTCTTCAATTCGAATCGAATTTGTAGCGAACATAGAGTTGATAAAATGTGATAAAATATTTTCCCAAAAATTTGTGGCCACCCTACTGCAGTTTCAACTCTTTCTCCTGCACTTATCACATGTGAAACCCTGAACGAAGTGCACAGAGACACACAAGTTTCCTCGGCTCGTTCTCGAGAGATTTCATGTGGAAGACCTAATAAGCTGATAAAAACGCTTCTCCTTCATTCAGCACCGGTCGTCGTCGGACTCTGGAACAATCTTACGTGAGGAGCTTGCCGAAGAGTCAGTCGGTGGATCGCGTCGCGACGCCAGCGTCGAAGTCTTGACTATTTATGTTGCGCACAATTCACAGTCCGAAAATCCCAACGACGAATAGAATGGAACGAGAGTTCCTTTTCAATTTTTATCGCAACGAGCGATCGATTTTTCCAAATTATTTTACACCATTTTGATCCGGAAAATAAAAATTGAAGAAAGTAAAAATTTTTGTGATTGTCAAGTTTTTTTCTTTCTTAAAAAATTTAAAAATTAGTTTATCGCTTCTTTTTTTCCTCGTATTTTAGCCATGTCGATTAATTGTGAAAAAATCGTTACTTTTGTAAAAGAAATTAATAACCCTTGAGTTTTTTTTCTTTGTTTGTATTTTTTCTTCCGTTTACTTAAAAGTGACGATTTAATTAGACGCTATGCTTGTAACGGTTGTTCATTCATCCTGTTACGGCGGCAGGTGTAAGACTCGGTAACGATAATCTTAAACACAGTTTCATAATGTAATATTTATTCTTTTCTTTCTCGTTGTTTCTTAATTCTGATCGTTTACGAGAGAACTCAGTCGGGTATATAAAAGCATCCGTTTTCCTCCTCCTCGTAAGTAGTTGAGTGCGATAACATATACCTAAGTGAAGTACAAAGGAGACTTCCTGCATATCCTTGCTACCTGGTCCTTACGAAGCAAGAATATCGTAGATATACATGCATAACTCGTCGTGATGTAAAACCGTGAATGCAGGATGATGTTATTTCAACTTGTAATTATTGTCCGAAGGTTGAATTGAGTCGTTAGCTTCCCCGACAACAATAAACTCCACTTATATATATATTATACGTGGATACCTTGGAGTCGCTCAATGGAGCAACAATATGCATTATCTCTACCCGTTAAAATGCTCACTGCCTCAGCGGAATAGCTAATATTAATGAACGCCCGCCCCGAGCTAATCAACTTCTCGTAAAATGTAAATTAATGCGCCTGCCGCTCGGCTTCCTATCATCTCAGCTCTGCATACCGATTATTTCTGTACACTCGGTAAATACAAGCCAATTTCTGAATACGTAATAAAACGTTAACTCGCTTCATTTCTACGTTTGGTAATCCGATTCTGACGAACTGATAGTTTTTTTTTTTTTTTTTTTTTTTTTTTTCCGAAAGTTATTGTTTGATTGCTTTTCTCGAATCGTTAATTGTTTGCACGTAAAAACTGCTCATTAATTGTGTACAATTATACACGACTACTAGCAATAATTTCTCATGATCTTAGAATTTTTTGAAACCAAATGATGAACGTTGATTTTAAATCACCCATAAAAATTTAACGATCGACTGTGAATTCTCAGCTTCGCTTTTTCATTTTCCCTCCTTCTGTCGCTTCGAATTTATTTCTTGTTCTTCTTCTGCAGGCATAAGACGAAGCCATTAAGACTCTTTACTTCGTTTCGATTCTTCGTTTAAATTCTCTATATAAATCTATTATAATTGTGACGTCAAGAGATATTTTTTATTCCAACTCTCCAGCAGTCTAGTGTATATAAATTAACAATTAATTAACATCGGATTATTGCGAATCGGGTGTGACTTTCTAATTTTTAACTTCAACTTGCGACCGACCATCCGCACCCACGAAGCACCAGAATGGAGATCGAGATCACGTAGCGCCTCATCCAAGAGAGGAAATCCTCTAAACAATTTGCTCCGCTGCCGTCCTGGATAAACTCCTTTCGTGTTCCAGAGCTCGCCTAAGAGAGTCCAGGAGCTCGTTAGCCAGCCAAGGCATCGCGATGGAAGTCAGGTAGACGCGTAGCCTCCTGGAGGACGGAAAGTCCGCATCTGCTAAGAATTCCCGTAACTTCGCTACTCGACAACTTTGACCGCAAAATAGTTTACATCGCAAGTTTATTCTGTCACTTTAGACGCGCGCGTAATTCCGTTTCACCGATGTGCAATTTTTTATTTTTTTTTTGTTTTCATTTTTATCAATTTCTTTTGGATTTGACGATCGAAAAGTCCGTAAAACTGTCAACTTTACGTGTCAAGGTATTAATAACAAGAGAAATATAAAAGTTTATAATCACCGGCCGGCAAAATCTTTTTGGAAATTATTGGACACTTTTTGCAATTCCGAAATTCTATCTGACCGTTTTCTGAATGTTCTAAAAGTGAAGGATTTTGAAATTAATAAAATTGGAGGAAATCGTTGATTGAAATCGACTTACGAAAATGATTAAAAATATTTTAAAGTGTTTCGCGCGAAACGTGTAAAAGTTATTTAAAATACGTGAGATCGGTGAAAATCTCGGTGTTAATACCCTGAGATCCAGAAATCAGATGTGGGTGGAAATTTCCTGTTTGCCCGGGTTAGCAATGCATTAGAAATCAAGGATAGATTAGAAAATGGGGTTTCGGTTATCAGAGACTGTTCCCAAGGGCTCTTGGCGTTCAGGTAGGCCGATAACGACGACCGTTCTCCGAGATTCAACCACTTTATTTAGCAGGGATGACACTTCGCTTGGTGGGGCAAAGCAGCAGTGAGGGAAACTAATTTGTCCCCAACGCTGACGAGGGTCGAATCCGTTAACGACAACCTTCACGGCGCGAGATAAGACCTTAATCGGTTAATTGATACACCTTTGATCGAACTCTCGAGGGCCTGAAGCCGTGAAGGCGAAGCGCCTCGCCGCTAACGAGCAAAGCTATTTATTACAAACATCGTGTCCTTTATAAGTAACAACGCCGCCACTGCCAGACTGATCAATCCCTCCTCGTATCGACAAGGAAAAAAGAAAATGGTCTTAAGACCTTACAACGTAACGAGTATTCGGTGTGATTGACTCCTAAGGTGACTCCGCGTTAATACTTCGTTTAAAAAGCTTTCTTACGGCATGGGTATTGAAAAGTCGACTTTTTGTGGCAGTTTTTGTTCCGTAAAGTGACGCTTTATACGGCAGCGAACAAAGTTGCGGAATAAAGTCTTTATTCCGCAGTTTTGATGCGCAGTTCGAAGTGCGCATCCCAAACTGCCTTATAAAGTAGCTTCGTTGAACAGATCGCGACATAACCTCACTCTTTGTTTTGCTTTTCAATGCCCATACGGTAAAAAATATTGTATGTGGCATGCCCGTAAACCGTTTTTTGCCTCGGATAATTTCAGTACTCGCTTCCGGCTCGCCTTCAGCTCGTCCTGAAATCTTTATCCTTGCCAAAAAAACAGGCGGTTTACGGGCATGCCACATAAATAGCTATTCTGTTTTGCGAGAGGAGGATATTTGAAAGCCTGAATTCAAGCGATGGGTAATTATACAGCAAAAGAAATACATCTTTTCTCCATTTTGGGTTGCAGGCACTTACAGTCCTCTTTAATTCTCTTAAGCGTTAAGAAATCATATTATCTGTGTAATCATTTTCAAAATCCTAAATTTCATGCTATGTATTGACGGCTGATTTCTTTACTCCACTTTACCCCCTAAACTGTACATTCGTTTCAAACAAATTGGAGCAAAATCGACGTTTGGCAATTCACGTAGCGAGATTGATGCGATCAATTTAACCCTCGATTCAAGGCTGCATTTGAGGTGAAAATAAATTTTCAAAAATGATAATAATAACAATTTCGCAACGGAGATTCAAGTTATCGGTGTTTCGTGCGTAAACAGGGATCGTGTAGATGTAGGTATCGTATTGCGAGATGGTATAACGGGTAGGTTCTCGACCGAGAACAATACGCGAAGATGTCGGTTGGATATACGCCGTGGAAGCGATGCAACTCGGGAATACCAATGTGGCGATGTCTCTGATGCCTTACATTCCTACGCTGAACCCGGAAGCGAAGAACCCGCGACGCTTTCGAAGCTCGTTTATCATTTTTCGATCTCAACTTTTCGCCGTTTCCTTCTCGCCGCGGTCGGTCGCAGATCTGCCGACAGACGAGAGAAATAAACAGAAAGAGAGAAGAGGATGCAGAGGATGCAGAGGATTACCGAAGGATCAAGAGAGAAAAGACTCGCTGCGTAATGGAAATTTAAATCCGATATCGATCTGCGATATCGCGTTATGATCCATGATCGTCATCTCTTGACGCACTGCAATTTTATTTCAAAATCATTCCTAGTTAAAAAACGATGTTACAATCCAGTCGTTGATCTTCTATGCAAAATTTATTTCCTCAAACAAAAAATTATTTCAATAGACTTTATTGATACAAATAATTGAGTATCTATCAAATTATAGAGAATATAGAATTAGCGATTTTCCGTGTGCGCCGAAAACCGTGGAGTTTATATTTGGTGTAGGAAAAAATGAAAAAAATAAAAAAATAACTGATCGCGATCCTTGCCTCGGATAACTTCACTCCAAGCTTTAATCTCCTCTATATTGCAAACCTGTTCGAATTCACTAAAAAGAAAAAAATTACGAGCTTGGTACCCGCGACTCGAGCCTCGAAATTCGATGGAATCTTCGCGGTCGGTCTGCCACTGAAAACAATTTTTATTTTTTAATGGATGTAACATGTCGTTGGCCAGCATATATAAAATTCTCGCATGCTCGTTATCAGTTACAGACCGCTTATCGACCGATGCCATCGTACAAACCGTATTAAATAGTCTGTTGGAGTATAACAAACAATACCGCGTTCTGGAAACTCTACTTTAATCATGTATTTATTTATAAAACTATTCGTATTTAGCTACATAACACATCGCTTCAACTCACCCATTAATATCAGTCAGTTTTCAAAGTCTTCTGGTATACAAACTTGACAGTTTAGGCACGTTTCGGGAAACGCATGGCTAAAAAATTTTGCCATCATCTCTAAAGAATTACTTTTATGGTTTTGAATAATCTGATGAAAATGATTTTTCGTTACTATAATTCAGTTAACTGAGAATCTTCACTTTTCTTGTTTTTTTTTCCTCTTTCTAATCCTCAGATTTACCATAAAAAATACATTAAAAATTTCCATTCCAATGAATTGCTTCTTGATTCTGGCCTAACTTTCAACGCTATTATGGAGGTAAAATTTGAGGTTAAAAGCACGCATAAATAACAAAATGGGTTCGAAAAACAATACAGAAATCGGAAAATGGAATAAATAACTTACGGCTAACGCTGTTTCGGTTTTAAGAACAATTCCTAATAAGTCCTGCGAAATATGAACAAATGTATTTTCTGCGCTCGTGGAATTCGAATAAATGCCGATTCCCTGCAGCCTCGATGTCCAAATCGTGTCCCAGGGGTCCCTTCGACCCCAACTCCTGAGATTCGGTTAACCCAGGAATCCTGCAGCCCGGAGTAACGTACGATTAAAGTATATAAATTTTTCTATTTCTCTCTATCGATTTTATTCAACTGAACGAAATTTCACACTGCAAAATATATCAGCAATAGGAAACTGATTTTTCAAAACTTTCATACGTTCGTAGAATTCGCACGAACCGCAAAAAAAGGAAGAAAAAAAAAAATGGCTAAAACATTACGTGAGAAGTTCTACTTGAATAATTGGAAAAGCAATTTTCAAATTAGAAACTGTGGATTTATCGAAATGCGATGATGTGAGTTAAAGTGATTGCTTGAGGAAAAGGTGGGTGTAGCTATAACGCATATATTACAGGTGGTAGCAGCCTTGCCTCTTGAAATTCCATGGCTTCTGTTTTTGCTTTCGTTGTGGATGACCTATGTATGTATGCGTGTGTACATATCTATTTCTACACACTCTGTGCGTGTGTGTACGACCACGAATGGACAAATAAATTTAATGAGTTTACGGGGGCAATTAATTGTAGGAGAACAGAAAGAGAGGCGGGCCTCTTCCTTGTCAGAGGCTACCGCAGAAGGGTGAAAGTGCGGGGGGGGGGGGGGGGGGCACGTTATCGTCGCGCTATGTAATATTGTAATTATATTGCTTTTAGGCATGCGAACTCTCGAAGCCCTTTTTCTCCCCAAACCTCGTTAAATTCAAGACGAGTTATTCCTTGTAAAAACTTCAGAGCTCCAAATCCATTTTTGATAACAGTAGAAAGCGGATAACTCGGTTTAAAAAAATACGGATGTGTAAGAACGTACCTTTCGATTCTCGAATTTTTCTCCTCTTTCATTTTTTAATATAATATACAATGACAGCATTTGTTAGAAAAATAGATGTGATTTATGGTACAGACAAGCTAAATTTTTCTAAGATATTCTGTCCGTGGAATAAATGAATCTTTGGAATTAGAATTGGATCGGTAATGTGATTCGAAATCCGGTTTTAAATTAATTTGACGTGGATTTTCATGTTTGTAATTCAATTTATTTTTAATTTTTATTTTTCAACGGTGTTTTAACGGTTATTTTATTCCACATGTATCGAGAGCGTAAAAAAATGAACATTCAATTTTTTCTGAAACCCTTTTATGCAATTTGTAAAAAAATTGACATATCATAATATTCAGTTCAATAATTATAATAATAAAAGAAATCCGATTCAACTTTCACGCTTAAATATTCTTGAGGTTTTCAAATTCTTATTAATATAATTTATGTTTTCAAACCGAAAACAAAATTTATACAGATAGTACTTTGAACCACCTTCACGCCTAAAAAATCTCTAAAATTTCCGGGTAACATCCAGGTTTGCTAGATTTAATTTTTCCTGAGATCAGATCATACTTTCAAATTTCTCTACAGATTTTTGCTAGAAATTTAATTTCCAATCGTTCCAGTTCATGTCGTAGTCTATAATAATTTTAAGACCCTCGATAATTTTGTGCCAGAATTCAGATCCATGCTTTTTGAGATTTGACACTATGTTCAGAACGATGAAGGTTTCGTATCACTCAATTTCTTATTCCTTATATAATAAATATAATCAGCAAATGATCCAACGCATTTATAATTTGAGAAAAATCAAGAGAAAGGAAAAAATGTAGTGAAAAAGAATTTCCTAACGAGCCAATTAATAATCCTTGACTTCGTTTATCAGAGCCCGCTTGTCAGTTCCATATAACAACGACGATGGCGTGTGCGATTATTCCATTCCCTCGGAATTGTGAATTCCTTCGTTAGAATGCACCCGTTAGTTGTTTAAGATTCTAGGCTGAGCTCCCTTTTTCCGGCTTCGTTAAATCGTCACGCAAATTTTTCACGCACGACATCGTCGCCGAGCTTTCCTTCGGCCAACCTATGTGACGTACCACCTTACACAGCATACATATACCCGAATACCTCATACAAAGGTGTATGGGGTTCACCCTAGCTGTTTCGCGGCACATGGTTCTGCACCCGTACGACTTTCGACACGCAACGAGAAACATTCATAATTCTACTTCTAGTTACGCGAGGACTAATTACCATGGAAATCACACCGATATTAACTTTCTTACAGATGCCACGCGCCTTACGTAAAACCAACGTAATTCCGTCTCTCATATCTCGAGATACGACAATTTTTTTTTCTCTTTTCTTTTCTTCTCACTTTGTTTTATTCGATTTTGCATCGACGCTACGTGTACGTTTTTATTTAGAATTTTAAAAACGATTTGAATTCGTAAATTGTATCAATTCAAATATTCGATATTATCGAACTCGTGCGATACGAAATATTAAATATGTATTGTTGGAAAGTGATTCTTCATGCAAAAAGTTAAGGAAATTATTGTACCTTCAAAATCAATTTGATTGTAAAAAGGATTTGTTTTTTTCATTCTATTGACTAGGATTGTGTTACGGTTTATCAAAGTCATCGTGTCAACAATTAAGTGCCCGTCCATTCTTCGTGCGAAAAAAAAGTAAACCAAAAAATCATACAAACTGTCTTAAGGATATCCCGATTCATTGATATGGAGCAAAAAAAAAATATATATATATTAAGAGTATGCTTTATTTAATCTTTACCGATAGAGTAAAGTTCTACTTATTTTTTAATATTACCTACGCTTAAGTTGTTCACTGCAGGTAAAAAAAATTTGCAGATATTGCCATTAATTCTACATACAATATTAAAAAAAATGTTTTCTTTTGTGCAACAACAAAGCCAAACAATGTATTCCTCTAATTAAATCATCACTCATTGCAGGAATACGTTTCCTGGCGTTACATTCTAAAATAAAAAAAATTAAAAAAAATCAATTAATAATTAAACATATGCCAATCACTTATCTTTTTAGCCTGAAGTTTAATATTTCTAATCAGCGTACAATTTTCAACTATTTCCAAATAATACAAACAAGTAAATTATATGGTTTTTCAATCTCGTGACCTACGATCCGTTGAATTTTCACCACCTCTCACATTTTTCTCGTTCATATAGCGATAAAAAAAAAAAAAAAATAAATAAATAAATAAAGACAAAAAAACGTCACAGTCAGATTTTCATTACTCTTTGGGAATCCATTACGTAATTTTCGAATCAGTGTTAGACGCGTCGGATATCGGGTCGCCCCTCGACTCGCACGCACTTAGGCACGCACTCACGCACTTGGGTGATCCATAACCTTGTCAACCGGGTGCAGGAGAGGCGGGCAATCTCCATCTGAGATAACGGTGACCACTGGCCGAAGTCGCTGCAGACTTCGACTCGACTCGTGACCGATGAAACAAATTTATAACTTGTCTCCGGGGATGATATATCAGGTTAATTGTTACGTTCGTGTAAATAAGACCTTCTGCAGTCCGCGAAACCTTCCCGCCATGCTTGCCGATTAATGGACGATCCTCCCTGCGCCTGGGATTAACGGCCGCTGATTATCTTCCGAATGATATTTAACCCCGGGAAGTTAGGCCGATGACCTGTCATTGTGCTGTGGGCTTTGCTCTTTGTTGTTTTTATTGCTTTTGTACTGCTGCCGGTTTTATTTCTGCAGTCGAGGATCGTTCACTTCGGCTCACCTGATGAGATAGGAGATTATCGGAGCCTTGGAAACTCCTTGATGTCCTAATCCAGGTCCCAGTCAAGATGGGTAAATGGTTCGTTCCGTTTCTATAAATATCTGATGATTTACGTAAGTGTATCGATCTCAAAATCGGTTTCGGACGATTTACCCTCCTTTTTTTTTAATTAAGTACGTGTCGGCTCATAAGACCATAAAAACTCACTTTTTCATATATTTTTAAGGAACTGCGAGTCCCTTCAGGGGACTTTTCATGATGTTTAATTTTCTTTGAGGCGGTTGACTTGAAAGTGATTCTTTGAGGAGGAATCGTTCAACGGTTAGGACCTGGGAACATCGGAGCTTGTAAGACATCGACGAATGTCGGAGTTGCTGCAAGTCGGAATGAAAACGGTTCTTTCAGACGTGTTAGAAGTTAGATCGATCGATTTAGATTTCAAATCCCCAGTCTTGGTATGTATCTACCTCATCGCATATCGGACTGAATATGCCTATCAGATTAGCGCGTTAAATCCACTCTCTTTGATGTGTCAACTTTGAACTATGAAAATTTCCTTTCAAAGAAGTCGAATGAAACAAACAATAAACAGCTCGAAGTGAGTCAACTGTGACTGTTAGGTTAAATTTTTATAAAATTTATACGCAAGTGGAATCAGAATTTGATTGAACGATCGTGACAGCTTGAGTCTCTGTGTTCAAGATAATATTCGTAATTGACTTTACGCAGTCTAAGAGTCTATTTTATTTTTACAGGGGTAATCTAGACAGACAATCTTCTTTTTTGAGGTACCTGCATTGAAATACGTGAAAAAAATAAACTCCCTCGTTGAATGCAGCACAGTCACGCCATCTGTACCTTGCGATTATTTGTGGAGTAAATTTCATCCACTAAACAAATAAACTTGACCCATATCTTTCGGCTATCTTAGATTTTATTGTACCCGTGAAAAAATAGTTCAAAACTCAGGAGATTTCCATTTGATAGGTAAAGGTCGATTACGTAATTGCAGCTCGTGAATTAAATTCTACGATTCTCTTGTTTCATATCTTTTCACTAAACTTTGAGATTAAAGTGCGATATTTTTTATCGCTAACAACGATACATTAGTTTGGTATCCCCCCTCTCATTTCGTTGAGACTAATGTTAGTTGTAGAACATTGAAAACTACGAGACACATATTTTTTTTTTTTTTTCATCTGCGCACAAGCGGTTTAGAGAGACGAAAACGACCCCCAAAGATGTACATCCAACGAGACGATTTCTTGATGCGGTTGACGGATTTGAATGAAACTAACGCTGAAGTTTTCCTTTTCATTCAGGAAACACTTCAGTGTTGATTTCATTCAGATACATGAAACGCGTCAAGAAATCACCGCGTTGGGTGCCCATCTTTAGGGGTCGTTTTCACCCCTTTAAACCGTTTTTCCGCAGATAAAAAAAAGTGTCTTTTAGTTTTTAATATTCTCTAACATACATGACTCTCACCGAAATCACAGGAGGACACCAAACTAATGTTCCTCTTAAGATTGATTAAAACATATGGCTTCCACGGGGGACGTTTTCCGTCGTCCCGGGTGTGACGATTATTGCAGTCAACGTGTCCCCGTGACGTGAAACGAGGGAACGAAAAACCGCGGGTGGTCTTGAGCAAACGGGAATTAATTTTATCTCGAACCTTTTAACTCTGAACGACAATTTTTCAAACCCTTGCGCCTTATGGGGTTTGTCACGGGGCTCGATCGCCTTTCGTGCACGTGTAACGTACGTCGACCGTGTCCAGCGACGGGCCTCGTGGCATGTCCTGGACTCGTTATTCTTTTACGATGTATTAATGCCGTGTTAGCAAGCAATATAACAATGGTCCTCGTCCTCGTCCTCGTCCTCGTCCTCGTCCTAGTCCTCGCGTGGCTCGAACTCCGCGATCTTCGCTCCCGTTTACAACCGGTCAACCGGTTTCAGAGCGCGTGCAAGCTGCGCTGCCTTATTATATGAGCACACGTCCCATCCACAGACGGACATTACATCCATAACGCACAAAACGGAACGTTATCTGAAAAATCAGAGGCCGAATCACTGCAGCTCCGCATATTCAATTAGTTTTAAGCGGGGTTCATCTGCACCTGCGAAATACCTTAGCTCTTATGATTGAACGTCGTTTTGGAAGGTAAATTCAATGATAGGACGCCAGGAGATGTCCACCATCTTCTTTGGTAGGTGAAGAAAATCAGTTTAACTAATTATGGGCTGGTGAAATAAATTGATCACATTGACTTTCTTTAAAATGACTTTTCAAAATTTTAGGCAATATTTGTTTCCTTTACCTTCTTATCCTGTATATTTAATCCTAGAACGACATTTTTTTCACCTCCATACTACAAACTGGGGTAAATATTTACCCCACGCGTTTCTTGTCTGTAAAATCGTTCCCAGAGCAATAATGGGACTCGTGAGTAGATGAATTTTCTCGTTTTTTGATCACCTGGAGAATGGCGCATATATAGCTAAATCAGATTCATCGAAATTTAATTGGTGAAAAATATATTCGAAGACAAACAAAATTATGAAAATCAGCGAAAAACTCATTTTTCAAGGTTCGCCTGGGTGGATATCTCTAGGATTAAACACGGGATTCTTAGTCCTTCGAGATAAAAGCATGTTACGAATAGATGAACTACTTGGTTGCTGCGTCAACCACGATTATTGTAAAAACAGTTTATCTCTAAAGTTAAATTGAGACCACCAATTTTTTTTTTCTAGTCACAATATGTTGTACACCTCTATAGTTAATATACTTTAGAAAAAATTATTTCACGATCGAGTTGCTTGAATTATGACTAAAAGAAATATAATTAAAAAAATTATTCATCGCAATTTCACACGAAGACTTCAGTATGGAACATTCTACGCGTACGCATGCATTCTACGTATAGGAAATATAATTGTATCGTTCCAAACGCAGCCGCAGGCTCCGTAAAAATCCAATATTGCGAATTCTCATCTGGTCTACTGATGCGATTTTTGTTTTTTATTCTCCTCATTTTCATTCCGGAATTCCGAAACAGCACGGGTTGATGTAAAAACGAGAAAAATACTGCGGAAAATAAAGAGTGGAAGGTGAAAAACCAACGTAAAATTCTCCGAAGCGGATAAATTACTTTATTTCACATTTGACACAGGGGAAATTTCATCCGGTAGCTCTTTATAAACTTTAATACCTACATACCTACCCTGATATTACAACGGTACGATGATTTAATGTATTCGGATTGTATTACACTGAAATTTCAAATATTATTCAGTTATTTAACAGACCATGAATATCCGCTCGTTTAGAAACTAATTGTTCGGTCCAGCTGTGATCAATGAGATAAAAAATTACCTCCAACCGTAGATAAAATATATATGTAGGGGAGGGGCGAGCAAAATGAGGTACTCTTAAAATTTTATAAGAAAATTTTATTTTTCAAAATGTTTTTCGAAATAGTCAAAAATGACTTCTATAAACATTATTGAGCATTATTCTAAATTTTCAAAGACTTTCTTTTTTTCTTACATCTGAAAATCATTTATATTTTCTTTGGTTACAATTAAGAAAAGAAAAGACTTAGCGTATTTGAGTCCTCAAAAACTAAGTATTTCCTTAAGTACCTCGTTTTTCCCTCACCTCCCCCCCCGCCCCTCTATATTATATCTACCCTCTATAATATTCTACCACAATTTGTATTTTCTCGTTCATTCTATTCGGTGTATATTTTTTATCATTCTGCCAGATCTTATGTTTCAAATTTGTGTGCGTGGATTTCTCATGCTCAATAAGGTTCAATAGTTGAAACAAAATTTTTCGAAAGAATTAATCGCTCGTGATTATCGCCACGCGTGCCACGTAACGCAAATGCATAAAGCCCAAGCACAGAATCTCGTGCATATAATATAATTCGTTTCTTCACAGCTTTGTTGATATTCCATAAAATTAAAAGACAAAAACTTGGGAGGAGGAATTTGACAACTTTGTCGCAGTGCTGCTGCAGCAGAAATTGGATACGTAATTAATTCAGTGCGCAAATACACTTGCACACTCGAATTATCCTGCGGAACCTGAAGCCAAAGGTAGTCAAGATCCGATGAAAACGGTGTTATTACAATCGGCATCGGATGCTAGGCTCCGTTTCCCTCCAAACATACACGGGAGTTAATTTCGGTGCGAAACTTTCCGATCGGACAATCGGTCGGAATTTAATTACGATCGTTCTCTGTGTTTTGAACCATACGCATTGATCCTGCACGCGTTTAGATTCACCAGGCTGCAATTGCATATTCTACTCATGTGCGTACGTGGAGAGAAATGGATCGAGAGAGAAGAGAGAGAGAGAGAGAGAGAGAGGAAGGGAGGGAAATGTTCACGTTTGTAACGTTTCACTGCAGCTGGTAGATCTGAGCGGCCAATAATTGCTGGATCAGACGCGAAACGGTGTAACTGCAAGCCGAATGTTTCCGATCAGGAAGTGACAAGAGAAGACTCGGTGAATCGGAAGCTGCTGCGGGGGATTTGGAATTCAATTTCGATCAATAGTTTATGTAAGTCGATTTGCCGATTTTAGATTATTTAAAATTTTTCTTAAGTCATCTATTTTCACTTTCAGTTTTGATTGGCATTTTTTTTATATTCTATAAAAAAAATTTTATAACTTTTTTATTGTTAACAATAAGATTACGTCAAAGCTACTGATCTTTTCTGATTTTTCATTTCTTTAAAAGCCTTGTCATTTTTAGTTATTCATTGCAAGATCTAGACTTGTGTTTCAAATCACTGATTTCAAATTTCTGAATCCAGAAATGCCGATTTTTAAATCTAGGTAAAACGTCACACAGTCCAATCTTATTGTTAATCATATATTGAATATCCAGCATAAAATTAACAGAAAGCATTTGCAAAGAGAATAAATAATGACCCACGAAATTTGAGAATAACAGTTGTGATAAGTCTGAATATCATATTTAATGGAGATAATTTGGACATTAAAAATTGATACCAACAAAATTTTTTATTCAATATCACATTGAAATAACAGAGTAGAAAAGATTTGAAGAAAAAAAAAAAAAATAAACAAATAAATAAGTTATACTCAATCAAAGATTCCGCTTGAATAGTTTAAACAATTATTGGTTATTCGATAAATTACTGTCGTGGTTTAACGCGGGTGGTAAGGATGGGCTAAAAATACAGATCTCTGCAACTTATCGACCTGAGCTTCTCCTCCTCTGGCAGTGACCAAAACTACTGGCAGCATCCGAAGAGAAGTGAGCTTTGGTTTTACGTCGTAGATGGCGCCACTGCCTGAAAACCATCGCTAATCGAGAGGATTTCGTCGTTTGATCTTCTATAATTGAAATTTGTATGAATATGATATTCACAAATAATATTCTGTATCATTTATCTTTTTTTTTATTCAGCTTTGCAAATTAAGGGGTGCTGAATAATATTTTCAATTTTCGTGGCTTTTGGATTAACATGAATTCGTTTCTACATGTCGAATAGAAATTAATTGCTTTCAATTTCTCTAAATCAAACACTCTACAGTTTTTTTATTAAATTCAATATTGGTTTTTTATGAAAAATTTCTTATCTATAAATACACTTGTCATTATTCTACAAAACTCTGATTAAATATAATTGTATCAAAACGATATCGCGGTGACAATAAAAATTGGTTAAAAATATAAATCTAAGATTGATAATAATCGCAAGAATAATTTGGATAAATTACAAAAAGGGGTGAGGAAAGAATTGTCGACTCATTGAGCCTGAGAGGGAAGAAAATCGGCGAGAAAATCGGTCTCGTTGAAGTCGATTCACCGTTTCTCGTGTATTACGAGCGAGTCAGATTCAGCCAATACTCAAAATTCCATTATCTTGGGGTAAGTTATTACGGAAGCCGTCGCAGAATTCGATTCTTGGCCCGTATTATTTCGGGATTAGCTCATATCTTGGCTTCTCGATTTCTTACTCCTCGATCCTTCCCTCCGTTCTTACTTCGACGCAAAATTCCGCTCGGTTAGAGAAGACGAGAATCTGCGGTATACGCGCGACGGCTGGCAATTACGGAAACGTCACTGCCTTCCACCCCCGCCCCTATTTTCTCCCTTCGAGTAACCAAGGAAGAAGAAGAAGAAGAAGAAGAAGAAGAAGAAGAAGAAGAAGAAGGAGGAGGAAGAGGAGGAGAACCGTCGTCGTGCTGCCTGCCGGTTATAACTTTCTTTAATGGGAATAGCCGCAACTTTTCCCCAAATATACCTACCGCACGAATTTAATGACAGCCGTCTGTCAACCTCGTCTTCCTACCCAGACGACGACTACGCCTCCTTGATAACACCTCCCGAAAAACTCTTCACCGAGTTTAACCCAAATTATTCGTCTGCCGTTAAACCAGCTCCTCAAACTTTCCTCGTTCGACAATCCATCGCCGTTTCGATGTGAATTATGAATGTCCACGATCTTTACTCGACTGCTTTTCTATTCCAAAGGAGAAACCCGGATAATCAAATTTCGCAATCATATCTATCAAGATTTTTAACGACGATTTTTCTCTTAATTTTCATCAACTTTTTTCAGTTTATACAATTCTTCACACAATCGTTATTGGAATTTAAATTCTCTACTGTTGTGCGACGGAAAACTTTACGGACGTTTTTACCATCACACGTTAAGTATTCCGAGGAAATTTGAATTTCAGACAATTGTGTTGGATGGAAAATAAATTGATTTAGCTAAAATAACGGTTCGAAAAAAGGAGGGACAAGTCCAGCTGGAAACAACGAATACCAATTTCATCTTCTCCGAATCCAATCAGCGAACGGCTGTGGATACGGCGTACAATAATTAGCCCTTCCGCACCACCCACCCTTTAAGGTCCTGATCCCAGGGATTGCTGACGTAATCCTCTAAATATGAATATAATTTGTTGCCTGTGTTTCCCCTCGCTCTTCTGCCCACCGCAGCAGCTTCTCCCGATTCTTTCCACTCTCTCTTACTTTCATCGTCTCTCTCTCATTTTCCGTTCATCTGACAAACCTGGCGAGACATTTTGCGATCCATTTCAGTAGCCTGTTCTAATTATAAATATTTTTTGGACTTATTTTGACTCATTTTGAACTAAAATTTTAAGCAAAAATTAGTGTGATAACGATCACGAGTTGCACGAGTGGCTTGTATAGTAAAAATTCTTGAGCTTAAAGCTGTTCTTCACTTTTGGATAGACGAGAAAAAAGTTGAAAATAAAGGGACAGACGAAGGAATAAGGAAAATATAGAATTCGACGCTTATCTTCGCTGAGAAATCCAGCGGAACGGGGTCTAATTCATATTCAAACAATCCTGGAGCTGCTGCAGGGGGAAACGGTGGGCATCTACCTGCTGCAGGATCTCCTTGTATAATTTCGGCAGGACCCGCCGTAGTATTAATTATTCAAATCGTAGCCGGCGGTGCTCTGCTGGCTTCAGTCAGAAAATCCCGACTCTGTTGACGAACTTTTGAGTTTCCCTCAGCGTCGACTGGCCCAGGATTCGTTCATTGTTTCACGACAAGCCGGGAGGCTTAGCCCAATTTAAGTGAGATAAGGACCCACCATTGTTTTGTTTTTGGAACTTCCGCCCCCCGAGGATCCGCAACTTCATCGTCTTCCTTACCTCGCATCCACTCTGTCACGTGGCAACACGACGTGTGTGTCTAACGTTCGAATTATCCTCGGATGTAGAAGCAGCACCAAGCAGAACTCCAAGTTTTTAGAGAGATATTAGTCGGCGTGTTTCTAGTTAGTTTTCTAATATTTTAAAGAATGCGAAATGAAAAAAATGAAAAGCTCAAATTTTAGGTATCGAAAGACGGTACAATTTTACTTTGGAGTCTTGAGGTCTTTCAGAGTTTCAGTCAAGACAAATCCTTCATTAGCATCGTGCTTATTATTAACATCAGAAGCTTTCAAGGACTTCAATTCATTGCAACATTCTCGAAGTTCTTCAAATGGTACAGGATCATTAACCAGAGAATTTCTTTTCCATTCACTTGGAAAGGAAATAAATGATTTCAGTTCATCAGAATTGTTTCACAGTAATTTCTACAGACATCCACCTCTCAAGTGATCTTCATTGATTACCAACGATTTGAAGTCATTTTCAGAACAAATAGAATCACAAAAAATGACGACAAATCGTTGGAAGATACTTGAAATCACAACAGGTGAATTGAAAATCAATGAAAGCACGCGATAAGATCAATCAGAAAGACAAACAATCAAATCATCCTTCACATCGATGTTCTCAAATTGAAATAATAATTTCCAGTATTTTCCACGCTAATTGCCGAGTAATTTCTTCGGCACCATTACTTACAGGTATTCTGCAATGTCAGGTGATTCGTAATGATCCTATCAGTCGTGCCCATGTCAATCGATTCCTCGCGATTTCAAAAAACGTAATCAAGTAATTTGAGTTCCTCTGATTCGAGTCGCGTCTTCGAAATATTAGATTAACGAGTTCCTCGAGTGAATGTTTGCTCGACGGCTACATTTGCTCGGTAAAGCGACCCTCGAAGAACTCGCAATTCGCCCACGGGATGAATCGTTGGGTCAAAGGGTCCGAAATTCCGGGACGCCGTCTCCTTGACTCGGAGTCTCGGCACCCTGGACCATCCCTGCAGTATTGTCCGGCGTTTTTCGGTGCCAAAAATATCTCAACTATTTCCACCATCAGCAGCTCGAGGGCTCGGCTTCATTCGGCAGGGCAGACAATCAGTGCAACGATGCCGCGAAACTAACATCTCTCGTCGAGGATGGGACGTGTGCAGGGGTGGCTGGGTGGGGACCAGAGACAGAAATCATGCCCCGGAGAATCGCTTTAATCCCTTCGGGAACGCGCATCAAGGGCTTCAACGCCAACCTTGGCTTTGGGACTCGGCCAGTTTTCTGGATTATCAGGCAGCTTTAGCTGTTGCCGGTTATGCGTACCTTCATCGACTCTGGTGGGTTCGATTCGTGGGGCTTAAGTTCGCACGCTAATTGAAAAAGACTGTGAGAGGCGTTATTTCTTATTTTTTTTTTTTTCAAAAAATATTCCACAGTGATTAATAACTATGCAACGAAGGAAAAACAGTTTTTGTTCGTTTTTTTAAATTTTTGGTTACAACCTCTTATCAAAAACCAATGCAGCAAGCGCTCGTCGATCCTGAGCTTTTCTTAAATTTTTCCGAAACGGGAGTATAAGAGTGATTCATATTCCAAGAAAGCTGCATATTGAGTAGAGTGGCCGCATTTTCTGACCCCTCCTTCTCCACATGTTATACGTGATTGTTTTACATATATCGTTTAGGAGAGTCGAAGGGTGGAATCGGCAACCGCAGCTTTCGCAGGGTTGAATCTAGAGCTTCAGACAACAGATGCTCGACGTCATTTTCCTCCGTGTTGAGTCCGATGGCCGAAGAGGCGAGCGAACGGTGCAGCCTTGGAATATAAATTCACTTCCTAAAGATTTTTCCAAACGTATCAGCAGCGCCAAGCCAGGAAGGAAAACTACCCCTAAAACTTGGATCTTGATTCAACGCTCGCGCTCCTGCAGATTGTGTTATAATATTTCGTTTTCACGATCTTTCGAGGCGCGTCACGGAGACTCGAAATATCCCCAATGATGTCCCGATCGTAAATTTGAACCCGAAATACGTCGCGCGTTTTATCACCCTCGTCGACTTAGCGCCATTGCATTATATGATATATATTTATATATATATATATATATATATATATATATATATATATATATATATATATATATATATATGTATATGTATATACACGTGGCGAAGTCTTATTTCCTGAATTTTCTTCCAGGTGGAAAATAAGCCCCGGTTCATCGCGTTTTTATCCCAGTAAAAAGCACGTGACCCTTGCTTTCGTATTATCCCCCCTCCCTCGTTTGATTCCTGAACTGTTTTACTATTTCGGAAGATGAGATTTCACGTTGCCTGAAAAAATTTCAAAGCCTAAGAAAGTTTGGGAAGTATTCATAGTATTTTTCATAGTATTTTTGACAGTTTTTCTTTTTTTTCGCGATTTCTCATTCTTTGAATATTTTACGTATATTTTAGAAATCCCGAAACAACACATTCCTTAATTTTTGTTTCTTCGAATACAGAATAAAGGATAGCAAGTGAAAAACCGTTTGGTGATATGCAGCTGGATGGACCGAGGAAATATTCCCGTCGGTGGCGGGAAAGGGTCGAGGGTGAGTTAAATTCCCTAACGACGCCGATGAAATCGTTTAACCGGATAAAACCGGCAGCCAGGAACATAATCTATTCCGGGCATAGACAATGGGCCGGCATACAAGTCGAATAGAATGGGATGCGTGGGCGCGTCTACATACCTATGTAGACATCCACATGCACGAGTAGACACGTAGGGGTGGTTGTCTAACGCATTGTGCGTGTGCCACCCTAACGACGCGTGATTACTACCTCATAGTTTCGCGGTGCGAAGGGGCCAAAGTGCGGGATTGAGACCGAGGAGCAGTCCTGCAGGAGCAATATCCTCCGATCCTGCAGCGAAAATCAAGGCAAAGCCGAGGATCGCCGGTCTTGACTCTCTCTTTGATTCTTCTCGTGACCCTTTCACCTCGCTTTTCGCCTTATTTCGATTCCGATTTACAGGCTTGACATCGCGGTTTAATTGCGTAGCTCGTTGTCAGTGTGCGGCTCGATTCGATTCGGAGGACTTGATGAAAGGGGTGGTGGAATCATGGTTTAATGCAGTGCAGCGAAGATCGACGCGAGGGTTTGAAAAATAAGGGTAGCAAAAGAAGAAGAAAATAGAAATCGTGTTCATCTGAGTGAATGTTTGTCGAAGGAGTCTATATTCCTGTCTTTCTACAATGGGAAAAAAATATTGAAGATCGTCAATTTAAAATAACGAAAAATTTCTCTGTTACTTATATTTCAATACCAAAATCGTATTTTCTCTATCTACAACACTGAGAAATATCAGGGATGATCTTGGTTTTTGTAATGAAGAATTTCTCGAAGAATTGTGATCGAAACTGAATTTTAGTAACGACGATACGTTTTTTAATACAGCATATATTTTAACTTGTCAGTTCGATGTCTATCGACGAGAAGGGATGTCGTGTTTTAAAACCTTTTTCTCTTCTCTATCTCAACTTTCGATTTACACGGTACGATTCATTCATCTGTAACTGGGGAAAAAGTCGGAAAATATGTATGACCGTAGAATTTCCACCGGGTTGGGAAAGGAAAAAGTAAATTGGAGCGTCGCGTCAAACGATGGGACGGTATTCAAATCTGTTGTGATACAGGGTGCTTTCACGTTGGCCCAGAAACCCAGGAATCCCCATATAACGGGCGATTTGTAACGACCAAAAATAAAATGTGTAAAATTGAAAGTGATTGAGTAAAATGTATTTTTGATCCCAGATTTGTTTGTTTGCAGTTTGATCTTTTTTTTTTTTTATCTTGAATCGTCATAAAATTTAAAAAAATCGGCGTCCGAGAAAAAAAAAAGATAAATAAATAAATAAAAATCTGCCGACACCCCTTAATAGTGAAATAGAGCATTGAAACTTTCAGGATCTTTTATTTTCAAGGTAAAGTCAAGATTTTTCAAGTTGGAGCTTGAACTTTTTTTTAACGATTGTACCTACACGCGGCTATAAGTTATGCGTGCTTGGTATACGAGGCGGATAAAAAACCGACCACGTCATGTAATATGGGGAAAAAATCGAAATCCTTGCGGAATAATCGAGTTACCAAGTTTCGAATCGTGAGTTTTGCGAATTTTCGCATTTGCTTGCGTCTCTGTCTACGCAGGCTTATCCGTCGAATCCGAAACAAGATTGAGGAGTTGGAATTTAATATTTATAGTCGTTTGATTTTTACGGTATCCTCCGAGAATTTATACGCATGAATGTATATATAGTATATATATATATATGTATACAGGATATACGATACGTTTCTTCTCCTCGCATTTTGATGACGCAAAATTCGTCCTCGTATCGACGCAGCAGTTCTGCTTCGCTTTCGTATGTGCAACGCAATTTTCGAGACGGAGTCAGGGGATCGAAGGAAAAATATAAATCTCACGTAGGCAGAGCGCATATCTACACGAAATCCATTATCATAAATGCAAGGGAGAAAAAATTTCGTAATATACAAGGTATTGGAGGAGTCTTCAAAAATAGCAACACCATTACCAGATCCTTTACTTGTATTATTATCTCCTCGAGGAGGAATCGGTCAGGCATATATTCATACTTTTTGTTCATTTTCAATTTTGCACCCCGAGCTACGGTGATTTTCTCAGCAACACAAGGAAATAGAATTCCAGCATGAACGTGGCGATGGATTTTGATTTTTGACTATTAGAATCGTTGCGAAAATCGATGCTTTCTCAATATAGTCTTCACTTCAATATTACTATTCGTTTGTCAAAATCAATCTCATAGAGGAATATTGGAAGAATGAATGTTCAAAAACAGTTCAGTACCGAGATTGTATAACAAAATAATCCTTCTCAACAAAATCAGATACCGCATATTAGTGAAATCAAAGGAATACAGATGACTGATTTAACATTTTAAAACAATTTGAGGTAAAAAAAAATCGATGTTTAAGCTTAATTTTAATTATTTTATCTTTATTTCAGTTTATTAAAAAAAAAAAAAATATGTATATACATCTCATACAAGGATACGGATACTTGAATTCAACGCACAGAAAGAGAAATTCCTACTTTCGTAACGCCTCAAAAAAAAAAAAAAAAAAACAAGATATAAAAATTAATTTTTTCCAACGAAACTAGCCTCTGATACTTATAATCGACTTGGCACCGAACGATTTCGAGGCCGCTTAGCCTCGGCGACGATCCGGGATAGCCGTGGGTACAAAGCCATCGAGCAAAGTTTCCCGGGAGCCGAGGGGGTTTGCGGCAAAGCCACAAATCCCGTCATTTTAAAACTATACCTAACCTCCAAGTGAAACGCTCTTCGGGGACAGGAAGTTGGTCCCTGACCCTCGGAGATAGCGGCGAAGCTCCGGACGGTCTCGTCGCCCCCCGAAGCCCCGGATCAGGTTTGATCCGCGAGGGACTTCGTCGACGCCTCGCCCCCGAACGACTCTGGCTCTATTGTTTGACTCTGGAAGCTCGACCCCTGCAAGCTCGCCCCCCACCCCCACCCCCACCCCCACCCCCTCCTTCTTCCTTCTCCTCTCGATGGCCACGTGCGCTTATGCTAATTCTTCGGAGTCCTGCGGCGGGTTTTGTTATCTTTGTTACTTCTCTTCGCCTCTTTTCCGCTCTTTTGACATCCTTTTTGGGAGCCCGTGAATCATTTACCTGAAAGATTCGTACGTTGGAGATAAAAAAATTTTGTGAAAATAGAAATGAAAGCCCAAAATATTGACACCCCGGAGAGGATAGTGAATCGGAGGATCGCGTGATTGAACAACGTCGAATTTCAGATCTACTTCCAGAGAACTTTGTGGGAACTGCATGCACCTATAAGGTACCGGAATCTCCAAGAGTCAGCGAAAAGTTTTTCTTTTACGCCTGTAGCCGTATTTCCGGATGTTGAGGAATTGAAAAACGACATTTGTGTATGTACATTAGGGTGGTGCAAAAAAACCGACTATTTTTTTTTTTTTTTTTTTCCGAGTCTCGTGCGACAAAATCTTAGTTTTTGATGTTTCAAAAGCCTACTCCAAAGGACAGTACAAAAAAAATTTTTTAAGAGGTCGCTCCACATTTTTTAATACGTCAGAAATCGTCAAAAATCGATTTTTTTTTTTTAATCCTCTTTCTCGTTACGGTATAATTTTATAGACAAAAAAGAATAAGTTTTCGCATGTTTCAGTTCAAAATTTGAATTTTGAAAGGTCACTCATAATTTTTTTTCAATTTTTTGGTTCATTTCTTTAGATCTTTTCGAGCGACCTTTTAATATTCATATTAAAATTTCATAAATTTTTTTTCTTTAATTTAGTGAGAAAGAATCGATAACAATACACCGTGACATGAATTAAAAATCAAACAAAATACTGTCAATATGATTTTTTTAATTTAATTATTTGACGATTTTTGACATTTTTTAAAATTTGGAGCGACCTCTTAAAATATTTTTTTTGAGCTGTCCTTTGTAGTGGGCTCTTAAAACATCAAAAACTAACATTTTGTCACACGAGACTCAAAAAGCAAAAAATTTGTCGGTTTTTTTGCTCCACCCTAATGTACATATTATGTACATGAATTCTTATCCTGATACGGCAGACGGTCAAATCAGTGATTCACAAGGATTTCACTCGCTCTTCGTACGAGCCAAAGAAAAGTTCCGTCTTCGCTGCCGCGGCTTGTTAAACGTAGTTTTTTCTATGCCTGACGAGATGAGGGGGGAGGTCCAGTTCGAACTTGCAAACACGGGGCTCAACAGGAGACTGCAACCTGTTTTCAACTCTCCTAATGCTCAGCGAGGAGGGAAGCTTTGAGAAAACCGCGGAAAAGCGGGTCAAAGCTGCTTTCCTGGACGCTCTTGGTATCCAACCTGCATCGCAACTCCGAGGGTGACTGCGCAGTCTGGTTAATTAACGTTCTTCGTCTAATTTGACTGCACGCTCACGGTTTGCGGTTTTACGACTGACTCGATGGTTTTTACGGTGCCTTAAAGCCAGGACAGCCGCTCCGGCAGTCCCAGTATTTTCCATAACGAATATGAGACGGCTTTACCTCGTAAAAGTACGAAAGGCCGGCACATTCAGTCCGCTTCAAAGCTCGTTCGAATTCGGACATGGACCTGCGGCTCTTCTCGTACCTTTCAAAGAACGCCGAAACACTTTCTCTCTCTCGCTCTCTCTCTCTCTCTCTCTGTCAGGCATTCGCTTCCGGTCGATAAATCGCTACCTCTACAATGTACAAAACGCCAATGTAATGTGAATTTTATTTCAGCTAAACCGGTTTGAAAAATTTTACGCCGACAGGGTAAAATGGGTAAAATGGGTAAAATCACAGGGTGAAATGAGGTTTGAATTCGTCTGTAGATTTTTTTCATCTACCGAAAACGATTTCATCAGAGGATTCATTCTGCCTTAGAATTGCATATATAGTGTATGCCAAAATAAAGCATCTTAACATGATCTTATCGTGCTATACCTGATGGCAGAATTCTCACAATCCAAATATCGAAGTCCACGTATCACAAATGCAACAAGGGCTCACAATCCGATTCTTTACACAATTCTGAACAAAAACACTCCAAAGAATTGGAATATAAAAATGGCTCAGAAATACAAAAGCGGTACGAATCCTACGAATCTACTATTACAATTTCGTAAAATCCGGTGTCAATAAAATTTGAAATCGTCCACCATATCGTATCCGCCATCTTGAATTTTCAACATCTCATTCCAGAACCCCAGAATACTTTCTTGTTACAAAAGTTAATTCAGCCCAACACCGCGTGAATCAAAGAGTTAAACCGTCATTCATGTTCCAGAAAAACTCGTTCAATTCACTCTGAGACCCGAATCCAATGTCTCTTCGTACCCACAGCGAGTAGGCAATTGTATCACCGGTTTACGGGTCGCGTCAGCCTCATAATCGCAAGGGATGTGGGTGTAACAGTGTCTGCGGAAGCTCACCCCTTAATACCACGTGGATATCCCAGGTGAAAAATGTCTTCATATCCCGGTGGTTTCGACTCCGCCACTCGGGGTTCGGGAGACGGGTTATACCGTAAGGTTGAGGCATCTGGATTCCACACTCGTAGGTATATAACCTATGATACTATCCCACCTTAAGTTGAGAGTATTCCTCAACCTTGCGGTCGACGTCTAGCAGACGCTTTACCACCGGGCATCAAGATTTCCCGGGTGTCTTACGCCGCCGGTGGTAGCCAACCTTTAATTTGTCTCCAGACTCCGTATACCTGCCGACTTCACCACGCGAATCCCGCACCCTGACGTAGCACCCCCCCCCCCCCCCCCCCCCCCCCCACAAGAGATGCAGTCCGCGGTCTGGTGAACCGTTCGTTTCGCACCTCCGAGCATGACTCGTCTCTTCTTTTCCGCTCTATTCTCATCTCCATGACTTCATCCCGCAGCTTCTCTAGGGGGGTTTTTTTTTTACGATTTTTTTTTATTTTTATACACAGAGAATTATCACTCGTGTGTGATGAAGTTACTGCGCTGATCGATTGGAAACTTTACTCTGTTGGATGTTTAATTACTAGTAACGATATACTTGATCGTAGTTTTCTTTACGTACTGATTTAATGAAATATTATAAAAGGGAAAAAACGCGGTTGGCAAAAAATATTGTTAAAGAAATATGTTGTTGTATTGATTTCTTGCGAATATTATATACTGAATGGTTTACATGGAAATGATGCAGTGAATTATGTTTTGTTTTATGAAAGTACAAATTGAAGTTCTGCTGGTGAACTACTGGGATACTACATGGAATAAAAATTCAAAATTCAATTAACGTTGTTCAGTCACGTATAAATTAACCGTTTCCGTTCTGTCCAGCTGAATGAATTTATTAATAATAATTACGGCATGATTTTATCCACGCGAAACTTTACTACTTTGTATAACAATAAATACACAGCTGTCGCTATACGCTATAATATGAATTTATTGCTTCCTGTGATATTTTTTCTCTACGTACAGTAGCTGCCAGAAATTTTTTTACTTTTGATACTTTGTTTTATTTATATGCATTGCCAAGCATATATAGATCTTTTTTTTAAGTCGTGAAAAAAGGCTCAATGACTGACATTTGTAATAATACAATGCAACTACACATAAAAAAATTCTAACACTTCACAATTCAATGGTTTATTCAAGACTGCATACTTAATAAATAACGACGAACAAAGAAAATAATTAATGTTTTCAAATGTTATTAAATATTATATATATATATTTAAATCAAATATTTGTAACTTGAATTTCTTTTGTTTCGAACAAAATTAAGTACAAGGAAAAACCGGAAATAATGTCCTATTTTTAAATCGACTGTTCGCGACAGAAGCAAAGTGCGGAAGACCTTTCTTCCGGTCAGTTCCCTGATTGCTTCCTCGGGAAAAATAAGGTCCTATTTACTATATCTATATACCTTTACACTAGCCGATTTTTGACGAACGATTTTCCTCGACACAAAACGCGTTCTGGTATCATCGTCCATGTCTGCAGAGTAATAATAAAAACAAAAAAAAAAAAAAAAAAAAAAAAAATGAGTTTCCTATTTTCTGTTCTCATCGCCGATCCATCGCCACATTTTTAAGACTCTTTACATGCAGAAGATGAAACTTTCGAAAACTGGATCTGCTACATTGAAATAGGCAAATAAAAAAATGAGATGTATGTACAAAGTCAATTGCGATCGTGCGGACGTCAGAATATCTAATAGACAAATTCCAGACTTTACGATCGTGATTCATCGGCGCCAGCCTTTTAATGGGTACTAAATATGTTCGCACTTGCCCGAAATTCCGTCGGGACGTATTGCAGTCGAGGGCTGCCGAGCGAGCGAGCAAGCGCGCGAGAATTTAACGCCAGCAATTTTATCAAATTATTGTCCCTCTACTCTGGTGCAGGATTCTCCTGGCAGAGCCTGGCAGGCAGGCACAGTCTGTTCGAATTTCCAGCACCGTTGCGCCTGCGTCATTCTGCTTCGAAAACGATGCGATATTCCAAACTCTCACGAATCGATGCCACTTTCGATCAATCGGACTTCTTACCTGCAAATTTTCATTCTCTGGACATACTTTCTGGTTTTATGGTTTTATCAATTGTTAGAAATATTTCATTTGTCACTGTTAGCAGAAATTTTTTATGACATGAGTATCGCTCTATGCAATAATCGTTTGAACTTTATTGTTGAAAATTTGGTGCAAGTTACTATTTAGAATGCAATTGAAGGTCTCGATGGAAGACTTTATGCTCATTACGACATCAAATCTGTTCAACTGAATACATTTTTTAACTAAACAAAAGCGTTACATCAATTAAATGCTATGCAAACATTAATCAATCATCCCAAAAGTCATATGAAAATATTTTCTGGTTAGACCTGCAGAACTGATTTCTATTCTGTACCCAGAACTGTATTTTTTGATTACAACAAAAAATGAAAACAAAACAGACCAGAACTAGAAATTTTTCTCAATACGTACGATCGCAAAAATATTTGAAGAGAAGGATTAAAAAATGCTACAAGTGCGATTTTTTCAACAAAAATTAAATTTTCTTTACAAAATACGTAGGTGCCAAGTCCAAAGTTTTCGAATAAATTTTTTTCTTCTTTTTCCTCCTCTTGAAGTGGCTCTTACAGCCATTTTCAATTCTCCCCTTTATTTCATCGCGAGGATAAATCGGAGAAACTTTTTACCGTCAGGACTCACCGGTTGGCGGATTTGTGGCTGATATTTTTGCGAGTTGGCTCTCGGGCTGGTTTACGAAGGCACCTTATAGGTAGTTATTCAGCTTCACGCTTACCCATCTAGTCACAGCACCGCGGATCTTCTAGCAGGCAGCAAGCGTCGCGACGCCGACGCTGTCATAAACAATGGGAAAGGCGAGCCATTATTTCGGGGTAGTAAAACATAGTTTAGGCTGCGCGATGCGTCACTCTGAGTTTCCACAGACGCCTAAGTTGGTCGTTGAAATTTTACTAGCCCTAAAACGTTCTACAGTCTAGGCGATCCGAGTCTAATCGTAAGCGGGACACTCTCTTAGATTTGCTACTCCGATGTAGCCCCTAATTCTTACGCTCAATTTCTCACAAGTAACTTCGTGTCACGTGAGTTTAATTCGATATCAAGCCAAATTTGTTAATTAGTCCTGCAGCTTCACGCCAATGTTTAAAGAAAAAAAATTTTACAAAATGTACAAAAATTCAGCTATTATATTAAAAAATTTCACATTCTTTGGCAGGATTTTTTTTCTTCTTTTCGATATGTTTGTTGAATTTTTACAGATTTACTAAAAGACAGGCCTGAATAGTTTGGAAGAAAATTGCTAAGTTCCTTTTCATTTTTTAAACTGTTTTCTGTATCACTTATTCATATTATATTACGCACTTTGAATTGTTGAAGAAATTTAAATTCTAAGCTCAAAATTATCACAAATTTTTAGTTAAAAATATATAAATGCGAAATCTGAAAGCAAACCGAGAAAATAATATGTGTTCCCATGATGTCAGGCTCAGGTTTTTCTTGTCGTTAAAACGCGGTGAGATATTTGCGTGCGTTCAAGAAGAAAAGAAAAGACGGAGTTCTGCAGATCAGAGAGTCGTCAAGGAATTTACTACGATCCTAAGCCTGCGGGCATCGCGGATATATAGAAGGCGGGTGAGAAAATCTCGAGGCAATTTAGAGGTCGGACGGCCACTATTCCAGAAGTAATGTCCCTAATGCTCGTGAAATGGTATCGCGCTATAGCTCGCTGCATGATATAGGTATCACTTTATGTACCCGCGGTGATAATGAAAAGATTTGCCGGCTTTACGATTCGCCGAAAAAAAGTAGCGTGATGCGGTGCATGGGGGAGAGTTTATTTATACTTCTATTATTGTTTCTAATCTTATTTCCTCCAAGAAATTTTTCTTTTTCAATTTTTTTTTTGCATTTATTGTTATTATTTCCATTTCGGAATGAAAATCTGCTCTATTTTATACGGTGGTTATGGTTTTACGGTGTGAAATGTATCTCAGTTGAGAATCCTTTCTAGAATTATTCAATTCTGATGAAGGAAACCAAAAGAGTATTTTGCTGCAGGAATAAATACGCGATTCAATTCACGAACGAGAAAAAGTATGTTACTGTATATATATATATATATATATAATTGTAGAACTTAATGCACCATGGAAGAGGCTGTTAGCGTTGACTGCTATCTTTTGCCTTTGAGAACAACGCGTAAAGGCCTAAACGAGAGAGGGGTGAAGTAAATTCGTTGAGGAATGGGGTGTAGATAGTCTCTGTTATGTTACAATACGTGCGTTTGGGGGTGGTTGTACCGCAGGGTATATTAACGAGAAAACTGCAGACATTTCATTTTTATTGCTACCAACTAATTGCCGAAATATCCAGACACAAAGAATCGTTTAACCTTCTCCCCGCCCCGCAAATTAATTCTACAGATATATCACATACAGAGCCTGAATGCACCGGTATATTAATTGCGAAAAAAAAATTATTCGAGTTGATAAATTACACTTTTGAAAACACTCATTCGAATTCTATAAATAGCAAACTGGAAGGAATTTTGCAGTAATCGTTTATTTTTTTATTTTATCACTTTCATTATTATCATTTTTTTACTCTTGTGGTGATGATTGAGACAACAATTTTATCAATTTTTTACAAATACCAGGGTCTAAAGTCGTGAAAAAAAGGTTTCAAGAACGAGAATGGCAGAAAATAAAGCCTCAAATTGCACAATTTTTTTCAAGCTGGCAGTTGTTCACATTTTTTTTCCTCTAGCCAGAAAAATGAAAGTTGAAAAAGTGGTGATGATTCAATACATCGAAGAAAATTTTCACTTATTTGCGGTTACTGATACAAATTCATCAACCATTTACCAAATATAGTTCTGGATAGAAAATAAAAATTAGTTTTTTTGCTGAAAACTGAAGGAAAAAAAATTTCAACTCCAATGTCATTGGTTTTACATTTACCTGATTGTAATTTCCCGGGAACCTATAATAAGAAAATAATTGGTGTTCGTTGATAAAGAAAAAAAAAAAAAACAAACAATTGTTAAAAATCGTGGCCAAGTTATACGAGGTGTGAAATTTGTGGATTTCGGTAAATCGTGGCAATTTCGTAAGCCGTGCGAGACGCTTGCGGCTGGGGAAGTTCCGGGACGAAGAGGACGACAAGGTAATGTACGGGACGTGGACGGTTACCACCGGGGCGATATATTACCCGGCTAAGTGGCGCGGAGCATCCGACGAGGAGGAGAACGCCGTCGTTGACGAATGGGAACGCATCAGTGCACGGTGACCTCTGAACCGCCTCACCGTCGTCGTCTGAATCACGCGCCAATCTGGTGTACGAACACCAAAGTAGGTACACACGCATCTGTATCTCCCGAGACACTCGGGGATTCGCAAAATTTTGCAAGGATAGCTGGAGGATCAGATGGGAAAAAAGTATGTCCAGAAGAGAGTGAAATAAAATTCCGCAAATTCTTACTACCGACCTTAGCAATTTAACTTCTAGCTCGGATCTTATTTTGAGACCTTTGTTGCCGTTGCAATCTTTTTTATATACACAGTGAGAAGCGTTTTTGAGGAACTCTTACCGGATATTTAGAGAATTTTTTCATACCAGTCAAACGTGTAGTCATGACTGGTTGTGTTATGTATATGAAATTCTTTTAATATTATTAACGGAATTTTGTATATCAGATGAAATATGCCGTTCAAAATTTTTCGAGCATTATATTGCGGAAGTTTTTTAAAAATGTGATATTCAGTTTTAAATTACGAGGTTGAAGAAATTCATTATTTTACAGTTTCAAGTGATTAAATTTTGGAAAATATGGCTATGTTTTTGGTTCAGTACGTTTTCCCAAATCACAGACAATTCTAACGGTGCGAATTAAAAGTTACTAACTTCAATCGCATGTTAAATTTCTTGCTGGATATTCTTGTTTTATTTAAAAATTCCGGGAAATTTTACTGGGTTAAGGAACGAGCTTAAAACGAAAAAATTAATATCGTGGAAAAACACTGTCATGATTACATGTGCTGCCAAAAATATTGTAAGGCAGTTTGAAACGAAGTGAAAATTGAGATAACAAGCAATTATAACTTCAGCCTGCATATTCTGTAACGTAATATAAGCCTTCGATAATCTGGAGTATGGATCAGGGATGGCGTCGGGACCCAGGAATTCAAAATTATTCGGTGCAATCAGACTGCGACAATCTGGAATTTGTGCAAAGCTGGCGAATTGCGCAGCTTCCGTATGCCTTGGACGGCTCTTCCGCTCTGCCACGATAATGGCAGTATACATATCGCTAAGGGCATAATAAACGTCAACGAGATCTTCCGGTCCGTTTCCACTGTTCCCGTAGTTCCACAGTATTCAAGCCGCATCCTCCAATATCGCGAAATTACATCCACATATGTGGTCGTTGAGTCGTTGCAACACGAACGAAGTCCTTATGGTGTTGAAATAAATAATGTAATTTGTGTTTTCGTGTCCGGAATAATTTCCGCTACGGTTTTCAATCCGTTGGTGAGTTATTGTTCTTGTCGGTTTTATCAATGCACTGGAAATGAAATTGATGTTTTAATTAAACCAGCAGTTTAATCAATCCTCGTCTTTTAATTATCAACGGGAAATTCATCCTGCTTGAGATTTAAAGCTCGTGTTATTCGATTAAATTCAATGACGCTGGTTCAATTATTTATTGCTGCATGTTTTTCGAGTCACGTTCAAAACCGTTTCCACCCATCACCAGTCGTACTATCATTAGGTTTATTTTTCAAACTTGACGGTACTTGTTACAAATTCATGGATCTTTGAACAGGTGCTTTCGATAATTTTAACTCTTTCCGTCTCTCCTCTTGATCTTTTCTTCTCTCTCTCTCCCTCTCTCTCTCTCTGAATTTTCAGAATATTCTCATTATATCGTTCGCAAAGCGATTCAACTAATTCACAGGTTGGGCGAGACATTACGGCTGATATTTTTCATTCGTCAGTTACCCAGCTCTGTGTTTATTATGCGAGTAAAGGTTCATATATCTTTACATACACGGTGAAACGTTCCAGTGAAACGAGGAAGGAAAAAGACCAAAAAAAAAAAACAGCTTTCGTCTAACCCAGCGACTTAAAATGCGGCTGTTTTTCTTCGCCCAATTGAAACGGCCGTTACACGAACGAATTTAAGTTTCGCGTGCGTATACATGTACATATATATGTATATAATATGTATGCCTGTGTATTGGTGTATAAAATGTTAACCGTGTAAAGCGGGTGAGAGGGTCATTCGTTTTATTTTCGCACCCAGTGAATCCAACTGGGAAAGAAATAAATTTGGCGAGTCGTCGCGCGAACTCGCGGTAAGCATGAGGCTGAAACCCTCTCGGAGTATATATAATAAAACGAATGGAACCATAAGCAAATAAATAAATAAATAAATAAATAAATAAGCAAATGAATTTAAGCTGAACATGGGGTGAAATAAGGTTGAAAAACGTTCCGAGGAAAAAATAAATTGAGAAAAAAAAGCGCACATCGCAAATAAACGCAAAGGAGCAAACGCATCGTCTCGACATTCCTGCTGCGGTGATTTCAACCGATGACGTGGAATAAAGTAACAAAGTTTTACAATTAGTCGAAATTCGTGAATAGGCTTTTGAACTTGAAGACTGGTTGGCAAATTTTCAAGAAAACAAACAAAGAAAAAAAAAAAAAAAAAATCCAAGTTATAAAAAAAAAGCACTACCGAAAGTGTGGCAATAAAATAAGAAGAAGAGGAAACCAAAGATCAACGAAGCATCTTAGAGTTTCGGAAATAAGGTTTGGGAAGACGATATTACCTTCGGGGGTTGCTTTCGTGATTTACACCGAGTTTAGAGAAATAAAAGCGAAGAATAACTGCGGTCCTTTCCCGTCTCCTCCGTCATCTTAACGGTCGGTGATACCCGATTCGCTTACTTAGCACTTCCTACGAGAGCAACCACCAAAACTTGTTTCAGTATTTCAGCCGAGATTTGTTACCGCCGTTTCGACGCGCCACGCCAGCCTGAGAAATCAAATACCGGAAACTCTGTCCACGGCTCAGCGCTCGTGACCCCAAGTGTTGAACCTTTTAACCAACCTCCGTTATCCGACTTTGTTTCAGAATTTCTGGGGTTTTGTTTTAATCACTTCATCCTCAGCTGCTCAAATGTCTTTGGCCAACAACGATGATTCATCTGCAAATAAATTAAGAAACACAAAATTCTTCATTAAATCGATTGAAGGGTTCGAAGATTTTCTCTAGACAAATTTAATTGCCAATGAATCCGCAGTTCGGTTTTTGCGAATTATTGTACTCAAACCTGCACTTTGCGGTTGAACAAATAAGCGTTCGATTCTGACGAAAGTAATGAGAGAGAGGCAAGCTGTGCTTGTTTTCACAATTCAACCCCTGACGTACTGAACCCTTTCACTTAGGAAATTGACCTCTATTACCGACTGTCTTAGTCTGAAAAATGCAGGAACCATACACCACAAGGGAGGAGGGAGATAGTTACGTTAGCTTAAGAAAATATCGGCAACGGTGTGACGCTGTTTACACTCCGGGTCGTATTAATAAAGACTTCACCCCGACCTTAAGTCTTTCACACCTCGAATCCCCTCGAAGAGGTTGGCACGAGCATTCGCCCCTCAGTCAGTCAGTCAGTCAGTCAGCCAGCAGTCGTTTGTAGACAGAGAAGTCGTCCGCCTTCTCGGTGCGCATTTGCATCCAACTTTTTCAAAAACCTCGATAAATACATAAACTTGGGAATCGTAAGCACGTCATTTTTGTAAATAAAAGCCCATCCACAAGCTCTTATACCACCCGGTGGTAAAACGCCCGGCAGCTAGGAGCTTGGCTGTCGCGTGATCAAGAGCAAAGCGAGTGAGTCTAGACGCTCTCGTCTTCAGACCTCGGACTTGAAAATACTCGGATAAATAAACGGCTCGCAAATCCCAGCCGGCGCTTCTACCACGCCCTCGACACTCTCACCGCGTCTCCAACCATTTTTAGTACCAAGGGTGAATTTTCGAAGCACAGAAAAGTCCTCCCAAACTCGAGATAGATTCTCGTATGCTAAAGAGGATCGACGAATTCATTGTACCAAATCGTTGCCGGTACTCTCCAGCTACAATCGTTACTTTCCAAAAAACTAATGATGGATCTTCTTGGATTGAAAGATCTAGAGTTAAAAAGACCTCGTGTAAACCTCAAAACGGCACAAAAGTCCCGATACCGATGTTTTAGGTTCTAATGAGAACTACAGTTGGGACTCATTTGACTCTCGACACCGTAGGTTGAAGTATTCCTGGTTTAAACCTGAATTAATCCTTCAAGTTTTCTTTTTACGATTTCCACAAATTTGAGGCTTTATGAAGTCAAACTGAGCTGCGAGGGTGAGATGAGGGTGAAAATGAGACCTACATTCAACTCGGCAGATCTGAACAACGAAAGAATGAAGGATCAAGAGGTTCAAACCATGTGTTCCAAAATTTCGTCTCAGGATGCGATGAATAACTATGTACCTAGTCGAAATTCGAATCAAGCATTGTCGTGGTTGATTTTTGGGTTCGATTAGATCGAAGTTGAGCTAGTCAAGAGTTAAAGGGGAAAATGCAGACCATTATCCTGGTACTATAAGGTTGAGAAAGAATGGAAGAGAAACAGTCATTAGCACGTTAAGCCGCAACACTGCTGACGAACGACGTGAAGGGTGGTATTTTAAGAGGCCGTTTCTAATCTCGTTCGTTCCGCGACTTCAGCGGTTGAACCTTTGTACGCTACACAGTGAGACAATCCGCGCACATGTCGGCGTGATCAATGCTGCCAACGGTGGTGCAGCACTCGCGTGTCATTACGAGAAGGCAAGTAGAATAAAAAGCATAGAAGTCGAAGATAGTCGAGAAAGAGAAGCTGGGCCGAGGGTGAAAAACGCTGGTCGAACAACCGCAGGATCGTCTCGCTTCTTCGCCAATTAGAAGCTAATTGATTTTTACTGTAAATCTATAAGTTATCCAAGGTTTTTGCCGACTCTGAAGAAAGGCGGGGTCGCAACCCTTGGGAAAATCGGCTTCCTCCTCCTCCTCCTTCCATGCAGGGGATGAACATCCATCGAGAATGGGTGAGTTGCGGACCGTTAAGTGGAACAGTTGTTGCCGATAAATTTACGATGAGCCTCGTCTTGTATCCTCGACGCTTACTCTTAATGAGCGTTGATTGGGTTTCCCCATCTGTCTCAACCAGACAACTACTGACTATAGTAAACGCTTCGTTACAGCCGAGTTATTTTATCTCTTTTTCCACACTGCCAAAAGAATTACTTCGCTGCTGCTGCGGTGACTTCTTTGATCGTGCGTCATGTGCAAGAGGCAATTGAAAGGCGTGAACTGCGAGATTCTGCCGAGTGACTTATCGAGCGAATAGTTGAGCGTAATAATGTCAGTTTTTCGGGTCAACGATTCGAGCTTAAACAATTTTTTCTTTTCACTCATCGGGTTGTTACCCTTTGCTCCACAACCTGGTGGTTACGACTCGCGTGGCTAATTTGGCACAATCGTCGAGTGGATGTGGCCATAAATTTTACCTGAGCAATTGACGAGCAGTGTTTAATTGCTCGTCGTAAACTTGACGAGTATAATGCGAGGGACACTTTAATTAGCAGTCGCACGTCGGAACGGTATGGATTTCTTTGGATTGTGAAAGTTGAATTTTATCCAGACGGGTAAATAAAGCGGATCGGGAAACATGAGGGGGAGGAAAATTTTCATTCCTGACATTTTTATCCGCGTCTACTTCGCTAAAACCCCAGTAATAAGAGCTCATTCATATTCATATTCTCATAATAGACGGCACAGCCGTTCCGCAAGGAATGGCCACTTTCAACGTGTAGGTACCTGTAATAATGAACGCCATATTGGCGAGGCTATTAGAACTAATTCATGAAGCATTCCAGCCTGACAGTTCATAACGCGCTCTGGATTCAATATTTCACAAAATCATCCCTCGAGTAAGAGGTAAAATGACAGAAGCTAGAGAGAAATAGAGAAGCACGGACTCTCTGCCAAGTCGCTCACTTTTACGGAGTGACTTTATTTATCGTTCGGTTTCAGTGTCTAATTACTTCGCCTCCATTAACCTCAGGCCACCGTCTTCCTCTCAGTATTTTTCTCCGCGCTTGCTCATTAGCTGAATAATTTAAAATGTGTCCAAAGGAAAACTTGGCTCTTCCTTTTATAAGTATATGTGTACATACACTCGCGGTCTACGCATTAGAGGATTACTTTCTATACCCAATTCCGTGTATATCAAAACTAATTCACCCGGATTTTACGCTACTCAACCCAAAGAAGTTCATCCCGGAAGTCTGAACGGCGACTCGATCTTCATTTCGCATTTATATTCATTTTTGAGTTATTTATTAATGGTCAACGAATTTTGGCAACATTGAGGTTGTAAGAAATATTTAGCTTCAAGAACCTCTTTATTGGAACGGACTCTTCTCCGAGTTACAACAAAAGACAATATAATCATTTCGACAGGTATATATTTTCCTGGTTTCAGGACATCCTCTTGATTATTTCACATTCGAATTACTCCAATATCGAGATTCGTGAAAAGCGTTCTCACGGTTATAGTTCCACGAGAATAAGTCATGCCTTCACGTTGACAGTAGTTCATCACTGTCTTCGAATAAAAATCCAGCAGAGATCGTGATGTTCCCTAAGCTTGTGAGACCCGTCGAAGAAAAGGACCGGACAAGTCCATCTTCACCTTCCATCAACTCAAACCATTTATAATATCAAGTGCAAGTACACGTAACATGACTAACATATAAGTGTCATACCGCAGCACGTCAAGTATCATCGTCGATATTTTCACATGGTTAGTTATCCGTAGTTTGCGGAGTTTAACCCAGGGACGAAGAGCTCGATGAGGACGATGTTTCTCACTGGTGGTGTTTACACGACGAGTTGTTCAAGTTTCCGGTGGGCAAAGTTAGTCGCGTGTTTGTCGAGCGAATATGTGGCGGTCACAAGGCTCGCCTCTAGCTGCAGGAGTTTGGTACCCATTTGGTACCACGTTGAGTGGCGTCGCGACGTCCCGCGTCGTCCGGATGAACGGTATACCTCTGGAAGCGACGTCGGACGATCCTGAGCAGCAGCTCCTCGCCTTTGTTCGGGTGATTAGAACGTCGTGGCTGCTCATTAGCCTCGCAAATAGAGGCCGTCCGTCTCCGAAGTTGCACTGAGCTTTCGCCGAGCTTTTGCCACGGCTTTCATTTACATGGAAGTTCTTCTCCGTCCTTGTCCTCGTTCTCCACATGCTTTTTTCCCATTTCAAAACAGGAACAACCTGCGAATCCACGTGGCTACCGGACCGTTTCACACCTTGGCTCGACTCTTACTCTCGACGTCAGACCGAAGATGATGAATCGAGTCGGCTCAGAGTCGACCGAGTCACCGTCTGTCTTCGTAGGCGACTCAACGTGCTCTGGGAACGACGTCTTGACGAAGTCGTTCGTCATGTTACACCCGCAAGGGTGATACTTCAGGCCCTTGCCGAACTTGCTCTGACAGTTCGCGTTTTCCGACGACGATGCGTGGCTAACTTTAGACGATACTTTCGAATTACTCAAGTCAATTTTTGCCGTGCAATTCGCGGAAGGAAAAGAGGAACGTTCCGTCAAGCGAACCTCAAACATCCTGTTCTGCAGTTTTCATCAATAATCAAAACTGCGTACTTCGATCAATCGAGAAGTCTTTTTTCATCGAGCTTCGATCTTTTTTCACATGTAGATGATCCTGTCAGGAGGGAAGCGCGTGTATTCTGGATGGGATATTTATACCACAGCACGCGCCTGCACGCAGGACGCAGGACTCACGGATCGTCCCGTCAGACAGACACTCGTTTAGGACGGAACGACGGTGCCACGCACTACAGTCCAAAAATAGGCACTTGCACAGCGACTGCTGCTTGA
This sequence comes from Diprion similis, assembly GCF_021155765.1. NCBI lineage: Eukaryota > Metazoa > Arthropoda > Insecta > Hymenoptera > Diprionidae > Diprion > Diprion similis. Next base: position 22,334,545 of record NC_060110.1, on the reverse strand, counting down.
TGAATGACCTGGCGAATCGAGACTTTTTTCACATTTATTTTCACCTCTAATGGATGCCGTTTAGCTATCGCTGAACGAGAAGCCGAAGGGTATGAGAAAACGATACATATCCGATTACCCGGTCGCCCCACGTGTCGTTTATAATTTTGAAACCTCGGGACGGGCAGTCAATTGTCTTTCTATATTTACTATTTTTCAATCAGAATTCAAATCTCAACAACGATTTTTGGTAGATATAATAGTAAAGATACAAAAATGTGGTCGCATTCGTTACTAGTCTTACCAGTTTTTACTAAATTCAATAAATTCAAAAAAATCATAGAGGCCTGGTACCCTGCCTTGCAGAATGAGACGTGACGTCGAAAAACTTTGCCGTTCCCACGATGATAATAAAAATGGTCTGTTTATCGACAGTAATTGATTGAAATCTAGTTTGATAGACGATGAGATAGCGGACCGACATTTTTTCATTCGTGACGCGTTTCCTATCTCGGTTTTCTCATCGGTGCTCAGGGGGACATGGTATGGATATAAGGTGTATTTATAAAGCATAAGTTTATTGATAAAACTAATGGGGAAAATTGACGATGCCCCCATGAAGCTTGATAAAGCCCGGAGACAGGAGCTGGATGTCGGTGGATCGGCGAGCACGCGACCTCCAATTCACCTCGCTATCATCCCCGCACCCTTCGCCCTTCGATCGGAAAATAAAAATATACTAGAGGGAGGGGGGGAGGATGTGAGAAAATCTTTTTCGACGAAACGAGACAGTTTCGGAATTAGGGATAAAACATTTACTGGAAAAGTGGAGAAACACACAAGCGCGTGAAGAGGCAAAGTGAAACCGGGAACAAAACATAAATTTCAGACCCATTGGGACGGTTTTGTGAAACGTATCCGCGAAGGATTTCCTCCTTCGTCGACGGGCCATCGACTCTCAAAACAAACTCGATACCTCCGCCACTCATCAGCTGGTCCCTCCAAATATAGACTAATTTCTGGAACGTTGGTTGGTATACCTTAGCCACGACCACGCGGGGAAATCCTTCGGGAGCAATGGATTAGGAGGGTAGAATTCTCGAGGCGCTAGCCATGCTGCTGGACAAGCTGTTGATGCCGTCAAACGGCGCAGCACCCCTGCCTCAGGGTTTACTAGGCGATGGTGCAGGCTGAGATGGGGTTGCCCGCTCAATTCAATCTATTTATTCAGACCACCAAAAGTACCGCAACCATCTAATTCACCCACGAGGAAACATTTCTGCAACTAAACTGCGCCCAATTCACTGTCACCCGGCTAAGCTTAACAGTCTTGAAGCGCAGCTGAGGCGTTTAGATAATCGTAAATTCTCACTACACTTCACATACGCAAAATTATTGGCCAACCATTATCACGTTGGAGGAATAACCGATACTGAGATCAGGATAATGAATGTGATGGAATAATTTTTACTGGTCTTCAAAGAAATTTTTAACAATATTTACTTTTCACTGGAGAACAACTGCCCTTGATAATTAACTGCTTGATAATTTTGCAAAGTTTGGTCAAAATATTTACGCACGTTGGGCTTGCGCTGTAATATATGCGCTGTGAAGTGGAAACACCATGAGACTTGTCCCATAGATCACTGGGACCTTGTGGGAACTCTATACCACCATAAATACACGCCATGGAAGCCTGTGACTCAATCCGTGAGGGTATATCTGGAGATGATGCTTGTTTGTTGAAGGTTTAAAAATTTATGGATTCGACGCGGGGTTTCAATTTCGGGTAAATATTTGTCGTTTATAGACACTTTCTCGGTGATTCTTGTCCTTTCAATCCATCACGAGGTCGAATGTGCATTCCTGTTTTTTCTTGTCCCATTTTTTCATTCACAGGAGGTCTAATCCTACGCGTTTACGATGAAGGAAGAATTATAGCTAGAAGAGTCGAGGCGTTTCTCTTCCACGGTTGTATTTAATTTCAAAGAACGCGTGGACGAATCGTCATAATATTGTGTGAGTTTAAGGTCGAGACTATAGGCTACCAAACCACGCTCGTATTTTTCCTGCTTCTTAGCTTTTTCTCTTTCTCTCCAATTTCTAAGACCGCGTAATCCTCCGTGTCCGTTCTTTATACTTACTTTCTTTTTCCTCACTTCACCCCACACTCGATATACTTTCCCAGCCTATATAGTGTGCTTTTTTCTCCTCATCTCCTCCCCCCTCTCATCCCCTTTCCTTTTCCACCTCGATCCCACGTCAGCGCAGGTCTGAAAATAAATCCCCTAAGCGGAAGGGGATTAATACGTGGCCCAATTAAGAACGATGGTGTGGCTGATTGTGAGGGACGATAATTTATAGGCTACAGGGTTTTGCTGGAAAAATGACCGATTGAGGTCCTCGATACCAGGGCCAGCCTTCTCTTTGCCTCTCTGTCGTCATCATCGAAAAGAAAAATAAGGATTGACCGATCGAGAACGAAAATTATCTGTGAAAAGGTAAACACAGTGACGACTCGTTCGGTTAAGCCAATAAAATCAAGCTCCCGAAAATTTTTAACTGGATCAGGTGCGGCTGGAGACCCAAGTCAATATAGTCTGGCAGAAAAGGAGAAAAAGAGAAAAGGACTCTGATGCTAAGCCACTTATCAAAAGAGGCACTGTTTTGAACGTATATACACCAGCTACGAAGGTCCAACAAAGTGGCTCACTGAGGGAAGAAAACCCTTTAGATGATCTTCAAGCTCAGGGACCATGAGAGATGCGTCTTGCTTCGGGAGTATAAAGCGACCCTGAGAGGCGGTTGAAGAAAGCAATAAGAGAACCGTCGAAAATTTTCATTATGAGTACCGGATAAATTTTAAGTGGGAATGGAAGAAGATTGTGACGAGTTCGTTTCGTGGAAACTTAGTGATCGCAGTCGACGGATCTCTTCGCGTGCCTTTTAAGGCCGGCTGGAATATCGCGGAATACCTACTTACCCCAACGCGGATAATATGTATACCGCCTAAGTAGTTTAAACATGAAACTCCACTCGAAAAATCCTCCCGACTAGATGCAGAGCTCTGCAGGATCGGAAAAAGCACCACACACCAGCACCAGCGGCAGCCTGTTCTAGACAAATACTTAAACTCAGCTGCTGCTTCTGCTGCTGCTACTGCTGCTACTGCTGCTGGGGACCGAAATCCGTTTCCGTTCCGTTCGCGGCAAATGTTTGCACAAAGTCGCGGAGAAAATCCGTTACCATCTAAGTAAGCCCTCGGGAAAAGGAAGGGACGCAATGTCTCGGTCCACTCCTTCCTTTTTCCTTCTCAAACTTTCAACTCGGGATTTTTTTCATCCCCTAACGCTATCCGGATTCGTTCGCATGACGCGCCTCCTTCCGTCGTATCTTGTTTTGAATTCTGGCCTTTGAAGAATACCATTTTTACTCTGGAACGGAAAATTTTCTACAGGAATTTGTGACATGCTTGTATTTTCAGCGGACACATTCAACATTCAGATCATTCGATCAATGGGGTTTGGAAGATACTGTTCAGTAAAATTTCAGACAACACTTTATGGGTGAGTCATGGTTGTTGGGATAATGCGGATCCCCTAAAAATTGGTGGGCTCGAGTATACAGTAAGCAATTATTTTTGCCTCCGTAAGAGTGATTTTCAATTCTTGCGATGATTGGACTATAATCGAATGCTCGCGATTCCACGCGACACATCGCTTTCATTTTTGTTTTTGTGTAGTTTGATTTTTCCAATCCCGAGGCTTGCCTCGGTTCTACAACGCGCAATTTAGTTAGCAATTTTACATCAGACGAGTCGTTAGAGGGAATTAAAATTCGTGAGACCTCAGAGGGACAAAAAATTCGCGCTAATTCTCGGCGCTGCACACACGAGCCGGTAATCGGCCTGACGAATAATGGAATGTTAAATTGAATCTTCGATGCCAACGACGAATATGGGAAGAGCGGTTCGTCGATCCTCGGTAAATCATCGTCATTTTATTCCTCTTGGGATATAAAGAGAATAAAGATTGGTTCGCGTGCTCGAAGCTTTTCGAGGCATTTTATTCACGCGGGGATCTCGAGAATCGCGGATAAGGATGAAATGCTCAGATTTACAACGAACGAGCATGCAGCCCTTGTACGTGTGGGTCTACATATATGTAAAGAATTATCCAGTGCCCCATAAAATTCCAGCGACAATCGGAAAATCGATCGCCGAAAAATCCCTCGATCAATCCGCCGTAAATTTCACCCGCTTAACTCGCGGTTCTTCACTAAATCACGCGATTCAATACCAAAATATTACAAGTGCCGATGCTCAATTCTAACCACTCGACGGAATAAAGCAATTCTTTGACAGTTACGACTCGGGCACACGAAGAGTCTCTTCAAGGCGATGCTCGGAGCGGAGGATTTCAACCTTGAATAAGAACCCTAAGAAAATTTTCAAGAGAAAGACAGCGCGTGAAATCATCGATGCGCACAATTTCAGAGGAACTGCGGATCTTCTCCGGATGAAAATTATACCCCTCGTGACAGGAAAAAGTAACTCAGAAAGATTGAAGACCGACGTGTGCCCGAGTGGGATTCTGCTTTGCGCCGTTATAGGAGTCGGCGTAAACCGTTATGGGGGTGGAAGCTAAGTGTTTGATGCACGGTTGTCTCGTGTAGCAGCATCCCTCCCTTCCCTTGGCTTTTCACGGCTTCGTTTTTCGTTGCTTCGTTCATCCCCCTGTCGACTCCCTCCCTTTCCGAGTCAGAGCTGGCTCTTAATTTCACAACATCCACCCGCAAGTAACTCCCCGTCAACTTTCCCATAGCTGTTGCACTTGCATCATGCGGGGTAGACACGGGCTCACGAAGAGAGGGGCAAAAGCGAGCCGACGCCATATAATTGAATCATAGGAATTACCGCCGAGTTGATTTGTAGGGGCGGCGCTTTACGAGCCGGAGATTAATTTAAGACTTGGAATACTTGCGTCAATAACTATTCAATTCGTAATGTACAAATCATTAATTATTGACCATCGGAAATTTCTGTTTCGATAATAAGATACCTGATTTGTCAGAGTTTTCTTTTTCCGGAACGTAAACTGTAAAGTATAAATCAAAAAATTGCTTTGAAAGGAAAACACCGAGTTCCTGTAAAGCTGCGTGTATAACAGTGGCAGAGTTTCCAGGGAAAAAGAAGATCAGCGGGAGGTTTCCGGGCGGAGAGAAGCCAGTGGAGTAATTCGATTCCAAGTGGAAAAACAAGGTGAAATATCAGCGCTGTCTCGCCCGCTGCTTCGCGACCATCGACCCGCTAATTTCAACGATACATTTGAATTTCCCGCCTCTGCCTATCGCGCCATTCGCCCAACCACCGCGAAGTTCCATTAGCTAATTACTGGGTTGGGATCGAGTGTTGAGTTGTTCGTATTTCGTCGCATTTTATGTGGAGGGAATTCCCCGATTCGAGAGGTGGGGAGACGCCGGAAACGTGTTCAATTTTTAGCCGATCAAGAAAAAGAGGAAGAAAATTATCGGGCAGGTTTTAAAATGCTGAGACGGAAGTTTATCAGATTTAAATTACATCTCTTCGATATTATTAAGGTGAAGAATAATACTTGAAATTCACAAAATTAACTCCTTTCCATGATCCGCGAACAGTCTGTTTCAATAAATTTCTACCCAACAGACGTCAGAGTTTCATTTGAAGAATTTTAAAATCGTCACTATTATCGTTTCCTTTTTTAACACAATTGTTTGAAGTTTGGAATAGATTTGTAATCGAACTTTCAGCCGCGTGATTCCTGATTACTGTACCGTACATAACAAACAACATATGTCAGCCTGCCAAGGGACGTGATTTTTATACCTTATCTATCCAGCGAGCAAAGAGAACTCTTTGTTTTTGTGAACCGTTGCGTGGCTTGAAATAATTCACGGAAAAGCAGAACAACGGTACATTATACGAGTGAAATATACCGACTTTTAACATTTACACCGTAATTAGTGCCCCCCTGGAATTGGTTTTACCTTTGCAAGAGTCACGGGTCCCCGTAGAAAATGGATTTGTGCCACACTCACATAATCCATGTACAGTCGCCCATCTATCACACGGTGTTAATTAATTTTATTCAGCCTTGTACCCGCTGCGTGCGATTTTCTCAACGATAAGAACCGCACGCGTGTCTTGAGAAAAGTATACCTACGTAATAAAATAATCATGATTCGATTATTTGATAATAATATAAATACTATATAAGCTACAAAAATCAGAGTGCAAAGAGTTTTTATTCAAATTGTTTTTCCCTATTTCTGTTTCAGGTGAGTGACGAAATTGGTAAATCGGACGTTCGAATGATTCTAAGGGTTCGTATCCTCGGCTCAATTACAGTCTGCATGCATCGACGGGGTTGATTTTCAATTTTTTTTCCCCCCCCTCCTTTCTGCCAGGCTGAAACTTTGCGTAATTGAAAGGCTGACTTCAGGCTACCTTATAGCGACTTAGGGTAATCGAGCGATAAATAATCCAATACGGACTTAAAAACAATCGAGCGCCTGACTGCCGAGGCAAGGGTTGCGAAAAGCGAATGGGGTTGCAGGGGGTGGCTCTCTTAACCAACCGGTATAAAGGCGGGCAGCTCGAGCAGCTTAGTAGCCACGTATATGTATACTTGCTTACATCTATGCAATCCAAAGAAAGTCACGAACGGAATGCGGACAATTTCCTCCGGATTGTCAGGAATATTTTTGGAGAAGGGGGGGGATTTGAGAGTCGGGACGACATTTGAAACTTACGATTTCGAAGGGGGAAAACCTTATTTGCAATATTTTATACACTGCTGCACGGCAGGTCTCCGGCGTATTTTATTGCGAAATAATATTGCCCCGAATTTATATCAATTGAACGTGAGAATGAAGAAAAAGAAAAGAAAAAAAAAAAAAAAAAAACGAAAAGAAGAGAAAAAATGAAAAATTGTATCAAATTATGCATAAATTCTCTGGCCACATTTTCAGCTCACGGTCCATTGTGTAAATAGCCTCGTATCGTTCTCACGTTCCGTGACGTCACGGCTCCCTGCGTTTAACGGGCTGTTTATTAAATACTCTCGAGTTACACTCTCTCCGCTTGCGTTTATGGCCAGGGTCACATCGAGATAGTGCGGTACGCGTGAGAAATGACTTTTCGATGAACCAGCTTCGTCGTTATCACGCGTACAAAGTACTGCGTGTACCTACCTATACACCGACTTCTCACTTCACTTGCACCCGAAGGATATAAAAATAATCGCCTTGTCTTCGCCTTCGCGTTGGAATAACATTTTATATTTTCTCTTTCCATGCCGGCATGAATCTTTCGATATTAAATACAGCTGCGGTGTTTCGTGGAAGTCAGATTTTTCTCCGGGAGTTCTTAGATTTTTTCCATTATTTTTCAATATCCGTACCTTATCAACATCGAGATCTCGAGACTGTTCTCGGATGATTAAGTGAACACACTTTTCTTTCCTACCTGCTTGTATAATTAACTTGCCTACAGCTAGGTGAAGAAAAAAGAAAACTTTTATCGAAATTCTTATTCTTCTTTTTATTCTCAAAATATATATACCATATATATTATTCACAAGTTAACCAAATAAAAGTCACGTTCGAAAGATACGTATTTTGAGATCTAGCGAATGGATAAGGCGTGATGTAAGGATGTAAAATATAAAAAATGGAACAAGATCGATGAAGGTAAGTTTTGCATGAGTCTGTTGGAGCAAAAGTGGCAGGAGAGGAAGGCGCAGGAGGGATTGGGGGTAGAAGAATAAGAAAAGAAAAAACCTAGCGAGAACACCCCGCTCCTTAACTTCCCTCCTTGCCGCGCCTTTCTTTCGCTTCTACTATTCCACCGGAGTCACTCAGCTCCTCGTCCCCGAGGCCTCCCTCCACCACCCCTCGCTGTCAGGCCGCACCCCAGAGACTCTAACGAGTAATGTACTCCAACCTCGCAGATTTTATTCTTCTTGCTTAAGTGTTCGATCATTATCGTGTGGCGGCAGAAGTTTTAACGATTACTATCGTCGGGCTTTAGAGTGTAGCTGATCAGGGTCCCGAAATCTCAGGGCTATGCCATCTCTTTTGTCTCAGCAGCCTTAAAATTTCGACTCTTGAATAGCCTTCCAGCATCTTGAGATCGAAGAATTTTTGCCACAAATCTTTTACCATTTCGACAGCGAAAAATGCGGGATAAGGGATTAAAGAATTCTGCTCGGAAGCCGGTGATTTTTTTTATCTTCTTTTATTCTCACTCACTCGTTTCCGAAAAAGAGGATAAAAAGTCAGATAAAAAGTGTTATAACGGGGTGAGCGGAGAGGGGGTGGGGGAAGGGGGGGAGGGGGGAGGCAGGCAACACTTGTGCTGCCGGATAAAATAGTTTGGGTAGATTTATATACACGCCTTTGAACTCTCGCCGCTCCCTAAACTCGCGGAGACCCGGTTCTCCCTTCAGGTTGGAAAGGAAAAGGGAGGATCTGAAAGGGCCCGACTGATTCTCAAGAGCCTTTTTGAGCCTCACTGGGCGGGGCGATGCGCCTTCGTAAAATTATCCAGACTTTATTAAAATTGGGTTATGAAAGTGACGATGCGAACTTTTCACCTCAGATCTTACACCTCAAGCGTAGCTGCAGATCCATTGAGAGACGAAACAAAGTCTGCAATATTGTGTTTGGCAATTTTGTTTGGTTGGATTTGATGTTCTCATTACGGAATGAAAATTATTCGATCAGACAAAGTGTGAAAACGTTTATTGAGATTGGAACATGTTCTTTGTAGATTAGGTACTGAAAGGTTTAATCGTTTGAAATTCAATTATGGTTATATAGTCGATGCAAAAATACTAAAATTTTTGATATATATAGCGTTTTCAGACCGATTTTGGATCGCTAATATTTGAGCTTGAGCTGGATCAACCTATAGTACGTATACGTTTTACAAAATCACGTTACTCTCGTCTCACCATTAAAATATCTTGAAACACTCTGCACCAAATATTCGCGAATTGAACTCTCGACATGAATTCACCCTCTCGATCAACAATGAAGTGCCCGGCATAATAATTCGCCAGGTCGGTCGCCCGGAATATCGTCCTGCACTGACTTATGCTTCAAGTTTTCGACTCCTGTGCAATTTTGGGGAAACGGCCAACCCCCGTTTCAACCCGCCACCGCTTAAAGTTTTCGTCATCGACTCGACGAGCGTGTACTGCACCCCCCCCCCCCCCCCTTTCCCACCGTTAACGCCGAGGGGGAACCGGAGTCCCCTTGCTTAATTCATACCATCAACGCTTTAATTATCAGTTATAAATCATACCCAGACTCGTGATGAAATTACACTCCATAACCTCGAACACTTCGGTCTTCCCAAACACGGTCTTCAGACAAAAACTGTCTTAAGACACAGGCGAATTTACGTCGTGCAATATCCTCAAATTGTTTGCGCGGGGTTTAGTTTGAAAAAGACCGTCAAGATTTTGGAAAAGCGAAAAATCGATTTAAGAAAAACTGACACAAAAAAAGTTTTTGTTCCTGTTTGTTATTTAATTTTTATTTGTGTGTTCTCGGTTTTCAAAAATTGGGATATCCGGAAGAAGGTGTTTATTCGTGGGAAAAGACTGTTTCAGTCGGACGATTACCTTTGAGTCTCAGTATTTATAGAAACAAGAAAAAAATCCTATCAGGAACATGTTTGTCGGATTTTTTCCCTGCGATATAATTTTACAAGCTTTCCATTGTGTTTTAATCCTTGAAAATATAAAACTTTGCAATATCCGCGAAGCAAGTGAACTCTTGGCCTAACTGAAAACGCTTAACTTTGCGGTATAATAATCCGACTTTTGCGTATCGCGCGTTGTTTCATACCCATAAAGACCCGGTTACGTGATATGAAAAGTTCGCAGGTGGGCGAATAAAGCGTTAGGTGCCTATATTCTGAACCGTGTTCCGAAACAGCGTCGGCAACGAGAGAGGAGAGAGAGAGAGAGGCTTCGGAGACGTTGTTGAAAGTTCATAAAATACCGGGCGCACTTCGTAGAATCGAGCAAGGATGCTGGCACTCCCTGTAATCTAGGTTAGATCAGACTTTGAATCCCCACTGTCATTTCCTCGGAAATTCTCGGGCAGCCCTGCAACCCCTATTGTCTTTAGGCTTATCTCGGCTGACGGTCGAGAGGCAAAAGTTTCGTCGTTCCTAGTTCCAAGTAGCATCACCGGTCCACGAGGGAGACGGCGATTGAATTTGCGCGGTGAAAACGCAGCGGCACATTGGCTGCGGATGCGAAACGGCGATTGATTTTTCCGTAAAAATTTTCATCTAAGTAAAAACGGGCCTCGGATTTTCGGGTTGGCCGAATTACGACAATAGAAAATCTTTCTCGCAATTTTCGGAGGGCTTAGTTGGGTGCAGATAGGGTGCGAAATCTGGGTGCAACGCAGCGCCGACGCTAAACGATTTTCAAACTTAGATCGCCGACCGGATAACGACTTTCCGAAAGCCTCTTCCACTCCTCTGCCAATGCTTGCACTCTCAACGTTCCTTAACTTGGATTCGGATTTACGGGAAGTTGAGAAGCGACTCGTTCGGGTTTGCCAATGGTCCAGAGATTTCTCGGTAACTCAATGATCGCCAATGCGAGCTGAGGAAATCGATTCGTTGTTCATTTTTTTTTTTTTCTATCAAAAATCACAGACTTGAAATACGTTTTAGAAATAGTTTTAAAACACTTCTGGATCCACGGATATCGATTTATTAATAACTCTGAGTATATATGAGTTCGCGTGACATTTGGTGGCAGAGGTGGGATGGACGGATGAGTTCTTCGATTTTAGACAAGCTCCAGACAATCGATCTAACATTCTATTACCCATATTTCATCCTCGTTCCCAGCTCTTGAAAGCAAAATCCGTTTCCAATAATACACAGTGATTCCCGAGACAATCTCCAAACGCGGAAGCAATCTAGGCATATATTATTCCGAGCTGGAATTAGTATAACGCAGATGAGAAGGCCCCTTCAAATCTGTGCATGAATAATGAACAATATTATAATCGAAGGTGTTCTCGAAGCGATTAGCCTGAATAATCCGTAACAGTAACAAAGGCAATCTGAGATCTATGCAAATACAATTACCCACCGTCTCTGCAGCTTCCTGGCGACTGGGCAGCGGGGTGAGGAGGTCCTTATCGGGTCGTTCCTCAGAGTATCCTGCAAATGAGCCAGGATCATCCCGAGACTATGTTAATGTAATGGTGAGCCTTATCCCGCGAGATTAGCGCGTGGATCGCGTTTTCCTTTTCCCTTCGTTCTATTTTTTTTTATTTCTGCTTGCTCTTCCCTCGTTCGCACTTTTTATCTCATCCCCGAAGGCACTTGTGCTGTTTCACCCTGTGCAATGTGCTCGTTCAGGAAAGATCGCTTTGTGACCTGCGATCGACCGATAAACACTGTGGTTACGCACAGTATTAGAATTCTTTTAAGACTGATTCCGGTAAAGATTCTACCGAATTGGTTTCTCTCGTCAGCTACTTTGAGAAATCGATTCTGATCATCCGTGTCCTGGAAATTTATTAATTCACGCTGCGTAGTGTTGCCGATTTTGTGGGCTCAGTTCGATCCATAAATCACTGCTTGGCATTCCACGTGGAGTAATTCCTTGTTGAATTTTACACTACGAATTTTGGAGCTGGGAACGTATTTCGGTTGTACAGTATAAACCTCAACCCTTTTTTTAGTTCATCTCTGAACCCAATTATTTATTGAAAACTATCGAGAAAAAGAAATGGATTGAAAAAAAAAAATCGAATTATCGGATACAAGGTTTTCCCTGCATTTCTGTCGAAATTCTGTTTAAAAAAAAAAGATGAACGAAGTGTGGTTGCAGAATTGGAGATAGTAGAAATTTCGTATTCACTGTAAAATATTGATTGTGTACAGTTTTTTGGGTGAAAATTCTTTGGAAATTGTTCAGGCCTTTAGATCTTTGGTCGAGCCAAATTTTATTCAATCTAGAATTTGTTCAAAATTTCGATGATATCGGTGCTGAATTTCCTTGCTATTTTATCGTTCTTTGCTCTCTTTATCTTTATAATCTTCTTCAAATTCCAACCGCCAATAAAAACTCGTTCATCGAGAGGTGATGCTAAAAAAGAAAACGAGCATGTTTTAAACGCGAAACGCGTTATGTGGACGGCAAGAATCTCAAACTGGTTAAAATACGGAACGGAATAATTGGTCTCGTCTTTGCAGGCAGCGCAATATAATGCACAGTAGCATTTTATAGCCAATTCAACACAGCGGGATATAATTAGTGCAGAGTGTTCTATATCCACAGCTGTATAACAAGTTTAATTCTCTCGATCCACACGCAGCTTTAACTTCTCCTTCAATCCGTCCAAAATTTGCACGCGGCGCATTTCAAGTCTTTAATACAATATTTCAACGAATTTATCCTACGCTAGAATATTGATAAAATCGTTTGATTGATTCCCTTACAATTTGACCAAATAAAAAAAATTTCTTGAGAAACTAATTCATAATTTAACCGTATGAAAAATAAGAAAATGGAAATAAATGGAAAATTGAAATCGTTCATAAAAATTAATTCGAAATCGAAACGTGAACCTATCGACGTATATCAGCCAACAAATCTGGTCGCGAAATTCCTGTTACTTGAGAGACGAATCACACTCGAGTCTGTTACAAGAAAAGGGAAGATTTCTGAAGCGTGTTTTGCTGCAGTAGACTTTAATCTCAAAAAAAAAAAAAAAAAAAAAAAAAAAAACAGAACAGGAATAGAGGGAAGAAAAAGAAAAAGTCGCGTTTCGACCCTCGGACTTAGTATTATCGCAGGGTCGTTGTACCGCGAACAGGAATACCTAAGCCGGATTGTCATTGGTCATTGGGTTGCGGAACCGCCTTGTACGTATTTATACGACGACTCAATATAGGCGTATAGCCTTTAAATTAAACGGCTATTTTCACCAGCCATTTCCTTATAAATCAGTCCCGTGAAGCCCGCTGATGCACTTGTTACAGATTTATTCTCTTCATTCCGGATCCCGAGTTTTTCGCAAGGGGATTTTTACGCCCCTCTAAGACCCTCGGCTAGACGCATATAATTCCCGAAAGTTCCAGGGGCGCAAATCCGGAAACTTCGTTCTTCCATTGCGAATAAAAAGAGGGAAAATTCGTCGATCACGAGTCTAGGAAAGCGGTGACCATATCGAGATATTAAACGTGGGAGAAAATTGAAGGTCAAATTCATTTTCAACTTATTGCTGTATTTTTCAAAATCTAATTTAGACTCGCTAAAGCTTGGAGAAATGTGAAATTTTAGTACATTATTAGTATAATCTCTCTCTACGTGGAAACAAATAAAATTTCAACCCTGAATCCAATTCTCTCTCAATATATTCACGCTCGCACTCTTAAAATCGGTTTTATACACTCAGCGCTGCACTTCGCGGTGTTGAGCTGTTCAATCTCTCCTGCACGAGTCTTGCTCAAGCTGGTTTTAAAGAATCGGTCACGTAGTGCAAACGTCGTTCGAAGTATACACACAACTCTCGTTCAATAAATTTTCTGCCATTTTCTGCATCGAATTGACGATCTTTTCATCGGGCTTTAACTCGCTGATAATTAAATGCAGGTGCACGCATATTGTATATAAGCATGATTTAGTTCATCGCAAATCGTTCAACTTTTTTCCCAAATCCATTCAACGTGACATTGAATTCAGTTAAACAAAACATTTCTTCCATTTCTTTTTTGCTGGAATTGAACAACGAATTTTAAAAAAATAAGTCTTGATGCATCGGTTCTACGCGTTCAGTTGCCTAGGTGAAGCAGACGTTTAACTTTATTTCACATTATTCAGTATTAACTCTGAACTATGCCACCGCAGTATGAAATATGTTCGGAATCGCGGCGGAGCTTTCCTGGCCACGAGGCGAAGCTCCGACCGTAGAGAGACCACCATATCCTGCAAGCGTCACCTAGAACACCATCGATTGGCCGCCCGCAGGACCTCGGTGCTTCGCTTGAAGTATGCGACGTATTCCTGAATTATGATGTTTGCTCCCGCATACCGTCGCCGTCTCCAGCTCCGTTCTTCCCTTCCGTTATTTTAACGTAATTTTAGGATCTCAGGCACATTGGGCGTCGTTTTTTTTTTTTTATTTTCTATCGGTTTTTATTTTTATTTTTTTTTGTTTTTAGTTTGGGTTGAGTTAGGTTAGATCAGATGAGATTATATCTAGATGGATGCGTTTTGGTCGTCAAAATCTTCGGCTAGAATTTTTTTTAAGTTGCGAATCGTGCATTACCAATAATTTGACAGATCAAAATTGCGATCGAAGAGGCTCTTATCCTCTGTGACGAAGATATGATACGTCACGTAGAAACTGAAACCAAAAATTACTATTGAATTTAGTGGTTTATTGATAGAAAATGCAGTTTCGAAATTTTTTCAATCTCAAAAATCTCGTTTCAAATTGCTATGTTGCAGTGAATAATTATCACCAATCCAAAATTCTGACGAATCAAGCTTGATCGAAAACTACAATGATATGATGATCTCAAAGACGAAATGAAACTTCGTTACAAGCTATCGAAAATTACAAAATCGCGAACTGATTTATAAATTCTTTCGTTATTATTAGACCTTAGAATAAATGAAAACTGCGGTTTATCCTGCGAAGTTTGAATCAACGTATCGTCAAATGTCCCGATTATTATCAATAGAATTTTGAGTTTTCTGCAAAGATTGGTAAACGAATATTTCTAAAGTACATCTGCAGTGACACTCCGTTGAAACTGCGTTCAGTTCGTCGTCCATTGCACCTGGAGAAGCGCGAGCGTCTCGATTCAGAGGATTCGAAATAGCGGCGAGTTCGCAAATGGAGCTGTCAGGTGCACTTGACGATCAGTGGCCGGCGTCTCGCGGCTTTGGAGTTCCTTAAGCTAGAAATACAGCGTATAAGCTACCCCCACAGAGAGGTCCATATAAAGGAGCGGTCCGCACGTGTATTTTGACAGACTTGAACGGAAGGGGGGGAGGGGGGGGGGATAAGACCGACCGGATGTCTCTCTCCTTCGGACGAACCGAGAGTCGCCAGATGTGAGACCGATCCTGAGATAAGGGCGTCGGAATCGGAGGCTGGGAGCCCTGAGAGTAGATCTGAGATGCGACCAGCTGTGCGAGGCATCGCCAGAAAGCCTCGGGCCCAAGTCCACCTTTCACGCGTCACTGGAGCGCCCAGAGACACTGCAATGGGTATGGGACACCTTCCCACCCCCTCGATGTCGAATCTCATCCTTCAGTCTCCGCAATCTCTCACGTTTTATTTTCCACCCCCTATATCAGACGGGATTCGACTTTTCACGTTCAGGTCCAATTACATCTACTGCGTGACACAGCAGCGTGGCAAATCGCTTGGGTTTGATTGGACGTGTTTTGTGGCTGGGAAAACGGTTTAGATACTCTTGGATAAACTTTTATGCTTTTTTTTTTTATCATTTACTCAGCGCGTGTTTGATCGAAATTATTACGATTAATTATTATTGTTTTATTTAAAGTTGTTAACATTTATTGATCTCGAGAGCGATTTCTGTACTACTTTACATCGCGTTACATGTTTTTGTTCACTTACAGCTAGATAGAATGTTGAACTTCATCTCCAACGAATTTACAGCATTTGGGATGATTTACAATGATTCGTGCATCACGTGAAATCGTAGGAAGTTACAGGAATTCACTGAAAATTATTAATAAATCTCAAAGTTCGATGAAAATTATTTCTACGGTGTACAAAGTAGGAAATCAACGAAAATCATATTAAACTATGAAGAAACCATGAAAATTACGGAAATTAGTGCCAATCAATTGTAATCTTTGACATCTTTGCCGGGAGTTTCAGTTATTTTCATGATTTCCAATGCCAACATGTTTATTCAAGTTATTCAGAATGATTTTCCATGATAACGTATCTATCACAATTTATTCCGCACGATAACGAAGAAGGTTTAACAAGAAGTCATCAAATTTACTTCGAACCACAATTCTACTTCCAGCTTTAACGTCGTCGCGATTTTGAGTCATCAACTTTACGAGTGAAATAATCCCTCGACACGAACAGTAACGTTTAACGACCTACATGTTTCTCTTCTTGATTTTCTGTGCACCAACCACCACAAAAAATCCCATGGGCAGAAATAGCGATATTACAGATCTCTGCAACTGAAAAGCGTAATGAAGAAAACAGGTTTTTGAGACTCTCAGTCTACTACTCGTGATCCGGAATCTGTATAATAAAAGAAAAATCCAAAAGTTAACGAAGAAAAATTAAGGGTACAGATAAATCCATGATTCCTTGAGTAATCTTCTTTTTAAACTGTTTTGCACCCTATCAGAGGGTAGTTTTTCTCTCAATATAATCGTCACAGAAATACGATTGTTGCGTAGATAATATCAAAGACGTACTCGCACGCGTAAATGTACTTTTACATGTAAAGTATCGTCATCACTCGACATTTCCTCTCGTTTCATGATATCCGGGCTCCTAATAACCATGAAAATCGATATCATTGAATGTGCGTAAGACAGACGCAAGTTCTATGGCACCAAGTTGATCCCCCCTGACTACACTGAAATAAAATCAGGTACATACAAACCATCATCAACACCCGCGGCACGTAATAACTCATCTCTGAAACGTCTTACATGGGCACGCAGTATGTGGGTGCACTAGATATACGGGATGATATGGGAAGAAGGAGGGCGGAGTTTTCCCTTCGGAAAGGTGGAAAACGGAGCTCTCTTGCAGGCGGTTTCAGGATATGCTCCAGAGCTCGTTAGGCTATCGCGAAAGAGGGAACGAGAATCCGGGACACGCGATCCCACATCCGTACGCCTCCGTGCAACGGAGCTTCGCCATCGCACTGCTGCCCCACTTTGAAAGCAGGGAAAAATTAACAATTCATATGGTAGGTGCGGGTGGCTACGCACACGATGAACATGCTGAATACACCCTCCGATAGAACCCTGGCACCGTTTTTTCCGGCGTATAAACCCGCGCCTCGGAGTTATACCTTGCAGATATTAAAAATCCATAGCCATTGTTTACAGCTCACCTGAAACTCTTGCCCGATGTTACTTTTCTACGGAACTTTGTATATCTATAGAAATATTTTTTCTACGCTCAATGGGTGCTTGGTAGTGTCCAGATTGAAGCCCGCGAAATTTGCAGACCGGAAGTTATACTTTGGTATTACAGAACGACCTACTATCTCTTTTTGGATCACGTTCTACGGGTCACTGGATCGGGGAAATTTTTTTTAGACGAACTTGACTGTTAGCTTGATTTTATTAGACGATGAACTTACGACGTGAATTGTAAGTTTCTCAGATATTCATTCTTGGATTGTTTTCTTTTATCGCACAGCTCGTATATGTGATAATTAAATTATTTAAATATTTCACAGTTTGCGCACGAAGCTTGAAAGAGCCATGAAGTGATCGAAGGTCGAATTTTGCATATCTTCATGTCCTGAAATTCCGTTTTTCTTTTCCTAAAGCCTGGGACGAGTTGAACGGTCCGCAGTTTCGGGGGACAGTCTCAGCGGACGAATATTTAACCCTGCATTACTGTCGTGGGCTATTTTTTTACTTTAAAAATACATACTGTGACATACCGAAGGTCCATACCTGCCCTCCCCTTAGCCTGCATAACCGGGTCAACAAATACCTTCAAGCTCTTACAGTCAAGTGACTCTGCAGGAAAAAGTATTCAGACGATTGCTTCAGCCGTTAAAAAAATGTTTTACTCGCGCTCTGTATTTGGGGGAGGGTGAGGAAAAGTGGGCACCTTAAAAATTTGATATCTCAAAAAATTTTGGGGCAAAGTGGGAACCCTGAAATTTTCGAAATAATAAGGGACAAAATTAACCACCTTAACTTCTTATTAAATATGAGTTATTCGGAAATCATTTACTCGAGACTTGATCAAAGAATTTACACAAAAGCTGCTTTAGGCGATAGACAATCGCCTAAATCGCTTGCCAAAACAAGGCAAGATCGATCTTGAAAAAGAGTATATCATGCCTGAAAATCGCACCTTTCTAGAGGCTCCTTATGTGAATTTGGAGATGAAGGCTTCCCTTTAGGCATTAACCATGGGTTCAAATATCGGAAATTACATTCGTCAAGTTTCACTCCAGGAACGTATACACAGGGGGACACCTGAGACTATTGCTGAATATCGAGTACTACGCAAAATATTGCATCGGACTGCCAACTTTCCCCAAAGAAACAGAAAAGTCTCCAAGAATTCTCGGACAGGAAACATTGCAGCACTTGGTTACATGGAAACCGGAAGTCGTCGGTATGATTCTGGAACTCACATGCCATTCGGGCATCGATTCATTTTTATCACCCCGTATTTTTAAAATTTTTTCAAATTTTTCTAAAGTTCTGGATAAAAAATTGTTTGCAATTGAAATTCAGTGAGAATTTTTTGAATGAGATTGAACTTCTGTTGCTCTGTTTAACTCAATTTCGTTTTGCCACGTTTTTAATTCAATAAATTTTTGACTCAACTACGCATCCTAGTAATCCTCTAAATGCTAGATGAGAAGAATCAGTGAAATCTCTTTGAAATTTCCGGTACTGTAGAGAATCTAGTTTCCTGTTGATCTCGATTTCGACGTTGTCGTATAAATATATCTAAAATGGGCTTCGAAAAAGGGATCAACAACAACCCCATTCTATATACAATTCTCAACAAAAACACTCCAATGCATTCTCATTTGAATCAGAATTAAAGCAATAGCGCGGATTCTACGAAATCACAATTCTAAATCGGCAGAATCCACTTTACCAGACACCAACGGTTGCCCAAAATTTTCCAAAACCTTCCACGAAGCAGGGAGAACCGACGGCGAAGGCACCATAAGTATATGGGTTAAGGTCGGATAGGATCGCAGGATCAGGATGAGGCTCCTACGCCGTCGGACACTTCCAATTCCTCACGTTGTTCGCTTTGAAGACGAGCAACAATACCGGCTAGGAGTCTAGCTTTGGGCGCCGTCGGGAGCGCTTGCGCCGACCGGCGCCCGGCGTCGCGACGTCCGTCGAAAGCTCAGAACCAGACCGAGGCATCGGGCGGCAGTTGCGCGGCGCGCGCCGTCACACACGCAAGCATATCCGTCGCAATGTACCGAAACTCAAGCTGAGAAACGCCGCCGCTCTGCTCCAGACGCGTGTCGTGACGTCGAACGTCAAACGACACGTCAAGCTCAATTTTTCGTAACCGAACTTCTGAGTTTTTCCCTTTCATTTCGTTCCCTTTTCGTTTTGTTGGTCAGCTGATTTTTTGACTTGTTTTTTATTTGGTTATTATTTTCTTCCTATTCACTGCGAATTTTAATCGCATTTTCATCAGTTATACGGTAAAAGAAAACAAGGGTTAAAAACGTTGTGGAATGTTGTTAAAAATTTCTCCTGACCGAAGATAAATCGTTTTTATTGTTATCGTTGTAACAATGAAATTCTTAATGAGATTCTCGAGGAAAAATTTGAACATCTTCTGTAGCCTCTGATCGAAAAACGAAATACGACGCTAATGCGAAGGAGAATTGTGACGTGATAAATCATATTTCATATGCTTCATACAATCCTACCTGCTCTGCAACTCTTATATTTTCCCTTTTTTCTTCTTCTTCTTCGTCTTCTTCTTATTTCGTATAATTTCTCTGATAAAAGTTGGAATTAATACCATTATAATAACGAAATGCCAAAATTTTGCCAACGTAAAAATGACACGCGCTTAAAATGGCCAAAAATTACGCGTGCCAAAAGGACTTACGACGTGCTTAAAAATGTTCTTAGTCTTTAATAAGAAGAGAACTGCCGAGCTGGTTGTGCAGGAATTGATAAAAGACGGGTAAATAATTCAAGAAAACTTTTTTGTAACTGACATCACGATTCTTATCGTTATTTTCATTTTTATTCGATAAAATGAAGGAAAATCAATTCTCTCAGAGACTATGAAATCGGGATACGTGGCACGTTTTTGTTTTCAAACTTCACGTGCAAAGTATCTTCAGTTATTGGCAATAAAACACCCAAAACTAACGGAACGAAGCTAAAAGCGAATGAATTAACTTTGAATAATTTAAACCCAAAGTGAATGAATAAATGAAATGTTTATTGAATAATAAATTGGCTATATTAACGTGAGCCGATAATTATTGTTGTGCATTAAATAATTTATACTGCTGTTAATTAATCATATTGGTTTGTTGCACTTTATTATACATCGGCGTGAACTTACGTGTAACATAATAACTTATTAAAAACAATTTTCGTACAATCACGTGATTAAGCGACACGTCCAAAAATAATTTGTTATTCGTACAAAATATCGGTTACGTTTTTGATCATTACTCCAATGTTGATTTGCACCTGTTTGTTGAACGTCGGATATTCCGCTTTTGGTTATTGTGAAAAATTTTCGAAAACTGTACAGAAGAAAGACTGACTCTTAATTGGAAATCAAATTGAGTTACGCTTCCGGTATCAACAATAATTCTCGTGTAGATTTTGTAAAATAAATAACAAGCATTATACAAATAATATCAAGACCACGTGATTTGGAGTTAAAACCTTGTTTAAAACTTTGTGAGAAGACGTTTTTTGTAAATCGTAAAAGAACCAATCGTCACCGATCGAGCTTAAACTTTGAATACTTAATTTACACGCTCCGGATCACGAGTGATTATAATTATTCGAAACACGAAAAAGAAAAAAAATATAGGAGCAAAAATGGATCAAAGAGACTCTGAAAACATATCATAAAGTGCGTGGAGTAATGATTGTAGTTTTGAAAATTCAGTGATAAAATAATACGAACAAGGAAAGAAACCTCCGTTCAAATTTCATATCCAACTTATCATACTGCAAAAAAGAAGAAATAGCAAAAACACGATGGCTAGTGCAGGACAGGAAGGAAAGGAGTCGCCAAGGTATGAAAAGCAAGATTATAATTATTCATAATTCACCTCAGGGTGTGTATAATCAAAAAACATCTACGCGATTGCGGATCTGTGATGAAAGAAAAACTTTCTCCTCGTCTCAGCATTTTATTATTTTCTTACATTAACGTAAAGTAAAATAATAATTAATTATCTACCGTCCGAACGTGTGTTTGCTGTGTACGGCCGATTTCGAGCTGATTAAATTCTTTCTTTCGCACATCTGTCGATGCAATTTTGTCCGTTGGATCGGCACAAAGCGAAAATAAATAAATAAACAAGTTAAAATAAAAAGAAAAAAAAAAAATTGAAAAAGAAAAAAATCGAACCACGAAGAGTTATAACGGGACAAAAAATTGCTGAACCCGCCCACGTGTCGGTGGTTTCGATGCATACCTGAGAGCGGTGCAGTTTTTATTCTGTCCACACGTAGACGATAGGATCTGCAGTGTGCAGAACTCGATGCAGGCATGTGTTTCCGAAGGGATGTGCACGCAGCGAATAACTGCATGGCACGCATTGCAAAAGCCCCGCGTGACTCGGTGCAGGGTTTCGTTTTATATATCTATCTATGCACGATGTACGTACCCACATATTTACGTGCACACCTACACATATTCAGCCACATGCATATGAGTTGTGCTAATCGATGCACACGCGAAGCGGCGTGACATCGCAGAAACGTGACTGCAATTTCGAAATACGTATGTATTTATATTTATATTTATATTTATAAAGTTTGAATGAATAACTTGCGTTTTACATACCTATGGATGAATGGGTGGGTGTAGCTGCAGGTATTTTCCACACTCCCGCCAATTTTAAATTTCATGCAAATTATGTTATACGCTTTCGTCATTTTTCAACCGCGCACGTTTCCGTTATCCTGATGGAAACATCCGTGCGGTTGGTTTTTTTTTCTTTTTATCAATCTCGTATTTTCCGGATTTGAATTCAAATTTGGAATATTTTATTGCAAATTTTGAAACGACTTACGCTTTGTTTTGAGTACTCAATTTTTGTCGGCAGGTGGGTTTTAAACATTCTAAAATAGCTTGAAAATTAAAATTTAGCTTGTATATATATTTATCCAGTCTGAAAACGTGAATCAAATGAACTTTAAGAAAGTAGAAATCAGATCATGTTTGTACGAATCATAGAATCTGAACGTATAAAGCGTATTGTATAGACACACGCTGCAGTATTTGCACAAATGAAAAAGAGTTTCATTATCGGAAAATTCTCATCAAATATTTACGTATGCGTTGATCAGATTTGGATGAAAGAAAATATAGAAGAGGAGACAAAATGCGGGCTGCTCCGTCTGTACTTATCTCAGATTTCGAGACGGTCTGGTAGTCATAGAGAATCCCGAAGCAGTGTAGACTGTTCGAATAGTAACGCTCAGAGAGAAATAGGAAGAGAAAGAGAGAAGGTGGAGCGACGAAAAACATAAGCGGCAAAACTCTGGAGTAGGAGGAAAAGTCGTAGACGAATAGGAGAAAAAAGGGAAAACGAAAACAAAATAGAAAAACTTTTAAAAAAAAAACAAACAAACAAAAAAATAACGGAACGACCGTGTTCTTTGATTGCGAAAGAGAAGAACGCCTAGATACAGTCTACGAAAATGACAGTCCCGCGGGCAAACTTGTTTGCCCGGAATTTTCGCTTGTCGGTGAATTGAAAACGGAAAAATGTAGAAACGCGTCCTACATTCAGAGAAAAGTAGAGAGAAGTTTGGGTGATTGGAATAAAATTTGTTTCATTGGATAAATTTTGATTGATAACTAAAATTCTGATTTTTTAATTGAAACAATTTTGACTTCGAATGATTTTTTTGTTGAAAATATGAAAATTCATGACACAATTGTTTCGAAATTGCATAAAAATTTAACCGAATATTAATTAACCGATTAAAAATAACCGAAATTATACTTTTATTTATATTTCATTTATACTTACAGATTCAACTAAATTGCTTCGTACAGTTCACTGAATCTATATTCGGTGGATAAGGATTAGAAAAATTAACTAAATCACGAGAGCTACTAATTGATTATTATTATTAAATCATATTTTACACCGTAAATGTATAAAATTTTTTCTTTTTGTCCTAATTGATATGTGTATTATAAATTGCAATTAAACGATAACTTTCTCAGTTACGACAATTAAACAATCATTATCCAATCTCGACAAAATAATTTTACCGTGCAAATCTGATTTCCCAATTACAACAGAATCTAGAGGATTTTGATGACAAACGTTTTTTGAGACGTTACTGAAACATTGTTTTCTGCGTACTGTAAAATGAACCAAACTTTTTGGTCACGTGAAAATATTAACCCTAAAATTTCGTTGTCAGGGCCAAATTTTCGCCATTCAAACCAAATTTCTATTTTTTTTTTAATCCTGTCGAGGATCTCTCAGGATTGAATCCCCTCCTCTGACCGACCAAACTCACGAATCCATCCGTATTCCGTGCCTCTCACGAGGCACAAGGAAACAATAAATCCAATATTGCCCCGCACAGACAATATTCTTCTTATATAAATATATCCTTTACCTACCTTTTGTACGTACCTCGGTCGTTATTATATTCCTCGTTCGATCTTATAACCGAGAATTTTTCTCCAAATTATCAGGTCGCTGCTGCTGGTAACGGAAGATTACACATCCATAATCATCAGCAATGGCCAAGCCAATATCTCAGGCGTTCGTTTATTCTGTTCTTTTCCACTGGCATGATATTATTGCCAGAGAATAAATTAAGGTTTCAAATTTATTGCTTCCTAGTTTCAGCCCTTGAGTGAAAAGTACGCTTTTATTATTAAAAATCTAAGCCATACGAGAATTAGACTAGGTATTGAATATTGGTATTACTTATAGGACGATGTTTGCAACTTTAAAGTGACGCTGCATTTTTGTGAAAACTTGTCTATTCGGAACTTTGGGGTTGTCTGAAATTCAGTAAATCGTGATAAAGCTGAACATTATCATATTTTCAAAATTCAGAGTAACTTTGACATCATTTTAAATTTTGAAAATAGTGAAATTCGTTTCGAAGTTTCGTTTATACGTCATAAAAAATAAAAAAAACAGAATCTACAATTATCGAAGAACAGCCTGGATTTTAGATTTCTTTATACTGGAACCTTAGGATTTAAAATATATTTTAAAAATAGCAATAATTCATGGTGCAAAATACGAGTAAAGCAATGTTTTTTTTTTGTCTCTTTCCCTTCTTGATAATCACATCTCAAATATATTTGATTTCTATGACGAAGTTTATTTGCGACGAAAGAAACCAGCAAAGTTTTTTTTTCCCATTATCGGCTTAATCTAAGTTTTTCTCTCAGTAATACGTGTCGGTATTACAGATGGATTTTTCATTTGACGTAAACATCCGTTGGGGGTTATCCATCAGTGGTAAACAAACGATTCGTTAAGGTGAAAAAGTGGCCCATTAACATCATCAGAATCAGTTTCTGCGGTGATAATGGAAACATTCGCATGCCTCTCGGCTTTCACCTGCAAAGCTGCACGCTGCGAAAAATGCCCGTTCGTGTCTCTGTGTGTTAGAGGTGGAAAAACAGAGGAAAGAGAGATGGGATGAGGGAGATAAAAAAGGATAAAAGGGGAGATGAAAAAATAACGGGATGGGAGAAAAACAGACTAATGCAAATTGCTTTTTCTCTTCTTTATTTATACGAGCGTGTCCGTATGACTGTATCCAAGCTTTTGTCCGGCAGGTTCAGATATCCTTCGATCCTGCGAAGGTTACTTGATGTTTCTCGAAAGGCGAATTACTTTCACCTCGTTATTTGAAACTGTGCGATTCCGTCATTACCATAGAAAATGTGCTGTTTGTCATTCGTTTTTAACGTTTCTCAAATTCTCTTACACAGTTGCATTCAATCAGTTCTTCTATTGATACTTTCTCCGTATAAAAGGAAAGTGTATGAAATTGTAAGGATCTAATCTCGCGATTGAATCATCATTTCGTCAAATTTGTCTTTAAGATTCTCACCTTAACTTACAGGCATTCTCGACAAGCGTGTTAACTTGTAAATTATGTCACAAAGTAATCAAGTCACGAGTTGAGCTCTGTAAGGATAGTGATGGGAAAACCTAACTAGAGAAAGCAGCGGTACGTTTTAATTGAACGCGTTTTCTTTTACAACGTTTTTTACGTTCATTTTTTTGCCCTCGTGGTTTTTCTCAACGAACCAGCTCAGCTCACTAGGCACTTTCATTTTACCGGGTGCTGCTCGTCTGTGTACGCATGTAACTTACATCCTCACAAATTAGTTCTAGCCGTTCTCGGTAAAAGTCGCGGTTAAACTAAATAATTGACAAAAAAAAAAAGGAGAGCAAAAAGACAAATGAAAAATAATAATAATAATAATATTAATAATAGAGGAAAAGTGGTAGAAGAAAGTTTGAAAAAAAATATAAAGCAAAAAACATCCGTGCATTATAATGGTGCCAGATTGAAAAACTTTTAGAAAAAAAGAAAAGTTTCACGCCTATATATATGTATATACATAGACGCAGAGTTGTAGGTAAACAGCGATGCATGCAGGCTCTGGACGGATATTATTTTTCAAATTTCACCAGGTCACTTGGATATGCGGTCATCGATTGAAATCGAAAAGTAATAATTGTAAGATTGTTAGTTTTTGATTTCGGTGATCTGGATTTTAAAGAAATTGGTCACAAGTTCTATAATTGAAGTGGTAGGAAGAAGAAATAGTAAAATCAGCGAATAATATGGTATCGAGTCAAAACTGAGGGGAAAAAAGTTGGTTGGAAAGGTACGTGGAAAAAATGAAAGATGAGAAGCTCTCTGGTGTTGTACAGAATTTGGTATTAGTGAGGGTAACGTCACTACGTTCGCCGGAGGCTGCAAGTTAATGAGAAAAAGAAATGAAGGATGAAAAGAGGATGAGAAAGAGAGGGAAAATGAGGCGAAAAAGTAAAAAGAGAGGGAGGGGGGGGGGGGGTGGCAAAAGAAACAGTCGAAAGGTTCCTGCCGAAGCGAGTGCTGGAGGTAAACGCCGGTAGACCACTGAGCGATAATGCTGCCAGGCATTTCGGTCCAATCCCATTGAAATCACCTTCACCTTCTCCATTGAATGTGCCAAGTCCATTCAGAACCCGCCAGATCATCGATTCAACCAATTTCTGAGACTCCGAGCGCTTATTATTGCCGATTGTCTCGAGTAATTTTCTCTTCTGTAGATCTTCGTCTCTTCTCTTTTTCGCACGATTTTTCGTTACCCCCTCATTTACTCCCTGCTTTTATCCCTCCTTTTTTGAATCGATGTACGCCTCGTCGATTTATTAGCGAAATTGAGCGAATTCGAAAATAATTGCGGTGCACTTTGAATCAATAGTTTTTAGTTTATTCAATTGCAATTTTTGAATAGTTGATAGAAGTTTCTAAAAAAAAAAAAAAAAACAGGTCCCGGGTTATTGGGACAGAATTGATTTTAGAGGGAATGAACGAACTTGCTTTAAGGATTAGGAAAAATTGTTATGGTTGGAGACAAAGTCATGTAATGACGTTTTGAAATAGCATAAAAATTTGGAGAATTTGTTTAGAAATTGAAGAAACCCTGATACAACGGCAATGAATAATATGAGAAGAAAAAAAGCGTTTAAGATATTCTGTGAAATTGAAAATTCAGAGATTTAGCAATAATATTCTTGTAGCGATGCTTCGGATTCCCTGAGGAAGGAAACGAAGAAGAAGAAAAGAAGGAACAGGCAAAAAATACGACTCAATTTAATTCCTAACGGTAAAACAATAGCATCGATTTTATTTTCATACCGAAACTGCGGTCCATGGGGTTTATATGGGGTCGCCGAGAGATGTGGGCTGCGTTCCCGCATCTATATGGGGTGGCGGATGAGGGAAGCGACGACTCCTGCTTAGGATCGTATCGAGCGATGGATGTTCGGGGTGCACGTCACGTAGAGGAGAATTCTCGCGAGGAGAGAGGAGAGGAGAGGAGATGAGACGAGAAAGAGCCGCAGCTCCGGAGAGAAACTTCAGTCCTGCTGCAGCCCGAGAGGATATTGAGAGCCTCGAATTTGCCCCGGTATTCAAACGCAAAGCAGACCCGTAACCCTCGGTGTTAATATCAAAAGTTCGGGTTTCGCTGGATCCTAAATACCGGCAAATCTGAAACACCGAACCAGCCGATGGCCTGGCCGCAATTTCTGTATCAGATGATCCTTAAGGTCTTGCATCATTCGTTAATCCTGACCCACTTCTCGAAATCTGCATCTGCATCTAAAACTTTGCTTCCTTCTCGCGAAGCATAGAATTGTGATGAAATTTAACGTGCGAAAATCCGATTCATCCGATGGTATGTCATTCGGGTTTTTCTTTTTATGGTGCAGGTCTAACAACGAATAGAAGAGAACGGTGTGCAGAATATTTGCAATCCTGTTTTACTCGCTTGGTCATAATATTTGAAATCGTGTTCAGTAACATGCGGTAAAACAAGATGAGAAAATTCGTAGATACAGATGTAATTTCACTACGAAATATGGTTTCCCATAACAGGGTGAATGATCGGCATATGTGGGCGAGTCTCTCCCGGATTCTTTACGGCCTTCATCTCTGAGGGCATTTGCATCGTTGGGATTGATCGTCACTGCATTGACGGAATACAAAAATCTTTTTCCAACCATGGATGGTTCAGGGGTTCGATATCAGTTATGGTGCCGTTCTAGATCTTGAGCGGTTGACGATAGCGAGACTTCGGGATGAAGAACCGACGTGAGAGAGGATCGCGTAACTCTTTTTGAAAAAATATAACTTGAAAAATGAAAATAAAACGCGAAGCCCTCTTTCGCATATTACATCCGTCAAGTCCATCGCATCCATCATGGAAATTCAGACAAAACACGCGCGCTGCTTCCTCGAACTCCTCGAGGAACAGAGGATGGGAATTCGGGAACCGTATTCCTCCCTCTCCCAACTCCTCAGTATATTCCTTAGGGACTTCAGCGACGTCGTGTCTGCTCAGCGTGACCCCACTCTGACAGCTGGGTGTCAAAAATATGCAGAAGAAGAAGAAGAAGAAAGAGAAGAAAGAAAAGAAAAGATTTACGCCGGAGCGAGGCATTTTATTTATTTATTTACCTTATTCGTTCATTTTTTACGCCTTTTATCTATTATTTGTTTGAACTATATTTCAAGGATAATGCAGGTTTTTTGAATTTACAAATTTTTATACCGATCATCTATCGTTGCGATAAAATTAACAAGTTTTTATTGAATTTAATCATTTCTTATACACGAAAATCGTAGTTAAAAATCAGTCTGAAAAAAAGGTTGGTCTGCGGTGCTTATGATTTCTCGGAGATGGTTGACCTGAAATCAAAAAATCAAACGGTTTCAGATTCATCATGTTAATGGAAATGGAATGAATCCTATACGCTTTTAAAAGTATTGCGAGAGTATATTTTGTAATTTTTTTTTTTTTGTAATTCGAAAGTGTATTTATTAAGCCTAATATGACAGACCCCCTCGAAGCCTATATCAATATTTTTTAAGTTAAAAGTTATTTGAAAAAATTCTTGCGAAAACCCTTTTTTTGCTCGTCAGTTAAGTGGACCCCTTAATTCCACAAATTTCACTGATTGAAATAATAATTTCACCGTATGAATATCATTCTCGATAATTATCAAATTATTACAACCATCACGTCTCACAATTACTCAGAATGATTTCAAACTTGAATGAATTACTGAATCAGCCGAGGCAAACATTTTACGAACTATAATTATTAAAGCTAGTTAAAAGGTAGCAGATCACAGGCTCCACTGCAGATGATTTCTCTACAATAATGTTTATTAATGTTGTCTTTTTCCGGCTGACTTGTTTTCATACTCATTGACAGAAAATTCATGCAGAATCGAACTCACATTTTGTTTCGGATCGAAAACAAGTTAGTCGAATAAGGAAGGCATTAATGAACATTAATCTACATGTACATACTATAGGTATGATAAAATGAGATGAAGTGTATAATTGAATCAAAATGACAGTCGAGTATAAGAAAAAGGTTGAAAAAGTCAAAAGTTCCGTCCTCGTTGTAGGATTCGAATGGAATTTCCAACGGAATGTTGAAAAAGGCGTCGAGGCTCGACGTCCCGGAGGAATTGAGGGTGCGAATTCACTCTCTCTTGACACTGTTAATTGCATGGAAAATATTTTACAACGAGTATTCACACCGCGTTTAAAAGCACGTGTCTTGCTTAGTTTGGACTATTCACGTGCCTTGAAAAAAAAAAGTAAAGCACTAGTATCACGGTGAAGGGATATAAATATGTATTTATAATTTTATATATTAGCGGTCTGCGTGTGAGCGGCGTTTGCAAATAATTTGTCGACGCGCCGATGTCAGTTAAAAATTTTAATTTGAGTTGTGTAAATGCCTCGATGAGTGCAGTCTGGCAGTCGAAATAATTTCGGCGGCTTCTTGGACAATGTGCGAAAGCGGTCGAAACGAGTAATGCGAAATGTTGATTGTTTCGAAAAAGCCTCGTTGTAAACGGCGTGAAGCTCGACTCTTCGTCTTCCTCCAGCGACCCTGTCAGTCTGCGTCTCTCTTTGAAGCGCCTCCTGCCAAGCCACCTTCTTATTCTAAACATAGTTACAAAATATGTTTCAAGTCCGGCTTGAGTATACAATTTTTTACGCCGACGTCCAGGCTACACATAAACGCGGATCTCTAAACACGTGGCACGTTTATCTGTCGCCTGACAACAACAAACATTAGCCCTCCACACCGGCTTCACCCTTATTTCAACCCGTATGGACCCACTGAAATAGATCCTGCGGTACATGATTCTCATTTTTCACTTTCACTGATACGGAGGAACCGGTTTCTCTTTTATGATGGTGTGAAATTTTCGCTGGGCAGAATGGCTGCCCAAAAATCGATACTTTTTACTGATATTTTATTTCTATATATAGTCAACGTCAATTGTTTATCAAATTATTATGTTTTGAAGTTACGAAGGAATCTTTGATAATTTGCAAACAGAAGATACTGGAATTCTGAATAAATATGTACAATCAGATGTCGCTGCTTCATTTCAAATTACTGGAAATTTGTTGAGAGTCTTGTAATCCGTTCGATTTCACTTATCGACTGGTTATTTTATGGACATTGCGATTATACTACGATTTCCTGTAGCAGATTTTTTTTTTATTACTCTCAATAGTGGATAGAATATTGAAATTTCTTGATCGGAAACAATATCGATCGATGCAACGCGGTAAAATCAAATATTTCACGATGTTGGCATTGGAATGAGAAGAAAGTGTTTGCGTGAATTAGTAGGCAACAGTTTTTTACGTATAATAAAATTGAAAAATCAATTTGTTTTTTGAGCATCAATATCAATAGTTTTTCTTCACGATTCCAATATTTTTTTATATTTTTTATTTGTAAAGCGAATAAAACGATTCACTAAATATTTAATGTACGACTATCTAGCAATAAAATTGATAGAAATTATGGATTTCTGACCAATCTTGAGCCTCCGTTAATTAAAAAAAATTAAACTTTATCGTCAAATAAATCGGGCAAATAAACTTCATGTATACAGCTTGAGATCTTTGTTTCCTGTTTAACGCAGTGTGTCTGACTGTGCTTATCTAACTTTCAATCTCTTCTTTTCGGCTTCCTCTTTTCATTCTCATTCTCATTCCTATTCTTCTTCTTCTTTTTTTTCCTCCTCTCCTTCTTACCACCGAGCTGTGCAACTAGAGAGGAATAGACGACGAATAGAGACTCGGTTCGCGTGACGTGGATGCGTCCTTATATCCGTGAGTAAGTGAATGAATGAAATATAGGCGCCTCATTTGGGCGATTTATTTTTAATTTTTCTCAACGTTTTTTTTCCTCCCTCTTCACCGGCGACTAGACCTCTTTTAATAGAAGTCACGGTAGCGTTCGCGCGACATGTGTCGCCGAGACTTCTGGCTCTTTTTGCTCTTCTTTTTCTTTTTTTCCTTTTCTCTCCTCCCAGCGTTTTTATTTCACAGTCTCTCGGCACGGTGAAACGAGAAAGTAACTCATTTGTCTAATACAGACCATTAATTCCCGCTAAACCTGTCTCCTTAAGTGTCAACCATCCGGCCAATAGGAAATTAAATGTCGGCTTTTATTTTTTTCCCATTTTCATTTTCCCATTTTTCAACTGCTTTCGTCAGATTTTTGTCTCGCTTAAGAGACTCTTATATTCAGTTTTCCGATGAAAGACGTTAATATTTCGATGTACTAATTACTAGAAATAAAATAAAATTTTTATCCTTGGCTAAAAACAATAAAAAAAATAAACTAACGGTAAAACAGCACAAAAGATAAATTTGAGATGTTCAATGATAGTAACGCATACAGTTATAGTAGCTTTCAAAGCTCTAGGTTAATTTATAATAAAAATTTTCTCCTAAAATCAGTATTCAGTATAAAGAAATTAACGTCATTAATAATACCCCCTTGGAATTAATAATTACTTAAGGTGTATATAATGTATAGTAACTGGTGCGCCTTAAACGGTTTTCCAAATTTCCTTGTGTTTAATTATCACTGCCCCCTAAAAAGTACCGGATGGCTGAAGGTCTACATCATCTGTCGTAGCTTTTGCTTTTAATTTTACACACTTACACAGCTGCGTACCTCGAGGCGTTCCGCAGTTTAGGAAGTCGCAAGGGCCGGTACCGAAGAAGTAAATCGCCGCTCATAAGTTCTTAGCAATGTTTTAAACTAATAAAACACGGAGGTGGAGAGACCGGGGGTAATTCGCCATTAAGGCCCACTCCGCCCCCCTAATTAACCGCACTCGGGCAAAGACGCGACATTTTTACGACTCACACAGTGCCAGTTTTTATTTATTTTTAATTCCTCCTTTCTTTCTTTCTTTCCTTCTTTACGTCTTTCCTTTCCCTTATCCTGGCTTCTAATTTATTTCAGATTTTTATTTTTTTTACCCCCCCCCCCCCCCCCCCCCCCCCTTGTCGACGAGTGCAATTCTGGTGACAGCCTGGCAGCGCTTTTCGCTCAAAATCACCTCAAGTCCGATGAGGATGTGTGGGAGATGAGAACATCGGCCACAACAACGAGACACACTCGACTTAGGCGCCATCTTTTGATTTACGACTCACTTCACAGCGTTTCGAAGAACTACGGAAGTTTTGACTATGCCTATACAGATACAATTTCCACAGCATGGCTTGCATCGGACAGAGCTTTCTTTACAATTTGTCTTCTCCGTTGGCTGTATACAATTCCTCAAAAAAGCAACACATTCCTCATTCTTGACGGACGTGAGTCTCGCTCTTGCTTTTCTTTTTGGCTGTATTTCTGTGTGTTTTTTTGTTTTTTAATTAAAGAAAAATTTTTTTTTTTTAATCACTTTTACAAATTTAATAACTCCGTACATCTTAACTGGATAAAATAAGGAACAGAAAAAAGAACTTTACTTTGAAAATTATTTAAATATGATCGGAAAAATATTATCACTTGTCCTACTGGAAACTTCTCGAAGCTTCTTCTGCGTCGCGGTATAAATCTCTGAGAGCCCAGAGCTTTTGAAGTCGCATAACTTCCACTGCAGGCACGCAGACTTTGCGTGTCCCGAAGGCAGTTCTGCTGCAGTAACTCTTGCGTAAGTGCAGAGGCTCCTCGCCCACACGCAGGTAAAACAGTGCTTGACACGTGTGCGAATTTATTCTGCAATTGTGTATCCAGACGCTCGATATAAGTACCCGGAGGATCAGCTTCGTTGTTTATACAGCTTTGCGCACTCGGGCCATAAAACACACGACGATGCAGGAGTTACTCTTTTTTAGGGGGGGGGGGGGGGGGGGGGGGGAGTGACTTCACCTTCTGGATTCGATCGAACTAATTCCAAAAGCCCGCCGAGTAACGTGGCGTATTTTTTTTATTTGTGCCAGTCGCTAAATGGAAAAATAAACACGGAAAAAAGAACACTAGGAGTATAAACAAGAGTGAAAAAAAAAGAAAGAAAGAAAGCGAAAAAATCCTTTACCGTACCGTTAATGGAAATCATTTCTCACGAAGGCTATTAATTTCCCGTACGCAACCCGGTGTTTACATAAAAATACAATAATCTTGATGGACAACCCACGCACAGTTATTCACGAGATCCGACTCCGCCTTCGTTTTCCTTTCATCAACCCCAAGCTATAATCTACGTAGCCTATGAGATAGGAACCGATCGATCGACACAAATCCTTACTGATAGGCCCTGTCATGCGGCTAAGAGAAATCGCCATTTTCGTGCAGTCGTTTCAACAAACACGAAACTAAATTCTTGTGAAAGTTGATCGACAGATATATTTTGTTTTCTAGATTTTCTTCACATCAGCACATATTATTTTAAAGACAGTCTTTCTACATCTGTTATTTTTACTTGCAACAGTTCCCAGGTTTTTAAACGATCTGAAGAAACTCGAGAGAATTTTCAAAAACTTTAGTGTAGGATGAAATAATGTCGAGGCTTTTTTCTAAGGTTTTTCAATCACTCAACGACGAATGATGTTCTAAAATCTACAATCTTTACTCTAATTTCATACACCTTATACTCGTTGTGATTACACGTTATTCGAAAACAGACCTGAGATTTCCTCGCGGTAAAAAATGACAAATGACAAAGTACAATCACAGCCAGCGACGCGACGGGTGTAGTGCCTGTAATAAGAACTCGCTAGAGAGTTAGTGACGAGTGAGTAGAAGAGCTATTGACTGCACCAGCAGCATTTGGCGAGAACTTGCGAACCTGCGTTACGGGCAAGTATTTGCAAACTTTCTCGAGCTTGTACATTCACCCGCACCGCAGTCTCGAAGGTAGGCGAAAGCCCTCGAGCCTGGCCACAAAGACGCCACGAACATGTGCATATTATTCAGAACCTCCTGTCCTAAACTACGATGCTATAAATCTGTAAACAGAATCGTCGCATTTTCACTTTTTGCTTGCAACTTGCGGAGCCAATTATCGTTTCGCAATTATAACGAATAAAGAAAATTTGGCCGAAAGTGGTTGTTAAGTTGATGTTTATTTCGATGTTTCGAAAAAAAAAAAAAATTGAAGAAAAAATACCTTAGAAGAATCGTGTAACTTTATCTTAACTCGTAATGAACATTATGATTGTTATGTGTTCAAACTGTCACATTCAAAGTTAAAGGTGGCGTAAATTATAGATTATTTGAGAAATCATAATTATAAAAGAAAATAAAGTTACAGTAAAGTGATCTACAAAATTTTTTGGAAAAAGTGTTAGAATTTCGAATTGATTATAATAATATTGCTCAAGAATTTAGCAACAACCTTATGGACTAGATGATATAGGAACGCCATTATGTGAGTAAGTAGCGAGCTCGCAGCTTTCGAATTCGGTACGCGAAGGAGATTTAGGTGAGCTTGGAAATGTGTAGAGAGATTTGTTGTGCGAATCCCAGTGAAAGAAGCAACGCGGCTTAACACCTGTCCGAATCGTACGGTCGTTACTACTCAGTCTTCTCTCGCATTCGTGGCTGACCGTAGCTGTGTCTACACTACTTTGGCCGGACGTCCGTTTCTCTTTGCGACCTCCCAGGAGTCCGGCTGCTGTCTGCTGCACGTCTTCAGGAGTAATTGCTGCGAAAACAAAGTCAGGAAGTAAACGTAAAGTAGCGGCGAAAAGAGCCCGAGAGACTTGCGATGTAACGATATCGTGTAAGATAAGAAAAACGGAGAGAAATTCAAGCCGAATTTGTTGTGTTCATATATAAATATAATTTTATAGGGTGATTTTTTTTCGGACTATTTTTTATTGTTTCAGTTCCTAAAACTCTAAAATTCCCGGAAAGTTATTGCCATTGATATTAATATTAAGTACTTTCTCTGGGCGTGAAAAGATTTTTTATGTAAAATATTTCTTTTTCGAAATTCTATAACTCAGCGGGATTTTATGTTGTCACATTGTTTTTGGTCGCAATTTACGCAGAATTGAACGATCTTTAAAAGTGTCTTGAACGGCGTGAGTGCAACTTACACTGTTGAGATTGTACGGTTACTAAAGTAGATTTGTACCCAAAATTCTCGTTTTTTCGCTGTTATCTCTGAAATGATAAGCTTTACCGGAAAAACATGAAAGAAAATTTTGTTGGAAATCTAATTGTCTACATAAAAAGTCCTTTGGATGTAAAAGCTCAGATCAATATTTCTTGAGATATTGAACTTCGACTTACTTGTCGTATCAAATTTTTATGGTTTATTGAATCAAACGTTTTAAATAATTGATTTCTTTTGTCGGCAGCACCGTTTGTCATGATCGTACGACTATTCCTACACCAAGATACGATTGATAAAAGTTCATTATCGATTATATAATTGGGGGAGAAAAATGAAGCGAGGGTTGCGAAGAAGGGTGAATAGTTTTTGATTAAATGTCTCTCGATGCGGAGTGAAAATTGAAACATTCGCGATTGAATCAATTAAATTATGATTGCTCTACGCGGGTTCACCTGCGCATCAAGTGTTGTACAATATTGCACAGTATAGTATATATGATTCGAACGATCGATTCAGCGCTGCGCGCGTATGATTGAATATTTTTTCTCGTATATGAGTACCTTGTACCGTCGTAATAGAAAATAGGGAACGGAAGAAGGATCGTTTTTTATGTACAGAATAAAATCGAGTGGAATTGAACGTTACGAATCCCCTTTTAACAATCTCTGATCCACTGTTTTTAATCATGACTAATCATCACCGCTCCATGTAGAGAAATCAATGAATTATATTTTAAATTAGAATCCTATATTCCTTGTAGATTTTCCTTTTACCGCGTTGATTTCGAGTCGACGTTTCTTGTGGTAAAAACCTTAACTGAAATATGAAAATCATACTCTTCATACGGCAAAAGTATTATGCGGACTGGCTCACGTAATTCACGTGAAACATTAATCCGACAATTTGGGAAATGCACAGTGCGAAAATGAATGCCAAAAACCGAGGGAAGTGAAGTGCTGTACTCGAGCGTCGCGGTTTACGGCTTTTCGCCGCCGCGCGTACATCAGAGGGACGCTGATATTTCCGCGAGTATAAATGGTTTAAATATAAATTCGCGCACAAAACCGACGCGGGCGGCTGGGCCAGTCTTTATTCGCAGTTTTCATACCTCTCGTTTCCCTTATATTTCGTTTATTCCTCTCGGACGTTAAAGGCAACTTATATGTATATGTATACTGCCAAAGTGAACGTAGGTAGCCGAGGAAATTCCGCCGGCATGGAACCGTTGAACCATTTCATTGTACTTTTACATCTGAGATGTGGAAAAAGGTGGAAAACTCCGCTCGGCTTCTCCACCCGCAACTTAATTCCTGATCATTGAATTCTCTCTGTTACTCGCGATTCCATGTCGCAACTTATTGGAACGAATCTGAGAACCCTTCAATATTCATGTTATACAGTTGAATACTGGATGAGTAACTAGTATCACTCTCTTCAGACTCTCTCTCTCTCTCTCTCGCTCTCTGATCATTCGATCCTTGCAGTCTGCTGCAGAGTATTGTAATAACGTCAAGGAATTCGCTTCCTCTCACAGTCACGCGAATGAAATATAACGGCATTGAGTGACTGACTGAGCGAGTGAGTGAGCGAGCGAATCTTACAAGGCTCGTAATTATCACCGATGCTGCGCCGAATCATTCATTACCCCAGCAGACCTCTCGGCTTTGATCTTTCTTGTAATCCAATTAGCTTGGTTCGCACTATACTCGAATCTCTCCAGCTCCGACTGACGA
This sequence comes from Diprion similis, assembly GCF_021155765.1. Classification (NCBI taxonomy): domain Eukaryota; kingdom Metazoa; phylum Arthropoda; class Insecta; order Hymenoptera; family Diprionidae; genus Diprion; species Diprion similis. The sequence continues at coordinate 22,297,666 of NC_060110.1, read as the reverse complement.
TGAGCTGCTTTCCCGGATCTTCGTCTGCCGTTCTGTTATTCGCATAACAATGTCAACAAAATCACTCTACGATATTATACCGCCATAATTAAGCTTCTTTAACGATATATATGTACTCACACTCAACCATAGTTATATAGATCATATACTGGGTCGGGGTAAAAAAATAGAATTGAATTTTCATAGAAAATGCGCGAAAATTTTATTCATAGAATATGAAAATGTGGAAAGTTCAAGTACAGAAAATTGACATAATCAAAGTATTGAAAGGTCAAAACATGGTACAGCAGAATCAAAAATCTGCATACGACTTTATATCATCGAAAGGAATTCTGACGATTCTACAGTTTGGCATTTTATTCTCCAACTTTTCTAATATTTTTCTTCTCCATACTTCGTCTTTCATTATTTTCAAATTCTGTATATTAAATTATCGTCTCCATTTTCTGATCTCTTTATATTTTTATCCCCACCTCGTAAACTCCCGATGAACGCATGCAGCAGAAAATATCGACGTGTAACAAGTTTCAGAAAGAATTGGGGCGTCCTTGTGTGTCGCCTCAAAGACTTCAGACACATGCAAATACTCATATTCGGATCTTCGATCCCGCTTCTCCCCCGGGACGCGTAACTTTTGACAGTTTAAGGATGCTCCGCGAGGCGGGGGTGGCGATAGTAGATCGAAAGGGGGGGACGTAGGTGTTAACAAGTGACGAGGTGGCGGACGAGCTCATAGATCAAGGCGTTCTTCGAGGCGAGGGTGCGAGCTGAAGTACACAAGTCCTGAGACCGACCGGGTTCGGGTCGTCGAGCTCAGCGGAAATACCGTGCTAGACAGACCAGGGAAAAGTAGCGGGTGAAGACGAAGGTGGGGGGATTTGAAGGCAGGTTAGCATAATGTCAGTCTAAACCCTATGAAGGGGGCGGTGAGCTCGAGGAATTTCTTAAAAATGTCAACAGACTAGGGACAAGTGCCTTCACCATTCAATGGTTGGCCGTTTTTGTTGTGAATTTTAGCGGGTAAGCTTTGCGAACGATTAAGAAGAATGAATTTTCGGTCTTACGAATTGAATTTGATTTACCTACTTTCGCTTGACTTTTCATCTCTGAAAATGTAATCAAATTGTCAGCGAATCGTGGAGGACGGTCAAGATTCAATACACATTTTGGAAAATTTCACTCCTCGCTTAGGTCCCTGTGCAATAAAAGGTTCGGCTGACAAGGACTGGCTTGAGGGTATACTCGAGATCCTTTGGCCCTTAGGAAGTCCTTCTAAAAGTCGCAAATTAAAACCGGATCCGACTATTCGACGGTCAGCTTTATGCTACAAATTCTCGGCTCTGTGAAATCGATATACTGTAAGTCAAATAACCAGTCCTCAAAATTCAATCATGACCTGAACTGAATCGTGTGAAGAGCCTTGTGTGAATTTTGTAGAAAACTGAAATCGGATGAATTGGCGAAGCAGATGAAGAAGTGTGTCGTTCGTTGTTCATTCCCGTTCAGATCGATTTTTTTTTAAATTTTTTATGTCTCTCTTTGTTTGGCATACATAACCAGAATCTGGTTTCATGAATGAGATTAAAGTAGTTTGAAGATTCCTAAAAACGAGACGTCGAATTGTACCAAGGATTCGGGCGATCGATGAGTTTCTTATTTTTATTTTTTTTTTTAGTTGAATCGTGACGGAAACGGGAGGGAAAAGAAATCAGGTAAAAAACTTTGGCGTATTTTGGTTTTTTACCTTCTCCCGCTATTTGTGCGCCTCATTTCAAATCCGGAAAAAATGTCCGGAAGGTAGATGGGCAGAGTTATCATGTCGCTAGAGGATGTGAAGAAGTGAAAACGTGTTTTCGAAGTATTAGAAAATTGGTTTTGCTCTTCAACATCCCATCCCCTCACTCACTCTCTTTCTCTCTGTCTACTGAGTTTCGCGGCGTTCGATCTGCCCGGAGAAAAACGAGACGAAACGATCGGAGGGAGATGAAAGAAAATGACGATAACCGGTGAAAATTTTCACTGCCAGGCGCGAAGTTCCACAGTATTATGGGTGATTCACGGCTGCGTATTATAAACTCTGGACTGGGCCGAAGAATAACGGCGATAAATCAGGCTAATATCCAAATTACAACTGTAACGCGGCATGAAATGAGCCGATCGCCATCTGACGCCTTTCTCTGCGCATTTCGAGGGCGGCGAAACCCTCGAGGTTACGGAGTGCAGAACGACTGAAGAGGGCCGAAGACGGCGCCCTCGTCATCGAGGCGACACGACGAATCGCGTATAACCGTATTTCACGTTTTTGCGATTGCCTTTTCCGACCCCTCCAGCCCTCAGGGGTACCGAAAAGAACCTGCTGCGCGCCAGACCTCCTCCATAATCCATAAATTTTACAACTTTTTTTTTTTTTTTTTTCAAACTTATCGCTCACGACCTGCGACAAATTTCATTTCATAGAGTAGCTGGGAAATTCTAGGATAAGATAGGAGTAGCTTAGGCAAAGATTCAAGTATTGTGGAAATTTCAAGATAATTTGGTGCTAGTCAGATTTTTAATAACAAACAATTACAGTTTTTCATTTTTTTTCCAGAACTACACTTTTCAGTTATGGTTAAAAATGAAGGGCATATCTACAAATTTCTCTCGCAACAGTCAGTTATTCCTTTTCTCTTTTTCAAGCGTGGTATCTTCGGGAAAATTTCATTCTTGTAGCTCCGTTAGCGGGAAATTAAGCAGAGTTTGGTCGTTAAAGTTTGAGGAACCGAAAGTTCTGTTTATCATTACTTGTAGCGATACGTAGTACCGACAACCACCTGTGTCGAAATCGTGAAACAACTGCACGTACGTGTAATAAGATTGCAAAAATGTTCGGCAATAAATCATACGCTGGATAAGAGGGACGAACGGAGAGGGGGGGGGGGGGGGGGGGGAGGAGGGGGAGAAAGAGTGAAAGAGAAAGAACGCCGGGATGCGTGGTCTCAGCTGTTCGCTGCTACCACGTCTGATTGAATTGCCTCGCTTCGTTCCTCGTACGTTACCTAAGTTTCCTCCTCCTCCTCCTCCTTTTCCTCCTGTTTTGTCTTCTTCCTCTTGCGCGTCCGCACAGGTTACACTTTTCGTCGAGAAACCCTTGTTCTCGAGACTGTCGATTTCAGGGAGGCAGAAGAGAAACGGCTTTAGAAATCCGTTAAGCGTTGTTGAAGAGAAGCAGAAGAATGTTCACTTTAACGAGATTTTAAACCAGCTAAAATTAAATTCTTTAAGAGAGATGAGGTTCTGCCCAGAAGAGACTATGATAATCCATTACAAGATACGGAAGAATGAAGGTGCGACAAAAACTGTTGAAATTAAGATACATCGCAGACTAATTTTGAGCGTCGATGAATCATCGGTCCAAAGTCTCAGTTCCATCTTTTTCTCTGTTTTCAAATGATTAACGATTTTGAAAACCGTTTATCACGTTTTCCTTTACATCGGAGGTCGTTCGAAACGGGAGCTTCAACATTCCGGAAGCGATCCAAACGGAATAATTTGTGGCGCGAGGCTTACTAATGACGAGGTAAACTGGTTCTGACGTTTAGCAAGGCTCGTGCCATAATTTCCGTGATTAACCAGATACCTCTATACTTATACACGTCCTTGCAGACTGTCATGTCAGTGCTGCACTACGTACATATCCCCTCTCTTCCTCGTAACCGTGGCTCACTGCCAAGCTCCAAATGTCTCCACGGACGTAAATTATCTTTCAAATTAACCGTGTCACATTTTGTTTGAACGTTAAAACGGTCGACCGTCGTTGAATTTTCATTCTAATTGGACTCTTCCTTATCTTTTGTCGACTGAAAAATCAAATAAAATGATCGGATTTAAAGACGAGAAAATAAACGATCTCAATAACAGTGTATTCTAAATATATGAATCTATTTCAAATAAAATCAGATGAATCAGGGGATGAAAAATTTAATTCTCCGTTACTCGAAGCTTTGTGTCGATTTACTTTGTTCAACCAGTTTTTACTTCGCCAAAATACATAAGAAAATCGATTCTAAGTAAATAAATCAAAGCTTGACAAAAACTTAAACATCGTCCTTCTTAACTTAAAAAAAAAGAAACTTGATTAATTTTCAATACCTGCATATATCGCTTCCCGTTTTAAGAACAGGAGTCAAAGGACACGTGCATCTACCGAACGCAGGATACCTTGGCTAACTTTTCGGGCACATCGTGGACTCGCGGTCTTGATTGATGCTCAGATTGTACGAGGGTGACACGCACCTGCGTCTCTGTTCCTGCAGTCGATAAAAAAACGTTGCGAATTCGGCCCACGCGAAAAGTCCTTTTTCTTTGTCCGGTCGCGTCCGCTGATGAAACAAAGAGGAGGAATTGGAGCTGATTTTTGAAAAACATCGCGTAAGTTACGTCGAAAAATTATGGACACCATGGATTTTTTCCATGATTTGTTTTTTGACAGAAGTTTTTGTACTCATCCTGTGTATACTAGAGTCCTTCACTTCCTGTTTGGTATCTTCCCTTTCCATGCCCTGATATCCTGAGGGACTTCTGCTAGCGCTTCGTATATGTGTATAGTTCAGAGAACAGACAGAAAATCGGTGGCAAGAATATATACAGCGAACTACGAAAGCAAGGCAAAAGCTGTAGACTGCAGTGATGGATCCTTCCCGGTTGCGTCTCACGCTCAATTTGACTTGACACCCTTCGGCGCCTCCGACGTCTTCGTCAATGAACATATCCCTCTTCCTTGCGTGCTTCTCTTCTTCCTTTTTCTTCTTATCTTACTTGCTCTATTAAAACTTCGAGTTTCTCACCTTTAAGAGTTTTCCTAAATCGTCTTCATATGTATAATTTAGGGTGATCCTTATTTAGGGGTCGATGAATTTTTGCCACCCCATTCCCCAAATCAACTTCAAGTAATTTGAAAAAAATCAACTCTGAGATACAGATTTTTTATGGAACTAACATGGGAAATTTTTTTTTTCTCAGTACATATTTTATTGTAAAAGTAATAATGTTAAAAAAAATTTGTAACTGTGAGGTTTTAGTCGACGTTAGTGCTACTGTCTGGGAAAAAATTCACATAATCATACCACGCAATCTCGACGAATTGCACACCCTCGAAATCTGACTTTTTTTTATTTAGAGGAAGTGCAATTCGTCTAGATTTGCTGGTATCGTGATGTGAATTTTTTTACAGATAGTAGCACTAATGGCCACTAAAAATTCGCAGTGACAAATTTTTTTGAATATTATTACTCTTGCAACAAAATATATACTGAGGAAACAACTTTTTTCCATCTCATTTCCATAAGAAACTTAGATCACAAAGCAGACTATCTCAGACTTGAGGTCGAAATCTGAAAAAATTAGGCAATTGTTTTCGAATTATTTGAAATCAATTCGTAGGGTGAGGTGGCAAAAATTCGTCAACACCCTAAATAAGGACTACCCTAATGTATATGTGAGTCAAAGAAATGGGTTCCAATCACTACGTGGGAATATAAGTGAATAAAAAAATGAAAAGTAAAAAATAAACAACATAAATCTACGAAAGGTGTGGTCAATTGGCTATACGGTATACCGTTTATTTTTTCTCGGCTTAATTAAACGTCATGGATTTGTATGTAACATAATGTTTCTATACACAGTTTTCCAGCCTCCGTGAAAGTAGTTCCGCCTCGTAAAATCCATAATGGAACGACAGAAAAGCGAAACAACAGCGGAAGGTGAGAAAAAAGATCGAAAAAAAACATAGAAAGAGAAATAGACCAAGCAAAATAAAAAAAAAAAAATACCGCAACAAACTGTGAAACTGTATCATAAAAATCGTACCCCGCATAGTTTTTTGTATAGTTTGAGCCTGTGGCACAATCTGTGTGACAAAATTTGGCTCCGTTACCTCGTTAAAACCTAAATTAACTAGCCGAAAAGATACGCTAGAATGTAGACACAGTGTATGCATGTTGTATAATGTGAATAAGTATGTGTGCGTAGTTTATATCCTGAATTTTTATTTTGCTCTCATGCTCACTCCTCTAAACGTGATAACCCCTGAAAAAAACGATGAACAAAATTGCGTGCAGAATTTTTTGTACTTGTGTTGTCAAATAGTTTCTGATCGAGAATTACACCGCAAAATCGTGGTAAAAAGAGATCGATGAGAAAAAAAAAAACTGATTAAACTGGAATCCACTAATTTCAAACTCAGGAATGCGGGAGAATGTCGAAAAATCAGCTGTTGTAGTCGGACTTGTATTATATTATGGATAAAAGAAAAACCGATAATTAATTAATTGATTATTACCGAATCTTTTGCGGTGAAAAAAAATTCTCCGTAAATGGAAAAAGACTATTCATTCTAAATGATAGAAATTGAATGGGATTTATGAGCTTACAGTTGACTTGCGATTCCCACTAATGTGATCTGAAGCATATTTTTTCTTCTCTCTAGTCAAAGAGCTAAAAATAACGATTGAAAAAATCTGTGAAATCAGAGAAAAAAAAGACCTGTTTTTCGTACAACTGGCTGAGCTTTAAATAAATAAATACCGTACACTACGTACAGCGACGTGTTGCAAGACAAAAAATAAACGTGTAAAGTAGAACAGACGGAGAAAAGGTGCGGGAAGCAAAAAGAAGGAAAGAAAGATAAGTTGGCGGGTTGATAAGTTGAAATTTTTTATGACACCCCCTACCTCCACCCCCTTGAAGCCGCAGGGTGCACCGGGTCTGCCTCCGGCTACGAGTGGGACCGGTATTTCCAATTTCACAGAGCGTGGGTTAACGAGGCCGCGGAGAGGGTGAGAGGGGGGATGGGGGGAGGAAGAGGGAAGCAGGGAGAGCGAGAGGTAAGCGTCCCGGAACCCCCAGGAACCCCCTGGTTCCGGCACATTACCTTCCCTGATTACCGCGGCCCTTCTCCTGGAGCTGGAGGCAGGAGCTAAGGTATGTCGCCCGCGTTTGTGCCTCCAAAATTCCGGGAAGGCAGGAAGGCAGGAAGGAAGGAAGGACAAGACGAATCGGCTTTTAATCGTCAGATCCCTGAGGCTCGACGAAACCCCGTCCCCTATATTTATTCAATTTTATTATCTCGAGTTTGCGGCATACCGATTCGTCGTTTTCGTTTTCTTTATATGAAATGCAGTAATTTTTCTTGTTTCCGTGTTACAGAGCCGCGCAAAAGCTCAACCTCTCGTCGAGCCCTCATCGGAGACGCCGGTCTGGCGACGAGGGCATCGCTCAGGACGATCAACCGATCTGCCCGAACGGTTATGCTGCTCTTCTTCTCAAATCTCCTCCACCGGCGCCTCCGGCTCTTCTCAGGAGGATCGGCGTCAAGGAACTCACCGGTGTTGGAAAGGTAAGAGGACTTTTTATGCTTTAATTCGATCGATGTTACGGAAAATTTAATGGAAATCAAATTATCAATTCTCGTGACATCAACTTCCGTGTAAGATACCGGGTGACAAGAACTAACTCTGATATCGAAGTTTGGAAGAACAAGGGAAGAAACTTGGTTACGATTTGTAGAAAAGCACGAACTTGAAGCCCAATATTCGCTACTGAGCGCCAAGTTTTATATTAAGCTTGATCGATCGAAAGGTCAGATATATACTAACGTAGGTACGTTACCTTGTAGGTAATCCGATTGATTATTAAAATCAGCTGCAAGGCAGCGACTGAGGTAATAATTATATTCTCCCCCATATATTATACCCAAGGAAAAGTGATACTCATCAATTTTAATTGCGACGGTTAAATCCGGCTTCGAGAATTCCTCAACGGAGGCATCTCTGACAGGTTTTGATAATCCGTTATCCGACTACCATACCTACGTCAATTCGAATAGCGGAGACAGCTTGACGCTGAGACTGCGATACCGTTGTCTAGAGTCTGGCAGACACGTAACGTAACGTAACGTAACGTAACGTAACGCAACGTAACCTATAGTATCGTATCGTAACGTAAGGTATGGTAACGCCTTACACCTACAGTCTCAACGATCCGCAAACACAACTGTCCAAATATTTGCCCCGAGGATATCAGCTACGAGATCGCGCGACGTCGGTATGTATCGCAAACATTCCACCAGCACTGTTCTCCTCAGGATAATCGCGGAGTTGGATATATCCTGAAAAGGGTTCACAGCCGAAGCGACCAGACTCACGTTCCTTCCTAGGCGACGTGACAATCAATTTATCCTCCCATCAGTCATAAGGGAGACTCAAAATCCTCCCTTTACTCAGACTCGGCTGGTCCAATTTTTTTTTTTTTTTCATTTTGGTCCTCTTACTTTTTTCTCTCTTGACGTTTATTCGCGTCGGAAATGCGTGAATCACCGCACAAAAGTTAATTTCATTACTCTTTGGAATTTAGAGAGTATTTTGAAATTTAAAATATCTAAATGAAAGATCAGAAGCGTTAAAAACCCAGTGATTAACCTAAATAGTCGGAAAAAAGTGAAGCATCCTGACGTGATGAACACAGAATCGGCTCGAGCAATTATTTCCTCGAAAATTGGTGGCAGCGGTGGGATATTCTTCACCTGGGTTAATCGGACGTTGAGGATTACGAACGGATCGCGTGTCTAGATTCTCGGTATGATATTCAACGGGTATAATATACATATATGTATAAATAAGCGCATAAATGTACGCGCACATATTTCTGCCAACTCTGGTGCTATTGTTTCCTGGATTCGCATAAGCAAGAATTCTGAGCGCGATATCCCATCCACGTAATCCTCTTAACCGACTTCCATGGCTGTTCTCATGCAGCTAGATGGCTCGACGTCCGCCTCGCTCTTTGCTTCGGATTTTCCTTGCACCAAGAGCCTCCGTCAATCTATTAAATCGTGTATAATCTTTTTTTTTTTTTTTTATCCATTTTTTTTCTGAAATGTACTCTCCGCTTCAGATCTGCAAAGTTTTTGTTTGTTTCAATAACGTGAGTGAGCTACTTTTAAGGTGATCCACGTATCTCACTTTTATGCTTCTGCGATGGAACTTTCAAACGTTTAGTATTTGACAGAAGATGTGTTTACGAATTTTTTTTCATAAATTACAATTTTTTAATTCGATATACACGCAATTTTCGAACATTTATCGTTTCTAATTAACGAAACGACTTGAATTGCTGCCGTAGGAACGTTTCGCTTCGAAGCAAGTTCGCTAAAAAATCATTTCCAGAATCCAAAAATGGAATTTGGTATCCGCTTTTTTTGCGGTTAAGCTGGGCAAAAAATTAATTCTTTCAGAATCAAGAACGTTATTGTTTATTACAGTTGTGCCCAGCCCAGAAAGCCTACTGTTGGCAACAATTGCTAAATCTGAGTTTCTTGAAAAAAAAAACTCAAAAATGCAAAAATTCCACAATAAAAAAACTCTACTCCAAGTTATCCGTTTTCCCGAGGGACGTCCGATCCCCGTTTGGAAGATGCTGCAGGGGATTAATCTTGATCGGGTTTGACGTAGGCCGGTGAATCGAGCCGGAGAGATAGATATCGACGAAGAAGAAAATATATCTGTCTTTGAATTTTAAAGAATGGGCAGCGGGGTGAAGCGAAGGAGCTTGCACTGCGGACTGTTATCGGGATTGGTTGGGCAGCCTTCCTGCAGGATTCTATCCGGGTAAAGCAGTCTAGTCAGTCAGTCAGTCGGTCCCTTCCAGACCGCGGTCTCGTTACAACGAAGACATCTGACAGACCCTCGCATTCCCTTTTGGTCCTCATCCTCTTCCTCCTCCTCCCGACCTCGAGAAACCCTCCTTCATCCTTGCAGAGCGACGTTCTCGAGTTATCCCAAATCTCGATCCAATACGCGACCTGTGCCCCCAATCCGAAACCACCCCCATCCCACCCCTGCTGCAGCGGACACCAAACTCCATATCTTTGTGCCATTTTCATGGGGTTTATATCGACTATTTTTCACCGAACACCGCGCAAAGCGAATAAATATTGGCGAGATTAGCTGCGCAGATAAATTCTGTAAATTTGATGATAGAAAAATGGTGGAAAATTTTTAATCGACTTACTTACGAGGACGTTTTTTCAATTTCGTTATCGCGAAAGGGGAAACGGAAATTGCGGTTGAGAAACGGCAGCACACTCTGATTTTGTGTAAATGACAATCGGTACGGCAGTGGAGAGACGGATGGGGATGAGAATTTTATTTTTCCATCAGCGAGTCGATCTCGCGCTGTGAACGGGAAGAGAAGGAGTGTAAGGGAGCGACGTATCGCGTCGGCAGCTGAAAGGTTTCCGGTCAAATTTGTCCTGTGACCATTGCGCGGCCTTCGTCAATACCTGCGTGGATTTTCGGAAAGAGGGGTTGAATCGGGGGGCGAGAAAGGGGCGGCGTTTCTTCTCGGTTCGAATACAGCGTCGAGGCAATTTTCAAACGAAAAACGAAATTGATTCCTGCCTCTGGGGCAGAATTTTCCTCCTCAACGTTCCGGGTTCAAGTCTTGTAAAAATACGTCGACCGTTTTCGACTCGTCTCTCTGATCGTCTCTCTGATACGCGTGACTTGATTTGATTTTCATTAGCATCGTAATACGCGAATTCCGCGATTCAACGGAATTTCGGGATAATTTAAAGAGACGAGAAGAAGAGAGGAAAAGAAAAAGGACGCGTGACAAAGACGATGATTTGTTTTACCTACCTTCAAGCATTACGACGGATGATCCTTATTTCGACGAATTCCCGTCTGTAGTTCCCAGGCCCATTAGCCCGATCCGTAGAAGAGAGGGTCGTCGGCTCTGCGAAATGTCAGCCAATCAGACGAAGCGTGGAACGAAGGGGAAAATAGATTTATAGGAAAAACCAGGGGCCGGTTACTTTCGTATATAGCAGGAAATCATCGCGCTAATCCGATCGAAATTGATGTAGTGGACGACAAATTAGGACTGCTTCCAGATTTCCGGATCCTCAAACTTTTTGAAAGAGAAATCTGCTCCTTCTATATTTTGTCTTTCCGTCGTATTCAATGCAGTTGAAGTTAAGCTTCTCACAAGCTTTTCTCGAATCGTGATCTCTATCAAAATTAAGTCCAAATCAATTCGTATTCCCATCCTCATGAAAACAAAATCGAGTAATTTGAAATTCTTTGTTTCAACCTCTTTTTTCCTCTTCCGAATAACTCATAGGTATCTTTTTTCGAAAGGTACTTTTCTACGTTATTCCATTCATTTTACCAAACTAACAATAAGTTCATGCGGTTTCACATTAAAAAAAAACAAAAATTATTTTCACCACTGCAGGTTTGGAATTTATTTTCAAAATGACGCGAAGAAGACGTAAAGAAGACTTCTCGAGTCAGCCTTGAAATATTTGGAAATTATGGAAATTGTTTTTATCTTAATTCTTGACACTTGACGTCGGATCGACGAACCAGGGTAAAATTATCGAAAAGTTGAAGAATACTGGGGTGCAGTATAGAATTTTTCAAAACGTGTAGATCTGTTTTACAGATTTTTAAAATGTAAAAATTTGAAGCATAGAAAAGTCAAAATGTAGAATAGCAAAGTATAAAAAAACCAAAATATGATTTCAACGATTCCATACATTCTGGTAAATTAAAAACATCAATTTTGGATCTTTGTACTTTGACTTCTCCAGACTTCGACTTTTGACAGTTACAGATTTTGTGCCATCTATATCCTCGTCGTTAAAAATTCGACATCGTGACCCTCCGCTATTTCATGACCCTTCAAAAACTCTAGTAAAACTTGTACGAAATCTAGTAAAACCGAGTTTCCAAAATCTCCTTTTCGACTCGAATACAGTCAAACCAACTTTCGGCTCGATACTTCCTTCTTTTCCTTACCAATTTTGATAATTCTCAACGTTACCAGCGACGACAATGAGACCGGAAAATAATGAATTGCAATTAACCGTATTGTGTAGTTCCTCCAGAGACGTGAAATTGCATTTAGTCTCGGGTGAAGTTGCGGGTGTAGAACCGAGGCTGCGGGGTCGGCGGTGGCGGTCAGTGGTTCGGGGTCGCGTTTGCCAGGGTTTATTGAAATGTCCGGTCTTACAGCCCCTCCGTATCCCGAAAGGAGTGAGGCGAGCGTCCTGCAGGATCGGAGGCCGGGGTCCCGACCCTCCAGAACCAGAGCTGATCCAGAACCGAACGAGAACTCCGTTCAGACACCCGACGGTGTCTCTAATGAAGATTTGTGATTTTCCCATTTCGTCGCTCCACTTATCCGCTGGAATTCTCGAATTCATATCAGCATTTCTCTCTCTCTCTTTCTCGTTCTCGACTCGATTTGAAAATTCTTTCTCTTCTTTACTAAAACTAAAAACCATCCATCCCTTCAGTGATTTCATCTCAATCGTAAAATTCGACGGTTTCAATAATTCATCCAACTCCCGCTTCCCACGGGAATACCGATTCCTCTTCCGGAGAGAGGGAAAGAGGGGGGAGGGGGGGGGGAGGGAGACGTCGTTCCCGCTGGATAATTGGAGCTGCTCCCTGATTCCCGGGCCCCGTTCTGTCAGCTGAATTACACTCGATTATAACAACCCCCCGTAGGATTAACCAGACTCGAGACAGTATTGTATAATTAAAGATGGGCATGTCCGAAGTGGGCAGCACGTGTTGCCCGGTAATCTCTGGGGATTTCCTTCACCATTTACCTCTTGACGTTTGCAGAGGCTGGATGCGGTGGCCCCGCAATTTTACGCCTGCAGGTCAAATTCTTGGGCCCAGTTGATATGTCACGTGGAATGCGCTCCGAGTGTTTACCTAAGATTGGGTAAGAATTTTTGGCTAGAATTCCTGTGAGAAAATTTGTCGGAAAATTGACTTGGAAAAGGTGCAGCGTGGTTTGCATAATCGGAAATTATTTCCGACCACTGCACGGGGTATCAACTTTATACGTATATATGTATATATATATATATATATTGGTAGTCTCTGTGGTATCAACTCGTCGAATCACCCGCCAATCTCGTGGGAAAATATGTCCAAATGGATTCGTGTTTAATTCAAAGTTAGTCGAGAAAGCGAGGTGAAGCGGGTGAGCCGCTGAGGGAGAACCGCGTTAAATAAACCAGTTAATAATTATCGCATCCCCTGCAGTCGGTATGAAAATGTGAGGAGGGTGAGCCGACTTCTGTTGGCCGCTCGAACATATCGCCGGTCGGTCGTTCGTTCCCAACCACGTGACGAATCACATTTTCGAAAGATAAATTAAACACGAGTTTTCACCAACTCAGCTCGTCATTTATTTTTCGGGTAATTAATTTTCGGCCAGGAATTAGTCACCTCGAACGAAAAGGAGAAAATTAATACAGGAAGGGTGAAATTATAGAAACAAAGTTCTACTGGGAACAAGTTATTTTGCCTCCTTTCAACACGCAATAATTATTTATCGCGATAGTTTTAATTGTTGATTTATACCTCTCCGAAGAGGGCGAACCATGTTGTGGTTTAGCACCGCGTTTTAACGACTCGACGCGAACCCGTCGCTAAATCCTCGTATGCAACGTATTTCAACCCCTCGAGTTGCGACGTCAGTTCTCCGTTTAAAAAATCCTTGAACTCCCGGGTCGTCTATATTTTTCGACAATGTTTTGTAAATTCCTTCGAGAGTGTTGAAATTTTTGTAACTGTTAAACGTACCCAAAAATATTAAAAGTAACGAAACTCGTCGATCAATGGAACAAAGCGAGGTGGCTCATCAAATGCTTTCTACTTACGAGTCTACGCGAGTAATTCCCTGATCACAACGAACTAGGATTCGCGTTTTTCGATGTCCAGGTATATATAATCGTTCTGTTAATGATCCGCAGTACCTAACCAGGAATGCAAATAGTCGAAACGTTTCAGGTACTCGGTGTAATTTCTCCTCCTGTGTTACGTTCGTCAACCAGTGCGAAATTACGACTCCAGTAGCCGCGGGGGTGAAATTCGTCCTGCAGCTCGTTCGCTCACCCCTCCACCTTGTATGTACAACAACCCCTGCAGGGTCGTCACGTATGTTCGACGGACACTGCACGAATACCCGTCGATGCAACGTGCCGACGCGCCTACATTCAGGGGTCAGAACCGACGGAGATATGTTGCCTAACTATTACCTGCTACACAAACTGGGGTTTGAAAATAAACTAAGGGCGCAAGTCTATCGCCATGTCGATGAAAGCTTTTCACTTTGTTTCAGGCTTCAACTTTTCAAGAGCAAAAATTTGAGGAAAAAATTTAAATTAGGAAGTTTGATTTGGAGTAAGGTTGACGTAACTAAATTTTCAATGAAAATTTCTCTACTTTGGATTTTTGTAATACCCTAGAGGGAAAAGACACTCGATCTCAGGTACTTCGTCAAATCAGTTTATTTATATTTCTACTTGCTTTTGTTCTTATAACGTTTAACGTGATGTAGTGAATTGAATGAAAATTAGGTTCCAAAGTGCAGAGTGGCTCATCCGCCCTTCTGTTTTTCGACGTTTGGTTGGGGTTTACAGGTGGTGAGCGATGAGTCGTTATCACGGTCGTTACGCGATCCCTGCCTTCACATAAATACAGGGACAAAGGGATGCCATTGTTGCACGAATATAGACGAGGTGATGCCATGATGTGTACAAGACACGAGAATATCGACGAGTTTCAAAAATAGAGATTAAAAAGCATCTGGAGGATATGTATTGACACAATTTTTACAAAAAATGATAGTAAAGCTGATGTAAATCAAGCCAGTTCACGAGCTGGGATCAAATAATATTCAGGACATTGTCAGGAATGCGAAGAATATTATACACGCATAATACACGCGATGAAAACGTAATTTCGTTGAATAACATCTCCGTATTATGTTGTCTGCACATCAACAACTTCGAGCCAGCTCTTGGAGGATTTAATTAAAACCTGACGTATACGTGGCGGGTGAAAAGAGATGGCTTTTATCTCTCAGAAGATACGCGAGAAGGAAAGAGATGCAGAGAGAAAAAAAACGATACAAAATAAAATAAATATGTGCATATTTTTCCCGTTAATATTACCGTATAAAAAAAAAAAAAAAAAAAAAAAAAAATATGCGAATCCGTTGAATCCCTGTGAATTTTAAGGGCGTTTGGGAACCAAGCAGCGATTCGGTCATGGCGGAATCACTCCCTTAGTCCGTTTTCCCGATTTTTCACCCCTTCGAAATCGCAGCGCCGAGTGGACGCGTCGCGAAGCTTGGCTTGCTGGGTCAGCCCCGCAGCTTTTCGCCAAAGCTTGCGTAACAGATGCCTTTGGCTGGTAGTTAGTAAGGGTACAAATTGACGCGAACCGTTCCCACAACGATTCCTCTAATGGGACGGCAGTGGGACCCTGATCTCCACCAAAACCGATGCAGTTCACAGTGTCCGAGCCGCTAAACTGGGCATTTGTTACCTTTCTTGGCGACCCTCGTCGCCTCCGTTCTATACGTCACACTCCCGACGTACTGTTTACACTGTCGTTGAATTGTATTATTTACTCGGGGTTTTGTTTTGCCGACATATTCATTACACGCGCCCAAATTTTCGTGTAAACAGTAGAGTTTTACTAAAGTCGTTACAGGATTCACGTGAGTTACTATAAGAATTGCATGATACGAATTGTTAGTGACACTATTGAGAGTATCGTACTTTGATTTCGTGATTATTATCCGTAGTTTAATCGGTGAAGAAAGAGTAGCAAAAGAAATCTGATTATACGAAATTAGGTGTGTAAATGAAAAATTCAATTAGTATCGTCAGATAGAATGTTGAAAAATAATTGACACGATTTTTTTCTTTATTTAATTAAACATTCCCTAACAAAGATATAGCAGTTTAGAATTGACTCGTGACGTCACGATGTGCTTATAGATATAGATATACTACAACATAATGTGAAAAATGTGTAACATTGTGAAGTCACGTGAAATTCGACTTGCCATATCTTTGTTAATAAACATTGAATTGAAAAAAGAAAAAATACGTGTCAATTATTTTTCGATATTATATCTGACGATATTTACTAATGAAATTTTTCATTTGCACACTTTCATTCCATGTGACTTTAAATTTTTTCAACGATCTTAAACAAATTAGGTATTCACACCACTCGTTGAATCGTATTTCAAATTTTCGTTCGAGCAGCAAAGTTTGTTGCATCAGGGAGGGTCGAAGATCAGCTAATAACAGTTGAGCGCGTGTAATAATCGCTTTTCTGACCGGAAGAGCCACGGTGAGAACCATAAGGTCGATAAGTATGTATCCCGCAAAATATAGCCGAACCCACCCGATTGTACAGAAGATATATATATATATATATATATATATATATATATATATATGTTTTCTTATTAACTCGGGCGGAAGCTGAGCCATATTAATCCCGTTTATATCGTTGGTTAGTTTACTTGTATATACGTTATACCTATATCTATATAGTATATACATATACATGCACGTACGTATACAGAAATCCGCTTCAGTCCCCGGGAGTGAAACGTAGGTGTAGGAGAAAGAGAGAGAGAGAGAGAGAGAAAGCTCTCGCAAATTGGTAGCTCGCACTAAATACTAAATACAGTTTCCATTTCGACCCTCGTGCATCCCCCTCCCCTTTTGCCCGCGTTATGCCGGTTGTATGTATGCATCCATGTATATAGACACTGGATTCCTGGTGCGCATGCAATGCGCGTGTACGTATGTAGGGGTTGGCGAGGTTTTCGACGGATGGACGGACGCGGCGAGGGTCAGAGGGTACACAGTTATTGCATTAACTCATCATTGTCATTTTTATCACGTTCCCACTTGAATCAACAGCCGAGTCCCGTTGGTTCCTGTAGGTATGTAGGTGTTGTGTAGTACCTTTTATACACCGAATCTACCAGCTCGTCAATTGTTTTACCCAACGCTTGAGACTTAACGGAATAATTCACTCCGATAACGTCACAGATTTGATTTTTTTACACACTGGCTTGAACTTCTTTTTCTTCCGGTAATTAAAATTGTTTATATATATCAAGGACCAAGCGAAACAATTTTTTTTTTTTTTTTCTTCTTACTGTAAAAACCAGTCTCTCAACGCGTAGATCGTATTATTCTGAAAAACTCACGGGCTGCCTTACACCTCGCGAGCGGGAAATTCAAACGGGATTCATATTACTGTTGTTCTTATACATATAGAACATCAATTTTTTCATATCAAAAACAAAAAAAAAAAAAAAAAAAAAAACAAGAATAACAAATAATCAGCTCAGACATGAAATGTTTTCACGATTTTCTAAGTAAAGGCAAACATTTAGTACGTTCGTTTTGTGTTTGCAAAATTTTCTGTACCTTGGCAGGAAAATTTGGAATCAGAATTCCAGCGACGCTAATTTCCATGTACTTTGACCTTTCTGCATTTCGACTCTTATTTTGTATACGTGGACTTTCTGAATTTTGAAATCTCACCCTCACGCCCGGAACTTTCGGCCACTATTACGAAAGCCCCAAAAAATGTTCATAAATTGATATAAAGGATCAAATGGACTTCCTCCAGGTCTACAAGAGCTCTGGCATCTATCAAAGGAGGGATACACAGCGTTATAAAGGGAATGGCTTAATAGCAGAGACAAGTAGATCCGGCGAGTCATTCGGGCACCGGAAACTGGGCAAACAAAACCGGACGCGTGTGCGCAGCCGGTGCTCGACTCGACGGCGGCGACCGAAATGCACCCTGTGGGTCGGTCAGGATCACTCCAGAGGTCAGCCAGCACGGAGTGTAGGGTCGGTGAATTATGCAGGGGACTTTGCCCGCGAGGCCATCCACTGCCCAATTAACTCCAAAAACAACCACAGCATCCAAAACCGAAGTCTGTGTGAAGGGGGACGCGGGATTCTCACACGCCGTCTGTGTGCAGAAACGCGTTGAATAATTTCGCGCCTGATGGGGGTGGAAGAGAGGCTGCCTGGACGGGTCAAACGCTCCACGGATTATTAATATTGACTTGTTGTTCTTCAAGGGTGGCCCAATTGCCTCCAATCAACACCCGACTAAGAATTGATCGGCTTCGTGGCGACCGGAAGTACTCAGTCAGGAGGATGAAGTCGCTAACTTTGACGTAACCAAAAGTTGGGGTGAAAAAATCGTTATTTTGCAACTTTAGGATGCTTTTCGATTATGAGTTACCTTTTTGAAGTCCGAGTATGTTCTGGTTACCATGTTTTATTGAATAATGATTTTTTCTAAACATACTCTGTTACAGCAACGGTACTAATTAACTTCAGCCTTATAAGTAATTAGGGTTAAAATTAATACTGGGATGCAAAAAATATTCTGCAGGAGAAAAATCTGGAGAACGGAGAAGATTTTTCCCGCATTTTTTAATTCGGGCTCGAGAGTAGATCGAGGAGACAATTGACTATGTATTTCAGATATTTCCGAGATTCGGTGTCTCTTTGGGTCTGTAAAACTCAGGCTTCTATCTGATTGGGAAAATGACGTTTTTCCATTACCGCAAAGCCGGTACGCTGAATGCGCCGTTTACTGGCTTAGTGACTCATTGGCCTTCTCAAAGTAAGTAGCGGCGACGAGTCGCAAAGAGAATATTCATAGACGCAGTCTCAGGTGTGGGGATGCGGACTTGGACGAGCAGACGAGTTTACTCGGGCATCGTCGGGGTGGTGGTGAGTCGAAAGAGCTGAAGAAGGAAAACCGACGAGAGGAGGAAGAGCTGAGCTGACGGGAAGACGGGAAAATTGAAAGAAAACCTGAGCCTCTTAGTGGAAGGTGATACCGTACACATTATGCACCCCCTCTTTCACTCCGATAAGTGATGTACATGTTTCTTTCAATCTTCTTTTCTTCGCTAATTAAGTGATTATTAATTAATTAAACGCTATTATAGACAATCCGATCATTTTACCACCCTGCGTTACGTCAGCGAATTTTTTTTTGGGGAATGCTTTCCATGTATCAGTAAACTTCGTTGATATATGAAGTAGTCGTATGAGATTCAAACAATCAGAGACATGCTGTCGAGTCCCCTTAATTCGCTCGATGAGGAAACTTTGCGTTAGTTCCATTCTTGATTTTCCATTAACTCAAGGATGCTGGGAAAGTGGCAAATTACGTCTCTTCCGCGTTATTCAACCCGTCAAAATTCGTATCGATTAATGAAAAATTCTTCAAAAATACTATTACAAGAGAAGAGTGATAGAGTGAAATATATCAACAAGTTGAACAGTTTCATCGTTTTTCACATTCGAGTTAGTGTAACGAGTGAAAAAAAAATAAAGAGAGGGAAAATTCTGACCGAGTGTAGCGTTGATATCGGGTAAATGAAATTTCAGAAACTCTGAAATGTGAGGAGCAAAAAGTTGGAACGAAATTTAGTCCCGTTTCCGTACGTACGTTCAACGGCGTTAGCTCGTTTCTCGAGGGGCGGAACAGCGGAGCCCGCAGGCCAAGCCTGTTTTACATTTAAAACGCATTATATGATCGGCCCGAGTCCCACGGCCCGATAAAATGAAATTAATGGCAAAACGCCGGGCGCCGATAATTCGAGAGGAGACACGCCGTGTCGATATTACCGGAGTATCGAGATTGGAATTCACCTGCGGATTTACGCCGATCAGCCCGGATGCGTAAAGATAAAGGGGTCAAACCCGATGAGGGGTTCGATTATGGAAGGGAATAACACCGATCGAGATCGGCGGAGGAAGGAGGGATCCGAAAATCCGGAGGAGACAGGATTTTGCTGATTCCGCTTGAGCCCGATCCTCCTTCTTCACCCCGCGAAAATCATTTAATTTTAAAAATTGTCACAGATTTTGCAAGCTATCGCATGCACATTTTTATATCTGAAAAATGAAAAGTGTTTGAGTGAAGAATTCGAGTGACGAAATCCCAAATTAACGAACCGTATGTGTTAGGAACAGTATTGTAGTATTTATTTACCAACGATTCAAGAATTGCCAAAAATTTCGGTGTGAATTCGAATAATTCTTCCTCGACGAAATGTTCAGTGATTATTTTCAAAGATCATGAGAACACATAATCATCCCGCCACGATAATAAGGTCTCGAAGCAATTCGTACAAACTGAAATGCTGGTATCGTTTAAAAAATTTATTAAAAAATTAAATAGTCAAAATTTTAAAGAATTAACATAGTCGCATCAATATTTTAGCAAGCATAGACAAGTGGAGTTCCAATATAGCAAACTCGTTAGCTAAAAACTTGCAAACTTCTAGCCGTTGCAAAGAAATTTTCTCGTTGATCAGACTACATCAACACTCTACACTAAAACTGCTGGTCCAGGGAAATCTTTTTTTTTTTTTGCATGTGTATTTTCCGTTGACACAAAAACAAACAGGAAATTCTTTAGCGAGCACAAACCATGAATTATCCTCGCCTATTACATCCGGCCTAGTTTTTACCTCTCTGTATATCTGCGAGTGATGGGCGTGTAATATGGGACACTTTTCACCTTGATATGTTACACCGGAAAATAAGGGAGGGTGAAGAGCGAGGCAGAGAAACAGATAGAGAAAGGTAGACGGGTGGGTGGATGGAGAGTTTAATTTGCCTAATTAATAACACTCGTACCCCTCGGCCTACACCTTCTTCCATATCCATGTACCTCATATTTTCTCTAGTCAGATATAGGTATACGAATATGGACGCTGAACGAGTAACTCGAGAGCGCAAAAACATTCCGCTGATGGGACTAATGCAAGGAAGTGGGTAGCCGGTGCCCGGGAGTCCCGGGGGACCCGGACTCCCGTAACTTCGCGCACCCTCTTCCTTCTCTTATCCTGTATCAAGACCTTCGATAGACCAAACTTCACAGGTGTAATTGAGGTGAAATCTTGGATTGAAGATATTTTCACCCCCCCCCCCCCCCCCCCCCGTAGCCTTAATATTGTTTTTTTTTTACTTCGTAACTTTGGGTCCTGTATCATCCCTTTTACAAATTGCACTTCACGTTATCTGCTTCACGATGTCGCAGTATATCGGTCTTGAATGGAAGATGGAAGTTACAAGTTGGAAACACTTTTCTCCCGTTTTTCCTGGCATCTCTCTTCCTCTCCTTCTTTCTTTTTTATTTTTTTTTATTTTTTTCTTCTTCTTTTTCGTCCCTTCGTATCAAGTGCCCAATTCGTTTTACCCCCTTTGCTCCGAGGCGCGTGCAGAGCACAGGGTCGGTGACATTATTTTCAAGGGTCTTCCGCGGCTCGAAGACCGCGGGCCGCATCGTCGCGACGCTGCTGGCACCGTCGTGTTCCTTATAGCTTCTTCTTGGTCCTGAGGGATTTCCGGGACGCGACTGCCCACCCTCTTCCCCTCCTAATGGACTTTCTAAGAGACACGTCTCCGCGCTACCTGTTCAAAGCGAAGCCAACAGCGTAGCGTCGCTAATAGAAATTGCATTTGATCTTTATACTTGGCGCGCGTGGTAGGAAAAATAAGAGGCCGAAAAAACGAGAGGCGAAGTAGAAAAAAAAAAGAAGAAAACAATTATTATCAACCTGCAGGACACGGGAAACACGCCTGTCGAATTCTCCTCGAGTCACGTGATAGAGGCAACAATTATATGTCCTACACATTTACAGTTTCGTCCTTACGGTATCCACCTTAAGCATACCAAACCTGAGAACCTTCGATTAATATCGCTTCGAGGCAGAGGAAATCGGCTCGTGTTCGGTGTTCGATTATCTCGAATCTAGAGCAGTCAGTCTACCGGACAGCAACGTGTCCGGTTCGTCGGTGTAATTAAATATCCGGCTCATCTGTCAGGATTGAGGATTTCCCAGGTGGACCTAGGGAAAAGGAGACGGAAGGGTGGGAGGGAAGGATGGACCTGCAGGGTATCCTCTGGGGTCAATAATCAATAAAAGGAGGAGACGCGGATGCGGGAGTGAAAGAACGACGTGGGAACGGTGGACGAGGTGGGTGGGAGGGTGGGAGGGAGGGATCCTCCCGCGGGATCAAACTTCCTCCCTCAGCTCTGTCGGCTCCAACCACCTCCTGAGACTTTAATAAAATATCCGAAATACCAATGTTTTCTGTATACCTATACATACACGTATGTATTTATGATACATATATACCTGTATGCTGGATATTAGTGTACATATAGTTTATCCCCTCATATTCCGCTCAGTTTACGAACGGTGCAGTGGCTGCGCAGTTTTATAACTTCTGTCCTTATATCTCTTTTAACCCTGAAATTACATTACTGGTGAAAATTTGATCCAGTCAAAAGTTGGATTTCAATAAGTTTGTCGCGTAGATTTCTCTAGAAAGAACTTTCTTTTTTTTCGGTTCTACTAGAACAGCATTGTTATTTTACGATTTTAATACCGCCGATCGATCGATCAAGATATGTTTCTCAAAGCAAGTTTTTACGCCTGAGTAAATCTTTATCAAAAAATACTTTGAAATCGAGTAATTCAGTGTTAAGGTCTTCGATTTTACAATCAGTTCGAACTTTGTCTGGCACGCTTAGACTCGATACTTCCTGCTACTACCCTGGCATATAGTGTTCGAATCACTAAAGGGATGAAAAAAAAAAAACTCAATATTTTGACACTGAATGATACGAAGCCGTGTAACATATAATCTTGAAAAAAATTCAAGTGCTGCAAAGTTTAGGGAAATTATACTGAATCGAGTCAAATAATATCATATAATTTCTGAAATATCGAAAATATGATCTAATTCATTTGACGCTCTGTCAATGTCAACGCGAAATTTGAACTCTGATGAAAGGCCACCATCTTCAAGGGAGAAAAGAAAGAGGTGAATGCTTAACTGCACGTTACGTTTTATGTGTACGGTACACTTGGCTTTTGTTGGACCACCTGGTTTCTGGAACGTACACTTATTTCGTATATATATATATTCTATATATACCATCATATTTGCCACGTGAATGTTTTCTTTGCAACCCGAGGCCATATTATGAAACTCCCCAAGGACCTAAATTTCGTCTGGCAACCAAAATTGAATTTCTTGGCTGTCCTGGTCAGCTCACGAACACTGATATGAGAACTTCTATATCTTCCTCTCTCTTTCTCTCTCTCTCTCTCTCTCTCTCTGCTAAGATTTGACAAGTGATTATTTTTCGTGGATTCAAACAGACACGCAAAAGTGCGCGATGCCCCTCAACGAGAACCTAACCTGATTTTCGTTCACGGTTCCTCTTATATATTGAAGAAAAACTGGCGGTCTTACCAAAGGGCGCATGTTCGGATGAATTCGCCCGAAGCAATCGTTCCGGCATCCATCTCACTGTGTTTACATACGATTACCGCTCGAGGATGCTGTGGATATCGGGCGATACCATTTCGTGATATATCCCGTCTCCCCGGCGTCTTTTCTTCGTCGCTAACCCAACCCCAGTATTGAAACGTTTGAAAATACCTTATCGGTTTTGAATTCCGGAGTAATATTACGAAGGGCATGGAATTTACCTTAAACAAAATTCCTACATCTCGAATTCAACAATAGCAAGATCAGGATTTTCTCAGGCAGTGTCAACCTGAACGGAACGGCGAGGATCGGGGGAGGAACTAGTCGAGGGTCTTTCCCGAGTTGAGTGGGAAGGAGGAAGGGGAGAGGAGCGGATAGTGAAGAGGAGACCCGGTGAAGGGAGGAAGTATTGTTTAAGCCTCTTTCCCTCGTTACGTCGAACTCTCTCTCAACTTCTTCTTCCTCTTCTTCGAGGGCGAGATGGCAGAACTTTCACCCGCGCTTACCGGGGATACAGACGGATCCGAAGAGCCACGGAAAAAGTTTACTGCGTCGGGCCAAGTTGACGAGCTGTAGAAACTCACTCCGGCCATTCTATTCCAGATCCGGTTTGGACGCTTCGCTTCTCGTCTCATACATTTCCCGTCAAAATTTTTCCCCCCGCGTCACAAGATTTTCAAAGTGCCACATACCGTAGTAGTGAAGGCAAAGGCAAACACCTCGGCGTTGATCTCAACGCGCTTCATTGCAGTTCTAAATCAATGAGCTCGAGAGAGCGGAAAACTTGGAAAGATCTCGATCGTGGTGACACTTGGTGGAATGGGATGAAAGTTTTGATAGGTACGAAGGGTGGCGAGAGGTGGGGCTGTATAATCACAGTAAAGTCGTCGAGGTTCTTTGGTCTGAGGTACAACTCTCCGCCATCTTAATACACGGGATATCCTCGTCTGAGAATTAGCAAGTCAGATCACCGGGTCCCTTTTGAGGTGCAAGAGATCTTGGCTATCATTTTCCGCTGTGGTTCCGTGCAGCACGGCTTCGCTGCTGGTACCACAAGGGTTCATTGCATTTCTTACCAGGGTGAAAGTCGCCGGGGTGTATCGAGGGAGGGTGAGAATAGCCGGGAGAACTTGAAGAGGGCTGGACTGCCGAGAGAATGGATAGATGGATGGATGGATGGATGGATGGCTCGAGGCGACCGATTTTACTCTTCGAGTTTAAAACTTTTTTTTTACAAGGATCTCGCACCGCGGTCGACTGCCATTAAAAATTCAAGTTAAACGAGAATGGGAATTTCAATGAGACAGAGTGGTACACTCCTCTTTTATAAAACGAGGATCGTTTCAACGTCGGTACAGCAAAGATCTAGAAGAACGGTGGAGAAGATGTGATGTGAAGAGAAGAAAAAGAAGAAAAAAATCTTGAAAATCCACTTTACATTGTGCGAAGAGTCCTTTCTTTTCAATTCTAATAATCTCACTTATCTCGAATCATCCCTTGCTAGTACTTCCGTCGAAAAAAGCATGATCTTAAAGAAAAATTCTTCAACCCAGCTAGTTTATTCTGCAGCTAATTCTTCGGTCAAAAAATTAAGAAAGTAGTTATTGTCATTTATTCACCTTCAGACGGAAACGGAAGAGAGTATAAAACAGCAGAAAAAGTGCATCGGGTAAAAGACAGACAGGGTCATTGTTCCATGGTACTCGAAAACCCAGGAGGTCGAACAGCCTCGGACTTTCGTTTTCACCCTCGATCCTTATACGATGCCAGACTTTTCGCCACTGTATGTTTTGTCTCAACCTCGCTTCGGTGTTTCTTGTCGAACATGTTTCACTCGCTTCTCCAGAAACGTGGAGAAAAAACGGGACACCAGTTTGACGCGGGTTCATAAGCATCGTGATGGTCAGATTTGGGTAGTATTGTATAAACCAATTTCTCATTTCTCGGACAAGTTTTGACGGAGAGTCGTTAAGCCGATACATCTTTTAAATCTTACAACGATCCTTAAATTCTTATCAAATCTTGTACAGTCACATAACAAAGTTTCCATCGAGTCTAGCGAATAGTCTGTGTATATTCAAAGTATTACGAAATTTTCAAAGTCTCGACGCTCAGGGCAAACAATATTTCGAAGCAATCAATCCCACGTGGAAATTCGTCTTCCAGTGCAGATTTTACGGACTTTGACGATGATTGAAGTCATTTTTGAGGGCATCACCAGGGCGTCCAATTATCCTGGCAATTGCAGCGCACCAGCAACGGAACCGCGTCTAGGTTTGATGTTCCAGCCGTTCTTAGCAGGAGGGTTGAAAACTTTGACACGGTACCAATTAGCTGGCACGTGTCGTGAACACTTGAGATATTCATGGTTGTTTTTGCCCCCGAAGCTCTGGTCCGGGGGAGCCGAGAAGAAGAGGAAGGAAAAGCGCGGGGAGGGCCGACCTATCCAAACTCGCCTCGACCCTAATCTCTAATGCACTCAAGGTACGGGTCTGACAAGTGACACTGGGAGACAAAAACTGGAGGCAAGAAGTATCGATTAATCGAAGGGCGTCGCAACGGCGGTTTCAACGCGGTCGAGCAGCTCGCCCTGCGGCTCCGGGCCCTTTTCGCCCCCGACCCCCGTATAAATTTATGCCTATACCCCGAGCTATCTTGGAATTACACCGAAGTGCCATTCTACTCGGGGAACAATATTTTCTCACGATAATTCCCTGGGAATGGCAGGGCTTGGGTTTTTTAGAGAGGTTGGTGAGCCAAAAATCGATAATTTTCAACAATTTTTTTTACCAAGAAAACTTATACGTGAAACATTCATTGTGAAAGGCAACGTGATATGAGAAAAAGTGTTTCAGTCAATTTAATTAAATAGTTTTCTGAATAAAATGAGTCATTTGAGAGAAAAATCGAATAAAGTCACCAGATTTTTTAACATTTTGAAACGATTTAAATTGGATATCCGATATCCGGGCTTTTATTTATAGTTATATTTTCCTTTTGCCACTTGTCAAGATATCTTCGTTGCTGACAAATGTAGTAATTTTATGAATAGTCGTAACTCGATGGTCTCGTAATGAAATTAATAAAAAGTTTCGATTTTTCGGAGCCTTAAAAACGCTTCCCTTACAGTCTGATCATAACTTTTCACTTTCCGCCTTCCCGCTTCTGACTGTTTTTTCAAACACACTCAGGCACGTTAAAGATTTACCAAAATCTGAGCACCCCGAGAGTTTAGCTCTTTGAAGTAACGATTCATCCATTATTTATAACTAAGTTTGAACAAGAGTGCGAAAAAACAAGCAAACATGAAAATACAATATAACAGGGAATCGATACAGCATTACTTTTCCTCGCAGACCGAGAGCTAAAAAAATGGAATTTGAAACCTACTTTTTTTACCCTCCAAATATAATTGGCTAAGAATAGCCTTACACGCTGAGGTCTCGGCAGTCATTGACGGCGATAAGCACACAAGGTGGGCGCCACTCGCCCTTGGCAGTTAAATGGGATCGTAAAACGTAATCTTTCTAGTACACGAGTGCAAGAGAAGAAGAGAACAAGTCTAAGGCCCCCGAAGGTGAGGTGGCGACGGTTAAATGGCTACCTGGAAGAACTGGGCCGTAAAAGTAAGACGTAAATTAGGGTAGAAAGTGGTCAAAGTGGCCTGGAACGACCGGCTTGGTCAACCTCGTGTCTTCGTGTCCTGCAGCTCCTGCGGCTGCCGGTGCAGACTGTAGGAACGAGTTAAGGTTGTCTCGCGGATTGTATCGGGGTGAAGTGAGACCTCCCCCAGGATCGTCGCGGAAAAAAGGATAAATAGAGTTTCCCCCATTCCCCCATCCCCCCTCCTCTTCTCCTTGAGGCAATTCTTCCCAAGACACGTTTCATTGCATTTATGGCTCGTCGCACTTTCGGTGAATTTTCTTTTTCACCGACTCTCTTATTCTTTATTTCTTTCCTCCTTATTTCGCTCTCTTGCTGTCTCTTGTTCTCTGCTAGTTGATACGATTATCGTTAAAGGGTATTTGCACCGTTGAAATGGATTCACGTCCCGCGTCTATTCCTTTCAAAATGCTTTTCAGACGTGTTTTTTTTTTTCTCTCTTGTAATATACTGGGCTTCATATTTCGGAACAATCTGTCAGGCTTAATTTGACACTAAATGAAGACGGATGTACCGGGTGTATAGGCTGTCGATATAATAATGCCTCGATTTGAAACCCCGTTTTATCAATATTATTTCGTTCGGGAACGTATCGCGGAAATTATCTTTATCCTGTATATTGAAAGAAGAATTTTTTTACTCTCACGTCATTTCTCAGAATTTCAATCTTATTGAACCCATTAGAAAACATAAAAAATATTACGTGAAATAGAGATCGATTTAACTTGGTGGAAATCTTGTTCTGGCGAGTTTTGAAAAGTGAAAATTTAATTAAAGCTCAATGCATAACACGTGCTGTGAATTATTTAGAATAAAGTTTATCCCAAAATCCCATCAGCCCCAAACTTCTGTCAAACTGTGTCAAATAACTTTCTTCGATTGGCGTAAATTTCTAACGTTTCATGTCTCGTCCATATATGTCAGAAGCGTATTTCAAACGCATGAAGCATCGCGATATCGAATGTATTTTAATCTCACTCTAATAATCATGAGCATCTCTCCCTCTCTCCCTTTCTCTTTCTCTCTTTTTCCCCCCTCGGCGTAACAGAGCCAGAGGAATTCACAAATTGAGCTTGTAATCCGACCGCCCGGATATTTCCATTAATTTTCTATCGGGAGGCACGCGATCGTCGGGAAGTATTTTCCCAGAGAGGTAAAACGCGCACAATATCATTAAATTCGGCCCAAGAAAGAATTTTGCCAAATAACAGTTATATTTTAGACCTCCTGTTATCATGTGCAAAATTTAAAATTTACACGTACGCTCATTTTTATTTCATTTTTCACTTCCTTACAAATCTCCTCCGCCATAATGAAAATTTCCTGAAAACGAATATAAACCTGTATTTATTGTTATTTATTTTTGATTCGAGCTTTTCGAGAGATTTCGAAACGGGGGTGAAACGAAAAATAACGAGAGAACGCCTATTGGAATGTATATGACATCCTCGGCAAGAGGGTGGAAAATGTAGCGATAGTAACATACGTTCAGGTTACGGTTGATACGGTATAAATTTGGCTTAATTAGGCCGCGGGTAACCGAAGAATCATTAGCCTGTTTCGAAAAAGCTTGGAGACATAAAAATTGGAGGTTTAACTGCAGGGTTCGACCGGAGTTATGCGAACGGGGGTTGAACTTTCGTTCTGGCACCTATGTATCTGCATATATAGAGGTTTTGGGGTTTTTTCCTCCCATGCAGCGGATTTTCCAAGCCTGGAAAAGCTCACCCGCGGCGGGTTGGTTCAGGTTGAAAATAATGGCGTTGGGATTTCAGGTGGGACATCTAGAGGGTTCGCTTTAAAAGTTTTAAAAGGTGTTTTGACTGTACAATTTCAAACTCGTGGCGCTAAGGGTTGTTCCCGAGTCGAGGGGGGCTGCTGCGAAAAGAGACTACGAAGGCTGCATCTATCTCGCGTCGCGCCGAATTTCTGCATCCCCCAAGAGAATAAGTTGAGGAGGAGTGGGGGATGAAAAGAAAAATAAAAACTAAATAAAAATTAAACGAATAAGAAAATGAAATGGGGAACAAAATTAAATACTTGATTACTTTGGGATGACGGAAGCGTTTTTCTTTTCCTTGAAGAATTCTCGGAGGAAAGGAAACAAAAGAAGAAAGTAAGAAAAAAAAGAAGAAAATTACTGAAAAACTGCTGCCGCCTCCCTTTTGTGTACACGTATATTCTCGCGAAAAATCTAATTCTTGTTGAAACTTGGGTAAACAAAAAAGAGAAAGTAAAGTTTCGCCCCGTGCGTTGGATGGATGTATATTATATAAATTAACCTTTACGACTAACCGTTTATTACATGCCCACGCGACGATGCGAATGAATAATTACTATGCAAAGTGTGATGAGTAGAGATATTCTCAAACACTGTATTCGTTACGTTTCAGAACCCAACGCGACGGGAGAAAAGTAAACTTTAATCTGATATCTCTGCTTAAAGCTTGCTATGATTCCTTCCAAACCGACGACGGTACGAGTGGGTTATGCTCGGTGTGAAATTACCCCCTCAAAATTCAAATCACTCGTCCACGACGTGTTTCCTGCAATTTCTAAACTTTTACGGTTTACTTTGAATCATGAGAAAAATGTTGATTGTAAAATTGAGGTTGAATTACATACAGAACAAGTCTCAGAACAAGACTAAAACCTGACAGTTACAAATTTTTTTCAACATTATTACTTTTACAATAAATTATGTACCGAGAAAAAATATTTTTCCCATGTTACTTCCATAAGAAACTTTGACCACAAAGCGGATTATCCCAGAGTTGAGGTAGAAATCTGAAAAAATTAGGCAATTTTTCTAAATAAGGACCGAATGATCAGTCACAAAGTTTGTCTTCTAACAAGCGAATAAATTCTGAACCAGATTTGACCATTTTTCAAGTTGTAACATAATTTCTTCGATGTTAGACCGAAGAGTTAATTAACCCGTTGAAAAAAATTTCACCGTTACTTCTTACAGTGCTAAATACGAATTGAGATGCGTAAAAATTTGGCTCTGTTAAAGTTGCACCCTCGTGGTTGAAAATATCGAAAGCCATTTAATTATTCCTTAGTGGTTTCTTTCGCGTCGAGGCGGTGTGTCGTGGTAGGAGTGACAGGACTCTGAGGAAGGGGGAGAGACAAGGGGAATACGTATGTATATATATATATACATTTACATGAAGAGACTCCTGATCTCTTGGCATTTCGCTGCAGGGACTTATAATTAAGACTCATTAATCAAGGAGGCTCGCGCTAGCCATCTGGGAATCGAACTCGCTCGAGGTATTAAAATGTTAAAACAAGAGGGGAGTCGACGCCCGGTAATTGATGAAAAAAATGGAAAAGCCACGGGGCAGAGAAGAGGACGATGGTTACAGGTTAGCCAGCGCGGGGGAAAGGGAAAAGGAAAAGGGAAAACCGCCCCCCGTTCGACCTACACTTTCCTGTGTATATCTATATACTTACCCGACTCTCCCTACGAGCTGAGGGACAGAAAATAAGCACGTCTGTCAAACGTCTTGTTAAAACAGGGTGCGGTTTTTTTTTTTCCAGTACCCACCTTTTTGTCTGTGCTTGTGCGTGTGGGTTTTTTTTTCTTTTCTTCTTTTCAAGCCCCTCCCCGTAATGAAAATGAGCCAAAATAATTTGACGCCTCCTTGGCGTTTATAAATTACTTTCTGAACTTGGCGTAGGTGGGTATTAAGGGTATTGCAAGCACCGCCATTCGCTCTTCACCCTCTCGTCAACGGAAACGTACCCTTTATTCACGGATCTTGAGCCTAGCACGATTCGCGTGCTTGGTTGCATAATTTTTTTTTTTTTTTTTTTCATTTTTTCATTTTTTATTCATCTTCTTCCAAACTCATTGTCGAATCTCTCTGACGCAAGGATACTGAAATACTTATATTAATTTAAAGAATGATTGCATTAAAGTTCTAAAAGTTTTTTTTTTTTTTTTTTTCTTCCAAATTGAACGTTTTGGTCTGATAATCATGATAAATATTGTTATCGAATTAAACGAATTTCCGAAGTTTCGTAAATATAAGTAGCGACAATATTTTTCCTTCAACACATTAATTTGCGTAGTCAGAATTTCAAATTTTCAACTTAAATTATTCGCAATAGTTTTGCATTTTAAGACAGACGATCAGACAAGGAAGAACCTTTGGCAAAATACCTTTCCACACGGGAAAGGGAAAACGCGCAGCGGGTTACAGTTGTGCACCAGATGTCGCAAACCGTAATGGGAAATGCAGAATTGTGGTAATTACAACGGTAGTAATTAACTTGCTAATTACTCTTCTGTGGTACCCATACGTGGAAATATAATATCCATAACTATACCTACATGTGAAGGCATGTACAACGAAGGAGAGAAAAGGACGGTGTAAACGGTCCGTTTGCCACCCTCTGCAATACCTTGATTATTAATTAGCTGAAAGCTCAGTTACTGTACAAACTCTGCATACTGACAGGTGATCCATGATAACTCTGTGCGTCTTATGCGCCAGACTAAATTGGTGGAAGTAGATAGATGGATTGACAGATAGATGGATAGATAAATAGATAGACAGATCTTTATTGGCTTTGGGGTCAAGATCCCTTGTATAAAACGCAGAGAAAGGTACAATACAGAATAATTAACTTAATTTTTCCGGTCAGGATGTTTCAATGTTTATTCGTTCTTGTAATTGTTGAAAGAAATTCGATTACAAGAATGATGAACCTGACCTAGCTATATTGTCATTGTAGTTGACGACCTGGCTTCTGATCTTCTGCACATGATTTGTGTCCGATTGAACGTTGATTTTTTACTAAACTATAAGTGTTGATTATGCTGAACGTAAGTATTTTTGAAAGATTCATATTTTTTCACATCGTTGTACAGTTTATATTTAATATTTGATTGTCAATAAAATATACTTTTACAATTCTGAAGAGAGCCTCTCTCAAAGGGCCGAAACGTGAAACGAGATTTTTCGTGTCTCTATCTCTGACTTACAATACCGAAAGAACGTTATCGTAAAATGTAACTTCAATTACTATATGTTTACATAATAATAATAAGCAGAAACTTTTCCTCTCTTTTTGCTTGATCCTTTCACATTTGAACTTTGATTAATCCACAAGAAAACCTTGTAAAGTATGACGTACAGTTATATCCGTTGTCAAAACGTACTCGTGTCGCTAATTACTTTTCATACTGCACTACAAGTGTCACGTGCTGGGCTGCAAAGCAACTTGCACATCTCGCATTACTCCCGGTTCATTTTACCGCCGATGCAGCAGCGTTGCAGGGGGACTCGAGTTCCTAACCCAGATTCCATTCAGCCGGATCTAGAAATTTTAATTACATTCTCAGTGTATGTGTTACACGTATTTTAACCGAGGAGTAGAAAAGTCGCGTCTCATTATAATGTTCGTTCGTTCGTTGCGCATTTCGTTTCGGTGTGAAAGAAGACTCAATATTAAAGTACTCCGTATGACGACGCATTGCACGAGGATTTCCTTCTCACCAGGAATTAACGCTCTTCGCTGTTAATGTTTTTACCTACAATTCAACAACTCATTTTTCAATTCATCAGTCAGTCAGTCAGTCAGTCATCGTCATCTTTTTTGCCCCGGAAACACGTGCAAATTTATATTAATGAATGGAAAGCCTGGGGTTAATTAATTTCCCCATCATTCCTCTCTCGTTCATCCCCATTATTCTCCTTCTCCTGCCTCTTAATTTTCGACTTCGAAATATCTCCAATTTACTCGAAAATTTCTTTCACTTTACGACCGTCGTACAAGGGTAAATATTGCAGAGCGCTCACCTTCCAAACCCTCCCCCCCCCCCCCCCCCCCCAGCATGCCCCCACGTCTGCTCTGAAAAGCCGGTCGCGAGTGGAACTCAAAGTTCAATTAGGCTGGGCCATTAAAAATTCACTGAGCACGCAGTCTCGCGATATACACGCGGGCATGTGCCGCCTGCAGCTAGACTGCAGGTACCATATTCGCTGCAGAACCCTGCCGTAATGCTCTCTCTCTGTCTCTCTATTTCGCTCTCCTCGTCAAACGTGACAGAGCGGCTAGTTGAGCGTCCAGGAGGTGCGTTTTGCAATGAACACTGCTCTGAAAATTATAAGCCAACCCTTTGACGGGACTTGCCTGTTTTAATTTATTTTTTCCTCTTTTCATCCCGTAATGCGCTTCAAATTTCATTCGGCGCTTCGTCACTGTAAAAACGCGCTACGCGTAGGTACTTTTGCCTTGCGTTCTTCGAAACAAGAAAGCGAATCTTCGCCAAAGTCAGAATTCGACAGACGAACGGTTAATGCTTCAAGTCGTTTCTCATCTCAGATGCGTAAATCACTTTTGGTTCCAATTTCTGACCAACTGCGTGATACACGATTCGTGGGAAGCTGCGTGCCGGATAGAATGAAAGGAAATCTTTGTTTCGCAGCAGCAGAAGTTGGCGAGTTCCGACGCACCAGGGTATCGTGAACGGCGAATTAGGAGGACTGTTAATATGCACCGAACTATTCATTCTAATACTGTAACTGCTGTCTGCTGAGGCGTGCGAGGCAAGAAGGGGCGGCAAACGAAGGAGAACGGGGAGCGGGAGCCGCCTCCAGGGTGCCGTTTCTGATTATTACTCGAAAGGGTTGCTCATCTAAACTGCACCTAAGGGTGTGATGCTCTCGAGTCTCTTGTCCTGCTCGCAGTTTTCGCCGTAGTCTTTATGGCCCGAGCATGTGGAACCCTCTCGGAAACACACAAGTTTCTCTTGCAGTCTCTGCAGTTTCTCGCGTATGACTCGCGACATTTATTTGCCGAATTTATCGTGGGTAGCTTCTTGTGTTTCACGAACTCTCGGAAGCGGGGAAAACGTCGGAAGAAAAGTGAATAAAATCCCTGGAATCTTACACATCCCGTGATGCTGACGGAACGGAGATCTGGACACGCTGAAATTTCACTCCAGGCAAAGACCGTAATCGTTGGACCGTTTTTCGATACGGTAAAAACTGATTCGTCTACCTCTAAGCGAGAATTAGAAAGAGATAACGAGCCCTTGATTGCCGTGTAAAGGTTAATTGTCTTAGATGGTCGCGTCGCCTTACTGCAGCGTCCTTGCGATCGTTAAGAATAAAGCTGCAGCTTAAAGCCAAAAGCTTGCGTCGAAGAAAATGTCGACATAAGTTTCGCTCGAACGGTTTATACGACAAGCTTGAAACATTTCTTGGGAAATAAAGCTCTGCTGCAGCTACATGCAGGGATTAAACGAAGCGACGATAACGCGCGACAAACTCCTCTATCGTACATTTGCTTTCTACACTGGTATGCGAAAAAGCTCGGAGCTTTCACCGCGTGGATGGATGAAGGGCAGCTTTTCAAATTAACAGCACCCCCGCGAAATCTTTATCGAAATCGCATCAGCCCTCGAAACAGTTGGAAACAATGTAGTTCGCCTCGAATAGTCCGCGTGTGTTACGATCAATTTGGCCGCATTGTGCCCCGCTAATTCCGGGCCAGTCGTTACATGCGCTTCAAGCCTGAACGACTCGGGATCTATGCTCCTGCGATTACCCAGGTCTGTAGGATTCACCTCCCTTTCTGGACCAGGCGTGCAAGGATAATCACGCGGACGAGAGAGAGAGAGAGAGAGAGAGGCTCAATTAGGCCCAAGACAATGTGCACACTCTCCCTGCATGCATAAATCACCTGCAGCGTCGTGTTTGGCTTAGTTTCGCGGCACGGAGGCTTCTGCTACATTAACTGGCGGTTGGCTTCTTCTTGGGAATTATCTACCCGTCGCGTTTCTTAGTTCTAGAGATAGTCTTCGAGTCTAGCTAATCGTCGACTTCGTTTTATACATTGATACGGAGCCACTGGCCACTCTTCAAAGTCATTGCCGAGTTTTTTTATACCGCAAAAACGCTCGTAATAAACGCTGAGGATATGGACACAAACTGCCCTAAATCGAATGACAGATTTTCCAAACGATGTAAACCTTGTGAAATATAATTGAGTTATGAGATTATAAATTCTTAGCTGTTCTCAGTATCGGTTCATTCGCAGAAACTATGTTATCTAAGTTTGATTAGCATAAATCAACAATGAATCCATATCAGTGGATGAAGTTTGACTGATGCTTCTTTAACGGGGTGATGAAAAGTTAATGGACACGTTTGACCTGCTAAATGAAGTTGGACAGCCGCAGTGTAATCCTGGGCTAAAACTTAACCGTCGAGAGTTTATCTCGTTCGTTTTCCTCGTTCAAAGATTGTTAATTACGCAGTAAAGCACTGGCCTAGGCGTTGCGCTGCGCTCCAGGAGGGAAACGACTCGAGTCTTGGGGACGGTGTTGAGAGTCCGAAGAGTTGAGTGAGGGTGGAAGGCTGGAGTGCAGGGTGGGAATCGAGGACGGTGTAGAAGGCGTTAGAAGCGCGTGCGGAGGGGGCCGTGAAACTGGAAGGTAGGTAGGCCAGGAGCTGCTGGCTCTTCGAGGATGAACGGAATATAGATTGCTTATTAACCATCGAATAAATAATCAGGCAGTGCCACTGACAGTGGATTTATTCAGCTGTTTCTCGAACACGAGCTCCTCTGCTTTAAAACTGAAAAAATCCGTGCTGGAATTTTCACCCTTTTTCTCCTTCTTCATTTACCTGAGAAGTTTCTGCAATAGAGAGGCAACTTTCGTCCGAAATAACTTCATTTTTTCAATATATCCGAGACTCGCAGGGTTCACCAGAATAGGAAATGTCACAGGAAGCATCAAGTATTGACCGACATCCGGGAACGAATACGGGACTGATGATACCGGAAGTTCTAATCGGGAATTTGGCTCCGGGACAGCGGTTGAACCTCTTGATGGTGGAATCTTGAGACACTCGACCTGTTGGTTCCGTACAAACTGACGACCTAGACACAATGCCGTGCTCCTTTGCCCACCTCCTCCTTTACGTGTTTGCAGAATTTAATTAGACAGGTTTCAGTATAGTTTGGATACACGCAGCTTGAACTAGTCAGACGATAATTGTAACCTACTTAAGACAGTGGGACTGTAATTGCCATCTGCACTATTCTGCCAATCCTGCTCCCAGCGAACAACCATTTTAGGAATCAAAACCCATGCTCAACGTGCCTTGATACACCTTGACTGAATGAAGTGAATCCTCGTCTAGGTCATAATTTATCGTTCTTCTCGGTATTCTCTCTAGACCTGACGTCTACCCGTCACCAAGTCCGTATAAAGCGAAATACTAGCTAGACTACGATGAATGAAAATTTCATGAAGAACCTGGAGTAACTCGTGTGACATGATCGACAGTAGTTCTAAAAATTCCGCGACGGGATTCAATGATTTAATTATTACACACCAGTCGGAATAGGGTTTTACTATCGAGTTGAACAGAAATCTGGACCAAAATACGTCGCAGCAGACGCTGAACCAGACAGTCCATAGCCATCAAGCGTTGTCCATAAATCCAATCCGGGATAATCTGTGTCTCCGAATTTATTTTTACGGGTGTAAAAATGGTTTTACAAACCGAGATCCATACGGTGGTTACATTGATTGTGCGTGTTTACGTGTGTTACCAATTTACAAAGTAACACAGTATTGGAAGATTGAAGTTTCTCGCTTTTCAGCGCCTTGAAATGCGGATGATGGAAATAAAAGGCATGAAACTACACGAATCCAGCATATTTTTGACAAAGTATAATTTCTGTAGGTGGTTGTTGCATCGTGGATATTCTCGTATGAATGTTTATTATACGACATGGAAGTCGGGTTGCATCCCGATGCGTCTCGGCTAGCGTTAGGGACGGGATGCTGGGCGGAGGCGTCTGCCTTTTGTTCAAAATAATTGAGACATGAGATACTCGGTAAGGGGGATGCGTCGGGTATACATATAACATCGGACACAGAAAACGCGGCGTGACGTGTAACGCGTAACGAAACACACGTCGTCTTCCCATTGTTTACTCGTATCCCTTAAACCACGTTTCGCCCGGGAGGTTTAAGCGACGTGTATATCCTAGGGGGTGCAAAAAGCTGGACGAACACGGGGGATCGTGAGGTGCGTCTAAGCCGGACTTTCGGATTAACGTTGTTAGCTCGTTCGGAGCCGCGGTATCTTCCGAAGCAACGAATTTCCCCGCCTTCCTGCACCCCCGTTATCTTTAATTGCGCTAAACGTTACGCGCTTTACGTGAGCGCAACGCTCGGTACGTGCCGCATATTACAGCCTCGCACAACGGGGTTGCGAATCACTGCGGTAGACACAAAAGCCCCAGGCGATCCACATGCGTTATGGTGCTCGAGCGCCCTCCCCTATAGATATCGGCGCATTTGTAAAAATACTCAAACAGTTTTCAAATTACAAACGTCACGCGAGTAAAAATCCATCCCTGTAGAATGATGCTTTTGTACAGCCTACACGTAGGCTGGTTTAGACTGTATAGGTTGTAGTGCCGGACGGAATGCGATGCGGAAAGTTATTGTTAAGGGAAGTTTGCGTTTGTTAGACTCGTTTCTCAGCTCCGTTTCACGAGTGCTTGGAAAATGAACGAAGATAGAGAAAAGTCAAATCTGATTCAACGATTTATGCAATTCTTTGCATACAACTCGCTCCGCGGTTATCCGACCGAGAATTGATTACAATAATTACATTTCAGGTGAATAAAATACCAAATCAACGATTGTCTAAAGTGTCTAAATATCCGGTACAAAATAATAACTTCAATTCTCTCATCCATTTCTAATCATAGAAGATAAAAAAAATTTACTTTCCTTAAATTATATCGGCCTGGAAATCCATTTCAAAGATATTATTCTAGGTTCTTATTGCAGTGAAATGTATTATTTTAAATATATCCGAATGGATGCATTATCTCTGAATCGATCGGCGGCTTCTGGAACGGTCGTAGAAATTCTGTCTCTTTCCATGCCTTTAAAGTTTTCTTCATTTTTCTCTCTCCAATGGCGAAACTGCACACGATATCGTTCTGAAATGGCCTGAGCATGAATACAATTCAGGTGCCTGCAAATTCTGTCGAGAATATAAGCAACGAAAACTAGCCTTCCGATCGATAGACGGTACCCAACTTGCATTGCTTGCATGAAAATAGCATAAAGGTTTGCTGACTTCCCATCTGATCCATTCCCAATATTTCTTGCCGCGTGCGGGGATCCATCACTCGTATGCGGTTGGTTTTTCGATTCATCATCGCTAGATTTTTCGCGTTGAACGTGATTTTTTAAGTCATATTTCAACCCGAGTTCTCATGTCCTGCGTGCCGACATGCAGCGGGACGATTAACGGTGAAAAATCGCGAGCAATTCAGAGTCCATTAGTGGAGAGCCGGGTACACCGCAAGTTTGTATGTACATCGGCTATAGATAGATCCAGCCAGCGCAGCGTTGTAGCCGGGAATTGAAAATAAAAATTAATAACCGTCCTAGACGTTGTGTAAAAAGATATTCCTGAGATAGCAGACAAGTGAGAAAAAAATTAAGGGGAAAGGAGGAAGAAAATGCATCACAGCGGTAGAAGCGCTAGTCGCGGTACCAAAAATAGTGTAAAAATGCCGGAACGCAGGCGAAGGGTATAAGGCTCGAAGACCGTGTTAAACGTACCGAGAGACATTTATTCTGTTTATCCAAAATCTGTTCTATTTTTACCCTCAAAGCAAAGGAGCCTGGAACTTCGGGCGATGAAGCTCTCGTACCTTGTATCTGGACTCTGTATCTCCTCTCTCTCTCTCTTTCTCTCTTTCTCTCTATCTTCCTGGACGAATGTACAATTTAGATTAAAGATAATACTACGCCAGTAGCACAATCGACGAGGAGAGACGGCAGTGCGGAGTAATTAAAATTAACGACCTCGGTCGGAATTTGATTTTTGATGTTTTTGTCATTGGCTCGCAGACGGTGGTGGTCGTTTCGGTCTTAGGCACCGGCTCGCTTGCTTCTTGTCATCGCTGCCCTCCGTTCACCTTTGAACTTTCCACCACTTGGAATACGCCAGATTAGTCAGCTACAAGAAAAAGTTAGAGAGACGATGACGGAGCGAGAACAGCCGCGTCGAGACGGCTTTCTGTGCAGTACCGCAAACTAAAATGACGAGCAAATATCTCGCGATCTCGTTACGCCTTATATACACGGTAAATTTTCCAACGTAGAAACCGGCTGGTGACAAAACTCGATTTCTTCTAATATACCGGCGGCAGCGAATAAGGAGCCTTGCTGCCTGTATAAGCAACGGCAAAAAGAAGGTCCTGTTTCCTCGACGTAACGTCGAACCTCCGTTTCTGCCTTCGCTGTTTGGATTGGACGTTTATCAATGATATACTCGATACGAACGAGCACTAGATCCTAGATGGCCTCGTGGAAAGAGGAAACGTATGGCTTGACGGTCTCCGTTATGTCGGGAAGCACGCGACTACCCCATTCGCGTAAATATGACGCCTAGTCTACCCGCCCTGCGATTTTACTCCTCCAACCCTTCGGTGTTCCCTTCACATACCGCTCAGCCTCGAATCATGTGTAGTGAGCCATTACGGAAAAGCTTTCTTGACGTCGTTTCAAAAATGAGAAAAAAATTTTTGTGTGCTGTATTTTGTTCTTCAAGTTGTAGAGCAAAAGTTGAAGAAGTTGTAGAATGCACTAATAAAAAGAACACTTCAAGAAGGAATGGTATAATCCTAGATTTAAAATTCGATATGTGGACGAAGGCGATCTTGCACGATTCATGACAAACTCAAGCTCCAATTTTCGTATGCAATCAAGTAAAAAATGCACCCATTGTAATAAATAAAAAATAATAAAAAACGAAATTTGTAATAAAAGAAATAAAACCGCAATGGAACGATTTTCATAGCGAACTAATATCGTGGAGTGGGTTACCAAATATCGTGTTTTAGTCTGTACACTGTAACCCAGAAATGAGAGGTATGTACAAGAAAACCCGTGGAAAGAAAGTGGAAAAACAAATATGAACTAGTTTGTCATCTGACCTGAAAAAGAAAAGCACAGAGTATCGAGATAATTGGAAAAAAAAACTGCTGGGTTTAAAGCGTTACTGAAAAAGAAGGCGTGGCGGCGATTAGGCGTGACAAACGATCAACCGAGTGAGGAAGCTGGTGAGAGAGTAAACCAAACTGTGGGATCAAGCTTTTGTGCTTGTAAAGTTGGTGCTAGTTGCTACAAGTTTTGGGTGCACGTATAAACTGGGTGTTTATGTCACGGGGTTAAAGAGTCGGTGGTCGGTATTGCACGCGACAACTGCTGCGGGTCTTTACTACGCCGTTAACACCGACGTAGGTAATTGTTTTCGTGCTGTCCACAACATGCCATCGAAACTTCTTTCCACGTACGTAACGTACGTGATTACGTTGAATAAAACTTATGAGACTTACTTTTTCTACCTGACTGCTTAGTCAATTACCGTTTTTACACAGAAACCTAAAGGTTTTTGGTCTCTTGTTGTGTTTCAGGTACGTATTATGCACTCCACTACGCCGATGTGAACGAAATCTTTGAATGAGAAATCGAGGCATTCAATGGATGTGAAAACGAGTGAGTGAATCAATATAATATTATTACTGCCGTAAAATTGTCTCACTGCATGTCATTCGTAATACTTAATACTTAGAGACCTAAAAATGGGAGACAATTTTTAAATTAGAACAATAAACAAAGTCTCTGGAATTTGGGTACTGTTCGAATGCTTGAGACTAGATTTTGTTCGCAGGTATTTCTGATTCATGAAACATTACACATTTCATTGGGTTTCGTTATGATATTGCGATTCTTTTTACATGATGTGCTTAAATGATTTGAAAACCGAATCTGAAAAGTTCACTTTCATATCTAAGAAACGTGGAGAATTCAAGTTATTTGAAGGACAGAGGTTTCTAATCACTTTAATAATGGATATATATACCACCGAAAATTGTCCCCGACACGAACCTCGAGTCGTCCTTAGACAAGGTGCATGCGCAACGTAGACGTACGAAACGAGTTAAACAGCAGCGAGGAATTTCCTAATGGCTTAATAACACCCCTGGTGGAGTATTAAAGTGGTTTGTAAAAAGAGAAACGTGCGGAGGTGCTTGGAGTGACGGGCCACGTATGGCCAAAGCCTGAGGAAACAAGTAGCAAAACGGTGTGAGAGAAGAACGTGGCACTTATATTTACTTTGGTAACAGACGTCGATGCGTTTTGCTGTTGCTCACGTCCGTCTGACCTGCTCAGAGAAAAAAAATATATATTCGATCGAGAAAGACGAAACGTGAAAAGTATAAACGGGATTTGGTCGAGTGGAGCTAAAACAACAACCAAATATGGCCACGACGCAGACTTCGAGTGTAGGCCAAAGTGCTCCAGAGATCGCTCCAGCTTTCGATCCTCCTCCCTAAACCCTCAGGGCCACTCTCTTCCGGATAGTCCGCAAACGTAACTCCGATGTTCCCAGCTCTAATGCCCCCTGGAGCTACGTCGAACTAGACACTAGATGCGTCCAGTCCTCGCCTGCCTGCCTGCCAACCGTCGACACCACTAATGGGACGTTTTCTGTGACCGGTTCACAATTACGACCATCGAATGTCGTCGCCCCTTCAACATTAATCACTCTTCGTCCAAGATCAGAGCTCATGACTGCACTTGGTGCTGTTTTTGTTCCTGTTTTCCTTTCATTTTCTCTCATTAAACTGATGAAATCTGTCAAGATTTTAGAAAAATTTTGAAGAATCTTATCGTGAAAATGATTATCGATTGAAAGATCGAATCAAATTTGAATACAACTGGTGAAAGCTACGTGAGTTTCGAAGTTTAGAAACACTTTAGTGAATGGGTTGACTGCAAATATCTTGGAACTGTTCAGTTACCTTTTACGAAGTGATCAAGTCACGAGGTATCTACTGCTATGAAGGCTTTTGACTATTAAATACTTATTGATGGATCAACTAACATCTTTCCTTGAATTTGTGATTCACATTTGACTACAGCGATCCAAATTTTAGGACTGAAGCAATTACAAAGTAACGAGATAGTAACAACGATGATGTTTGACGCGAGTGATAAACATCGGTGTATAAAATTTTTTACTGTAGCGCAATAAAATGGAGGAATTAATCCTGAGTTTCAAGCTGAGTTCGAGGAGGTCCGAACCCCGTGACGCACTGCGAGCTTGATAACATTTTAAACTTTTAATTCAGATTCTCTCCCTCGTAAAATATAATTTATTCTACAGCAGCTCTCTCCATATTTCACGGACATTGTTGCATCGCGCATGTATTGTACCTTCGGTTTAAGTGTAGCTCTGCTGATTCGAGTCAAGCAGCAAAAAACGAGTCAACGTTTCTTCAACTTTAAACTTGTATGCGGCAACTCGTAAATTATTTTAACCCTCGAAAGAGGAGACACGCGTTTTGTTATACATCGATGCCCCGTCTCAGCTCACAGAATTGTTCGTAAAAGCTTTTCGAGTGTTTCAATTTTTCGGTGTGCCAACCAATGACCGTTATTCGTAGAAACCAAGAGGCTCTCACGTCGTAAAATCAGCCCTGAACCCAACTTTCCTTTACTTTCTCAGACATTTTATTGTTGACAATACTTTTTGTATAAAAAAAAAGAACTTCTCAAGATGAAAATGACCGTGACAAATCACGTCTGGCCACGAGAAAACGCGACAATTTGAATAAACCTTCGTCTATTCACCTATTTTCTTGCTCTTAAGAGGACAAACCATTCGGCACGTTAAGACCTTGGCGTCGGGCCATGCAGTCAGACCGCAATACCAATATATTGTAAGACGATTAAACGAGAATTGAATTCTCACCATTCTTTCTACCGTTTTAGTAATTTTCTTTGGCGCCTGACCAAACCAGATCTCTGCAGTATACCTCGTCAGAAGAGCTTGGAGTGACGATTTGGTTTTGAGGGAAAAGATGGTGTCTTTATCGAAGAAATGAAAATATTCGTTTCTAAACAAGATCAAAATTTTCTCAAAGATGCAGGGAACGTGTGCCTTCACGCTCACTTGACAAAAAAAATCATACGATTAAACGAAAAGAGAGGAAAATTTGAATGACGACAACCACGATGTCTCAGACCGCCTGCTTCGTGTAAACGGTAACGGCGAAAAGGAAGAAGAGAAGGATTCCAGAATTCATCATGGCTGCACTCTCGTGACAGCATTACCAACTTGATTCGCGCGGCAGGTGGGCAGGGCAGGCATGTCTTGCAGACCAATAAATATCGTCTGTTTTGATGGGAGTGGTGTACAGTCTATATACTGCAGCAGTGTAGCCAATATTCCGGTGGTAGCTCAGCCCGCAACGCCGTTCCACAATCCTCTCTGCAGAGTCGTTTCTCGCTACGAGTTACTTCAACGGATTTTTATTTTCCTCGTGAACACCGTGATACTAGACATCATTTTAGATGCTGCTGCGACCAGAAGTTCTTCTTCTTTTCACTCTGCGTTTCATTTTTACGTCTCGACGTGGCAACCTCCTTCATTGTACAATGTTGTGCCTTGGAAAAGAGGTTGGGAAGGTGGGAATACACAGATTTAAGCAGTCATGATTTTTTGGAAAAATGCATTTTCCGTATCAACAACTTATTTGCTGGTACCTTATATATCCAAGGTTCAGGCTTTCGAAGAGTTAATTTATTCCTTTATCATGAGCAATGAATGA
Organism: Diprion similis; assembly: GCF_021155765.1. Lineage (NCBI taxonomy): Eukaryota > Metazoa > Arthropoda > Insecta > Hymenoptera > Diprionidae > Diprion > Diprion similis. Next base: position 22,254,102 of record NC_060110.1, on the reverse strand, counting down.
CGTTCCAACGGTGATTGGATCCACGCTATCTCTTAGTCCTGTCGATAATTCCACATGAAATCCGTACGGAAATGAAAATGGTGGTCCCAGACCAAGTGGAAATGGGCATTTTAAAATTCGTTGACACCTGACACGGTTGGCCACTCTGTCCCGTTTCCATATGAATATTCATATATACGTTGAAGTCGATGAAAAGCGCAATGTAATATCGAGTGCAGATTGAACCTGCCTAAAGTGAATGCTGACGAGGTAGTCGCGGTTGAATCCCGGGCATAAGTCGTAACCGCCACCTTATCGTGATCATAAGCCAGACGAATAAACCAAGCAATCGAAGATACACCTGCACTGATGTAACTAACTGCTCTCTATAGGTTCAGGTGGGCAGCCAGTGCCGCAGGTAGTTGCATAGGCAACGTACAGGTAACAACCGATGCAACCACTTCGCGGTAATTAGGTTCTCCCTGAGTGCCCTGACGTGTTATTAACACTCACCCCCCAAGGAACCCGACATCCGGGCTGAAATTTCCCCCGCGTACAGAACGCGGACCAAAGAAAAGGGTGTTGGGCTGTTTGTTGTGGCCATGCACGTGCTCGATAAGTCTCGTCGCTGTTAGGACCCTTCTGATTCGCCTAGGTTACCTCTGGATTGACGTTGAATCGTGGAAGATTTTTTACGGCTCGGGTATTTTTCGTCCCATTTAGAGAACAGGCTTGTCATATTTCATCGTGTAATTTAAGTTCGCAGATTATTTGATTAGCCGAGTATCGAGTTACAGCCTGAAATGTAATATTATGTACTCCGGACAGCGTGGTGTGTAATCATTCGCTGACAGGTACCCCGGCGGTAATTAAAATAATTATTACTCTGGAAGAAATCTGCGAAACTAGTCCGTCCACTAGTCCTATAGATTATCCACTAATCATCGTAGTACGTTGGTAGCAATTTCACCACATCTACGTTATCAAATGTCTCCTTATAGTCACTACGATTCCATCCAATTACGTACAGAGTGGCATCAGAATGTCTATAATGCCATATTGCTGGTGAGTACAAATCTTCCGACACAAATATAGTCAAAGTCCATCAGGCCTCATTTTATACTCACTGGCTACAAATTTGCTGCACTTGAATTGCATCCCGTTGAAAAAACAATATCAGCTGTGGTAAAAAACCTGGATTAACTAATTTACAAATTTCATTAGTATCCATGGAGGGAAAAATTTTGATTGAAATTTGGGTGGCATAGAAGGTGATGAGGCGAAGGTGACAAGCTCGGGATACTTGAACACGTGTTAAAAGGTCCTTGGCAAACGGTTGGAAGAGCGAAATAGAAAAGTTGAAACACATTAAGGCGAGTCTAACTTGGTCCCGAGGTGTTTTCACAAAATCGATATCACTCCTTGGGAGAGTCCTGCAAGGATCAGTGTATAATGGAGTCTGTTGGCAGTTGGCTACCGTATACTGGAAATCGGGGGGTAGGAAGACACGGCACAGACAGCTTCCTTGGAAAGAGGGCCCCAGGGAATTGGATAATTACCGTAAAGTACCCTCATGTTTATGCAGCCTTTCGAAGCAGAAGGGATGAGAAGAAGCAAGAGGAGGGGGAGAGAGGCGGCACCCCTCAAAGTGCCAGCCGTCTTCAACACGATTTCAATAAGACATCAATACTTACTTCGCCCTGCCGCGACTCGACTCGACACTGCAGGCTCACCACGTTTACTATTCGACGCGTGATTGGCGCCAGACGGGGTGGATCAAATATCGCCAGCTTTGCGGGAAACTTATCACCCAAATGCTTAATAGCTCGAGCCAGACTGCGTCGTTGGGCTCAGATATCATTTCGACCTCCACCCGAAAACGCCACCCAGTCGTTCAATATGAAATCGGTATAATCGTCGCCGCTCGAGAATTACAATGAAAATAGAACATGTTTCAGTGAACATTATCGTAGTTCAATCTAGTCGAGTATATACTGTGATTTGGAATGCTCCGATAGATTGCGAACGTCATCCAACGCCAGTTTCTTGCCAGTTACGAACTGGCAAAGGGGTGGATCACGAAGCAGTCACAACACCAGACACCCGAAGGAAGGGTCGTTTAGTCCGCGATATTAGTTAATTAGCCATGAATAATCGAGCCTGGCGTGAGGAGAACTTGGTCGCAATCTGCGATAGGGTTTCACTGATTGCCCGCAGATTCCATTTCGTAACTATATATACATACATATACCAGCGTGCACGTATTATTCGTATGATATCCTTTAGCTAGGTAATTAGGCGAAGCTGTGAGTGCAAAGAACTAGGAGTAGTTTGCTGATATTTGGCCTCTTCGATTGGAATTTGTTATTTCCCGTTAATCAACGTCGGCCAAACTCGGGCGTTGAAATTGGCTAAACATTCTCTTCTGATATGCTTGCGTTACTTTGCCGATGTGTATAAGTAGCAACGCAACGGTATAACGCTAATGAATAGCTCTACTCACCTAGCTCCGAAGTTACTTATATACTCTCACCGTATTTATCTAGTGACAGGTTTAACGAGCAAATAAACGCGTTGAAAAGTTGTAAGCGTGTCGAAGTGATTGGCGACCCATTCAACGTCAGGTAAAACCGTCCGAAAGTCAAGCGACCATTAATTTCCGTCTATCCTGATTTACGGAGAATCGGAGTAAAGCCGGATTATAGCATTTAACAGGGTTGATATCAAGTCTGGATCGATATCTAGATCCTATCCTTCGCTAGCTGCATGTTTGAATAGACGTAAGGTACGTTGACAGCTGGTGATCGACTCGTGAAAAATGGTCTATGGAGCATAAATAAAACGCTTCGTTCTTGGACCAGATTGTAAACCACAGACACACACGTATTACGTATGTATGAACGACGGATGTGGTGAACAAGCTAGCAACGATCAGGAGGCAACGGTAAGGGAGTGCGTAACTCAAGCTCTATAATTACCCTGAGTTCGCAGGATTGGCACATCGATTGCTAACGTAATCATCGTGGAATCGACGGTATGCCATTTACAATTATTTCGCAGTTGGCGCTAGCTGGTTATCTCGTTGTTACTGTAAATAAACATCATCTGTTTCTCTTTATAATTGAATAATTTCATTGTTTTTATTGCTGTATGGATATGGTATATATTATAGATACCTACTAATTATGACTCATAATCAGATCATCGATCCATGTGGATTTTTCAAGGATGTTCTTGCAGAGTAATCGAAACCCACACAATGGGCCACTGATGAATATATAACGGTAGCTCAATAGCTGTCACTAAAGTTACAACGACAAACGCCCAGCAATGGTTTATTTTAATAACATTTCACATAGTTCCCGACGACAATGATTTTCTTCGATCATTGAAAATCAGTGACTCTGAATTCGTTCGCGGAACGAATAAATACTTTAATACTGCGCATATTTATGCAAAGGTCCAAGGGTGGCGAAAGGTAATTTTTGCTTCGTCATGATAAAGCGGGTTCTAAAAAAGCTGGATAACAAAGATCTGAATGTAAGAATTAATTTTTCTTCTACCCAGTGTAACGTGAAAACCGAATAATCATCCATCAAACGTCGCAGGTAATCACAGCTGAATAAATTGACACGATCATCGTAGCAGCCTTTGAAGCAGAGCTTAATAATAAGCGTTTTAAACCCTTAACTCCGCGGAGTTTGCCAGCGGGTGCGTGACGGTGGGACCGGAAGTTATACGTCATGAGCGGCTTTTCTTCGCGGTCAGGGAACGACCTAGGGTCGTGGTCAGGGGTGCTTGGTGGTGGTGAGCTATGGGGCTAGTTGCTGGTCATGGAGAGACAGAAGAAGGTGGGTGGAGCGACTGGAGTGGAGGACGGGTTCCCGGTGGATCTCTCTATTTGCATAATGCTTCGCCTAGTAGGTTTGGTCGGGTTAGGGTGTTGCTGAAACTGGAGTCAGGACTCTCCTCAGTCGGGAGAAAGTAAAACAGGGAGAGCGCAACGCCAAAGTCCGGGAAAACGAGGACGGTGGGCAGAGGGCAAAGGGTGAAGGGTGGGAAACCTCATTGCTAGCTAACTCAAACATAACCCTCCCTGAAACGCCGCGAGATGAAAGAATTCATACTGAAATGTGAATACATTCGCTGTTCCGCCGACACACAAGAAGAATATGGTATCCCTTTGTGGCAATTATTATTCACGCGCAAACATCCTCACAGCTATAAGCAAGTATATATTTTTTAACAACTTTTATACCGCTCTTCAAGCTGAGACTTTCGTCATTGTTTTTGTTTCTCTTTAGAGAGGAGATAAAAGTTATACGCCTTTGTACTCTTAACGTGTTACATGGTTACTCGGTCCCTTTAAATTCTTCAATACTCCGCACGGCTCAAGAGAAACCTGAAGCGTCTCTGGTGACATTCTTCAAGGTACCGATGAATCTTTCCTACTTGCCAAAGTAAATCATGAGGAAAACTAGTGGGTGGGAAAATCGCTGTCAGTGAAATTCAGGTAAGTAGAAGCTCTAAAACGACGTAGAGTTTATGTGCAGGACCCACAGCTCGAGGCATTGAAAAAAAGAAGCTATGAGAGGCACTTGAGAAATTTCACAGAAACTGACAACCGTCACAGGCTGATTGAATAAACCTGACGTATATTCGGTTCACAAGAAATTCGCAACTTGCAGAGCATTGGACGTGAATACTTGATGAGAAAGATATCTAAAGAGATGGAACGAGTCTGAAATTTTATAAAATTCAATTCTGTCAGGAAAGTTGATTGAAATTCATGAGGTCAACCAGTGTTTGCATTTTAAATTCTATGCTTCTTTGTTAATTATTTTTTAAAAGAAAGTTCGTTATAATATCAGATGCACGAGAGCTGAGCATCGTAATATTGAACCTTCGGTACGTGATATTATTTCCTCTGTAAACTCTGTAAAGTGGTGAATGGATTATCGAGGTATGAAGTACCCGTCCACAAGAAGTGCATAAAATCTTCTCTATGGATTGTAACGTCCGGGCGAAAGGATGCCAGCGGTTGTGTCCTGTCCATAAAAGGTTCGCTTAAGCACTATCGCTCAGGTTTTTGCTGCGAAGAAAAGAGCTGGAGGAGATAAGCAACATTTTTTGCGCATTACACAGCGAAGTGAAATCTTAAAGGTAAGGGCGGGGGAAGCTTTGAGCTATTTTCACGTAGCAGTGGAAATACGCGTACGTAATTTTGGCTGTGAAGCACAGCAAGATTCCAGAGAGAGAACTGAGTAGTCTCGAGAGCAGCGATGAGGAATGAAGAGTAGAGGGGAGACGGTGAATGACGGGTGTGCCGTTGCAATATGCATAACCGAAGCTGGAACACGAAAATCCTCTTATTCGGGTGGTGGAGCAGCGATCCTCTAAATCATTCATACCCTGAGCTGTCTTAGATTACTAATTTACACGTGCCTGATTGGTTTACGACGCTGGTTTCTCGAAGATAGTTTAAATCGAGCCTTTGAACTGCACTGAAGTTATTCGGTGGTCATTAAAATCGGTGAAGATAACTCGAAACAGGCACTGAAGTTCGAAACCGAAGCGCCTTTAATCACAGAATGTTAAAACATGAAAACGTTAAGGTGACTGAAATTGATGTCCCGAGATGCAGAAAAGTACTAGAATTTGTCGATAGTTGGCTGTTTAGAAAGTTGAAAGGCACTTGTGTCTACAGTAGGTGAAGAGATATGTGATTAGAAAAGATCAAGGAGATCAGGATTCATATCACAACACTGTCTGCTAGATCCAAGATATATTTGTTAAAACCCAATTAACTCTTTGCCGAAGGAGAATGAAACGCAAAAAGTACCGCGATAAAACGTGGTTCAAAAATAACTTCATTCCTGATTCGCCGCCATCAAAAATCCCGCTTATCTTTAAGGCAATAGAAAAGCGTCGCGAACAGGCGGCAACACGATCCAATAGTAATTTCCTGAAAACTCTTGGATCTGGTATCGCGGTAGCAGTTTTCGGAAAGCGGTGTTCGTAACCTTGGGAAATGAAATAACATCGAATCGTGAGGGATATTGACTCCCTTCACCCCATCCGAAAGAAGTCTGAACAACATGTCTTGAAGTGTATCCGAAACTCTTGAAGCGCGACGTCTATCGCCGCCTCAATTGATAGTTTCCAGCTGTTCACCGAGTCATATTGGCTGCTGGCTGTTTCCTCCCTGAGGTTCCCGAAGTCGGTGAGGGCGAGTAAACGATTGGCGTACCCCACCCCTCACCCCCCTCTCAGTTGGCCCCTAGCCTCGTTCTCGTCGCTACTTTAGGCACTCACATTGATTTGTTCCCTGGTTCTGGTTTATGGCCTAGCGAAACAGACACCCGCATGGATAGCAGCCAGGTTGTAGATATCCACAAGTAAGTAGCCCCCCCGCCAATAAAACCTTTTTACCTCATCTCCCCCCCCCCCTACCCAGCTTCCGTTTCGTTCTTACTAATTCAACTCGTTCCATTACTTTAACAGTCCCGCGCAGAGTCTTTCAAGCGTGTAGTCGTAAGATAGCTACTTGGGCGAAGCAGGGGATGGTGTGCACTGACAATTCCAGGACTACCAACTTGAGCTAAGCTAACGAGAATAGAAGAAGTTTAACGCTTCTCGAAGGAATAGAGGAAGCAGAAGAGTTTAATTGAAGCAAGACTTGAGGACTTTCAGGGCAAGCCTTACATGAAATGTGCTTGATGTGACCATGAACAATGTCGGAAACGTTGATCATCCCGAGCATTGTTTCCTCTTCAACTCTTTCCGGTTTGTGCAAACGCAACAATCGAATTCCATTGTTATTCAATGAACATCTGGGGTATAAAATCGCCGACGAATTTTGCTATTGAAAGATTCAGGCAGTCGTGGAATGTGCGAGTTGGCTGCATGGCTGAGAGGAGAGTGCCTGGGGCTAGACCAGGCCTGCAGGGCATGTACACTACGGTTTTTGGTATAGCCAATGGCAAACACTTGGCGCTGGAGCAGAGGGGCCACTTTACGAGTCACTGGGGGTTCGAGGAGTCAGTTTATCGAGTCTCTGAGGCCATTCAATGAACGCCCGTTTAGCCCGGCAGTGTATCGCGTGAAACGAGACGCGGAGACGACCGGTCGAGCGCTTGAAGCGCCCCCTTCTACCATGGAAAACCAGGTATTTGCCGATAATGAAAAGCAGTCCTCTTGACAAATGGATGGCTCAGTGGTCGGAAGGAGAGAAGGAGAAGCGCTTTCCGCCAACCGGGATTTCGGGAATTCTGTTACACCGTGCTCACCGAGTTTCAATATGTGACAGAGTAAAGAGCTCCGAGGAACTTGGATTTTACATTCTAATCTGAAATCTTTACGTCAAGTTTCTAAATCCTCCAGTATTCGCTGACGGTTTGCCTTTTTGGAAAATTGAAAGGATCTCTGAAAGTTCGTTAAGGAATTTTCCCGAAATGACAACAAGCCTCACGTTTTGCAACGGAATTCTTGAAGAATTCTCTTCGCATTATCTTTGCGCCTCCAAAGCTTCCAGTCGTTACCAGCCTCGGTTACCCTTAGATTAAACGAAATTATAATCATTGCCTGATGATGTACGCATCCTTGTTTAGTCTGCGAGCGGAGAATTTACGGGCTCCTTACGGGCGCTCGTCTAATCCATAGAATCTCCGTAAATCGGTGAGGCTCCCCACGTGCGCCAAAGAGACATCATCAAATGGAGGATAAACTCCAGCTGGCAATAGACCAGACGGTCTCTCGCCGCCTGCCGACAATCCACGTCGCTTGGATATCACCTTGTTGTGACGTAATTGAATCCAATTCGAAACACGCTCCGCTATTTAGCTCGAAACATAAACCGCAGACCCGCGAACAGCGTCCTCAAAGGGGATTCGGTGGATCACTTTCTGTCAAGACGAAGAGTCGGAGTGCCAAACTCACTTTCTCCTCCTATTTTTCCTCGGCGAAAATCATCCCGCCAATCCAGCCGCTCGAAATGGCTCGGATTCCTCTTCCAAAGACTTACTGGAATCTTGGGGTGATCTCAACGAGCAACGAAGTAGTTATACGGGAACATGCAGGACCCCTGGACCAGTGATGGCTGAGGGGCTAGGGTAGATCCCCGGGTACCGATAGGGGCGACAAATTTCGAGAAAAATATGCTACCCTCACCTTGACGCAGGTCCCTTTTCACCCTCGCTCTCGCTCGGGCAGGTTAAATGGTGATGAGAAAAATATCTAAACGTAGATCACGGCTGACAGCGCAGCTAAATGAGTTTGAAATGTTCACCCGTACCAACTGCGAGATGGGGGGGAAAGAAATTCTTGGGCTGCATTTTCGAGACGAGTGGTTTACTCCCAGAGTTTTTATCCCGTTGCACGTCGTCTGCAAATGCCGTTGTTGTAGGTACGCATGTGAAACCCGTAAGTCATCCCCTACGACACTTATTGACTCTTGGCCCAGAATTGAAAAGTGGGTTGAAACTCGGGACGAAAGACCCTTTCAGCCCCCGTGTGCCGTCGCATCGAAGTACGGAGGACCATTTATAACGCAGTCAGTTTCGAGGAGGTAATAAGACCGACGACCGCCCAGCTTCTCGGGGGATGAAAAATGGCGCGAAAATTTTGAAACGCATCAGGACTTAATAAACCGAACTATGCCCGTAAACTTGACGCGCGAGTGATGAAAAATGCACCAGTCACCCGCTGTACCAACCCTTGTAGCGACGGGGGCGCTGACTTTATTCGACTATTGCCCCTGCAGAAAGCTCTCTGAATATTTCACCCCGCACTTGCGGTTGAACTCTGTCAACCGTACAAATCTCAAGGTGAACCCTGCGGGATCCTTCCTAAATTTGGATAGCTGTAGGAGAGAAAAAACGAAAGACGGAATGGTGGAAACGGTTTATTAAATCCGTTTCACAAAAGCAAATTCTGAAGGTGATTCTGATCTATGTTCTTCGTTCAGCCTGGGTTGTTCAGGCAATGAACGCTTCTCGAGAAGACGACATTTTCTTTTCCGCGTGAAAACGCACTGTCGCCAACAAATGCGCAGGCTCGGTGATTTATACGACATACGTTACACCGTCGAAGCGTGGAAAGCGCATAAGCACAGCGCCATGTGACGCCAGTGCGAATGGAGTTTAATTTTAGACTCTCGAGCATGGTGTATGGTGAAGAAAAATTCGATGCATTTATTCTTGGGGGATTTCTCTTGATATTACAGTCTTTTGTTCAGATTTACCCGCGATGTTCAAACCACGCACCCCTTGAATCAAAAGCCGCAACAAAATGGCGTCGGACGAAGCGATCAGCTGATCGTTTCCAATTAATCTGCACGATTATCAGAGCACAAGCTGCCATGCTTTCATTATGATACGATAAATGATTAAAGGGTTAAAATTCAGGTGATAAACCATTTTCACGATCGGATATATGAACTTTTTTTTTCTCTCTTCAGGTTGCATACGCTCCAATATTATATGTACGAGGATCTCAAGAGTGAAAGAAAAGTGGCAATGTAGAAAGAACCTTGAGAAAAACGAACGAATGGAACGAAGAGGCGCTTTCTCATTCCCAGTCGCATTGGAACCTGAACCCTCGACGAATCTCGTCACTGTACTTCAGTCTTATCTCATTCTCGGCACCGCGGACCATTAAGTGTTAATATTTAGGGAGTTATTTTCGCGCAGCTTGACTACCTTTTCACCCAACCAGGGTAGCAAACGGCTCATAAACGTCGTGGGTGTCGGGGGTGGCGGGTCGTCGGAGGCGTGAGCCGTGGCATCGGTATTCGACAGCTGTTACGCCCACGCCGAAACTCCGTGCGGTGCCAACGCTCGTCGAAGCCGCGTCCCGGGCTTGACGGAAAGAATAACACGGCTTGGGGCCCCGACGAATGCCACCTGTGCCGTCGCTTTTATGAGGGATCTAGCCGAGCGAGGCACCCACCCACCGTCTCGCATTGCCGCCATTTTATCACCGGTATATACGCTCGTGGCCCTGCGGTGCGGCTTTAAATTCCTCCAGTATTTCCGGTTCGAGCTTTTATTTCCCAACTAGAACCGTTACGTCGCGAAGGGCTGAGCTGAGTCCTTTGTCGAAAGTGGAGGAATATGACGGAATTAATTTTTAGACTTACTTATTATCTTCATCGCGATCAGCTGAACTCGACATATTTTACATAAACAACTCTACAGCAATTATTATTAGTTCGTCGATTAAAATTTTCACGAGACTTTCATGGGCCAGCGATCATTGGTTTACGATATTTGTGCGAATCGATTTTGCCACTTTTTTGCACGCGTTTAAAACGCGAGGCAACAGTTTGTAATGATATTTTTCGTTAATTATCGAGTTTCGTCGAACAACTCGAACGGCTTACTGCTCTCGAAATGTACTGCAATTATGCTTTTACAACCGTTCTAAATACTCGCGCGCACACATATACACACAGTCATGAGGTAGCGGAGTGCGTTGGGTGTATAATTGCAAAACCGTATAACTTTATGTTTCATTTGATTTACAGATCGTGCTTCAGAAGACGGGAATTAGGGTCAAGTTGGCAAATATGTAGCGGAAGTATATGATACGCTAATTGGAAACGTTTTTATTTAGGTACGAATGGTATATAACCGGGTTTTCATTCAAATTGAATATCGTTATTTTTTCTTTTTCACCTTCCCGTCAATAGATCGTTACGCAAACTCGTTGCACTGTACACACATCTGCGCACTTAGACACAAGGGTGCTTTTGCTTCAACTATTTTTGGTTGTCTCGGAGTTTTATTTTCCCGCAAATTTCCCTCAAAGTCTTTTAGCGTCGTCCGAAAACCCTTAGTAACGAAATTAGTTCAAATTATTTTAAATAATGCAGAAACTTGAAATGGACATTCGCATTTTATCGACCATTGGACTACAGAACCCGCGATTTCAATAGTGTCTGATCTATAAAGTCCATTTCTCATATCCCATCTCATCTCTCTCTCTCTCTTTGGGTTCCATTTCACCGCCATATCCCAAGATTCTTGACTCTGCATTTGTGCATGATGATAAACCCGTCTTATGATTTGTTCCTTGTTTTCCCCTTTCATCCTGTTTGCATTAAGTTTTTTAGTTTTTTTTTTTTAAGTAATCTGTTTTTCTCTGTCTTTTTTCTTCTAAATTACCTCTTGAATAATTCATCTCCGGGTTCTCCATGAATTTATATTAAATATTTCATACGAGCGGTTCGTCTAATTTTAATTTCGTTTACGCGTGAATAATTTCACCACGTTACAAGCTCCGTATGAAACCGACTTCATCGGTGACTTCAAGCTCCCGGCATCACGGAAAAGGGTCGGCACTTCCCTCATTCTCAGCTGCCTAACCAGGACTGTTAGACCTTTGGGAACGAACAAAGCAACTAAAATATCAAAATTCTCTTTACGCATGATTTTCATACGCATATAAACGATCGTCCAGCAACTAGATTCACCGGAATTATAAATATAGACCAATGCCGCGAAATCCTTGCCTTAATAAAATTGTACCAACAGCTTCTGTAACGTAAAGTAAATCAACACTGCATGTTCCAAATAATAATTTCCAAATCACATTCACCACATCCGGATGATTTTCATCTCGTGTATTTATTTTCGTTTCACTTAATTGCTATTATTATCGTTTTTTGTTATTATTCTGCTCAAATTACGTTCCATATCAATTGAAAACTAATCTATAATCATATTGAAACGTTATTTCCACTGTATAGGATGTGACCGTAAAATGTTGAGGCCTATTTAGTAAAAAGCTTTCTATCATCGCCCGACAGCGGTACAACATTTTAATTTATATCAGCCAGACAGATGTTTTTACTACTCAAAGTTGACACAGCATGCAACGTAGAGTGGACTTAAATATTGGAGTTATGCACTCTGGAATAGAATTGGTGGACTCGGGTAGCTGACACAGTGTGTGTCGTAGCGTGGAAATGGCTAATCCAAAGTTATGGAACGAATAAATAATCGCATACAGAGAGAAACGACAGCGGTGAGCAACAAGTAAAACTGGCGGTGGTTGCGTCCTGGGAGATTCCGCCTGACGACTCGACGTCGAAACTGCAGCCTCGCAGTCAACGTCTATTTTACTTCACCGTTTCGCGAGGATTACTTCGGAGAGTTAAAAGCAACCTGCTGTCAGAAATCCGGGGAAAATACTCTCCGGACAAAATAAGAGGGACAAAATATATCCTCCGAAAAGCACGACGATTTTCGGGTCGCGAGAGAAGCTCGATAACTTCCCGCTCACGGGGCTGCGCATGACGTGCGAGAGGAAATTCTCAGGAATTGCTAGATTGGTAGTTTAACTTGTTGGACAATCCCTGCAGGATTCGGAGAGCTTGGAAGTTGGCTTTCTACCTACTTCCAAAGCTCCAGATTCGAACTCCTGGTCTCAGCGGAAAGTAATCGAGCTTTCACAGTATCGAGAACTGAAACGAGGTTGTAAGCGAATACGACTGTTCACCGAGGCCGTTTAAGCAGCCTCTGCGTAACAATTTCACGTTGAATGGTTTGAATTTTCAGTGTATAACCCATAAAGTTGAAAGCCGCTTCGCGGCTGAAATTGGCCATGCCAGTTAGCTCTGCAGGTTCCGCTTTGTGGGTGCGGCCGTGTAATATCAAAGAAACCCGGCAATGTACCGCGAGTATAAGCACTTTCGAAGTTTAGAGTGATAAATTGACTGGAACAAAACACCAAAGCGAATATAAAAGTGTGACGATCGATCGATCGATCGATCTATAAAATGTGCTTTTAAATTCACATCGCCAATCGTCTCCTCTTCAATGTGCAACCTCATACCTACTGCCCTCCGTCCGCGTAAGAGTTTAATATATCACATAACTAGGTATCTGGTATATGTAATATACCTGTAATACGTACGTAACCAAAAGCTCAATTCCGACCAGATTTGCGACTCCTCGTAAATATCGTGGAGTATATGCGATGCACAATACCTGTACGTGTATACCTTACAAAGCACACAGCATATGGCTGTTATAAAGTCGAGAGAACCGTAACAATTTCACTTTTATTACTTACCCTGAAAATATTTTACCACCAACGAGCATGTGTGCCTGAAATCTTTACTCTCGTTCAGATCAGTGTCCGGTCAGACTCGGGGTGTGTATTTTATCTTTCTTCTTATTTTTTTTTAACAATTTTGAAACATCGTGAAATCTCAGAGACACCGCGAATCCCGAGCGAAATACTGAAGATGAATCGTTTTCGCGAAACCGTCGCTGCTGCACTCCAGCTAAAAGCACTCGTCGTTCTGTAATTCATCGGGATTTTTACCGCACGGTGATATCACCAGATGAATATCGTTCATCGGTCGATTTTACTTGCACGGTTCTCGGCAACATTCAATCTAATCCGGTTCTTCTCAAACCTGAGCCCCGAAAATTTCTACTCGACATTCGGAGAGGAGAAAAGCTTTCGGGCTCTGCTGATATGACCGTCGACTTGATTCGCATATCATTTCAACTGTAGAGCTTTCCTTTATCTCCTTCGAAATGTAATTATTTATTTATTTTTTCTTCTTTTTTATCATTCCATTATTTCCGTCAGGTTGTTGACCCTCGATTGAGCCTCGAGGCTTACAGTGTCATGAATAAACAAAACCCAGTTTAAAACGGCGGGGACGGTTATACAGGCATTATGTAGGCGGGTTACATATACATATTTTTGTTTGCATTCTAACAATCGAATCAATTTTTGGGAACAACCCAACCAGCCACGATCTACATAATCCAAACAAATGAATTTAAAATTTGAAAAGGGTTTCGGGGGTTGCGTTTCCCGTTTATCCGTCCGTCAGTCTGTCGCTTTGTCTGTCTGTCTGTCTGTCTCTCTGTTTGTCCTTCTATATAGGAATCTGTACCTCCACTTTCAGGCGTACGTGAGTGCGTGCTACGAGTCGTGACGTGGATTCAAACGAAATCTGATTTTTCTCGCGTGACCATTCATTTTGCAAACGGAATACAAAACCCGTGCCAAATCATAAATTCCGACAATTTTCGAATCCCCGTTCTCCGTTCGACTGACAGTGACTTGATTCTCAATTATTTGATAATTTTATCCATCGACAAGAGCGATGATCAATCACGTGTTAACACTGGTCATAAATAAATATACATTTTTCATTATAGGGCATAAATTAATTGCAAAGCATTACAGACACATTTTTTGAGTAGTTAATTTCTGTCGCTAAGAATTTGAGAAGATTGAGCTTTTCGTTGATGCGTGTAAAGTATTAAAGTTTTAACAACGTTATACAGTGAAATTAGCCAAAAACTAATTAAAAAAAAAAAAAAAAACATATCTAACGATAACGAGGATCAGCGTTTACCATATCACGATGAAAAATACAGCGAAATTCATTCAACACATTAAGCCTTGCGTTTCTTGGTACCTTTGATGAAATGGGGGCACCGTGAAACGACAGGATTGAAAATTTAACGAGCAGGATAAAAACAGTGCAAAGGTCTGAAAGCATCAATGACTCGACTCTTAACAGGTAGATGATCCTCTGGTGGAAGGATTTGCAACTTTCGAGTGATTAAGCCGTGGAAAAAGGTACGAACAGAGACGGAAATCGAATACCCAGCTGCCTCATTACGCGCATACCAGCTCTAATCTTCTTCTCTGAAGCTGCAAAGGCGTCCCGGGCACGAAAATGCCGCGAACTTCATGGGCCGGGGTTCTTCTTTCCTTTGCGCGTTTTGCGGATTTCGTTTTTTTTCTCTTCTTTTTTGTGATTGTTTTTTTTCGCCAATTAACCAAGTTGTTACCTACGTTGCTAATTAAGGGCTTACGCGTCACGCGTTCACCCTGTGGGAGGGGAAAAACGAGGTAAAGAAAGAAGAAATTCGTTATCCGTTTACCCACGCGAATGCATACACCTCTTGGAAATTATCGGAAAATTTAATCAAACGGGCGTTCAAGAGCTGTTAGTATCTACGCAATTTCATTAGGTCAATTTCTCTATCACTTTTTCTGCATCATAAATTATCCCAACTGATGCCGAGTTGGAAATTACTTTAAATTTCTTACAAAATTTCCCCATTTGTTTTTTTCTTTTTCTATTTTTTGTTGCGTAAGTTGATAAATCTACGCGAACTCTTTTGCGCAAACTTTTGGACGTGGAATGGAAGTCGTAAAATGTTGTGAAACTATGCGATTAAAAATAAAGACATTATTTTTACACACTTGAACTCCAGTGAATAATATTTTTGATAACAGAATGTTTTTCAATCTCTTTTGAAATGTTGTTTCCGATCGCGAGAAAAAAAATTAACGTTTACACATTACTTAGGTTCTCCTTTTTTAATAATTTTGGGTTAAAATCGTGTATTACGTTAAGGGGAACGTATAAATAAATTTAAAAAAAAAAAAAAATACATATCAAATCATGAGAGACGATGAGCGAAGGGAACTCGAGCCCTAGAGCATGGGTAGCAATTAATATTAATCCTTGGTAGAGCTTTGGCATTAATATCAATGTGAGATACCGCCATACTGGATACAGGTATACGTATATATACTCGGGGAGGTTTTGGGCTTACAAAGCTTAGCGGATTCCCTCCCAAAATCGGACGGTTTAATCAAGAGGGTCCGAATTTCCGGCGCTACTCTCGGAAATCTGCCAACTCTCGACATCTGCCGGCTGTCAACTTCCGGTGTTATGATCTCGAAGTAGATCTCGTTTGGGGGGCGACGTAAAAACGGAGTTACCGCGGATTCCTAAACGCGAGAAATTTCGCTAAACGATGATTTCTCACCTGCACTTTGAAATATTTCTCTCCGCATTCCCAGATTTCGCTACTTGATCAGCACCGAGAAGGACAGGAAGTTACAGAGAGTCTACCGCAAGCCCAATAAGGGTGCACGAAAAAAACCTTCGATCGGTGGAGCCTCGCGTAGTTGATGCAAGTATTGGATACGGGGGATATCTTCGATCAAAATAAATCGCTCCTGCGTGAAAAACGGTTCTGTCGCTGCAGCCCGCCGAAGGGTGTTGAATTTAAAACGGATTCAGATTGAATCGTCAGGTTAAACGTGCCGGGGGATTTCGACTCGCTATCGGTTTGACGCGGTGCTCATGAATAAATTCTTAATTTTTCAGGTCCGCAGACCGAGTTCTGAGACCATTAGCCCTCAGGCGTTCCGAGTTCGCTGCCTCGATTTGGACTTTCAAAATGTATATAAAATGTGTGCAATTTCACTTGCAGTTTCAACGAAATAATTATAACGTCAAAAACGGTGGCTTCGCGAAGATCGACGCGTTTGATCGCAAGTATAACAACGATGCTGAAGATCTTTATCTCGCGAAAATCGTGAAACATGAAGCGTGGAGAGAGAAACGAGGTAAACGACAGCAGAGCCTAATCCTAGACGACCTACTCGTCGTTGACAAAGCGTAGCTCTCAGTGGAAAGGCAAAGACACCGTCATTACTCTTAATATAAACGCGTACACTGCATTATTATACGTTATGCGGAACCCACCGGTCCGGAAAATGCTCAACACAGTTTAACCCTTCTTCCGCGACGAGAAAATATATCGCCTAGATTAATAACGATTACACAATCATGGCGTACCTACGTTATTTAATCAACGAACAGGCTGGACTAATAATTCCTCCGTGGAAATAAACCAGATTTTGTCTTTATTTCTGCTGGTAGCTAAAAAAAAGAAAGAAGAAAAAGAAAAAAAGATACTTAACATTCATCCCGCGTCACGTAATGAATCTTCCTCACAGCCGGCTGGAATTTGAATTCTAACCACGTGAACGTGGGGCTCTTCGATTGAATACTTTTCACGTGCCTTAAGACTGGTAAGGAAAAAGAGTGGAGGTATACATACATATGTGAAGCGAAGCTGGAAAAATACAGGAGAAAAGAGGCTTGAATTTTTAACACTCGCAGTTAGCGACGGGGAAATACAAATGGCTATCGCCTTGTATGCTCAATAATTCAGACGGGGTCACGTTAAATATGTAGACTTGGGGCGGCCGCCATATCCTGCAAGACTTTAACCCCGAGGGTCTGTCCAGCAGGCGGAACCCGGCTCACAGGATAAGAATTAATCAAATCGCACTCCTCCACCACGTGCCCGGTGACCTTGTCTCCCTCGGGACCCCGTGACCCACATGTGAGAATCTCGTGGGGGGCTAAAAGGGTGCGTCGGTGAATGTGAATTTCTCGCGCGAGAGAAACTGATCTTCGGGAATTCTTCGGGCTTCCCGAAGACTGCGAAGAGAGAGATGAATTAGTGCGAAGAAGATTTTTATCCTCTTCGCGAATCGTATAACGATTTTGGCTAGTTTGCACCCTCGTGCGGAAAATTCTTTACGCCGTAGGGGTGACCTGCATACTTCCGGGAGCGGAGGAAGGGTTGTGGTCAGAGAACGGAAATGCCCTGCGAAACGTGGAGACTCACTTCCCTATTTCTGCCGGAAGCACCGATATTTTGCGGGTTCACATGAATATGCTAAACGAAGGCCTGCGTCGAGCCGCAGAGTAAGAGGAAATTGAAATTTCATATCCAGCAGCAGGTATTCCGATGGAGAGGTGAGCGATTTCATTCACAAGGACTGCTTGCGCAGTGGTTAAGTTAAAATCAACTTAGGTCAAAATAAGGAGACTCGCGTTAGACTGAATAAACATTTATTATCGAGCAAAAAAAAATCAAAAAAAATCTTGAAAACTCGTTTTCAACATTTTCCGAAAAGCGTTCTTTTTATTTGTAATTGAACAAACGCGTGGTAAATATTTTGAATAATAATAAATATGATCATTTTCTTATCTGTGGGACTATTTTCTATGAGGGCAGAATAAAAGCACGTTGCGCACGCGTTCTTCGGGAGTCAGGAGCTGCAGGATGAAAGTTTCATGCGAAACAGGAGCGCGTTGCGGCTTCGGCTGCGGGTGGTACGTGTATACAATTTGTTTGTTAAGAACCCCGAGGAAAGAGGAGGAGAAAAGAGAGGGGACGAGGCCTGCTGCAATTAGGAAGTCCTTGCGATGCCAAGCGCGAAAACGAGGTTAACTCTCGCTGACGAGGAGATTTAATATCAGGATATTTCCGCGGAGCCGAAGGACCGCGAAGAGATAAGGAAGCCCCCCCCCCCCCCCCCCCCCCCCCCCCCCCTCTTGATTATGTTGATGAATTGCTGAACCGCCGCCGTTTTCAGGTGTTTTATCAGAATTTTGCCAACGACGCGAAGACAAGCTCTGATATTAGGTCTCATTCTCCGATGTGGGCTGTGTAAACGCTGGTTTCTGGATTATTGTAAACGCGAGGACGAGGCGGAGCGGAGAGAAGCTCGGTTAGAGGGCTGCGAGTTGTTCAAAGTGTAGCTTCGAGGGGGAGGGAAGGACCTTCAAAGGCCGTCATTTGCATTCGGGATTACCTACGGATTACGGGCTTGATTCAACTTATTTTATACCTTTCACAACGGAGGAGCGAAGAAGAGAGGAGAGGAGAGGAGAGGAGAGGAGAGGAGAGGAGAGAAAAGGGGAAATGCGAAGACGAATCTATCGAAGGACGAAGTCGGGGGAGGAGACGTCCTCTGTAAAAAGAAATTGGGTCAACGGATTACAGAAGACTTTTCCCCGAGAAGTGCTCCGAAATTAGTTTACCTTTGAAAACCAATTTCGCTTTGTTTGTTTGGGTATATATAGGTACGCCTTCTTTTTAACCGTGTATCTTTACAACGTCCTGCGGCTAAAACACCCGCATGTTAAAATAATAATTTCAACCACCGTCGCCGACGAGATTACGTTGTTCTTCGATCCACCGTCTGATCTCTGTTCCTGTCTTCACCTCATCCAGACTTGGGAAAGAATTTTCTCGCACGAATTTCAAGATCTTACTGATCCTTAGACTTATCTGACTTTTGCTTTACCATTTTTACCGAACACCGGTGCTTTCATCACTGGATAAAATTCAGCCGTTGAGCTTCAGGTTTTTCCATCGATAAACGAAGGATGCTGGGGTCTTGCCGGATACAGTTTGCAAGTTAAACTCTCCCTCCTGTTATGGTTGCTGAGATGAGAGTCAGAATCTTCTTTCCTTGAGCTCACGATCTTTGGAAGTGTTAACGAGATTGTCGCGCGGTGTAAAACTTGAAGATTATAATTTAGTGGATCAAAAATCTGCCGCTGGTACAGCGGGAGCTTTACGAAACGCGTAAAATCGATGATCCTGATATTTATTCGACTTTTATGAATGTCCATCGCGTCGTGGATGCGCTGCGCTTGTCACTCGAGCTAATCAAGTCTGACCCAACTCAGGTGATGAGAATTTATTTGAAAAATATCGGTGAAAAATGTATCGACGGATGCCTCGGGGTATTTTGATCGAGATAAGACCCGAGCGAGAGGTAAAGTCTTCGCCATTTGTGTGAGAGCAGGGCTGCGGCATCCTATCAATCAGGTTTTAAATCGCGGAAGTTGAAGTGGCGGGAATTCAGCCCCTTGTACGTATAAATCAGCCGGTGTGTTTCAAGTTTTTCCACCCGGCTTT
This sequence comes from Diprion similis, assembly GCF_021155765.1. Lineage (NCBI taxonomy): Eukaryota > Metazoa > Arthropoda > Insecta > Hymenoptera > Diprionidae > Diprion > Diprion similis. Next base: position 22,234,558 of record NC_060110.1, on the reverse strand, counting down.
TGGGGGTCGCAAACCTCCAGACGAATGGGGTTCATACTTCACCCTTGCAGCTTCCTGGTGGACCCGACAGTCGGCCGTTTCTGTTACGAATCGTAATCCGCGGGCGACTTAGCGCCTGGTAAAACTACGGGATTTGAACCCGACTCCAGAGACGAAGGACTGAGGTGTCTTGCCAGAGATGTATGAATTGTTCATTTTTGCAAGAAAAATAATAAACTGTAAAGTAAATTATTTTTTCTTGGCGACTTTTTTAGTACTTATGTGCTTACGCATCTGTTATAAATATTCTATTTTCAGAACTCGTAAGAGAGTGAAAAAAAAAAAATTGGTGAGTTCCTTAGTTTCTGGAAAACATCGATTGACGTCGGATATTGCATTTTGACACCAGTATTCAAAAATTGTGCGGACATTTCGAAAGAAGTTATATTCATACGTTCGTATGAATTATATTATCGTTCCTCAGTTGCACTTACTTTGACTGCGCGTTGGTTTATTTTTCTTTCGCTTAGACATTTTTTATTGTATTTTATTTTCAAAGATTGTATTTTTGCTTTCTCGTTTTTCAAATTTCGGCTTTTTGTATTGTTAGCTTAAATTCTGTTTGAGACATATAAATCGACATTGCCCAATATTGTTAAGGACATCAGTAAAGATTAATAATAATATCAATAATGGAGAATTACAGTGATTTGCGGAGGGATGTTTTAAAGTTAAAATACAAAAAAAGCAAAGCAATTTTCTTAACAAGCCCTTCTTCTACCGCATCTCAATCTCAAGCCCCCTGCAGCAATACAGAAAAAAGAACTCCAAGAAATGTATTTCCTTTCAAATATCATCGTGTCCAATCCTTCTCGTATGCTTTTTTTGCATGTCGAAAGTAAGTCGGAATACCGATTTATTTCCTTCAGCGTGGTTGGTCGTGAGCGTATTTTTTTCTTTGTGTTCTTCTTGTTGTTTTTTTTTTCTTTTCTTTTTTTTTTTTTTTCTTCTGCCAAAGCAAGCCAGGAGCTCAACTGTCAGTCATCGTTACGTCAAGACGTGATTCGAATAGGAGAGAGCGCCCTTGTATCGCAGGAATTTGGAATATCTTGTGAATATCTGAGAGTGAGTGAGTCAGAGGGGTTGAACAGCTGTAATATAGAAAAAAAAAAAAAAAAAAAAAAAAAAAAGGATTGCAGAGTGGGTGAGAATCACCAGAATATTCTTACACAGGGTGTAAAACAGCGGGCATGCGGTGTCAAAAACGAACCCGTATTACTGCAAACCAGGCCACCAGGAAGCAGAGAAAAAAAAGGGATAGCTAAAAAGGAGAGAATTCATTCTGTAAAAAGTGATGTAAAAGCAAAAAGAAAAAGAGAAAAAGAAAAACGAAACAACGAGAGGGGCAAATGATGGAGCATTTTCCGCCACTTGAACCGCCTCCGTTACACAACGTCAGTGCAAGCGATGTAATAAAACTTTTCCACCGTCAGATGGATTCGGCGTTAAGGTATAAGCGGAGAAAATATTTCTGCACCCCTGATTTTGCGAGGCCCTCATTCGGTGACCCCTTCAGGCAGGCAGGCAGGCAGGTAACCCTCGTCTGAAGATCTTCGTACAATATAGGCATAAATTCCTACGGCTAAGCCTACGCGCGGCTAAAATGCCGGAGGGGAAATACTTGGATACAAGTCGAGATATCAGCGAGAAAGAGCGCCGCTTCTCTACTGGGGATGAAAACACGCCTCAGGGGTGGAAAGTACATCAGCTACCTGATGCTACAACGCGATCAACCGGCACAGCAGCAGTCAGACCGAGGAAGTTTTGCCCTGTGGAATGGACGCGTTCAACCAGATCTTAAACTGATGCGAAATTTCTCGCCGGGGAAATTTGAACCGAACGGTGTCTAATATGCGTTGCAATTCGATTCCCGGATACGCAAATCACGGTTTTATTCCCGAAGCACGATGCAGTTACTTGGCTAGTTAGGTGCTCTAAAACTGGACAAACTCTGACATTGCATGAGATACAAACAATCTTGATCTATAAAATTAAAGTTTGTTAATAATCAGGTTTCATAAAATTCATAAACGTTAATCTCTGCTCATTGCCAGTATAAACTAATCGAGGGTGCTTGTATCGATATCAATTAATTGCTCGTCTTAATTAAGCTATCATTTGACATGCCGGACGAAATTATGGTTGTTTCTCTTTTCATTATATATAAAAAAGAAAACGAAAAGAAAATGATTACATAAAATTTTGTTACTGAAACTGAAATACATTTTATATATACAATACAAGGTTCATCGCGTGATAAATTCTCTCGAGTATATCGCCTGATATGAATCCGTCAGAATGAGGTGAGGATTATTGTACGCATAATCGCTTGAAAAACGAATTCCGTGCAAGCAAAATCGCGCTCAACGCTCCGGGCACTTAAACTACAGGTCGTAACTTTGCTCATATACAGTAAACGACAAGGACTGCTCGCCTGATATCGCTTTGATTTCTCCCCGTTATTTACCTTATCTGTAATTACCCTGAATCGTGGATTACCGAAAGTTCGATAAATTCAGAGTAGTAAAAAAATTTCACCCCCACATTGAGTCGCGCTTGGAAGTTCTAAAGTTTCTGGAAACAAGTCAGGTTTCGTTTTTCTCATTTTTCTTACGGCCACGCTGTGTTTTACATTTTCAAAGACAGTTGGTTGGTTTACTTTGTCGGGTTAATTTTTCTAACGAAGTTAAAGGCGCCTTGAAAACTCTCCGTGGTTGCGGGTTTTAATCGGGAATAAATTGACTCAGCTGTATCGTAACTTCTGCAGGCAAGGTGCAGCGGATATAACTTTCAGGAATATAAACGATGCGGTATAATATCCAGTCACTAAGGTTATACGTGTGTAATACTTACTGAAACTATATTTTCGATAAATCGAACGTGTCGGTGACGGCACAAGCTTCTCGTGAAGCTGAGTGCTCCAAACACACACGTCTACCTGTACTTATAATGCATCCAAGAAAATATTCAAGATGTATGCTTGTACACTTTACGACGCACGATGAAACGGCGATATGGAGCACAGGTACAAAACGTCAGCGACGTATCGATGTATTCAGGTGCTTCTTGTCGTCTCCGAACGTTTTAAGGGCCCGTTATCGTGCTACTGGTTCTGACATTTTTACGGACTTTATAAAACTTGACATATGTAGGTAGGAAACGCATTTTGAGAATACCTCGTAACGTTACCTCAACGTCTGCTACCGCATAGATATTCACGTTATACACGCTCGGTTACCGTGTTAATGTAGAATGTGTCTTACTCTGGCTAAAGTTAGCTGTTAAAGATTTTTTAGGGCAAGTGTAAATGACGATGAGTTTTATTCCTCAGTTTTGAGTTATCATTGCAGCTTTGCAAATGAATAGTTTATTTTTGTGTAAGTATGGTATTAGTGGGTGAGAAATCACCGCGAATGAATGTTCAAAAATTGGGGTTAAGAGTTTAAAAATCATTTATTGAAAAACAAGGGATTTGGGAAATTGAGGCATGTGTTGAATTTTGAAGGCAAATTGCTTTGGCGCTATTTGAGATCGCAAAGTGGTCGGATTACACTTTGAAATGAGAGCAAAACGCGAGTGAAAATTCTAAGCGTGCAATAAGCGAGGCGAGGTATTGTATGCCCATAATATCATTTCGAAGAAAATTTTTCGAATACTATAACCAACCTTTAGAAAATATGTTGTAAGGAATTTGCTGGAACGATTAAATCCTTTCTCGTCGTTTTATCGCGAATAAAGCTTACATCGAGGCAGCAGCAGCAGCAGCAGCAGTAGAGAAGACGAATCGTATAAAGAAATTTCCAAGAAACGACAAGCACCAGAAAGAAGGTGCGGAATATTTTACGCTCGAATCATTGCCGTTTCTTGCCTTCAGTGCGAGAACACACGACTTTTCAATGCAAGCGTTTCAAACATCAACTCACGTTAGCCATCGCGTTCAAGAAAGTAAAAGAGGTGAAAAGGAAAAGTGGAAGAAAAAAATGAATCAGATGAAATAATAAAAAGCCCCAATAAAACGAAAGCGAATTCGTTCGTGAGCCAGATTACAGTTTTATTGAGCTACGTGCCGTGCAGGGTTAAAAATTTTCCTCGACAAGGTATATAACTCATGGAATCTCATGATATTCGGCATAATTTTACCGGCGCAATAAACCCTCGTTGGATTGACTTCTCAAATGTCTTCAGCGCCCCGCCAATCCAAACGACAATTCAGCGTCCGGAGGTCGGAAAGCAGCAAACCCTCTATAACCATCAAAGTTTGGTCAAGTAGTTTCCGTTGTCGCAAACTGCAGAACTGCCTTCCGCAGTTTATGCGCTTCGTCTCGAGTCTCGCGTTAATTTGCCCCTCGGACAGCTTGCTATTTGAGGAAAATTTCCGCGCCACGTTTTCGGGGATCCGAACGCGTTCTGTCCGCGTTATTTCGGGCTACAGACCTCGCTCTTGGACGTCCGATAGAATTAATCTCATGGATCAACTCCGCAGCGACGACTGACCGATGTTAATCTGAGTGGAAAAGGACGTGTGGCCGTCCCAGCTGCAAGCTCTAGGGGAGAGCTAGACGCTTTTCCGGGGAAAATGAGGACGAGGATTTTTATTTCCGGCTCTTCCAATCGACGTGTGTACCTTCGCTTGTTGATACTAGACACACTCTTCGGTGGAACGAGTGACGACGAGTGGATTCGGACTCAACATCTCGAACAGACAGATAGATAGATAGATAGATAGATAGATAGATATAGATAGATGGATGGATGGATGGACGGACGGATAGATAGACGAACGCAATTTCCTGGACAGTTGAAATGCCTCGAGAAAAATCTCCGGCTTTGTAGACCAGAGATTTACCACCTGTACATGACGGTGTACTCTGCACATGGAATAATTTTCAACTGACGTCTTCGTTCGTTGGTTTATAATCGACCAGGAATCACTTCTTTCAAGTTTGAACCCAAGTGACAGGTGAATCAAAGTACAAAACAGTCCAACGTTAACGGAAGCCATTTTACTAGTCCGTGCTTGGCTTCCATCAAAGTATTTTGGGTCATGCCAGTCACCAAAGGGGTCTAATCGTCTTCTCTAATTACTGTTTCGGCATTTTACTGTTGGCTCGAAAGCGGAAATTCAATTAGAGAAATTAGAAAGCCCCGAGTATTGTCCTTGTTCAAATCATAACTGAACTCGATTGACAATCGTTGTTTACCTTTTTCAATGAAGAGATTTGACGGAAAGCGAATCGGAACTGAAGGACAATTTTTAATTGCCACTACATCCCGAGGCTCGACCCTTCGCTCGAATTGTAGAAACCGATTGCCAGTGGAGAAAATGCCATCGGCTGTTGTCTCGTATTAAATTGTCTTCTATCGATGAACGAATGGCGGACAATGGGCTCATCACGGTTATAGGATTGACAATTCTGGAATTCAATTATACACACATACAGTCCACGCGCGATACGACGAGAGGATCATGAGTGCGATTTTCATTATAGAAATTGCGAACTTTCAAAAATTATTGCTGAACCACAGCCCCTAATAAAAGCTCGTATTTTCTGGTTCCAGGTGAAGGTGATGCTGAGGGTGTCTTCGGGGGAAGGCGGAAGCTTCTTCAACGCTGACAAGAGAAAGAAGCAGGTGACTCTGGTGGACCCGGCTTCAGCGCAGTCGGTTTCAGCGGAGGATCGAAGACCCACAGTAGCAGCCCCGAAGATGTTTGCATTCGACGCAATATTCACGGAGGAAGATTCACAGGTGAGACAAACCAGGAATACATACATGTCATACGTACATCGTAAAGTCGAAACATCGAGCAGCGGTGCAGGGTGAAAGAACGCAGAGAGCTTTAAAGCACAGTCGGTTATTCTTTGCATTCCACCTTTCGAGGGAGAAGGAGGATCCACTTGGGGGTGTATTCAACGTCTGATCGTGCTCATGGCCTCGGCGCATGGAGACGTTCCTGCCTGTCGCGTAACTAAACTAATTTCTCAAACCTCTGAACCTGGTCTAACGTTACGTGCAGTAGACCCACCTTACCTGACCGTGCCATCCGTGAACCCCATTGCAGTATAAGCGTTGCTCTTTACCGCGATTTTACCCTCTTCGTTGTGGCCCCAAACGTTGCCACTTACGGTTTATGGGTTACACCCTACGCTCACTTACTTTTCGGAGTACCGGAACTGCTTTCGCAGTTGCTCCGGCTCGCGAAAAATAACCGCGAGGAATAGGAACTTTGCCAAAGTGCTGCTCATTCGTGGTCCAGATATTATTTTCACTTACTCAAAAAATTATGGCTAAAAGTTTCTCTTCTTTGGTATTCGCATGTGGAATCGTGACTAGAATATAATGAGCTACAGAACTATAACAAGTCTTTGACCAACATTCTGACTTTCAGTTTTGCAGATTCCGCATGAAATCTGCAAAAATTGTCGTTTTATAACTGTCCGGTGTGATATACTATGCATATCCAATATAGACCAATTTTTGTAGTCAATTAGAAAATTCGATATCAAATACTGTTAACTTGACATTAAATTATAATCTATTGAAGTTCTCACCAAATTTTTCTCACGGTATGAGATGTTGAAATTGCTCAACTCTTCTTCAAGAATTTCGCGAATATATATTGCACTTGGTGAATTTTTCCCAAGTCCCAGAAGCCCCTCGCGAATAAGGGGAATAAAAGAGGGTACCAAATTTATCCAATTTTAGTGTTGGAATAAAAAATTCCACATAAATAGGTGCTCAGGTGTATGTACATATAACGCGTGCTGGTATACCTACACACACACACGAACGCCCCGCATGCGAGCATCAGCGAGTGGTTTTTTTTTCTCTCTTTTTTTTTATCCCCCGTTGGATTTCGGTGCTCCTAGGGGACATTATTGAGCGGGCGATTCAAATGAGCCTAGTGGAGGAACGCGTGTGGGTGGCGCGTAGGAGGAGGAGGGAGTAAAACCCGGGATGCTGGATCCCGACCGATTCCCAAGGGACGCGTAGGTACCAGCGGTGGGTAGGTATAATACCCGGAGTCGCTCTGTGTTTAGAAGAACTATAGAAAGCAATCAATTGATTCGATCAAATGTCTGCTACCGATTGTTATCGAAAAATACAATGCCCGTTGCACTTGAATGGAGAGAGTCTCTGGTCGGTCCGGCTCAGCTCGCTTTAAAGAGATTGGTTCAAACCGGCCATGGACGTAGTCTGACGTAATCACGTCAAATGCATATTCGTTATACCTGCAGCGCGTCCATTCTATTCAAAATTTCCTACCATGGAGTAGGAAAAAAAAAAGAAAAAGAGAGTGCTACTTCTGAAGAAGATAGATCAGAAACGTATAGAAAGCTTATCTCCGATACCAGAAGACCGCGATCAACCCGTATGCCATAATCAGTCTTGATCTCGACGTTGGAGGTTATCCTGCGACATGGACAGTCCAGGATCTCATCCAGAATGGCGGAATCACTGTGCATAAAGCACTTGGCTGAAAGCTCAGGGCAGAGAGCCCGCATATTTTTGGCCAAACTATATCGGGACTGGTTTAATTCCTTCATTAAAAAGAAGGGTGCAGAACCGATAGAGAGTCTGCTGCTGCGACCATCATCCCGGCTCTTTTGGAACTTTCTCCACTTCTGAACCCCGTACCTTTGTGCTTCCAATTTGCGCAAAACCACCTTTGAAGTAAACTTCAGCTCCGTGATCGTGCCTTGCTTAGCCACGTCGTCTATTATAGTTTCAAAAGTTTTTCTACCGTTTCAAAGTACACGAAATCAAGCTCGAGCCGTTCATTGTCCTTGGAAAATAGCCCTTGTCATAAGCGTCATTCAAATTGTGGAACGAAACGTTACTTCTAATACTGCTTTACACTCGCTCTTTTTCGACCTATTTCGATTTGGATATCCGTCTCGATTACGGGTCCAGCCGTTTCCTCGCTTCGATGTTCAGGCGACGAGGAACCTGCAGGACAATTCTATTCCAAGAGCTGTGGTTGGACAATGATACGGGTTCGGTGTAATTCGCGGTATAGTCGCCCATTATGGACAGATACCGGGACAAAGGCATTATTATTGACTCACTCCGGTAATAGTCGCATTGTAGACCTTCCTCGCTTCGCCTGGACCTCCTACATGCATCCTCTGGATCTGTTGGTCGTTTGCTCATTTGCCGGCCATATTGACCGAGCCCTAATACCAGATTCTGATGCGGTCTTCTATACGTGCAGAAATCACCGCGTCAACGCTTCTAATTGCTTTCGCCTGGGGAACTGAACTCGTACCAACTTACGGTGGCTGTTCGATTTGGCTAAAAACTCATGAAAACCATTTCGAAGAAAAAATTCGTTATAGATATTCTGCACGTGTGAGATGATCGGGCAGAGGTGGAATCGCGCACGGCGGGGACGATGTATGCAGATCAAACTCACCTACATACACGTACGTGCCCCTCTGGTCATCAGGAGATATGTTCGCCAGCTTGACCCCGGGAGCCCAAAGTGCCAGACCAACAGGGTGCTAATCTCTAAACCAATCATATGGGTCCGTGACAGAGGCCATATCCCCTGATCTATTCGTTGGTGCGTTACTCCGTGGCAATGAACTCTCGCTGACTTGAGTCTGCTTATCGTAAAATCATCTTCGAATCGATTTGCATTTATATAATTTTGGTCTGGAGTTACAGGTACAAACGTCGAGATGTTCAGATCATTAATTATTTCTATCTCATAGATCGTGGAAATGATAAATATGGTCTAGGAATGGTGCTTCAAATCATAACACCATCATATAACCGTAAAATCAGTAATTTGAGTATTTTTTATGAAGGTAGTAGCAAGTCTCGATGTTCCTGAAATCCTGCCTAAGGTTTAAGGATGTCACCAGTCCTAGTACTGTGAAAAAACGTTTGAAACCATTCAGGAATCATGATCTTGAGATCCAATTCGCTGCATGAAATGTAATGAACTGTTCTCCAGTTAAAAAACCACAGATTTCTTCGTCGAGCTATTTTATAGCCTGACCTCTGGATTTATGTGTATCAAAAATTCTCTTATCCGATACAAATCCTCGATAGTTTCCTTCGAAATACCAATCTACCGTGAATCATGGATCATCGGACTGAGGTCAATGAACTTGCCTAGACAATATCGGAGCTGGATTACAACGGATTCTTCTGCGTTGTGTAACACACACACACACACACACACACACGATTCGAGGCTGTGGGTCACCGGCAAAGGTGAATGCGAATGCGAAGTTCGATGCAACGGCGAAGTCTGACGCGACTCAATAATAGAGACATCTGTCTGGGAGTGCTGGTCCGTAACAGAAGGTCCGTAACCCGGGAGCAGAATGGAAGGATAGGAACGGGAATCGATTTCATACATTATAAAACGGACCGCGCCCGCCGCGATTCGTCCCAATATTTTTAGTCCGCAGAGGCTGTCAGTTCGGAACCTGAAGTATATCCTATACTATATATTATACTATACGAATTCGATTATTAGTCGATCTCCAACGCTCAGAAAACGCTCTTTGTCAGGTGCCACGTCTCGTTTCCAATGTTTCATCGTTTTCGCCTTTTCTTTTTCTGCCTTTTACGAAGAGGACCGGATAGCTCACGTCACTCTTTCAATTCTCATTTGCTTCGGAGGAATCTGTTGGTTCGATCGCGTAGCGTGCAGGATAGGTATATACATCCTTATGAGACAGTAAAACGCACCGGTGATAACGAGTCCTGCAACCTCGTCGTCAGCATCTGTCTTCTCTGTAGCCGAAAATGCCTCTCCACATTGTCGATCATTAGGGACATCTTGGTGAACACTTTGAAAGTCTTTATTGCCTGATGAGACCAAAGTTTACGACTTTGCTGAAACCCCTCACCGGAATGGAGGACTCGTTTTGCGCTTCGCCCCTCCGTCTCCCGTAATTCTTCACGAGGTTCTTGCGATCTTTACGATCCCGAGTGTAATCAGAACTGCGTTTTACTCGTTGTTCTCTCTCTCTCTCTCTCTTTGTTTTCTTCTCACCGACCTTCTTTCGAAGAGTCGAACTCTGGGTTTGAGCCAAAAATCGCGCTGATGATCTTCCGTGAGCTGCGTAGGATTGAAGACCTCGGTGATCTCGCTAACCCTTGGTAACAAGTTTAAAACTTTTCATCCTTCGTTCGCCTAGCTGCAGCCGCCAACATGGCACGAATATGGAAATTGGGGTTACTCCGGATTCGCGTTTAAGTTTATATATACGGGGTGCGGCAGGCATTCGAACCACGTGTCATGAAATATGTCGCGATTTACACGGGAGATTGGCGTCATTGGCGTCTGGGGACCTCGTCGCCCCCTCGTTGTCCCCTTCCTCCCCCTCCTCCCCCTCCGCGGGATGCAGCTAGGGGGATCAAAAACGCATTCCCAAAACCGATTCCGGAATGACTGATACTCAGCCTAAATCGAACCGCTGCAGCTTCTGTAGTCCTCGGATTTATATAAACGCGATTCGCGATCCAAGTGAATCACCTCCATCACCTCTATCCGCTTTATGCGCCCTCTTCACCCTCGTTCCTTACCAACTGTTTCCGCTCTTCGAGATTCTACGTCGCGACTACGCAGTCTTCGAAACTTCACCTTGAGTCTCCATTTTTGTACATCGGTCATTTCGGACCTGACCGTTTTCAATTTGGTTAAAACTTCCTCAGGTGACATGCAGTAGTACCTACCACCAACTAATTTGTAGTTTTTTATCTGTGAAAAATTGTCTGGAAATTTTCAAAAATTGCAATTCTTTCTAATTATTTCATTCATTTACAATATTATAGAATAATTTGAAATTTTCAATGTCTTCAAAATAACGTTCGTCAAAAAATCGTTGATGATTCAATCACGGGACTGATCTTAAATGATAGAAATGAAAAATGAAATATTCCAGAATTTCCGACAGAATTTTGGAACAAAATCATCTAAAAAACGTTTCAACATTCGTAAATCAAAAATGTTCGAGTAAAGTGTAGACAAAAAACAAGTAATAAGGGTGTTTTGAAAGTGCCATTACCATGTGAAAACTTGTCAAAAAAATGTCAAAACCGGTTGATTTTGAATGCGAAAACGTTCGAATGACCGCTAAATTTTCGGAAAAGACTTCAACAAGGATTTCAAAAAACGAAGAACCAATGTCACGCAACGTTGTTGAAAAAACACATCAGCTGCATTCGAGTAGATATTTGCAGAACGTTCCAGTTGTGAATTTCTCGAATTCTGAGACAGGGTGAGGAGAAACTGAAACCCGGGTATAAATTCTATTGGCACGTGCAGTAGGTCCGGATGTTCGGATATAGGCTTCAGGGAATTATTAGGCCTGATTCGGGGTGGACCATCATCTCGCGGTTGCCTCGAGCGAGAATCGTGATCTGTCCACAGCATTACGGATGTGAGCGTCAACACAGTGGCAATGTGTCACACTGCAGCCTCCCCCGAGTCTCAAATTTCCATGGGAATTACCCAGCTGCAGATCGATATGATATATATAGATACGAGGAATCGAAGCGTGTCCAGGAATGAACAAGTTGCCTACTCCATGAGCGATCTGCATCGATTTATTCATCCGCTTTATCCCGCTTGAATAATGTCGAAATCCGATGAACGAACGGGAACTTAGTCCGAGGTAAAAATTGATCGGGCGAAATCGGTCAGTACGCGGAAAAACGAACGAATAATCGATTTTCCGGGCATCCGTGGATCTCGCGACAACTCCTCGTCAATATAACCGGTGTTCTCCAAATGGATGCCGGCTAGGAAACGGCGTGGAACCAGCCGAGGTGTGACTTACAAAAGCATGGCTAAGACTCACACGCGGCGCCATGGGATTGAGTTGCGCGGCGTGTTCTGGTAACGCAATATTGGCCTACAGCTTCGGAATACCAAGGAGCTGATGTATCCTGCGGGGGTGGCAAGAGCGACACCTTCTTCCACGAGCATGCAGCTGGAATCATCCCCCTCCCCCTCCTCCATCCCCCAACTGCAACGGACGTGCGAAACGGGCGCTTCTTCGAAGAGGAAATGTAAAACCCGTGTTTTCGAAACTTCTCTATACGATGTGTATAATATACATGTGGATATGTGTGTATGTATGTATGTATATGTATACGGATGTGTATGCAGGAGGCTGGATTGCCCAGAAATTTTTCCCTGGGCGATTCGGATTCGCAACCCCAAGTCTGCACACCCAGGGGTTTTAATGGAGGGAAATAATCGAATTGCCTACGCGACGCTCTTCTAAATCTCTTAATACGACGCTCGACCGACCGTGTACCTCAGCTCTCCAGCCTACGGCGACGGAATTCGGGAACTGGAAAACAGGTGGCTGCACGGGTGAACGACCCCCGTTTATACTCATTTTCGATCTGTCTCACCCCGCTGACGCTTCACATTCCAAACGATCATTTTGCTGATGCGGACCGCTGATGCGAAAGGAAATTAAAAAAAAAAAAGACAATAAAATGTAACGAAAAGAAAAAAGAATCGCATCGATTAATCAGCTGAATTTTTTCACGTTAAAAATAACTCTGTATGTTCTTGAAAATATGCAGGTAAAATTATATATTATAAGAGAATATTAATTTGGACTAATTTAATTTACTTTCAAGTGAAGCTTTCCAGTGCTTTCCAATTTGGAGAAAGTAAATAATCAGCAAAATTGATTTCTTTATTTTTCATACAACGCAGTATTGATTCTGATGAAAAAATTATGTATATGCAGATCTTGGACTTAGAAATGGATTCTAGAGCTTTTTCTACGTCGTGCGTGCGGTTCAAAATATCAGAGGTCTGAAAATAAAATTGACAATGTTCAGTCAAACTGTTTGCTGATAGAAAAAAAAATTTACATACCGTTTTACAGGACTCTTGACCTTGAATAAAAAAAATTCTCTGACAACAATGAATAATCAATTAACAAAGCGAGTTAAGCTACAATTAATGTTGAGCTTTCGATTTGAATTGTCGAGTTTATACTTTCAAGCCACAGAAAGAGAAAGAGCGATAAAGCGAGCGCAGCAAACACTCAAAGCGCTTCTGCGATAAATATTACAACAACACTGGAAAACCCCGGGCGGCAATTATCTCGGGAGTCTCGATCCGTTCGCAAGTGTCCTTAATATATCCTCGAGATATTCAAGGTCCAAGATTCCGTATTTATTTATAATAATAACACCCCTACGTCCTTAAGGGATTCGACGGGCGCAGAGCGCTCCTGGCTCATTACGCCGGCGCTCCTTTAACTCGACGCGAGAGTTTCCTCGCCCTCAGAACCCAAGAGCCCAACGAGGGCTTGCCACACCATGGAATCAAGTGTTTGAGATTATGACAGAGGCTCCGGTCACGTATTTCATTAACCAACGGGGCGGGCTGCTGACGTCCGCGATCACCTTCCTCCCTTTCCTCTCCCTTCCACCTGCGAAATATGTTTGGATTGCTTTATATATTCTTCGACGGTGCGATTCCCGCCCCGTAGCCGTTATTATTAAACACTGTTGATAATAATATCGCGTTCCCTCTTCTTCCCTGAAGGATATCAGTCATCGTTTTACGAGATCCCAGAGGTCGTTGCCTTCTCTCAAAATTTTATGGATTGCTCTTGAATTTTCGGGAGTAGTAAACTAATTTTTTCAATTTTACTGTACTGTGTCATTTTTAAACACTTTCATAAGATACACGTGAATTTTGTCAATCGGACTTTCAATCTATTCGGTTACTCGATTCACCAACATAATCTGACTTTGACCAAGTATCAGAGAAAATACCTTCTGCCTACAATTTATGACATTGAAAAAAAAAATGGTAATTGACAAAGTTCAGATCAAGCATCCTTCTGTATCATTTGAGGCAAAACAATTTAACACAATTGGTACATTAATTTATCTCATTCTATCATGTTCAGATCCTGAGACTTTTTGACGAGCGTTAAAAAATCTGCTTGAAAAAATTCGCGGGCTTCTGTAATAACGTAAGTTGATTCACGATGTGGCTGTTGGATACTGGATAGACACAGGGTGACACCCTATTCAGAGCAACGACGCCGAGCGTGCAAAGTGTTCAAGAAAGCAGTACAAACATCGTTTAATAAACGCGCCTGACACTCGCAGCTCGTTTTATTTATCCTTAATATATTCATAGGCTGGGATGTCGCCTCGCCCTTGCGGGTCGGGTTTGGATTTCAGCTGGTGCATCAAAACGGGGTGTGTAAGGGTGAGCATTTCGAGGGTAGCCGGCAGGGTGTCGTCTTGCTTTCGTGACGGGTTTTTCCCGCGGGTGTCTGCAGGTAAGATTCGACTTCAATTGAAACTGCAAGCTCACACACCGCCTCTGAGTGCAAGTAGATTTTCTCTACGACTTTACGACAGTCCTCGAGATTACCTTCGCGAAGTTTGACTTGGTGATAAGGAAAGTCGATCACTGGCGAATTTCTATGCAAATTATCACACCTGCACGACGGAATAATAATACGGTCTCACTGTGACATGAAATTATCAGGGCGTGTCTAAAGCCGGTTGCATAATCTTTTCCACGTTTTCAAACTTTTTGTTGGACAAATTTTGTAACTCAGAATCCCTTAGACTGGCTGCTTAGAGACACCCTGTACATAATACGACCAATCTGCCTGCGTCTGAATGGCGTACGAATTGCGCACGTCGATTCTTCTTTGGAGCCAGGAGATTGCAATCCGCGTGCAAGTAAGGAGAAGACAAGCTCTGCAAAGCCTGAGATGCAGGGAAGAGGAAGATGAAAGCTTGCCTGCCGGTCACGCCGGTGAACAAGAGAGTGTGCTGAGGGAAATGGAAATAAAAAGTCCGATCCCTTCTTCCGATATGGTAATTTCAATCTGGCCCTGGCGTCTCAAAGAAATTCGCAAATATGTGTACGTCGAATGACGAAGCTTCGAGCTTTTGGAGTATTGATGAAAAGAGCTCTGAAGTAATCGACTGGCCGTTTCTTTGCTTGGAATGAAAATTGTCCGCTTGACAGTGGATGGAAATGATTAGCTGCTGTTCGGTTTCGTTGATCCCTGAATCATTTTTTCTTCTCTTTTCTTTGTTTCAGACTGAGATCTGCTCAAGTGCATTGACGGATGTGATCCATGCGGTGATTAACGGTACCGACGGATGCCTCTTCTGTTTCGGTCACGCTGGTCTCGGTGAGTAAAATTATTTCGAAGGATCGATACGATCTGAGATCAAAGTCTACGAATAAATTCGCCTCGCCTATCCAACGCCGAGAATCCTCAAGGCGGAAGTGGGTGAACCGAAGACGAAGAGGGAGAAAGAAAATAAAAGATAACTACGTATATAACGATGGGTGGGCTGCAAAATCGCGAGCAAATTTCCGAGTTGTTCATTTATGTAATTATCTCCTCTCCGTCTGGGCGAGCTTAGCGAGGTAACAATGGCGTTTTGTCTAGGAGGGCATCGAACCCAGTCCCGCATAGACTGATGAAAGCTTTCCGACTATCATCGGTGCTCGACTTTCGTAGGAAAGGTCGCATTATCTGACACTGAGAAGAAAGATGGAATCGGGGAAGAAGGAGGGAGAAAATCGAGCAAAAGCTTCAGTCGAAGGTCCTGAAGCTCCGTGGAGAATGGATCAATCTGCGTTTTCTTATAGATAATTGTCTCTGTTCGCTGTTTCCAATCAGCAATTGAACAGCGGGCTGGAGCCGAGTTTTTATAGTTGACGGTGAAGAGATGATCGCCATTTCAGCAGCCCGATTGTCCGCTGTTTTGCCGCGCAGACGTTGGCGCATCTAAATGGCGCGAACGACGGTGGCAAAATGCATTGCTAGGTTGTTTTACATTTTAAGTAGTGATATCGAGTTTGCATGTAAATGGATGATTATGCGAGTGCTGTAGGGGAGGTGGAACGGCGGGAATAAGGAAAGCAAAGAAGAAGAAGACGAAGACGAAGAAGAAGTGGCGGGGGTTGAAAACGAGGAACGGGAAGCCGTAAAAAGGGTGTAAGAATCCTGAGCCAAGGGTGCAAAGCGTGGCTTCGACGATATTCCACTGCCGCTGAGAACATATCTGTTCCTTATACAGCGGAAATGAAACAGAGTATGGGGGTGCGGATGTTGATCCTCGAGGAAGAGTTCATCCCCCTTCCGTGCCGAGATTTTCGCCCGTTTCGTAAACTAAGCCGGATGTCAGAGCGCCGCAAATCGAGCTTCACTCGTCATTCCGAGACCCTTGGAACAATTCGATCAGTAGATCTCTCTTCACGGAACTTTTCCGCCAGTTTTACCAATTCAATAATCAGCCGGCATCGCGGCGCGTGCAGCACGAGAAATTATGCAGCGTTCGTTTTCACCCGATTTCCTCTGTTCAGATCAGACCGGCTCTTTATTAGAAAACTTTGATCCTTTACTCACTCCTCCATGACTTGTTATTTCTTGATGAAAAAAGTCCTTCGTTCTGCTCACCCGGAAGTTAGCCCTAGACGAGGAAAATAGTTACGAAAATCCTGAGGACAAGGGGTGGAATATTTCGGTTAATTCTCTCCTCGATTGCACGTCGAGTCGATTTAGGAAAAGAAACAGTTTCGAAAAAGAGGAGCTTTCATGACTCGCTAAAAACGTCTGGTTAATTCTGCAGATTCTATGGAAAAATTCCTTTCCTAACTCTGGGCGAAGGACGAAATCTACCCGCCGCGCAGTCGATGAAGATTTTCACCGAAAACGGCGGCATTTTAACTGCCTGTTTTCATCCCCCCTGAAACGACATTGCTTGGTTCTCCTTGTCGCCTCGCGTGCTGCAGAGCAACCTGTTCCTTACACGATAATTGCAGTCACGTCGAGAGAATGGTTCAATTCCATTAGGGACGTATGTGTTCCGTGTTTACACCGTGTATACAGGACGCGTTTCAACCCTGGTTGTAAAATTCCACCCCTCACGTGTCGGCTGAACGCACTTCGTTTCGTTTCGGATTGATTCTCTTTGTTTGGGACTTTCATTATCCAACTGATCCGTCAGAGGATTGTTATTTTATTTGATATTGACCCAGTTTCACCTGACGCTTCTAACAATTCCTCTCCGAATTTGCGCCGCGTTTGCAATGTAGATGAGAAAATTCGGCTTCACGCAGAATCTCAGTTCGGGAGTCAACTATACGAAACTGTGCTTTCTACTTTCGTATTACGTCGAGTTATTACAAACTATCGATTTATTGTCAAACTTGAATTCGTATCCACATTTGGATTCCATTCGTTCATAGCAAATCAACAAGTTTCTTCAAATTTCCGAGTTCCAAAGTCGTTGGGTGTAATTTTGTGGAGAAAAAATTCAACCAGAGCGTTCTCGAGTTGTAATCTTAACTCGAACTGCAACCGGTGTTTCAGTAGCGCTGGTCCGTTGTACAAAAACAAGGATAATCGCGTTGTTTCAGGATCCCTGTGACGCAAAGATAACAGGATCAAGTCGATACACAGTATCAAGCCAGAGAACGTGTTTGCGAGAAATGTATGCGGCCTTTGCAGGAACCTCGGGTGTTTGCAAACGAGACGAATATGGCAGAATTGGGTCGTCACCCTGGCACTCGTACTCATCATCGAGTAATCGTCATTAATTACCGATACTGCGATAACTCAGTATGGAACATAAATTAATAATTTCACATCGTGTTTATTCCCCGAGTATAGAGAGAGTGACTTTGAAGCTCCTTGCGCGCAGCCCTCCTCAAACGAGTTATTATATTTACTCAAGTAATCAAATATCGGGGAAAACTCGATCCTCGAATTGCTGCTGGCGGAATCGGTCCTCGTGAATTTTGTGTATACCAATAACGGGGGAGGGCAGAGTTACTAATAAATGTGAGTGCACGTGACTACGTTGATTTTCTGTTGCTGGGTTAAATATATGCAGCCACATTCTGATTGACGAATAACTTTGGTGTGTGTACATAAGCTCCGGTATACGATCGGGGAGAAAAATGCGCGGCGATTGATGCTGTGCAGCAGAGATATTTCATTACCGCGGCAAAAGAAAAGCAGCTTTCGGTTATTAAAATCGTAAAACAGTAGATGGTATCGTGGAGGGAGATGGAAAATAAAAAAGAATCATAAAAATAAAGAATAAGAAGAAGAAGGAGCAGCAGAAGAAGGAAGAAAGGACGAATCAAGCTCGAGTCGAGAGAGAAATGGAAGGGGGCTGCTGCCCCGAAGATGAAAAGCGGTAGACGTGAAGAGATAGAGAGAGAGAGAGCGAGAGAGAGAGAGAGTGAGATAACCAACGAGGGAAAATAATGAAAACTCAGCCCGCAGCTGAATCTTAAACGATATTTAATTGTCTTAATGTAATACCGTAAATTACGTTATTATTTAATTAGAAAACGTAGAATTCTACGCCGGTATCATCCGCGAGATAAATATAAAGTTTTAATTTCGCTGAAAGAAAATTATAGTATTCCTCAGACAGGTTTATACAACATCTACCTATATTTACCTTAAACGTTATTTAATACAAAACTTTAATTCACAGCTCCGAGTTTTTTTTTACCGCAATTGAAAGTAAATTCACCTAATATTAGAAAAATTATTCGCTCAATTGATTCCGTCGATACTTTGTAATTTTTTTTCAGTTTCAGTATTAAAAAAAAATAAACAAAGAAAACAAAAAAAAAAAAAATGAAAATATAATTACATATTATCACGAGACACCCCGGATTCTGGCGTAAATCCATCCAGCTACGAATCTGGAACAGAGTCTATTTTCCCTTTCAGATCCCTGAAACAGTGTAATACGTCGGATGGTCTTGGCAGCCCGTATTTGAGGAGTAAATTAGGTATAAATTAATGAACGGCTGTTTATTAACTCGCGCTAATTGCGCCAAGTTCGCTCCCCGCAGGCCGCGTCGTTGAGAGTATCACTTATCAGCTGTTAACCCGGGTCGAAGATTTACGACGAAATCTCGTCTGTCAAGAGCCGAAGCTTGGTCTGGGCGACATTTTGCGCACACCCATGCAGAGGTAAATGGGGAGCCAGCAAGACTCTTGGGACTGTATTAACTCTTGGTAATAACTTAGATCGGTCTTACGGGGCGATGGATGTCTCGCGTATAATTGGATATAGGCGCGATCATTTCACACCCACAGGTGCTTGAATTAATCCCGTTTCACCCGGCAAATCAATCGCGTCGACGTTTGATCCGTCAATTTTCTTGTAGGAATATGAAAACGCGACGTCACTATGCGCTCGCTCACAGCAAATTCCGGACTCCGCGATCTCTTCACAGATATTGTAAAAACGCGCTTTTGATCCAAGCTTCCGCAAGCACCAAACCGCCACGCGTCCTTGCTCCAGTCCCCGCTACCAGCGAAGAGGAAAGACAGGAAAAAACCAGGGATTAGAGGTAATCAAAGCACGCCAATCTGTCAAATGGAGTCTCAAATGAAGCTTGCGGGTAGGCACCATCAGCACCGCGAATCCCGCATTCAAAGCAACGGGATTTGTCACACAGGAAATATAGAACACAGCCCTCGGCCCGGTAAAGCAGTGCAGGGACGACCGGGGAACTGGGGAACGATGGAACGATGGAACGGGGCACACGACAATGATGGCGTTTGTACTTTGTAGTGTGTTGCTAATTACCCCCTACCCTCTTACCCACGCCACGTGTTTACCGACGAAGCTGACTGCCGACTACGAATGGAAATTGAGGTAACCAGCTACCAGAAGGATTTTGGAAGGAAATCCTATTCCTTTGACGACGATGTGACTGATCCCGAATCGAGTTAGCAATTGATGTTAAAATTTGGAAGGAATCACTTGTACCATCAAACTATTGGGGGTACTCAATGGGGTGGATGGTCATCGTAGGACGTTATACCTAAAATCTGGAATCTCCAAAGTCTGGACTGTGTCGCCTGCAATAAAGGGTCACAAAGATTGCCCGAAACATTTAATTTGTCCATCGAGTATGTGATTCGTTACGACAGTCACCGCAGACTGCATGGACGCAAAGAGATTCGACGGACGGGGTCAAGTGACAACCGCATTAATCAAACGAATCGGATCGTCGACTCGATGATTTCGATTAAACCTGACGTTTGAAATGGCGATGATGACGTTTGGTTTGCGACCGCAGTTCACCGCGTTACCCGCAATACACGCGACTCTGTTTAGCGGGGTGCGATTTGTCAGCTAGTGGTTCAACCACTGTTTCAACCGATATTGAGTGACCGAAATAGCGCCTGGGTGTCAATTGATTCAGGATCGCGTTGACGGCGCCGGTTTGCGGAGCGGCTTTTCACCGAGAGTCAAAAGCTCAGCCATCGACGAGTCTAGACGTAGAGAATCAATCTGCAACCGCTTGCGCAAGTCGTTCCCCCTTCGGCGTTTGGAAAGCTGCGATCATTTGTCAGGTCTATCCATCCCTCAAATGTCGTTCGAATCACCCTTGATCAGATTTTTTTCTTTTTTGTTTCTCCCTCTCCGGCCGCAATTTATTACAAGGCGAAAGCTCGGAATCACCTCTGATTCTTCTTTTTACAGGCAAGTCTCACACCATGCTCGGAACCCCGGAGGCTGGACACACCCTCGGAGCTATTCCCTGCGCTATCGCTTGGCTATTTCGTGGAATTTCCGAACAGCGTCAAAGGACTGGAGCCAGATTTAGCGTCCGCGTAAGCTGCGTCGAATTGACAGCTGGACAGCAGCAGATCAGAGATCTTCTAGCCGCACATGCGAATGGTAAGTCGAGACTATATACTCGTAATTTTTTCCTCTTATTGTTTCATCGTAGAGTTCTGAATTTCGCGCTGTCTGGGCAGAAGATCTTCGAGTAATCAATTAATAACTTTTTTTGTGCCTGATTCATGTTTGCGGAAAATTTTTCTTGCTGATACCTACTTGCAGTTTTTACACATCGCTTAGGTATGATAAAGTATCCGATAACCGCACAAGCTGCTCGTGATTTTAATGAGCAATCTGAATTCTAATAAGAGAACTTGACGGTTATCTTTTTTCTTATTTTCTCTCTTCGTGGTTTTTTTCTCTCCTTTGTTCTCTCTTTTCTTTATGCGTTTTTATTATTTTTTTTTTTTTATTTATTTTTTTTTCTTATATTTTTATTCGCAAAGTAAAGTAGCCGTACCTTCTTCATTTGTTTGAAACTTTTGAGCTACACCGACAAGCGGTTCTTATTATTAAATAGATGGAAAATTCTTTCAATCTTAATTCTTTGCGATAAAAATCTCACGAGACTATAAAGTTTCGCGGTAGCTATAAGACGGCAGAAAATTAAAAACTCTCTGTAAGAATTTACCATGAAAAAAGAGAAGTAGAAGAATGAAAAAGAAAATAAAAAAGAAAAAATCTTCGCAATAAACAAAGTTACCCAAACTTATCTAACGCAGTTTAATAGCGGTAAATAGTTGAAGGAAGACGCGGTACGGAACGTGTAAATACGAAACATCGCGGATGCAGAAACTGCAGAAAGGTGAAAGCAAGGCGAACAAGGAACTCGGTGTGCAATTCGCGCATTGTGAAGCATCGCACGGAGAGTTACTCCCTCTTCGCACCATGCAATTCGGTTTAATTAATCTAAGTGATTATACCGAGACGCATTATTTCGAGCCGAGACGGCGAAATCGGAACCCCTTTCGTCAAATGACGAGAAAGTTTGACTGTAATTTTCCACTAATTATTGTTTCCCGTAACGTATAAATGGGTTAAAAGGGGTGGAAGCGATTTTCGTTTAAAAGATCCCCCTGCAATTCATGGACTCTCCCCTGCACTCTCTTAGACGACCCTTTCAACAATCAGTAAGCCCTTGCGGAGGGCCTCAGGAATCGCCTTTGATGGCCGCCGGACTTACACTACACTTTACTTTTACTATTATCACTATTATTATTGTTTCGTTTTTTTTTTTTTTTTCCATTCTCAGCGTTATTGGTTTCATTCCTGCGTTGATCCCTCGAACATCTTCCACCGCCTGACGAATTACACCCACCTTTTGTCACAGTTTGCAATAATTGTTGGAGAAGGCTTTCATTAGTTCACCCAAGTCCCGTAAACTTGGCAATAACACTCTGAAACGTTTCTAGGTGGCAGGCAGGCAGGGTTTGGGGTTAATTTCTCGTGATATAGCGGGACGGAATCTCGTGCAGGAGTTTGAGTCAACTTTTGGTAGAGATCATCTCGTTCTTGTTCCTTACTGCCGCAGGAACCCCTCGTAAAACTCTGCAGATGTGACTAGAGCTGTGGAATTTACGCGATTATTATATTAAAAAATAAGCATGGCTTGTTTCACCGCATCCTTCGTGTTATCAATTAATTAATTCTGTTTGCAAAACCTTTGTTACGCACTCGTTAAAAATCAGTTTGTTCCTTTCAATCGTGGAACTTGTAGCTTGGTGTTTGGCCGATTCGTCTGGAAGGAGGAAGGAAATCTCCTCAGAGAAATTTGCATACTCGGATGCATTTTATTGTGTGCATGCTTTCAGACGACGTCCGGCCAACCGAACCGTGAGCAAAATATATTGCTATGCAGTCGGTGCGCCGACCACTAAGTGCCATTTCGCATACGGGTTCAATTTTACGAAATGGCGGGGAATAAAACGCATATGATATCCTTTAAAGCTTCTTATGGGTCCCTTTTGGGGCTTACGAATGTCTATAAGCTAGCCTGCCACACGGTGTAACGGGTAGGAAAAATAACAGCATATCTGTAGTTTCGAGGACAGGACAGCTGACTTCTTCAAAGTCCAAAACGCCACGCGATTATAAACGTCTCCGAAATCTGTTCATTACGACTTTTGCAAGGGCGACACGAGAGCAACGACGATCTCCTTTTCAATGACATCGATATCCTCCTTTCTGAGAGCAGGAAAGTATCTTTTATGGGCGATTTAACGGAATGCGATGCCGCCGTCTACTCGCGAAGTTTCCCATACGGAGTGCCTAGAGGATCCCATAATATCTGCATGCAAATGTTGCTCCAGAACCAGCACAAATCGAGACATACGGCACTCGAGCTCTCCAGGTATCATCCGGAATCCCTTTCTCCCTTTTCTGATCTGCACTTTCCCACCTCCAGTTTAAGAAGGGGACATCGATAGTGTTATTGTAAGTAATCGCTCCTCCGCAAAAGTCTGCTATAATTTCTGGATTGTAGAGGTCAGCAGCTGCACGAGCCACTTTAAGTGTAAGCATGTATCCAGTGTAATCAGCATTGTCGAGAACATTAAACGGAAAAAGATTCAAGCCCGCATCCTTGGCTCCATTCCGGAGTTGACGGGACTACAAGAGGGCGCAGCGGAATGGGGCAAAAGACATCTTCAAAAGTGCAGAACGAAAGCCCGTCGACGGTGGATGGTGTGAGGGTAGTGGACTAATTAAAGAGCGATGCAATTAATTTTCCAGGTTATTAAATAATTAGTCGGTATAGCGAAGCCGGTCGCCCCTCGGCATATCACCCTCTCTCAACTAGCAAAGGAAGGAGAGAAAAGGAGCGGGGATGAGAGGGTATACAGTGAAGTTGGATTTAAGTCAAATCTCCGAGCTCGTTCTCTCTTTCATTCCGAAAACTTGATAATCCTAGCGGTAATTATTTAAAGTTTTCCCGGGCACTCGTTGCAGAAGGTTTTCGGAAACCGAGGGTCCTTTCCCCTACATCTTGATTTCCTTCGCCCTCGTCCTGCGCCCAGAGTCTCGAGTAGAACGCCTCGGTGAAATCAAGCTTCTCGAGGAGATATACACGCTGAAATAACGCGGCTGAAAAAGTGTGCGAATTTTCGGAAATCATATTTGACGAACAATTATTCCATTTTATTGGGGATTGTTTTATTCAAAAAATTCGTAGATCGAGTTTCATTTACATAGTTTTTTTGGTTTTTTTTTTTTTGGAATCATGTTCAAACTAATTCATTTCAAATTCCAAGACAATGTTGTAGTATATGTTATTCTCTTGACCGTGATCCTACTTTTTCAGAATCAAACATAATTTTTTTTTTTTTTTTTTTGTAACTAAATGATAAAATCGTTATTTTTGGGCGAAAAATCTAATATCTGCGCTGAAGTTGGTTGACAAGCCAGAAGTGAGACGGTCGCCATTTTTCAAACCGTCGCATGGTGAAGCCGTTCTTTTGGACGACTAGAATCGAGCCGGCTATATATACTTCGACCCGTTTCCACGGCAGACACGCGAAAGCATTCGTAATTACCCCCATGAATTTAAACGCGCAAGATACCCTCGTGGTATGCGAACAATGCATATATCTTGCCTCGGAAAAGACGACTGCCAGGTATATGCTTCGCGGCATAAAAAACATTTTATAAATCACCAAGAACCGCGTCGCCCTGCAGCCGAAAACTAGGAGCGGAAGTACATGACTTTTAGGGTGGAATCCGGGAGAGGAAAAGATCTCTAAGAACAGGAATAACTATAAGGAGGAGGGAATACCACCGCGAGTTTTTTCATTTACTTCCGACCTTTATTTATTCGCTCGACTTTCCAGGCTGGAATCACGATATATTATACCTACGTTTTATTTCTAAATTATAGGTGCGCTGCGCGTAATTTTTACCCGGCTACTGCACTCTTCCACAGGCTAGAGCATCGGGCACTGTACGTGTAATGAGACCAAAGCTTACAGGGTGAATTCCTTGGGACAGTTTCCTCACGCTTTTATGGACTCTCTGGTTAGACGCTGCGAGGCTGGCTCGCAATTAAAGAAGCCCTGTTTCCTCCCCTAGGATCTAGAGATCTGGATGGAGTTCACGAGCGCAGCTGCGTGTCGAGCATTCGAGTTGCGCACAAAAATGCGAGTCGAAAGTGTTTGCAAAATTAAATAAACCAACAAACGGTTCACAACAAAATTATACACGGTGACGTACGTCGCAGGCACCGTGAATGCATCGTTTAATCAAACCGCGTAATCACTCAGTCAGTTTCAGCGCTATGCATGAATGTACACGTGATACATCCTGCGAAAACAGCGCTGCAACTGACACTTTGAGAAATTCAGCACACTGTAGCTCGTGTCAAGTGCGAGACGTCGTCGCATTCATTATTCGTCCGTTGTGGACTTTCCTTAGACAGCACGAGAGTTT
Organism: Diprion similis; assembly: GCF_021155765.1. Classification (NCBI taxonomy): domain Eukaryota; kingdom Metazoa; phylum Arthropoda; class Insecta; order Hymenoptera; family Diprionidae; genus Diprion; species Diprion similis. The sequence goes on along the minus strand of NC_060110.1, from coordinate 22,209,448 downwards.
ACCTTTTATTTCTGAATTCTCCCTCCTCTTATGTCTTCTTCGTCTTTGCTTCTTTTCTGGAACACCACACCTTGTTCCGCGTCTCGTCGGTCCCAAACAGCAGAACGCACAGATGCTGATAATATTAGCTCATCTTCCATACAAGTTATGCTCTCATGGATATTGCTCTAGGAGCAGCCGCTTTGCGACCAACTCCTACCCTTCAGTCTCTGCACCCTCGGGACTCTCAAGCCACTAACTGCCGTACTTTGCACGCGCGAAAGAAGAATCTAGACGGAAGAGGAGTAAGATAATAGAAGCTTCTTTCCCCGTCCCGACTATTAATCCCCTCTTATATTCCTGCCCGCTAAATTGTTTAATTAAAAAAAGCTTACACCAACTTTCGTTTAACCTTTGATCAGTCATCCGAGCAATTCAGCCTTCTTTGAGTTAGTGACTTTTTACTTTTTTTTCTCTAGGTTCCGACAGTAGCAAAGGTGGCAGATAGAATCGTTGTGAAATATGATCAGGGTTGTAAAACAAACGGTAAATTCGCACCTGAATACACAATGAGTTGTTATTACTCACGATGCAGCTGTAGGGGTTGTAACAATTTCGAGTGAACGTGCAATTACGACACCGGAGAGATAACCCAGTGTCGTAAAAGTATATTCTCACCTAATCCACTTCGATTCAGAAATTAAGATCTGACGCATTTAATTCACAGAGTCTTAAGGAAGGGATTGGTTGAAAATAACCATATAAATCAATGGTTTTTCTATGATTTTTATAGCCTTGTATATTATATATTCGTCCGATCTGATTAGTGTGACAATGTTTTCGAAACAATGAAATTTCAGAGCTTATGAAACTTGCATGTTATAGGGTACTACTTGACAAATGATCTTGTGTGCGGAAATTTCGCGAACACCGTATATATATTCACATGTAAGGCAAAAGAGCGGTACAGATCCTGGAGGAGGGCAGTAATCGTGAAACGTTATAAGGATCCTTCCTTCCTGCCTTTCTTCCTTCCATTTCGCTGCAACTTTCTGCCTCCCTATTCTGACCAAATGACTGTACTAAAATGTTTATTATCAGAAGCGCGCGCGCGGTTGTAGCAGGTTAGGCCTTATACCATCGCGTGCCTCCAGGCCTCCAAGTTTGTCACTTTTGTTGCTTGGACCCCGACGCCTATCTCTGTATTTACATAACCCCCATTTAAACGTCACTAAAACATTTTATTCTCCCTTTCCACCCGCCATCGGATCCCAAAGATAAAGTTCACCCATACACGAGAATGATGTATGATCCTTGCCCCCGATTTGACTCTCAACTCGGTTTTTCATCCCTTCAATCGGATTTCAGATTCCGAGCAATCGCCAGCCGTCTACCTCAGGGACGATCCTCTCTTCGGCACCCTTCAGCTTCAGCAGCACAGCGAGCTGAGAGCCCCGACTGCGGAAAGGGCTGCTTTTTACCTGGATGCTGCAGCAGCTGGTCGTCAACGTGACGAGGGAGACGCTCACATGCTTTACACTCTTCACGTATACCAGTACAGCGTAGCTGGTAAAGGCGGAGGTGAGCTATGATATCATTCGGTTACATAAGCTTCAACGTGCGGCTCTATTGCAGCGCGAAACTTGAGCGGCTGGAGGAAATAAACCGTTGCAAGTTACGTATATCTGCAGCGACAACAGAGATCCTTGGTAATTTTGTCTGCGAAGTGAACGAACCGCGTTTGCGGAGACTTCCATAACCCAATAAGCCCATTACAGACTCCTTTCACGTCTCCAGGAAACTTGAACGCGAGTTGCAATCATCGTAACTCCTCTCGCGGTTGAACCCAATAAAAGTGTAATCATATCTTAACTCGATTTCCTCCTCGTCCTCACTTTATCTCTGTTTCTTCCGCTGCACCTTCACCGCTCGCATCTGGCACATCCGCAAATCAATTTTATAGAGACCTGAACGCAATCTGGGATTCATCGAACTCCTTGTTCCGCCAATAAAAGTCACGACTTGATTGTTTCAGTGGCCGGTGGTCGGAGCAGATTGCACCTGATGGACCTGGGCAACTCTGACCGGGGAAAATCATCCGGTGGAATACCACTTTCCGGCCTGGGCAACATCCTCCTGGCGATATTCAATGGGCAGAAGCACCTGCCCTACAAGGAGCACAAGCTCACCCAGCTGCTCAAGGAGTGTTTGGGCTCACTGACTTGCCACGCTGCGATGATAGCTCACGTCTCACCGAACGCTCAGCACTACACCGAGACTCTTACGACGGTCCAGTTGGCCTCGAGGATCCACCGGATGCGGAGAAGGAAGATAAAGTTCGTCGGTGGCGCGACGCAGGGTAACGGAAGCGGCGGAAGTTCCGGCGAGGAGGCTGCCCGGCAGAGTAGCGAATGCGATCCCAGCTCGAGCGACCTTTCGGCCGACACCGTCATCTACGTCGGGCCCAGCGTCGACGACGCCACCGACGGCGAACACCCCCCGGTTTACATTCCGAGCCTGAATTCCGGCGACAACCGCTGCGCGATGGGCCGCGTACTCCGCGGATCAGCTGCCGAGAGGCCCAGCCGAATACCGGAGGAGCGAAGTCCCGCACACAAAACGACTAAGGTGGTCAAGGCCCTGACCCAGACGGCCTCCAAGCAGACGTCACCAGCGCACAGTATTACCCCGAAGGCCAGTCCGTCCAGGAGGCCCTCCGTCAAGACGGGGACCGGCAAGGCGACCGACTCTCCGATCAGCAAGATCCCTGTACCAGCGCCCAGCGGTGGATCCGACGAGCAGTGGATCGATGGTCCAAGGATATCGAAGTCGAAGGTCGCCGAGGCCAGGCACATGCTTAAGGAGGCTCACCACAAACGGGAGACCTGGATAGACGGACCCATGCAGTTGACCGGCGCCCCACCCCATGGCCAGCATCCTGCGAGCTATGGATTTATGGACAGCCACAAGAAAAGCATGATCAGAAAGTGGGTGGAGAACCAGACCTCCCAGATACAGAGGACGAAGCACGTCGCCCCGAGGATCGATCCGAAACTTGCCGGTCACGCCTCCTCGCAGTTCAAGGAAATGACCACCTTCAAGACCTGCGACGAGGACGACAAGTCGTCGATAGTCGACAGCGAGAGTATAAAGATGGGCGATATCGAGGATATCACAGACAAGCTCGGAGCGAAGTTGAACTTGCTCAACGTGAAATCCAACACCGATTCTGGCCTCGATCTCACCGCCAGTCCGGTCATGGAGGACTGTCTCGAGAGGGGCAAAATCGACCTTCAGGACGACGACGACGATGACGAGGAAATCATCGTTCCTCCTCCTCTTCCGCTCATCGAACCACTCAGCAACGGGGTCAGCAGGGAAGTGTCGATGGAAAGTTTGAACCTCTCGCACAAGGACGTCGTCCTTCCATCTCGACACTCGCTCTCCTCCGAGGACGAAATACTCGAGATCGTGGAGGTTGACGACTTCGAGCCTGTTCCAATGCAGGACTCTTGTCTTCAGGTCACCGAGGAAGACATCGCCTTCTGCATGGGTGAAAATCCCTTGCCCGAAAGCGATCAGGAAGAACATCCTCTGAGGATACTTAGCCAGGAGAATCTCACCGTCGTCTCCACCTTTACTGGTCAGCATAATCTCAATCTAATATCAAGCTATACATCTATCACTGGTAAAAAATCAAGGAATCTGTTCACTTGAATAACCTCACCATCACTGAATACACATTTAGATTTTCTCGTCCTGTTTTGAATAAAAACGACAGTTGCGTTCAAATGAACACCAACATCACACTATACCAACCCTTACTGGTAATTTCGTTTCCAGACTCGATGTCAGTGATGTCAGACACGGACCGTTACCGCCCCCAGTATCCACCGTCAGCCGGAATGGGGATGCTGCCTCGACCTTACTTCGACCACGAGGACTTCCTGGAGCAGGAGACCAGGCACAAGTTCGATCAATTGGCCCGACTCCACGAACTCTATCAGAGCAAACTCGCCCTCGCGAATGTTTCCAATTCCTTGACTTATCAGAGGGAGAACTCCTCTTCGATGAGCATTCGTGACACCCCATGTAAGTCTCGTTCTTCCGCCGTTACTTTCGGTTCGATTAACTTTTTTATCCCCCTTATTAAGAGCTTGTGATCTTGTTATCGGACTCAATTAACGCGGTTGAGCGCTAAATCGCTTTTCTCTTATCCCAACGCAAAGCTTCTCATGACTCTTAGCGTTCTCGTATAATACCATTCCCAAGTGTACGAAGACGAAGGGATGAAATAGATTATGCGTTGCTCGTTGAACTAGCATCGTTATCATGCATGTCTTCACTTTCTCCTTCCATTTATTGACAAATGGCTAACGTAAGTCTGCTCATTCTAAAACCACAAACCCATAAAGTTTGCCTAAATGGAGACTTGACTCGAAAGTCGTGATTCATAGACTTACAATTAGTTTGGCGTTAGCTTGTAGAGTTTGATTTTAAGCCGTTGGAAAGGTTTTTATTTTGTACAACGAAGTTGTTGCGCTAACACAGGACATATTGCAGCCGCCACGGTCCTTCGACCGCCATCCCGTTGCCAATCATTGTCGCTGTCAGACGTCCTTTTCAACGACACCGCGAGCAACCATGGAAGTATTTACAGCGAGCCGGCTTACATACCAGGAAAGACGGAGCAGGAAAAAATATGCGACAACTGCCGGCAGAGCATGTCCCGTCCAGCAACAGCCTCTTATTGGTACCCAGGCAGCGTCGCCCACCTCGCATCCCCCAGGAGGTACTGCGGAAAATTCGGCGACTGCAGCATATCCAGCTTGAGGCATCCGGACGGTGCCTCGAACCCGAACCTCAAGGAAGAAGTTGAAAGGATACCCGGCAATGGCGCCTCGGGGTCTGATCCTGAAGAGGAATACATCGAGGCTAAAAAACTCTTCACCACCGCCGAAAGGGACGAGAGGACGGTTACAGGAAAATCGGATATTGAAGAGGAGAACGGAACCTCAGGTCAGAACTCGGTTATAAAAATGATCAAGTTTGAGAATGGAGAATCTAATATGGCAGACCATTTTTCACACTGATCCAAAATCTATGTCCAAAATTCGTAGCGCTGGTACCAGTATGATGTAAAAAGATAGAAGACAGATTTTTAATCTTTCATTTCCATTTCAGCTCCCGTTCCACTGCAGCTTTCTATTCCGCCATCATCGATTCCATCCCCAGGAAGAACGCAGCGGAAGATACTCAGTCTGGGTTCTTCGCTGGTCCTGAATAAAGAAGGATACGATTCGGGCGCGGACTCGACACCACGTGCGGCAAAGTTGTCCCCAGCAACCCTGTCGAGACACAGAGCAGAAAGCTCGGGTTACGACAGCATCGTCAGAGACAGCGAGACCAGCAGCATAGCGAGTGACTCTTCGCGACAAACGAGCGCGCTTCAAGAACACCAAGGTTGGTGCTAATATCCGGATACAATTGTACGTTTTAAATATACATGCGCTGTCTGTGAAAATACTAAATCGGCGAGAAATTCTAATCACAATTAATTATGCGAAATGCATATTTGATAAGTACGTCTGTTCGAAGCTTGCTAAATAAATTCTCCAAAGCTCGTCAATCGCCAAATTTCGTCCCGCTTCTCAGCGAAAATATATAATTTTTTATAGCTTCTTGTTGCATCTTTCAATATCGTCTAGTCTCATCAATCAAAGACTCTTTTCCCTCGACTCTCTCAACTTTGCTCTTACTTGCCTCGATTCTTTCTCACATTGAAGTTCATCATTGATTCCCTGGATTTCAGGTTGGACTGTTTTGCACCTTTGCCAAAATACTTTCATTATACGTCGGGGTCGTTTTTTTCCCCGTGAGTCTACCGTGCGGTAACTAATCATTGAAAAATTAAAGATAGAAAAAAATGGAAAAAACCCAGAAACAAACAGAAGAAACGAAAACTCGTCAACGGCTAAAATGGTCCCCCTGTTGCGTGATTCTCCTCAGGTGGTGCACTGGGCGTTCTAACTTCGACGTTGTGCGGGTGTTTCAGCGGTGGGACGGCTGGTGGACGAGTCCGCGGAGCTGCTGCATCGGCGGGTGCTGGTCGACCCGGTGCCGGTCCTCCAAGAGGAGATACTCGCCTACTCCGTCGAGGACGTGGCCCTCCTGGAACGGCGCGCTCGAGTTCGCTCGGAACCGCGTGGCACGTTGTCCAGGATACACAACCTGCGGCTGCACCAGCGCCTTCTTAGGCAAGAACTCAGGGAGGCGAAAAAACGACTCATGATACCCTCAAACCGATGGAGCTTTGAACGTGAGTCTCTCGACCACCTTTACCTTTGTTGTTAAGAAAAAAAGACGATAAATACTATCGGTTGGAAGCTTAATTCTTTGAGTTTTACGCATGTTTACGATTCAAAAAAATTATCAGTCTTCACGACCATGTTCAAAAAAATTTGCTACTTCTTTCATCGCGTTTCGTCTGTTCATAATTACACTTTATTTCATCGAACTTTCAAATACTGCAAATCGTTTTTAACGATCAATTTAATGATTAATCCATTTCGAGATCATCCAACTAAACTGAGTATGGTTTTGGCCAATATTCAATTCTTTTTTCTCTCCGTTCGGTGTAATACGAATTCAGATTAATGAATTTTTTCTTCGTGACTTTTTACGTGTACAGTCCACGTGGAAGACAGCATGGACTGGCAGGACCCTTCGTTCCTAGAGGCCCTGGAAGCGGAAACGTTCATACTGCAGAAGAGGGTTCAGGCCTGCAAGAGCCACGTACTTCTGGTTACTTGTTTCGACTCTCGTCCGATGGAGCGTCGCCGAGGGATCGAACCACCACCGGGTATAAAAATTACTTAACAGAGATTGGTTTCGATGCTAAAGACCGTTTGCTGACCTGCACTAATCGACTCGCCTATAAATATTGGAATTTCATAGAAACACTTCGTCCTCGAGTTATATGTATATTGAATGTGAATGAATAACGACGATAATTGACATGCGAATCAGGCGCGCGTCAAAAGCTGCAACGGGTGGTACGAAAAGACAAGAAAAAAAGGAAAGAATCACAAATGATTAATTATTATTGTGGTAAATAATAAAACCGTCGATATCCTTTCACGAAAAGACATTCTTCTCTCTATAATTTATATACATACAAAAAAAGCGTATAAATATATTATATATATAAATAGTACTTACACCTAATTATTCAACAAAGAAGAATGAAAAAGTAGACGAAAGAAAATGGTTAGAATTATTGTTATATATACATATATATTATTACGATGTAACGCGATTGTAAATATTATTGTTAAATATTTGACTGATGCGAGGTCGTACATATAGAGAAATTGTAAAAGAACACGTAAAAGTACAGTCAAATAACGAATAACGAGGAAGATATGATGCAACTATTTCCGATTTTTGAAGACTGCAAATATGCGGCAGCCTCTGCGGGCAAGAATATTTATAAGGTTTATGAAAGAGTTTTTAATCTTAACCAAATGGTCGTTATGTATCATTACTGCCGTACTGTAGCCTAGGTACTTACACAATATATACAAAAAAGAAGATGACGGAAAATTAAAAATTACACCGAGAAGAAAAAGAAAAAAAAAAAAAAAAAAAAACAGACAAACAGTAATTTTGTACGAAAACATCCTACTATACATAATTTACAATAAATAATATACAACGCGTAGATCTAACCGAATTGTGAACTTTTTTTCAAATGACAAAAAACAAACCGAAGACTATTGTATGAAATAAATTAATAGTAATATTCACACCGTGAAGATACGAGAAATTATCCACTAATCCGAACATCTGCATATAATTACGAAACGAAAAATTGATATGCAACCAGAGACTAAATGGAAAGAAAAAAACAATTGTAAAATATATTATAAATTGATATTAACAAGAAAGATAAACCGGCCTAAAAAATGTATCCAATTATTTCTCATTTCTTTTTGAATTCATTTTTTGATTCGTAGTTTTTATTTTAAATGTTTTTAATGAAATAAGATATTTGGAAAATTAGAATCTCAGGCGATGGAATGTAGTAGGTTATATAATTCTCGGATCGAATTTAAGCTGAAAACAATATTCTCTTCGGAGTTGAAACCTAGTGCGTGATAGATTTAGAATTGTTCGACGAGGCGACCGACGTATGTGCGAGTAGTGTAATAGTGATGTAATATTAAAATCAGGCAATTAGCATACATGCGATTTTATACGTGCTGTGCGGGTATTCAATTACTCAAGTCATAGCCGACCAGTCATCGGGATGATAATGTCGACCGACGCTCGGTACGCAGGTTCGATAGAATGCCGGAAACATGTAATTAACGTAGACTGCAAATGGAATAAAAAGAAGATGTTAAATCAACAATCATATATGATGAAAAGACAGAAACATGATTAAATAATACTGCCAAAAGAAATGTTATACGATTAAATAAATATATAATGGTGAATAAAGAAGGGAAAGCATTTTTTTGAATGTCTTCAATAATAATAGTTGTAATAATAACGATAATGGTAATGGCAATGATACACATGCACGCACGTTAATTCAATATTATCGTAGCTTTAATTGTTACTACCGCAGTTACCGCACTTGTAGAATTCATATGACTCGTTCATGACCGCATATACTTATATGTATATATATGTATTACAATATTAGTACGATACGAACAAAGAGAATGAAATAAGAACAAAGTGAAGAAAACAGGAGAAAGAGATAGAAAACAGTCCTAGAATCAATTGAAGAACAAGTAAATAAGCAGAAAAAAAACTTGATTTCAGAATGATGTAATGGATTCATCGTCCCGCATAGGTATATTATCATTATAAGGAGCCATCGTCATATTGAAACGAAGTTAGAGAAAAAAGAAAAATTTCACTAGGATCCAATTTTTATCGATCTGTTAATCACACAGAACTGCATGTCCAGTATGCATCGTTGGTAAAGTCGTTGATATACGTATAAAATCCCTACTTCATCCCTATTCCTTCATCTTAAGTTTTGTCATTTCTGTTTTTTCTTTCCAGCATGTAATTGGGTGATTTCAGGCATAATTATACGCCTTCTGAAAATTTTAATAATAATAGTAATAATAATAATAATAATAATAATAATAATAATAATATATGTTATTGGCGTCGATACCGAATTCGTTATCGCAGTGCGAATTATGTAAAGGTGTAATTATAATGTTTTCAACGCGCATATAATAATGTGATTCGCGCGGGTGCAGGAGATTTATTTCTAGTCCTTTTTTTACAATTTTATTTTATACACAGGCAATATATAGATATAACAATAACAGTAATTATAATAATGATAAATAATAATAATATTAAATACAATAATAACGAATTCAATGGTATGACGCGTTGCGAGACATTTTCTTATTTCTCGCGCGTTACATCTATATAAATATATATAGATACATTTAAGCAACAAAAAATATGTATTTAATCAATTATCATATATTCATAGTACATATATATATATATATATATCTATATATATATATATAAATATATATATGTAATGTCGAAAAAATCCGTCTATCCTATTCTTCTACATCCCACTTATATATCTCATGTATTATAATACTTGTATTATATTTATATTTTATATGTACAAACTAGATATGTAATTTCTTGTAATAAAGATCGATTTACAACGTATGTATTACGTCAAACTGACAAACGCGATTTGGTCCATTGTTTCGTTCTTCTTTTCGCAGTTACGTAAATGCGGTATTGCGCCCGCGCTGATTTAAGTTAACTTTTAAGCTCAATCTATTAGCACGAATCGTCACCGTGCAAGATAATGTTACCCCGTAAGCAACGTGGTAACGTGTGCGATAGTAGGTGAGTAATTGTTGTTCCAAATCTAGGACGCGGTAACTCAATATTATATCCAATATAAGCCCACCTCCATTCGTTTTCAACCCTCGTCCATCTGTACAAAACGCTAATCGTTCTAGTCGATTTCGTAATGCTGTTTTCTATTGGATTTCCGGAATCTGCTGTACTAAAATCTCTGTAACGCACTGTAAGACACTTGAACGGATCTTTCCTAGCGTGAAAATCTTGACGAAATGCCTGGGTTTTAATATATAATATTTTTTTCATGCCTACCTCTTTTTAGATTAAGCGCCTGATTGCGGGCCACCCACAAATCTCCCGGTTACAGGACTGCTGAAAATCGTCTGAAAATCCCTGCAGCAATTTATAGGAATATTCGTGAACTACAAGCTGTGCATCTACTTGAAGAGATAAAAAATATGCGATACAGTAAAACACTTTAATCAGATAGCTTGAATTTGCAATATTTTGAGTTCCTGTGCCTACGGCTGTAAGTGAGAAGAAGACGCGTCATGAGATTTTTATTTAATGAAACATGATTGGATTCATTTTACACGATACATTATAGATGATTTCTGAGTGAGACCGATCTTTTCACGCGGGTTAACACTCAATGCACAATGACATTTTCAATAACGAGGAGCGACTTGGTGAATAAAAAATTTAACAGATCTGAAATCGAAATTAATTGGAAACTTGGAATAAAAAAAACTCAACCGTATCGAAATTTTTTCAAATCAGAATCAATCACTTTCTTCAGGATTCTGGATCGTCCGATACAGTGTGAGACCTGTTTTAACAGCCACCTAGCAACACCTTCGATTCAGTCCCCATCAATCGTTCTTGCTGCAAATCGGTCCGGCTAGAAATACAATAAGTGCATGAAAATACCAGACGCAGACAATGAGAGAATAAAGTTTGTGTAGAAACTAGAATCGGGCACAAGACGCACGATGTGCGTAATCTCTTCGCGGTGCGGTGACTTCGTGTAAAGTAGTAGAGTCGATTAGGAGAGGAGCATCGAAGTTGTTAAAGGCGCGGAGCAAGTCGTCATATAGTCGGCTTCAGTTGGAGTACGACGCCCGTTTGTAATACACAGTTGTGCCAAGACGCTCCGGGAGGATGGTGACTGGCTGTGCGTGGACATCCGTCCTCTTGGCCCTCGTGGCCTGCCTCGAACCTCTCGCGGCTCACCAAGCATACCAGCGACCATTCTACACCTATGCACTCGGCAAGACCCTCGAACCGACCCCCGATGGTCAGCTCAAAACCGTCCAGGTGAAACTGAAGACGCCGATCAGCTTCTACGACTACATCTACGATATGATATACGTGAGTAAAATGATAAAAGAATGAATGATTTGGTTGTACGTGGACCGTGTAACAACAACTGGTTTCAATTTCAATTTTTATATTATAATAATATTTTATCGGTATGTTGTACACTGATACACAGAATCTTGACGGCTAATTTTCTGTGTACAAATCTCTTAGCGAGAGAGATTACGCGCTACGATTTGAACGAAAATATTTGTCGTATCATCTAAGTTAAATACAATGCTTCACGTACTATACGTGCAGCTGCAACGTGGATTGTATTACAAGTCTAGTTGACCTCAATTATTACGTGATACTGTATTCTAAATTAAAGATCGTCACAATTTTTGTCGTCATTTTCCTTTTTTTGGTTCTTATTTTGGCCCCGCGTCTTTGCTGCAAGTTAGATACGAAGCCTAGATCAAAGGAGGTGTCGCGATTCGAAGAGTGTTCGCAAAGACGCGCGTTGAATGGTGCAATTTAAATTAGATGAGCCATTATCGTCTGGTCTCTGATTTGTGGAATAGACGCAAGAAGTTACGGATAATTGAACGTGATTTCCGCCTGTTGAGAGTCAGGAGTTTAGAGCTTAGAGATAAGTGATCTGGGCAAACGGAGCTAGTTACACTAACCACGTGTAGACATCTGTCGATACGAAGAATTTGCGCACAGTGAAGATAACGTCATGTATGACAATGAAAGGAAAACAATGATGCACCGCTTCGTCTTTTGACCGCAACTATAAATTTTTCTGAACAAAGAGATAAATTGTGCACGTATCTCGAAACGGAAATCCGTGTTTGAAAGCAGGTGCTCTTTGACCGTTAATCAACCATAAACAGTTTCAGATAAATTTCTGATTACGACAAGTCTTATTTGGTTTATTAAGAAACCAATTCATGCCAAATGGCAGTTCGCTACTGCCGATATTTTTTAGTAAATCGTAAACGTATGCATATCATGTCCACTGCGTAAGAAGTTACAACCAAGCTTGTTTACTGTTTTATAAGTCACTGATAAATACTGTGGCGGCAATAATCTGCGCGGAAACTTTAAGAATGTCTTTAACTGGGATTGCCATTTATAGGGCATCGTATCTAGAAATAAGAAAAAAAATTACGCCTACTTTTAATCAATTCGTAACATCTTTATCACTAATTGACAGGCTATAGAAATTTTCTCCATTCTCCTGATGAACTGAAAGTCTTGTTAATTCAAATCAAGCCTAGTTAACGAGTAAGAAATTCAACGTCTTTCTTCGTTTCTCTATAACAGTCATAAATCACCAGTGGTCAATGAACTTGAGTAGATTTAAAATAGCTTGAACCTTAAATCCGTATTCATTCGTATCACTGATTTATTTACCATTGCGCGATAAATCGAGGCATAATATATTAAATATAGTAAACACTGGTGTTGCTAACGGGAACTAAAAGTCCTCAAAGACAGAAACATTTTTACGCGTATATTTTTTCCTTACTGCAAAACTAGATATCTATGTGAGCGCACATATCTTATCAAATTCTAGGATCAAATACGCGGTAGCATGACGACGTATAAGCATGTGAATAACCACAAGTTTACTGGTAAACAACCTGAAAGACAATAGCTCGTAATTAAGGCACGATAAGGATACATTGAGGATCTCGAGGTTAGCAAATCTTGAAAATCATAAGCACCTAGCTAGACAACGAACCTTTTCTCGTTGGGAAACAGAGGATGCAATGAAAAATCGAACAGCCGTCAAACGACAGAGAACGAATCCTTAGTCGTAACTTCAATAACTCATTACTTTGTCAGTTCACAATTAATGAAGTATCTCATTCAAAGATCACAAATCGGACAATTCTTCATTATCTTGACTCGTTGCAAGTCAAGCTTGTGAATATTTTTTCAGTGGACATCTGGACTTGAGACATCGATGAGGATGCGGGAAATGAATTACCGAATCTTTTCAGCGCCTCAGTTAGAGACTAATGACGTGTGAATAGTATCGTGCGGGTAAACAGACCCCATAGACGTTCAGATAGATTAACGAAATGAAAAGTGCGCACAATTATGTGACATAGATAACTTGATTCAACCAAGGCGCTGACAGAGAGCTTAGCTAGTTAGAAGACGGTCTTGAGCATCCCACACGGTAATTATGTCTATTCCTAGTTATCGTGTATGATGATGGTGACGATGACGATGATGATTTGATCCCTCTCAGTGTATAATTAAGAGTGATTGCTGACCATCATCCTAAACCAGAGTCTCGTCAGAATTTTAAGTCGAGACGTGCCTGCCGAGCAATGCCACTCGATGCTTTCATAAGGCTCGATAATAACTGGTAAAAGTATTTCAAGTGAAAAAAAAGAACCCAAAGGTCTCTTTAAAAAGAATTTTGCTAGGCTCAATTTGTTGAAGACCAAGTTTGAACAAAAAGAATAAATCGAGGTCCAGAGGAATCACGTGTACGTATTTAAAAACCTCGTCAACAGTAATATCAGATCGGTCAATGAATTATTGAATAACCTCGCGGGAACTTTTTTACATATTAAATGGAATCAGCGGCACAGCAACATTCGACTAAAATAGCTGTTCTATGAATACAATCCGAACTTATAATACGTGCGGACGTTTGTCACTGTATGAATTATCGATTGCAACTTTATTCTCTCTCTGTATAAGCATACTTATAGTAGATTATTCATACGCGAGCGTCTAGCACGCCGGTTCATTAGTTTTAATTTGGTTCAAAGTGTTTTAGTCGTGAGACCGGGCAACAAAGTTCACAAGAGGCTACCAGACCATGTGACACCAACTCGACAGCTATGATTGCTCAATATTGACCCACATTGTTTTTACCAGAGGTTAATGTAATTGGGCCGAGTCGAACATTAGTTAAAATTCAACAGATTCAGTATCCTGAACATTCAATATATTACAATGTCCCTGCGAATTGTCATGCTCCGCATTGTTCACACAAGCCAGCTGATAATACCTAAAACTATTTTTTCAATCAACAGTAAAATAATCAGCTTTCATAATGTAAGGGATGCATCATGCATCCGACGACTTATAAATATGTGCTGAGTTAAATGAGTAGCGGGAGTCGTATAAATTATTTCATTGGTCATCGTGATGGGTTAACTTTTTGTTTCAATTTCGGTCTGTTAAGAAATCGAGAGGATAAGCACGATGGTTACGGAACTATGAAAGGCAACGGGAGTGATAATTTATTAGACAAATGTTCGGGCAATTTTTTACACTATTCAAGACAAGCGTATAGACGGCCCCGTGCTATCTCCATGAAGCTATCGTCAGGTCAAAGGTCTTCTTGATCCGATGAGAGTCACACGCCTGAAACATCTGACTCGAGTAATGAATGAAAAGAAATGATGAGTCTCTGGCCAGAAATTTGCCAGTCTTACCCACCTTACAGATTTGTCAAAACACTACATTGTGTTTTGGACAGCCGTTGAAATCACTTTCGATCGTGAACCCACAAAAGGACCAGCCACTTGGACGGAGTAGCTGATGTACATTCACAGGCTGTATTCACATCGAATGGCCCATTAGATCAACCGGCAACACTGCATTGCCTTCTTGGTACATCCTTTTACCGAAAAAACGAACAAATAGTCTTCAGGGCAAATGCAGAGCGTGGGGAAGAGGGCTCGTTTCAATTCGTAGAGGAAAGCGTCCAATCAAGCTGCTTGACCAAACAGCTGCACATACGAAAAAATTTCATAACCCGGCACAATGAAGGTCTGTCCGTGTTGCTGTTGACAGAGGAATGAGCATGTGGGCAGCAGCATGAACGCGATGTCTTTTAGTTAGTCTACCGACAAAACCCGCAGATACGTCTCTTCGCTCTTCTCGCGCTAAAGTGCGGAGCGGAGTGAATCCGCGGGTAAGTCCATAAATACAAATAAATTCATGCAAATATGCGTGCGTGTTGACGAAACGACGACTTGATGTAACGAGCTGCAGTTGGGTGAATGACTTCTCTACATCCAAGCTTGCGCTCTCACGACGCGCCACGCACATGTAATATCATCATGCTTAAGCGATACGTCTCGGGGTTACCGAAGTTCTTGTTCTCTTTAATGAGACATAAAGAACAAAAAAAAAAAAACTGCGTCATAAACCCATCGCACAACCATTTCAGACCTTCTCATTGTACTAACTCTAAATGCCTGAAACTGGATTGCTGTTATGTATCAGAATTGAAATACTGAAGAATAATGTTTGGTTCGGGAAATAAACGCAAGATTATTCTCCGAATATAGATTGTGCTTCCGCAGCTGTCAGTAGCCCGTGATCTCACGAAGAACACGCAATAATCTAGGAAACTGTTTGTACCGATAATAGCCATTATCTCTCTATATGCTAAAGCTGTGTGAACAGCGGCGTCTGTTTCGTATGAAATACGTTATCGAAATTTAACTTACGTATCGAGTACCCGGTTTATTGCTAAATGATACGCTACACAAGCTGAAATAATTTTCAATACCAAAAGAACATCACCAATTCCAGGTTTAGTTTTTGAATTGTTACTATAAAAGTGATTCGTCGTCAATCCGAACTACATATCGTTTTATAGGTGAACGGAAATGGAGTCTTGTCTTTCCTGGCACCGATGCAAATATTCTTCAACATTCCATTCCCTCTGGACTACCCGATAATAGCACCTTTGTACACCCACGTGGACACCAGAGGATCTGGGGTGGTTTACTGGGAGGAGACCGAAGACCCGATTAGGCTCTCTCTGGCCGGTGAAATCGTACGAGATTCTTTTAAGGACGCGCTGGACTTCTATCCCACCAGCTTGTTCATAGTGACTTGGGAGAACGTCGGCTACTACAACGCAAAAAGCGACAAAGTAAGTTTCTCAAAATGAGGCTGGTAATATTCTTCTCCAAGTTTAGTTTACCGACTCTAATACCACCTGATCCTCGTTTGCTTTTTCTCATTCTTTCTGGCAACCCAACCCAGAAAAATACCTACCAAGTCGTGATTTCGTCAAACGGAACCCACAGTTACGCTGAATTCCTGTACGCTCCGCAAGGTATTCAATGGATCCAAGCCGACTTTCATCCCGGAGGTCTGCCAGATGCCAGAGCTCAGGCTGGTGTCGTCGCCAGAGATGGCCGCATGTATATCTTGAAGGGCTCCGGCTCCGATCAAGTTGTAAACCTCGACAAGTAAGTTCACGACATGATATTATCAACCTTTGTCAGACATTTCTTGACTGTGAAAACTGTAAACATGACTTAATTCCAGATGGTCTAACATCGGCGAACCTGGAAAATGGGTTCTGGGAATCGGCCCTATCAACGATTCGGCCAATGTTCGACTCCCTGATAATATTCAAGGTGAATAAAAATTGCCATATGATCAGTAGAAATCTTTTTTTATGAACTAAGTCTATGTGAGTACTTAAAAGCCTTCATTTTTTGTTTACTTTTAAACAGTAAAGGGATTTCTCACAAGTATTTTACAACACTAAACCAAAGTCTCTCTAATTACTAATTGCAACTGCTGCTTTTAACTATCTACTAAATACCTAAAACAATTGACCAACTGATAACTGAGGGATTCTTTGTTTCATTAATATTTTATTTTGATTCACTGTCCGAACCAAGACGTTATCTTTGTCGTGAAATAACGTTTCGAGTTTGTGCTGCAATTCGAGCATGTTACTAACAACAATGATCACTAATTAGCATCAGAAATAGAATACATTACAGATGCTCCGGCAAACAATGAAATCCCGAGCTGTCTGACCGGTGGGACGAGTTGTCACAGTAGAGCAGAATGCGTCGACTACAGCCAGGGTTTTTGCTGCGTCTGCAAAACTGGTTTCTTTGGGAACGGAAAGTTTTGTCAACAGAACGGTTAGTTCCAATTCCTATGCAGCGTTCTTTGAGTGTACGAGATACCGCGACCATGAGCAAAAAAGTTTTAGAGACTCCAGGACCCATCTTATAGCCAATGAATGAATGAGAATGTAACAAATTCAATTCGGTCTCGAAATGATATTGAAATTATTGCCTTCTGGAAGTAGCTTGCTTATCTTGGCATCAAAAATCTGCAATATCTATCCTATTGCAAGCTAAGAGAGCAAAGTCTAAAGATCCCAGATCTATTTCGACGAATAACGACTTCCTCACAAGGATCGTAAAACGAGGCGCCTTAAGTTTTCGTGGGAAATGGAGCTTGACAGTGTTTAAACATGCCGCAGGTCATGTTCATGACTCTCCTTTGGTGGGCTTAGATCCCGTCCCAAAATCATAAACAACAACTCAGCGATACTATTAACTCTGCATCTTGCAGATTTACCTCTACGGGCAACTGGCAAGGTAACCGGATTCGTGAACGATGAGGAATTCCCACCGAAGGATTTGCAGTGTTACGTCCAAACTAAGGACGGGAGAACGTACACGGCTGTGTCCAAAATACCCGAATTCATTGGTTCGAAATCTCAGCTTCTCAATAACCTGGGTGACGTCCTCGGCTGGCTCTTCGCAAAGCCCATTGAGAATACCAAGAACGGGTATCAAATAACCGGTAACAGAACATTCGTTAGGGAATGTTCCAATTCGAGGAACCTTGCAATGTCTTACGACTCTCTCCCACGTTTAATTTTAGAAACTCTGCGACTAAAATTCGCTTAATACTTTCCTTTGAAAGGTGGAGTCTTCAACATGACGGCTTCTATCATCTTCACAAACACGAGTGACAACGTGACCATCTTCTCGCGATACCTGGGATTGGACGTCTTCGGGCAGTTAAAGATGGAAGCGAATATCCGAGGTTCGTTGCCGCACCTGGCTCCGGACGCTCGCATTGAATACGAGGACCACGATGAGCTTTACACGAAAACCCAGCCTGGAACGATCATCTCTCAAAGCAACCGTTCCTACAAATTGATCGGCGAATCTGGTATCGAACATCCGTTCACTCAGTCCATCGTAATAACTTATCAGCCCTGTGAGTACGCGCCTAACGAGGGAGAAGGAAACACTGTACGACTTAAGTTCTCGAGAGGTCTGATAAGCTATGAAGCAAGGGAACAAATTATACGCTTCGCAATGAACACCAAGGTCGCGCCTCTCGAGGAAGAGGATCCGTGCATCGAGGGTAGATCCCACTGCGGTGATCACAGCTCATGCATAGTCGAGGGCGACAACTACAAGTGTGTCTGTATTCCAGGGTAGGACACAAACTCTTCATACTTTAATAAAATGGAAATCTGAAAGCCTTATATCAACGCTCGACTTTCACTCCTTAAGGTATCAATATTTGTACGAAGCAGACGGTAGCTTACACTGTGTCGACGTCAACGAATGTACGTCGGGAATTCATACGTGCTCACCGGACGCAATATGCTTCAACAACGAAGGTAGTCACGTCTGTCAGTGCTTGGATGGATATCAAGGAGACGGTCGTACCTGCGAGAGTAAGGATCGCACACAGCTTCTTTATTGGTTTCGCAAATCATGAAACTGATGCAAACTCTCAAAAGTGCCTGGCATGCCTGGTCCTAATGGAAGCAGGCTTGATACGTGTGAGACCACTTTCTATAATGCGAAGAAATGTTGTATTTTCAGGACTGCCAACCTGCGCGGACAAGGATTGTGGTGATTATACCGAGTGTACAATCGTCGAAGGACTTCCGCAATGTTCGTGCATTTGGGGATACGAGCGAACAGACGATGGCTGCTACCCTATCAGAGAACGTAATCAAGTCACCTTCTAATCAGCATTACCGTTCAAACTCTTAAATTCCTAAACTTCGTGAATCCTTCTTTCAGTAAATTGTGGTGACAAAATGTGCTCTCCTTATGCGTATTGCTCTGAGAACGAAGCTACTCAAACCACAGAGTGTATATGTGACAGCGGTACCACAGGTAATTATATCGTCTAAGGTTATTTTTATAAATAAATAGGTATATTCACCAGACTAAAAAATTATACTTTAAGAATATTAATCCAACCTACAATATCATATCTGAATATGATCTGTTCCTCAAAATTAATGGATTGTCATGTAACGCGCTGCAAGTCTATGTCTAATGCTCGTCCTCTTTCGCAGGAGATGGCTATTCATGTGAGCCCGAGGTGGACATAGAGACCACAATGTCGTCGTGGGTGACCGAAGGACCCCCAATTCCCCAATGTATCCTCAATCAGTGCTGGTGCCCAGTTGAAGGATGGGAATACCAAGACGATAATACTTGCGTTCAGACGAACCGTGGGTACAGCAACTCGACAGATGGGCAAGATCAAACTGAGATCAGTCCTACATACGAAGGCAACAATGAAGACTGTGAGTATAAGAAAATACTGTGACTCCTGAATTCTGCCGATTGTAAGTGAGCCGTTATGTTTGTTAAAAACCCTATTAGAAGCTCAACTAGTGGTCTGAAAATGGTCTGCATTGGTCGGAATGTGAATTTTAGGGTACACT
The DNA here is from genome assembly GCF_021155765.1 of Diprion similis. Taxonomy (NCBI): domain Eukaryota; kingdom Metazoa; phylum Arthropoda; class Insecta; order Hymenoptera; family Diprionidae; genus Diprion; species Diprion similis. Next base: position 22,189,782 of record NC_060110.1, on the reverse strand, counting down.
TTCAAGGGGTTGATAAAGACATACTGTGACACATAATATACTCTATAGTATCACCTGAAACTACCCTAGTATTCAGGTTTCACGTCATATAATTCCCGTCAAAAGGTCGACGAATGATGCATTCAGTAGCCTCTTATCCCTAAATCCATGGGTTACTTATAACTACGTGCGTACGATAGGGATAGCACCACGAAATAATACGGTTATTGAAAGAATATGGATCGTTATCGCTTTATTAGATTCTCCGTAGATAATGTCCCACCCAAAAATCACCGCCACACATTTTAGTATCGCCACGACCGCAACCCCAGTGTCTACCGGAGATTGGTCGGTGTATTTGCCCCTTGGGATATGCCTACGATCCTGAAAAGGATATTTGCGTTCCCCAACCAGGATACAACCACGAGACAATGGGTTCTTCCGGAAATCAACGTACGGAGTTTCTTCCTCTATATATACACCTGTGCCTTCTTATTTCGATCTGCTGTTTCAATTAATTAATTAAAGAACACAATCATCTCGCAATATAAAGTTGTTGATCATGATGCAATGTATCGAAGGAAACTAGTTCATATCATCCTTCAGGCCAGTGAGTGGCCTTGCAACATGCGAGAAGATCGTAAATTTCTTAATGGACAGTTACAACAACGCTTCTACTTTTTTCTGATCCTGTTTTTTACACTGAATTATCGTTTTTGCTTACATGTGGTACGTTTTTTTTTTTTTTTTTTAATTCCTAACAGAAGGCTAACACGCAAATATTTCTGGCAGTCTTGTCTAACCCCTACAAAAATTAATATTAACAATAGCATGGCTGTAGATCAGTCTTTGGGAAGCAGATCTCTAAAATTGAATCATCAGGTGAGGACTAAGTTTACTGTTGTAAACCTCCGGTCAGGTATGCCGCGGAGTCTGATACCAAATGTACAATAGCAATGCGAAACTGCAATCGTACCAAAAAAGGCTGCTTAATAACTACACCAGAATTATTTTAAAGTAATTGCATAATGCGCTTTCACAGTATCCTGCAACGTTTTGAATGTCTGCGATGCTTACGCACAATGCGTCTACTTGCCGGAAGGCGAAGGAATCTACGAATGCCAGTGCAACGTCGGCTACGAGGGTGATGGATATGAGTGCAGAAAGATTGGTAAGTCAAACCCGCTTAGCGTCTTGAGAGCTGCAGATTACTTTGCAAGAACCATCTTGTTGCGTATACATTTGTCAATAAGTAAGGATTGAACGCTTGCATTAATCGCTGCACACAATTTGAACGGCTTCAAAACCACGGAACATCTGCTTTTGCCAACAGAAGTGAACTGTCTACAGGCAGACATCTGCGACCCCAACGCAACTTGTAGACTAGACGATTCCGCGAACTCCAAGTGCGTCTGCAACCCGGGATTCGAGGGTGACGGATCGATTTGCACGCCAATCGGTGCTCACATCTTCACTTTTTCCAAAGTCTTGATAAGTTTTCTCTTATTCCGTAACAACGGATTCCCCTATTGCAAAATTCAGCGGAGCTTTAAGCTTCTTTCTAAGACTTACTATACCTACCTCTCTGACGTGAATTTGACACTAATCAGGGTGCGATTATTTCTGCAGACGAGTGCAGCGGGAATTCGGACTGCGGTGAAAATCAGGAGTGTCGTTACAACCCGACCACTACGAGATACGCCTGCGACTGTCTCCGAGGTTTTAACCGTGTGGACGATGTCTGCATGATCGCTGACTGCTCGACTAACCCATCTCAGTGTCACCTGAACGCCCACTGCGTAGCAAAAGCTGAGGGTGGCTTCACCTGCGCTTGCATATCCGGGTACAACGGGGATGGCTTCCAAGATTGCCGGCCGGATCACGTCGGCTGTAACATCATCAACAACTGCGGACGCGACGCTGTCTGCGGCTATGATTCGGCCGCCACTCATTACGCCTGCCAATGCAAGCCGGTGAGTTCTCGTTTTGGATATCTAGAAGTGCTTGAAGCCCACATCATATCGTTCCCTCATGATACCTGCTTCACAGGGCTTTTTCGGTGACGGTTTCACCTGTCTGCCAGAGTCATCATGCAGGAGAGATCCGAGCCTCTGTTCCGTCGACGCGACCTGCGTACCGGCCGGTGAGAACCAGTTCGCTTGCGTTTGTAACGCAGGGTTCACCGGAAACGGTGCCGACTGCCAAACCATTCCTCAGTACGACTCGAATATTCTGCTGATAAACCAGGGTATGGCGATGCTCAAGATACCTTTTTTCCCGACACCCAATAACCCGGGAAGTCCAATCGCAATCACCTCATCCCAGATGGCCGTAGGCCTGGACATCGATTGCTCCGCGGGGAGAACTTACTGGAGTGACATATCAGGTGAAAGATGTTTCCAGAAAATGACTCGTTTTCATCGACACACGACATGGCCATCATGTTTTCACGTGATTGGTTTCCACGTTTACCAAGTGATACATTTTTCAGGGAACAAGATATCTTCGATGATGTACAATGGGTCGGATTCGAAAGTGTTTGTAACGGATGTCAGCGCTGCTGAAGGAATCGCCATTGACTGGGTATCACGAAACGCTTTCTGGACCGACTCAAACAAAGGAACTCTGGAGGTTGCAAACTTGGATACTAAGAAGAGAAAAATCCTCATATCGGAAGGACTCGTTAACCCCAGGGGAATCGCGGCTCACCCTTATCGAGGGTAAAACTTGCCACTGCGCTTCTACTCGATCATTTATAACAGTTTCAAACTCTATGACCATTCTCGGACGCAAAAGCAGTATTCCAAAAGCTTTCAGAATTATTTGAGTAAATTTTTTCTCGTGTAAGCTGCGGTGATTGTGAATAATTATTCAAATTCATGATCTTCAGGAAAATTTTCTGGTCCGACTGGAACCGTGCATCTCCAAAACTGGAATGGGCTAATGAGGATGGAACGGGCCGTGTTATATTCATGCAAAACGAGTTTGTGAGGCTTCCAAACTCTTTGGCTATCGATTGGTCAACCGACGAGTTGTGCTGGGTGGATGCCGGCTCCTTCTCCCTCAGTATGTGGTTAACACCTTTATGAATCCACGAACAGGTGACAGAGGGGATGAATTTTGCACTCATATAATACGTATTGTTAATTTCAGACTGCGCAAACATCGATACTCGAACAGTTCGTATCGTAGCTGAAAAACTGTCATACCCATTCGGCTTGGCGATATCGCAAAACCATTATTATTGGACGGACTGGAAGACGTGAGTACCTGTTTGACGCGGCTCCTTGCATTTCGCATGGAATTTTTTTGAACATGAAAAACGAGATTGAATTTTTTATCGTCCAGGCACAAAATAGAAGTCGCATCTAAGAACTCTGGCAAAAGAGACAAGGCTTTTGGAATTCCTCCTGGTGGAAGTGGCAAACTTTATGGAATAGTTGCAGTCCCGGAATACTGTCCGAGAGGTAAGGGTCGACTGCCTGAATTGAGAGAGTTTCACGAAGCCTTTTGTGATGCAATCAATTATCTTTGTTTATTGATTGATCAGTTTTTTAATTTTCTCTTCCATTTGCCACAGTTTCGAACGTCTGTCAGTACGAATTCGGTAGATGCAATTCGGATCAGCTTTGCCTTCCGGATGGCGAAGGCGGAAGGACATGTGCTTGCGCAGACAACGCATCGAGTCCATGCACGGACGAATATCAGTCCAGATAGACGCTGCATGTTGTCTCATCGTCAGATTGGTGACTTTTGATCGCCCAGTTTAGAAGCATGATGAAGAAGAATGAAAATATGGAACGTGATGGACATTCGAATCAGAATTCTCGATCAAGAGTTGGATGTAGTTACGTAAGCTCATATCAAAACTAGCATCACCAAATAGACTATATATATATATAATATTTTTGATGTAATATTAGAAAACATATAATATGTATACGATTATCATTTTATACTCCACCTCCCATTGTGTAAAATATATTCTTAAGCATTACTGTGTATTTGGAGATATTTAATAAAAACACATGTGAACGAATTCTGTACTCTTTCGTTCTGCAACGGGTGCATATTTGATGTACCTATAGACCATACTTATACAGTTCCATACATTTCGTTGATTTTGAGAATATTATATGTCGTTCATTCCATACGTACCTATACTAAACTTTGCACATGTGTCGATAATGCATGTCGTTTTTGCAAATGCATGCCTACGATAAATCTGGAGAGTGCCCCAAAATTCACGCAAGAAGTAACTTTGATAAGAAAAAACAGGTTTATAATTGAAAATTCAACGTCAAAAGTCTTTCGTCTCAGAATCGATTAGAATATCTCTTCCTAGACGAATTGGACCACCAGGAACTCAGAAAACTCATGAAAAAAAGCGTAGGACCAACAGCAGTGGAACGAGGATGAAAATAAGCAGTTTTTCGCCTCTAACTTCGGAAGCGTTGCTCGCAGCTTATTGGGACTGCGCTCAATCGATTTCTCTCGAAAAATCACGTCGGAATAGTGCCTCAAAGAATCGATTGCAGCACTTTCCAAAATCGTCGAAATTTCCGCCAAAAATCCAAAGGGGTTAGCCTTAGTTTTTTCGTCATTTTCAGAGCCGAGAATTTTTCGTCTCAGAATCGATGAGTATGACCCTTTCTAGACTAATTGGACCACCAGGAACTCAAAAAACTCATGAAAAAGAGCGTAGGACCAACAGCAGAGAAACGAGGATGAAAATAAGCAGTTTTTCGCCTGTAACTTCGGAAGCGTTGCTCGCAGCTTATTGGGACTGCGCTCCATCGATTTCTCTCGCAAAATTACGTCGGAATAGTGCCTCAAAGAATCGATTGCAGCACTTTCCAAAATCGTCGAAATTTCCGCCAAAAATCCAAAGGGGTTAGCCTTAGTTTTTTCGTCATTTTCGCAGCCGAGAATTTTTCGTCTCAGAATCGATTAGTATGACCCTTTCTAGACTAATTGGACCACCAGGAACTCAAAAAACTCATGAAAAAGAGCGTAGGACCAACAGCAGAGAAACGAGGATGAAAATAAGCAGTTTTTCGCCTGTAACTTCGGAAGCGTTGCTCGCAGCTTATTCGGACTGCGCTCAATCGATTTCTCTCGCAAAATTACGTCGGCATAGTGCCTCAAAGAATCGATTGCAGCACTTTCCAAAATTGTCGAAATTTTCGCCAAAAATCCAAAGGGGTTAGCCTTAGTTTTTTCGTCATTTTCGGAGCCGAGAATTTTTCGTCTCAGAATCGATTAGTATGACCCTTTCTAGACTAATTGGACCACCAGGAACTCAAAAAACTCATGAAAAAGAGCGTTGGACCAACAGCAGAGAAACGAGGATGAAAATAAGCAGTTTTTCGCCTGTAACTTCTGAAGCGTTGCTCGCAGCTTATTGGGACTGCGCTCAATCGATTTCTCTCGCAAAATTACGTCGGAATAGTGCCTCAAAGAATCGATTGCAGCACTTTCCAAAATTGTCGAAATTTTCGCCAAAAATCCAAAGGGGTTAGCCTTAGTTTTTTCGTCATTTTCGGAGCCGAGAATTTTTCGTCTCAGAATCGATTAGTATGACCCTTTTTAGACTAATTGGACCACCAGGAACTCAAAAAACTCATGAAAAAGAGCGTAGGACCAACAGCAGAGAAACGAGGATGAAAATGAGCAGTTTTTCGCCTGTAACTTCGGAAGCGTTGCTCGCAGCTTATTGGGACTGCGCTCAATCGATTTCTCTCGCAAAATTACGTCGGAATAGTGCCTCAAAGAATCGATTGCAGCACTTTCCAAAATCGTCGAAATTTCCGCCAAAAATCCAAAGGGGTTAGCCTTAGTTTTTCCGTCATTTTCGGAGCCGAGAATTTTTCGTCTCAGAATCGATTAGTATGACCCTTTCTAGACTAATTGGACCACCAGGAACTCAAAAAACTCATGAAAAAGAGCGTAGGACCAACAGCAGAGAAACGAGGATGAAAATAAGCAGTTTTTCGCCTGTAACTTCGGAAGCGTTGCTCGCAGCTTATTGGGACTGCGCTCAATCGATTTCTCTCGCAAAATTACGTCGGAATAGTGCCTCAAAGAATCGATTGCAGCACTTTCCAAAATCGTCGAAATTTCCGCCAAAAATCCAAAGGGGTTAGCCTTAGTTTTTTCGTCATTTTCGGAGCCGAGAATTTTTCGTCTCAGAATCGATTAGTATGACCCTTTCTAGACTAATTGGACCACCAGGAACTCAAAAAACTCATGAAAAAGAGCGTAGGACCAACAGCAGAGAAACGAGGATGAAAATAAGCAGTTTTTCGCCTGTAACTTCGGAAGCGTTGCTCGCAGCTTATTCGGACTGCGCTCAATCGATTTCTCTCGCAAAATTACGTCGGCATAGTGCCTCAAAGAATCGATTGCAGCACTTTCCAAAATCGTCGAAATTTCCGCCAAAAATCCGAAGGGGTTAGCCTCAGTTTTTTCGTCATTTTCGGAGCCGAGAATTTTTCGTCTCAGAATCGATTAGTATGACCCTTTCTAGACTAATTGGACCGCCAGGAACTCAAAAAACTCATGAAAAAGGGCGTAGGACCAACAGCAGAGAAACGAGGATGGAAAAAAGCAGTTTTTCGCCTGTAACTTCGGAAGCGTTGCTCGCAGCTTATTGGGACTGCGCTCCATCGATTTCTCTCGCGAAATGACGTCGGTATAGTGCCTCAAAGAATCGATTGCAGCACTTTTCAAAATCGTCGAAATTTCCGCCAAAAATCCGAAGGGGTTAGCCTCAGTTTTTTCGTCATTTTCGGAGCCGAGAATTTTTCGTCTCAGAATCGATTAGTATGACCCTTTCTAGACTAATTGGACCACCAGGAACTCAAAAAACTCATGAAAAAGAGCGTAGGACCAACAGCAGAGAAACGAGGATGAAAATAAGCAGTTTTTCGCCTGTAACTTCGGAAGCGTTGCTCGCAGCTTATTGGGACTGCGCTCAATCGATTTCTCTCGCAAAATTACGTCGGAATAGTGCCTCAAAGAATCGATTGCAGCACTTTCCAAAATCGTCGAAATTTCCGCCAAAAATCCAAAGGGGTTAGCCTTAGTTTTTTCGTCATTTTCGGAGCCGAGAATTTTTCGTCTCAGAATCGATTAGTATGACCCTTTCTAGACTAATTGGACCACCAGGAACTCAAAAAACTCATGAAAAAGAGCGTAGGACCAACAGCAGAGAAACGAGGATGAAAATAAGCAGTTTTTCGCCTGTAACTTCGGAAGCGTTGCTCGCAGCTTATTCGGACTGCGCTCAATCGATTTCTCTCGCAAAATTACGTCGGCATAGTGCCTCAAAGAATCGATTGCAGCACTTTCCAAAATCGTCGAAATTTCCGCCAAAAATCCGAAGGGGTTAGCCTCAGTTTTTTCGTCATTTTCGGAGCCGAGAATTTTTCGTCTCAGAATCGATTAGTATGACCCTTTCTAGACTAATTGGACCGCCAGGAACTCAAAAAACTCATGAAAAAGGGCGTAGGACCAACAGCAGAGAAACGAGGATGGAAAAAAGCAGTTTTTCGCCTGTAACTTCGGAAGCGTTGCTCGCAGCTTATTGGGACTGCGCTCCATCGATTTCTCTCGCGAAATGACGTCGGAATAGTGCCTCAAAGAATCGATTGCAGCACTTTTCAAAATCGTCGAAATTTCCGCCAAAAATCCGAAGGGGTTAGCCTCAGTTTTTTCGTCATTTTCGGAGCCGAGAATTTTTCGTCTCAGAATCGATTAGTATGACCCTTTCTAGACTAATTGGACCGCCAGGAACTCAAAAAACTCATGAAAAAGAGCGTAGGACCAACAGCAGAGAAACGAGGATGGAAAAAAGCAGTTTTTCGCCTGTAACTTCGGAAGCGTTGCTCGCAGCTTATTGGGACTGCGCTCCATCGATTTCTCTCGCAAAATTACGTCGGAATAGTGCCTCAAAGAATCGATTGCAGCACTTTCCAAAATCGTCGAAATTTCCGCCAAAAATCCAAAGGGGTTAGCCTTAGTTTTTTCGTCATTTTCAGAGCCGAGAATTTTTCGTCTCAGAATCGATTAGTATGACCCTTTCTAGACTAATTGGACCACCAGGAACTCAAAAAACTCATCAAAAAGAGCGTAGGACCAACAGCAGAGAAACGAGGATGAAAATAAGCAGTTTTTCGCCTGTAACTTCGGAAGCGTTGCTCGCAGCTTATTGGGACTGCGCTCAATCGATTTCTCTCGCAAAATTACGTCGGAATAGTGCCTCAAAGAATCGATCGCAGCACTTTCCAAAATCGTCGAAATTTTCGCCAAAAATCCAAAGGGGTTAGCCTTAGTTTTTTCGTCATTTTCGGAGCCGAGAATTTTTCGTCTCAGAATCGATTAGTATGACCCTTTCTAGACTAATTGGACCACCAGGAACTCAAAAAACTCATGAAAAAGAGCGTAGGACCAACAGCAGAGAAACGAGGATGAAAATAAGCAGTTTTTCGCCTGTAACTTCGGAAGCGTTGCTCGCAGCTTATTCGGACTGCGCTCAATCGATTTCTCTCGCAAAATTACGTCGGCATAGTGCCTCAAAGAATCGATTGCAGCACTTTCCAAAATTGTCGAAATTTTCGCCAAAAATCCAAAGGGGTCAGCCTTAGTTTTTTCGTCATTTTCGGAGCCGAGAATTTTTCGTCTCAGAATCGATTAGTATGACCCTTTCTAGACTAATTGGACCACCAGGAACTCAAAAAACTCATGAAAAAGAGCGTTGGACCAACAGCAGAGAAACGAGGATGAAAATAAGCAGTTTTTCGCCTGTAACTTCGGAAGCGTTGCTCGCAGCTTATTGGGACTGCGCTCAATCGATTTCTCTCGCAAAATTACGTCGGAATAGTGCCTCAAAGAATCGATTGCAGCACTTTCCAAAATCGTCGAAATTTCCGCCAAAAATCCAAAGGGGTTAGCCTTAGTTTTTTCGTCATTTTCGGAGCCGAGAATTTTTCGTCTCAGAATCGATTAGTATGACCCTTTCTAGACTAATTGGACCACCAGGAACTCAAAAAACTCATGAAAAAGAGCGTAGGACCAACAGCAGAGAAACGAGGATGAAAATAAGCAGTTTTTCGCCTGTAACTTCGGAAGCGTTGCTCGCAGCTTATTGGGACTGCGCTCCATCGATTTCTCTCGCAAAATTACGTCGGAATAGTGCCTCAAAGAATCGATTGCAGCACTTTCCAAAATCGTCGAAATTTCCGCCAAAAATCCAAAGGGGTTAGCCTTAGTTTTTTCGTCATTTTCAGAGCCGAGAATTTTTCGTCTCAGAATCGATTAGTATGACCCTTTCTAGACTAATTGGACCACCAGGAACTCAAAAAACTCATGAAAAAGAGCGTAGGACCAACAGCAGAGAAACGAGGATGAAAATAAGCAGTTTTTCGCCTGTAACTTCGGAAGCGTTGCTCGCAGCTTATTCGGACTGCGCTCAATCGATTTCTCTCGCAAAATTACGTCGGCATAGTGCCTCAAAGAATCGATTGCAGCACTTTCCAAAATTGTCGAAATTTTCGCCAAAAATCCAAAGGGGTCAGCCTTAGTTTTTTCGTCATTTTCGGAGCCGAGAATTTTTCGTCTCAGAATCGATTAGTATGACCCTTTCTAGACTAATTGGACCACCAGGAACTCAAAAAACTCATGAAAAAGAGCGTTGGACCAACAGCAGAGAAACGAGGATGAAAATAAGCAGTTTTTCGCCTGTAACTTCGGAAGCGTTGCTCGCAGCTTATTGGGACTGCGCTCAATCGATTTCTCTCGCAAAATTACGTCGGAATAGTGCCTCAAAGAATCGATTGCAGCACTTTCCAAAATCGTCGAAATTTCCGCCAAAAATCCAAAGGGGTTAGCCTTAGTTTTTTCGTCATTTTCAGAGCCGAGAATTTTTCGTCTCAGAATCGATTAGTATGACCCTTTCTAGACTAATTGGACCACCAGGAACTCAAAAAACTCATGAAAAAGAGCGTAGGACCAACAGCAGAGAAACGAGGATGAAAATAAGCAGTTTTTCGCCTGTAACTTCGGAAGCGTTGCTCGCAGCTTATTCGGACTGCGCTCAATCGATTTCTCTCGCAAAATTACGTCGGCATAGTGCCTCAAAGAATCGATTGCAGCACTTTCCAAAATTGTCGAAATTTTCGCCAAAAATCCAAAGGGGTCAGCCTTAGTTTTTTCGTCATTTTCGGAGCCGAGAATTTTTCGTCTCAGAATCGATTAGTATGACCCTTTCTAGACTAATTGGACCACCAGGAACTCAAAAAACTCATGAAAAAGAGCGTTGGACCAACAGCAGAGAAACGAGGATGAAAATAAGCAGTTTTTCGCCTGTAACTTCGGAAGCGTTGCTCGCAGCTTATTGGGACTGCGCTCAATCGATTTCTCTCGCAAAATTACGTCGGAATAGTGCCTCAAAGAATCGATTGCAGCACTTTCCAAAATCGTCGAAATTTCCGCCAAAAATCCAAAGGGGTTAGCCTTAGTTTTTTCGTCATTTTCAGAGCCGAGAATTTTTCGTCTCAGAATCGATTAGTATGACCCTTTCTAGACTAATTGGACCACCAGGAACTCAAAAAACTCATGAAAAAGAGCGTAGGACCAACAGCAGAGAAACGAGGATGAAAATAAGCAGTTTTTCGCCTGTAACTTCGGAAGCGTTGCTCGCAGCTTATTTGGACTGCGCTCAATCGATTTCTCTCGCAAAATTACGTCGGCATAGTGCCTCAAAGAATCGATTGCAGCACTTTCCAAAATTGTCGAAATTTTCGCCAAAAATCCAAAGGGGTCAGCCTTAGTTTTTTCGTCATTTTCGGAGCCGAGAATTTTTCGTCTCAGAATCGATTAGTATGACCCTTTCTAGACTAATTGGACCACCAGGAACTCAAAAAACTCATGAAAAAGAGCGTTGGACCAACAGCAGAGAAACGAGGATGAAAATAAGCAGTTTTTCGCCTGTAACTTCGGAAGCGTTGCTCGCAGCTTATTGGGACTGCGCTCAATCGATTTCTCTCGCAAAATTACGTCGGAATAGTGCCTCAAAGAATCGATTGCAGCACTTTCCAAAATCGTCGAAATTTCCGCCAAAAATCCAAAGGGGTTAGCCTTAGTTTTTTCGTCATTTTCAGAGCCGAGAATTTTTCGTCTCAGAATCGATTAGTATGACCCTTTCTAGACTAATTGGACCACCAGGAACTCAAAAAACTCATGAAAAAGAGCGTAGGACCAACAGCAGAGAAACGAGGATGAAAATAAGCAGTTTTTCGCCTGTAACTTCGGAAGCGTTGCTCGCAGCTTATTTGGACTGCGCTCAATCGATTTCTCTCGCAAAATTACGTCGGCATAGTGCCTCAAAGAATCGATTGCAGCACTTTCCAAAATTGTCGAAATTTTCGCCAAAAATCCAAAGGGGTCAGCCTTAGTTTTTTCGTCATTTTCGGAGCCGAGAATTTTTCGTCTCAGAATCGATTAGTATGACCCTTTCTAGACTAATTGGACCACCAGGAACTCAAAAAACTCATGAAAAAGAGCGTTGGACCAACAGCAGAGAAACGAGGATGAAAATAAGCAGTTTTTTGCCTGTAACTTCGGAAGCGTTGCTCGCAGCTTATTGGGACTGCGCTCAATCGATTTCTCTCGCAAAATTACGTCGGAATAGTGCCTCAAAGAATCGATTGCAGCACTTTCCAAAATCGTCGAAATTTCCGCCAAAAATCCAAAGGGGTTAGCCTTAGTTTTTTCGTCATTTTCGGAGCCGAGAATTTTTCGTCTCAGAATCGATTAGTATGACCCTTTCTAGACTAATTGGACCACCAGGAACTCAAAAAACTCATGAAAAAGAGCGTAGGACCAACAGCAGAGAAACGAGGATGAAAATAAGCAGTTTTTCGCCTGTAACTTCGGAAGCGTTGCTCGCAGCTTATTGGGACTGCGCTCAATCGATTTCTCTCGCAAAATTACGTCGGAATAGTGCCTCAAAGAATCGATCGCAGCACTTTCCAAAATCGTCGAAATTTTCGCCAAAAATCCAAAGGGGTTAGCCTTAGTTTTTTCGTCATTTTCGGAGCCGAGAATTTTTCGTCTCAGAATCGATTAGTATGACCCTTTTTAGACTAATTGGACCACCAGGAACTCAAAAAACTCATGAAAAAGAGCGTTGGACCAACAGCAGAGAAACGAGGATGAAAATAAGCAGTTTTTCGCCTGTAACTTCGGAAGCGTTGCTCGCAGCTTATTGGGACTGCGCTCAATCGATTTCTTTCGCAAAATTACGTCGGAATAGTGCCTCAAAGAATCGATCGCAGCACTTTCCAAAATCGTCGAAATTTTCGCCAAAAATCCAAAGGGGTTAGCCTTAGTTTTTTCGTCATTTTCGGAGCCGAGAATTTTTCGTCTCAGAATCGATTAGTATGACCCTTTCTAGACTAATTGGACCACCAGGAACTCAAAAAACTCATGAAAAAGAGCGTAGGACCAACAGCAGAGAAACGAGGATGAAAATAAGCAGTTTTTCGCCTGTAACTTCGGAAGCGTTGCTCGCAGCTTATTGGGACTGCGCTCAATCGATTTCTCTCGCAAAATTACGTCGGAATAGTGCCTCAAAGAATCGATTGCAGCACTTTCCAAAATCGTCGAAATTTCCGCCAAAAATCCAAAGGGGTTAGCCTTAGTTTTTTCGTCATTTTCAGAGCCGAGAATTTTTCGTCTCAGAATCGATTAGTATGACCCTTTCTAGACTAATTGGACCACCAGGAACTCAAAAAACTCATGAAAAAGAGCGTAGGACCAACAGCAGAGAAACGAGGATGAAAATAAGCAGTTTTTCGCCTGTAACTTCGGAAGCGTTGCTCGCAGCTTATTTGGACTGCGCTCAATCGATTTCTCTCGCAAAATTACGTCGGCATAGTGCCTCAAAGAATCGATTGCAGCACTTTCCAAAATTGTCGAAATTTTCGCCAAAAATCCAAAGGGGTCAGCCTTAGTTTTTTCGTCATTTTCGGAGCCGAGAATTTTTCGTCTCAGAATCGATTAGTATGACCCTTTCTAGACTAATTGGACCACCAGGAACTCAAAAAACTCATGAAAAAGAGCGTTGGACCAACAGCAGAGAAACGAGGATGAAAATAAGCAGTTTTTTGCCTGTAACTTCGGAAGCGTTGCTCGCAGCTTATTGGGACTGCGCTCAATCGATTTCTCTCGCAAAATTACGTCGGAATAGTGCCTCAAAGAATCGATTGCAGCACTTTCCAAAATCGTCGAAATTTCCGCCAAAAATCCAAAGGGGTTAGCCTTAGTTTTTTCGTCATTTTCGGAGCCGAGAATTTTTCGTCTCAGAATCGATTAGTATGACCCTTTCTAGACTAATTGGACCACCAGGAACTCAAAAAACTCATGAAAAAGAGCGTAGGACCAACAGCAGAGAAACGAGGATGAAAATAAGCAGTTTTTCGCCTGTAACTTCGGAAGCGTTGCTCGCAGCTTATTGGGACTGCGCTCAATCGATTTCTCTCGCAAAATTACGTCGGAATAGTGCCTCAAAGAATCGATCGCAGCACTTTCCAAAATCGTCGAAATTTTCGCCAAAAATCCAAAGGGGTTAGCCTTAGTTTTTTCGTCATTTTCGGAGCCGAGAATTTTTCGTCTCAGAATCGATTAGTATGACCCTTTTTAGACTAATTGGACCACCAGGAACTCAAAAAACTCATGAAAAAGAGCGTTGGACCAACAGCAGAGAAACGAGGATGAAAATAAGCAGTTTTTCGCCTGTAACTTCGGAAGCGTTGCTCGCAGCTTATTGGGACTGCGCTCAATCGATTTCTTTCGCAAAATTACGTCGGAATAGTGCCTCAAAGAATCGATCGCAGCACTTTCCAAAATCGTCGAAATTTTCGCCAAAAATCCAAAGGGGTTAGCCTTAGTTTTTTCGTCATTTTCGGAGCCGAGAATTTTTCGTCTCAGAATCGATTAGTATGACCCTTTCTAGACTAATTGGACCACCAGGAACTCAAAAAACTCATGAAAAAGAGCGTAGGACCAACAGCAGAGAAACGAGGATGAAAATAAGCAGTTTTTCGCCTGTAACTTCGGAAGCGTTGCTCGCAGCTTATTCGGACTGCGCTCAATCGATTTCTCTCGCAAAATTACGTCGGCATAGTGCCTCAAAGAATCGATTGCAGCACTTTCCAAAATCGTCGAAATTTCCGCCAAAAATCCGAAGGGGTTAGCCTCAGTTTTTTCGTCATTTTCGGAGCCGAGAATTTTTCGTCTCAGAATCGATTAGTATGACCCTTTCTAGACTAATTGGACCGCCAGGAACTCAAAAAACTCATGAAAAAGGGCGTAGGACCAACAGCAGAGAAACGAGGATGGAAAAAAGCAGTTTTTCGCCTGTAACTTCGGAAGCGTTGCTCGCAGCTTATTGGGACTGCGCTCCATCGATTTCTCTCGCGAAATGACGTCGGAATAGTGCCTCAAAGAATCGATTGCAGCACTTCTCAAAATCGTCGAAATTTCCGCCAAAAATCCGAAGGGGTTAGCCTCAGTTTTTTCGTCATTTTCGGAGCCGAGAATTTTTCGTCTCAGAATCGATTAGTATGACCCTTTCTAGACTAATTGGACCGCCAGGAACTCAAAAAACTCATGAAAAAGAGCGTAGGACCAACAGCAGAGAAACGAGGATGGAAAAAAGCAGTTTTTCGCCTGTAACTTCGGAAGCGTTGCTCGCAGCTTATTGGGACTGCGCTCCATCGATTTCTCTCGCAAAATTACGTCGGAATAGTGCCTCAAAGAATCGATCGCAGCACTTTCCAAAATCGTCGAAATTTTCGCCAAAAATCCAAAGGGGTTAGCCTTAGTTTTTTCGTCATTTTCGGAGCCGAGAATTTTTCGTCTCAGAATCGATTAGTATGACCCTTTCTAGACTAATTGGACCACCAGGAACTCAAAAAACTCATGAAAAAAAGCGTAGGACCAACAGCAGAGAAACGAGGATGAAAGTATGCAGTTTTTCGCCTGTAACTTTGGAAGCGTTGCTCGCAGCTTATTGGGACTGCGCTTAATCGATTTCTCTCGCAAAATTACGTCGGAATAGTGCCTCAAAGAATCGATTGCAGCACTCTCCAAAATCGTCGAAATTTCCGCCAAAAATCCAAAGGGGTTAGCCTTAGTTTTTTCGTCATTTTCGGAGCCGAGAATTTTTCGTCTCAGAATCGATTAGTATGACCCTTTCTAGACTAATTGGACCACCAGGAACTCAAAAAACTCATGAAAAAGAGCGTAGGACCAACAGCAGAGAAACGAGGATGGAAATAAGCAGTTTTTCGCCTGTAACTTCGGAAGCGTTGCTCGCAGCTTATTGGGACTGCGCTTAATCGATTTCTCTCGCAAAATTACGTCGGAATAGTGCCTCAAAGAATCGATCGCAGCACTTTCCAAAATCGTCGAAATTTCCGCCAAAAATCCAAAGGGGTTAGCCTTAGTTTTTTCGTCATTTTCGGAGCCGAGAATTTTTCGTCTCAGAATCGATTAGTATGACCCTTTCTAGACTAATTGGACCACCAGGAACTCAAAAAACTCATGAAAAAGAGCGTAGGACCAACAGCAGAGAAACGAGGATGAAAATAAGCAGTTTTTCGCCTGTAACTTCGGAAGCGTTGCTCGCAGCTTATTGGGACTGCGCTCAATCGATTTCTCTCGCAAAATTACGTCGGAATAGTGCCTCAAAGAATCGATTGCAGCACTTTCCAAAATCGTCGAAATTTCCGCCAAAAATCCAAAGGGGTTAGCCCTAGTTTTTTCGTCATTTTCGGAGCCGAGAATTTTTCGTCTTAGAATTGATTAGTATGACCCTTTCTAGACTAATTGGACCACCAGGAACTCGAAAAACTCATGAAAAAGAGCGTAGGACCAACAGCAGAGAAACGAGGATGAAAGTATGCAGTTTTTCGCCTGTAACTTCGGAAGCGTTGCTCGCAGCTTATTGGGACTGCGCTTAATCGATTTCTCTCGCGAAATTACGTCGGAATAGTGCCTCAAAGAATCGATCGCAGCACTTTCCAAAATCGTCGAAATTTTCGCCAAAAATCCAAAGGGGTTAGCCTTAGTTTTTTCGTCATTTTCGGAGCCGAGAATTTTTCGTCTCAGAATCGATTAGTATGACCCTTTTTAGACTAATTGGACCACCAGGAACTCAAAAAACTCATGAAAAAGAGCGTTGGACCAACAGCAGAGAAACGAGGATGAAAATAAGCAGTTTTTCGCCTGTAACTTCGGAAGCGTTGCTCGCAGCTTATTGGGACTGCGCTCAATCGATTTCTTTCGCAAAATTACGTCGGAATAGTGCCTCAAAGAATCGATCGCAGCACTTTCCAAAATCGTCGAAATTTTCGCCAAAAATCCAAAGGGGTTAGCCTTAGTTTTTTCGTCATTTTCGGAGCCGAGAATTTTTCGTCTCAGAATCGATTAGTATGACCCTTTCTAGACTAATTGGACCACCAGGAACTCAAAAAACTCATGAAAAAAAGCGTAGGACCAACAGCAGAGAAACGAGGATGAAAGTATGCAGTTTTTCGCCTGTAACTTTGGAAGCGTTGCTCGCAGCTTATTGGGACTGCGCTTAATTGATTTCTCTCGCAAAATTACGTCGGAATAGTGCCTCAAAGAATCGATTGCAGCACTCTCCAAAATCGTCGAAATTTCCGCCAAAAATCCAAAGGGGTTAGCCTTAGTTTTTTCGTCATTTTCGGAGCCGAGAATTTTTCGTCTCAGAATCGATTAGTATGACCCTTTCTAGACTAATTGGACCACCAGGAACTCAAAAAACTCATGAAAAAGAGCGTAGGACCAACAGCAGAGAAACGAGGATAAAAATAAGCAGTTTTTCGCCTGTAACTTCGGAAGCGTTGCTCGCAGCTTATTGGGACTGCGCTCAATCGATTTCTTTCGCAAAATTACGTCGGAATAGTGCCTCAAAGAATCGATCGCAGCACTTTCCAAAATCGTCGAAATTTTCGCTAAAAATCCGAAGGGGTTAGCCTTAGTTTTTTCGTCATTTTCGGAGCCGAGAATTTTTCGTCTCAGAATCGATTAGTATGACCCTTTCTAGACTAATTGGACCACCAGGAACTCAAAAAACTCATGAAAAAAAGCGTCGGACCAACAGCAGAGAAACGAGGATGAAAATAAGCAGTTTTTCGCCTGTAACTTCGGAAGCGTTGCTCGCAGCTTATTGGGACTGCGCTCAATCGATTTCTCTCGCAAAATTACGTCGGAATAGTGCCTCAAAGAATCGATCGCAGCACTTTCCAAAGTCGTCGAAATTTTCGCCAAAAATCCAAAGGGGTTAGCCTTAGTTTTTTCGTCATTTTCGGAGCCGAGAATTTTTCGTCTCAGAATCGATTAGTATGACCCTTTCTAGACTAATTGGACCACCAGGAACTCAAAAAACTCATGAAAAAGAGCGTAGGACCAACAGCAGAGAAACGAGGATGGAAATAAGCAGTTTTTCGCCTGTAACTTCGGAAGCGTTGCTCGCAGCTTATTGGGACTGCGCTTAATCGATTTCTCTCGCAAAATTACGTCGGAATAGTGCCTCAAAGAATCGATCGCAGCACTTTCCAAAATCGTCGAAATTTCCGCCAAAAATCCAAAGGGGTTAGCCTTAGTTTTTTCGTCATTTTCGGAGCCGAGAATTTTTCGTCTCAGAATCGATTAGTATGACCCTTTCTAGACTAATTGGACCACCAGGAACTCAAAAAACTCATGAAAAAGAGCGTAGGACCAACAGCAGAGAAACGAGGATGAAAATAAGCAGTTTTTCGCCTGTAACTTCGGAAGCGTTGCTCGCAGCTTATTGGGACTGCGCTCAATCGATTTCTCTCGCAAAATTACGTCGGAATAGTGCCTCAAAGAATCGATTGCAGCACTTTCCAAAATCGTCGAAATTTCCGCCAAAAATCCAAAGGGGTTAGCCCTAGTTTTTTCGTCATTTTCGGAGCCGAGAATTTTTCGTCTTAGAATTGATTAGTATGACCCTTTCTAGACTAATTGGACCACCAGGAACTCGAAAAACTCATGAAAAAGAGCGTAGGACCAACAGCAGAGAAACGAGGATGAAAGTATGCAGTTTTTCGCCTGTAACTTCGGAAGCGTTGCTCGCAGCTTATTGGGACTGCGCTTAATCGATTTCTCTCGCGAAATTACGTCGGAATAGTGCCTCAAAGAATTGATTGCAGCCTTTTCCAAAATCGTCGAAATTTTCGCTTAACATCCAAAGGGGTTAGCCTCAGTTTTTTCGTCATTTTCGGAGACGAGAATTTTTTCTTCTCGGAATCGATTAGTATGACCCTTTCGAGACCAATTGGATCCGCAGGATTGCAGAAAACATATGAAAAAGAGTGTAGAACCAACAGCAGAGAAATGAAGAAGGAAATACCAGCAGCAGAGATATTACGAAAAGGATGTTCCGTCTTTCGGCGAACCAGGCTGCTACCAGGAGTAGTTCTACGCTAACATCTCTCTGATTTGCCTGACTCCTTATAAGATTAGCATATAAGCAAGCAATTGCATGTATATTTAAGTAAGCCGCTATGCATTCAGACATGCAGCATAAACATCACGAGCAATCAACCAGTAAGTCCCTGTTTCCGAAAGACCTCCTCGGCTCAGATGTTTTCCTGATACCACGAGTAGTCTTACGCTGAAGTTTTCCCATTCCGTTTAATTTCACCTGAAAGTAGCACGTAACCAGCATCGTTGAAAGTCAACAAAATTTTCACCAGAAATCGACAAGAGTTGTCCTTACTTTTCTTCCAAGCAAAAAATCCAATGTCTTAGAATGTATTTGTACGACCCTTTTTAACGAATCGGACGCTGAGCAACGCAGAAGAGATCTGAAAATAGCGTAAAATCGACAGTTGAGGAACACACACAGAAATTCATTCATTCATTTATTCATTCTAATTCAGGTTACATACAACACTACAACGTTATACATATCGTGTCCTTCGGAGGTGTATTGTACCTGTGGGCAGGGTGAAACTCAATATATAGTATACTTACAATTTGCAATCAAAACTATCTCATATACTATTATACTATTTCACCCTTATATAATAGTCAGCTTTGTTATGGAATGTGCAATCATTTTCCCATACTTTTTTCACTCACTTTAATATTATTTAGCAACTTGTTCACGTACTATACACTGAAACCCGAACACTTGTAGTGGTCTAATGAATATACTGTAACTGAACTGAAATGAAACTTTGTAGCTATGAATTCATATTACAAATGAATTAGCAGTATGAATTTGTTATAATCTTTCGCATAATTTCAACAACCTGGTGCAAATTTAATGTTTTTAGCCGTTCCTTTTAATCCATTGTCCACAGCTAGTCGAGTCTGTGCGCAATCGGTTTCGGTCGCAAAAAAAAGACATTGTAACGCATCAAAGAATTGAGACTAGCATTTTTTTAAAATCATTAAAATTCTCAGCAAATATTCAAAGGAGTTAGCCTTAATTTTTTTTATCAAAAAATGTCTTCCCTCAAAAACTGTTTACGTGACCCTTTCTGGACTAATTGGATACCCAGGAACGCAGAAAAAACATCAAAAGAAGTGTAGGACCAACAGCAGAGAAATTACGTAGGAATTTCTTGGTTTTCCGGTCGTAACTCTTGATCCGTTGCTCGTAGAGTATTCGGACTGCACGATTCGATCGATTTCAGCACACGATCATTTTTTCCGAAGAAATCGTAATCAAATTTAGACCTTCGCATTTTTTTTTTTTTTTTGTCAATTCTCAGCCCATTTCGAAAAACACTAGAATCGATTCATTCGTACGCCGTATCAACGTCATTCTGCAAGAGAAAATGATTCTACATCGCCTTAAGTCACTACGATCAGCAAATCCAAAATGCAGGTACAAGTCCAGAAAATGTTATTGTATTCTTACTTTTCTTAATCCATAATTATTCTGCTATCGTACTTAGAATTTCTACGACTCTAGTTAGTGGATTCAAGGTTCTACAAATCGAATCTAACAGCAAAATTTTTCCGGTTGTCATAAATTATTATAAAGCGCAGAACCCTTCTCAAATTTTTCTAGCGCAAATTACTCAACAGTTCCTGTCAAATCATCGTGCAGTAAAAATTTTGATTTCGTACTTGAATGATTTTTACGACAATTTCTGCTCAAGCGGAGCATCTCTCCCGAAAGTACCATAATTGATATTCTAGTATTTGCAGTACAAGAATGAAAATTCAAAAGGATATGAAAATGATGCATTGCTAAAATGAACAGTGACGTCGGCTATAACCAGGTAAAGTGAATCTTCAGCTGCGATAGTGTTCAACATTGGAGTTTTGGAAGATGTCGCAATCCAGGCTAGACCTGAAGTAAAACTGAAGCTAGCTTTTGCCAATTTGAACATAATCGGATGTCATATAGAACGAGTACAGAACCGTTTCTTTTAAGTTTCCATTGCATGGTTGGCGTGGTTCTTTAGTTGTATGGCTATAACCAGACTCTCATCGGTATTCCGAGACAATTTCGGTAAAATTATAAGGGGCTAAATAGTCAAATGGATGTCACGTAAAAATATGTAAGGTACTTAGGCTACGATAGTTGAAACATACGAGTTGTATTTATTGTCTATTAAATAAATGACACAGCCAAATTTAAAAACCACTTCACATTAAACATGGAGCTGATAATTTGCTCATCTATATCGCTTGATCAAAACTATCAAGGAGTAACCGTGGTCAGCCCAAACGTTGAGCAGATTCCATGGAAGGACCTCCAGATCACCCACAAAATAATGGTACCAAATATCAGACACACGGCCAGATGGATGATAAAAAGACTGAAACAGATGAAGGAATTAAGTATTTACGACGCCAGTCAATTTTTGGTGAAGCGTACCATAGGGCTAAAGACTTTCACTCACTAAAAGTGTCGCCGTCTCGCTCTATCCTCGTTTCCATCGGTGTCACCTGCGATGTACTTGCGAATACCTACGAGAATGTTTGTAAAATATTCATCCCAATCAAGGGCTTGTATACTAAATGGAAATGTTTTCCTGTCTTCGGGCCCAAGCTGGGTCCAGAGATCCTGAATTTTCTGATTGTCGAAATCCCACTCTTGTGTCGTGAAATACTCCAGTACGTCAAAAGCTTCTCGAATTTTATTCGTAATTTTATACAATCTGAAATTAATGATGGTGTTGAATCTCGATGCTGAATATTATTTATGTCATAATTATGTATATTCACAAATTTTTCTGCGGTATAAACTATTGAGACTTCAATTTTCTTTCGTGCTTACTGTGGCTCTTTTCCCATCAATCTAAGAACGACGTCAATAATCAGTGCTTGGATCGAATTAAAAAAAAAATTGGAGATCCTGTAAAGAAGTCTTGATTTTGTAGCGAATCCCCAGGGGTAGTAAATAGACTTCTCTGAGGGATATTTCCTTCCAAAAACTCTGCTTTTATCATTGAAGTCTTGCCAAATTATAGGATTTTCATTTGTAGAAACGTAATTATACACCGGAACGTCCTCACAGTTTCTGAAATAAACACGTAAGGCCCCTCGGTATTAGCCCACACGCTGATTGTTTGTATTCACCTCTTCAACAGTAAATTCGTTAGATGATGTCAAATTAGTTCGTGGTCTCGTTTTGAAGTGGTCAAACAAATCTGTATTCTTGGTTTGAAAAATTTTCTTTACCTCTTCTGCAAAACGAAAAGTGAAAAATGGCCCATTTTTGTCTCATACTGTAAGCGAGACAACATCTCGCTGAAGCTATTCGACTAAGCCAGATTTTTGTCCTATGAACTCGAAATAAATTGAATAAGCCAACTCTAACCACTAGCAAGTAAAATGACAAAAGCGAAGGCATCGGGATAACCGTTTTTGTACGCATATATATGCAGGGTCTTCGGTGATCCACTGCCAATTACAACTGCAGTGAAAGGTGTGGCAATATTCAGAACTGCCACTCAAACTATACGAGAAACGCTGTCAGTTCAAATTTCCGAATTGAGTTTAATAAATTTTACCTTTTTTCTGTCTTTGCGGTCTTCCAAGGCAAAGTAATAAGTGCATTACAAACATAATCAACCGGGACTATGTCAAGCCTGAGACTGCTATCAATTTTAACGACGTGAATGATGCCCAAGCCTAAGGCATACAATATTCCCGGAAGTCCCATCGGACTTGACATCCATCCTGGAATGGGACTTTTGTAGGCACTCGTCACTGTGGAACAATTTGTGAGCACGTTAGTAGAAACATCGAAAGAATTTCAGAAATTTAAGATTTTGATAACTTGTAGTATTTCTTTCGAATCGTTCAACTGTTGCCATGCAAAGCCGCAATCTGCACTCAGACAGTTCAGACTCAATGAACACAATCATTTCCGCCGAGAGAATATCAAACTCTCGTGAGCACCTGGTCGCCGACTGTGGAAACTACTTTGGACTTGATATTTAAAAAATGTGCATGAAAACTCGTTGTGCATAAAATATGTTCACTGACCAAGTTTGATATGAAATTTGCCTGATGATTTTTATGTGATATCGCTGTACAATATATCCACTACATTCCATCAATATTGCGAATACGATGCAAGATTGTGAGCTCTGTTCAATATCAAAGGAATATAAAATGCTGTCTGAGTGTGCATCTTGCACTTTGGCAACGTACCTTACACGCGTTGTAAGGGGTGCGATAAATTATCATTTTTGTGATTAGGACACTTCAACGCTTTTTCATGATGACATAAAAACGTGTGACGTGAGTAAATTACCAATTGACGGTCTGAAGATAGCAAACGGTAAGTCACTGGCGTACTCAGCGACGACGCCCTCGGCGATGGCTTTGGTGAAGGAATATGTGTTCGGCCATTCTCCTAAAATTCTGCGAGAAATTGATTTATTAGCGGCTTCGCACTTTTGATAAAAATACCCGAGTCGGTTGTGAGTGAAATCAGTCACTTCAACTGCCGCTAACTGTAAGTCTAGTATTAAAGTATTTTTACGTTAAACTTTGAGTTTATAATTGGTTTTAAATACTATTGTGCCATCAAGCATCAGAAGCCTACGGTTTTGAGACGTACTTCATCACGTCCTCCGACCGCTCGATTCTCCTGAACTTTTCTACTGTCATGTTGATCTCTTCGTAGCTCATAGGTGGAGGGTACAGCTCTTCATTAATGGACTTTCGGACGCAGTGACTAAACGCAGTAGACACGTGAATCCCAGCCTGAAATGTGACAATATTGATTTCGTCGAATGAGATCAAGTGATGATGTCCTCACCTTGAAGTTCTTGCACGCCCTTGCAAGGTCGATGACGTGTTTGACGCTCTTCACGTTAATTGCAACAGCCGACTCAAGTGTTTCGGTGAAACGCACGCTGGCGGCGAGATGAAAGATCACCGAAACCTGAAAAAATCCGTCTTCATTTTAACGACTGATGCAAAGGAGAGACGCACTATCAATTTTCAGTCGTCATACCTCTTCGACGAGGTGTGCGTAGTCTGTTTCCGAAAGTCCAAGTTTGGTCTTGGCAGCATCACCTTCGACTCCGACAATCTTCTTTGCAAATTCTGGATAGTCGTTCCGTAACACATCGAATACCTAGAACGAAACTTGCGTAAATGTTTGCTGTTGACAACGAATCAGTAACATTAAAATGAATTTTGGATATTTTTATCTCTTTTTACGTTCCTTATCACTGTCTGAAGAAAGACGAGATGCAAATTACAATGATATTTAAAATTGTTCGGTACTAGTTACTCACCGTATCACCGAGAAAAACATCTACGCGTTCCTGACTACCTTTACCCTTTTTCGGGCGAAGTAGAATGTAGATGATCCCGATGTCTCGACAACTTCGGAGCAATTTTTCCGTCAACACTTTGCCCAAAAACCCAGTTCCCCCTGCAATCGAAAAACTTATACTGACAAGGCCTCGTTGATGAGTTTTGTTTACACTCATTGTTTTTCAAAATTGGCAGTTAACGTGTTCTTTAAAAATAATTCGTGTTGGGAAATTGAAAGTTACCCCATGTGACAGATACTGACCGGTAATAAAAACGTTTTGTCCAGCATAAAATTGCTGTACTTGCGACATTTTTAATCTGTGACTATGAGCCGACGGGATACGGTCGGAAACTGACGAGTTTCGAATCTTTATACATTGTATTATAGATTAAAAGCTTTATATAGAACAAACTGTATACATATATTTGCCTGATGATATTCCAGAGTGATGAATATTCTTAAGAATGATGATACGACCATTATGGTGATTATATGCGTCATGATTTTACATCGGTATAAATTTGAATAACCCAATTTGAAAAATTTATACAGTAGAACCTCGATCACCCTGGACTTAGTTAATTAAACCCTCAATTATGCTAAACATGACTTGATTTACCTGAAGGCTTAATTATCGCAACGTTGGCTCTAAAGATAAATTTTTTATGGAAAATGTACATTGTTGCTCGGTAAAAAATGTGGAGCAGCCGTTTCTCAATTGACTACATAAAAGTAAATTATTAAAATAAGCGTTCGGTGTTTGAAAGAGGTTCAATATGTATTCAAATGTTTAGTACGGACTGTTCGGCGATTTAAATTTTTTTTGTATATATATATTATTATACCTTAAGATAAAAATTGCAGTTCGGTTATCCGAACGTTTGATTTTCGATCTAGGCTAGGTCCTAATAATTCGGATAATCAAGGTTTTACTGTACTGTAATTGAATTCAGTAAAACAAGAAGTGATTGGCTAAGCAAACCGATACCCTAGAGCGCAAAATATCGATGTTTATGTTGTTTCACTGAAAAAGTTACATTGGTTATACCAATTGTCCAATCGACAATTGATTTTTATAAATCATTTTTTGAGAGTCATTCGGCAACTCATCTTGATCAGAGATAAGATTTCGAGCTATCATATAAACCTTTTAGCCGAAAAAATGTATCATTGGCCAAATGAATCGGGGTTGTTTGAACGGTTCCAAATTCATAGTCATTGTTCGACCATACAGGTTAGGATTTACCTCACAACTACAATTCCTACTTGACCTTAATAGTTGTTGATTCATCGTGACTCGAGTCAATAAACGTTAGTTAAATCACGTAAGTACTGAATAAGGCAGTATTACAAAGTTATAAGTCGTGGGTAATGAAAACCGACTATTGGATCATTCCTACCGTAATCTTAACATTTGCTAGTGCACAAATAAACGTCTGGAGAAATGCTTGTTTCTGATATAATCAGGCTTTTCGATTGATATTATCAATCAAATCAGGCGAATTTATATATAATACAAAAAGAAACAGGTTTTACAAGGAATGGTACAGTATTCGCAGTCGAATTTAGTAGTAAAATATCATGTTGTGTTACACATGCGGGAAGTCGATGTTTTCCGATTACGAAAAGTCCAAGTTGGTTCAATATCTCAGCTGTAACAAATATATGTTTCATCATAATAATTCGATTTGAAAATCAAATCTATCGTGGTTTTTCTTTCAACACCTGTTCCAATTTTAACATATTCGTGCATTTTACTGGCATTTACAATTCCATGCAACTTCTTTTCTCTTCGTCAGTATCATATTAATCCGAGTATTCCCATTTCAGACAAAGTGTAGACTTTTACGTGGGACTAATAAGGATAAATTTGTTGTTGAAAATTACGTATCTGAATATAATATGGACTTTTCATTTCATTGTTCAGACGCGAATAATTGAATTCCGATAAATGCGTAAGTAAAACATTTGACCCCTGGAATTTTTGCTTCGTCGATCTACTTGTATTACGAATATCCTGCTGCATTCTTTAAAATATTCAACATAAATATTTCTATCGCATTAAACTCTGACATCATTTGCGTTCAAGGACCGTAACAAGAACGGATTTTCTATGTAGGATGTATAAAATTCTGCAATTATTTAATCGTATCCCAAGAACCTTGCCCTAATTACGATTGCATTGAGTGTATCAAAGGGCGTCTTCAAAGAGGAATACATTTCGGCATAATGGTGGTCGAGAGAAAATTTCTAAAATCGGTAATCTGTTCAACCAGCGACTCAGTTTGTCACGATAATTGTTGGGTTTGCAATAGAATACTAAAATAGATAGAATTATTTTCAGACTGAGTTTTGGCACTCTTTGGAAAAGTGTGGTTCCATATGATTTTTAATACACCGTGTCATATTGTTTATTCAACGAAAATATTTATTCATAGATATTAAAAAAGACATCATCCAGTGTCTTACAAAATACTCTTCGGCGCAGACGTGTGTATAAGTCTGTTTAGAATTATCATATCTCAAGGTTAGAAGACAAGCAGACCATTGGAGAGAAAAAAAAATGTCAGAACTCGCCGAAGGCGGGGAAAAAAAATATAAGAACGACTTCAAATGAAATACCAAACGATACTTAAAACCTTTTAGATATGTCAAATATTGCAATATATGATAATTCAATCCATTTATATAGTATTTAGGGGGAAAGGGTGTCGAGGATTGACACGATATCGTTAAAAATAAATGCCCATGAATAACTTCAACTCCGAAAAAATATCAACGGACTTATTTTGATTAAAAATATATAATTTTGGAATCACGTCACCACCATCGTAAATCGACGATAACGTTGACAATTTGCGGCAGGTTGTACCTGCGGCTACGTAAAAACCGCTCAAAGCAGTTCAGAAAGAATACTCGGTGTTGCAAGGGTCACCGCGATTCCACCAAAGGATCTCCAGATAACCCATAGAATCAAGACGCCAAGTATCAGACAGACTGCCACATGGATGAAGTAAAGACTAGAATACATAAAACAATTCAGGATTTACAGACATGAAGAATATGTTCGATTAAAGCATAAAATATTGTTATAAGGATGCTTAAAGCCAGGCTTCACTCATCGAGATCTACCTAGTTTCCGGAGTCTTATGAACAACTATGACACGATCATACGTATAAATAAACTAATTTGACAATTTACGAAGAAGCCTTTCGAACTAGAACGTAAAGTTCACTAATTGAGAACTTGTCCTTTTTCGTAAGATTTGGAGAAGCAGTGATCGTTGTGGCAGGGACAGATGGTATGCAACAATGGCTGCTCTTAGCCATTGGCAACGTTCACAATTGACAGTTATCACCGATTACAGGTACACATTTCCTCGCGTAGTTGTTGCGTGAAAAGTTAATGTTATTCCATGTCTGTGTTCAACATTTTATGCAGAATGACGTGCACTGCAGCTTTATCGTGACAGTGAAGCGTAAGCTTTGATAATACTCAAAATGAGTGACACGCAGAATTTACAATGCATAGAAAGTAGATCTGCATTGAATTCTATAAAATTTTGCGTCCTAGCTCGACAGTTTCCTTTGCGATGATAAATTATCGACTGAACGTATTTCATATCGTAATATCCGAGTTGTTATCGAAATCGAAAAGAAGGAAACAAAAAAGAAAACTCAATATAGCATCCTCTCAAGGATTTTCACTAACCAATAGTATCGCCGTTTTGCCCTTTCCAAGTTGTCATCAGATTCGCCTGCGATGAACTGACGAACACCTTTACACATGTTCCGAAGATATTCATTCCAATCGAGGGTTCGCATACTAAAGGGGAATATTTTCTTATCTTCAGGCCCAAGCTGACTCCAAAGCTGCTGAATTTTCTGGTTGCCGAAACACCACTCTTGTGTGGCGAAATACATCAATGCGAACCACGCTTTACGAATCTTACTCATAAGCTGGTACATTCTGTAATTACGAATAACCTAATTTTCAACCTCATTATCAAGTTTTTGTTCAAGAGTACATTTATCAGAATTTTATATTCACTAAGCTGCTCGTGATAAAAAATCAAATTGAGAACTGTATTCATTTCAAACTTACTTTGGCTGTTTACCCACCAATTTCGCCATGAGATCAATCATTATTGCCGGGAGCAAATGCAATAGAAAATCAAGTATGACGAATAGAAATTTCGACTTCGTAGTCAACAAAAAAGAATGATAGACAGCCTGTTCTGACGGATAAACCTTTCGGTAAGGAGCGCATACAACATTGAATTTGTTCCAAGTGATAGGATTTTCGTTTCCAGAAACGTAATTGTAAACTAGAACGTCATCGGAGCTTCTGAAAAAGATGTATTAGATCTAAAACGTAATATTTTCATCCTAAATTCTAGGAATCGAGCTTGATAAGTTTCTATACCCTTTTTCAATAATTGCTGTGTTCCAAGCTGAAGAAATTAGTGCGTTACAAACGTAATCCACCGGGACAAGATCAGCTTTTTTATTTATGTCTTGCAGCGCGACGTGAACAAGGCCTAGGCCATAGGCATACACCAAGCCTGCGAGACCCATTGTGCCAGAAACCCATCCTGGAGCGGGGCTTTTGAAGGAGTTTGTCACTGTGGAACAGTAATAATTCATGTACATGTTGATAAAGATAACAAAAGAATGACTTTAAAACAGCCTAACGATTGCGAAGGAATTTTTTCAAAAATTACACATCGAAAACTCATTGGAAGCAACTTGCTTGAGATCGAGTAACCTGTAACTCAACCACAAACAATGGGCATATCGAGTAACTATTCATGCGTTTGCGAG
The DNA here is from genome assembly GCF_021155765.1 of Diprion similis. Classification (NCBI taxonomy): domain Eukaryota; kingdom Metazoa; phylum Arthropoda; class Insecta; order Hymenoptera; family Diprionidae; genus Diprion; species Diprion similis. The sequence goes on along the minus strand of NC_060110.1, from coordinate 22,161,119 downwards.
CAGTAGACCTTATGTCACCTCTAGAATGAAATAAATACTTGTCGCATATGTAAATTACCGATTGAGGGCCTGAATATTGCAAACGGTAAGTCCTTGGCAAACTCGGCAACGACACCCTCGGCAATCGCTTTGGTAAAGCTATACGTGTTCGGCCATTCTCCGATTATTCTGCGGGAAAATGAGTTACTCATCAGACTTGTTACTTACTTGAAAGTGCCGAGTTCACTCAGACTGAAGCGATTCGCTACCAAATCGAGTTCGGTAGTCTTAAATAGTCAGTCTAGTCATAGGCTCGTGACGGTAATGTATAATCGTCAGCTGAATAACTGAACGGTGGCAATATGAGCCATAAAAGCCGGAATGCTTACGTTTTAGTGACTGATTCCATCACATCCTCCGACCATTTCATTCTTCTAGACATTTCAACAAACGTGTTGACCTCTTGGTAGCTCATGGGTGGAGGATACAGTTCTTCATTAATAGACTTCCGGACGCAATGGCTGAACGCAGTAGACACGTAGATTCCAGCCTGAAGTGCGATCATGTTGATTTCGTTGAATGAGAAAAAGTAGATATCTATGCTATTACCTTGAAATTCTTGCACGCCCTTGCAAGGTCTATGGCGTATTTCACGCTGTTCACGTTAGTTAGAACAGCCGACTCGAGCTTCTCAGTGAAACGCACAGAAGCAGCTAAGTGAAAGATCACCGAAACCTAAAAAAAAAATTCCGGGTTTCAAGGCTGATGCAGGAAAGACACGCAAAATCAACCTGCATTCAACCTCATACTTCGTCAGTAAGGCGTAAATAGTCTTTTGACGAAAGTCCGAATCCGTTCTTAGCAGTATCACCTTCAACCCCGACGATCTTCTGTGAAAATTCTGGATATTCTTTCCGCAGTGGGTCAAAACTCTGAAATCAAACTTTAGTAGCTTATCGCGGTTGACGGAGTACTAGGACTTTTCAGTGAGTTGTGGCTGTCCTGATGCATTCCTAAGTACGTTATCACTCACTCCAAAGAGATGCAATCTCCTATTTTCCTACTCAATTACCTTTTCACCAAGTAGGGCATCCAGGCGTTCCTCAACACTTTTTCCCTTCTTCGGGCGGATTAGGATGTAGATGATTCCAATGTCACGGCAGCTCCGGAGCAGTTTTTCTATTAATACTACTCCCAAAAAACCGGTTCCGCCTGAAAAATTTCGAAAACGTGGTTATTACAAGTAGTTCTTCTACCAAGATGGTCTGGCATATTTTTTCGCTCATTTTGAAAACCAACCAGTAATGAAGATATTTTTTCCAACATAGAATTGCTGTATTTCCGACATATTCGAACTAACGGGTTGACCGATGGAAAACGAGTGACGATGGTTCAATACCACTGAACTCTATATTATATTGGAACGAGCGCTACGGTAGTGGGGGGCGGTTGAACGCGTCAGACAGAGATAGTTGTTACGGGTATCAGACATACCCCGTAAACAACTATCTCTTTCTCACCGGTACTCGGTTGAGGGACACATAGGCTGCGCTCGTTCCACCATAATATTGAGTTCAGTGTCTAATACCTAAATTCTAACAACTCTCGCAACTAAACCGCAATCGAATATACTGAATATAAAGTGTTTCCGGTAGATGACGAGACAACATGATGCCCATTTGGCCCCGGAACTAGATTCAATCGGAATGATTTGATTATTGTTTTCATAATGATACTTCAGTTACCTACTATTTGTTCGAGTAAAAGACCGTGTGATTAATATTTTCACTGATTTCAAAGTACCTATACCTTCGATTGAAAAGACAAATCAAAAGTTTTTTAAAAAGATACTTAGAGTTTGATTTAGTTGGTTTTGTTAGAAAAATGTGTGATTCATTAAAACTTGAATGTAAACAAGACTGAAGAAATGATAAATGTTAATGATTAATAATAAGCGTAATTCATGTTGCACTCAATTAGCAATTTTTTTATTTCTCTAAGGTTTTAAAAATTTCCCAAAAATTCCAGAATTCCCAGGAATCCCTAGTCGAGAATTCTCTAGTCCCAAAAGCAATATGTCGAAAAATGAGAAACCGTAGTCTGTATTTTGGACTTTGGCTACGAACCTGTCACAAATTACTGGTGAATAGATATACAGTTATCATCACTTCTCTGAGTGGGAGTCTTATTGTGAGATTATTATCCAAGTATCACCTTCGACTCTAACGATCTTCCTCGAAAATTCTAGATGATTATAACGTAATACACGGATTACCTAGAACGAAACTGGGGCAAATGAATTTCGGATATCTTCATCATTTCTATGTTCTTCATCAATCCCTTACACAAGATGAAATGTAATTTACAATGATTTTTTTTCAGGATAATTTGACGGATTTTTTCTTCAGGAGACATACTACCATACTCTAAAGTTTGTTGGAAAAAATTTCAGATCACATCTCTTTCAGTCATTTCAAAAACGAAAAATTCGATACTATCGAAATTTCACCGGAGTCCTTCCTCAATGACGTCTCGTAGAAATATATAATATCACATATGCTCTAAGAATATCACACAATTCATCAATCACAATGCGGGATCGCTCGAATTTTTTACATTGTAGTTAGCGAACGACCCGATTATGAAAGTCTGATGTATTTTTGTTCTGCGCCTGATATACCGCAACCGCATACACACAAATGTGTTACATTTAGCCTAACAGAGGATACTCGGCAGTGCTCGCAGAATACTTCACCGACATCGTGCCTTCACCATGAACGACAGGAAACATATGACAAGCGACAACCAATGCTGTTTAGTTACAGTGATCAGCGGTCTGAGGCTACGCGATGATTGGTCGTAGCTGCTGGTTGTCGCTCAGTCGCTCAGCACCAGCACTGGATATTGTGGAATCAGCATGAGTTTAATCCGCGCGTGCTCTCGTACGGATGTAAACAGTGTTTCTTTTAATATTATTACTTATATTAGTTAACGAAATATTCGGCGTATTGACCAGTCCGAAAATTAATGGATTTGACAGAACTGTTGAATAAATGCGCATTGGCGAATAAACGTAAAGTATATGAGCCAATCTTCGAATAAATACTTGACGAGAATGATATGATAAGAGTATTAACATGAATTGTTAATAGTATTGTTGACATAATGTGACCTGTTTTCCTTTATAGCTGACGAAAAAAAAGTCAACGAACTTGAGAGGAAGGAGGATGAGCTTTTTCAAAAAATATACAGAGAATGGAAAGGGACCAAGGCTGAAGACAAGGATCTAACCTATAAAGTCATACCGAAATTTTATTTCAAGGTACGCTCTTACAGACAATATTCGACAGGTACTACAAATTCAATTTCACGAATCTCTGATTCATATCTTCCTAATGTTCACCCTTGCACTCCTGATTAGATTCCATCGCCTATGGTCTTTAATTCGGAACAAATTTCAGTTACCGAAGGAGGATGAAATCCTACCACAGAAATTACGAGAGGAGACGCGAGCCTTGTTTCTTCAAAAACGGTCTCGTCAATTGCTCGATAACAATGAGCTCAAGGCTCTGTGGGTACTTTTAGACAAACACCACAGCAAACCCATCTCAGGAGACGAACAATTAATCAATTATGAGGATTTCAAAAAAGTTGGTGCTCTTGCAGGCTCGAAATGTGCTCCTTACTTCACAGCGGTTGTTTTTGCCAAACTGCAGCAAGGGGATCCTCACGGGCGTATTAGTATCATGGCATTGTTCAACTATGTCATGAGGAAAGTCTGGCTTCACCAAACTCGAATTGGTTTATCCCTATACGATGTAACTGGGCAAGGATACCTCAGGGAATCTGTACGAATCGATAACATATTATTATTGGTTGCTTGAAAAATTACTGGGAATTTGCAAAGCAGACTAACTATTTTAATAACACTGCGATGCCTTTCAGGACCTGGAGAATTATATTTTGGAACTAATTCCTACGCTACCGCAGCTTGAAGGACTTGAGAAATCTTTTCATTCGTTCTACGTTTGTACCGCGGTTAGAAAATTCCTGTTCTTCTTGGACCCGCTGAGGACTGGAAGAGTGAGAATACAAGATATTTTAGCATGCAGTTTTCTCGATGACCTTTTAGAGTTGCGTGACGAGGATCTGCCCAAAGATCTTCAAGAAGCCAACTGGTTCTCTGCACCATCCGCCCTGAAAGTTTATGGTCAATATTTAAACCTTGACCGAGATCATAATGGCATGCTCAACAAAGAGGAACTCTCTGGGTAAAAATAATTACGTAACATTTTGATATAGTCGTTGAAGAGTTCTTTGTCATGAGAAAGACTGTTCTTTTAGTGTTACTTACTTTTCAAGTTGTGAAATAATTTGATTTTATGCAGCTATGGTACAGGTACGCTTACCGGAGTCTTTCTCGAGAGGGTCTTCCAGGAGTGTTTGACGTACGAAGGTGAGATGGACTATAAAACGTATTTGGACTTTGTTCTGGCTCTGGAAAACCGTCACGAACCACAAAGTCTCCACTACTTATTCCGTATTCTCGATATTAATAACCGTGGATACCTCGATACATTCTGCCTCAATTACTTCTTTCGGGTATGTTGACGCGCACTCATTATTATCGTTTTGTAAATCTGATTTCAATTTTATCAATGTTTGATTATAACAATTCTTAATTTAATACTATAAATTTATGGTCCAGGCGATTCAGGAGCAAATGACGATGCACGGTCAGGAGCCAGTAAGTTTTGAAGATGTTAAAGATGAAATATTCGACATGGTAAAACCAGCTGATCCCTGCAAAATTACGCTACAAGATCTTTTATCATGGTAAGTAAATTTGGAATTATTGTAATCATGATAGAAAAATTATACTCATACTCCAGTCGGATCAGTGATTGATTTTGCCTTTCAATTGGCAACTGTCATACCTATTTCGGTTACAGTGGACAAGGAGATACTATGGTCAGTATATTGATAGAATTTCACGGGTTCTGGGCTTACGAAAATCGAGAAGCTATGGCAGCGGACAACGGAGACGAGTCCTCCCACGTCTGACGCACCAGCATATTGAATACGCTACATATTGTCCGATCACAATTTTGATACACTTTCACCGACATTTCATTTTTGAGACTAATATAGATACATATATTTGATGGTATGGTTTTAAATATGTCTAAATATTCTTCACCTATCCCTGAAATGAATATTATAGAACAAACAATGTAACAAAAGTAGTAGAAATGAATAATGGAATTGTGGATGAGAATTTGGTACATCACTTTCTTTTTTTTTTTTTTACAAAATTCATTTATTAAGGCCCACAATAGTGGATTTCGTTTTTAAAGGTTTGTACAGGAGGGGGAAAGGTTCTCTTTTTTATACAAAATATAATGTGTAAACGGTAATATCTTAGTTTTCGCGTACCGTGTAAGATAGAACATTCATGGCAACGCGCTTCGTTATTTCTTTTACTTTACATATACATAATACGTTCTCTGCTCTCCGGTTATTTAATTTGAAAATCGAATCTACTGTATAGCCTGCGTGCGGTGTATTATACAAGAACAACATGAGTTCAACATAAACCACGATTCAAATCAGTTCGTTCGTGGTTCAATAATAATAATAATAATTATATAAACGGGACGGTTTCCCTATGTTCAATAATAATTTAACTTATACATTCGTTAAGCGCTAGACAACAATATTACATATAGTATACAACAACTCGTTTCATTTAGCGAGTTATTGTTTCTCATTATTTTCTTTTCCTAAAAATTCTTTTACTTCAATCTCCAAAAACAACTAACTAAACACAGTGAAACCAGACCGGCTTAATTGTGGCAGTCTATTTTTTGATTATAACAAAAATTGTTATCATTATGGTTATCCTTAATACTATTATCATTAAAATTATATACCTATATGTACAAGGCTACTTAGACAAGGATTTATTTCTTTTCATTCTAGTTTTCTTTTTGTGTTATTCTTCTATACAATTCAACAACTTGCGTATGAAGCGAGATGGAAATTCGTGGCACTGGCAAGATTGTCTATGTACACATTTATTTCCTGCTTCCTCATGCCGGCTCCAATAAAAAATTATTTTTCGGCAAATATTACATATATATTCAATCAACAATAATACAGCTCAACGCTTCGTCGTATACGACACATTCTAAATATTCTTTTACTTTACACTCGTGTTATCCCTCTATAATAACGTAGTTACAGCATACATATATGTATATACTATGTTTATTAAAAAATAATCGTTCATCATACTATACAGAAGTGGCAATGCAGTAAGGCAAGATGTAGTTTTATTTATATGTATATTGATCGGTATATTAAATTTCGTTTCACTGACGAAAGAAATTCTTTGAACGTCCTATATATGGCCACTTTTTCATACCCATCTAATTGTAAAGCTTTTACAATGAAATACTGAGTATATTTCGAACTTTTGCTTTTATTATGCGCCCCGACCAAAATCACAATGTACGTATATATTTATTTATATTCAACGCTTACACCCGCTCTATACGAGGCTCCTCATTGAGTCCAGTAATCGTTCGTCCAATCCTACATAACGCATAGTATATCGATAAGTCCTAGGAGTTCAGTCGTTTCTTATTCAATTATTTATACTGATATTTACACCGATGATAACACGTGTATCGTTACATCGTTAAAACAAAAACCCACACTTTAGTCACTGGTCAACAAAATGATTAAAAAAAATCAGAATCACGCACACTTCACCAGCTTCGTCGCTGCTCGCGTAGCAGTCCAAAGTCTCGGATACCTACTACAGTTAAAATTTGAAACATTGTCCTATTAATTTATCTCCCCCCCTCAGCCTAGATCCTCAGCTCCGAATCCGCGACCGGCATGCCGCGCTGCGGCCCTTGGTTCGACCGCTGGGCCCCGGGAGGCACGAGGGGACTTATGCTGGGACTCCTGGTCGCGAGGGGCGAGAGAGAGGGGGAAAAACTAGGGCTTAGGGCGGCCGATGGGAAGGTGGATCCGTCGTGGCTGATCGGCGACCTCGGGACGATCCCCCTCGCCAGCGCGGGGGCCGCGAGCGACCGGGGAGCGACCGATGTGAGGAGGGGGGGCGGGGGGGCCTTGTGGACGGGTTTGCCCTTGCTGCTCGCAGAGTTCCCGCTCTGCACGCTGGCCGCGTCGTCCTTGAGCCGCGCGATCTCGCCGAAGACGTGAGCGAGCGGTTGGTACTGGGGGCCCCAATCGAGGAGGTAGTCCCAATTGTAGGACCCGGTGAGCTCCTCTTCCGAGTGGACGATGGAGCTCAGAGAACCGTTCATCGATGGCTGGGGTGCTTCGAGACCGGAAGTTGGCCGGCCGGCCTCGCTGATCTTGCCGTATATCAGCGTCGCGATGTCCGCCTCCGTCGATGTCTCGTCCTCGAAAAGGTGGAGGCTGTCCAGCGGGAGCGCTTCCGGTGGTCGTCTTGGCGTCCCGGTTGGCGGATCGACGATCCCCAGCCGAGCGAGATACTCCTGAGTGTTGTGCACCGAGAGATCGCTCGCCGAGTCGCCGCCCTGCTGGCCCTCGTTTATCATCCTTATTTCCTCGTCCTCGCCGTCGTCTTCGGCCGATCCCCGCCCCGAAGAGCCGGACTGATCGCTGCCCGAGAGTTCGGATGTGGCCTGCTGCTGAGCCGACTGGCCGGAAGTCCCGTAGGGCGGTATCTCGTCGTATTTTGGGGGCGCGAATTGGCTCGTCGCCCCCCCGCTGCGTATTGGTATCGTGTCGAAGGCGCTGGGGTCGACGTAGCTGTTCGACGTCGTTACTGTATTCTCGCCATTCAGCCTCGGCTTCGTTCCCTTCTTGTGACGCCGGTTTCGCATGTGCAAGAAGAGGAATATCCCGCCGAAGGCGACCACCACTAGCAGCAGCGCTATCAGTAGGCCCAGGGCCCAGTCGGCCAGGCCCCCGGCGGCTGCGACCGCCATGTTGGAGCCGATGTCAGCGGCCGATTCATCGAGCGTTATCTCGACAACGGTCATGTTTGAGAGAGAGCCTTGCCGGCCTGAGCTCGCGGACACCACGAGTCGCGATTCCTCCGCGACATTTATCAGCTTCTGTTTTACTATCAGAGCACCTGTGGTTCGGTTTAGCTTGAAGGACGGATGCTGGGACGTGAGTTGATACACGACTCGACCGTCGGGCCCTTTGTCTCTGTCGGTAGCGGTGATGAGACCGATTACGGTGCCGGGGGTTATGAGGGTGTTGCGTATCGTGAACTTGTACATCCGCTCCGTAAACTGGGGGTAGAATTCGTCCCTGGAGTCGATTTCTACGCGGACCCGAATCGCGGCTGTTCTTCCGCCGGTGTCAGTGGCCCGAAGGGTGAAGGCGTAGTGGTTCCTCTGCTCGTAGTCGAAGACGGCGCGGGTTGAAACGAGTCCGGACTTCGAGTCGACGGCGAAGAGCCTCCACGAGTCGTCGATTTCCGAAAAGCCTGACGCTGCCGCTGAGACTATCGAGTAGTTCAGAGCGCCGTAGATACCTCGGTCAAGATCCGTCGCTCTCGCGGTAAATATCCTCGTTCCAACTGGTTCGTTCTCACCCACGATCTCCAGGTACTCCGAGACCGGGAACCTCGGCGAATTGTCGTTCACGTCCTCCAGGTGGACGCGCAATCTGGTGAGTGCGCAGAGCGGAGCCGAGGGGTCGAGGTCGCAGGCCATGATGACGAGCACGTGGACCTGGGGTCCGAGGTCGCAGTCGAGGCTGGCGTTGACTAGAACGACCCCGGAGGCCTTCTCGACGCGAAAGAGGCCAAGATCGTTGCCAGAAGTTACGTCGTAAGTGACGGTGGCTGCCGGTGTGTCTGGCTTATCGGCGTCTTTGGCTCTGACGATGGCGACTGTGCTGCCCTTCTCGGCGTCCTCTTTTATCGATACCTCATAGAGCGTGCGATCGAACTCCGGGTAGTTGTCATTCACGTCGTCAACGTTAACGACGACTATCGAGGCCGAGGAATTCTCACCCCGCGATCCAAGCCGAAGGACGAAACGATCCTTCGTTTCTCTGTCCAATTTCTTAACGAGGATCAGCTTGCCCCGGGAGACCTCGAAGAGCCCGTTCTCGTCCCCGGATAGTACTGAGTTTCCGTCAATCAGGTCTATATCCGAGAGCCTCATCAGCGCCGTGCCCCGCTCCGCATTCTCCGTTACATTTATTCGGAACTCCTTGCCTGGTTGAGTGCTCTTCAGCGTGCTCAGCCTCACTACCACCGTGCAGACCGATGACCTCGATGGCTGTCCCGAGTCCTGAGCCGATACCGCGAGCTCCACGTCCTTCAGCAGCGGCCTCGGGAGCGCTGTTCTGTTCACCAGCACCATCCCCGTTTCCGGGTGGACGCTGAATCCCTTCACTGGACTCACAAGGCTGTAACGAATCCTCGAGTTCTTCTCCGAGAGGTCTTTGTCCGTTGCGTTGACCGCGAGGACTTCTTGCATCTCACCTTGACCATCTGGAATAAAAAAAGGGTCGGGTGAACATCCGTCGATTTATCCACATTGTATACGACGAACGTCTTTGTCCGCGTGAATGAGTTATGTTATCCTTATACCTATATGTAACTGAAAGAATTGAGATGGTTGCTCCGTTTTAGAAACTTTTTTCCCACGCCATTTCGCTATTACAATATTCTAAATTTATTTTCCCCGAGGAATTATTGGTTTATCGCGCATATCGAATCTACACTGTATTAATTATCCGTTATATTAAGAGAGACGCCACAACTGACGAAACGAGCTCGAGAAAAATATCGGCAAGGTTACGTCGCGGTGTCCAGGTTAATTAATCTCATCACCGTGCTCGAGGGAGACAGAGAGAGTGAGAGAGTAAGAGAGTCCGGGTTAATATTGGCTTTTTACTCATGGATGTCTGTGCGGACGGCCTCGAGAATGGCGAAGGTCTCGGTTTAAACGGGTAATGAAACTGCACCAGCGACGATGTTAAGCCCGAGACCCGAGCGAGGTCGCTTTTACTAATTAACGCCGATGTCGGTAGAGTCGAATTAATATGCCATAAGCAAACCGCGTTAAGTATATACCATACAGTCGGAAGGTGACGCAGATACACAGCTTGACTGACAAGGGTGCATAGGAATTGTGTATAAAAAAAATTGGAAACAATTTCTCTGATTGATGAATCTTTTTTGCCGCGGCATCTGTTGTACATCGATAATAATCGACTATTTAGACAAGCTATCATTACCCTCGTGCATATAGTGAAGACGGTAAACGAACTTGCTAAATAGCCTTTTTTAGCTTTAGAAAAAAAGCTACTAATTTCGATTTTGATCCGGGTGTAGCAACCGCGTTGGTGGCTGGTCTCCAGGATGAACGAACGCGGCCATGCAGGCAAAGCCAGGTCAGTACTGGCGGGCCAAGCCCCGGAGGATAAGCTGTCCTGACACCAACTGAACGGAAGTATGAAATAATAACCAGTTGCATAAATCGCGGCAGGATGCGGCGCGGTGTTGCGGGTCCAGTGCTGAAAAATCATTCCGATGCGTTTCAAATCGTTGGATAACTCGGCATTAATGTGCCAAGCAGACTCGCAGACTCGGAACGAAGATGAGCTTTAGCCATACTCTCATCTTTCAGTAAGAATTTACCCAGACTAATCGGGCAATTTGAACCCACCTCGCGACGTCGAGACTCCTCTTCATCTCGGGATTTCCCCGATTTGTCGCCTCAATTTTTTCAAAGTTGTTTATATATTAGACATTATACACAAATCAAGGTATTGTGAGGCTAGAATTGACGCTCGGAAAAGATATCATCTCGAAAACGTAGCAGAAATGTAAAATCGCGTATTTCATCGCGGACTCGAGTCCGTTTTGGGGCCGTTTAGTGGTGGTAGAGGAGCCGCGACCCCGGAACATATTCCATAAATTATCGACGTATAACGCCATTCATTGTCGGGTGGCGAACGATTTGTGGTCCCGGTGTTGGGCACCGCGCTGTGCCTCGCAATGGGGATCGGAGTTTGAGTTTCGCATGAGGTTAGCAGCACCCTGCATCCGAGTCCAGCTGTAGGTACATGAATGTATGCACGTCCGTTTGTGCAGTTCGTTAAAGTGAATTTCTTAGAGCATAAACATTTAATTCCCCGTAAAGGGAAGAATTACGATAATACACCGAGAGTGCGATGGTGCACCGCAGCTTTTTAATACGTCTTAAACGTATAATCCAATACCAACGTTACACGCATATAACGCGATGTACCTAAACGTAGGCGTGCCAACATAGTTGAGGCAGTGAAGTCGTGATTTGAGTTAAAGTCACCACAAATCGCGGTATACGTATGTAAGCCGTCCCTCATCCGAAGTACCACAGAGAGCTAGGAATGTTTTTTCAACTTTAACTTTTTTGTTTTTGTTTTTATTTTCTTTTCTTTCTCCATACATTTTTGTCGGGAATGATTTCCTCGCCCCCCGCGTTCGCTTTCTTAAATTACTGTTATGCCATCGGGGTGTCGTATATACGGCCGATATGCATTTTTAATAAGTCTTAAGCTGTATTAAACAATCGAGACTGCAAAGAAACGCGGGCTGCATGCGGCTTCACGAGCGGTGCAACGTATGCGCAAGGGGACTTATTTATGTGCTACGTTCTCTCTTGGTCTTGTATTTTGCCGGCTCGTTCCATCTCGCTTTGAACAGCGACAGCGCATAGCGCGATCCCTGTAAATCGCGAGCGCCAAGCGACTTCTCATTTCTCTCTTTCTCATGTCCCGGCATCTCGCCCCTTCTCTCTTATTCTCTCTCTCTCTCTCTCCTTCTCTCTCTCGACGTCGCGCTTTCTCACCTACCGTACGTTCGTTCGTTCGTTCGTTCGTTCGTTCGTTCGTTCGTTCGTTCGTTCGTTCAGCTCCTACACACGTGTTATCTTGGACCGGTGTCAATTCGAGTTTAGGACACGAGCAACGGGACTACTTATCTATAATGAAACAAGAAAAAAAAAAAAAAAAATGCTGAGTTTTTTAACTCCCGCGCGTCCCTACGTCCTCTGACAGATGTCATTTTCAAGTTAACGGGCTTGCGATATTACCGGTCTAATGTACGCTTACGCAACGACGCCATCCAGGCATATATGGTAAAAATAAGCCAGAATTCAGAGTCGGGGTCTGAATTGATCTGAGGAAATTCAGAATATTGTGCAGATTGAGGCCCATCGCAATTATTTTGCTATAAAACATAATGTTTCAGCGTGAAACGGAATGAAATACGAAAAATTATTCAGAAACGGTATTTTGGTATTTGGTTACTAAACGATTCACTTTTTTTTTATAAAAATTCTTCCATATATTTCACTTTACGACCCAGGCAAAGGCCAATCTCGCGCAACAGCTGACTGTTTCTTGTGAAATCAGAAGACTAATCTGTGATAAATACATTCGGTCTAATGAACTTTTAATCGAGTTGATTAAATATTCGTTTCGCCTAACGCGATTAACCGCATATCACGTTACAACTGATTTCTGGAATTCTTTTTTACGTAATCGGTCAAGTCGGTTGATGGTTAAAACCGTAGTTAAAACGCCATACGTTGCAAAAATTTCTATTGAATGTATTGGAATTTATTCATTTAAATAAAAAACGAAGTATCGTTTGATAATGTTTACGTTGTATAAAGCTTTTAGCAAACAGGCCGATAAACTAATTGACGACTCAATACAGGGTTTCTTGGTTGTATAATAAATCGCAGAACACAGCTGGTGATGTGTAATATACGACTGTTTTTTGTCAGCATTTTTTTTTCTCCTAAATCTGATGTTCAGTGTGTAAGAACTATTATTGATGCGAAATATTGGACACAGGTTATTCCGCATAGTTTAAGCATAATGAGATAGCCAGCGATAAGTGTGTGCCTTGAGTCATAATAAGTGTCCAACGGATAGAGCAGAATGTATTTAGGTACCGTGAAGGATTATAAATAGGCATAATGCTTAATTGGTGTCGGCTCGAGGTGTCGATGAGTCGCGTGAGCGAAGAACAAATTGCCTTTGAAAATGAGACTCTGTAAGAGGAATATCTCAAGAGAGGAGTGAACTACCGCATGAGAACCGGCCGCGATCAGGCGAGACATATAGCGCGTGGCGCCGATTATTGCGAAATTGCACCTCCCGGTGTTGAATGGCAAAAAATGAAATCGCTCGACAGGTTGTTGTCACATACGTGACACTACAGCGACCACCTCGGACGATAACGTAATCCCGTCTATACATACAAGTGCGGATTGGTCAGACTTTGCAAAAGATTGAGAAGTGTTTAACAGCCGTTGGACGAAAAAAAAAAACTACGCAAAAAAAGTATTCGTAGTAAGGAAACTATTACAGGTGACAGGCTTGTCGTAGAAATTTATAGAAGAGATTATCGACGACGGATTTTAAGAGACAGCTCATGAGTCCTTGGTATATGGGGTCGCGAGATCGCTGAGACTTTTTATTGTATTCTTCTATGATAGAACTATATTTCTGCCATTAAAACCTAGTTTTTTCTAGATCATGTGGCGTTTGTAATGCATTTAGACAAGAAACCAACCTGGAAGTGAGGCCGAGTATGCAGCCTGCTCGAATTCTGGAGCATTGTCATTGAGGTCGTCGACTCTGACGGTGAGCTCGGTAAACGCTTGGTGGACGCCGTCACTGGCCAAAACCCGGAGATTATACTCCGGCTGTGTTTCCGCGTCCAGCTGCTTCGATAGTATGACTTTTCCGCTGTAACGATCGATGCTGAATGGACCAGGACCAGTGTTGTTATCGAACTGATAAACGAGCGCCGGTGAGCTGTCGACGTCATTGGCAGTCAACGTTGTCAGGAGAGAGCCAACCTCGGTACCTATAATGGAAACAACACGAGGGTTAGTTACACAGTCAGTGACGAAGACACTGTCCGAGACAGTATACATGCATATAACAATAATTCGTGAGAGGTAAAAGTGAACTCCGCAAGTTATTTCGTTTTCCGTTGTCTGATGGCACGCTGCAAGGGCTGCATAAGGTGCAGATAAGAATTAATTCCGGTAGCGTCTACGGCGTGGCGACTCTTTCGCGAATTTAAATATCTTCGTTTGTTATGCATGAGCTGCTGCTGCTGCTACTGCATTGCTGTTTGACTTTGTGTATACGTATAATACACTATATATATAGTATATAGTTTGAACGAGTGAGCGATTTGAGCTGCGCGGGAGCTGATGCAGGTTGCATTATCCAACCACTTTGCAGGCATTGTCAGCCGCTGATTGTTTCCGACATCTTCCACGGTTCCTCAGGTTCTCCGTCCAGCTACCGCCGCATGGGCAAGCGGATGGTTCACCGATGAATGCGAATCCCGCTCTGCGTCGATCTGCCACTGACGCTCTTGCACGTCGCGTTCGTCTTTACTCTCATCGCTTGCGAGCCATGCTTACGCTAAAGTTACTTAACATGCATCGAATTCAGCATATCGTCTCGTTTCATCTTTCAATCTCTCCATCGTGCCCCTTGCGGTATACTGAGTATCGCACTCGACAAAGTGAAACGAGCATGATTTTATACAAAAAAAAAAAAAAAAACAAGCGTTAATGTCTTCGAAATTTCTGATTTGAACTCATAATTTGATTCTCTTATTCGGCTATTGTACTTGCTCCCTAATCTTTATTCCAGTACCTTATTATAGACACTAAAAAACCAGCTGCAGAGGTCATTAATATTCCTACTATCACTGAAAATTGAACGCATCTATGCTTGTACCAACGGACATTTGGCAGGCGGCGAGGTGGATGTGATATAGGAACATCGATGAAAAGATTGGGGGACAGACAAGAGTGAGAGGAAGTGGTGAAGTGGGTACGGTTGGCCGTCCGGCTCATAGGGGGGCCGCATATTCGAAAATCGATTTGGACATTAACAGCCGTTTATAATATATGGTCAATGTTTCCGCGTGCCACTTCCCCCTTCCAAAACTACCTGGCCCAACCGATGCAGGGCCCGTTCCTCTCACTTTTTTATCACACATGTACGCGGAGAGAGACGCACACGTTGGACACTGCGCATTTAGTTATGGTCGCCGTCGCCCACCGATGTACCATCGATATCTCTACCGTGGAATCTTTTATTACACGGATTATAATATCTGCCTACCTACTCGCCCGTAATATCCACACGCGTGTTACAGTCCCGGCGCATTTTGCAGCGGTGTTTAGATATTATTGGTATAAGGTACTTGGTTCCAAAATCGCTCGTTAATGTGATCGATAAGCTGAGTCGATTGTCACCCGCGAGAAAAGTTATCCATTATTAGGCCCAACGAATATCTATGGCAAATTTTTTTTTACAAATATCGTATTCAGCAATTTTTAATTCAAACTTTCCTCTTCTAATTCACAAATTATGATGTTTTTCGATTGTTAACTTTTGAATTGGACTTTGTTAGGTACTTATTGCTACTCTTTAATCGCCGTGCATGTGTTGAATGCGCAGCAAGCAAAATGTGCTTGCGCTTCATGCGCTATTACAGCTGACGTGAATGTTCGTGCAGAAATTAAAAAAATTGCGGCGAAGTAGCGCGTGTGCGGAATAAATTCTCGAGGAGTCAAAAGGGCTCTGTATGTGCATACATATCGGCAGCTATTAATAATAACTCTCAAAATGTCGGATGTTAAGCCGAGGGTAAGGTCGAGGAACCCGAAGAATTTAGCCTGGGTGAATCAAAAAAAAAAAAGACAAGAGAAAAAAAACACGACACTCCCGAGTTTCGTTGTAATTAATTTCGACGCGTTTAATTTGCATTAATAATATATATATGCCAGTCGGTAAGCGTTGAAGCTGCAGCGTGATGTCGGCTCGTCGAAGACTTAAATAGGGATCGAGAGCCTCGGGTTCGCGATATGTAACTAAATAAAAAACGCATTAAAAACAAGGTGCGTTCGCTAAATTTTGGTCAGGCGCAAATTAGACTTTGACGTAATTCAAGCTCATTCAAAACGAAGCGATACAATACGGGCACATCGGCACCCCGAAGAGAGCAGAGTAAAAATTTCTTTTGACAGTATACGACCCCCGCAGTTTCGCGAGGATCTTTCACGCAACCCGGCTTGTCGTAGCCGAGATTACAAGCTGGTTTAATTACGCCCTGATTGTAAGGTGCGATTGTTCACCGAATTGATATGCGGCGTGGAAAAGACACGCGCGAAATCTCTACACAGCTGCAGATATTCCGGCTGGCGCGCGGCGAAACTTAACTCTTCGTTCATTATTTGTATGTATTGTGTGTGTGTGTGTGTGTGTGTGTGTATCGTGTGGCTCTTATTTATTCTTTTAAAATCTTTTTCTTCTTCTTCTTCTTCTTGGCAGCTGAGCTCTTGAGGCGGCATCGAACGCTGGCAAGTCGAATAAGCCAGATACACGTACACCTTGGTTTCGTTTAAAGTGAAAAGAATCCACGCAGTTGAAGCTTCGAGCGATTTACGGATACTGCGCGGGTCGAGTTCCTTGCCAAACCCAATATCCACAACGAATTTCGACACACCAAAAGCTATCGGAGCATTTCTTTAAATCAGTACAATTCACAATTCACCTGAGAACCAGTCGGCCTTTCGGTATCAGGAGGCAGGAGTTACGCGCCGTATTAAATGGTCCGTTAAGTCCCGCCACCGTGGGCTAAGCCCGGCCGGGCCCCGTGAGACCATTGAATTGTATCTGTCAATGAGGAGCAATATCGGATGCTCAAAGGCCGGAGAGAGAGGACAAAGACGATCCGAAAGAAAGCGAGACGAGGAAAGGAGACGCGAAGCGAGGACTGTCGGTGAGACAGAAGGAGAAACGGAGAGGAGAGTAAGGAACGAGAGAGAAGGATCGTAGCTTGCATCGCGGCACAACAGCTCGAGCTGCGGCTAAGTTATGCAGATTGTTCCCAACAGTTGGACTTTAATGTCGGCATAAATCCTTTACCACTTAACTTTATATTTCAAGAGCAAGACTCCAACCTCTGTTTCTCTCTTTCTTCTTATCTTTCACTGTCGCGATCAGCATCCGCCTTCCGCAACTAGCTTAGCTATAAGCTGCAGTGCGTACCGGAATACATCCGGAAATTTCGCAAATGTGGACGAAGAATGCGCAAATCGATAGATATTTTTAAATCTTTTTTTAGCCGCGTTACAACAAATATTTCATCGGGATACGAAAATTGAACTGAGCTGCAGAATTTGTATTTGAAGAATGACAATTTAGGTACTATTATATTCGGTGCTAAAGTCATGTAATGATTCGAATCGAAATTTTCATCGACCTCTTCTCTTTTTGACTAAAAATATCGATATGATCGTCATGGACTTACCTTCGGAGACGAAGATGTCATGGGGCTCAGGGAAAGTAGGCTGATTATCATTGACGTCGATGACACGAATACTGAGAGCAGCAGTGCCGGTAAGCTGAGGGTTTCCCTGATCAGTGGCGATGATGGTGAGTCTGTACTTGTCGCGGACTTCCCCGTCGAGAACGATGTTGGTGGTAACGACGCCACTATAGGGTGGATTGATGGTGAACGCATTGTCAGGATTCCCATCGACGATGTGATAGAGTATGCGGCTGTTCAGTCCCTGGTCCGCGTCGCCGGCCGAAACCTGAAAACACGATCGTTGAAGAAGGAAGTTAGAATCAAACGAATAACCACGACCTTAACGAGGCCAAGAAAATCAAACTTACCGTCACGACGAAATCTCCTTTTGTGTTTCCCTCCAGCACCGTCGCCGAGTACTGCATCTGGGTGAAGATCGGCGGGTTATCGTTCACGTCCGACACTCTGACGACGAGCTTTGCGTAGGCGACCAGCGGTTCGGGGCCCATCGTCTTGGCCACGAGCGTCAGGGTGTGAGTGGCGGAGTCCCTGGGTTCTTCCTTGGTCGGTTGTCCTTCCATCGACCTCCGCCAGGTGCTTCTAGCAGCTTCGTCGTCGCGGGTCGCCGCGGTGTCCCAAATCTCGGCGTCGAGTCTTCTGGGATCGTTAACGCGTACGAGGCCGGAGTTCTCGTCGATGGAGAAGGTGTTGAAGTCGTCACCGTAACCGATTGAGTAGGAAATATGCTGCCGCCTTCCGTCAGAGCGGACGGCAGTCACGTGGATGACCTCAGAGCCTGACGGAGAGTTCTCGGTCATGACGATCTCGTAAGTATCGTTCTGGAACTTGAGCACCGGCGACATATCCGATGCTTCACCGACGCGGATTTCTATCAATCCCTTCGAACTCTGTGGCGGATTACCCTTATCTCTGGCAACGACTTCCAGGTGAAAGACCTTCCCATTCTCCTGGGCGAGGGAGGAAGTCGCGGTCACGATGCCGGAGCTCGGATGAATCCGAAATTTCGGTTTTTCTTGCTCGTTCAGGAAGGAGTAGACGACCTCGCCGTTCGCTCCGAGATCCGCGTCCGTCGCTTTCACCTGGAGGATGTTCTGCCCAGGCTGCGAACCGATCGCCACGTGGCCCAGGAACGGGTACTCGGTGAAGACGGGTCGGTTGTCGTTGACGTCGGTCAGCGTGATTTGTACCGGGACCGAAGTGCTCTTCGCGTCGTATTTTCCGCCGTCCGTTGCCACCACGAGAAAGTTGTAGACGCCCTGGAATTCCCGGTCCAGGGGGCTGCAAGATGGAGAAATAGTTTATTACACGTTCTGCATTCACACGCCGCTCAGGTTATGCGCGGGATTTTGAATGGAGATTCCAAAGGGGGTTCGCGGTCCAGGAACACGGCACTTGTCCGACCATATTGTACGACGAACAGGACGCCTGCCACCGCCGCAGAGGATGCCGCAGTCTCGTGTGTTCCCGATTTTTAGTCGGCCAGTAACCATACCGACTGCAAAACAAGCCGCCGCTTTAGGACGCGGAGAATATAAGACCACCGGAGCTGGTATAGGGAGCCTTGGACTCGGGATAAGCCAAGGTCGAAAGTCGCCGGGAAAAGAAGTTTCGGTTCCGGTTTTAGTTGGGCGGGAATTTGGAACCACAATCCCGCGCCAACGCGGTCGACTCTTTTCGTCAGACACTTCGAGCAGGAGAACAAAAAGGACCGGGAGGAGTGACGGAAGCCTAAATCGCGTATAGCGATCAGAATCCACGCGTGACAGTGACCATTACCATAAGTTTTGCGGGATTTTTGCAGCGTTCACTCGGAGTTGTGCCGCAGTTTGCCGCCACTCGACGTTATAGGTACCTACACGCCAAAGTTGCATCTTAAATCCCGAATAAGGGAATGAACGTTGAGCCTAAAACCGCAGAGCGCGGTGCGTCGAATAAACTCCGTGTGTGTGCACACCCGCCGTTCTTATACCTCCAGTACGAAATCACTATCAGAGATTCGGTCGCGCGAGAGGTTCGGCCCCCGGCCCTCGAAGAATTATATGCAAATAATAAATATAACTCAACGAGTCCCGGACGGAGACTCGACTGTAGATCTTCTTTCCGCTAGATTCCTGCAGTCAGATCTCCCGTGGACCATTCGGGCTTAAGATTTGGTCAGGATAGGCGGGACGTAGAGACGAAGCTCGAAGGGAAGAGAGACGGTCCGCAATGCAGGCGAGATGATGGCGAACGAGGGGGGAGGGGAGGTTAGGGGAGAAGAGAGAACGGAGAGTACCGCTGCAACCCGGGAACCTGACCAACCGACTGATTTAAAACTACTTCTTCTATTTGGCTTGTATGACAGCCGAACAATGCTACCGTGTAGCTTAGCGAAGACCCGCCGCCGGCTTTTGCGAACTGTTCAAAAATTGGGACCCTCGTATCGTGATCGCCGATAGCGCTGAGAGCTCATGAAAGCGTTTAGAGCCTGAAGAATAGGTGCTGACAAGAAACTTGCAATTTTTCCGCGCTATTCACTACGCAACTCGATATTTTCGCTACGTGATCGAAGCTTAGTTCATGGAAAGTATTTTCATTTATGAAATACAAGAGGCTGCTCACGCATTCTGAAATTGTTTTACTGATGGCAAGTTTTGAGAATACATGAAGAAAAAGATGACGTAATATTAATTTGAACACCCTATAGCGAAAAGGTCGCAATCTTGACGAGTTTCGGTAGTCGACGTTGAATGATGAAGTGATGGTCCTGGGGATATAATTGTCGTATCAAAAATGAGCCGGCTCATTGATAAATTCGCTTAAACGGTGAGGTGTGACTTTCCTTTTAATATACATTTGCTTGTTTGGATTATTTTTGTCATTTTATCTTGTAGCTGGTAGAGGATAACGCGGGGTGCAGGTTTTGCATATCATGATTTTTACCGTCTTAAATAACGCATTGAAATGCCACACGTTGTCACGGCCGAATGACACACGGTTGTCGGAATAAAGAAAAATAAGAAATGGAAATAAAACGAAAGCGAAATGATAAAAAAAAGGCCATTGCCATCCTCGGGAGGGCGATATACTCTCCACCACCCACCTACAAGCTCGCGGGAGGTTCCGTTCTACGGATTAGACTGAGTACCAGTTGGTTACATGTGTGTGCGAGCGAAAGGAGAGAACTAATAAAAGAACGAGAGAGCGAGTAGTTTGCAAAAAGGCGAAAGAGTAAAAGTAAAACGAGGAGAACCACGGAGACGACCGAGAAATGCAGATTAATAAACAAAGATCCACCGCCAGGGCGCCGCTGTCACCTCAGCGACAAGCGTTTCAGGTTTAATCTCTAAG
Source organism: Diprion similis (assembly GCF_021155765.1). Classification (NCBI taxonomy): domain Eukaryota; kingdom Metazoa; phylum Arthropoda; class Insecta; order Hymenoptera; family Diprionidae; genus Diprion; species Diprion similis. The sequence goes on along the minus strand of NC_060110.1, from coordinate 22,140,415 downwards.
CCCTCTTTTTACAAAGATGAACACGTTAAACAACGGTAGTATATTTTATCGCTCCACGGCAGGCCATCGAATTCCTCAGGTACCTCGCCGCCCGCCTGCCTTGATTTGCTTCGCCGCGGTTGACGCGATCCTCGAAAGTAAGAAATACATACATACACCATGCTGGCAAGCATTTGTACAGGGTGTGTGGCATTCGGTTGAGAAGGCTTGGCTTCTGAGACTAATTTCAGTGAGAAAAACTATTATAGTATCAAATGTTTGGCAGTTTAAAAAACTTTTACAGATTTTTCTGGGACAATTAAGTGATATTTTCATCATCATTCCCGTTTGGTAATTGACTTGGAAATTTTATGGACAAGAATATAGAGTGCATTTCAACTTTCACGTGTGATAATCAAAGATTAAACGAATTTCTTCTAGGTTTATCGCGTTAAGCGATAGTAAGAGAGAAAAAACAAAAACCTTTTTTCTCTCTTTGTTTATTTTTGAATGAAATTTTTATAGCAGGATGTAAAGAAGTCAACGTGTCTGTCATACGTGACTATATACTTACAAGTTACAAATTCAAATTTGTTATTCCTATTCAAATTTTATCGTATCAATTTTGACACAACACTATATCAACGGACCCTATAACTTTACAACCCATAGACACACTTTTCACCAAACTGTTGAGACCGTTTCGTCATCCTTTCTATTTTACGATCTTTCATACCTCTGTATATCGCACGTTAGTGAACGGTGCACATGTCATAATATCTGGGCTATTGCCGGCAATAAAGTGTATAATTGAATTAATGAACATCCTGAACTGCACACGCGGGGCAGTGAATCGTCCAGTACGTAGAGGCACAAAGAGCGAAAAGAGTAACGCAGCTCTGAAGTTGTTGAGCCCGGCGTTGATACAAACTATGAAATCCGGACTTTCGAATTTCCATTCAAATGTTTCCTGATGTTTCCGACCGAGAATAATGAAATGATCCAACTTACCCAGCAGTGGTTATCACGCCAGTGAGATTGTCGACCCTGAAGAGCCAGGTGGTTTCATCAGCCATGGTGTAGGTGATCTTGCCGTTGTTTACTTGATCTGGATCGGTCGCCTTGACGGTCATGACACTGGACTCGGGTGGCGCGTCCTCGGAAATGGTCGCGGCATACCTTTCGGAAGAATAGCCGGTCCGGTAATTTCTCTGGGTGGTGTAGGGTCCAAGGTTGCCAATATCATTTGGCTGGGCATTGAGGGAGGTGGTTCGAGGCCGAGTTTCGGTATAATGGTTCTGGACGAAGGTTGGAGCGTTGTCGTTGATATCCAGGACGAAGACGGTTATATTGCACTTCGCTTCTAAACTTGGGCGACCTTTGTCCTTGGCCGATATCGTCAACACATACTTTGACACAGTTTCTCTGTCAAGGTTCGAGCATGATAAAGCGCCCGTCGCAGAGTTGAGATTGAACTTCGAGCCAATGTTACCACCTGGAATATTAACGTATCGTATAACCCTTAGTGTTGAAAGAAAAATCAGAACAACAGGATGTAGATATCGAAAGAGGAATTGGACGCTCACCGACTATGCTGTAGAATATTTCTCCATTCTTTCCCTCGTCCAAGTCACTCGCAACGACCGTATGGACGATGGAGGGTTCCTGGTTTTCCGGAATGGTCAGGGTGTAGCAAGAGCCCGGTTTAAAGAACGGTGCATTGTCGTTCTCGTCGAGGATAATCACGTCCAGGGTTGTCAGGTCCAGTAGTTTCGCAGACCTGGCCAAAACTGGCACCGAATAGTGACTGGCAATCTCGCGATCAAGTGGACCTTGAAGAGTCACCACACCGAGGGGTGAGACCATGAACTTGTTCGACGCCAGTCCGTTCGGAATGAGGAAAGTGACGTTGCCTGAAAAAAAGAGTTCAGAAGATGAGTTCCTAGGCTTATTTTCAAATCAAATCTGATGGTTTTTTGATTTATCAATTCGTTCTCGTTCGTTCGGAGAGAGAGAGAAAGGAGGAGGAGGAGAGCGAAATCGCGAGGTCCAAAACCGAGATCATACAGTGAGCTAAGAGTCAGGCGAAGAGACGGTGAAACGCGGCGCGCGCTGGGCTTTTCATACAATTTAGTGTATACGTTTTTTGGTTAAATTATGATAATGCGGCGAGTAACGCTTGCGCCGAAATTCGATCCGGCAGCGGATCTTCCCAGCGGTGGAAAAGTTTACGTGCCGACGACGAGGACCGGTCGTCGTCACCGCCACCGACGTCGACGACGACGTCGAAGAAGAGGGCATGTATCCGAGGGCAGAGAATCGGCAAAGTCGAACTGCTCGTTCCGGGGCCCCTCATACCACACCTTTGGTAAATACTCGTAGCCGATGCAGTTTGCGGTTCGAAGCTCTGCGTTTCTCTCTCGAGCACTCTTTCTCTGTCACATCTGGAGAGTCCGAAATAAGGGGACTCGACAAGCCGTAAGTTATCGAACGTAGAGCTCCGGGCTCCGGGAGAGTTCCAAAATAACGCGGAGCCTCGAAAGGAAGAGGTTAGGGAGGCGGAGGGACCGTCGGGACCGACGCTGTCAGGTGTAAGTAGAATATATTCCCGGTGAAAAAACGGAGTGAAAAAACAGTAAAGGGTAAAAGATTCCGCTGGTATAAACGACGAACAAGATAAACCGATAATCTCCGCAACAAAGTCGTACAGAATTTATCGTTTCCCATCCAAGGAGTATTGCGCAGTCCTGAGTTAGGTTTTTTTTTTCCTCTTTTTCTTTAACGCGGGTCACAGAGCAATCTTTGGTCAAATCTTTCCGAGCGTGTATTTGGGCGCCAGGCAATTACGTCGCACAGGCGACTGTTGCAAATTTGTACTCTTCAAAATCACCGTCTTGTCTCGCTACATCCTGATTTAAGGCTACGCAAAATATGGTATTACACGTCTCCGGATCGAGAGGCGAGTAAAATCCAATGCAAATTGCTGCGATCAAAAGACCAACGCGATGTGTGCAAATCACCAATTACAGCACGATTTTCTTGCATTCGTTTCAAAGTGCGGAATTCGAAAGTTCGGAGGGGCAGAAATTTTAATTCTGAGTTGTGTGTCTGTGTGAAAATTAACTCTGACCACATAAAAACCCGAGTCTCTCTGACTTTGAACACCGTGTAGATGAGAACTGCGTTGCTGGTAGCGCACTATGCCGGTCCTCTCCTCTCCTCTCCCGGCCTTCTTCTCCGATCTTTCTCGTCTCTCCGACTCGAGTCTCTCTCTCTTATTCCGCGGCCGGTTAATGCATTCGATTCTCAAATTCCAGGGGAGACGTTTAGCTGTTGTGATTTTTTAGCGGGCTTAGACAAAGCGGGACTCGCGCATATTGGTGCCGTTGACAGAGGCGGTGGTGGGTATCGGTGTCGGTGGATGTGGGGTGGTGATTTGCCTACGCGTACAGCAGCGACCGGTGGCACGATGATATACGCGGCCATTGTTCGTGCGCACCGGCAGGACTCGCGATCTCGCCAAAGACTGCCGCTGGGAAAGCACTTTGGTTGGTTCCCTGTTCTCCTAAAGACGTCCTCTGATTGGCGCCCGATGACGCGCAGGAGCGAAGAGAGGAGAGGAGCGGAGAGTCGGACCCTTCGGGCAGCCCCGCCGCCGCCGTCTGCATCCCGAGAGAGGCCTGCCGCATGGTGCTGAAACGCGTTTCGCATATCTTATAATGTAACTAAGAAACTAAAGCGACCACCAGCCACCAACTACGGCGGCGATAACTCCCGGTTTTATTCAGCACCAATTTATGGTACCTCCGCGGCCTTGTACTCGAATCCTGCACCGTGTCTACCGAAACACGTCCAAGGATGACCTGATAAAACAGTGCTCGTTTTGTCACAGTGTGTTCTTAGACAAAAGTAGAAAGATCATTCTGCATTCGAAGGATGGTTTTTTGATTGGATATTTGATCCTGATGCCAAACACAGGGGAGCAGTTGATACATCATCCGTCGGATTTCGGGACTACAGGTATCAAATCCATAAACTGCAGCTTTGAAAGGACTCGACGATTTGTAAAATATAAAAAGCCTTGAATGATGACGGAGTTTCCCGTTTCCTGAGACCCTTGAATCCCAGTGTTGGGAATCCCTGGGTTATATGGATATACTATACCACTTGGCCTGCAGGCGCGTGAAGCTTCCACGCACGATCCTGCCGAGAAAGCTGCGCGGTACGGGTTTGCCAAGAGTGATTTAGCCGGAATAGCCATAATGCGGGACGACTGGCCCTAGCGAGGATGCAATGCAATTATTCGAGCTATTTTCATAGCAGAACTTTCCTATTAACTAGCCTAGCCTCGGATCCGCCGGGTTTCTCGGCACCCTGATTATATCGTGCACACAAGCGCAACGGCCAGTTGTAATTCCAGTCTCACGGCTACGGTGCGAGGACTGCATGGGCTCTGGGAGAGCAGTGGGCTAAATTGACATTCCCTAGTTCCACAGGGGAGCACAGTTTATGCCCAAGTCTGCCGAAACAATAACCTCGGGTTCCCCGAGGACGGAGACAAAGGCAGGTACGTGTCGCGGTTACAGTCGGTCCGACGTTTTATGTCCGACTAGCTATCGGAGAAAAGGAGTGCTCCAATTGCACCGCGCCCCTTACCTTGATCGGCCATTGCTGGACCAGCGACAGTTGCCACGGAAGCGCCGACCTGAGCATCCTCGGATATCCTGACTATCGGGTTCGCCTGCAGGAGTCTCGGGGGTCCGGCAGCGTGTGCGGAGGCTGCAAGGTGCAGCTTAAGCGAGGCTTTCCTTGGCGGCGTCCCGTGATCGTTGGCCGTTATCTCCAACTCCGTTGGGCCCCTCATTGGCCGTGCCAAAGTCAAGATTCCCGAATCGTAACCGACCGAAAATCTGCCCCCTTCGTTACCGGATGTTATTACGTACGACACGCGTCCATTGTCACCACTGTCTTTGTCCACCGCAACAACCCTTGACAGTGGAGTGCCTGAAATGTTTTTACAGGTTGTTAGTACGGGCTTGAAATTCTGGTTGACAGTGAAGAGTACTCATTTTTGTCTGAAAGGATCATCTCAGAGTCCGGGGATATGGTTCAACGGCGCTCGTTAAGCGAGAAATGGTCCGTTGGAGACCGCGTTGAACCATGGATCTAAGTATTTCTTCCTAGGGTATAACTGCCGAAGCAAATCAATGCTAGAGATAAAATAAGAGTCGACTTACCTGGTTGAAGGTCAATGGTGACAGATATCCGCGGATTATCGGGTGACACGAAGACGGGGTCGTTGTCATTTTCGTCGAGGACGATTATGCGAGCCGTTACAGTAGCCGCCAGTTGTTCGGCGGGTGGAGCACGGTCCGAGGCCTTGAGGACCAGGGTGTATTCGGCTCTTTCCTCGCGGTCGAGAGGTCGAGTGAGAGTTAGAGCTCCGGTCAGCGAATCGACGGCGAAGTTTCCGGTGGCTGGAAGCTCGGTGACAAGACTGTAGCGCAGATCGCCGTTGACGCCGCTGTCCAGGTCAGTCGCGGTCAGGTTGTAGATCGTCGAGCCAATCGTCGCACGCTCAGACACCCTGACCGTTATTGGGTCCAGCGTCCACTGCGGTGCGTTGTCGTTCGCGTCCTCCACCGTGATCTTCACCGAGATCGCGATGCTCTGTGGATTGCCTATCGACGTCGTGTCCAACGCCCGTATCTCTAGGTGGTACTCGCTGATTTTTTCACGGTCCAAAGAGTGCGCCACTACCAGCTGACCCGAACCCCTGGACACGTCGAACGCTGGAAACTCGCTGATCGGTGTCAATGAGTCCAACGTGTACGCCACTAGATGACTTGGCTCAGATACGGCTACCGAGCCCACTCCGAAACCGATCATTGCGTCTTCGCGAACCTGTGCATACAGGAACAGGTCGTTGTAGGAAGTTGGTTTCAGACAGAAAGATAAAATGTCTTGGAATTTGTCGGTAAAATGTGCCCTTAAAATAGGCAAGACTCGGTAAAGAGTTAATGGATTCTAAAGGATTTGTTAAGATGTTTTTAGATGTCAGATGATTCCTTCATCGAGTTTTAATGTCAATGGGCGAATGAAAGTGATGTAAAATAACTCCAAAGTATACCTATTTATCCGACTTACACAAAACTTCAAGTTGCATCAATAAATTTAAATGTAATCGGGTACCTGACTTTGAATGATTTGGACCGACTTCAGGTAGTTGGAAGTGACTTAAGGTGTCTGAACGAGTTATACAAATTTCAACAGTTCTTTCAGTGACTTTTAATGGCCTCAAAAGGCTTCCTGCAGTCGTTTCGAAAGACTGTCAATAGATGAATCGGTGACGTGAAACGAATTTATGAAATTTTAAATGATCTTATCTGACGACTTGAGAAGACTTTCAAATACTTTCTGTCCGTTTAAGTGACTTTGGATATATTTCTGTACTACAGGTGATCGAAAATAGAAGTGTGAAAAGTGAAAATGGTTGGGGTATGTATTGAATCGTACAACGAGAGGAATTTCTCACCGTGAACGTCAGACTGCTGCTAGTTAAGGTTGGCCTGTTGTCGGCGAGAGCCAAAACCTCGACACGTAGTGCCCTGACACTATGTCGGGGTGGTCGACCGGCGTCACTGGCCTTGACGGACACGCGGTAGACGTTGTGTTCTTCGTGGTCGAGTACCACCTTGGTCCTAATCATGCCGGTGGTGGGGTCAATGGTGAAGACATTGTAACCGTCGGAGTCACGATCTGTAATCAAAGCTAAGTTTAACCAAAATCGAGCCGAATCAATCAACGTCTTCGTCTCTACGGCACGAAATGTCCTGACCATTCTACATCGCGGTTGATGAATTGGATGAATTGATGTACCGCCGTTATAAGCCGCGTACCCGTCCGATCGAATTAGACTCTGTGACAAATATCCCGGTAATAACGCAATTCCATTTCGTCAATGCGTATCACATCTACCATTTCACGTTACCCTTTCCCCACGTTCGAGGTATTACGACGGTAATCCTTCCACTGGAAAGTACTCCCGAAGTAGTGAGTATTTGCAACTAGGAAAAGTATTACAAGCAGACACGTGCATAGCGAAAGAGATAGAAGAAGGCTCGAGGCGTTGGCTGTTGGTATTTGGTCCCCAGATAATGTTGAAACGCATTAGCCCGATTTCCGCTCCTGTTCATCGGACCAACAATCAGCGATCGCGGCTCATTAAACGCGCTTTTCATCGCGCTGTGTTCGACACGGTTCATCATTCGGGTGCGATAGAGTGTTGAAAGTTCAATTGAAAGGACTATCGTAAATTAACAATTTGAAGTCGTAATATCAGCGCTGCGTGGTCGATGGACAACCGTGACTAACTAACCTTTTAGGATGCTGTAAGTGACCGAAGCGTTTTCACCGCGATCCGAGTCTAGGGCCCGGACCTTGGCTACTTCCGTCCCGGGTGGCTGCTCCTCGCGAACGCTGACCACGTTGCTCTGAGGGTCAACGATTTCCGGTGAGTTGTCGTTCACGTCCAAAACCGCGATTCTGAGCGGAACCCTCGCCGCTCTCGAGGGCGTTCCCTGGTCCCGAGCTTCCAGGACGAGTTCGTAAAGGGCGCGAAGTTCCCGGTCGAGAGGTTCGTGGGTCCTGATCTCCCCTGGTACACAAAAGAAGAAAAAGAACAGGTTACATCGGTGAGAAGTCACACAAGTCGCACAATGCCGGTATCGATCCCTGTGTGATTTCCGTCTTTGAAGATGCTCACAGCGGTGTTTCAGCCGTTCGAGCAACAATGAGACGTTTTGATCATGCGACCTCTTACAGTGCCTACGATTCACACTCGGGCTCACCAGGAGATCATCGGCGTGCTGGCTAACGGCGTGGCATCATGCACGGCACGGCGCTAAGCTGAACAGTGAACCCGGCCAGCGCAACAAATTATCCTAATCGTTCCCCGAATCGTGCCTCCTAGCATTTAATTATTTATTAATCCCCCCGCAGCCCCGGGACCGAGGATCATGTCGTACCTACCAGGGCAGGTAAAACACGCGGCGTGCCTGCAGCTTGCAGCGTGCAGTCCACGCGGCTATTTTGTTTCTCTGATTTTCCTTCATGCCTAGTCGTAATTATCCCAGGAGCTCGTTACTTGCTGGGTAAATGTGATCCCGGACCCGCGTCTGCATGGCCGCACATCGGCTCACCTAGACGCGTTTACGCACGTGTTCGTAATGCACGCACACGGGTGAAAGTCTGTCGGTATTAGTGGTTGGGTGGAAGCAGCACCGCATGGTTATTCTAGTACGTGGAGCACGCTGCACTGACCGAGCTGCTCCTGGCACAGGTAGAAAAAGACGCTAGCAATTATTATAATGCGAAGGGTGAAATAGGCCAGTCGGAGCACTTTTCGGTGTTCGTCGGGACTTTTTACGCCAAATCACCACTAATTATCCAATTTTCGCTTCCAGGAACGACCACGACGACGACGACGACCACGGCGACGTCGGCCTGCAGTCCAAGGCTCGGGTCTCCATCAATTTACACGAAGGAGGAATAAAAAAGAGCATCACTGGAAGTGGTTGAAAATTTCAAACGTAACGACACGACGCAAGGACATCAGGAATTCTTCGCTTTACGACCCGGACGATTCAGCCTCGAGCGTTCGTAGTTTACAATAATAAACTGGAAGATGGCTAATGTGTGCGAAGCATCGGGAAATCAAACATCAACCACGAATAGCTTTCCATTGACAAACCTCCCGGGAACAGTACAAATTTTAAACCCCGTGTACCGAGTATGTCGGTCGCATTTGCTCAATCTATATAATCACGACCAACCGTATTCGGTTATGGTGCAACATTTATATATACATATTATCTGTAAGGGGGACAAGATTCTACTCGATATTCCGCAAACAGGACCTTTCAATATTGATCCTTTCATTGCGGTCGGCAGGTCCGTCTTTTCGGAAGATAATGTGTATGTACCACCGATGGTTCACACAGTTTGCGATAGGTGTGGGAGACGTCGGACATTTACCCATTTTCGTAAAGCTCTTCACGGGCTCCTACAGGATTGCGCGACGCGATTTGGAGGATTTAAACGTGTAAATGGGCGGCTCACACCAAAAACGATCGGCTTGAGATAATATCTCTGATTCGGAGAGACCAAAGAAGCGTATCCAAAGATTCTGCTACCACCGCAGCTGCACAAGGAAACCAGCATATGTCTGTATAAATACCGATGGTCGCGTACCAACGAAGGGCTTAATGCATTTTCCCTGTCCGTCAACTCGGCGGCTCACCGTACAGCCAATAGCCGCAATAGGGGCCAATATTTGAAAATACGTGTCAACCAAAACTTGGACAAACTTTGACTCGTCGTTGAGGATGAGGAGGGAGGGGAAGGGTGTATAGGCTCAAAGCCGAATTTGACCAACTCTCAGAGACCTCGCCGCGCGCAACTTCGCCCGCAGCGTTGAACTTCTTGTGTTTGCCCGCCCCTTCCTTTTCTCCATACACTCGGTATTCCTCTTTTTACAGTCAGCCTCGGCGTCGACGCAAGAACAGAAGGGAAAATAAGGCCGGAGATTATCCGTGCGAATGAGAAGATGAACTCGTAATCCAGACCATGTTCTGACTGCGCACACGAACGCTCTACACGTTCGTAGAAACGCGAATTGATTTTGCTCCGCAAGACTGATTTACTCTGGCATTGTATTCGCGGTGGGTCCTCAAGTATCACAAGGCGGCACTGCGTGGACTTGAGGCTGCAGTCTTCGATGGGCCTGGAGGCGTCGGCGGTCCCAAATGCCTAAGGAACTCGGGGAAGTTGGTCGGGGATGCGGAGCTCGGCTGTAGAGGACGAGCTCGGGAAGCGAAAAGAATGAAATCAGAGGAGGCAGATAGCAGAGATGATGCCACGTCCGAACAATAGAATTACGGGCGGCAACAAACTCGAGCCGGGGTGGTCACGGATTGTTGACTCCGCCGAGGGCCACGTTCTCCAGCATCCTTCTTCTCTCCTCGCTATATCCTCGCCTCTTCGTCAGCTCCTCTTATTCACCTCTTCTTCTTCTCCTGCCTCCGAGTACTCACACTCGCGTAAGAGGGTTTATACGTAATATGATTGCCGGTATTTTTCAAGGTGTTCCTGCATAGTCCCGGTACGACAAGTTAGGTCTTCATGCCGTTCGTACTGCTACTACTGCTGCTACCATTTGTCTATCAAAAGGTACTTAACAAATCAACTACAATATTATACAAAGTTGAATTGTACTTTTCGATTGATTATTTCCTTCTCCATAGATTGATACAAATATCTAACATCTAGTCGGTATCCTAATTATGCCGAGGACGTTTAATTTTGGGAAATTTTTTAATCGTATAGGAATAGGTTCAAGTAGCGAGAGAAAAAGCGTTGTGCGCACACACCCATCTTGTGTGATTCTCTTTGAGAGAATGAAAAGATCGAAAATCAGGAGTGTGAGGCGGATTTGAGGGGCGGGAATCAAGGTGTGAAATTCGAATGGAGGAATATGGTAAGTGCAGTACCGTAAGCACAAGGAGAGGATTTTGAAGGAGCGGAGGTGAGCGTGACCGAGGTTGAGGCGAGGGACAGCGCGCGTAGTCGACGGATGCCGGAAAGCTCGCGTCGAACGATTGAAATGTATGAGGTGGCAGAGGATTCACCGCACGTGCAGCCGAGGCGCCTCGTGCATCCAAAGCGCAGCAATGGAATGCTTTTAAAATTCCCAACCGACCAATAATATCGCATTGAAGGTTGGCCGGCTGAATTTAACACGGTGAGCTCCGGCTCCGGTTGTCTAGCTCTGCCGCCATTGTCACCGCGTTAGTTTTGCGTCTTTCCTCCCGGCTCGTATTTTTGCCACTTTTTATACCGCGGTCGCTTACACTTGTTAAGTCGCGTTACTTCGCGTTCCGTTGCGTAACCCGAGAGCCCCGGTATTGAATATCTCCTCCGAAAAGAGCGTCTCCGGTCGGCCACACCGTGGATTGGACAAATTGAAATTTTTATGTAGATGTGTATATACCTTGTACCTCCGTGCACGCAACGCCGCCGTTCGGCTTGGCTCAGGATCAGGCACCCGCCGCAGGAGGACGTTACTTTTTACGGCAACCGGAGAAGTGCTTTCGTCGATGTGGGGACAACTACTTTGCATTCCAGAGAGCGTAGGCTCTCTTCTATATTCGTACCTGTCTATAATCCTGTTTATTTGCCGTTTACGGACGGCGAGAAAGACGAATTTCAGTGAGTGACAAAACTACACGTCAACACTCAAGACCGTTCGATGGATAATTAGTATTTCACGCAGCCACAGCGTGTTATGTAGGTGTATTTTAGACCAAAGTTTCCCAGATCAAGCTCATTTGCAAGCAGCTAAGTCAATTCGGACAACCAAAAAATCGAGATGCTTTAGCAATGTCTTACCTTTCCATTAGCACGATGCTAGAGGATTATTCCGATTGATCAGATTCGAACAATAAATATAATAATAAAGTCTTGCATAGTACACAAGACTTCGTATGTAAACTATCGAAATTTACGAAATGGTCAACTTTATGCTAGATATTCCGCTGATTAATGTTATTTTACTATCCGTATGTATAATAAACGGCATTGTGAGTTTTCCATTATAATTAATCGAACGAAACTTCAGACACATTTCAATTCAATTTGCAATCTGTCCAATTCCAGTGGTTCCGATTCTATCGAGTCAGGTGTGCAATGAATAACGTCACGTCGCGTGGTGTTTCGGTCTTTCTGTTTAACGCTCCTCATTATACGCGTATATTTTATCGCCGGGTATACCTGCAGAATACGGATCATGTCGACATTGTTATATGCCAACAAAGACGTGTACTCACCATCCTCTATTTTGCCATTCACAATTCTGTCCGCGGCATTAATTAGCCTCAGAAAATTCCCCAAGTATTTTATATTTTCTTTTTATAACCATTATTCATTCTGCACAATTCTCAGCGATGCGAAACACTCGTGAATATTTTTGGTGAGACATCGATGGTAACGACTTATTTCTTTGCAATGCTTTTAGATCGTTTTTATCCACGGTTTCGTTCAACCACATCGATTGTATCACCAGGATAAAAGATCAATTTCAATCAGCCCACTATATTCCAAGGACCACGTATCAGAGATTGAAAAAAAAAAAAATGCTGGAGGCGAACAAACCACTATCATTCCACACTGGAGCTACGCGAAACTTAAGCATGCCAAATTTATCGCAATCGGTAGTATGTTCTCTCCGCCTTGTACCTCGGTGATTGAAATAACGGCTCGACATTGTTAGACGCTTTAGTTTTTAGAGACAGTGTAACTTTGGTATAATAGAATGCAATTATAAGTACACGTAGCATTTTTGGTTCAACAAAACACGATGTTGATGTTATCTCGCTTCGATTCGCATTAGAGAAAAATAATATGTTCGAACTGAAAAAGAAATAAGCTGCTTGTGTCATGATTTTTTCAATCACAGTCCAAAGAGATTCTGATGAATCGATGAGAATTCATAAATCGAGCATCGCGATCAACTTTGCTGTACATATAATTTTTTATGTTCAGCGAAAAATGAGGCGAAGGTAATATTGTGTAAGCGCGTACGCGTTCATGGTGGGTTTTTTCCTCGCCAGACTGTAGTGTAAGGTAGCCAGAAAGTAGTTAAGATCAATCTCGATTTCTCTATAAGGTGAATAATTAATTTCCTAAATAGCTATTAAGTGTCGACACGCGTAATTTACGTCCAGTCGGTTATTACACAAAGGAATGTGTTTTATATCAGGTTATTGTTCATAGCCGGTGTAAAGCTGGTTATGTCGCAACGATTGCCAACATAATAGAAAACTGCCTCGAGTACAGGTGATAGTAAAACTAGTAAAACTACGGTGCAGTGGCCGCGGACTCCCGACGGCTTACGTGACACGTTCCCAATTACCAACTACTTCACATTTTCAAAATGTGTAACGCACCGTTACGGGGCGCATAATGCGCGTTACACTGACAATGAGCATAGAATACGCACTCACACACGCGGGAGATATGCTGTAAGTGGGCTTCCTCAAAAAGGCATTTCCACTTTCTCCTCCTTATAATTACGCGGCCTTAACACCAACCGACACACGCGTCTCCCGTCCCGACTCGCGTACCGCGCTTCAGCATCCCTCCGGGTCCAAAGGCCCTTCAACTTGCCCGCTTCTTTGATTGGCATACAACACGAGAGTGTTTGTGTACACAGCCAGCAACCCAGTCAGACCGTCGACTCGTCTCCTCCCCAAGGCCTCCTTGGGAAAAGAGAAGAAAAGAGTCTGGGAAGATGAGCTGAGGAAATGGAACCGCGGACCACCGATGATCGTATCTCTTGCAAATCATCCGCATCTTTGATCACCTGGAATTCGCTCTAGGTACTGTGGTGCCAATCGGACCATCTTTTATAGGAAACCGCGAATTCTCAAAGATGTTTTCAGGTGTTTTTCATTGAGAATGTTGTGAAGAAACGAGCGGTCTTCATCGCTCAACTTTCCAAAAAAACCGACAAGTACACGATTTTTTCAAGCAAGACCACGTAACGCCACGTAGTTGAGAAAGTTGGTCCCGAATTCAGAGTAAAAAATGGCGTTGGAACCATTTTCGAGAAGACGGCATAGTCAAAGTAGCAGTCGTAGGCTTTCTGAATTGGCATTTATCATATGACAATCTGACATACGATTAAAAAATACTGAATTTAATTGTCCACGTTAACTCCACAGTGTGATTTGGTGACGACTCGGTACTGCTAAGATTTTTCGATTTCACGGATCATCAAGCGAGGGTGATGGGGGTGTTATTGAGAACCACTGAGGTCAGCAAGCGTTGCCGCGAGGAAAAGAGGGCGAGAGGGAGAGAAAGAGAAAGAGAGAGTGAGAAAGCCGGAGTAGAGGTATGCGAAGAGAGAAAGAGAGACACGAAAGGCGCGCGAGCGAGTGCATTCGTATCTTTCCTCGGAGTACGATTCCTCCTGAGAGACTGGGCCCAAGCTCTCCCACACACAGGCAGACACGCGTGTCTGTGCAGGAACGTTCACGTCGTGTCCTGGCCGCGAGGCCCCGCGCTGGTCGGGTTTATATCCGCGCGGTGAAGCCGAAGGAGATGAGGAATCACTGACCGCATTGACCGCACTGACCACACACTGGCCACACCGTAGCTCTTCCGATTCATTGACTGGCAGCTGGACCAGCTGAGCCTCGACAATCCACGGTGATCAGAGGAGGCAACGCTATTGTTAAATGTTATGATGGGACGGGAATCGGAACGTCTCTACAACGTCGGGGGAAGAGGAAAGAAGCGGGACGGAGATCTCGAGGCTCGCGCGACTACGTGTGGTCCAGGCTCATTTCATCGAGACCCCTGTTCGTAAACACTCAACGATGACGGCTCACGACGTTTGAATAAACTCACCAGTGGATTCGTTGCGCTAAGCGCTAAACACCAATTCGGCGTATCGTTTTCAATGACTTTTCGAATCGAGTTTGCTATCCTCACCTCTTCTCGACCGCAGCTCCGTCTGCTTACGTCGTTCCCGGAACCACGCGCCTCGTTCCACCCTCGCAGAGGTGCGATGATGATAAATCATTCGCGGAAATTGCACATCTCGGTAATTTAAGGACCCCCTTTTGAACCCCCGATTGAAAAACAACGTGTATGGAATAACTCACCGGTTTCAGGATTGACGACGAAACTGCTGTTCGGCTGGATGATGGAGTACCGAAGGAGAGCATTTTTCCCAAGATCTGGATCGGTGGCGAAAACTGTACCAACTAGGGTTCCGGCTGGTAAGTTTTCGAGGAGTTCAAAGCTGTAGGACTCCTTCTTGAACCGAGGCTCGTTGTCGTTATCGTCGAGGACGGTGACCAGCACGGAAGCGTTCGCCGTTGCAGCTGGAGATCCGTTGTCGGTCGCTAGAACCGTCAGGGCGTAACGATCTACTGTCTCTCGATCGAGAGATTGGGCGAGGTAAATCCACCCTGTGTTCGGACTGATGCGAAACGAAGGCGATCCATGAAGCCGATAACTGAGACGCGCGTTGTTACCAGTGTCCAGATCAACAGCCGTAACTTGCAGTATCTGTGAAGCACATGAATTCGATGACCGTTATAAGCAATTTGCGGGGTGTAAGTTAGGGGATGACATCGGTGGAGGTAAGAAGAAGAAGAAAGTAAGAACGAGAGGAACGGAATTTGGAATCACGGGCCGCGAGGCGAGGCAGTTGAGGTATGCGTTACCTCGACTTCGTCTTTTTTCTCGCCTCCCTTGACACGGCTGAGCGAGTTACAACCTGAGGAAAAATAGGTATCTGAGAGCAGTGAGCTCACTTGCGTTGGATGTTGCAGGGAGATCATCTGCACCGCTTGGGCATTATATCAGCGTGTCCAAACAATCTAAACAATCCTGAGTCGCTGTTCTCCACTCTGACCCGAAAACATTCTCAAGCTGCCGTGTTGGTAGCTCGACACAGTGAAATGGGACGAGGATAGGGAAGAGCCTGAGGAAGAGAGGCGTGAAAAATAGAGCAAGATGGAGGAACAGAGACAGTGAGCACCCCGTCCGTCTGTTTGTCTGTCCGTGTATTAATTAAATCACACCACGCGCGGTCCGTAAACACAAACCCATCCATCCGGCCCATCAAACTTTCTAGTCTGAGTGAAAGAGAAGGAGGAAAGGACAAAAAGAGGAAAAATAAAAGCCAAGAACGCTGTTAGGCAGGCAGGCTGCCAGCCAGTCAGTCAGTCAGTCAGTCAGTCTGCTCAGAGTTCGGACCGAAACCTAGGATCCTTGGTCGGAAGGGACTAGGGGATTGAGCAAAGTAAGGCCGGGTTGAGAATGATGGATGAAGAGAGGGAAAGGGAGTCTGAGGGAGAGAGCATAGATGGAGGGCAGAGAGTACTGGATGAACGATCATTAGAACAGTGCCTAACATGGGAGCCACCAGTAATGTGTCTAACTGTATGCTATTAGTTCGAGGTGGGTGAAGGGTTACGGTTATACGGCAGCCATGTTATCCTGATCTCCCCTCTTCAGGAGCCAAGATATTGTCCGGAATCATTATACCGGCAACTCGAGCAAAGCAGTCGGTCATCTCCAGATACACGTATTCACCTCGACTCGCTTAATAATAATTCCCCTTCGTCGCAGAACAACGAGCCGCTTTCAACTCAAGTCGCTCTGTATCATACTTGTTCGAAAGACGTGAGGAAAAATGATATAAGCTGTGGAAAGAGTCAAATTCTCGAGATGCAACCTTGTTAGAGTTGTAGAACTCGGCGAAGAGCATGAAGCAAACAATGCATAGTGAGAAGGGAAGAAATATTTCAAGATATTTGAAGACACTACGAAGATTGTAGTTGGAAGATGAGAACAGTAAAAGGGAATGAGAGGCTCAACCGGGCTGGTAGAATGTCCATCGAATTCATCTTGGACACGGAGAAACGAGGGGATAGGTTTGTTGGCGGACCGGACGTGTTGGTACGGGGAGAGTCAAAACTTAAGCGGTCCGAAGGAGAGAGAAATTAATAGGGATATTACACACTTGAAAGCGTCGTAATCAGGCGCGTTTAGAATTAATTACTTTTCCAATTTCCAGGTTAACGTCGGTGAGATTAAATGTTGTTTGGTTCCCCTCGCGGCGGGCTGAAGTGCCAGTTATACACGCAGAGGTCAAAGTTCATTTTTAGCAAGGTGAGACGCAGGTTGTTATGCGCGCCCGCAAGATGTATGCGAAATAACTTCCTCGAGTAGCTCTGGGAGTGCAAAGATCGAGTTGAAGCCCGAGGGAGCGCGACGGGCGTGTAATGAAGATTTTTCTCACCTGTGAGTCGAGTCTGGCGCCCTCGGGAACGTCCACGTGGTACTCGTTTCTCTCGAACACCGGGGGGTTGTCATTCACGTCCTGAACCTCGACGCTGAGGCTGAAATTCGCGAAGAGTCCCGCGCCATCCACGGCGCTTATCAGCAGGCTGTGCCTCTGCTGGGTTTCGTAGTCCAGCCTCCTCACAAGGTAGAGCTCGCCGAGCCTTGCATCGATTCCGAAGAGCTCGTTGCTGTTTTGCGTAAGGAGATAGCGAAGCGGTGCTGGTGGCGTGATGTCCGGGTCCGTGGCGTGCGCCACGTAGAGAGGCGTGTGAAGAGGGTGAGACTCGGGCACTGATATGCGCACCGAGGCAGTCGGAAATGATGGCGGGTTGTCGTTCACGTCCTTAACCTCAATCTCGACCTGGGCACGAGACAATAGGTCAGACTTGGGTCTCATGCTCGGACGAGGGACCGTCTTACCGAGTCAATTGGTTCACGGAACGGGTGGGACTGACCAAACAACGCCTGCATAACCGTCGACACATGTTTATGAGTTCGGGAAATATTACGTGCAACTCCTTTGGACACGTAAGCAGCTGTAATGTTGACACCCGATGAAGTGCGCGGAGTATGCAGGTAAACGAAATCCGGTTTGAGCGGTAAATTGATATTGGCAAACATTGACAGTGGCGTACAGGCATTGTTTGGTTGGCCTCAACGGAACCAGTCAGTCAGTTAGTAATTAACGCGGCGTGAGGCAAGGCTTTCAGCTTTGTTTACTGAATAAAATTTTTGCTTCCTTATTCTCCTCAACCTCTGCGGACAATTTTTACCAGATTCACGAAATGAGGTAGGAAACGAACGGTGGTGTACTCACTTGACAGTATCCTACGAGTATTCCGCTGCGTGCCGCTATGCTCAGCATGTACGTCGACCGAGTTTCCCGGTCCAGTGGGAGTCTGGTTCGCAAGAGTCCAGTACCGGCATCGATTGATACATGAGGCTCCTCGGTTGCTAGGAAAAATCGCAGAGCACCACCTGAAACGAGAAGAAGACGATGAATACGTTGACAGTCATGACTTTTCCGTCATCGCCTTGTCACCACTTATTTTCCAGAGCCGGTTCTCTCGAGCGTTTCGCCGCAAGGATCGGCGTTCATGGTTCACATCGGTGATCGAAGGGGCATTGGCTCTCCTGTGGATATTGTTCGACCGATGACTGGCGCATAACAGAGCATTTATCTATTTGTTCGTAGCGGTTGGGCGGAGTGGTTCGCCCCCGCCTTGGGCAGCGGGGTACCAGGGCTGATTGAGGACATTGTTTACAAATATGTACTCTGCGCTCGCTTCAAGAATGATGGGAGACGAAGTCGGGGTAATAAGTGAGGAGCACGTGGCATAGTTGAGGATAAGATTTATACGATCATCCATTGGAGATTTCTCAGCTCGGTTTGAACGGTACCTACTGATGTTTATTCCCTGCAGGAATCAGCGTCACGCTCCACAGTGGAGTCCATGGCACACCTGGCCACGGAAAATCTATCAGAGCTAGCGCTACGCGCGTTGCGCACTCGATCAGTGAGAGATTTGAGCGCAGATCTTCCCATCCGAAGTTACGATACAACCCTATTTATATCCTTCACTTCTTACATTGCCAGGACTTGACCGTTCTTTCCACTCATTTTTATCCAAAGTTATAGACCCTGCTTCGCGATCCTCTAGCGAAGGCCTAGCGCTTCCCTGCACGTAACCGCTCTCATCTCCGTTTTAACGTTCCACTTTTTGCACCGTTAAACACGCTCGCAATCGTTTTAATTCCAAGTAGTATCTCATTCGTTCGGCCGAAGAAGTTCGAGTTCGTGTATAGGTACACGCATCCTCACATTTACAGGGTGGCCTGAGGAAAGACTCTTCTTTTCACCAACTGTTCGTGCTCGGCTGAAGATCCTCGAGTATTCGTTTTTTGTGTTTTCTTTGGAACTGTTTAAGGGCTTGTCTGAGGGAGAAGGAGTTTTTCGATTGTAATTTTTTACCTCTGTGTTTAAAAAATAGTCAAGATACCGACAACAGAGAAACAACACTCTTCTAATGAAACTATATATATATACTCTGTTTCATAAGCAAAGTCGAAAGATAATAAAGATGGTTTAAAAGTGACGCGAATGTCAAGTACGTTATGCTTTCAGAATCAGCGAAGCAGAAGGGGCAGGGGGGGGGGAGGCAGAACGATGCTAATGCGACACCGAGTGCATGGATGTATATAAAGTGATCTCCTTGCATTTTCGTCCCTTGCCACTTGTTGACAGAGTGGTGGTGATGGTGAGCGGGGATAAATGGAGTCTCCGGTGTGCATAATTAGGCTTTTTGTTGGCATGCTCGAGACTTGAGACCGGCCCTCGCGTTCAGGGCGTTCATGACGCTCAGGGCGCTGCGCCGCAAGACCTCGGACCCAATGGCGGGGACCTTTTGCGGCTTATTAACGTAAGAACCAAGGCCCTCTCAGCTTCACTGTACACGCGCGGCCACCCTCTCCATTAATTATATTCTCAGCGCAGTAGAGCTCATCCTAACTTTTTACGCCGGGAGCTCATGATGTGCGTGCCCGTGTGCTTCCTTTCCATTGCCTCTACGTAGTTTTACTCGACACGTTCGATCGATTGGTCTGGTCGCAATCCGCGGACCAATGACCTCATGGAAATGCTAACAAATCGCCAACTCTTACAACGTTTGTCCTACATGGGAATTGGGCGTAATTGAGACACTGAAATTCCGAGACCTGGGTGTCCGAACTCATATGGCCGACCGTTTTGCCTTTGTTATACGTCAGCCGGCGCGACGGATGTCTCTTCTTCGGTACGAGGACAAAAGACCTAAGGCAATTCTGCACCGTCTTGGCCTCATATGCTTCCACCCCACGCTTTTCGGGTCTTTTGATTGCTCGGGATGAGCTCTCACTTTATTATACGGTTCATGCACCGTTCTCCATGGCAGGAATGTACATGTGCTTTTTACCACAGTGAGATTTTGCACTGCGGTGTTAAGTGCTGTTTTCCTTGATGCAGACTCTGTATCGATAGATAAGTTTTTAAGGAGAAAATAAAAACGTTTTTGAAAATATTTTCACCGAGACCGACGCGATGTAAAAGGACTCGATGTTCACTAGGAGTTCATTGCTCGATCGCCATGGGCAGCCATCATCGCCTGATGATTGATGGCCAACAGCCGATGCGTTGACCCCGTGACTTGATGTGGAAAAAAGAAAATGGAAAGGAGAGAAAAAACTGAAAAACGTTTCATTTGAAACAAATAAAGTGAACATATGTATATACGGATACTCTGTGATAAAACGAGAACAATGGATGAGTCAAAACGGGGAAGAAACTAACGCGATGACCCCACTTAGAATCAATTAATAGGCAAATTGGCTTGGGCATTACTGCTGGCAGATGTAATTTCGTGATGAATGATTTGAAGGTGAGATGGAGGCCTGCGTGGTATTCGAAATATAAGCAGTGCTGTACCTTGTCCACCTACGCCGCGAGTCCCTCGGGACCACCGACAACAAACGACTTGACGCACGAATTCCTCCGCCTCGCGCATCATGCAGACTCCCGAAAATACCTTAAAGGTTCTAACCGAAAGCGAGAGAGCAAGATGACTATCGTTCACAGTCTCCCTTTGCGTACATACCCATGTATGAGAGTATAAATGGCGCGATTGTCGCTGGTCACCGTCTCTCAGAAATTATCTCTGTACGCGCGTTACTCTCATATGTGCCGATGATTTGTCAACGCTGAAATAAATTTCACGCGTCCACGGAGAGAAGAGATGCGATGGAAAATAATTCTCCTCACGTGCTCACCTTCAAAGGTATAATTTTTCCTGACCGCACGCCTTCGTTTAGAATATCCATTGCAACTTTGACCGGAGCTAAAGAGCTACCGTTTCAAGAATCTTAAGAATCGCTGCAGAGATAGGAAGCAGATTATAACCTGCTGTACCCGGGATGCTGTCTGGCGTTTGGAGAAATTCAACGCGAGATGCATCGATGACCCTGGAAACCTGGAGCCAGTCGACTTGTTCAATTGTAGGATGAAAAACTGGAGCAGCCGATGCTGCAGTCTCTCGACGAGGGACACCCGGGGTCTGATCAAGGCCGTGAGTTATTTCCACTTCTATGATCATCGACTGTCGACGCGGACGGCAGCCGGACGACATTGGGATCACCTTAAAGACGACATGATCATGCCTTGCCGACTTAATTCTCTGGTGATTGCGCGTCGTCTTGCTTCTTCTGACTTTTTCCCATCCCTCGAAAAGAATGTCCCATGTAAATCGATCGGCACGCACCTTTACATTCGTTCGCAGTGTGCAGTCGGATCGTCTCGCTTCATGGCCATTGAACGGAGTCTGAAAATGGGCCTGCATCACTCCAGTGATTCCAAGGTAAGAAACTAATTTGGCATTTCGCACGCAGCGTCCTCCTAATGCATGCGCTCGCAAACGTACCTGCGATATATCTTATTTTCAGACTTGGGCCTCTGCCTTGCCTTCGGAAAAGAGTAGAGAGGTATTCCGCTTGAATAATGACAACATCCAAATCCTGTTTAAATCAACGGCCCGACAATAGCTTTGCAGCCGGCTACAACTCATTATAAGATTACCTTGAGAGCGTATCTCGCCTTCGCTGCATCGAGTCAACTATTTATTGACTAAATAAATTACAATTGTAAGACTTAAG
Source organism: Diprion similis (assembly GCF_021155765.1). Taxonomy (NCBI): domain Eukaryota; kingdom Metazoa; phylum Arthropoda; class Insecta; order Hymenoptera; family Diprionidae; genus Diprion; species Diprion similis. The sequence goes on along the minus strand of NC_060110.1, from coordinate 22,118,836 downwards.
CGTTTTTCCGTCTCCCTGTACGCTCTACCGATTAACTTCGGCTGAGATCCTGTTTCGTCGATCCGCTTTCTCTTCCAGGTTCTCCTTGTTTCCGCCTCCTGCCCGGTCTAACGAAGACAAATTAGTTGCGAATTCGGTTGCAATTCGAGAAATTGTCCGATGTGATCTTGGAAAAAATATACGCAAAGCAATGAAATCTCTTTCGCGTATTATTGTTATTGGCGATAAACTGCTGGGGAGAGAATCGCGAGTGAACGTGAGTTGGTATCGACGAATCGCTTGCACCTTATTAAACGCCCAATCCACGTGCGAAGCCCGGGAAATTTGAATGCGCGTTCTATATCTCTCTCTCTCTTTCTGTCTCCCTGGCATTTTACCATACTTCTATCGCCCAAGCGGAATCCATTTCTAGTTCCTTGACTCTTGCACCTCCTGTCAGTCTCTGGTCCGCAGAGGCTCCACGCACTTCTCCCCTCTCTCCTTCCCTCTCCCTGGGATGCATCAGGTGTAGGTACCTTGAGTCCAAGAGACTCGAGGACTCTTGTTGCACCGGATAACAACTTCGTGGGCGTCGTAATACCTCAGTCACTCACTCACTCCTCCGTCTCTTTTCTTATGCGACTCTCGACGTCACCGCCAGTCACACCCATGGATTTGCGTGGCTTGCAGGCATTGTCGCCGGTACGGTAACGGCCCAATACGAAATCCCCGTTTATCAACGCCACAATCGTTCGATCGACTTTTCGGCACCGTCTGAAACTTTGCGGGTCGAGTCACGCCGATGCAGATTGAGATCTGTCGCATTTCAACGCGCGGCAATCCGGTCTTGTTGCGGAACAGCCGCAACCGGATCTCGGAATGAATAATTCTTGAAATTACTGTAGCGGGTGTACTGTAGTAACACGTACCTACACAGCTGCGGAGACGTGAAAGGAGACCAGAAGATTATGGTAATCGATTAACCGATTCGTTCAAACATATCTTCCGGCGTTTAAGGTCCATATCTCACGACTTTTGACCCGTGAGGCTGTGAGGATCAGCTCGGTACAACCTTGTGGCAGACCAGTGGATGGACTTAATCGGGTTTTAAACCACGCAGAGCCTCGTGATCGGCCTCTACAGACAAGGTGGAAGTATGCCGCGCCATATTCAGTTCATCGGAGCGCCGATGGACCGGAATTTTCACAGTTTATAACAGGAGCTGACAAATCCCGAGCGACAGAATTCTGGTTATACATAGAATACAGCTGAGCTCAGTTGATATGTATAAAGTACATACATGTATTGCAGGTGAATAAAAATCGGATCTGCATAATTCTAGCGATTTTAATTGGCCTTAAGGACGGTGCGGCTGAATCGTATCTGAGATTTTTTGCCACATTTCGCCGCTCTGATCTTCCGTTCACAATCTTGTTCGAATCGGTTGATCGCCGCGCGGCTCGCGTCCTCAACGTTGTCGTGACTAAATATGAATAGCCGTTTCAGCCCCGACACTTGCGGCTAAAAACAATCTTGTAATTAAAGAATGATGATTAGCCGGTTAAGCCCACGTCGAGCAATGCCGCGAATGCGATGAAGAACCGATACGTCTGCAGCTTGGCTCCCCCAGGCTCCCGTCACTCCTGCAAGGCCCGACTCTCGCTCCCTCTAAGGACGAAGGGCCCCGGCTCTCGAAGCACGCCGGGCCTCGTCCCCCGATGAACCGCAGGTTCGGTCAGGTGTGCTGTTCGGACCTCTAGGAAGTGACCTGCCATGAATTTAAGGTGATACGTGGACGGATTTAATTGCACGCACGAATACTTAAAGACGATGCGATGTCGGGTTCTCTCTCTCTCTTTTTCCCTTTCTCCCTTCACTTTTTACTCCAATCGCTACGGACCTTCTCGAAGCGTCGTACGTCGATCGACAATCCGATCACGCCTACGGTTCAGCGTTATTAAAAACCGGTGTAAAACACGATTCAAATGATAATTTGGGAGCAAAGAAAAGGGAAGAAGAAGTCAGCGCGCTGGTAATCGTTCTAAGGTGACGCAGAAGCTTCTTGGCCCGGTTTTTTCCTCGACGAAAACCAAGCAAGAAACCAACGAAGATCATTCGACTAATGAAACGAAAATATAGAGTCCTTGATAACAACTAATATCGTGGATAATTGAATTTTAACACAAGGAAAAAATATCCCAAAGTGCAGACTCAATGTGGTATAGAAGAATACAACAAAGTTGGAATACTTGTTCGCAAATGAACCGCAAGTTGGCTGCAAATTGGAGCAAGCGGCTCCGCGTTGCTGTTTGCAACAGCAAGCCAGGGAGTACAAATGCCTACACATATTACCCGTCAATTAACCCTCGCAAGTTGACTGTCGGCCGAAATCTGGTCCGACGAGGGATTCCCGCGTTCGATCAAAGAATGTCTCGTTATAACGGGTACACAATGGACTCTACAGTTCGACCCTCTTGAGACGCTTCTCCGGTTCCGAAGGGGGCCCCGTTTGCAGCCTAGCCGAGATTACCTCCATCCATTTAACAGTCGTGCTTTAGCCACGTCTAAGCCGCTTCCAGTGATTCGCCTCTGCTGGCTTCAGGTATTATTTTCGACTCGAGCACCCGGTCATATTGTCGCCATCCATTGTCTTGTCCTTCCACCTTATTACCGCGTTCTTCCTGCCGCCGCCTTTCTAGTTCAGCTCGGCCCTCGTCTCTGCCTGAGAATCATCCCCCCTGGTTCGACGAGATGGGAAATGGCCGGTTTCTCTTTCTTTTTAAATTAACCTTTTTCATTATTCTTGCACTGGATTTTACCCCCCACCGTTCATCCTTACCACCGAAAGCATCGAGAGTTCGGTTTCAGCTTCTCATTAACTGTACTTTCGAACCATGTACGAGTTGCACTTCAGCGTAACGACCTTTCGGTGTTAATTTAAAGGCGGTGTAGCATGCCGTAAACCCAATTCCGTTACAAGCCCACAGCCACGAAGGATTCGTACATTGCATTGCCACTCCGTTTCTCCGTGGGCATATTCCTCGGCAATTGAACCGATTTACGGCGTCCGAGTACTGCTGCCGAGGCAGATTTTGCCACCTTTACGTAATTACGAAGGTGGCGTGATAACCTGCCGGTGAAATTGTTCCCGCGAATTATCGAAAGAGGCAAATATGGAAATGAAAGTAAAAAGTCTTACTCAAAAAGATTGAAAACGATCGTTCATGATTTGAGTATTCGTAATATCGCGCACTGCCCGATCGAAGCAACTGCAATCAAAGTCCGGAAAGAGGATTTCTTTCGCGTTTAAATCGCGGTCTGACCCTGCTTCTTGCAGTTCTTTAGACGAGATGGGATAGAATGCCAAGATAATACGGCACCAGAAATAATCAAAGATCGTAGGAGAGCTCGAAGTCTAGAACTAAGTGAGAATAAAAGAAAAAGAAATAAAAAAAAATCCTCTAATACACGTGCGAGGATCACGGAATAACGCAGCACAAAGCAAGGAAGGAATTCGCTGCTGCAGATGGTCGAAAGATACAGGTATAGATACGTTTAACTGGGGGGGGGGGAGGGGGTTGAGAGAGGGCGGAAAAATCCGCCGCAAGAGAAGGATCGATCCTCGAGCGTAATACGTACAGGCGCTCAGTTTGTTCGACGATTTTGTACCAACATCTCCGCAGATGCGGCTTTCGTGTGTAGATGCAGGTACGCGTCTATCTTCGCGAATCCCCCAGGTTCCTCCGACGAGAAAAAGAATGAAAATAAAAAACAAGCGAAATAAAAAAAAAAAATCACGGTGAGTATCTCGTGGATCCCGGCACTCAGCATCGCCACCGCCGATGTAAGTATAAAGTACGAATAGTCACTCTCTCTTTCTCTCTCGGCGCCCGTTTCAATGCCCCCCTTCCCCTTGTCTTCGGCGTCGTTCCATCTTGTCGGTAAGTGGAATCTCACCTGCGCATGCAAGCCCGTAGACTGGAACTAAAATCTTCACGAAGTTCTATTTGCGGGGTGAATAATTTAGGAATTTATCTCCGATTTTAAGTTCTGAATTAAATGTCCGGGTTGAAAAGTTTTTCAAATTTGAGATCGAATGGTGGGAATTTGAGTTTCATGGGGGCACGCATTCTTCTTAATACGTACCTAATGCCGTCGACCGAGTTGTGCCAAAGCACAACTGTGCGCGGGGTGCGGATACACTCATATATAGGCATGTATAAACTTATATGCATTGCTGGAGAGGCAGAGAAATATGCTGCGCGTGTTCCACTGCGGTGGCACCAGCGCGAGGATTTGCATTTGGCAGTAAACAGTCGCGTCGAAAATGATATAAACAGGAGAAGGGTTCGCAAGAAGGAGGCTGCAGCGGCGAAGAGGCGAAATACTCGTAGCAGCTCTTGCACAGCTGGGATTATCATACCGAGCACCGATTCCTCCTACCCAACCATCCGCCACCGCCACCCACCGCCTAACTTCCTTAAATGCTAATTTAGCATCGAGCCTACAACCGCAGACTAGAGTCGCGTCTTCTGACAATTTTTCTGACATATTTGTGGCGGAATTTGCGCGTTTTTGGTCCCGATCGGTACTGCGGATTTCCTTACAGCCCTGAATCGTATTTTTTGAAAATATATGAAAAGATTGGAAGATGCTGGGAGAAGGATTTCTGGGAACGTTGGGAGTTACGCGAATCTCTGTGACACGAGAAGCGGGATTTCTTTGGGACTGGTCGGAGGGGGAGGGTGCAGCGATGGTGGCGGTGGTATCTCGAGCGCATCTTCGGCGCATGGTGAAGTTGCAGGGTATAATACGGAGTGCAGTGTGGTCGTCGTATTCCTTTGGTCGTAGCGTCGCGGTGAAGAAGCGCGATGCAAGCCAGCAGCAGCAGCAGAAGCCACGACGATCGGTGGAGAGGATTGAAATTTGCAAGTCTGGTGAAAGCGGTAGCTGGAAGGAAGCGGGGGAGGCGGAGGGTTCGGGAGCCGTCCTCAGCCCTCGAGGAGGCGTCACGACGTCGAACGGTTTGTATTGTTTCGCCCAAGAACCGCCGGGCGAACCATCATCTGATTTATGGCCGCTGCAGAGTCGCCGGGTGAACGCCGAGGAGTTGGTATATAGGCGATGCGGGTCGATATAATAGACCGAGAATGACGTACTTCCACGAATGCAGCTACACTGAGTACGTCGATAATTTCCGTGATCAAGTGTCACGTCGATCGGCGTGTAACGCGCATCACGCGGATATGATCGGGACTGTTCGCGAGGGGCGATCATTTGCAAATGCGAAAGGTAAACATGACTTACGCCAGGCTCACAGGCACCGATCCCCCAGATCCCGATCCAGATCTCGATCTCGATTCCGCCGCACCGGCTGCAGGTTATTCGAGTTCGATAAATAAATTAAACGACTTGTGTACCACAATTAAAATAATCTTGGAATATAAAACGACGCTAATACAATCAGCCCGAGACACGGTGAAATAATTACTCGGTTGCCTGCCTTATACCTCCTGCACCCTCGTGCAGTAGTCGCACCAATTAGAGCCTGCTCATGGTACACACATTTGTTCGTATCGCAGCTCCCCGTTTGCTGCGCTAACCGCAAACAGCCTACAACTCCAATATCACCTGCTCCAACAACCTCGTCCTACACCACGAACCGATTTTCCAACCTCCGACGCACATCTCATTCTGCGAAAACTTGCTCAATCCTGTTTTCGAACTCCTTCAGGATGGGTTACAAACGCGCGCTATGGATTGAATTTTATATTGATTGTCAGAGCTGCTGTCGACTTTCGTTGAGAGTATCAGGCTTCTGGACCACAGACTCTAATGAAACTACCGAAGGTGTTTCTTTGGCCGAAAATATGATGCTTGCGATATGGAATCTCATGTGTTGGTCCTTCCTTTGCTTTATAATATTTCGATTTACAATACATCAGGTTCTGAAAAATCCGCATTTGATGATATATCCATGAAAACCTGTCAACGAAACTTCAAGATAGGACAATGAATATTATTATTTTAGGAGGAAATACACACCTTCTTTTGATAATTAGGGCATTCTACTCATTAAACTACTTCCATAAAAAATTTTAATCCGAGTAAAAATCTGCCCAAAGAATGAAACCACACAATATCAGAAGCCCCAAGTTTTTGGGCGAGGAAACAGCGTTAAAAGTTAGTTGAACCGAATGAACTGTAATCGGGAGTAGAAGTGAGTTGAACCTAACGATTTCCAACGATTCGTTTTTGCCCGGCAAACGGAATGATAATTCGCTCTAAACGCCTATACCAACGTCTCACAACCAGTTTGAATTCACTCGACGCTCACGTCACAGTGGAATTTTTTCCTTTTCGTAACCGCCGTACGATATGTAATGCGAATCTGAATTCCTAATTACAAAGTTGGTGTTCCGCTGAGGGCTTAAAACTTCTCTGTCCGCCTATCATCCCGATGAATGCTAGACGGTACCTGATCATGGGAACCATAATTCGGGGCCTAGACATGCTTTGAATTTCGGGACAAAAAAGCTGGCGAAACGAAGTATCGTCGCTTGAGTGAGGAAGAGAGGGTACACCTTGCGAACTTGAAAGCAGTCGCGAGCGATGATATTTAAAGCGTATGTAAAGAGTAGAGCGGTGCAAAAAGGCGCGGACAATGGCGGCCTGAGCTGCGTTCGGCTGCCCGGAATCCGCCCGCGACGATTTATGCGGGCGGACGGTGTTCCCGGTCTCCTTCTCACTCGTTCGTCTGCCGAGCCCTTCGCCCTTCTCTCTTTCACCCCCCCTCGGCTCTCTGCCCCTCTCTTTCTCTCTCTCTGCCGCGCAACTCGTTCCTGGATCTCGTATTTCTCGGGTTCGTCTCGCCTCTCTAACAGCAGAACAGATACTTACACGTGAAGATTGTCCCCAAATTGCAACAATTTTCCTCGCTGATGTTCGGTAATCCTCGATGACACGAAGAGAAAGAACGAGAGAAAAAAAGAATGAAAAAATACTCGATAATCTAGCGAAATTTGATATTCAGGATTGTGACCGTGATCCGCAGTCCGTTGCAGATCCGGATCCTCTGGATCAACGATAAGAATTGATGCGTAGGTGAATGTATCGAGGATACATCGATTCGTTCACGGCTCGTCTGTTCTGTCGCAATTTTATTCCTACGACAGAATTTCCGCTCCGATTATACACACGAGTCGATCGCGAGCTGTGCGATGGCTACCACTGTTTCAGGGGGCACTAAAATTGTAAGGGCATGACTGGGAAATGAATTGAAAACAAAAAATAAAAAATGAAATACGTAAGAAAAATGGTCTGGGCGATTGAGCGAGGCCGCTCACGACTTAATCTGATAATCTGATTGGCTGCTGTGTGTCAAATATTACAAGCGAAGGCCGCGCAAAGTCCATGCAACTCTTCAGGAACAGGTTTGCCCCTGGTGCAGAAATATCGGGTAGGTAGGTAGGAACCTACGTCGTTCCAACGGCGTTCGCTGCTGACATCATCGTCCCGTCGTCGTCGTCGTCGTCGTCGTCGTCGTCGTCGTCGTCGTCGTGGGCAGGCGCGTTATATCTGCGGTACGGCGTGCTTTGCGCAGCTAGAACAACCTCGCATAGCAGGTAGACGAGGAACGTATATAACGTGTATAACCGCTCGGCTAATTGAAGTAGCGAAAATTTATTACACCGGTCGATTGAGAGAATCATGACTTCACGCCGGCACTCAAACTATCCATGGCTCCGGTGTACCGTATGCCGTTTCACGTTTGCATCCTGCTCTATAAGGTAGGTACCTACCAGCACACGACGTTGGGTTGTACAACCCTTCGTCATGCGGATCGAATGATCGATGAATAGGTATCCCTGTGTTTGAAACGAATTCCACGATCTTGTCGAAAGGCCTGAATGTATCCGGAACGATTACGTCGATAATGCAAGAATCTAACGCTCCCTACTTTTTCTCAAAAGCAAATATTTTCGCATTTCAGGATAACCGCAATTGCTTCTATAAACGTTTCAGAGATTTTAATCGCTTCGTTGTAATTTATCTTGTAAGCTTGAGTCCAGCTTTTAAGGACCAGACATTTTTTAAGTCCTGCCCTTTTGCAGTGTTATAAGAAAAATTTGCGTACATGAATGTGATGATTTGTTACCAAGTTATGACATAAGCATGTTTATTTGAAAAAAGTGGGGTCACTAACAACGAAGAGGTCGATACAGCTTGACCCAACGAAAGAAAGCGTAAAGTACCATTTTACCGGACGTTGATCCATGCGCAGTAAAGAAGGTCGAAGTCAGTATAACCAGAGGGCACGTCGATATTCGCCGACATTTACGTACTGCTGCAGGTACTGGCATAACGCCACACGATATAATGACATTCACACAGGCGCGTGTGCATCGTTGCATACAATACACCTGAAAATGCGCACACACACACACACACACGAAGCGTTGGTATGAAACACGTAGAGGAATATCACGTGCACGTAGATACGAGTGTATACGCGCATGCGGAGAGGCGGCGGGAAACAATGCGACGACCTCCAGTAAGGTACCACGACACTGACTAACCACGAGGTGGTGGGCCGCGGGGCCCGAAGAAGGGGGCCTGATCCTCACGGGGTCCGTCCACCCCGGGGGAGTCGATCCTGGAGCGTCGGGAAGAGCGCGCGGGTCGTGACGCGGCCTATCTTGCATCGGATGTACCACCAGTGTGGAAACACGGATACGGTGCCCCTCTTCCCCGTACGAAGAAGCTGCGCACGGAGCAGTCGCGCGCCCCGCGCGCTTTCGTATCCCATTTCTGCGTCTCTTTTATTCAAATTTATTTGTTTCCACGGGCGTAGCGCAGCGCAGCGTGCCGCTGGGCCCTAGGGCCCCGATAAGCTCCGCGCCGCCCCGAACCTCCCCGAAGCCTCTGCGAGCGCATTATGCCGAACCGTATACGGGAAGCGCTGCGCTCGATCCCGGCTTCGTGACCTCTGACAGCCGTATCGCTAGCTGGACAATTCCTTTACCGCCCGCGCTTCTCGAATCCTCGACGTATGGTGCCCCACGCCGCTTTGACGCGACTCCCGCTCTGCACCGACCTCCTCCTCATGGGGCTCACCGACCTCGTGCAGAATAGGAGATTCCCTCGTATGATTTACATGCCAACAGTTCCACTCGTGACGACGCTATATAACCGCGCTTTATGCACCGGTCAAACCTCCCAGGCGTCGAATACCGGCGGCGAGATTTCACCGCTCCCTTATCACCCGGATATATGTTTACTTGCAGCCTCGAAATCACCCACATTTTTGCATAACTGACTTGTCAAAGCGCGGACAATGTTTGAAGTATATCCCGCTAACTAAACCAAGCATTTTCAAACTTGAGCTTAAACCGTTTTTGACTATTATGCAGATTTTTATTTAATTTATTTTTTTTTTTCGAATAAATGATGAAGCGTTCTTCACAATGATCATGAATTTTAGAAGGCTTTTACGTGTTTTCATTATATACACCTACGATTCTATGAAATTGAAAATACAAAAGCGATTAAAAATTTTTAAAAGATCGACTTACCGGAATCGGAAGCAGCCTTGACGTTGCCGATGATGGTGTTCTGGGGCACGCTCTCCTTGACGCTGATTGAGTATTTGGGTCGTTCGCAGGCGGCGATTCTGTTCCCAGCGGATGAGACGGATATCCTAACCTCGGCGTCCTTGAGGCAGTTTAGCCCTGCGGCATCGGTAGCGGTAACGTTGAGATGGTGAATTTGGGACCTGGCCAGAAGGCTGGGCTTAGCGACGTAGAGTTCTCCGGAAGTCCCGTCGATGCGAAAAACACTGGCGTCGTTTCCGCCGGAAATTCGGTAGGACACTTGACCAAAGTGACCAGCGTCCTTGTCGGTCGCCAGGACCCGGAGAACCGCGCCGTTAACGGGGTTGTCACTCCGCAGGGTAACGTTGTACTGCCAGGGCTCAAATACAGGCCGGTTGTCGTTCACGTCCATCACCTGGACCAGAACGATGGCGGTCGTGCTGAGGCCTCCTAAGGGAGATGGAAAGAGAGAATTGTGAGAACTGAGGAGTGAGCAATGGTCTAGTCTCGTGTTAGGTAGGAGCTTAGCTAATCGAGGGGGGAGGGGTGAGATTCCGGGCAATCGGTAACGACGACCCTGACGTGAAATCCGTCGAGAAATCCTCTTATTGAATTAAATAACGCCTCCGAAATTAGCCGCATACAGAGAGATCGAATCGGCATGGCTCGCTGGCACAACGCCGCACTGCACCTATACCTTCACAACCGCACACTGGGCCCATAAGGCGAACTCGGACTGCTACGCATAAATCATAAAGACCACGTTCGATGGGCTTTTTTTTAAAGCCAATCAACCGGCAGTGCCCGTTGCAACACTCTCGCTCGAGTGAGATCGCAACGTACCGGGTGTCGATCTAAAAACCTGTTAAAAAAACCCGCTCAAACACCCGACGTTCGTCCGCATCGACTTGCCATAAGCGCGATCAGGCGGTATCTGCTGGCATTCAGTATGGATATGCGACGGTACAATGTCGTATGTAAATCCGACTGCGTTAAGTTCAAGTTGAAAATCGCCGCTGTCAGCATTTAGTGTCATTTGACGGAGGGACCAATTAAGTCATAGCTGCCAACTCATTATTCACCTTCATTCACGCAGACACCCAAACCTGTATTACTTCGAGTCGTCACGTCAGGCACCTGGGCAGAATTTTATAAACGTATGTATATCCATTGACACGTAACTCCATTTTCGATCACCATAGACTATACAGTCTCATCTGCAGGTTCACAGTCAGTCTCGAATACGTAATTCCGTTGGAAACAGAGACGTTGACCGCCAACGGCCCTCCGTAGGTTGCTCAAGAGCTAATAAGTAGCCTATAGTCGAGCTACCAAGGCACGCGTGTTGAGTTGGTTTTTATTTCCATCGGCATTGGTCGAACGACTCGGTGCCGTTAGCCTCGCCGGTTTCTATACCCCGAGTACAATGAAAATAAGCATGTCGAGTACGGTGTAACCGATGGTTAAAATGAGAATTTCTGATCGGCTTTCGCGCTGTTGAGTAACGACTGGCGGGAGATATTGGACCATGGGAGAAAAAAATAGTAAGGAATTACGCAAATTAAGGATTACACGGGCCGAGGCTGCGTCTCGTTTCTTTCTCTGTATTGACATCGACGGCGGATGTGTCGAAACCGAAACTGGATAATAACGCCCGAACGGTGTTGATCCTCTGCGATCCGCGTCCGGCTGCTGTGGGGTGACTCGGTGGGGCTTAACGCAAGTGTTAATATTAAAGACAGTATGTAAAACTGGTAATCCGCTGTTTAAACGCTTCACAACCGTAACTCATAGTAATGTATGGACTCGTACCGGCACAGCTCCGAGCTCGGAAGATTTATGGCCTTGGGTGTCATTGGAGTCATGCGTCAAGTGTCCCCCCCCCCCTGCCCCACCCTCTTCGGAGCCTCATTCGTTCCCCCTTCATTGCCCTTCACCCTCGCGGCGTTTGGAACTTCCTACAGGCCCACGAATCGTCGACCTCTCCGATTCCCATGGACCCAACTTTACTCGATTTTTCTCCCCTCAGTCCAATTCGATTATAGAACTTTCCGAGAACGATCCATTCACTTTTACGCCCGTGTCGCGTTTCCGATCAGTGCGAAAGCAGCGCTGCTAGGCTGATGGTGAGGAAGCGGAGAGAAACGAGCTGCAGGACCTGAACCCTGCGCCGAAGGATACGAGAGAACTCGAGAGATTTATAGAGCTGGTTCCTCTATCCTTGTGGAGGGTGTTCGGGGTTCTCAACCGTTCCGCCATCTCCCCAAAGCAGATTTGAAAGGACGCTGCGGTGGTACCGGATGTGGAGCATTTCTTCCCTCGGTGCGGATTTGAGAGAAATGGGTTCGACGTGTGGACATGGAATTTGTTCGCCTCGGCGTGCCCTGTGCCTTACCTATATACCCTTACCCTCGGTTTGACGCATGTGCAAAATGCCGCGAACCCGGCTGTTGACAGTGATTTACAACGCGCCTGGACTCCGCATGGAAATTCCATCAACGATCAGCGTGCCGCGAATTCCGGTCCTCTCTTCGCCGTTTTTCAATTCACCCTCTTCAATTCGAACGCGACGACTTTGAATGGGTACTGTCCGATAGCTGGATTCACGATTGATGCCGAGTGTCTTATTCTCCTCGTACTTTAGGCAGGATAATACCTGTCACAATTTTCCCCTCTGAACCTCTTTATGTCCTATTTGTTCCCCTCGCCTCTGGGTTAAGTAATAAAAATTAGTTTAGAAGTTCACTACTTGAACAGGTACATGGATGTACACATAAAAACGATTCATGTCCTCAACGACGAGGTGAACTTAAAAAACATCCTACAGTCGGATTTTAGGGGATATATTTTTCAGGAGTCCTGTGTCTCTGAGAGAAAATGTTCTCCTATTCTCCCAATCCATTCAAAGGCATCGTTGGGGTTACTCATGATCCACGAAATATTTTAACTACATAGCTATCCGATTTTCCATGATAAAATTTTACTCGGTCAAGTGTTTAATTGATACCACGGACTATCGACTATGTTTCAAGCAACAGCTAGCAGCAAGGTATCGCAGACTCGACAAGCCCATGCAACTCCGTGTGGCACAATGGTACCGGCGAAACAATCGTGTCGGTATAAAGCGAGGAACAATTATAAGGAGAACGACAGCCACTTGCATAAAACGCTACAAAGCAGCGCGACAATGCAACCATAGTCGTTGAGTGGTTGCGTCGCGACGCAAGAGCGACGAGACGCACGCTCGTTGAGTCGGCCATGGTATAAGCTGTTGCAGCGGCTACCGCGTCTCATGGACGATGGAACAGTCGCGGCTGGACACAATGAACTACCAATGGACTTTACCCATTGTCCTTACATATGGGCAACGTATACTCGTTGAAAATGGGCACGGAATACTGGCAACATAAATCATACAGCCTATTATAGAACTACTAGATTCTGCAACGCCGATAGGCCGCCTCTTCTGCACACTACCCTATACTCTCCATCGTTGAGAAGATATCGGCTCTCTTTAACGGCCCAACAAGAGTATCCAACCACTTCGCGCTAACTAAATGCCCACTCGCAGAACTCAAGAAAGCAATTCACACGCGTTCCCGCGACTTATTGTTACACTCGTTCCTTTTTTGAAGAAAAATAAAAAAAATAAATACAAAACTGTGAGAAACTGGTGCACCGAATGCTAGAGAATCGGAGTGCTCATTGCGATCGCATTTTCATTGTCAGTAAAAGGGCTCTCTTCGTCTATGGTCATACCCATACGAACCACAAGTTCTCTGTTCTCGATTCAATACAATGCCAAAACATGTTCCACAGGGTAGTTTACGCACCTCTGTCAGTTGCGATGACCGGTAATTCAAGAAAGGCTGCTGTTTCACGGTCCAAAGGTGCCCTGACGCAGATATCGCCAGTATCACTGCGCACCATGAGTTGTTCAGTGGCGATTCCACTTCCTCCCAGAGTGTAGTTGACCATGGCGTTGACTCCGCAGTCAGGGTCAGTCGCCTGCACCTGAAACAATATAGGAAAAGCGCTCATTAGGTTTTGGTACGTTTCGCATATTAGCACTTGGGGTCAGATTTCGAATTGATTGAATAAGATTAATCATGGATCGGTACTTGAGCTGTCGATAAAAGAACCTGCACCGTTCCCGCATCATGGTTTCGCTTGAATAACATGTGCGGACGTCGGTACGGCGGCTGTGACGGACGCCGCGAGCTCAGAAGGCTGTTATTTATGTGGCAGGGTATCGCCACCTTCTTTCTCGGGGACGTCAGGTGAGCATCGAGGCGCCCTGGCCCCCGAACTATTAAAGTAAATCAGCTGACTTCTTAATGCCCGGAGGAGAAGCCTGCGCTCTTCATCCCGGTGCCGAGTAGCCGCGGTTGCTACGATTTCCGGGATGAGTGAAGATCTGGGAAATCGTGTCTCCGCGTATGAATTCGAAATGTGCAAAAAGTTTTTTGGGCCGCAGCTGCGTCTTATATCTCGTTTGCGCGCTACTTGGACGGTAGAGATCTGGTATCTTTTTGAAAGGGTCTCGACGAAAGGAGCGCAGGGTAGCCTGCCCGAGACAACCCGAGAGAAAAGAAGAGGAGAGGAGAGAAGAGGAGAGCGGGAGTGGTGGAGACGAGCGGATAATAAAGCAGGAGTCCGGTCCGCGAATGATTTAGTGGCGGTCAGTCGAATATCTTCCCGCCACACTGTTGCCACCTCAAGAGTGGAGTGCAGCTCGAGTTTTCGTTCGGGGTGGCTTCACGGCCACGGCAGGGGGACCGGGAACGGGGACCAATCGGGCCCGTTTCTCCACCCCGACAATCATGTTAATGAATTACTGCGTTGCCTTATCGGCGACGATCTGCTCGACTAATTCGGAACCGCTTTGCAGCCCCATTCGTTACGCCGTGGAGTCAGGCTATCACTTTCTACCAGGCCGTTTTTTCCTTTCATCGATTCCGAGATAGCAGCTGCGTGATAATTGATGGATTATCTGTGTTTTCACTCCGGGAAAACAACCGTCCGGAACGCACCTTACGCTGAATCAGTCGTTCGGGTTCGAAACGGCGTTCACTTGCAGTCCATGATTCTCTCTTTGAAAAGCTCCGATTTTATCTTCTTGTACTTTCTTTCACAGGGGCGCGTCCCTGGTAAACTTCTATTAATTACACAGTTTATCGCATAACGGTTCAGGACTTCCCAGCCGGTTCTCTCACTGTTCTATACTAATTCCACTCATTTCTATAGCTCTCGACTTATGTATCCAGTACACTTCTGCACCGAACTGTACCTGTTATCCGCGGCGTAGCCGCTCAACGTAGATTGTAAAACGCATTGTTCTATTGGTTTTGTTTTCACCGGCCTTGAGAAGAGAATATCGATTTCAATCGGAGCACCGAGAGAACAATCCGCTGCAATTCCTATGCGACCCTGACTACGCGGTTTTGCCAGTGTCTGCAGGAGACGAGATCTCTGGCATCTCTTAGTGGCGTTGAAAGACCAGTTTTTCAAATTCCATGCTTGTGAATTCGGAGGGATTGATTACCGGTACGAGTAATGAAACTGAATTTCGGTAATTCCGACATTTTCTGGGCACTTTTCCGCCATGGCTTATAGATGTTAAAAAATAACGTATTCCTAGACATGACCCGACGGTGTATCAACGTAAACATAATTTGTATTTTCGAAACGTCTCGCATAAAGCGTCACCGAGTCGTACGTGTTTTAAAATTCGATTAACCGTAGCTATGTGGGGGCGTGAGTGAACGCATGATAAAGAGAACTGTGACCGATGAGGCTAGAACAACGCGTTCTTAGATCATTGAATACCAATCGGCAGGTCTGTGGTGCGAGTTGAATTTATGCGCCCAGCCGGCGGCTGCTGATGGGCTCTACGAATGCAAATGAATAATTTTCGCGGATTTCACAACGTTGACGCACCTGCGTCGATCGAGGCACGCGTCGCGGAATATTGACGTTCATATTGTCACCGGGCTTAGGATCAGCCTTTATCCAGGAAGTCGCGGACGAGGAGTTGGCGATTGATTTGACGGAACGGCGAACGCCTGCTTCGGGATTAAATCACGTGTTTAGCTGGCCTGTACACCCATCTGGGTGGGCCCGTCTCTTTAGTCCAGGGCTTCGCTGGTCCCGGAAGGAAAATCCCGCGTCCCTGCGCGGCAGACGGTAGAGAAAAAAATATTTTTCCGGAATGCGGGTTAATTATAATCATCCGTCGAGGAGTTGAGGCAATGGCTTCGAGACTCGCCGGCTGAAGCACTTTGATGAATTAACTCCAGGTGTAATATTTCTCTCCACGGAGTATGCGAGAGGGACACCGAAGGGATACCGAGGATCCTCTCCCACGCGGGCGCAATAAAGGAGCGCGCGCCGCATTCAAGAAAAAAAGAAGAAACAAAAAAGAACAAAAAAAAAAACGAGCTTATAAAGGAATCTATCATATCCCGGCGATATATGCGCGCAACGAGTATCCGAGTGGTACACCTACCCATGCAATTTCAGATGCGTTTGCCGTTCATCTCTATGCATGTACCTGCAGCATATAGTATACGCCTGTGTAACGCACAATCGCGCAACGGCGCGGCGGTTGTCTACACCGGTTATAAAGTACGGAGACCTTCTTCTGAACCAACTTGGCTCTGACGCGCTGCCGTCTTTAGACACCGTCTTTTTCTCGTGCGAGCATGCATAAAACGTATTATATATAGTTAGGTGGATATCTGCGAATCCCAAGGTATCTGTTCAGCGTGTCTCACCCTCGAGCCACCCTCCACTGATGCTGCATACTTTAAGGATGCACAATGCAAAGGTAGTGCATAAGGGCCCTTCTGGTGGTCTCACATTTTAGAAGCACTGCGAAGATTGATATCGAAATTGTTCCACTGGTGAAGATGGAAAACTTTTGTCAGAACAGGTCGAAGAAAGATGGAGAGAAAATTTAGCGGACTGAAAATACTCGGAAGCTGTAATCGGTGACTAAACTGTGTAATATTTTCTATAACTCGACGACAGTCAAAGTTCGTATTTATCACCGATTGCAAGTAGAGCAAAAGGACGGGTTTTGGTTAACTTGAGAGGCTGAAAACGGTACCTACGTTCATCCTACAACAGAACTGTCGATTGACAAGATAAGAAGACAGCGACGTTAATTATTCGGAAAATAAATCTTCGTTCCACGATTTCCGCGCAACTTTGAGCCAGGTTCTAACTTTCGGTTATCAAAGGTTTAACAAATTAAACTTGTGCTTACGCACCGTTATTCCGAGGCTTGTGAAGCCACGGCAAGAGTCGTTTACCCAGCTGTGATAACTACTAGGAACTTGAGAAAAAAGCAACAGTTACAAATTGTCCTCGAGGAAAAGTTATCGCAGTAAATCGCGGAGGACTGCGGGACCGCGGCGCATCTGGTATGCTGAGAGTTTTTCACGAGTGTTGGATGCACGCAAAGGATGAAGGACGAGGCTGCACGGGCCCCGTCGGTGGTGTCCGGATGTCCCGCACGCGGATAATTACGCACGGAACGCATCGCCACCCGAGCGGTGTCGGCTCCCTTTGGCCAAGCTTGCACCGCGATATACTGGGCCTTGTGGAAGGTGGCGTGCCGTGCCGATGGGCTCATTTTTAAATCCCCTTCTTCACCTATCGTCGAGCGCAAGACCAGCGCACCATTCATTCCCCCGCAGTGTTGAGCAGGCGCTCGGCACTCGTATCCTGCGTACGCATCAGCGCTCACCTAGGCATTACGTAGCTGGTACCTTGTGTTCAACATCTCCAGATGCACCGGGAGGAATCTCGACGGAAATTGATGGTATTGGTATCCCCGCTAATACGCGCAAGCCTGAAACGCATTCCTTCGAGTGCGTCTGCATGGACTAGCTAGCAGCTTCGAGCAAGTTCGATATCACCACTTGAATCCTTTGGCGATACAGACCGGATTTTAGGTGCTTCCAAACCCTGGACTAGGAGAACGGGTTCCGGGGTTTCAAGGTCACACAAGACACGCAGTGGACACTTGACTTTCCGCTATATATCTAGACTCTCTGACACTACAGGTTAACACGAATGCCGGGTTGTGATTGGGGAACGCGATGAAGTATCCCGCTTACGGGACTAGATCGAAGGAATCTTGGCATGCCGACGGGCAGTAAAACTGGAAGTACAAAGGACCTGTTGACGGGAGTGTGCCGAGTGTTCGAGGATGACAGAACCGGGCCAGTGTTACGATCTCTGGTGGATTTAACGAGCGGCCGTTATAGGAGTCGCCTCAGCACCATGCCATGCCGGCGTCTTTGGATCACCGACGGAGATAGAGAAACAGAGAGAGAGATAGAGGGAATGAAAAAGCTTGCCGTTCCCGAGTAGTCAAGGTTTGTGACGGACTATTTGCCCTGCAGAGCGAGAGACGCGATCGTGGTACGTCACTCCGTCAGCCGCGCGCCGCGGATGCCTCGAATGGCTTACACTGTACAGCCTCCGACGGCTCTATCCGCTCTTCATGACTTCACATCCTGACGCAAAAAGTGACCACCACGTAACGCCGCCGGATCTTCTTGGTAGCTTGGCTTCCGGTTCGGCCATTCCGACGAGGACGCGCCAGCGACTGAAGTTGAGCGTTCTTCGTTCCGATGTTAATCCATTTTATCCTGTTTTTTTCAAGATTGTTTAAGTTCGGGTGGAATTAATTAACTTTGAAATAAATTTCTGCTCCTAATCCATGTGCCTTATCGATGTGAGACTGCGGTCGGTTAAATCGTCGCGATGAGAGAAGGAAGAGAAGAAGATGAAGACGATGCAATATGTGCCAACGCGTATATGTTTTCGGTGACGCAAAGCCCAGCTGCGAAGATTAAGTAGGACTTATGCGCAGTGACATATGTAAATGTCAATTAACATACCCATTGCGAAGGCTTAGTCAACGCTGTATATTGTCGAAGATTAGATATCCGCAGATGGATACTTCGTGTAATCAGAATTCCGCGCTTTTAATCGTTCCTTCTATCCCTTTCGCGCTCCTTTCTCCTCTGTATCTCTTCTTCCTTTTTTTTACGCATATCACACGCCCAGTAGCGATCGCCTACCCTAATTATTTTATTCCGACGCTGGCATAATTAATTATTCAGAGAATCTCTATTCACTTGAATACGATGAGGTCGTATATAGCAACGAAAATACTGAAGTAGAAGCTACTTTTGCTTAGAATTTTGTAAAACCACTTCCAACGCCGATGTATAATCGAACTGAGAGTGCGAAAAATGCGCATACTTTAAATTCCGTAAGCTCTATCCTGTACAGTTTCGTGTGAATTATACCCAATAAATTTGATCACTTCTTTAGATATTGTCTACATCTATGTTGTCACTACTATTCAAGCCAAGAGGCAATCCTCATTTAATAAAAAAAAAAAAATGAATGAATAAAAAAAATAAAAACTGACCGTACAACGATAAAACGTTTTGCTGTCGTTCAATCTACGGCTCCTTAATGGCTGTAATATTCCTAATTGATTTTTTTTCTGAAATATTGAATAATAGATAAAATAGAAACGATTTTTAAGAAAACAATCGTTTTTTCAGTTCCTGTTTTCATTTTCTAAACGTACGATTCAACGAGCCTATTGTCCGTTCCTTAAGGAAGTTGAGCAGGAGGCTCTTTGTCCGATAAATTAATATTCGACCCTCGGTGGCGGTAATGAGCAATCGAATAGCATGAGGCTGCCGAGTAAGCGGCACAAGCCGCGTGTAATTAGATGGACAGTGCGCAGCGCGTTATGCCTCCATTGTAGAATAAATAAATAAACAAACGAGGAAGCGAAGAAGGAATAGAAGAATAACGAGGCGAGAAGCTCGGCTGAGAATGTATGTACCGCAAGGATCCCTGAGAAAAAAAGAAGAAAATTACACAACAAAAAACGATCGGAGGTCCTTGCGGCGGACGTCATGCACAAAGCGGTTCTAAGCACAGCGTATGAAACTATCAAGCGTTGCATGATACGCGGGGTTCCGACTAAACGGAACCAGCGCGAGCGCAAGTCGAGGGCCTCATCTTGCACCGGGGCCTTACAGTCGTGTACGAAAACGGCACGCAGGTTGGCACGCGCTTGTGTAGGAGTCTCTTTACTCAGGCGCGGCGCGTTATAGACTCGCGAAGGATTCCGCACAATGCTACCAGGCCCAACAGACCCTACAACCAACGCCATAGAGCTGTCACTCACTCCCGACTGAGAAGAGCTTGCGAGCAAGCCGGATTCCCGTCGCGTAACCAGTTCAACGGCGCAGGACGATCCAGGACTCCCAGCCTCCCGTTTCTCCTCTTCTCTCCAGCCCTCTCCTCTCCCCGAGAGGGACGCGAATTTCCTTTTGCGGGAACCGGCCGAAGATTCTTGCCTAGAATATTACCCGGCACACAAAACTGCGTCGTCGTTTTTTTTGACAGACGAAAATTCGAGGGAAAAGATTCGTTGATCGGGTCTCCTATATGCTTGATCCTGACGAACGGATGTGGATTAGTTACTTCATTATTTTACAAAGTTCAGGGAAACCGCAAACTGAGGTTTAATAACTGTAGTGATGAGTGAAAAAAGAGTGAATACAGAAAAGCGTTTCTTCAAATTTTACTCAAAGAAATTCCAATTTGTTGAATTATTCGTTCGAGGTGTGAGAGTAACTTTTTATCTAATTTTATTGAAAGTTATTCAATGTGAAATAAAATTTGATTACCAAAAATAAACGTTTATTGTGAGTATACACGAAGTTCTAAACAGTTGTACTGGTTCCGATTCGGGTAAAAGTGTTACTTTGAGTGTCAATAATTCAAAAATCAGAGTAGGAACAAAAAAATTATTACAGTTTCGGTAATGGACAGTTAGCCACAAGTTAAAATTCCGAATTCATTTTACGTTCGTACGTTTTATTGCACTTAATAAAATTATGTTCAATCCATAACTCATGAAAAGCCGATTTATGGTATAATACACGTCAAGTTCGCGAGTCTTTAAGGACTTTCAGTACAAGCCAAGAAGATTAAAAATATCGAAAATGAGAGTGCAAACGAAGAGTGAAAAGTGAGGGTACAAAGGCGGTCAATTCGCGTGACCCTAGCGAGAAATGCAGCGTGCGTGTTAAATCGCGAGCGATGGATTGGGAAGCATGTCGCGGCCACCGCGGGTAGCTGTCGGTTAATTGCGTTGAAAAATCGCAGTCACCACTCATTAAAATAGTTTAATATGTATTTGTCAAGTTACCGCGACGCGAAGCATGCCCAACAATTTGTTAGCTACTCCGTTCGACGTGAGCTCGGGGTGTTTTTTTATTCTTTTTTTTTAATGTATTATTATTATTATTATTATTATTTTTTCATTTCGTTTCCAGCTTATTTTTCGCCCCGTATATTTTAAATCGCCGGTAAAGTTTTTTCCCTCGATTTTTCACACCTCTTGCTTTTTTCTTTTGCCAATTCAGCGTTCTCTTAATGGTGCTTGTTTGTCTCGTTGTCACCAGGACGTTTTTCGCTGGCAGTCGGGGTGGATTTCTCTGAATTTATTCCCGTACACGTTATTCGGAACGCAGGCGGTGCAGAAACGCGCTTATGCGTCTCTCCCTCGACGCGACGCCCGGCGCATATAACCTTCTTCACTTTGAAATTTGAAACTTCATGGGAGATCTTTTCCTCTCTCTGGGCACCGAGACCTCGCACACACGAACACCCGAGCCGCAGTCTTCGCTTGGACAAGACTTTAACCAGTTTTCTTATTATTGGGCAACCGCCCACGCTTAGATTGATCTTGTACGTTCCGACTCGCGGGGGCCAGACTGATGCTCAAAACCTGGCTGAATCTTGTCCTGAACTCGGAAGAGAGAACGAAAGAGAAACAAACGGAGAACGAAAAGCAGGCCGCAACTCAGCCGCGAAAACAACTACCCGCAATTCTTTACCGGGTTAACGGAGGTCGCCGATTAAGATACTTCTCTCCCGCCTCACTCTCTTCCGCTTCGTCGGCAAACCGAACTTCGAAGGCTTTTTTTTCATCAAGTATTTTTTCAGGAAGTTCATCTTTTCTCCTCTCATGCATCCCGGACTCACGGCGTTCCATCGGTGCTCGAAGACTGTTTAAATTCATCGCGGCAGATCAAGTTTTGGCGATTTATCGTCAGTTTTTCAGATGTATTTCAAGTTTTTAAAATCCCATTTTCTCAATATATTCAATTTGATCAAATATATTTCCACCGAATAACAGATAAGTTCAAAAGTATTCTTTCTTTTGCATGATTTGTGAAATTTTTTCCAAGTTAATCGACGATCGACCTCTGAGAGAAAAAAAAAAGAATGGTGAAATTGTACGGAATCGAGTAAATCTCGCTCGTCTGATGGAAATCAATGGAGGGTAGACGAGACATCCGAGTTTATGGGGTCAAGACATTGCCGGTTATTTAGGATCACACGCAACGGCATGCAATATAGCCGACTGAACGTTTCTCGTTACGATTATATTAATCGACGTCGATTTATAATTACCTTGGAATATTTTTACGCTTGTCTATAAACGATAGTGGTTGAGAAGGCCCACGAAACTACTCGGCAGAGTGCAGAGGCAAAGTCAGGGGGGCAGTCGTAGCATCGAATAGCCGAGAAATTTATTACCACTAAGTGCCGGTTTTTATCTCCAAGCCGTATCTTTGGCGTTCTATCCTCTCGCTTATAAATACGTTCACCTGCGGTCCAGCCCACTATCCCCCTCTTGCCGCCCCTCAGCATCCTTCTTCCGATCCTCGGCAAAGTGTCAACGCCTCTCGTTATTTCCTGACAAATATTTTAATTCACGTTTCAGTCCCTATATCATTTAATTTCATTTTCAAGCCATCACACCACGCGGTATACCTAACTATTGTGTACCTACGTTCCTTTAACTCGAATCATTGATAATGAGACTAAATTTTTATTACATCTTCTCAACCTCGCAATTTCAACTTTCGGGAAGAATTCGATATAAAACCAAGGCAGCGTGATAAAGCTGAACTAGTAACCAGAAATAATTGAGTCCGATATAAGATACGCTGGCTTAATATTTCAATAAATGTAGGTAATTAATCAATAGTAATTATTCCCAATCTCCCGAGGGCCCCGTTCACGCCACTTAACGTTTGTAATTAACAGCTCTATTGTGGTACGTAATTACGTGTAGCATTATGGCTGTACATAGGTTATACATCTGTTCCATTCCTTGACTGGTTTTCTGCGCCGAACACGATACAATTATAGCGTATAGGGTTATCTTCTCAAAGAGGTAAGAATTTCGTGTAAGGAGGTTTGAATTCCGTCTGCAAGGTGAGAACACACGTCTTGCACTCTGGTCCTGATAAGCGCAGCTTCAGCTTGGACTGCCCATATGGCGCGAGATAATTGTTACGCGGTAATTAACGCCTCTTAACGAGGTAACGAAGCAGCAGCGAAAGACTCGAGTTTCTTAAATTCGTGTCAAAACACGGAGATGCACGGATAATGAGACAAGGAGTGGAAAATAAATCGTCGTGTGTATTAAAATAATTCTGTGAGACCTGCATGATACGCGGTGGAATTATTAATAAGCCGTAAGAAATTACAGTCTCGTTTTCATTTCCACGACCTTGAGCCACCGTGCGTTGCAAGACTATCTCACGCCGCTTTTAAGTATTGTAGATTAGAAACGGGGTCCAAGCAACGATCACAAGTGGAGGGCTCTGGCTTAATGTCTTTTAGGCATAAAAATAGTCCCGCGGATAGATTAAACCTACGTAATAAGCCGCGGGTACTCCGTTCGCGCGGGTAGCGATCACTTATCTTAATAGATTCCTGCCCATTTTCGAATAACTTACCGGCTTCTGATTCCGACTTACCGCTACGACGACGGTTCAACACGTTCATTCGGCTGATAACACTCGCGGTGATATTCTCTTAATTTAAGCCCCTTGACTCCCCCCCTCCCCCCTCAATGTTTCCTCACTAACATTATTTGAATTCTTATTACGCAAGAAACTATAACAACAGTCAATACCTTATAAAATCGATTTTACGTATCCTGATTTCATGTTTTTTTTACGTTACCCTCGAAATCTGAAAAACTTTCAATTCTTTTACAGAATAGCGTGAAAGATTTCTCTGGGAAGTTGAAATGAAAAGATTTTGGAGCGTGTTCATCTTGACGTTTTTTTCACGGAGAGTCAGAGTTTATTCTGTAGAATTTTGGTGTACGGGTGAAAATGAAAATGGAAATAATTTGAAGGTCTGAATACACGTGTGCTCTATATTTTATATATTTAAATCCTGTAAATAATGGTACTTGCTGCAATTGCGAGCCATGTTTTATAGTCGTAATAATTTGGTTATATATAGCCTTTATCCTATCGGGCTCAGTTTATGAGCGCGTTATCAAATGTTACTGAGCACTTCAGCATATGGTAATATCACTTTTAGAGAGTAGCGAGCGGGGTGTAAGGGATTAATGTGCGTTGAGGCGATTCGACGCAGAACGGGTTATTCGCCGAGGAGCAACGACAAAGTCATTAACGAACATGAAGCCCGGGTTCACGGATTTCCTCCCGTTAATAGGAACGACGATTTAGAATTGTCGCACGGCTATGGTATAAGGATATATACGTCTATTCCGACATCACCTAGTCTCGCCTCCTTCTGTGTCGGTTAATTTTACCGCGTTGAAAAACGACCTTCCTGGTTCAGTAGGACGTTATTAGTGACGCCGATAAGAGAATTGATAGGACGAAGCTCCATCGCGTTATACCTGGCGCTCGTGTAATGGCTTGATCTAAACCCGAAGCGTCTAACTGAGGGTTTCCTTGCACCCCCGAATGGCAACGGGTATTGTGCCGGGTATGGAACAATAAAAAATGCTGTCAATACCTCATGTTGTGAAATTTTTGCGAAGAGACTTGCGGATACGAAAGGAATAAACGAACGGAGAAAACTTCTGAATACAGCGAGAGAAAAATAAAATTTCTGAACTTTCTCGAAATTTTTTTCCCATCCGGTCAAGTTCTGAAATTTTACGGTAAAGTTTAGACGATCGTTACGGAGATAGGACCCGAGAGGTTGATGAGAACGAAGTTCCGCTGAAATCTTCACGTTGTAATATTTTAATTGTGTGAGAACCGAAAGTATAGATAAAGATTTTAATATCTCTAAAAAGAGGTTATCAGCGAGCGATGAAGTGGGTCAATTTAACGGATATCCCGCGATCAGAGCTCGAGAGAAATATGTATATATATAGCGAGAAATAAACACGGTTTTTCGTTTAATTAATCTCACCGTCTTAATAAGTGTACGTGTATAGGTATATGTATAATATACCCCGAGGATTACCATAATATTCTCCGAAGCCATGAATTACCAATATAAATAATTAGAAGATGTCTTTCAACACTCGGGTTGACAGTCACTAATTATCTTCCTAATGTGACCACTGCGAGACCCACCTCGCGGTCTGCCCGCAGCGCGGATCCACCCAGACGTATGTATACAAGGAGCAGTTGAAAAAGTATGGGTGAAAATATTTTTATCTGGGATTGAATTAACGAGGTATCGTGGCCAGCGAAAGCCATCTTCTGGGGGAAACGGAGCTCCGGGTACCGGGTTCGACGGATACCCGACGATCTTAGAAATTCGTCCCACCGCACCGCCGCGGTAACGCGGGTCGCGGAATCGCGTAGGCGGACGGCTTTCGCACCTTTGGCATTTCTTTCTCTACGAGGCGAGGGGCCCGGGCCCCCGTCAGGCCCTCCGGTACTTCACACTGATCTATAAACTTTGTAGTTTCAGCTAATGCACGTCGTATACAACACCGATAACGCCAGAGGTAGGTACTCGGACTGTTTATGACGTTAGCCTACGCCACGATGCGTGTAGCCTGTGTGTGCGCTGCGAGGATATGTACCTCCACATTGATTCGCATCGAATTTCCGCTTGTAAAGGGAGATCAAGACACCTTCGACAGAGTTGCATGGCCAGATAAATTATTGGACAATTTAGATCTATTGGAAAGATTTGAATACATTTATTTCAGTAAAATTTGTCGGTAGAATACATTTACGTCACGGATTTGCAAAATTTTTGCCGCTACAGACAAAAGTTGCCTAAATTTTATCGCAAATTTTATTTAAATGCAGGTGAATGGTTCTCAAATATTGTCATAGTGGTATTTTCAGAAAAACACTAACAATATCTCCTCTTCATTATTTCACTCCTATGCGTGGAATTCAGAATTCTCTCCTCATTGTTTTTTCCATCGTATGAATGTATCGATTTGGTTGAGTTTATCCGTTCAATAAAGATGGATCCCAAATTCAAAACAAAGAAAAACAAATTAATGCAATGAACAATTCTGTCCTGAAACAATTCTGCCCTGTCGTTTTAAGAACTGCAGTAATAGTAGAGAAAGAGAGAAAGAAAGAGAGAGAGAGAGAGAGAGAGAGAGAGAGAGAAAAGAAGGTGCAGAGACGCGTGCAGCGTTCACCTATAGTTCGACCTATAGTTCGAAGGTATAGAGATACCTGCTGGTATATGTGGGTATACCGCAAGCTGGGTACGAATGGCCGGCCGCCTCTTCGGGCATATTAGCATAATTATTGGTTGTTCGCTATCAGTGCCGGCGGGTCTGTGTTTGCCGATTTATGATTTCATCGCCATCTACCCGAAGACGCCCGCGACGATGCGTCAGGGGCGCGGATCGTTGCTGATGGTCTATTGTACTCCGGAGCCCGTATAAGAAGAAGAAGAAGAAGAATAAGGAGAAAAACAAGGAGAGATCGCAAGATATTTGTCTGTGATGTGGTCCAGAATCAGGCCCCGAAGAAAGCCCAAGACGAGGCCATACAGCGATTCAAGCGCAGTCTGAAGTAATCCGGAAGTAAAGATCAGGGCTCGGTTGGTCCACTTCATGATCGTCATCGGCTGTCAATCCCGAGAGAAATACAAGCATGAGTCCTGCCACCTTTCGCGTAGATTTAATAAGTGCAATATCTCTCGGCAATGGCACGCACCGCACGTACCGCAACCGGCGAAGTTCTTGCCTCGATTTCTTACCGCACTCAATCAGCGTGTTAATCAAGCATTTAACTACTTGCCGGGCACTGCCAGACACGATGATGGCTTCTACGACACTATGACCATGAGGATGAAGACCGCGGGTAGACCAGCGAGGGCTGCGCACACATTCGCATTCGTTCTTATCAATTAGCGCCTGCACATGCGCTGAGGCGTTGCGCACTGCGCGCTGGGCGTCGAGCTATTCGCCCGAGTGCATCCCACATGCGCAAGTGTTGCGCGGCTCTGCGGCAGCAGCCTTGGGCCGCGGCGGGAAGCGGCAGTGAAGCGAGGGAATTAGGGATCATTTAGTAGCGATTTCTCACGAAGGTGCGAACTCGACGTTCCGCAGCCGCCGTGCCGCGTGGCGGCCGAGCTAAAGGCCCGCCGATTCATCCACGGCGAAACCCGAGGGCATTAATTTTTGCACGCAAGTAAACGCGCGCTGACTCGATCCGCGTATGAAGTGCGATTCGCTCGCGCGTGCAGAAGTCTACCTACCTGTAGCAGTCGCAGCAGTAGCCGCAGCAGCACGGCAGGACTTTCCGATTATTACTTACACCCGACGCGTTTTTCTCGCATACCCTTCGCCGTCGAGATTAGTTCTAGTCATATAACGTGCACCCGCGGTTCGTTTTTGCTCACCGCCGACAATCGCTCGAGTTAATTGGACCTACCCGGGAAAAACGATATACCTAGCTTATGTGACGCTTCTTCTCTCGACGCGGCATAAGAATAGGATCATTCTCTTGCAAATATTTAAATGTCTTCTCATCGATACTTTTTGCATAATATATAGATTTCACTGGTCAGAATTTTCATTAATAAAGAGGCCAACTATTCATTAGACAATTCACGTATTAAGTCTTAACTTTACAATACGAATATCGCAATCAAAATTTCGTCTCAAATGTTGCGGAATTTTTAGAAAATTCAATCACTCAAATAAGTTTTCCAGGAGAAAAACAATTAGCTCTGATTGTGAGTTAGTAGTCGCCAACCTCCAAGTTTAGACAACCGAAGCGGCGACGCGGCCGTTGAAGCCTGGAATCAAGTCGATCGGGTTAATCCATGGTGCTTGCTTATATCCACCCATCGGCGCCTATGACTGTGTGGGATGCTGACGGAGCACGAAGTATGAGTTGATATTGTGATAAATAACGGGAGATGGTCTTCACCGCGTTGGTCGGCGCCTCAGGCTGTGCTACTGTGCAAATCTATACGTGCATGAGTCGTTCGTGGTTTCCTAACCTCACCTTAGCGATTACCCTTAATTCTTCTTGTTTGCTAAAATCTACCCGGTTTTTTAGATTGTGTTTAACACAGGAAATAATCAGCTATGTCGAAGATGTAGTTGACGAGTACGATCCTATTACGATGAAGATTATTTTTCACCTTTGAAGTCGAAAACTGATGAAAAGCGATCGTGTTTCGCGGATAAATGTATTAAATTGGTATTCTCACGCGAAATTGAGGAGCCGTAGAGAGCAATGAGAGAGTAATAACATCGAAACACCGAGAGAAAAAAGGTGAGGAGTAATAACGTACGAATTTAATGGTTAGCTTAAGAAAAGGCAACGTTGAGGACCCGACGAAACTCGACTCGCCCACTCTCCCGCTATTCGGCGAATAATCAAGTTTTATTCTCTCTCTTTCTCTTTCTCTCTCTCTTTGACTCTCCTTTTTTCCCCTTTTGCTTCCTCCTTATTTCTCTTTCGAGCCATTCCCATCGTCGAGGGGGCTGCAGACAACGAAGCGAATAGAATGAGGCGGCGAAGGAGAATAAGGAGGAGGAGAGCAGGTATCCCGACTTACCAAAACATTAATCAAATTCTGCCAATAAATTTTAAACATCTTTGCGTTCTCCTATCTACCCAATGTGTCAGGGACACGTCTGCACACTTTTCGCCCAGTATCGAGCCCTGGTATTCCAGTGCACTTCGAACTGCACCGGGTGACTTCGAAGTAGGCGTAATGTCACGCTTACTGAATATAATTTTTCTTGTTTGAAGTGAAAAGTTAGTGTCATTCATAATTGGTGTCAGCCATAAGTCATGCGATTTTCTCCTAAAAATATTATAATTCAGTTCGCATATTGTCGGACAGCTGGGTTGAGTGCTGGCAAATTTTGGTTTGGCCAAATAAAAGAACTCTGCACGGGGCCTTATGAAATTAGCATAAGTGGGCCCCGTGCTAAAGCATAATAAACGAAGCTCCGGAATATCGGCCTTTTAAGAAAGGTGCCCGAGTTTAAGGGCTAGCTCCATGGGGCAAATTCAATCGGGGGGATCCTTACTCACCGTGAAATCTTCCTATACACCAAAACGCTTCTAATATCACGGCGAACAATTTTCAGCGCACCGATTTTGCCCGATTTAAGTGTGCCTCATGGAAAGATTTATTATTCTCGCGAGAGAAAAATTTTGATAGCGCTGATGGACAACGCCTGAAGAAAAAGGTTAAGAAGATAATTGGAATGAGAAAAAAAAAAAAATGGATCAACTACCGTCGGACTCTTGTGATATGAAATGATCGAAGTAACGTTCGAGAAATAAATTGCGACACCTGAACCTTTTTTTTCTCCATTTTTCCCTAATTTTTGGCCGTTACGTTTGGGGAATATGCGTGACACGGTTAAAAGGTTGCATTTGAGGTGAAGCAGACAAGAAAAAAAGACACGCTAATGTACCCGAAGAATTTATAGTCTTGGTTAGGCGGGAACGTTCATCCTTTGAAGCTCTCCGGGTGGGGCCACCGATTAGATTCTGACGTACCGGGCATTTGTAATTAACACGTATAACTGGTACGTCACGATCAGTGACCCTGAAATTCGAAGAGCCTGGCGACAGAAGC
Organism: Diprion similis; assembly: GCF_021155765.1. NCBI lineage: Eukaryota > Metazoa > Arthropoda > Insecta > Hymenoptera > Diprionidae > Diprion > Diprion similis. Next base: position 22,089,323 of record NC_060110.1, on the reverse strand, counting down.
TTTGAGGAGCGATCGAGCGATGGCCGAAAGCGTATTGCTTCTATCTGCTGCCCGCGGACTTTCACGTTTGGTACCCACGTAATTAAACACTAAATCTAACCGGAGCCGAATCATTGATTGGATATAATGGCTCGACAAGTCCGCCGCGCCTCCAAGAACGCGGTAATATAATTGCAATTTATGGGTAATTAACGAGTCATTTTCGAGAAGTACTCTCGTTTCCATCGAGAAGTATAAGGGAGTTAACCAGTTTTAATTATTATTTACAACGAGAAGAAACGACCGCGCGCCGTTACCGCCTTGTTTAAAACAATGATATAATTATCCCGTAGGCAGCAGCCTCATTTCATCTTCGGGCACGTCGCGCTCCAGGACAAAACTCGCGGATCCTTCGGGCGCTCCGCATGCGGCCCGGATGCTCTCGCACCTTTGGTTGGAAATAACTCGCCCGTTATTGATGCGTCCATTTGTTTATCGGTGGCGCGAGCGAGATGACTAATGTCGCGCTATTAGTCCTCGAAAACTTACATCTTAATACGTCCGAGGCATAAAGAGCTCTCTCATGCACAAGATTTTGCCCCCTTTTTAACGATTCACTCCCGCAGCATCGTCCTTGTTTCGATTTATCCTATTTTTCACCCTGGCTGTTTCCCTTCTGCCTGGGATTTCGGAGGAACGCGGAACTCCACGGGGCGTCACTTCGCGGATAGGTTCACGCTGTTCAGCCGGTTCTGGATTTCGCATTCCGAGGACTTATCGCCCCGGAGTGTCTTTCGGTGAAATTTGAATACGCGTCCTTTTTCTTCCTCCTCCTCCTCCTCTTCATCCTTATTTCCAACGCTTCCTTAACGCCTGCATCGGAATAAAAATGGTCGAGATGTATGCACGCACAGACGGTAATTAGGTTATAATTTTTTTTCACCCTGAAAGATCCGCCATTTACCTGATTAACTAATGGTTTCCATGTACTTATACGCGCAGCATGATTATCCCGTAAACCCTGAGTCGCGTGATAAAACACATGCAGACAATATGGATGCTCCCGAAACTGCCCGAGCTTTAATCTCGGACGGTGAATTAATTAGCATTCGCTCGGTGAAGGAACTTCGTTTCCACTTCGTTTATTACCCGCTTTGGAACAGTTATCGCACAATTCTATGCCTAGAAGCATTCAGCGAAAGCGTCACTTGTCAACTTCGACATTGATCTTGTACTCAGCCCACCCACAGCTTGTTCCTTATTTCGATTCAGTCCTTTTTTCCAATCGACAATGATACCTGCATCTCACCCCACACCATGAGAAACCAATCAAAATATGAATGACGTATCATTTGCATGTCTGATAGGCGTGACAGGATCTCAAGATCATTGTTGAGATCAAGTCAGTCACGATGAAATTTGTTCTAATATGATATCAGATTTGCTTACGATGACACAAAGAAAGTACTTTGCACATCTTAGAGTATCCAAAATTCTGATTCCGTGAAATTTTGCAATTCAGGAAAGTAATCGTACAACCATAAAAAACTAAAATTCAACTACAGTCGAGACATTAAAGTGTCTTCGTGGAATGATTTGATGAATACTTAGATGGGTGTGCATAGGTGCAGGAAGCCGAGGGTGGATGAACGTCGATATAGAAAGGCACCGCGATAGGTGGTGATTTACATAAATGCAGGTACTTTGGGGTCTATAGGATAATTTTCATCTCATTACAAGTGGCTAGCGGTCAGCTGCCGTTTCGTATAGGTGCTATCCAGGGCGATATACATTTCATTACTGTGGGGCTGAGAGACCGAATTCAGGAATGAGTGTCGGTCCGGATGGGCCAGCCCCTCTTCTTCGGTGCCATGGATCGCTGCGGCGCCGCGGATGGACAAGACCGGAGGAGCAGTTATCGGTGGGTAAGTGCCCTCTCGTGTCGAGATAGCGACGACACTACCTCGACAACATCATCCCGTCGACCAATGAGGGCCAGATCGTGGTCCTCGTGACAGCGGCGGGCGGCGGCATCGAAAAGGAGGATATCAGGCTGCGTCGGAGTCGCGGTACCCGCAGTGCCCGGTATCTTTAAAGGATCAAAATCGAACCCTGGAGTGAATATCGAGGGTCAACAGTCGCCCTGACAATGAAAAGCCGGCCAATCGATCAGCGCCGATGATCGTCCTCATCCTCGACATCCTGGACCGATGGAACATCTCACTGCAGTGCTTACAGCAGCAGTAGCCATAAGGCCGATGGTTCGTGATTCGTCCTTGCAGCCACCGCCCGATCCCAACGTGGAGAAGAATGACCGCTACTATCTTTTGAAACGGCCCTGGTGCACATGACCACGTGTCGCGTTACACAGAGAACCCGGCGTCGTACGTGAGGAAGATACGCCTTACGGTGGGGTTGAGGCGCTCCCTCGCACGCAGGGGGGAGAAGAGACGGGAAGAGAAGAAGCTGGACCCGTGTATCCCGGTATTGGCTGGTCGTCGCTATCAATGGGACCCATCGCTTTCCGTTCCTCGGGCCTTGTCCCATGTCGGTCATTATCGGCCCTCATTATATTGGGACCGATCAATCAACGCGCGTCCAAACCTTTTCTAATGTTGTATAGAAATGTAAGGAACGAATAAGCGCTACAATATATATACGCCCCGCGTCCTAGAGAAGCAGCTCACACGCCGGATGAGGTAGCCCACTTCATTACCGCCTCGATTCTTCCCTCTTCCGTTCCTCGATTATCGTGCTCGAGTTCGAGATCCCGGTTCTTTGATTCGGGATTTTGCGGCAGCTGTTTAGAAGTCGATCTGCCACGTGAAATGGATAAGGGCTCGGAGGTTAAGAGCCGACAAGTTGAACGCTCGGATGTGTTGTAACCCTTTACGGCGCGTGTAATTGTAACACAATTAGTACCGGGTTTACAGGGTCTTTGAACGAGAGGAAGACTCGCTACTGGCTGCTGCCTGGCCTCGAGTTTGCGCCTGCCTCGAAGCAGGTACCCGCTATACTCTCTGGACAACTGTCAAGATTCTTGTTTCACGTCATGTCAGCTTGTCAAAACTTTTGAATATACTACGGTGGAAAATTAATGATGGCACTGGCGTAATTATGCTAGAGCCTGCAAGCCTAGACCGTTTCGAAGCCTTGGTTAGATTCTCTTTTAATTATCTTTGCAGGTAGATATGTATACACATGCGGAACCGGCTGTAGGTGTAATACGATCGTGATCACTGGCAGTTCCTTTCACTCTAAAAGAGAAAGAATAAAAATTTTCACGCGTTCCAAGGCAAAACACGCATCGTGTGGAGTTCCCTCAAAAATCTCGCGATCCGCGTTAGGGTAATAAAAACCGGGTCGAAGGCTCGTGGTGAGCTGGCCCAAAATTGATATTAAATTGTGCAGGTTGTATATAACAGAGTGCGCAAAATCTCACGCGTAAATAATAAGCCGAAGAGGATCCCGCGTGACGATGCTCCTGGGTTGATTAGCAATTTTGAAAGCGATAAAAACGATTTATAATTTGTTGGCAGAAAAACCGCCGCGTGCGTCGGGCCCGCGCGCTAATGAGAAACTGCCGCAGACTCGTTACGGACTCGTAAACCTATAGAGTTCCCCAACCTATGCCGTTGCTCCGGTTTCTACCCGGTCCGAACACCGGACCCAAAATTCGCAGTTCCTGCACCCTGGAGTCTGCTAGTCCCGTGAGCTCCGAAATACGCGAAGCAATATCGCGCCGATCGCTTCACACACGCGTGTCGTGGGCATATTCCCTCGACAAAGAAAGTTACCCTGCACGCGGTCACGGTGTGCGTGCACAAGGATAGTCTCTGGATAGATGAACGCAGTTCCTCGAAACGTTTTAGCCCAATTTATGCCGCCTCTTGCGTCTCGAGAGATTTATTACCTTTCACGTTAAAGAAAAGAAACAGTGGTGAAGAATTCCCATTGAATCAATACACAACGACCGCCCGCATGAGTCCAGTCTCACAATCGCACCACTGTTGCCACAATAGATGCTTATACAAAAGTTGGATCACATTCAGTGAGCATATTAACCACAGAAGGCTTATCCGTTCCGTCAAGAGTATCTTCACTTCTGACCATCTCCGCCTATCTCAAGGAGCTATTTTTACCAGCAACTACCATGCTTGAGTATTTTTTGTTTCAGAGTCTCATTGAAATTCTTTGTCGATCTTTTGATACGGAATATTTGAATTTTTTCGAACGAAGATCGGTTTCATTTCACAAATTTCTGTGCTCACATATATTATTGCGAGAAATCTTTGCCCGAATAATTTTCCACCGGGATGTTGATTCGTAAAGCGTTGACGATTTGTGCCAACGTTTGTGCAAATTTGTGCACTCCCAACCCTTTCCGCAAAAATCTAGATAAATTACCTCTGAGCATTCTACAGTGCGAGAATCGCTCCACATACGGCGAGATCACTTAAGAATGTATAACGAATGTGAGAAGCGACTGAAAAAGATATTTCTAAAAGGAAGGCCCGGGTGTTGGGAAGAGCGATAGAGTGAGGCGATTCCGATCGGGATATTGAACGGACGGATTTCTGGGAAGTTGTATGGAGTCTGGCGAAGGGGCGAAAGCGAGTGACAGATAAAGCGAGTCGAATCCTCGCGGCTGCAGCTGGAACGCCAATCTACGCTTCTTTCGCGGTGTTATCTGGATAATTAGTTACTCGGCAGCTAGTAAGCTCTCAGCCCGGTGGGGTATCCTGGGGTTTCGGGTGACTCAATCCGGCGGACAACAGGCGGCAGGATCTCGAGACTAAGCGCAGATATTGCGGCCGATCGGCAATATTTCTTTCTCGGCTGTGGCAGCGAGCGAATCTTGGGTTTGCGCTATCGTTCATCTCGGTGTTTTAATTCCGCCACACGGCCGCCGCGCTGCGAGGTTACGGAGAAGACGCAGGGCCGAATTCTCCGCGCCTCGTTACTCGTCCTCGCCCAGGACACCACGCGCGTCACCGGAGATTGGCATCGTCTGCGCAAACGGCCGAGCTTTCGGACCCGGCCGAGCTTTCCAAAGACCCTCCTCCACCCCGGCGCCCCGAGATACCCCGCGACGTCCCGAATTCCCCGCACCTCGTCCAGGTGCCGCTTCGAACCTTCCAGCCAAATACGAACGACCGGCGAGGACGATAGCCTCGCTAATTCACTGTCGATTCCGCCTTATCGCTTTAACAAATTCGACATCAGCACGTTTTCGACTTTTTTCGGCCACGATCGCAAAGCTGCGGAATTGCGGCAGATCGCGGTATTGTCCTGCGGGTACGTCGCGTTAAAAATAGAAATTCACCTTTCTTTCTTCTTCGTATTATACTAATTCAAGAATCACTCAAACAATTACTTACGGATTCTGCATGTATTTCACTTTCCGGACAAAACGCGAGTAAGCGTGACCTACGTACCTGAAACACACGGAAAAAAGGTTTAAAAAATTAGTATTGAAGTTGGTATTGCGAAGTTGCACATGCATATGATAATCGGCGAAGACGAGTAAATCCTGCAGCGACCAAGCTGCGGGGGGGGATAATTGCGGGGAGTCGTTTAATTGGTGAAAATATTGTCGCGCCGTTAATAATTTATATTTAATTGAAGAAGCGACGCCAGATCCAGCCCGATTGCGTATTTCATCATCAATAAAATTCATGCGCGGAGTGCGGCTCCGGCGGCGGTTCCTATCGCTACTCATCTCCGAGAGTACGCCGTGTCCCCATACCCGTACCCACGGCGCCCCCTGTCCACCAGGTTCGCGGTCCTGGCTACCTCGCATTAATATCAACGCGATGATGAATTATGCGAGGCTAATTCTTATTCCCTCCAGCCACGATCCGCTTGTCGCACTTATCTCGATCCGATGAAGCAGCTTGTACGTACTTACCCCTCGATATCAACGGATATGTCCGCGAATTCGCAAACTCTTTTTCAACTGACGTTTTCATTCGGGTTCGATTATGGATGAAAAATTAGAGTCTGTGAAATGGGAAAAAAAAATTATCGATCCGAAAATATCCGATTTATTTCAATTCTTTTTTCAAATTCTTATCGAGAAGTACAATCCGATTAATGAGGTGATTTTTTTAGTACATGAGATCCTAATTCGTATTAAATAAATAAAAGCAAGAAGAAATCTTAGCTAAGCCCGTTCAGTTATATGGAAACAGGTATCAATGCATGGACGTAAAATCCACAAAAATCGTGTTCGCGGTGCCAGCGAAGTGATGATTGGATACTTTGAGGAGTGTCGAATTTGTCGAACCGTGTGTGACGGAGGATTGGAAGGGGCAGGAAGGGGGCTGAAGCGGCAGGCGGACTCATCTGTCGTTAATTAAGTCGTTGTTCGTTGTAACCGGGACGAAGTCATGGGAAGTGTTGTCGTCTCTTTATTTTTCATGTTCAATTTTTATTGGTCTTCAGCAGCGATGGCGAGCTGAGAGGCGCGTCGCTGCATCGGTAGTGCCATGCCCATACCCATACCCATAACCTGAACTGGGTCCCTCTCTCCAAGTATTCGGATATGTACGCAGAGAGAAGGCTCGACTAATCAGCGCGCTAATGTGCCGATCAGTCATGTCATAACGACGCCCAGCCTGAGATAAGAGGACGACGACTGAGCCGGAGCGAGTCGTGGGTCCTGAGCGCCATGCTTGAACCGCGGGCCCAATGCGTAGTGGAACCGATGCAAAGTGGGGCCACGCAGTGTCGTCGAAGGGGCGGGAAATCTCGTTCGAATTTCAGCTGCCGTAGTCGGGCTAGTAATGAGTGATATTTAAATTTCCCTTCGGGGACCGTTTCGAGGGAGACCGGGAAGTCTGGCCTCCATCGATCTCGACGCGGCAGACTCCGTTTCTTCTTCTTCTTCTTCTTCTTCTTCTCCTTGGACGGTATTTCCAGCCGGGCGGAGAAGCGTGACCTTGACGCAGACCGGATGCGCGGCATCGATGCATATTTCATAGAGAGCCGCGCAGCGGTTTAGCGCTGGCCCAAACACGAAAAGGGCTGCACGCGTGCCCATGTTAATCTTTCGGGCGTCCGTCAGGGGTGGGGCCTTCGGTGACGCGTCGACCGGCCCCAAAATGTCACTTGCGGAGTCCCAATAACACGTGACGGAATTCGGGGCCCGGTTTCCCGCCGCGACACTGTAGAGGAGGTTTTTCTTTTGAAATATGGAATAAGGCCCCGCCGCATCTTGCGCCTTTGACTGCACCCCGTGGCCGCGTCAAGGATGCGTCCGGCCAGTGCCTGATGTAATCGGAAAGGTCGTTACCACCGACTCGTCGACAAATCTCCGTTACCGCATCTCAAAGGTATTCCGCGGGTTATACAGAAGCAGACGAGTCCGTGTGATGATAATTTCCCGGAGAATAATACGCTTTTCACGATCGAAACTATTTTGTCATTGGATTTCTCGCTGATCAAGGATCCCATAGCCACGCATCAGCATCCAGTTACCAACTGTAGATCATGCGGTATTAGCGTAGCAATGGAAAATTCATGGTGATAGCTTACTGAATACTTACAGGGAGTCGAGATACTAACGACCGTAAGTTCGTCATTATTATTGGCCGGTAAATGAGAGTTAGTCCGTATTTATCAGCGGCTTAAATTGAGCTGTGAACTTCCTGTATATACCTACGCACTGGTGAAACCCAAGTCATAATTTAACTGCAAGCTGCGTATAGAAGGAATAAGTATAAAGTAGCAGTTTGTTACAGATAAAAATCGGCGCTAAATTGTTTCTTCTCTTTAACCCCCGCTTCGCCGCGAACTGCGGCACGCAGGTAAGGAGATATAGCTGTCAGGTTCGAGTGATTCGAGATAGAGTAGTCGCAATGAATTATACCGGCAAAATTGCAGCGTGCCGTTAAGTGTTATGTACCTGCAGAGGCATCACCTGCGTCGGCCGACCAATTGATGCGCAAACTGCATCGCAGGTGCGGGTGCGCGGTGAAAGCTGACAAGATTTTTCCTGTCAAGGTTGCAAAGAACCAGGCTGCAGTTGAACGCGGGGGTCTTCAGGGTTTCTTGACCGATTGAATCGTCTTACAGCACTGCGCGTCGAAACGAAAACGGCGTCACGCCTCGTCGGCATGTCACTTATTATTGCAGAGATATTTGCCGTAAATTTATACCATCTCACGCCCTTGTTGAACCCGATTTACCCGGCCTAGAACCCAGAATTCTTGGCCCGATCCGAGCGTAGGAAGATATATATGTGCGTGCTAAGTCTTACGCTTTGGGCTACAATGTCGTTGTGTACGTGCATGGCCTTCTCCCCGTTGGAATATGCAAGTATGCGAGTGCAGGCTGCAGCAATCTCGGTTTGCATCTGCATAAAGTGTTAAACGTTTTCAACGCGTTCGCTTTTCACCGCGTGTACACTCCACTGCAGCGAGATGATACGATTTAAATACCGGCTATAAACGGAGACTACACGACGTCCGGTGGTACTACACCGATCTTTGTCTCTCAGTCCATATATATGAAGCAAGGAGTTCGAGAGGACGATCAGAGTCATCAGTTCCTCGATCGCGAGGCGGCTTTTCAGCAGGAATTGGCGCACACTTGGACATTCTGTTTTGCGGAATGATTGTATCTCGGGTCAATGTAAACTGCCTCGCTTCTACTGAAAGGCGAGACCTGCTTCTGCTGTTTGGAACGAAATGAGGATCGTTTAGAATTTATATACAAGAACGTTGATCGTTCGGACATCAGAGGCCCAACTTGGTTCATCGATTCATCGACTCTCGACGTGGAAAGAAAATAACTTGTGGGGCATATTAATGCAGCTGGCATGATGCGGACAAGTGATGTATATTTTTAGGCGAGCAGCTAGAACGCAACCGGAGATGTCCGATATATTGGAACTCCGAAGTAGGCGGTACCAAATTAGCCGTAAATCTACCCTGCTCGACGTATTAACTCGATACATGCACGCATGGAAGATGGCCGAACGACGCTGGATCCCGAAGTAGTATCGAACTAGTGTGTTCTAACTATGCACGAAAGTAATGCTGGAGTAATATCCAGCGGTGGCTACTACACTGCTGCCTAGCAAAGCTCAGCCGGCCTTCCGACCTGCCTGCGTACCTCATACATGCTTCTTGCCAACTTATGATCACTAGATTCCAATTAGCTGTGCAATAACCGCTAGAGGTTTAACGGTTCTAACTCACCAAGCGTTCGTACATGCAGACCAGGCCGTGTTGCTGTCTGACAAACCTCGTATACCACGTTGTGATCAAAGGATGTGGTATGGAGTTTGAAATCCCGTCCTGATATTCTCTCACGTTTGGTATCGAGAAGAAGACTTTACCTCACATTTTCATTGGTGTTCGGTTTAATCTCAACTAGAAATTCTCCATAACCGCGTAGAGATTCAATGTTGAAAACGATTACTACAAGTCATCGAGGTTTTTTAAATCGAGTTCCAAGTTCTCGTTAAGGTACTATCAAATGGTAGTGTCTCATCGATTCGGAACACCATTTATATAATTCGTTTGATATGTGCCGGAAGATTGTCGGTGCCCATTATCTTGACAGCATAATTGTTTTCAATTTCAGAGGAATCATCCGGACCCTTTATGAGTTCTCCGAAACACTGAGCCGAAGTGGTGTGTAATGGTTACTGAAGTTATCTGCTCGTGCGAATTGATGTAAGAATATCTTTTTCACAGCTCAGTTAATATTTAACCAGCTCTTGGATGCTGGGCAATATTTAGGCGTCTGATTGTCCGACGCAACTCGACTCGACTCGAGTCGACTCGCAAGGCAAAGCAACGCACCAGTTCGCGTTTATACGGGTTGCGGTAACGGTGGAGGTAGGCCAACCCACTGCCGTCTCACTCTCGCGTGAGGCGACGTAATGAACCAACATGACTTGCGGTTTACAGAGCCGTGTTCTTGCCTTATTGAAACCAGTGTCCCTCATCCCGATGCCACCGGTGAGGTTATGGAGAAAGATCTTCCCGGAGGATTGATGGCGACGTTCAGTGCTCGCCAGCTGCTAGCTGGATTGGGTTTGCGATCTACACGTTCGTCGCATTGCGACTAACAAACGCGAGGTATGGGTGTACTGATGGTTTCTGGAAAGTTGGTGGAGGTTTTTTGTCCGCTGGGTTCAAGGCCGAATGACGTATAAATACCCGATGAGCTCGATCTTGGGATCTAATCGAGTTGTTAATCGAGCCTCCTCCCAGCAGAAGCTCGTTCGATTTATCCCTCCGGGCTGCTGCTACCGTCAGGTCTGAACTATACGGGTTATACGGAGAAAAATCCTTCGTCGGCTCTCTCAGAAGGCTCTCTTCATGGTCTGTCGGTCAGGATCTAAATCCGAAAGTGCCGGAACGAATCTTTTTCATTCTGTTTAAAAATAAACATTCACAAAGAGGAGTGGAAAAACAATACATTCCTCGAGATCAATTGAATGATGCCGAAGTTTTCTCGCTAGACTTAGGTACCCATTCCTCACTCCTGACTCTTCCGTGGCTCAAATTAAACATCTTTTGATTCTGTGACAACTTTTGCCCGTGTGCTGCGAAAGGTTTGTCTCGTTTCGGAAACGGAGAACCATCACAAGAGAGACACAAAGATGGATGGAAGTGTAAACTGTAACAAAGTAGTTTCACGTTGGACAAATAACCTCTGGAATAGTATCCGTCCGTCCATTCATCCATCCATCGATCCGAGATGACAGGATGGAATCGCCGTGTCGTGAAAAGGTATATCGGATAAAAAATGGCATTTTAGAACTTTCTTGCATTGAGATATTCAATCGTCTCGCACGACATCGGATCAGGCAGATGAAAGAGTGGAAATTAGCTCGATAACGGATCACCCAATTTACCAGGGTCTGACTTGCCGGGTGTGGAAGAGTGGCAAGAAGGATAGAAAGTGAGGAAATCGGAGACAGAGGCTGACGACGACGCGGCCCGTAACTTGAGGGCCGAAGGGGCATGACATCGAGGGTCCAGACCAAGGAGGAAGACCTAGGGCTCGAAAATACCAGGGATTCTGGAGTTACGGGGCAGCTGAAGGAGGGCCGGTTGTAGTTCACGCTCTTCTAGGAACTCAAAGATTCAATCAACGCGAAATAATCCACATTTTTACGGTGTCGAAGAGCGGAGAGCCTCCAGACTGACTTCTCAAAAGAACAGTTTGCCGTTGGATTTAGAACGGCCTAACCTGTGTTACAGTTGCTCCTGCACGGGATCACAGAGTGATTGGTCGATAAAAGTCACCCGGATTATAAGGCTGTTGACTTTTATACGCACCATCGTGGATTTTCTCCGCCCCACCTCGCTCCTTGACGGTTATATTCGATTCGATTCAATGTCCGCGTACTGTCCAAATATGGTTTACTGCCCCTCGCATTTTAATAGCGCGATTAGCGTCACATGGTTTTAATCCCGAATGGCATTGCGACCGCGAACCGCACTAAACTTCTTCGTAAAATTACTCGAACCTATGAAGGATACTGGAAACCGGTAGCAGATGTGAAAACAATTTCAAAACACAGAGCTTTTGTCATATGGTGACTATAATCGTATCGAGTATGAGTTTCGAACGGAAATCGAAAATAACTGTAACATGGGTATGATAGTTCACTACGAGGTTGGGCAATTTCGTGACTCGTACTTTCGTTACTAATCATCGACTCTTGTTACGGAGTTTCATCTGAATTAGTGTCGAGCGTTGTTCCATCATAGGCGCGTGAGATGTAGCTACTCTATCTCGTTGACTTCGTAGAATGTATAAAAACGTAGGATAGGTTTGGTACTCATCGCCGATGATTGGGTGCAGCCTCTCACCACTTATCTCCTAATAATTGTCCAACTTTACGAGATTCCACGGATGCCCCTGAGTAAGTAGGGCGTTCTGGGAAGTCCAGGGGCATATCAAAAGACGCGCCCAGCGAGTGCCCATCTCTCTTTCTATCCTCCGAGAGCGGAGTGAACGAGTGGCCAAGGATTCCCGAGGCTAACCATGGCCGGATTAAAGGGCTCTTCTTTTACTAGGGAGGTTGAGGTTATCGAGAAGAGAACGTTGAACGGGCCTAATTTACCGTAAGTAACCCCAGCGAGTACCGGGGTACTCTGAATCGTCCATTTTTCACCTCTGGGGGACTTAGCCGAGATCGTGTTGCGTCGTCGTCGATTCAGGTTGTAATACGATGAATGGTGAAAGGACCAAGCAGCCGAGAAGCACCAACACACCTCGATCCCTCTGCGCGTCTCTCCTCAGACTTCAGGTGCAAAACTCATTTCACTCCTCTGACCGGTACGGCTCCGAGTTACGGTCAAGCTCCAGGAGCGTATAGGGGAAAGCTATTAAGGGTCGAATTTGAATTGGAAAGGCATTAAACATGTTTTATGATGCCCCGGGGCGTGCTCTCGATATACGCGATTCCCCCCGGGTATATTTAATTATCGAATAAATAACATTAACGCTCATTTTGTCAGTAGTAAACCATCTGCTTTCGGTTTAATCTATATACTCACACCATGTGCCATACTTTCCACACTTTTTTGGTGATAGAGCTTTGTACACCGAGAAGACCACCTCGCTGTATCCCTTCCACTATTTTGATCGATTTAATATCTTCATGCTGATATTCTTCACATTGCACCTACCACGGAAATGACAAGCTTCACCTTTCGCCGATTAAATTTTACCTGCCGTGACCGGGAAACAGAAACTGGACCTTAGGTACCCCGTGTGCCTATACCGCTCTCTCTCTCTCTTTCTCTCTCCCTTTGTATGTGTGTGTGTATATCGCGATAGAGACGGGTGTCGAATTATTTTGATAGCGGTGTGCCTCGGCAGACGTGCCGCTCGGTATGAAAGGATGAGAGAAAAAGATGATAGTCGAAGTAGTGTACAAGAGAAAGAGAAGGCTGTATAAATTAATTAGTAGATACGCCAGATACGTCAGGCCTCCCACCGATTATCGCAACTTCTATCGGCGAGTCGGTCTCTGTACGTGTTAATAAAATGAAGTAGAACCTCGCCACGAATCCGCTCTTGATCTCGTCGCCGTTCAATGCAAACTCGAGATGTTGTCATCGAATGTTGAACTCGTAGGTCTTGGAGTCACTCGGAAAAGTCGGAAAAGTTCGGATTCCAAGTGAAGGGTGAAAGTCTGGAAGAATCTGAAACGCTAAGATGCAGAGGAAGTTCCCTGCGTGATTTTTCAGCCAGGTTTCTCCACCGGCTGTAAGGTCTTTGGGCCTTTGGTGCGGTGGACGATTAAACAAGCCGGGCCTTGGGCGGCAAATAAGAAGAAGCCGCATGGAGGCTCGGCGGTCAGCGGAGCAATGATTAAATAAATTAGTTGCTCGACAAAGAGGAGACGGGATGACTGGATGGGATCCATAGAAGGGTAATCCCCGTTGAATTCCTCCTAATTATGCATGGTTTGCCACCACTGCAGCTACCAGGCTGCCATGCGCTGCCTGCCTTCCACGATGCCGCTGCAGAGCTCGAGGCTCCCGCTATCCAGGAACTATTTTCTCCAGGGAACAAACTCACGCCGCAGTACAAACCACCAACCGAAAACCAGACTGACTCAGTTTCGAGGGCCGTTTACTTACAAATTCAATAAGCATATATCATATTTAACGTAGCCCATGGAAGAGAGCAGCTTCGCTCCGACCGGCTTCGCTTCGCCTCGACTCTTTCGGCAGCGCGTGTGTGGCTCTCCGTAGGATCTTACACGGATTGGATTCTCCGTGCGAGAGAGATACTCTGAGCAAGAGACAGAGAGAGGGAGAAAAGAAGAAGAACAAGAAGAAGAAGAAGAAGAAGACTGAGAAGAATAAGAGGAGGAAAAAAGGAATGAGTGGAAGAAAGAGGCCTGAGCGCATGGCTCTGGGCTTCGGCAGCACCAGAGCGGCAGCTCCAAGTCCTCGGAACTTATCAAATCGACTGTATTCTTAATCTGCTGACTTCTGGGTGCCCTAAGGGGGTGAAAATTCGTCGTCCGCAGTCAATTACAATTCACATATCTACAATACCTGTGTTTCTTAAAGAAATTATCGAAACACAAGGTTACAACACTAACCGATGGAATACGGATACCGCACCGTACCGTACAATGAATGCCCTTTTATCATCGAGATTTTAATTGAATAGCCTGTTAATAGATGCACGTCGGCGCGATTCCATACAGCCAAAGACCGTACACAACACATACGGGAAGCAGCAGCAGACGCCAACGTCGATGCCGACGGACCTCACACGACGCCTTAACATCTCAGCTGCGCTATATGCGCTCGTCGATATCACACCGTCGTTATGACGTCTAACGCATGGCTGAATACCTAAAGTTTCTTCTGTATCGCGTTGTTATTAAATGCGGGATCGTAAGCTTCGGCGAGTCAGACGGAATGCACGCTGGTTCGCTCAAAGATTAGACGTACAAACGATACGAAAAAAAGTTGGAATATTTTATCGAAGATTTCAAGAACGATTTGTGAACATTAACACGCTCTCAACGCGCTATTATCGCGTGAAATATATAGGCATGAAGATGGCGCCGGGTTCGATTTGAATGTGTAAGAAAATCGATGCAGAATATATATCGACCTCTGTACATCGTTTCCCCATCGGTATGCGAGGAATCTCTTTCACTCGAGTCGGTATCATCGGTATGCCAGAAGGTCGTTGCTAATTTTCCCGTGATCCTGGAAGGCTGCCGGATTTGCCTTCTACGGTCTTTCTGCCGCGGTGTGGGGGAGGAATTTGTCCTTGAAAGAATTAGCGAAATCAGAATCTCGCGCGCTTGGCAGAACTTGGCGAGGATTCGTTCCTGAAGTTGAAACTGCGCTGGCTCCGCAAGAATTCCTGCGGAACCTGCAGGCTGCGTGCATGGCTGCTACTGGTGCGGCGGTCAAGGCTGAAATCCCGGAATATTTCGCAATTGGCCAATTAGCCGGTAGCAACGCGATCAATTAAATTGATTTCCACATCTAATTGGGTAGGTGCCAATCACCCGATTTCCGATGTCATTCAAACCCGCCAGATCGCTGTGTACGCTCGCCTCGTACAAGCACACAAACGCAAACGCAAACGCACACACACGCCGATCGTTACCCAACGGTGCAGCAGCGGTGCGGCGGCCGTACGCACTCGGATCGAGATGTTAATCTCGATACTTTTTCCTTTCATAGAACTCCAGAACCTCAGTGTACACGAGCAGGCAGGTACCCACCTCCGCCCGCCAACCCGCCTGCACGCATGTACGCGCTTGCATACTCGCGGGGCCCGTGGGCCCGTGGGCCCCGACACGACTGCACGCATGAATAATGAATACCCGGGACCGGTACAAGTGTAAGTAGTCCGTTTCCCGGCTCGCCCCGGCATTCGGCGCTGCACCTGATCGACGGCGGGGTCGCGATCGATCGGCAATGATCGACGGATCGATCGATCCACGTGCGCGGGGTTGAGAACCGCCGCCGGCGACATGCCGGACTTGGGGTTTTGTTGACAGACAAAGATTGAGATGGAATTCGATTCGGAACAAAACCCGATTTCCGATGTGTGTTGACAAATTAAAAGAGTCGTGAAATATTCACGATCAAGCTCGGATTCACGCGTCACCGCTCCACGATTTCCACCGCTGGATTCCTGGATTCCTGGATTCCTTTGCCCCTCGAGATTTTCGACCGGATTATACGATACGACCCGGCGCTGCAGCGCGCCTCGTGTTCGCCTTGCCGGAGCTAGAAGGCTGCAGCCTCGGTTTGCAAATTAAAAATAATTTTCAGCCCGGCTTAAGTCCGGTGTTCGCGGCGTTCTTGCCTGAATTATCGTTGACTTCCAACATGGACGAACACGGCATCACGGGCAGCGGGGGGATCCCGCGTCCCTGGACCCCGCGAGAAACGGGACCCAACCCTCCGGGGGCCCGAATGGCTCCCAAAAACATTGTTGCACTGAATAAATTAATACCCGACCACGAATTTTGTTTACTCTTAACACGGGCAAGTTATTCTGACGGGGTAAGGCCGGACGGCTCAGCTTCCATGGTTGTTTAGGATTATTTATAGCTTTCGAATATTCAAATGCGATCTAAGTTATCCTCCTCCGCGATCCAACATCTTCGCGTCAGGATATCTTCTCGCGATCTTGGAATCGAGACCGACCGACGTCGTGTTTTTAATACTATACAATAAACAAAGGTCACCAGATATATATGATCAATGATCATGCAACTTGTACTTACATTCTGCCAAGCTTCCAGCGCAACTTATTCCCTTCTATGTTCAACTCACAAATTTGGCCAAGTCAAGATCATCGATGTCACCAGATTTGTCAATCACTAATTAAACATCAGTTTGAAAAACTATTCTTTCAAAGAATTTTTTATTCTACTAACCTAATTTAGCTATAACTATATATATATATCATTTTCTAAGTAGGAAGAGGAAGATTTCAACTGCTACACCGTGTTTTTGAAGTTGATTTACAAATCGTTGAAAGATGTCAACTGAACGAGTTACAAATCGGCAGTTTTCGCGAATCGCAATGCGACACTAATAATTCGCGGATTAAATTTTCGTAAAAACTAGAAGGTCAACTTGCACACGGATGTCACCTAGCCTTCGAATAAGGTTAAGGTGAGTGAAGTGGGCATCGATACGTGCGTTCGCGTGCTAGATAGCCGGGCATATGTGAACTTGCCGCAGGTGTGTACACAGAGAGGAAGACGAAGAGACGCAAGGTACGTACGCATGTTTGCGTCTATGTGTGTAAATAAATGTAAGCAACGGGCATATCACCTTCTTGCGGGGCGCGCGAGGTAAATGTACGCCTTGTCAGCGTGCGTTCGAACCAGGGATCTTAATTTACCGGCTATAATTCAATCCCGAACATTAATATTTTATCCCTTCTGTGGGGGGCGCGGCGTGACACGAGACCAGGCGAGGCGGGTTAGGCGGGCGAGGCGGAGGAACCGCCGCGGTCTTGTATGCCGTTCCGTTTTTTCCGTCGAGCGCACCGCGGCAGCTAGAATAAATTAATTATTACAAGTCTAATTATGTAAATATGATTGGCGATATACTGCGCCAGGCGAGACACGGCTCGTATAATTACGAATGAAATTGTAAGTAATGTACGACGGAACATGATCCGCCATTTATTACCCGACAATCGTCGCATTGCCTACGACACAGAAATCACACGGGTGTCGCCCCTTCCAACCACTGGGACCAAGAAACTCTTCGGTTCAATTATCGCGTCGAATTGCCTCATTACAAATCGCCCCGTGACGTCACACTTCTCTTATACTTGTAATGACACGAAGCCTGCTGCAGTTGTAACGGCGAGAACGATATTCGACGAGCGTAATTGGCTCGTGATTTTTCATTCATTTTTTAATCCTCTTTTCGTTTATTATCTACCTCTACGTGTAATTGCAATAAGTAATTATTGGATTGATGTCGGCGGAAAAAAATTAGCGCAGTAGACTATCCGCAACTTTCTACCCCCCGGGGCTTTCGAGAGGGCAGTTTTCCTAAGAATTGCGAAAGTTGGGTAAATCAAGATAAGTCATTCAAACAGACACCTGTCACTTTGCGTTACCACATTTAGTCGAAATGTATATTACACTACAGTAAAAATTGAAGCCCGAGTAAAAGATCGTTGTGAAATTGATAATTTCACGTTTTCTTTTTATCTCCTCTCACAGTGCGAAACCGTACACATTACGGTAGCGGTTTTTCAACCATAACAAAGCGGTACGCATAACCCAACGTAAAGTAGTCAAACACCCTTAAATTAACATCCTTAAACTGGCGTATACATAACGCGTTTACTTTTCGGTAAATTAGGGTGAAGTTAAATCCGCGAATTGAGCGGGCAAAATTGCAGGAATCATATGTGGACGGTTGAGGGATCAGCCGTGCACCAACACATCTACACTCAACGGTTCTAATCGCACGTTTTGGAAGGAAAGAGGATCCACGCGAGGCTGGCAAAAAATCACACACTTATACCCTGCACTACAGCCTACCGTGCAATCTGCCCGCGTGCATCTCGCTTCGCCGGGAGTCCGGCACTCCGGTGTCATCTGAATTGAACAATTTGGATCACGCACACGGCCGTTGAGCCCCGGGGCGTACTTGAGTCCTTTATCCCGCTCCTGCTGCACTCTCTCGCCCTCCTTCGGCGAGTAGCCGGTGATCAGTTTCAACGGAAGCAGCGCTCAGCAGTGAGCCGGTTTCATTTCGCACTCCCTGAATTGCGCGGTGAGAAAAATATGCGACGAGAGACCGCGAATTACTGTCTCACGTACGTACATGCATGAATTATATGTCATCCTAACGTCGTCCTGTTACGGCGTATCAAGATTTTGCAGTTCTCCGCGCAAATTTGGAGGGGAACCCTTACAGGAAAAAAAAACAGCGGAAAGTACGGTCTAATCAAATTCTTATCCGATTCAGATCGTTTACCGTAAATTTCACCCGAATTATGTTGATCGGGATTTATGTCGTTTCCCGTGTCTCGTTTTTGTATTCATATTTTTATTTTTATTCTTCTCTTTTATCGACTTGCTTCCACGACCTCCTGAATCCCCCCCCCCCCCCCCCCCCCCCTCCAGTCATTTGCGGTTGCATTATATTCAATATTCAGAGCCGATTCGTCTCGTTGTAGTCGGTAATTTCGCTCATGTGTAAATACACAATTTCTCTGCCCTTCTTCGCCCTCCTTATTCTTCTTATTCTCATATCCTTATTTTTGTACATACGTACGAGCTTTTGTTCACCGCTAGAATCGCCGAAGGGACCTTTTTGTCCCACTTACAAGGTCGGACCTCCCTGAAACTGCAGACGTCAATTTGCAAGGGCCTTACCTCGGCGATTTTTGGTGTGTATGATGTGAAATTGGTGTACAAATAATCGTTTGTGCCTGAGTGAGAGGCCCGTGAGAGAGAGAACGAGATAGAGAAAGGAAGGAAAGAGAGAAAGAGAGAGAGAAAGAGAGAAAGCTTTCGGCGGTGCATATGCACAGCGCAAAGGGCACACGTGAATGGGAGGCTTAGCTGGGGGCGAATCGCGGCCCTGCAAGCGAACCCGAGAATAACACTCCGGTGTTATAGGTATTTCCTATGGGAGCCGGCAGGATAGGACAGTGACGTAACCCGTGTAATGAGACATTAGTCGGTAGGTTCGAAACGCTGCCCCGTGGTAACTGTAAGCTTAATTACCAATTAGATGTTGCGCAAAGACACGCTTTCGCCCGGTAAATTGATTCGTGCAAGCCGGAGTTGGTGCGCCGCAGTATAATCCAAGCCTAGGTGCACTTGGGTCCACCTCCTCCTCCTCCTCCTCCTCCTCTTCCTCATTCTCTGGCGCGTTATCCACTCAGACAAATAGCCCCACGCTACTAGGCGACCACTGTCTTTACACTGGACACAGCGCCGACGCCTTTATGCAAATAGTGAACGCCAGGTTGCACTCTGAACCCTTGTGTACCCCTCGCGGCATCGGCGTCGCAGGAACAATTAAACCTGCGCATGCTGCTTCTGAAACTCCTCTCATTGTCAGTGAGACTGTTGCCTCGAACCCCCCGGGGATTAAACTGGCTTGCTGCTAAATAAGGACGAGCACTGGCCCCTCTGTTGTACGCTCATGTATCTACTTGTGTAACGAAAACAATGAAGTACGAGGTACCTACATGCATTGCACGTATATACCTACACATATCCGCGAGATCTTCGAGTTTCCCTCGCATACACACTGCCACGTCGATTCTGGTACCCCACCCTGCTTTCTGCCATTCCTCACTCTTTTACCTTTCGCTGGGTTCATTATACGCGTCTACACAGTGTTCGGATATTAACTAACCGCGTTAAATTCTGGAGAAACTTTATTACACTTACATCTTTTAATCTAATTTAGAATATTGTTAATATGGCTTTATTTTTCAAAGAGATAGTATTAGACTTTCTGAGAACTAAGGAGTCGCTTTAAACAATTTGAACAGCATTATAAACAATTTCTGTTGCACGGCCTTGCTTTGTTTTTCATGATTCAACGACGAGCGTACAAAAAAGTGGAAAGCATGAGGTAAATGAACACTCTATAGAGAGGGCATGAGTATGGTATAAGCAAGG
Source organism: Diprion similis (assembly GCF_021155765.1). Taxonomy (NCBI): domain Eukaryota; kingdom Metazoa; phylum Arthropoda; class Insecta; order Hymenoptera; family Diprionidae; genus Diprion; species Diprion similis. The sequence goes on along the minus strand of NC_060110.1, from coordinate 22,069,198 downwards.
CCGAATCAGCGTCCCGTCGAAGTAGACAGCCTCGCCTCTCGATATGCGAACGTAATTAACGACGTCTCATATTCATCGTATACTCTGGTGGATCGTGTTCCCGGTAAGATCGCGGTGTTTTAAACCGGAGGATGCGGTCCTGAAAGCGTTTTGTCACGGAGCGATAAGTTCATTCCAGGTAAAACGGGCTGTAGGAATAAGTTATATAGGGTACAGAGGAAGGAGACGAAGAAGCAGAGGCGTCAAATTGACACTGGGCCGGACACGGGCTCGATATCGTAATATATTGAAGCACTCTGCAGCGGCTGGAACTCCTCAATACCTCCTCCGATGGCGAAGGGCATTCCTGCAGGGGTGAGAACACATAAGAGCCGGAGATCTTCGTAGGAGCGATTCGCGATAGCGCCCCCCGCGAGGAACCCATAAGTAATTACGTGATAGAAAAATGCGCCGTTGCAGTTCTGACAAGTAATTTACCGGGACCATTCATCAATCGCATTCAATCCTTGACGAGCGAGGCGTATTTTCATCTCTTCACCTCTTCGCCGCCTCTTCGCCCCTCACCCCTCACTCGCTCCTTCCTTCCTTCTCTTTTCCTCTTCTTTACTTCTTATATCCCTCCCACGTGCGCCTTACAGCTAACTTATACTTCACCCATACCGCCAGTCACACATTGTCTCGTAGTTGCTGCTCATCACGTTCACCCAGAGCATATTTACCCACTGTTAACGTACCTCGCCACTTTTACACCCAGAGTTATATGCTCAGTCGAAACTACTGTATTTCAAACAAAATCATCTCGGCTGAGGTACGGTAATGAGTGACTAATGCTGGGCAGACCGCATTGCGTATAGAGAAAAACGGAACGTAATTATATAGTCGAGTCGTTGTAACTCCACTTCTTTTAGAGTACGTATGACATACCGGCACATGGCATTGGTTGTAATTCATTACGTTTTGATAACAAAGCGAAGTTGCTATCTAGATGAGGGTGAGAAAAAGGCGAGGAAAGTCGTTTTGCGCGTAGGTTGATAGATGGGGATATCAGATACAGAGACAGTGCAGAAATTTCGATGCATATCTAGTGTGGGACTACAGGTGATATTTATTACTCACTAATTTCATGATCGGGAGTGGCGCAGGTTGTGCACCGGCGAACAGAAGCGGTCTCGCCAATGGATTACAGTTTCGATTCAAACTGGTTTCTTACCTGTAACATAAAATGGAAATTTTTAGTACCTTGTTTGATTTTACGCCTTCGCGTTCCTGATCGATACAGGGAAGGTATATTACCGTTCTATAGGTTCGCGGAGCGATGGTCAGATCGAATTGCATTTGGCGGGGGATGAACCTATTCGTGGCGCCCAAAGACCGCTGCGAGTACGAGTACCAGGTTGGAACTCGAGCAAATCACTCACTCGAGTTTAGGCATACGCGAATTTTCTCGATGTATATAAAATAAAGCCACGATCAGAGCCGTCACGTTCTGCAACGGCAGTTCGTAGAGCAGCGAATTATTTTCGCGAAACATGACGCGGCCGAGAAACCCGACTTCGGATCCCAACCGTCATCGGAGATTCGTTTCTATTGCCACAGTGTGATATTGAATAGTCTCGAACTGCTGATCGCGGACCGTCTCTTTTTATCTCTCGCCTCGGTCCAGTCGTCGGCTGACTCCCGGGGTGTGACGAGGATAGAGTGCGGACCCCACCGAGCCGAGAACATGATATTATATATCGACTCCCGCAATCGACTAATACAGCCGACACCTGGTGGTCAGTGGCGGTCAACCGCTGGAGGGTGCAGCGTGTGGGACGAGGCTGTAGAACCGAGTAGAGGTGAAGGTGGGCGAGAGTATAATATAATTCACGTGTTTTATCTCGGGTTACAGTTCCTTTCGCTCAAGAAAATTATGCCAATTAAGCAAGAAACGGCGGTACGATGATTATTCTACCCAGCGAGGCTACAGATCGTAAATACAATGAGGCGAGAAAATCGAGGTTGAAGGCGGTTCCCTTTTCAGTGCATCTCGGAGGCTGTAAAGAGTTCTCGCAAAGGCCGTCGACGCCGGAGTATCAAGACCCGCGATGACGGTACGAAATTCCCAGTTTTCCACATATCGAGCGGCGGGGCTGTTAACGCCAACCCGAATCACTGGAGCAGACATATTTATTATTAATTCATAATTTTTAACAGCCAGCTACCACCGCCGGTCTATTAACAGGACCACTGACCCACTGCAGCTTGACTCGGCCCCGATCGACCGGAGCAGATTCCAAGTACCGAACTGTCCCGTGTTTATCGGTAACATAATCCGTAACTTTTGAAAAGATCGTAAAACGAGGCTAGCCAAGAACGAGTCTCAGCGAAGAGGAGGGCGCTGGACTCCCCGGGTGAAGAACAGGGGCAGGAACGGAACGCCAGGATCTTTTGCATTTGTTTTTTGTTTGTTTGTTTTTCTTTTCATTTTTATCTCGCATCTTCTACGAAGACGGGAATCAAACGGTCTCGGGTGTCGAGTCGAAACGGCTCTTCGACGGTAACAAACCCTGACAATGAAGAGGAAAACCGGCTTCCATCGGTCGTTGAACGGTTTTATTAGCACTGACTGTATCCTCGCACATCATTGTATAGGTCATTCGTTTGATCAGCTCGAACGGATGTTGTGCAGTAGATCTCTTAGCAGCAGCGACTTCTCCGAAGCTTCTGTGTAGATGATGTATTCCATCTCTTCGCGACCTTCCCTGCCCCCTGCCGTTTATGCTGTATACACTGTCCGGATTTACGACTGCTTCAACGAAGCCTTGCAGCATCCGTCAGTGGAGACTGGATGACGCGCTTCAAAACTGGTCAACAATGTGAACTGCATCAACTAATTCAAATTCAAAGCAAGTTTTTTTTTTTCTCTTGTTTTTCATGGGTTGATTATTGAGGAACGAAATAATCTGCCAAAGATGCAGGGGTCGACTATGCTCATCAATTTTAGTTGATACCAAATTTCAAGATTTCACGTCACTTCGAAAATTTTAGAGTGTTCATCAAAGTTAATGAGATTTTTAGCACTTTACTAGAAATGTGATCAACACCATAAACCACATGGCTGGGGTAAGTTCCTATGCGTAAAGAGAAACGAATGTTACCATAAGGCCTGTTGCATTCTGTATTGCAGTGGAATTCGTAATTTCACGTCGTTGCCGATTCGGATTGAAAATTCAAGTATTCCCAGCAAGGTGCTGCGAGAGTGGATCTCACCGTGTCTCGTTTTAAGGACATGGACAGAACGCGGGTCCGCAGGAGTCGTTAAGAGGTGAACCAAAATGCCTGATAGGATAGAGAAGCTGGGTAGAATAACAACGCGATGTAGTTCACGAAGTCGGTTTAATGTCGGGTATTTCTCAGTAGGGTGGGTATCTCGTGATTTAAACATGCTCTAGGATTAAGGTTCAGGATTATGGAGCGTGCAGGCGACGCGTTTAGCGAGTCCGGGGCCCGTTTGAGAGCCTGGGGACAGGGCGGCTGGACGGTCTGCGATCTGACGAGGAATATATCATGCCGTGGACGTGGCACGTAGATCTCCTTCGTGCGGTACGACCTGGTTCATGAGATTCCCGGGGGATTTTAGTGAGTTCCAAGAACGGGCTCGAGACGCTATCGCGCGACACGCTGGTGCGGTGAAAACGCTACGGCGGAACTTCCGCCTGGCTTTCGATTCCTTCTAGCTCTGGGCTGCTCGTCACTTAACGAATCCGTGATACGTGGACCGAGGAGATCACAAGTGGTCCGATAGGTGCAGAAACAAGATGAAGAAAAGGTAGAAATCAACGGGGGCCGGTATTTCCAACCTTGAGACACCTTGAGAGGGGGGATGGAGGGGATATTTTTCCTCGTATGAACCTTGCCGCAATCGACGATGGTCTGCAGGCGAGGGAGCGGTAATGCGAGTAGGTTAACACTCCAGACATCGGTAACTCGATACTTAACCCCCGCCTGCAGCCTCGATTCACTGGCGACAGAAGTTTTCTAGTAGCCTGTAATCGAACACGCGGTTCACCCTAGCCAATACCTATACTTATACACGCGCCACTTATGCGGACAGGTGTCACACACGCAACGCACACATCTCTCGGCATGTATACTCCAAGACACGCGCTGTTTAATCGACGCGATTGAGGAGAGTTGGAAATGCCGATAAAGGACTCTGCGCGTCTTCGGAGGAACTGGTTTAGGGAACTTTCGTCGTCGCTAAGATGGATTTCGATCGAATGATCCTACGGCAGAGACTCCGTAGCTTCGAATTAATTACGTTTAGGGAATAGATGGAAGCAAAAAATGACATTCCGATACGACTTACTTCAAACCTTTAAGTGGTACTTCATGGAACTTAAGTAAATTCATACGACTTGTAACGACTTAATTCGATTTCAACTCACTAAATGACCACTAGCAAACTCAAAGAGAACGACTTCATGGTTTCAACAGACTATAAGTAGGTTCGTACGATTTCATTTGACTTCAATCGACTAAATGACTACTAGTAGTGAATTGAAAAGAAGCACTTCATGGATACATCAGACTCCAAATGAATTCGTTTACATTTTGTAAGTCTACTTGACACGATTTCAACTACCAATTCTTACTAGTGAAGACAAAAGGAAACTCACCCATTTCAACCCTGGAAAGTCGACAGTTGAGTGAATATTTTTAAATTCGTACGAAAGTATAGCACATATTTTGGCACGGATCGATTTTTTCAAATAGAAAGAAGACAAAGAATACACAACAGTGTCAAGAACACTTTTCCCAGTTAATCATTCTACATATCTGAGTAAAAGTAGGGTGGAAATGATTCGACCGTTTTAGGAGGTAGCAATAATCTGAAGAGATAGAGGAGGCAGGAACGCAATTAGGTACTTAAAGAGCGAAGAGCGAGCGATTTTCCCACAACTGCGAGTGCAGCTGGCCACACCCAAGTCTCGGTACGTCGGAGTTGAACGTCATATTATTCTAATCGTTCTGGTGACCGCGTCGTGAATGGGGTTTATGCTCTTTCGGTAGTAACGCATTCCATTTTGCGGCTACGGACGGGTAATGGCTCCAGCGAATAATTGCATTCGTCGACGCATCTCCCGCGCGGTTTTCCTTGCGCAGCCATTAAGTAACGCGGAGTCTCTCCTTCGCCATCTTACAAGTTCCTACGCTGAAAATCCGTCGCGGTCGGTTGCGGCACAGGCGTGATTTCTTCTCCCTTTTTGAACTCTTTAATTTTTCACTCATTTATTTGTACATTCATTCCTCAGATCTCGCTATCTACGCCACTTGAACGCACAGCACTCTGTACTGCGGCTATCAACGTGGACGACCCCCGAAGAGGAGCACGGTCAACATCATGTTTTTGAAAAGCGATAAGATCTGTCTTGTATACGTCTAGCCGTGCTGTGTGCCGCCGGTGAAACTCAGCTAAATAAATAGCTCGGAGAAAAGAGTTACGTCTGGACAATCGGGGAAGAAAGCTCTGAAGGCTTCTGATGTAGGCAACATTCTTGTAGGTCATGCCGCCAATAAACGTAAGAGTCAAATAAAAATCAAACGGGTAGCAGGACGAACTTCAAAACCAGAATTCATTGTACTTGTCACTTTAAACTGTAGCACATGTGCAGATCAGAAGACAAGTGCTATTGTAATGTCTTAAGCAATTTCAAGCCCATTTCATCGTGACTGGTTTGTTGACGGTTTTTTTGCGTTTAAAAAATACTGGCTATTTGAATTGCTAGCATGGTAATATCGGGCTGTAATCGAGAGTGCGAAAACGAAACCAAAATGGGAATCGGACAGCTTACAGAAGAGAAAGGAGTTTATATTACACGAACCGCAAGTGCACGAAGAGCCACGGTGCTACGTTGTTTCTCTCGTCAAATGCGATTCGTGAGTGGTTATATATATGCGCGTGTATAGTAGGATATCGTTATCGGTATCGTATCGCTAAAACTATAAGTGTACATGTAGAAAGTGTGGATTGCACGAGTAGCCCGAAGGCTTGGATAGCAGGTAGAAGCATAAGACGAGGACATAAGTCTGTCAGGCAGCTGTCTTCGAGTCGTTTTCCTCAAGTTTCTCAGCTTTTCTAAATCCCATGGAAGTTATGGGCTACAGCAAAGATTGAAGCACCGCTATAGAAATGTGCACTATCCTGCCAAGAGCAATTATCACAAGCGGAGATCTGCGGAAGGCTGCAGCGCAGCATTTGCTCCCGCTCACCATGCGCTCGCGGATCTAACGCTAATTACCAACTATATCTCCGGATACGTGAGCGAATGGATATCTACTCTTGTTACATCTGTAGCTGTACCAGTGAGTGACCAATGCCTGGTTGAATTATACAGGAAGGAAAGACGGATTTGCGAAACTCGCTTCCCGCCGTGTGTTTAATGCTCGTAAATTTCCCCCGTCGATTTCACATGGCAGTGTGATAAATCGGCACAGTGACAGGGAGGTGTTTTTATCAGGGTTCAGAGCTTGAAATTGTTTCCATTCGACTGCATTGCAGAGTGATTTACGGATTCTTTTCCGATAGATTTGATGTCGAAGATAGACGACAAATGCCCTAGCATTGCGCGAGACGAACCTCGATACGTCTCTGCGTTCTTTGAGCAAGCTTGAATCTACATGTATTTAAAGGCTGAAAACGAGTCTAATTAATTGGCCAACATTGTGATTTAGATTCTAACTGTCCGTGGGTATATCTGGATATGTATTTAGCTCCATTCATTTTGGGCCTGACAAAATGTTCGTTCGGTCCTCGTGAAGCCATCCGTTTCATTAAGCACTTTTCGACGACGCGACTACAGAAGCGAGAGATCTCGAGATATCAAACCTTCGAGGTTTCAGTAATTTCAAATTACTATTTATTCCCCTAACATTTATTTCCTATCTGGCTAATGAGGTTAGACAGTGACGGAGGCTGGATATTTCAGACGTTCAAAGCCGGGCATATACATCACTTTCAGGATTACACGATATTTCGGGGTAACGAATCTGGGGCTTACATTCCTTGGAATTCACCTCGGCTCGTACGATATTTATATTCCAAGTCAAAAGCGCCGCGGAGACGAGAGCGTAAAACAGCGGATTCGTTATTGCAGTTTCTTAGGAATGCAAGACGGTAAAATCAGACCAAAGGCGATTCCTCGATACTCAATTTCTCTGTCTTCATTGCATCATCCCATTTCCGAGTCTCCGAATATCCCATTGAAAAATTCGCGCTCTTCGTATTTCTCTATGGAATCATGTCAGATCGGGATATTCACATCGGTGAAATCCAAGAGAGGTGATCACGGTGAGAAGATATTCAGCGGTCAAGCGAAACGATTCTTCCGCAGTAAAAATCGTCTTGGTCCGAGTGGTGCGGAGGCGTTAAAGAAGGGAGGGAGGAAGGGAAGTACATAAACTGCAAGGCCACGAGATCCAGTAATAGCTTTTAAATTGTCTCTCGGTTTAATGGGAAATAATATCTAAGAATTTTTCCGCGACAGTATCTCATTTGCCGCGGTCGTCTGCAAACGCTGAACCGCGACTGTGGGATACATAAGAGGTAGGAGGTACCCATATACATATACGTATAGATATACACACCAAGTCGGTCGAGAAACTCGTGGGCAAAATTCTTATACGGTAGTTTCTTGTATTGAAATATCAGCAACATATCCACTGGCGGAGAGCCGGGCATTGCAGTCGAAGAGCTCGAGGCTGCGCCTGCGGAGGAGAGAAGAAGAAGGATGCTGTGCAAAATCCACATGCGCACTATAACTTTTTTGCAGTTGTCGCCCGACTGAGTCGGTAGCTTCGCTGTGTAGCAATGGCATCAGCATCAACATCAGCATCAGCATCGGCACGAAGTAAGCAAACGTAGTAAAAGCGTGGCAACACCATCTCTTAATGGACAGTTCAGGGCCAGAGCCATTAACAGACGTAAATTTACACACTTTTTGCCCATCTTTTGCGCACTGTTATTATACACGCACGCACCATGTTGCCTCCCCGGTGTTGCGCATATATCTGCCCTTGCAGAAGCCGTTGCTCCATTATTCTTGCTTAATTATTTCTACGATAAATTCGAAATCGTCTCCTTCTTCGAGGAGAAACAATGCGGTTCAGTAGTCGGAACAACCCGAGGTGGCGATTGGCTTTTTGCGCGGCATATCTAGAGGCGCATACGCCATAAGGTTGGTAGAAATATTGTCACGTGTTATCCGTCGGACACATGCGAGGCAAACATTAGGCTCGTATATGCTGGAATTACGCCAGCTCGGCTTCTTGCATGTCTCGGTGGATTTTCTTGCAAGCATCAGTGCACTCAGTTCGTTATGCACGCTGTATAAGTGCGCGGTACGTGCGTTTTGCAGGACACATTTGTGTCGAGACGATTACCCTTGAACGCTTTACGTGTTGCGAAAATTTTCAGCTCACGACACCTTGCTGAGATACGTCGATCAGCGCGGTTAGAAAGACGGATGTCCGCGAAAAAACGAGGCGAAGGAGAGGAAAAAACGAAAAACTCGAACCCGAGGAATCGATACAACGTTCCATTAGGATGTACCGATCTGACTTGGTGGCGGCTCAAAACCACGTAACAATTTCTCGGAATCGGGTGAAATAGAAAACCGCAATAGCAGCCGAGCTAAGGTCGCAAAAAAATGCAAGGTTTGCTCGAGGGATTTCCGAGCCTCGTTTCTCTAAATGGTGACGAGGCTCGAGATACTCGACTGCACTTATCCTATCCATCAACATTGCGCGGAATCTTTTTTACCTGGGAGTCATTGTTCGATACGCTAGCCTGAGAAACTAATCTAAAAGTTTACACCAGTTTAGCTGTACCTACGCGATGGCTCTCAGGCTTCTTTCGCCTGTCGCTACCGCGGATTAGTCACATTCACTCCATCCACGTCCTCTCCTTCCTCTTGCAGATACATCTTCCGGCTGTCCACGAGAGGCGTTTTGCAGGGAGCCGTAAGCCTCGAATTATTTAATCTCAGAAACTCCGATCCCTGGTGATTCTCCATATACTTTGTCGTGAATCCATCGTTCACAATTTTCTCCTTCACAAAATCAATTTTTTCCTTTCACTATTTGATAGAATCTTTCTTTGCGGGCATTTGCGAAGACGGATCTGCCTCTCAGGCAAGTGAGGCCAGGTCATCTTTCAGATAAACGTTAAGATTCGCGTATTTGAATTTGTCTCACGTGCGGCATAACAGAGATAGCGGTCTTTTTTCTTCCCCCGACGTTCACTGCGGAACGAGGACGCGAGTCCTGGGGTCTAGGTAAGATGGTACGGATAAGAGAGAAGAGATGCTGAGACGGAGGGCAGAGGGGAGTCCAGTGACCAGTGAGGTCGTTGTGGGTCGTTTCGTGTAGGCAGAGTTCATTGTTTTACCACAAATCGCACGTGAATATTTAGTAATTCCATTTCACTATTATCATTTCACTATTTCCAGCGGAGTCCGGAGCGTCTAGACTGTACGAAGAGACGAGATCAGGCCCAACATAGAGTCTGGGGTGTGAGTTGGAAATGGACAGAGACCCGTGCCCATGAAAATTTCAAGCTCGTGTCCCTCGCCTCCGGCCAATCAAGGGGCGAACGCATGTGCGTGCATCAACTTTCTGAACTTGAAAGCCCCTCAGCCGGGGATTATTACAACATTCACACACGCGACTGCATGCGGGAAACGCTATCATTGACGTTATGCGTGAGGCACGTATATTGCCTGATGTCCGGTATAGATCATTATTTTATTTTCATTTTTTTTTTCCTTTTTTTTTTGTCTTACTCTCATCTCGTCTCTAATTTTGATATAAAATTTATATCTGTTCATGTCTATTCGATCGTGGGTTCAATTTCTCGGTTCATTTCTTTGCGCGGGCGCACGCCCATGCCTCGGGGTATACTTTAGAAAATGGGAACAAAATTTCATTACATCAAGTTCATTCAACTGTTTTCATAAACGTTGCTTTTTTCTCGAATCTATATTCAAAACATTACTACAGAAATTTTAAGGTTGGTTTGTAAGTAATCAATCTAAAGAAATTTTCAAAACTGTTCTACAAAAATAAAAATTATTGAAGAGTGAATTTTTTATAGTTCTTCGACGGTATCTTTACTCTGTGGATTTGCATGAACTTTCTCATTCACCACGCGGTCGTTCACCACCGTGGAGGCACCGAAATTTTCGCTCATACCTCATGCATGTCGAGAATACTGAAGAAGCGAAAGACGCTGTCGTTCGTAATATAATCAAGCAGTGGATGTTCTCAGGTTACAGATGTAGATGTGGTAACGTTATATATCCTTCGTCTTCCTCCGCCGCGGTCCGACGGTGCAGTACGACGAGGCCAAGGTAGAGCTGCAGCATCACACATGAACGGAGGGCACCGACACCATCTTCGGCGAGATGTTTCAACCGGTAAGTATATGATAATAAAAAGAGCGAACTGTGACGTAGCTGAGAGGGTATTAGTGCGCGTAAAAGGTGGTAAGGTGTTATCGCCCCGTTAAGTTTCACGGTAGCGAGGAGTAACGAAGCGAATTCAACAAGCAGAATCGCCAGAACTCAGCGATAATTCTTTTTATAAAGACAACTCCATTTGCAGGGAGAAGCGGAGTTAACGGAGCTGATAAAACCGAGGATAATATGCCGCAAGTTTCAACCCACGTTTTAATAATCATTCCCCTGCTCAGGGGACAGGTGCTCTGTGTACATGAGCCGTACGGTAATACTGGAAAAGACAACACCAGGTCGAACAAAACCGCGCCATGTGGACCGACGCACGCGCGGAACGCGCACAGTGCGCACGCGACCCATACTCGGCCGTAAGCTGCGCGCGTTGTGCGCACGATAGAAAATGCGTGTACCTACACGCGCGCTCACTCGATAGTGGCGAGCACTGCCTTACCGCTGCGGAGCGACGGAATAACGCGCGCGAGGGAAACCCCGTCGAGTTCAACGCTAAAAAATGACCCCGAGGCTGAACCCTCGCTCCTTTCAATGACCAAAAGTTACAAGAATGTTGCACCGGCTGTGCGCTGCTGCGCTGCTGCGCTCGGCTCGACACAACGCGCACGTATCAACCGCTCGGTGGGTAACGCGTGCCCTGCCACCGCCCGCACAAAGGGTTGCCTGTTGCTGACCGGTTCGCGGCCCCTTAATGACTCGTAATCACGGAACGATGACGTCACTGAGTTACGACGCCGGGCCCCCCTGGCTAAGAGCCGAGCTCGCCGACCTGAACCCCCCGATATGGGTTGCGCAACATCTCGGCTCACCGGGTCACCTCAAAATCTATCCTCGAATTCCGGTGGAACTTGTTTCGCGTTATCTGCATGCTCTCGCGCATTGTACAGGTGCCGGCACTTTATACCCCTGCAAGCTCGTAGTATCTCAACCCGGGCGGTAATTACCTTGTTGGAAATTTTTTTCAACTGTACCAGATTTCAATGCTTCCAGGGATTTCATGTGTTCTTTTTGGGGAATTCTGAGGAATGTATGAAAACGCATGGTTAAGGGGCTTTCGAAATAGTCCAGACGATTTTACGGAATTCAAGAGTTCGTTTGAAATTCGAAAAAACTTTTAAGAGAATTTATAACAAAGTAAAAAAGACGTCTCAATACTTTGCATTAAGATTTCAGGCATTGCAAATGATCTCAAAAGAGCGAAAGTGTCACTGATGGTTACACAATTAAATTACAATATACAAAATGGAATACTGAATTGATTTAAGCACAACATTATTCAGAATCTTAACAAGCTTCAAGTTCATCTAGATAACATGCTTAAATTACAACTCGCCTGCGTTTATTATAGGTACGCAATCGTACCTCCACCCTGCAGCAGCTATCCGGTCGACTAATGATTCTGGGAGTCCTGAACGGCCACCGTGATAAAGGATTATCACGAAGAGCCTATTGTGCGAGAAGACGAGAGAACGACAGGGCGAAAATAGCCCCGTCAGGGCCCCCACACCTCGGGCCTCACACCGGCGATCTGGGACCCAACTGCATCCGCCGACACCGAGGAGGTATGCGGTGCTCCTCCTCGAACCGCTGCACTGCTGCAGTCGTACACGAAATGAAAAAGAACTAACTCGAAATGATATTCTCGGGGACTCGGATCGAATATGACTTTCAAATGACCCCGCTGGCCAAACCGGCGTTATATACCTCGCTTCTTCCTCTGCACCGCAAATCCGCCTCCTCCACAACTGCACACCATGCCAGCCATGCAGCATCTGCATCGAAAGGGTATATATAAGAATACTTATCACCCTTGCGAGAAAAGCTTATACAGTAGAAGAAATAAAAAAAAAATGTTGAAGAAACAAATCGTCGAAGAAAGGCGAGTCGGGATCGAGGAACATGCAGATATGCTGCGTCATGTGTTGGCAGCTGGTTTTCAGTTTGACCGACTTCTCGGACGATTTGGAGAATCGAATTTTTGCATAATCATTCGCTAACGTCTGATTGTATCAACAGAACTTGAATTCGTGTAATTACATTCTTTCTGGAGTCGTTTTTACCTTTAACGAACGAAGAAGTTTTACATTTACCTTGATTGCATCCAGTCACCTTCAAAACGCACGTTTTTGAACGTCAAAGAACTTGAATTTCACAACTCTCCGAACAGATTGTTGTGAGAATTTTTCTCAGAATCTCTGTGGATGAATTTTCGTTGAAATCTGACAGATCTTTGGCCTTACATAGGTTTTTTTCTTCGTTTTTTCCTCGTAGCTGGCCCACTGCAGAAGAGCGTGTGTGTCCATTACACCAACGAGCAAGGTGCACGGGCGGTGCATTTCTGAATCTCCATGGAAATACTCGGAGGGAGTGTCCCGGTGCATTAGTATGTGAGAATCATTCAAATGACTATTTACTTTGGAAGGTTCATCGACTTTCATGAGCTTCCGATGAGGACTGGTTGCTGCAGTCTCTTTCGTTTGCTGTGACTTTCCTCGTCACGGGTGTGCACTGCACTGTACAAACGGGTCGGAGGTTCTCGCGGGTTTTTGAATAATGACAAGAAGAAGAAAAAAGGCGTCGTTCTCGGTTTCAAGGCATCGATAATCGCGCCTCCGAGTGACTAGAAGACACCGGCACCCTGGTGTAGAGCACGTAATCGCGTACTACGATTCGATGGATTCCGGGGCCTTATTCGATTTCCTTAAAACACGGAGAACACGAGGATGAGATACGAGGACAGCCCTCGTCGCCACGGGGTAAACCATCATCTCCATTAGACCGGGGAAAAACTTTTCCGAGTTGCACGGACAGCGAGTAGAGTTAAGAAGCATGTGGTGAAGCGGAGCTCGGTTGAAATCTCGACTGTAGGCGAAGGCCCAGTCCGCACTCACGAGGCTTCGACTCTAGACACCCTGGAATGCAGACAGTGCGAGTTGCCCGCGGAGAGCCCCTCAGCCACGGCCGAAACTCAACGAATAGATTTCTTCCCAATCCTATACGCGGTAAACCATTCATTCGGTTTTCACGTAGGTGAAATAAATTTGAAAATGCAAAAAAGCGTTCAATTGTTATTGCAATTTTGGAGATTTGACCGCGTGTCATAGCATTGCCTTATCGTATACGTGGAATTATTGAAATCCGCAATAATACTATCGCGTTACAAGTGCGAGGGAGAAACAAGGGCGTTTAACATAAATATTAGTCGAAAATATTTTGGTAGGCTGACCAGCCGGTCCGATGACCGGTAAACTGGCAACTTAGCCGGGGGCTGATCAGCGCACCCGCTGACACGATGGTAATTGAAAAACACAGTGAGTACCATCGGCCTCCTCTTCATCTCCCCCCCACGTCCCGCGCCTCTTAAACTTTCGCCCTGGCTTCTGGGGCCGAAATTTACTCCGCGCGGTACGCAACCGATTCAAGGAGTCCCGAAATGGCAAACCTGAAGGACTTCTAACGTGAAACGACTCAACCTACCGGAGAATAATACAGCATTATCCATCATCTCTCAATTTTTTTTTATTTTTATCTCTTTCCACCTTCGGTTATTACTACGTAAAACACTGTTAAAACATTTTTGAAACAGTTGAAGATTACTCAATTGTATTTTGGGTGCTATTTTCAGCTATTGTGTCTATGAATCGTTTGAAATCACGACTCTGAGTTCGATTTTGATTCTTTTCTCATGATACGAGGTCAAATAATCGCAGGACGAATATTCTGTCTTAAAACAAAAGTGCAAAAGTGTCATCGGCTTGAGCGACTGGCCGCATGCGCACAGTTTAATCGCATCATTCAACTTCCACTTCCTTTTCTCCCACGAATTCAGACCTCAAAGTTATACCCGTCATCGAAGGGACAACTAAAACGGTCCGATCGTTACCTCCTATAACCAAACACGAAGGTATCCCCGGTACTTTGTGATGACAGTATGTACTTTTCCCAATGAATATATTCCGCATCTCGCGTCACCCTACAGCCGAAGATTTACGAAGAGACCGTTTGACGCCGAAGGCCGTTCATCAGTAGATGCGGAAAGGCGTGTATTTATCTTGACAGTCAGTGTACAGCTGCTGTGTATACATATACACGAAGCAAAAGGTACACATAGTGGTTTTCCACTAGACTGTACCTACCCTGCACTCCCATTATACGTATACCTGGAGGTCGTACGCTCCTGGGAGTTGAGAGCAAAGAGCGGATCCTCGGAGCTCGGAGGCTGCGCAGGCGACTGGTAAGGTTAGACTTATTAGAGAAGAGAAAAGTGGCTGCAGCCACTCCGGACCGGAGGAAACTATGGGGTCCTAGCTGCGGCCACCGCTGCGCCTTGCGGTTCTTGCCGGAGCCTCTGCTCCGGGTCCTTCCTCCGCGGATGGTTTACGACGATACAAAGCAAACACGACGCTTTACCGCTAACTGGCCACCTAGCTACCGGTGAGCCTAGGCCGACCTGCCTGCACTTGGATGGCACGTGAACCGAGGATATTCATCCTCGCGACCGCGCGTGGTCTCGGGTTTCGCCGCCAGGATCCGCGTCCAGCTGCAGCCTGAAATAGGGAATCGGAAGGAGCTAGACCGAGCCGTCGTAACGGGAGATCGAAGCCACCTCGCGGAGGCTGCGGGTTTAATGGACCACTTCACCGCCCCCGTTTTCCCATCTTCGTCTAATAGCGTTCAGACCACTCGCACCCGGAGATGCAGAGGAGTCCGTAACTTCTCCGGAGAAGCAAATGGGTCTGGATGGCCGGGAGAATCGATTGCGCCAAAACCGCAAAAGAGGGATGCGGTCGATGGCTGTAGCACGGGACCAGACATTGGTCCGAATTAATTACGAGCTCACTTCCGCTCTTTACGAGCGTGTAACAGCCTATAAACCTGATTGCAAACTCTGGGAGGAGACCCTCAAGCCAAATTATGCATCACGCCCGACGTTATGTACCTATATTCTCGCAGAGAAATGACCGACGAGCTCTGTTTTCGTAATGAACCATCGAAACAAGCTCGCTCGTTGTTGTTTGTTGCAGAAAAAGGATCAATAATTTCTTGATTCTACAAATGTTTACCTGCATGGATTGATATTGAAATATAGCGTGTCAAGCTTGATGAAATTGTATTATGTCATCAGGGTTGACTCGAATAATATTATACTGCTTGGAAAAACTGGAAAAGGGTACTGAATTGACTTGTTTCCTCGTTCCATGGCCCCCCTAATTTTGATTCCAGACACTGCTAGGTCGTTCAGGAATCCATTCGACTTCCAACAATTGATCATAGGGATTTCGGAGAAATTCATGTATGGTGAATGATGAGTTTCTGTGACCGTGCCTTCCTCAAAATTAATATTCAACGACGGTGCACGCGTCTAGCGGTGCTTCTTGGAAAATATTTTGTCGTATACAAGTTTGAGCACTGCGATGAGAGGAGCCCAAATATGAACCACTCGAATTTCCTTATTTCTGAACGGACGCAAATCCTGCACGCAAAGTCGTAGCTAGTAAATGCCGTTTGTGAGCCGCAAAAAGAAAAAAGAAACCAAACGTCCCAAATTGATTCCTGTCTCGGTTGCAGCAAGCGCAGTTTCGCACTAACGTGACGAATCTCAAGTGCGTATCCATCAATCTATTTTCTTTCCAGTGAATCGCCGCAGCTTCTACGGCGAGTAAGGTGGAACAGAGTGACAGTATAATTGTGAAATAGTGGAGAAACCGAGCGCTGGCGAAGCGAGCGCAAAGGGCCTAACGCACGCTGGTAGTTACCTACCCGTGCAACGCGAGGATGCGCTGCGCTAAGCGCGCGTAAAACAGTGCAGCGAGCCCAGTCTAGATATGGTAATCGGGCATCTATCTTATGCAAATGCAGTCCACATCTATTACAATATATTACATTGATGCGTATATAATTCCGTAATTTGGCTTCCTCGGAATAGCTTTTAACCGCGCGCTGCTGGCAGCCGCGGCCAATTGCGCGTTCAGCTGCGGCATAGTCGTTGACAAATTTCCCTTCTCTGTAACGTTAATTTTCTTCACGATCACCAGTGATTGAATAAAAATAATAAAATCACCGTCATAACTATAATACGTACGCCTCTTATTATCACATCGCTGCAATCACGAGCCGCTTCGATTCCACTGCAGCCTGCAGCAGACTGCAGCAGGCTCAGAAAACCCGAGCAACAGGGCATGAATGACTCATTGACAAGTTTACCGCTAGTGTAACTCTGCGTTACACCTATACAGGTATACACACATGTATGTAATCGCTACGAACAGCGAATAGCGACGGTATAAAACGTACGGATTATTGTGCAGGGACTTGGTCACTGGGTAATTCATCGAGCGTTGTAAACTCTGCTGATTTTTAGATCTGAAGCAAGCCTTTCTGCCGGAGACCTGCATACATTCATTCGTACTATCTCTGCTATTTGTCCACAGGGAAACCGAACCTTTTCACTTTCTCGTTTGACTGAAGACAGATTTTTTTCTTCCCCAATTACACGATGTCAGGCAGGTTTTGCGCGATCGTTATACCCGGATCGGTAAATCAAAATCAATGATGTCAAATTTGTCAACTGATTTGTTCTCCACGTTCTTAGATTCCAAGGTTTCTGTATAGCTCGTTAAAGAACATTACGGTGTCGCTACTTTTTAATTTCGTTTTATTTTGTATTGAATTATTTCTTCCCTTTTTTTCTTCACTTCTCGAATTATTATTCACCCGAGGTTATGTTTTAACAAATAATCGTTATTAAAGTAACAAACTAACAGGTATACTCGGACGAGAGAGGCGGGCTCGCTGTCGCGGTTCGAGATTATCATAACCAGAAATCGCCGGCCGTGTACCCACACGCCTCGGGTAGATGGATGAGAAAATATGAATTTTTCCCGGCCTCACGCGTTATACGCGCAAGGCGATTTGTACTTAATGATGTGTCAAAGTGATCGGGCTAGGCTCGAAGTGGCGAGAAGTTTGAATTTCGGTTACGAATAAATAAAGGAAACGAGCCGAATAAACAAAAATGAAGAAAGACGAAGGAAAGTGTATGTGAATAAATTATAGACGTTGTGTGCGATGTTGATTATACACCGGACTTGAGCACAAATAGAAACTTGAAATCTTATTTTCGTTTCTTTTTCTTTTTTTCTATTTTTTTTTTACTCTTTTCTTTGTAAAAACTCGTCGACACGTCGTAAAAATCTTCGTCGTTGTTGGTTCGCTTCGCTTCTCGCTTGCGTGAAAATGAAAACGAAAGTCGGTAAGAAAGGCATGAAAAAAAGAGAACGCACGAAGACGCTTAAGAAGTTAAGGAAAAAGGAATTCGAGAGGTCTTGGACTGCGGTACGGTGAATAATTGTTCGATAATTTAATATTCCGATCGTATTTTCTCAATTGTCAAAATCAAATGGGACTTAATACCGTCATAAAACCTTATCCTTAAATACACATCTATCAAATTCTTTACAATACCATCAATTCATGCCCCTATAAGACTCAACTTTTCCAGGCCCCAAAGACGTCGGGCCCCGAAAGCAATCGATTATTCCCCTCAATGATATCCCCTGAAACGCGCAAGGAATAAACTCGTTCACTCTTATCGCTAATGAATCGAACAAAAATTGGACGAACATCTCGCACATTCTCTCCCGCTGCTGCCTCATTCAGACCGTAGAAAGATGCACGGCGCCCGGGGCGTAAAAAATGTTTATGGACCTCCTCCCCCCTCCCCCCCTCCCCCTTTCCCCCCCATGACTGGCTCAGTCCCACTTTCGAGAGATACGCGAGAGACGTTCTGTGTGCATCTTGGGCCCCCGCGTCTTTGACGTGCCACATTGATTGGCACCCGACATCGGAATTGACCAATCCAAAGGCCACCGCGACGCTCGGTTTTTGCCGATCTTCGCCTCCATTGATCGATGTGCTGCTTGCGATTTGCTCTTAATTATACAGTATCTGCCGCGCAACTGTCTCAAACAATTTGACCAGGTGAACGGATAGATGGATAGACGGACGGATCGCGATGCTGAATAATCAAGTCGGTCCATAGCCGAGATATATGTTGTTGTATAATAAGCACTGCAGGGAGAGAGAACGAGTCTGCTTTGCGGTATCTGTGGCGGTTATTAGTCTCACAAACAGTCTCACGTGAGCTAAAATTGATAATTTATATAGAGAGATGACTTGTTTGGAACAAACACGATTTATTCATCGCAATAAATAAAACTCATTGATCACATATTACGCGGGACGGTGAATATTCTCTCTGATCATAATCGTTTTGAATATTCAAATTTATATCTAAATGCATACGCATGTATATTGAATATATGCATATACATATATGTTGGAAATAATTTATTCTAATGTGATTTTACGATTTATTCGTGACAATTATTAATGAACACTTCTGTGTTGATTGTTCTTGTAAGGTGAGTTATGTCTGTACAGTTATACACTCTCAATTTTGTCCCAGATATTTCGGGCGAGGAGTAGCTTCACTGAAAAAAAAAAAAAAAAAAAAAAAAAAATATCGTCAACAGTTCTTTGAATACTCGCAAGCCTGCAGTGGCAAGAATTTTTAGCGCCTTGTTGCTTCTATACCGTGAGAAACTTCACAGGTCTTGTTCTCTGTACGTTCCACCGTCGCAGATAGTTAAATTTTTTGTGAAAAAAAAATGTGACTGCTTGTTTGTTTTTTAAAAACTAAACATCACATATAAAATGCACAAGTATACAAAGCTTTGTTTAGGTGATTCTTCTGTTGGCACAGACAACGATTATACCACCAATCACCAACGTAGTGCCACATGAAATACATTTATTATCTCAAAAAAAAAAAAAAAAAAATGAAACTTGAACGATCGCGAAAAATATAGGGAAGAAAAACAAAGTTGAAGAAAGATCGCTCTCGTCTTGTTTAACGCGGAATTACTTGAATCTTTCAGCATATTTTTGATGGTCCAATAACCGCGACATTTCCAAACTGTCCCACGTGCAATAAACCGCAGGTTGTGAACGAGTCGTTGCAGCAGGGCGGGTCATTTTGGGTGGGCCTTACCGAGCCTTGTGTTACACGCAGCGCAGGGACCATCTGGGACCATCGAGTCGACTGGCGAGGCAACCGCGTGCCCCCCGTTGGGCATTATTACACATTTAACTAATTTCCCTGTCTCGTAAACCATGAGAAGACACTCCGCGCCTTGGTCCTGCCGCAAAGCGGGCCGCCCTGAGTTTACTGGCTGAACTTTCACCCGACGAACCAATCATCCCTATATTACCCATCCCCCTCAGAGCTTCCTCCGAATGAAATTCGCACTCGATCGAACGAACCTCTTATTCAAGGAAGCGCCTCAGTCGCAAAATAAAAGTTTTCAGTAATTTGGCAAGCGACTCAATTTTTTTCATTCTTGGTATCCATCCTGCCATGCAAATGATGAGAATTTTAGCTCGATTCAAATAAAATCAATTACTGCCGTAAAATTATCTCCCCCCCTCTGCCCCATTTTCGAAATTCCATTTTTTTTCTTAAGAATCATTTTTCATGCCAGGTTAAATTCCGCGATGCAGAAAGTTTGAATATAAAGAATAGGATTCCCGAGGTGCAGAATCAGTTTCATTTTCAATCTTTATAAGTATCACCATTAATCCGACTTTGTTATAAAACAGGGATTGATGATGCGAATGATTAGGTTGGACGTGGATAGGTGGATGCACGACAGGCTAGGAGTAAATGCTTGCGCACCAGGTGAATGAAAAAAGAAAGAGGAACTCTTGGGGCCCGAGAACGGCGTCGCGGGGCGGAAGTGCGGGGGGCAAAGGGGGGTTGGTGTAGGAGAATGGACTGGCTGGGGCCTGGGGGCCACTGTCCGTCAAACAAACGAGTGTCAGAGGCCCCAGGGCCCAGTGGCAACAGCTACTTCTGCGCTATGCGTCATTCCGTCAGCTGGGTGCGGGCCCAGTATTCGCGTTGTTGAAGCTCAATCGAGATCCGAAGAAGAGCGCTTGCTTACCGGCTACCGAACTACTTGCGACAGACTCGCTATTATGGCTGAGGATATCACGCGGAATTCTGAGTTATTATTCGCCGTGGCGAGGTTACGTAAGGCCGTAAATCAGGGCCCCGTATGGTCTCAGGATGAAGGAACAAATTACCCTGAAGGTGCAGCGTGAAGAGCCGACCGTCGTCTCCTCAGCTCGATAACAAGTTCTAGGATTCTACGTGCTGAGGAATTTCATCGTTATTCACATATTTCATTTTTGTTCATCAAAGCGTTAATTACTTCATGATCATTATGGTGACTAGGAACGGGTAATGGGGTCGACGGTTACAGGCAAACTGGGAAAGTCGGACATAGTATAACCCTGAGGGCTGATTGCCGGGATAAAAGGATATGTTGTGTGTACCTAGGCGACGACGCTGCGAATTGAATGATTTTATCTTGCTGAACGTCAAGTGGATTGTACGGGTTTAACTCTGACGTAATTTTGTCGTTTCATTCTTACCGAAGGAGTTTTGAACCAGCGATATTTTTCCGCGTGCTGCTACTTGATCCCGAAATTAGAATTGTAAATTAGAAATCACGAATTGTACCTACGTGTGTTATATATGTACAAGCGAGTTATTTGTTTCCGTCACGCATAAACGGACCAATTAATCATCGGTAACAATTCTTTTATTATAATTGTGATTTACTGCCTTGCTGTAAGCTGCGTAATAAGTCATGGATTTGATTTGTCAGTCAGGATATATTGGCCGCGTTGCGCGGTCGAGAAACATTCCTAAATATATTCTCACATTTTTATGGGACTTTATTTTCTTCCATGGGATATATTATGACAATCTAAACGTGGGCGAGAGAAACTTGGCTACTCTTGGCACGTAGATATAATAACAACTAGTGTCGGGAGCACCGAGTATTCAAACAAGTTTATTACACAAGTGATCAGGATCGACTGCAGAATTCAAAATCCTTCGGACATTTTAATAATACCCCGGCTGGAATTGCCGGTCAATCAAATCGACGTGGCATCAATGTTCGAAGATATTATGGCAAATATAATGTCAGTGCGGGAATAAGAGAGATTGAAATTACAGGTATATAGGAAAAGGACATGGAATAAATATCCCGCATATCTCGAAACGAGAAGCGGTTCGATTAACAGGAACGTCTTCCTTACTCAGTAGGATACGGAATAACAAGATGTAGGTACAATATGCATATTCATCCTTGCTGAAATAAAATCGACGAGGTAAACGCCGTGGGCTACTCGAGGCAGATCGGTTGATTGTGTGCTGCTTCGTAGTGCACGTGGCGATTTGCCGCATGCCTGCATGGTGCTCGGTGCACGATGCTCCGGATCGGTACATATCGTTTTGCACGGCAAGTTATACACGGCAATTGAGCCTACGACGTGGTAACTAGTCTCGGCAAGCACGTAACCCTCGTGTAGAAAAGCAACAACACCGTACACAAGTAAAGAAAGAAGAATAAGAAGAAGAAAAAGTAGAAGAACAAGAAGTAGGTACTAAAAGAACAAGAAGAAAAATGATAATTTTGATGATGTACATCCCGACCAACGAGCCTCTCCTCCGAGGTGCGTGCGTCTTCCTCGGGTCACTTCTACGAAGCAATCATCATTACGTCCTCCAGTAACTTTTCCACCATGCTCGCGGACCAACGTTGCAGTCGGTAAGTCAAGAGCACCACCTTTCAGTCTGACTACATTATACAGACGAGCCTTGAATCGGCTGTGACACCGTTACATCAGATCCACGGATGCAAAGTTTCAAATGTGCACATCAGTGTATATTACACAGCAAATGACCTCTTCCAATTCTTCCAATCGTGGTTATTTTACCATAGCAAAAGATAAGAGTAGAATCAAATTTGTTCCAATGAATTTTGGAAAAGGACTCTCTAACCATTCTTCAGGCTTTCAGTATACCCACGAAATTTTGTAATTTTTGTCTTTCCACGAATATTTTACCATCCATCCATCGGTTACCAGAGTAAGGAATAATCATGGAATAGCCGTAAACGACGAAGTTCCGTGAAGATGAGAGTTTGACGGTACGCGGCTGACGGGCCGCGTTAAGTTTGACGAAGCGCCATGGCATGGCAGGACTTGATGGACGGATGCGGAGGGTCGGTGTGACGGACGTGTGGCAGTGAGAGGTTGAAGCTCGTTGGGCATCGGACCGACAAGCAAGAGGGTTTCAGTTTAAGACGTTCTTATCAGATCGGGTACGTCCTTGCACGCTAATCTATCACCGCGGATAATAGTTGCGCGTATTCCAGGGCCATGGGCTCGACGGTATAAGCCGCGGTGGAAATCTCGGAAGGCAAGTCGTACCCACCAACCCAGAGTTCGGACTTCTCTCGACACGAGAAACTCGATCCAATCTAACCAAGGGGATCTATGTAGACCGAGCTGCTCATTTGTCTACCGACGTGCTCTCGCGGGTTCTGCGTTTGTGTTTCCAGGATACACACTCGCCGGCTCGCATCCGTGTGCCCAACGCCAAGACTCTGGGACTAGAAACTCTCAAGATCCACCCATATACCTGACTCAACGTATACAATACATAAGATGTATACGTTTGCAGGCACGAGATACCCACCGGCTCGTATCCATTCCAATTACGCCACATTATGTTAAACCAAATCCTCTAATTCGTGCCCGAGATATAACGCTAATCCTTTTCTCTATCTCCCCCTCTTTCCAGCCGTTATTCAGCTCCGGTTACAATCATGCCCCGCACGGACGCTACTTCCGGTTCTTCATCTCCGCTTACCTTGTCACTGATAAGCTCTAATTAACAGATATCAGGTTTTATATTCACATTCCGCAGTCAACCTAGGAATATCTTTTAACCCAGAAAGGCTAAGTGTCGTCGTCTGAATTGCGAAGGGCCTTCTTTATACGCAAGTCTAAACGTAAATTTACGAGCTAAATTAAGAATGTGGAACGCTGTAGTGTTGCTCGTGGGAAGTGAAAAAATATTTGAGCTATTTCGCGCAGTCTTAATTACTTATCGCGGCCCGTTGCAGGCTGGCCGAGCGGGACAGCTTGCAGCAACGGTGCAGCAGCGGTGGTGCAGCAGCAACGGAGCTAGAAGGTCGGAGCGAACGAAGCAGCAGGGAATAAATCCTGGGTGCATTGCTATCGGGTTTCGCACAGCGTACCAGCGATTCCCTGGAGCGAGGCAAACTGCTGATTATCTCTGGGAAATTCTTTTCGCCCCATCGCTTCCTCGCTTCTATAGATGTAGTAGACTGCGGTGCATGGTATATACCTGCAGCCTGCACTCCGTACCTTCGTCCCTCCGTTTCAAACACGACTGATACACGTTCACCTGAACACACTCCCGCTGTTTGTCCACGTGTGTGTGTATTCTACGGTATTTGTACACGGTGAGAACGCAGTGGACACTCCCATGAGCGAGCCGCTCGTACCTCAAGCGCTGACATCGAAATTCGGAACTTTCGCATGGATATTCACCACCGGCACCGTGCCATCCGCACAAACGAAATTAACCGCTGCCTGGTTCAACGTCGCTGCCATACGAATCCAACTCCGCGCGAAAGATTGTTTTGCGGAATTTTTAAGCGATCGCGATCGTTGGTGAAACATTCGCGCATTACTGGCCGGCTGCGGAAGTGAAATGCATGCCGGACAATCGATGATCGATGACAATTGATAAGCAGGAGGAAAAGTATCTTCAATTTTTTTTTCAAATTAGGAAATTTGAACTTCTATTCGAAGAACCTTCGTTCCTATATTTTTTATTTTAATGTCACGTGGTCATAGTCAGCGGTAGCAATGTCGAAGCTAGAGGCTAATCGAATCGAGCTTTCTTCGCACCAGAAAGTGTCTCTGAGGATCGTATTTCATTTACCTGTGCCTAATGAAGAGGTGCGAGTAAATATCGGAAGATCGTGCCTAGTTTACAGCGTTCAATCTGCCGCAGGCTGAATGAAACTGGACTGGTGATTGCAGGGCTGAGCGTTACGATATGGAAAACTATTTGGATATGGAAAGATGAACGGTTACGCTGTGTTTCATAGACTATTGTATAAACCGTTAAGGCACACGATCCACTGCGCAGAAAAATTGGAGAAAACGTGTAATAAGAGAAGCTCCGACTAGGATCTGCAGATTGTGTAAGTCAGGAGCTGAGAAGAGGTGGATAAGGAACGAGAGAAGGAGAGTGCGAGAGAGACGAGATACGAGAGACGAGAGGGCAACGGCATCGGAGAGCAAATACACCGTTCCTTGAAAAACACGAATCTCCCGGACACGAAGCCCGCGTTTTTCTCGCGTATTTGTAGCAACGCAGAAGCAGGAGTAAAGGCGAGCAACGCGCGAACACCGGCGCATACTGCAAGCGGGATGCCAAAGCGGATTGGAATGAGGAAGACGAGAGAGAAGGTCGCGAACGACGGCACAGCGGTGGTTGGTGTGGGTGCTGCCGGTGCATGGCTCGAGATGGAAATAAAAATTATGAGAAAACAGAGACATCGGCGAGAATAGGAGAAGAGAGAGAGCTGGCGATAGAGCGAGTACAAATGCCAGAGCGCTTGCAAGAAGCGGATGATCTTGGGCAGCGCGGTTATTGTCAGCGCAGGGTACTCAACTCCTGCGAGCCACAACTGGTAGCAGACTAGCAGCATGCAAATTAGACAACCGGTACAGTTGACCAGCGCAGGGCGTCAGAGAAGCAGAACAAACTCTTCGATCCTCGTCTCTGGGCTCATAACAAATCCCCAACCATTACCGAGGCATGGTTCCTTCTCTCTCTCTCTCTCTCGCTTATTCGAGAAGCGAAAGTACCACGAGGCGTAAATCTCCGACTCAGACAACTTAAATTTGCAGCTAAATGTCCAGTAAATCGGACCCAAGGAGTGCTGATAGATTCTCTAAATCAATTTGACGCCTCGAGGTGCCTCCGCAGGTTCGAAAGCTCGAGTACCTGCATTAAGCCACCGCTGCAAAATGTATCCTATATGGCTTACCGCGGGGCTTCTGCGCTTCGCTCGAAGCTTTGCGCGGTTAAATCCACTCGTATGTTTCATTCATGAGCCATAAAGATCCGGGGCCTAACACACGACGCTTCCTGAATCCCCGCAAACCGAGGATTCTCTGAAACGTTGTACCGAGCTGCTGCTTAAACTATCGTGCTTTACAAATATTAGCATAGGCATTAGCCCGCCGCGCGATCGAGCTAGGTCGCGTCCTGCGCTCAGGATCGAGCCTGAGTTCTTCCTGAATCTTGGTTCTAGAACTCGATAACCTCGAGTTGTTCGTCTTTCACTAGAGTGCAGTTGAGAACCGGAGAGTGAGCCATCTTCTTGGGTGCGGACTACGCGAAGAGCTGGCTCCAGTCCCAAGTACCAGCCGGCGTCGTGCTGTCCTGTCACTTACAGTCGATCTTCCGGCTGGATTCTTCGTTTCCTATCTCATCGGTTCCCGCGCGACGACGTCTCATTCTCCGGTTCCGTAATTCCCATTACACTAATGGAGGATGCAGTAGTGCTCGAAACGCGAGATCACGGGCGAGCCTGAATAGTAGACCGGACTCTGATACATCCAAACAATGACTAAATTGTCAAAATATTGAAGGGCATATATATCTGGTCTGAATTTAACACGGTATTCATCTCGCACTCATGCTTAAGCACGCGTGTGGAATACAAAGAATCCAAGCGATCCGGTTGGCCAGCCATTCAGCGTGTGTATTATGCAGCCTTTGAAGTGGCCAGCTCCGAGAAGAGGCTACACGCAGTCTTTGAGCAGCGATGGCGACCTCCCGAGAATGTTGGCTTGTCATATAGAAGCTCTTCGTCGGGTATTCTACCGCTTAATAAACGGGTCAAGTGGCAATAACGCCCGGTGAAATGAAGACAATGAAAATAAGGAGAAATGGATAAATAAACTATGACAAAACACCGGTGAGAAATAAAAGAAGAATACCGGGTCCTACACTATCCTGGGCTCTTCCTTACTGAAGGTTCGAAGTGACGCTGCTGGCAGCCCACAATACAGCGCAGTACCGCGCAGCCGGTTGCGCAATGGAATTACGACTGACGTGGGTGCCCTCTTCCTCACCCATCTGGTACAACCGGGGAGAGTCGTTCCGTCATCGCTGCAGCAGCCTGATTCCTTCTATTCACTCTACCGAGATGCTTAATGAGAGAGGCAGATGAAGGCCAGCGACGCGGCTAATTTGTTACGCTCGGTTCTGAATGGGGCAGAAATAAAGATGAGATAAAGGTTCCTTCAGTCTCAGTCGTGTTATAAAACGGTTACAACGACCTCCTAAGAAGTCGATGCAAGAATCGAGTCGCGTGGTTCTTCCGACGCCATGGTTAGACGTGATTAAACGATCGACCGGTGGGTAACGTCCTCAAGCATCAGAAATTGACGCAGTATTCCAAGATTTGGGTCTCGACGTTCTTTCACTCAACACACCGTACAGGCACATACTAGCAATCGGATAAGATCTCAACTTCACGCGCGGTTGTTGAACGGCTTGCGACCAGGTGGGTCAGGAACTGTTCACAGAATGCACAGACAGCTTGTGCTTATGAATGCAAATATTAATAATAGGGACTCGTTAGGCGCGTGCGGTTTCCTCGCATGTATTTCATGCGAGCCATTCTTTCGACGCCTCATACCCACCAACTCGTCTAACTTGGCTGACAATAAGGTCAAAAATCTGCACAGATCTCACTTACCAAGGTTGTATTTGTAATTAAGTGCTTTACTAACTACCCCTATTGTTCCCATTGTCTCGACGTAAACGATTTCATCCTTATACGCTACGAGGTCTACTGATGCAAACAAAGCTAAGAAGAATTTCTTAAATGTACTAGTATATGGCTATTGAAACAGCTCCTCACAATCTTTCCCACAATGACATAACAGCCTTGACTCCGAGTGTACTGCAATGCTCCCTAACAGAATGCCAAGTATGAAATTTAATGTTCGTGAAAGTGACCGAGTGGCATATTACGTTTACTTTCGTTCACAATTCCACCAATGATGTTCGTCAATAATCAGTGTTCAATTCTACAGAAAGTAACAGTTCGTGAGCTCGGTATTCTAATGGATTGTATCTTCAATGTTTGAATTGGTAATAATTCTCAGCACTGCCAGAAGCCATGACTACTGCTAAAAGCAGCATTTTACTGAAAACGCTTATGTACAACCAACTTCTTAATTTCCTAATGAATGATTACTAGCTCTTCAGCAACGAGAACTAACAAACCAACATTGTATGTCCATCACGCGACGTATTTAACTCCTGGTTGAAATTGGCGCGGAGATGAGATGTTTCTGAACGAATAAGCATAAAGGTATTCAGAGATGGTAGATGTTCCCGCGCTGCAATAGTCAGAGCATCGCCTACCGTCGGGTGAATTGGCTAGGGCAGAGCCATAACCCGGCTAAACAAGAAGGAACAACTAACTGCAGAGCAGCAGGATGCGACTCCGGATTGTTTAATAACACGAAATACGGTACTTGGTGATACGCTGACTTGATGCCTTGCCTCCGGGTCGTTTGCCTCGTTCAGACATCCATCAGCAGCTGCGGAAGAACAGCTGAAATGCCTCCACGTACAAACGCCGGGATCATTCGCACATGTCCATCCTCTCCGCCCCCTCGTCAGCGAACGATACCCACCCATAAAGGCACGTTACACCGGTGCATTCCCGTCTCTCCTGTGCGTGCCAGTGACGGCTTGGCGTCTGTGCTAATCCGCCACCATCCTGATCATTGACACCCACGCGCTCTGATCATGTATGCTGCCTGCTGCACTCTTGCAGATTTACAACCGTTTCAATGAGTCTGGCGAGTTGAGGGGGCAGCCGACCACCGAAGCTACCTGTAGTGCTACCATCATCTTACACCATGAAGCATGCGGTGCAAACTGGTTGATAGAGATATCACCGCCATTTTTCACACCCGAGTACTTTCGATTTGATTGTCCATCATGTCCACCCTACAGGTCTTCAGACTCGATAAACTGTTTCTGAAATTTCCTTTGCTGGGTAGACTTGGTGTCTTGTTTTCTTAGTCTTACACGACCTTTTCTGGTGTTTTGGTTTGTCTTAACTTCGGATCCCGAGTGATCAACGACTGGTTCTTCATATTGGATCTGCAGGCATACACTAGCAGCGATCTACCGCTTGGCGCCACTCTCTTAGCAGCGCCGGAGTTCAGTGGCGTCATGTCGCGGTGATGATGAAGTATCGTAACGGGAAGGTCCTGGGAAAGGATTCGAGACGCCAAGACGCCTGGTGTTATCATAGAAGGATAATTTGAACGAGCAAAACGGAGCATGGTTACGCGTTTAACTGTCGGTTGGAAGAGGCCAAGTCACCAGGGTGTCCCTGAGGAATGGCCGCCGGTTATGCGACAACATAAGCGACGATGCGCGGGTGCAGCGCATTGTGTCTTAGATCGTGGAACACGGAAGTGACCGGGACCACGCCGTGGCACACCGGAGATTGACTCGCGCGATATAAGCCACTGCTCGTACCTGACGCCTGACGAAGACCGGCCAGAAGCCGAAGCCAGGAGCTAGTCAACGTTCGAAAGTCACTCAAGTCAGAGTTACACGGAGGACTGCTTATACATACGCCGTTACGAGCCCATCAAGCACCCTCGGACGAGGAGGTTAGCATCGGAGATGTCGACAGAGGTAGAGATATCTTCTAGTTATCACTATACAGCGACACTTGCGAGGTGGTAAAAAAAATACCCGTATCGTGTACCAAAGTCACTTTAATAGCCAGCGTCATTTGAAAAATGGATCATATCTCTTTTAAGGAAGGGAATTATTGAGAGAC
This sequence comes from Diprion similis, assembly GCF_021155765.1. Classification (NCBI taxonomy): domain Eukaryota; kingdom Metazoa; phylum Arthropoda; class Insecta; order Hymenoptera; family Diprionidae; genus Diprion; species Diprion similis. The sequence continues at coordinate 22,039,839 of NC_060110.1, read as the reverse complement.
GAGCGACCGAGACTCGTATTTTCAGTAGCTTCAGGTTCTGGTCTAGTAAGTCCAGGAGATATTGATACGATTATGATACAGATTACGCTTCAACTCTGTTCACTGCTTACAAAAAATATATTTAAACACTTCTTGTGATACTTTTCGTCATAAGATGTGGCAAGTATCGATTTTGAACCTGCAAATATGGCTTTAAATAACACTTGCTAATATCAACTGGCCTACCAGTTTTGCTATTACTACAACTCTTCAGTCGATACTATTTAGTTAGAGTTCATGACATTTTACCTACTGAGTTGCAGTACAATAATGATGGTGTAATCCGGGCCCGAAGTAATGCTCGGGAAATTATTAAAAAATAATCATGGGAGAGTATAGTTGCAAAGACAGTAAATTGGTACCTAAGTTTCTTTCGTCGTACTGCTATTAAATCATGACCCAAGAAGCAGCATTTCATATGCTACTTCATACTCTTGACATAGACGCGATAAATCAAGACGACGAATAAATAATTCATTCGGTAAGAAGTTGCGGATACTATACGTCTTTCCTTTCACGAACTTCTGTTTTATTTTCTCACTTGTAACATTTCATTCTGATGATAAGCATGTTCATCGTCTTTCGTTCAAGACGCGGAGCTTCATAGAATTTCAGTCCTGTCATTTCTTTCGGGGATAACGAAAATCTCAGATCTGCTAACGAATGGAAGCATCACTCGAGTAGCCACCATCGGCCGCTCGATCCCGAGGTCTTCGAGGCTAGCGGATGCTGATGCTCTGCGATCAGCTGAAGCAGCTTGTTCTTCCCCTCGTACTATCAAATAATTTACATGTAGAGGCGATGACGAACGTCAGAGCAGAGTCCAGTGAAGGGTGATGTACTGGAGCAGACAAGGCACGCTCGATCTCAAGGGGCTTTCAGGATTGCTAGGAGGTAGTTCCTCGCGACCTCGATGACCTCCGGTCTCCCGGAGGTGTAACTAGGGTCATACTTCGTCCTACTGAGCAGCAGCGCGGTGCCGTGGCGAACGTAAACCTCAAAGGTATCGGGATGCAGCCGCTAACTAGTCCGACGTGACGAGCAATGACCCAGAAAATCATGCAGGATTAATATTCGGTTTAACTCGTTCCTCTTCCATTTCTCATGCCTGACTTCGATGGTCCGAATTTTATTTGGATACGCATGTGTGCTCAAGTAATGCAGGTTTGGGCCGTTAGACCCAGCGGCGAGAGACTCGTTGATTGCCCAGATTTAATAAGCATAGCGTGAAACTCCTATGATTACGAATTGGCAAGCGTGCATCGCAATGTACTGCGCAGTGGATTGAGGAGAAGGCCCTCTTTATTTTCGATTGGCCACACAGTCGGTCTCGTCCTCTCTTACTTTGAGTCCAACCCTCGTACTTCCAACTCTGGATTATACTGAAGAAGGATTATTTTTAATGAGGATCCCAATTACGCGTCCTTGCCCAGCGTTCCACTCGCCCTGGTATCATCTCAATTTTCGATCCATAGGAATAAATATTGGGTACGTATTTTGTATTCTCAGGCTCAGGATTATCGAAATATATATTGTCTTCATCATATCGCACCCTGTCTCTGGCAAAAAGCAGGAATGAAGTTAGTCAGACGTTTGCTATAAGTATAATCATAATTAAGCCGTAATTACATTTATGAGCCAGTTTGCTCTCGTAAATTGTCCGCAGGAGTAGTGATAGGTGGTAAACCAGGCAGTTCTAGCTCAGCCCTCACTGTCTAGACTTGAAGATATAGACCACACTGTAATTACAATCATCATCATCGTTCTTATTGTCGTTGATGTTGTTTCAGGGAATTTAATTGCGTCTCGTATCTCCTTTTTTGCTTTTTTGATCAAGAGCAAAGTCCAGTTCCGGCCACTCTTTGTTCGCTGTCAAGTCCAATTCCACGTATCACTAAAAACACTCGACATTACGATCCGGTGATTCGAGTGCTTTTTCCTACCAACTTCCGACCATCGCCTTAAGTACGAGAATGACGCAAGCTGATCAAAAGAATCTCAACTCACACCATGGACACTTACGATTTGTGATAAGCGCTATTCCAACAATTTTCTATCGCAAAGTGTTGCCAAGGCTCTGATTAATGTAACGAGCAATCAAGCCAGCCATGCACTACTAGCCGGTTAGACCGTTGTTAACCGGCTGGTTAACGTCTATTCTTAGAAAAATGGCTGCGAACGGTAATCCAGAGCGGTTCTCGCGGATGAAATTATCCGTCCCGAGAGTTGATTTCAATACTTTTTCACCGCGAACGAGGCCGCGTTGCGTGTCCAATATAAACTGTACACCTCATACCACTAGGCGGGTCTTAGATAGTTACAAGATATCGTGCAGCCTGTGTGTATCCGACGAAGCGCAACTCGAATTAGCACAATTACTTCCCGGGGGCCCAGCAGCGAAGGAACTCGATTCAGGCGGGCGTTTCATTGTCTCAATAATGACCCCGGCCATTAGCAGGGACTCCGGAACCTTCCAAAAAAGTAGGTAAATTATTCTTAGAACGATGCCATCCGTCGAGTTCGTAGCGATTGCTCAATCGCTGCCATCTTGGCGGAAACTTCAACCCCTTCATACATGTCGACGCGGAAGGATAACGGATTTTGTACGTGTGTGACGAGGGCCGTGAACTTCTCCTTCATCCTCTTCTTCTTCTTCATCTTCTTCTTCTTCTTCTTCTTCTTCTTATTTCGAAGGTAGGTACACGCAAGAATTAGCTGGGCGTTAGTGTGCCGGAAACGCGAGTTCGGGGAGGGACGAGTGTTCGCATTCCTGATGCGGCGTAAGGAAGCTGGACTCGGCGAGGTCTCATTGGCTCCCGCAGGACGGAGCGTCACACCGGTTGGCCGGCCTAATAACACGTTACGGTGTGCTGCCGCCTGCCTACCTCCTGCACCGATCTTGCCTCCGTATTATGCTGGCCCCGTACTCCAAGGGTACTTATTTCTCGTACTCGTCGTGCTTTTTGCGCTGCAGGGATGCGGTTCTCGAGATCATATTTTCCTAGGATCCTTGGCCCACCGATTTCACACCTGTAGACGGGATCACGTTGCGGCAGTCTGCACCAGCGAGGTACGTGATGTTTATGGAAACGCCGGCGTATACCTTGTAGGATTATTATTATACATATATCACGCACTCGAACGATCGGAGTATCGAATCCGGTTACAGAGAATGGGCCGAGAATTATTGCCCGGACTTTGATGTTCGCTGTCTGTTTGAAACTGCAGCTCTGCAGCGGCGACCTGACGTACGGAAAGCCGACTTGCGGTGGAAGATAGTTTATAGATAATTATTCATTCACAAATCGCTGACGTACCGTTCTCTTATCGGCTCGTAGCGATCTGCTCGCTATGAGTTAAGGTCATAGGCATTCGTCCTGTCCCTGTGTTGTGGAGGCTTTTTGGGATTCCGTAATGCCACCTTATCTGCATATTTTCACCATAAACTCACCGCCCAGTTATATACTCCCAAAGACCCGCGTTAAACTTCCCCGCCGCAACGGAGTCGCAAGCGCTCGTTCAAATAATGAATTATGCCTCCTACGAAACAAAGAAGAGAAACGTCTTCATTGGCATCTCTTTCTTGTATACCCTCTGACATCGTGGCTCTTTGCATGCAAATTGACCCGATCTTAGTTCCCGAAGCGTTTTCTTTGTAGGCGGTTCTCTTCTTTCGAGGTCCGGAAGACATAGCTCTGTCTTTTTACATAAACGTTGGATCATTTTACAAAAGTACTAAATTTTTTCAGGCATGTAATGACGAAAGAATACCCTCAATTATCCTGTGCAATGGCAGGACGCCATACTTGTGAGCAATGAATCGGTCCAGGTAGCCATGACAGAGGCAATCTGAATAACGTATTTCACTGGCATTGACAGAGAGTAATTGAAACCTGTGAAAAACTGAGATATCGATGATCACCGATGTATGCGTGTAATTCGCGATTAGGTGAATTATAAGAATCAAATATTGCTATATCGAGCGATTTGCGAACGGACGCGAGGTTTATACCGGCCTAATAATGGCTTCCGACAACCGCAGGCAGATGAAAGAAAGGGAAAGAAGAAGCAGCATCGGCCCCCAAAATCCCGGCAAACAATTTTTGGCTACGCGTGATCTCATTAACTCCAAAGCCGCAGTGTGCGGGCGCTGGCTGTGAGAAAGCCGAAAAGGATGATCATTATTTTAAATTCGGCCTGTATATTATTGCGAAATAAGAAAAACGCGAAGAAGTATAAAATAAAATAAATGAAATAAATGAGGATGAAAAAAATCTGTATTGCTTCTTGCGGTATCGTCGCGGGCCCCGAGCCTCCGAATTGCATGGGGCCCGGCACCGATTCACGGTGTACACTATATACCCTATGATTGGAGGACATAATTCAACAAAGAGGAAAACAAGGGTACCTGCCCAAAATGGCGGCGGTTCACATATAGTAGCCGAGTTAAACTGGCGATTGAACCAAGAAGAAGAAGAAGAAGAAGAGGAAGAACAGGAGGGGGAGAGCGTCAAACATTACGTATATGTATATTATTATGCGTGTATTCACTTAAGTATATATATATATATATAGATGTACTATAATACTATATACGCATACGCGGTATAAATGGCGGTCGATGAGAAACTAAGGTGGGGAGGTATAAGGAAGGGGCGCCAAAGGAAGGGAGCATGCGCGCATAAGCAAGCAGGCTGGTGGCGTAAAAATCAAGTAATATGATAAAAAAAATATGGCGGATAATTTTGTGGGGAGACGAACAACTGCCTCGCTCGGGAGACTCGGTAGGAAAGCAACAACTCGAAAGATTGGTTACTGCGGCAGCGTAAAGATGGTCGTGTAAGATAGAAGCTAATAACGGACGGATGGACGAGCCAAGGAACGAACGAACGGATGGAGACGAAGTGGGGAAACGTAAGGAGCATCCTCATCGCGATATTACACCGTGTGTGTACATACCGGTATTTCAATTTCCTTCTCCTTTTTTTATCACGTAGCGTAATTCCAACTTTTATCTACTCAGTGTTTACGCCTAGGTAAGTATATCAAGCCTTTCTCACGTAAATAATGCAATACCTATACATACATACATACATACATACAGAAGGAAACCTTATAATTGAAACGTTTAAATTTATTTCACGCCGCAATTTCTCGCACTTTCCCTTTTTTCATTGGCAGGAATTGAAAACTTAATTATTGGTTGAACGAAGGACGTGATCGGTGCCGACCTTTCTGTCAACTGTGTTCAGATACAGGCTACATGTGAAAACTTTTTATCTACCTACTTGAGACGGAATTAAAGGCGGTTTTAACGGCTGTCTCACCGTCACTGGGATCGATTGCATGCATCTTGTCGACAACGTCGCTTATGGTACTGTCCGTGATGGCGTAATTAGTGAGATCCTTACCTGTAACAAAAAGCAATAAAAGACTTTGAGAATAATGACAATTTACCTTGGTATACCCCTGGCTCACGTTCAAATATGTTAATTAGTTATTAATAGCGAGTTATGAAACTTGCATGGTGTCACCGTGTCGCTTTCCGAAACTTTTCCTGCACTTTTCCTGCACCTGGAAAATCGACGTGACTCTCATCGCCGCTACTCGACCTTCCCTCCTCCCGCCCCTACATCCTTCAAGCACTCAGGCTGGACGTCATAATCTCCTGTGGCGTAATTGGCCCCTTTTTGCGCGCTCAAAGACACGCTTACAAGTGCCTTCGTAGAGAGTAACGCAAGATCAAAGTACGATTGAAACCGAAGTGACACTTGAGAGTTGTTGGAACACGCCTCGAGGAGGACGGATGTGGTATTAAAATGGTGAAAACGCGGAAAGAGCTGTTTGGATCGCTTCATAGGTAGAGAAGAGATCAGAGACGAGTAGAGAGTGGTTGAATCATGATTGCGGTGCGAGGATGGCAATAATTCATTCGGCGAGCGTAATCTTTTGATCGGAGTCATTAAACCGGGGGAAATAACCATGGGATTATTGCAACTCTTCGCCGGACACTTTCCACGTCTTGTTCAAGCATGGTGTTATGCAACGCAATGCAGACAAGCCGGTCGGTCATATTCCTACCTTGCGCTAATATCCATTTGCCCAAGATTTATGGTTATTAGAACCAGAAGTGCTACCCTGCGTAGACACGCGTAAAAACTTCCGAGTCTCTCCCGACTCTGATCAGTCGATGCGTTTTTCCGACTGCAGTAGTCTGCGCGGTTAAGGAGCAGGTGGCAGTTTGATTGGCTTCACTTTGCACTACGCTGCAGTCTTGTAAGCAAAGAATTGAGTATTTATAAACCACGAGCGGATACCAGATGCGATTGACTCAGCTTCATTCGAAACCGAAGCTACGGCTCTTCCGCGCGAAGAGGAAATCGTGATCCAGCAATTTCCCGACAAAGAGCATAATTGAGTAGTCGCCGAATGCCCCAGCTCGAATAACTCATTCTCAGTTTCTTCATTTTGTAAGCTGCCTCCTCGAGGTGATTTATCTAGCTCGATATTACATGCTCGTCCTGGTCGAGCCCACACGCCTCATAACCAGGCCATTTTCGACTTGGGTGGAAATCCTTTTTTTTTTTGGGGTAAGTCGGACTTTTTTTTCCACTCGTCGGAGAACCGTCAACGGTCCGCAGTCGCGCGTAGCCTACTAATTGGACGGACCGTTTGATAAACTGCGATTATTTGTGTGCAGGGGACTGCTGCGAAGAGACACGCGATATTTTGCACTCAACGTTCTCGTCTACAAACTACAGGGTATCGATAGCGGGTGTTGAACCAAGTGTGGCCTTAATTTTGAAAGCTCATATTTCAAGGGAGCAACAAATCCGGCGAACTCTTAACGGGAAATCGTGTATACAAAACGGTTACCGATTAAAATTGCAATACGGAGATTGCCGGGAAAAGCAAGTAAGGGCGAGACGAGGTGTTTTGAATAATTTATATTGCGATTGCGCTACAATCACATTTTCGTGTTAAGGCTTAATCCGATCATCCCTTCATCTACATCTTTGTAAGTGCAGGCGTCTATTCTTCATCGCAGGCAGCTTGATTTTTTATAAGAAATTGATGCACAATGATCGTTGAGTTCTACCTGATTGATCGCGTCTTAATTCTTCCCCTCTTACGTGTATAATTAATGCTGGATATATTTGTTAGCCAGTTTTGACTGGGTGTGAACAATAAAACTAAATAAGGATTACTGTACACCAACGTCTTGCCTGTATGCGGACTGATTTCAGTCATTATCAACCACAGGTCGAGCGGAAATTTCGAAGCTAATGATTGCCACACCACCTTGGCGGGTTGAATAATTGCTGAAGAAATATTACCGCGTGGCATGACCTTATCCGTCATACCTATTTTGATTCGGCTTGTTCTCCCTCCTTTATTTCCCGGTCAGAAGTTGTTAATGAGAATTATAATGAATTTGTCTAATTCGAAGAGTCACTCCTTGACGGTATTTGTCGTAGAACAATACTGCCGCGTCCGTTTTCAAAGCTCCTCTTCAGTTTCCACATTATCACTCATGTGACAACTATTCGCCATTCGATATATATACGGTGATCGTAAATTGAAACTTGCCACCACGTACATTCACACACGTACGAATAGACTCCCACCTAAATACCAATCAACTTGTGGCCTCGGAATAGCAGGAGGTAAGCGGCTGGCTGCTGAGTGACTCCGCACATAGCGCTCCGCACATTGCGATCATTTCACAGAGGGGATGTGACAGCCAAGTCCGCTACCGCACATGCCGAAGCCGAGGACTCTCCACTCTTCGCTTCTATATATGCTCAATGACAAATCCTTCCACAATCCTCGACTCTGTCGGAATGGTCATAATGACCGTGGAATGATTAATTGGTCCCGACTTCCTAACACTTTTCCGAGTACATTGTGAAGTGGATGCTGTTCCGACTGTTATATACAGAACATGTAGAGACAAATTTTCAAGCTGACACTAGCTAAACATCTCAAAAAGTCCTTAAAAACTGAAATCATTCTATTCTACTCGCTAGGCTTGTTCTTCTTTTATGTTGATACACGGGTCCTTTTCGAATACTTATGGGTTGATTGAGTAAAACCATCCGTATGTTGTACCACCATTCACCGAAGACTGGCATGCGAAGTGGCGAGTAGAGTAGAGAAGGTGGAGGTTGTTGATAAATCGCGGGTGAAGGTTCGTGACTAGTGGAGACTGGCCGGGATGTTTGGTGTCGACTTCTTGCCCCAGAGGGTAGCCATAATAAGAACTTAAAATCAAACCCTGGGTCTCGGGAACGGAGGGAATTCTTCCAACAACACGCGTTTCGGTGTTGTGTCTGATTACCGTACTAAAGTACCACCGCTACGCACGATTGCTTCGGTGTTTTTCGTAAAGTTTTTCGTCCGTGAAACATTTCAAGAATTTCCAGGCCAAACGATCGAGCCTATCCGTATAGTTTATTCCTGAACAACGTTAATCTCTTCGAGTTTCACGATTCGAACTGTCCTGTATAATACTGAACGTGGGTCGAATTTACCATTTCTTTATTTCTGCTCCTTCCTTGTATCTCGTTTTATTTATTTTGTTTTATTTTATTTTTATTTTTTTTCTATAACCAAAAACCGGACTGATTGATACGTGATGACCCACGCGGTTTGGTCCTAGACCGCGTCGTTGAGCCTACCACATATGCACGCAACGGTGTGGAATAAGCGGGATCGAGAAGTCGAGAAGTCGAGAATGCGAGAGTAGCATACACGGCCGGAGGATTAGACGAGAGAGAAAGAGACAGATCGGCAGAGAAAGGCGATCGGACCGAGGCGGGATGAGGACAGCATTGGGATCCAATCACGAGGTCAATCACATTGGTGGGCAGGCGCGTTTACGCACACCGGCAGCGAGCTGGCAGAGAACGCCGGACGTTCAGGCTGCTGATGCCTGGACGCTTGCCCAGCGCGATCGTGTAGCGTTAGAATCTAGGTATTGGTGTACATATTGGGGATGACAACACCGAGACGAGTCTATTACGCAGTCGATCGCCACCGATACGTGCGCCGAACGGACTATCGGATCCCCCCATCAGCATTCCTCATCGATCCAACAATTATTTATCACCTGCGTGGTCCATGCTCACGTGGCTCTTATGTTCGTAATCAAACCATGTGAATTATAACCAGCAAGAAGATTTACCAGTAACCCTTCAAGTAGCAGCTTTTCTTCGTACGTCACCTCAGTGCGCTGCCTTTATCACGCAATTCCTTCCGATCCACCGAGGTCTGGGTGCGGTCGAGGATCATGCAGGAGAAGAAATTACGAGCCAGCAAAGTAACTGCATCGAATTCCGTTTTTTCTTGTAAGTATACACGAGCGACAGACCGGATGACTTTGCCGCGTCAAGCCCATCGGGGCAGGCCTCTAATTTCGGTAACAACGACCCTTGGAAAGAGTTCATATGCCTACCGGTCAACTGACTATGAGGCTTAGCTGCATGCACTGATGGGTTACCGCGTCGAATCGTCGCCAATAAACTGAGTAAAATATCGACACCAAGGCTGCCCAACTGTATCTCGTAAAGAATTTAACCGAGGGCAAAACTCAAGCAGCTGCTCCACTGCACGATCTGTTGCCAGGATTATGAGCTGTGGTGAATCCTGAGATGGAAAAAGAGAGAGAGCACATCTCGTGAGAAGACAGCGCAAACGTATGGGGGCAAGAACCGAGGGCCGAGTTTGGGCTACCTAGTTTTTCAAGGCGCGTCGTTTTCGGGGTGAAAGAACAATCAAACCGTAATACTACGTGACAGGGTGTCCTACGAAAGAAATAAGCAGGCTGGAAGTACGGGAATGAGAAATAAGCTCTATGGGGTCACATCGCTGTGTCTTCACGGTTTGGGCTTCCTCTACTTCACGACTATCGACGCACGCGTGTGTTGTATATTGTGCGTCTGTGGAAGAAGTTGAATCCATTTATTTCTTCGAAGCGGTCGTAAGGTTCTTTGGATACATCCTCTCCTCACAGCAAGGCTCTGCATAGAGGCGAATAATGATGCGGAAAAAAATATGCCTGATTGTTTTCCATCCAACCGCAAAGGCAATTCGTCGACCAGAGAAAGAAATAGAGAATGAAGAAGTGGCCAGAGTCACGGACCGCGCAGCTGCGACGCCATTCGCCTCAACCAACTATCAACTTTCCTTTTGATCTCTAAAAATTATTCATCGGCCAGCTCTTCCGCCGCTCTTCGATTCTCAAACTCCAAAGAGTCATCCAGTTGCCGCCAAACGCGTGAACTATTGAACGAATACTACAGATGAATGTGCAGGTGAGCCGTGAGACGATTTTCTCGTGGTCGGTCCATGCATGGTACCAGTTGCATCGCCGTTTTTTTGATCGAGCAATACATTCCCTCCCTTCTCCGTCATCTTCTCGTTTTTAACACGCCACAGAATACTTGAGAAAACCGCCGATGCATATTTGCGGGTAAAGGGCCACGAGAAGGAAAGAGAAGCGACCACGGTTACCAACAACACAGGTTGTCGGCTCATGACTCAAGGTTGCAGTAATTTAACTCAATTTTCCTGCAAAGCGCGGTAGATGGTGCAGCTCGGTTATGCTCAAGTCTGTTACCTGTAGCACTGGTATGGGCAGATTGAAAAGGCACTGGCGATGGAAAGCCCCGAGTTGAAGAAGACAGAGAAACGGATGAGAGGAGAAGAACCATCCGCATTCGGTCCTCGTCCCATTGTCGTTTAAGTCCGCGAACGTTGCGACGACGTCGGCGGCGATGGGGCCTTAAGTCTGATAAGTTCCGATTTTTTCAAGGCGGTCTAGCCGCGACCGGTAACGACTTATGCGGTCCGTTGTTCGCGAGGCAGTTTCCGACTCCAAACGCTAATTGCGAGGGCGAAAAGCTCACGTACTGATTGGCAAACGTTACATACGTATGTGGCTGTAGTGGCACGGTGGTAAAAAAATGTCAGATGGAAAATAAGAGGCAAAGAGACGCTTCGCTCGCTCGCGCGAGCAGCTCGAGATAAGGAAAGACGGATTGGCCACGACGCGACTCGGGGGTCGGCAGGGTCGCGCGAGGGTCGTCCGGGTCTCGACACCGTCGCCCTGCCCGTCGCGGGCGCTAACGAACGACTCGCCACCGCGGCACCGCGGCTTGCATACGCTTAGCGCTGAGCCGTTGGGACCTTCGTAAATGTAAATTGATCAAAGCAATGTTCATTAATTAGTCGTGAGGTGGTACGTCGGCTCTCGCCCTCGCCGCCCAGCCGAGTCCGCATCCTCGTATACCCCGAAGCTCTTCTGCTCCCAGGGATCAGCACGTATCAGGTACCAATGTCGTCGCGTCCTCTGCGGACCAGGAACGAAGATTTGCGATCCTGCTGTGGGAGTCTGCCGGTCACGATCATCCGGTAGCTTCAACCCTATCGCAGCTAGGCCGTCTCGATGGAATGTCTGATTTCGGATATTCGAGGCCATGTGCTAGGCATGGAATAAGAACAACCTATACTCATTCGATCACCGTTCATTAATGTCTAATGAATGGTACCCGTGACCGTAGGTTATAGTGTACTCTTGTTTTTCGTCAAATTCATTCCGGTCCTTTACCCTTAAGCGACTCACTTAATTCAGATTCCAATATTGAGAGACCTGCTTCGTTATTTGAGTAGGTATCTCACACTCGGCCCACATGCGAAATTGCTTTTAATGATCGGTTGTTCCTGTGATTTTTTATGATTGAAATTCTCACAGAAAATATAGGTTACAATTGAACGAAATGATATGGACGAGAATAATTGAGGAATCGTATAATACGAACGGCTTATGACACTAAATATACGACGTGAAATTATAACCGATATAGCACAGCTGTCAGATAACGAACACACCTCGTACCAGCTAAACGCGTATGCAAGGCACACGGAATGTTTTATAAAATTAATTCGTTCCTTGTCGTATCGACTGAAAACTACGAGAGAAGATAAAACCGAGCCTTTGCTGCGTTCGTATCTGATTGAGTGCGTATTCGCAAATTCTTTGCTACGGCTACAAATTGTATATATTCAAGGCTATTACGGGTTAACGGTGAGGCTGCCTCCAGGCCGATCGTAAAACTAATCAGTCTCAAAGCTAATAAAAGTATCCCCTCAACCGATGCGCATGTGCGAAAACTAACGCGAATTCTCTACCGCATTTTACACGTCTCGTTCAAGCCTCGTGCCAGTGAAGTTAACAACTGTATGCAGTGCGTGATGTTAGTTTTCCTAATTTCATACAAATGCCGCTGTTGTGGGCTCCAGGTCCAAAAATTCCTTCGAGATTAAGCCTGATACCCCAGAGCATGTTCAATCACTTAGATTATCCAGAGCAGATGGATTCGAGTATAAAAACAGCAAAGCAATTTAGAAACCATGGGAACAAACGGTTCCGAGCCAACTTTGGCAGCTACCTCTTATCGAAGATCACCGATAATAAACTTTGAGTTCTATGGTCAGAGGATCCGTTTCTCTCACCACGTGTGAAGTACTCGGCAAAATTTATTAATCTCCTCCATTTCAATCTGCCCACTGGACTATCCAACAAACGTTTTATGCCATTTTATGAGTTTTGGTAAACGGGACGTACGCATATACGCATAATATAACACGAAGCGACACAGCTGTCAGTAGAAAGAATATCCAGAGTAATTTATCCCCCCGTTATATTTACAACGGGTAGGACAGGGTCAGCTCACGTTCAATTATGAGCAGAGCAGGTGAAAGAACGACGCCTCGATTCAACCGTGCTCTAATCTAACGACACTGGAGAGCTCGTACCTACCATAACAATGGCGGAAATCACCGTCGAACAGTGTTCTCGGTGATTTGCCTTTCAAGCCTCACCTCATTTGCCAACCATCTGTACACACGCAACCTCAGTTTATCAACCGTTGGGACGACTCAATGTAGTCGCAAATCCATTTCTGCTTATTGACCACGTATTGCCGGTCTTCTGCATATCATTATTTGCGCTGCGTACATGTACTGCCTCCGTTAACCACACCTGATCAGACTCTCGGTCAATTCTTACTGGAGGTGAACCTACGCACGTGTTATACACTTAAAAGGACGTGATAACGATCTGTGGCAAAAGGGTCGACTGACATCGTCTTCATAAAAAGTTGGCATCAAATGGTAATGAGATGATCAATTTTGCAACGATGACTACTTCAACAATGCTTTGTTTTCAGAAATTGTAATGGCTTTGACTGATGTTCGAGAATGTGCGTACTTAAAGAGAACGTTTTGCAAGACCAATTTAGCGTCCACTCAAGGCTAGTATATAGTTATTAGCTTTATCTGCTGTGGTTCGAGATGGTCTGGAATCTCCGAGAACTCATGCCGATTTCGCGGTAAGTATTCTGAGAACCCGTTAGAAGTAGATTGACCTTTCCATGTTTCTACTAACTGATGCCATCCTCATTGCTTAGTTGAAAAGAAAATTATACCTACTAAACGAGCTGGAAAACATGAAGTGAAATGGATCGAGTGCCGTGACTGCTATTTACCATCGGCGAATAACCAAGCTATTGCGAGGATTAATTGGGAGCATGGAATGGAATCACGTCAATGTTGATGCTTGGGAATATCTTTAGTATGAGTATATATATATACTATGTACATATATATCTTCTTAATAAGGATCTAAACGAGATTCCGAAACACACCCGCTCCGATATGCAGGTTAGATAAGAAGCGTACAAGAGAGATCTTGGGCATGACCGTGGAAACGGAGCTACGACAAAAGAAGTGAAGATAGAAATATATAGCGGAGAGATCTCTTTCTACAAATGCAACTTACGCGAGTTCGTATTATTATTTTTACAGTCCAGACATTTTTTTGGAATAAAAAGCAAAATAAAACGAAATGAAAGTAATCCATGAAGTAAAGCGCGGCGGTAAGGCATGACTGTACTAGGTACACACTGCAATGCGTTCAAACTATCCGCAGCAATCTTCATTCCCGTAATTGGAAGGACTCTTCGGAGCAGCTACAGGAGCTCTCAAGCAGCCCGCGGTTCTCTCGTTTCGCGAGTATCGTGGAAGAGAGTGAGAGAGTGAGAGAGGCAGGGAGACGTCTTGGTCTCTTGTATGGGTTATTTAGCCGGGGTTTCCGTCGCTGGTAGCTGAGGCAGGCATGTGCGTGAGTCCAAACAGTCGGCATTTCAGTATTCAGCTCGCACCGGATCATAAACTGTCCGCCCGCGGTCTCCGGCTCTGTCCCTTCAGCCGCTGCGCCACGCAGCATAAGAATACCTCAAGGAGGATATCCAGGATCAGGAACTTGGAGAGAGACACGGGACATCAGGCAGGAGGCATCCTGCTCTCTAGGCGTCCCGGTGAAATTCATTGCGTCCGGTAATCGGCGACTGATATCAGTCCACGTATTTTCCTGCTTCGAAGGAATGCTTGATAAATGGATAAATTTTTTGATCTCGGACTTTTTGAGTAGCCACACTTGAATTGGTACTCGAACGAGGCGTAAGGCTGTTAGAAGCGATGGTGTCCAGTTTGATGCCAACTTTGGCAGTGATCGATTACTGCGCCCACGCCGGACGGGTGTAGCCTGTTTTTATTCGAGGGTTCGATATGCTTTGATGTATGTGTTATAAATAATATACGAAGAGTCGCACGCGAGCAGGATATCTCATTAAGGAGCCATAGATGCGGCGGTAGCGGCGGCTCTGGTTCCCCGTTCCACGAAGTGGATTGCTTACTGCTACTTATCAATGCACGAAACTCGATTGGTTAGAACAGACAATGCTCGATTGCCGCTCCCCCCGGCGTCCTCAGCGCCGTCCCGTCTCTTTCTCAGCCTCCGGCCGATCTCTGCCTTGTGGAGGCTCGCCGCAAGCTCTAATTAACGTTGACAGTAATTAACATAAATACAACCGCTTCCAGGCTACTTGCTAGAAAACGTTACTCCGCTATCGGATTCACGGTTATACCCTGATTGTCCGCTATATACCGCCGATCGAAACGGGGAAACCGGGGCCCCGGACCCCGGACCCCGCTCCTATTATGCCCAAGACCCCCCACCCCCACACCACTTCTCTCCATAATCTTAACATTCTATCGCTCTAAGTTATCGCGCATGTTGCTTCGATGATCGTCGCTGTGCGATGCTGCAGCCCATTCCGAACTGAGTTCATTCCTTTTATAAAGACGAGTTTATACTGACCCTTCAATGAGCGATTCGACCGAGTATCTTACTTGTGAACCCTTGATATACGGCGAAGGGGTTTGGCTATTCTCAACACCCGAAGCGACTGGAACTTACCTGAAATCATATGAAAAAAGAAAAATTATTATCAGAATGAAAAGTATCCGGATAATCGTTATTAGTAATATGTTTGTAAGGTTTGAAGAATAGCGAGGCAATCAGATTACGATGTTCTGAAAGTGAATGAACTTCTTTTTGGAATAAAATTAAAATAGAGATGTCGAATCGACCAAACGGATGTAGTTATCTTTGGCAGTGCCTGACGATCACCAGTGGCTATTGACCTTGTAGAATAATTGCCAGTTACAGTCGGTGGTAGCAACAGATCGGCAAAATCAATTTCCACGGACCGTCGCGTCGCGCAGACGCCAACGTCCAATAACGTCTTCGGCATTGCAAAGGGCCAAACTGGATCCCAGGCGTGGTGGACGTAAGTTTTGGCTCCAGGGTGAAATTAAACCGCCAGGGCAATCAAACTTTTCAATATCGCTGTTCATGTCCCGTATACTATAAAACACCGCATTCTCGCCCCTTTCCGGTCTCGGTCGCGCTGTTCGTTGGCCACTTCTGAATATTTAATATACTTGTGCCTCCGGTTACAGCTGAACTGCTGCTACGCACTTTGACTTCCAGAACTCGGAACATTGACGCCTGATGTTTCGAATGGACTCAAGATTGAGAAAATAAAAGGTCAAAATCAATGCAGGACAGTATTTAGAATACTTATGCAAACATAGGCAGGTTTGTTACACAGAATTGAAATTTCACCAAGACTTTCATTTCTATCCTGACTTCTGACGAGTACTTCTAGGTGATTACGTAATTAGTTGTAATCTCTCGTGCAATGACACATCTTAGGAAGCAATTACTTCATTTCAACGTTTTAAGGTCAATATTTTTTATCCGGTGATGCGCTTCCTTAGCGAGAACCGATGAAACGGAAACTCGTTTGTCTCTCTGAGAAAATATCCATGGTATTGAGGATTCGGTGATTCAGTACACCAATTGCTGCATTCCGATGACCAATTTTCATATTGAGAGAACGGATCATTGGACCGCCTACGTACGATTCGAAGGCGATATCATCCTTTCGGGGAGAATAAAGGCCCAGAAAAAGAAAGGGAACGAGAAAGAGAGGAGAGATCGCGAGGGCCGTGGTGAGGGTGGGGCACGGGCGACAGAAGATGGTCCTGGGGACCCAGGGAAGCTGACTTGGTCGCGAAGAGCAGCACTGCTCATTAGCCTACACCGTCGCTAATGAAAGCTCGTTACCCGGTGCATGCCAGCAACGTTGCTTGCGTCCCAGTGCTTGCGACTTGCGCCAAGTTATACCTGCATCCGCTCGCCCCCGCAAGCAAATCCCATTCGAGCTCGAGGACTATCGGATCAAAGGATCTGAGTTGATTGGGTGTGAGCTACAAGACCGTCTCGCGCCAAGCCAAGGAAACCCAGACTCTCTTCACCAGTCGCGAATTATTCCCATACCAAGAGACCGACTCGTATAATTCCAAACAAAGAGACGAAGGTAAAGGCAATGAGGGGGAAGCTTAAGGTTGAAAAAATTTCTCCGATTTACCACCCTGCCACAGCAAGGTATTCCCGTAATTGCTTTTGTTACAAAACAGAAAGTCGCTTCAGCAATTGCATTGTCCTTTCATATATATTTTAAATTCTATTTAACATTTTAAAGAAGCTTCTAATATCTTGGACTATTCTTTGAATCGATCACTGATCACCGAATCTGCAGGGTCGAGTGTGGAGGCGGACTAATAATTCCGCGCACAATGCCCCGCTATTCGAAAAGGTGAAAATTGATGGGAGCGACCTGAGTTTGGCCTTCGGTGAGATGTGAATAAATTTTTCCACTCTTAGATCACGTATGTAACGTTGTGTGTTTGCCGAATAAAAGGGGCCGCTTTTCGGTGACGATGCGGGGTGTTGAAGCTTGAAGCTCCGTAAGGTCTTCATGGCCCTCTTTGCACCTCAGTTTCTAGTCCGTTGACCGAACGTCCCTCCGCGAAGCTTCGCATTGCTTCAGCCGGTTTATGACCGCTAAGTGTACCCAAATCTCATTCCAAACCATAAACCCCGAGAACCTGTCCCATTCGGAGAAAACGTCCATTGTCACGTTACGACTGGCATTTTTATTCGTTTTTTTTTTTTTTTTTCTTCACTTTTTCTTTTTTCAAACATGCCCGTTCTTTTTGTCTTTTTCTTTTTTTCCTTTTACTCTCTCATTTATTCCAATCGTATAATTTGCGGCGAGGTGCGAACATTTCGCATCTCCGATGCGAAACGGAAGAAGAATAAAAGGAACAGGTATATACCATAAAGAAAGAATATACGAATTATTATGAACGACGTTCAACCGACGGCGGAAAAATACAGACGAAATTCATTCCGGGATGAAATTTTCCGAGTAAGTATCATTAGTTTTTCATGGCTACCCGGAGGACGAAAGGTGCAAAGCGCGGTGAGCGAGAGGGAGACCGAGAGAGAAAGAGGGTAAAAAAGGTCCGTCCAGCGCGCCATCACGTCCGACTGTGTGCCGCCTGCACCCCCTATCACCGACAATCTCGATACAATTATCTCAAATTTCGGGATTAATTATATATATTTGCCCCGTCGAAGCGGCGATCTCCGCTTCGGACAAAATGCGATGTTTTTCAATCTAAATTATAACATCGCTTGCCTGGCTCGCTCACAACGGGGAGTATATATAAGGGTTTATGCACCGCGGTATACTGCATGCAGCGGGGAGATCTCATTGAATTTTTTTACATTTTTGCGTCGACTTGCAATAGCCGATCGTCGATGACTCCCTCCCCCTCCCCCAATTCCGACTCCCAATCTGCCACGATATTACACACGTCTGGACCGCCAAGAAACTCGATCGAAATATTAACTCTGTATAAGGCAAATAAGTATAGGTACACGGTGCCTTGTATACTAACTCGATGTCCCAACGAAACAATGTTGCTCGAGCGGAGTGCATAGTTTAGTTAACGTTTAGTAAACTGTATTAAAAATTCGAGCCGATAGTAGAGAGAAGCTCGGTGAACCCAAGTATGAGATTTTCCGGATACTAGAAGGGTTTCTGAGATCTATGGAGAATCTCAAGAAATCACCATTTCTACACGCTGTTATTGCAACTATTGTTATTACAGAACTTGAATAACATACGACACTTATTTCCTTGTCTTTTCTCTTCTAATGTCAAACTCAGATTAAGTTTCTCTGCAATGTTGATTGAAAAAAGTTTCAAACGGGCATAACGAGAAAGAAACGATAAGAAATTTTATTGAAGAATCATTTCGCGAAGCTGATACGGTTTTATAGCGATTCCTGTTCCTCTTTTTGGGCGGGGATTGACCGTTGACGGTATTATGGTTGTATACCCATGTATTTCGATTGTGCATCATTATATACCAGGGAAAATAGCTCATTATCATTATTGCCACTATTATTACTATTATTATTATTGTTGTCGTTCTTGTTGTTGTTGTTATATTTCGTGGTTGTGTGCGCGTGCATATAGGTGTAATGTGGATTTTCACTGACGGAGGGTGCCAGTGCAAGGTTGAACAAGAACCCTGGCGAAAAGTAAGAAAAAGCGACGAAATTAATATAAATAAAGGTATGATGGAAGGAGCGACGGGGGCTTCCGATATAGTTATACCAGCCTCGCTTTATGCGCAGCCTATAGAGACTGGTATTAACAATAATTATTGGTTCGAGCCTTCGTCCACGATCTTTCGAATCTCAAGATCACAAGTGAGATCAATTATGTCCGTCTGATTAGCCCTCCGCCTGCTGCAGCCGCTGCTGCTGCTGCTGCATGTCCAGGCCGGTATCCAGCAACGTCCTCCTCGCGAGATCCCGGTCCTTCATCGACCAACCTCCGTTCGCCAACTTATATGGCAGCTATCAAGATTATTATATGGGGCAGACGAGATCCTTGCTGAATTTCCTCGCCATTTGCTATTCTCGCGGTCTTTTTATGCCCGTCCGACGACAAATACGTACTTAAAGATTGCGGCGCGCCTGCAGTATCTTGGGCCCACGATCAGGGTTAATTGCGGATCGGGGCATGTGTTAACAAAATTTCAGCACATTTTTTTCTCTTCTCCAGGGTCGTCGCCCTGTTGATAGACCATCGGAGACGAATTGTTCGTTCGCTTTTCCCTCTGCAACCATGAGAATAACGAACGAAGGCGAGAGCTGACTGCGAGTAATTCTCACCGGAACACTGAGTGACGAACGGTAAATACTAAATGTACCCCCATTAATTCCATGGCGATACTTTATGGCACGATAACGCCCTCTGTTATTATTTCGTTGATCGTGGAACGCGCCCATCACGTACAGCATAACGGCGGTCAGAAGCAAGAAAGGAAATGGTTCGGGATACCCAAGTGATCCCCTTGAATACGTGCATTGCACATGCTTACGGTATTGAAAGCGCACGCGGTTCAGTTGCGCAATCCATGGAATACCGCCACGATTATTCCAAATGCTTTATTTGAATTTTAACGATGATTGCTCACAGTTTTTCTCTAAATCCAATTAATGTTCTTACGTGCAGTTGAGCGCAATTGCTCATTAAGCTCCACCCGGGACTCTCGGTACATCGGTGAAAACCGTCGATTATACCCTCAAGTTACCGATGCTATTGCATGGCGTACCGCCCTCCGTAATACGAAACGTCGCAAAAACGGCGTAAAAACGTCAACGTGGTTTACAACGGTGAAATAATAACAAAGAAATCTTAGCAAACCTCGTAAAACGATATAGCTTCAGCCTCCTCTTTTCAATTTTCTTAATATATTATACCCTTACGCATGTGGTGCAGAGGTACACGACATGGACACAACGAGAGTCGTGAGAGTTCTTGTATACTCCGAGTGAAGCTTTGAAACGGACGTAGTTTATTCGATAGGTTATTTATATGCATCTTTTTCTTTGATCCTCGTAGCATTTTGCCTTCCGCAGAGGAATGATGCTATGCAAAGAAAATCTCGACTTCACACGCCATTCGATGCTTTCCAAAAGAGGAACTTTAGAGGTTCACTCCGTGTCAGTAAATCAAGTATTTTTATCATAAAAATTACAATACGAATCTTTATCTTTCATAAAATTCCAGTCTAAAATGTGAATGATTTTCATTATATTTTCGAGAATCTGATACTTCCCATGAATTTCTATTTGACTGTACAAGAGTTCTGCTCTTCGAGTATTCTTTAGTATCAAAACATGTTTCACTAGGAATTTGATTGTGGTTCAGGTATATTCAGTTACTTTATTACAAAAACTAACAAATGATGTTGGTACTTGTTGATGTTGGTAATCTTGTTCAAAAGAATTCATGAGTTCCAAAATCTATCCCAAAATTTATTTCCGAAAAACGTTATCCTAAATCTATATGAAGCAAGGATGTCAATACCAATGCGATGTCTCATGTGAAACAATCCATTTGAAACATAATCGACGAAAGATTAAGAAAAACAGAAAAAAAACATTAACTCGCAAATAGTGAAATTCTATTTTCTCGATATAATATCTGACTGCACTAAAAGAAAAAATCATGAGGTGAATCCAGTTTTGCTTCAGTATCTCAGCAAAGTACCCGAAGAATCCATTCCCGCTGCATCGATGCAGCGTGTAGAGTATCCGGTATATTTTTCCGAGCAACTTGTCGCCAGGACGATTTGTCCGGCGTGGTACAGCGGCGCGGCGACTGGGACAGCTGACTCTATCGTGAGACCGACAAACTAGTAGGACATATCGGATCGCATGCTTAACATGGTGTACAGAGAGAGGAGCAGAGCACAGCGGCTGCGGCTGATCAGTGGTGGAATCAATCGTAAGAGAGGCTGCAAGGAGCGGAGAAGCGACTCCGAATCACCCGGCACCCTGACATATTTATCTGGTTCCTCCCCGAAGCTTGCAGACGCTTCGAATGAACGCGTTGCGCATCGGCTATCCTGAGAGCCAGCGTGTACAAGCAACATAACGTAATAACAATTTAATAAATAAAATAAGAGGATCGTTCGGGCGAAGCGCGCCCCTCTCGACTCTACAATAATTACAACAGAGAATTATGAGCGGCTATACTTGATTGGATCTAGTCCCGTCTCTCTCGCACGCCCGCGAGGAGCCCAGCCACTCTCTCTCTCTCTCTCTCTCCTTGGCGCAGCATCCTTTACCCAGAAGAGAACGCCGGCGAATCGAAAGGGGCGAAGACCCGTGGAGGATGAAAAGCTTCGAACCTCGCTCCGACCCGCTACTTCCTTCACTCCAAGGACTTTACACGTCTATGCACGGCCCTACCTCATCTCGTACCACCGGTCTTTTAATCCTGCGAAAAACTGACCAGTTTCGTTTGAAATGCATTCGAATGCCGATCAAAACGCGGTACGAATACTGTACCGGGAGAAAAGGATGCATTGCATGTCGATGACGGAGAGGTTTCAGTACTTTCCCACAAACTCTAAGTCCGTATCTAGGAAAGAAGGATCGGGAGAAATCAAGTTCCGATGTAATGGAAGCGTTTGAAGTGCGGATAAATTAAAATTAAGAGAAGAAGATTGGGGGGAGATGGGGAGGGTCTGTAAATAAATATGTGATTAATATCTTTGAGTAGGTAAGCGAATGCGATGCAGGTTGATATTGGGAGATACGGGGACGCGTTAGCATGTCTGAAAGCTCTTTACAAATTAATAAGTTAGCGCTTAAGATCCGCGGCTGCAGAGGGAGACGGAAGGAGCTCTGAGCCTCTGAAGAGCTCTCGAGACGAGAGGTCCGTCGGCTTAATTAATATTCAAGTCTCGATTTTGATTATAATTAAACAATAATGACGGAATAATGATTTATTACGAATAATTACTAGTTGCCGTTAGAGATCGACCCTCTCGCTCGGACCAGCGCAACCCTGAATCGTGCTGCCTCTGTTCCTGCACCCAGACGTCCAAGTGCAGTGGATACTGACACACGTGCTAGCCCCTAACCTTTGAGTCTCTTATACAGACGAAAACAGAGATGCCCGAAGTTTCAAGAGCCCAATGACTGACGGTGGTCTGCTCCGTCTTCGAACGACCTTGACGAGGTCAACTCGAATCTCGAGGACTCCGAAGAGGTTACGTCAGCGTCATGATTTTCACTTTTGAACCAGCTGCGAGCTACAAGTTTCGAGTGCTTGGAGAGAAAAGAGTGGGTATAATGGTAACCTTGACCGATCAAGCTTCAAAGGAGTATGTGGAATGCTGATGGAGGAGGGTTCATTCGAGATGTGTCATGCGAACTGTGAATATTGAAGTAGAGCAGTTCAACGGCGGTAGAGATGAGCGTTTGTTACTTCCGTATACGGCGAGCCGTGCTATGCGTTTATCGCGCAATCAGAACAGAGGAAACCGCTCTTTGAAGAACCACATTCACCTCGACACGCCATCGAAGCGAACCATTGGAACGTTGCATGGTAAGTTGAAACGATATGACTGCAATGTGAGTGGAGAAGGCTTAGCAGGGTTAGCGGGGAAATGGGAAGATTGGAAGCAATGCTTCGGACGAGGATGAGAATCGAAGAAGGAGAAGGAGAAGAAGAAGAAGAAGGAGCAGAGAATCTTACGGGAATATAATATTACGGAGATTGAAGTTGGGGCAAGCTACGCGGAGGGATCAAAATTACTCGACGCGAAATTCCTGGGCTACCAATCAGCGCCAAGATAATTAAACGAGGGGAGTGAACGAACCGGAGGAGAAAGAGGAAGAGGGACCAGCAGGAGGGAGCGATAGGATCACCACGGGGGAGGCGTGGCCCTCCGGAGAATGATGGAAGTAGTGGCAGCGGCGGCTCCTCAGGAGGACGAGCGGGAATATTAAGAAAAGAAGAAGGAAGAGAAAAAAATGAGGAGGAAACGCACGTGTAATGAGCGCAACGAGAGGGCAGCGTGAAGAACGTTACGTAAGCAGTGCAGCAGCATGCACCTTTGCACAAAACAATGCAGACTTTGCAATAAGGAGAAATGGCGAGCAGCGCTGCTGACACTGTGCGATATCCGCGTTCGAAACCCCACTGAAAGGGACCAGAGAATGCTTGTTGTGACATTTCATCCTCTTTTTGCACGTGTAGCCGCAAAGTCCATCCTCCTCCGGAGGTCGCTGAACGAGTTGACTTTGAATGAGTAACGTTCGGCGGCTGTCAAGTCGTACAAGAGACCGACCATCGGTGCTCCTGCGGGGAATGAATCGTTCTTCTTCCCTCTTTAAACTCCTTTTCTAACCTTCCTAGGCTGCAGGTATACTCCTGATTTACAGGGGTGGTCAATCCAGGGGTTCAGCGTTCTTAGATTCAGCCTGATCAGTGCTGCTCTCCTGTTACCTCGACGCAGGAATCATCTGACCAACCCAATTATCACTCCAAGATGAAACTTTATACCTTTCACTGTCAGATAACTTAAAGTGTTCAAAAGCATGTGCAACTGACTTTAGATTTCTTCTTACAAACCACACAGCAACTTTTATTTTCGAGTAGTTGTATATTGGGCACCCCTTGATCCGGAGCTAAAGCATCCTTTTGACCCTGGTACCCGGTCCTCCGAGGGAGAAAGGGATCAGTTTCGGGGAGAAGAGCTCTCCACAAATATCTTTGAGGCATGAAGCTCCGCAGGACGGGCAGTACTGTTCTTCCAGAAGGTGGTAATGTATGAATGCCCTGTTTTACAGGCTGGCTGTATCCGGCCTCATTAACGTTGCTCGTGGATCAGGCTGGTATCGGGATTGACGAGTATACGTCTCGCTGGTGGTCTACGTGCAGTTCTTGGTCGCGGTTAACTGACTTGAGAATCGAACACAGAAGAGGAGGAGGTATCCAGACCGTAAGCGGACTAATCTGTCGATCCGATTGCCATCCGTTCCTGGACTTTGTACACACCGTCAGAATGCAGCCGGGATTGGCTATCCTTGTTTGGTCTATAATCAAATTAAAGTGTTACACCTAGCTCTGAGGTTCGCGCTCGAGTCAGCTCTTCCGTCTTTTCCGTCAGCAGCGATCGTCGTCGATTACTCTCGAGGCCGTCCGACGCGGACGTCAATTGCGCGAGGGAAAAAGGATCGCCGCGGAATATAAGGGATAAGTATGAGAGAAGTCGGGGAGTATCTGGAAGCGAGACTAAACGAGATGAGTGTAAATATTATTCGCAGGGTTGTGTGCGCTGCAGACATGGCAGTGCGGTCGATGGGTCGACGGTGGTCGCAAGGCATCTTGGGACGCTGTGCTTGCCTTGGAGAGGGTTATAAACGCCTAGCCAGCGTCTCTTCAAATACGTCTAAAAGGTCAAATATTTGAGGGGATCCACAACTCCTGTAAATACCAGAACCGCGGTGACTTCAAATCCTTTGTATCGACGGCGTCCCGAGGGGAGGTTAGAGTCGAGTAACTCAAACGTGACTTTTAGCAGCAATTGACTTTGGGGAGGCCACTTCCACGGAGGCGGACCATTCGCGCCTATCACACCCACTCCTTTCATCGCCCTCGTATTATTCTTTCCCCACGCGTCTGGCAATGGGCACGTCACGTCATCCGAGTTTGTAGCACTGATTGCGACGTGACGCAACTCTCAATCTCCTATACCTACACTACTTGTACGCAGGTGTTCCAACCGCACCGCAATATCATACTGGACCAATTTTTAGTCCACGCCTACCCTCATAATCCATATATCCTGCTTCTGACCGCCTGTTGTACCCAAGCTTGCTTATTCCACTGCTGAGCCATGGATTGGAAGAATTAATTACGTGTGGGTGGCGCGTACCAACCGCCTTGCGTAATCGACAGATGGATTTGGTACCTCTTAAACTCTTATATGGGTGTCGACATGATTGTGTATATCATTTCAGGATGCGGTTTCCACTCGTAGTGCATAGAATATTTATAAAAAAATTCCCTCACTTTTCCCGACTCTCAAAAGTGAATTAGATTTTTTTTAAATTGCTGTAATATTTCATTTCTGATGAGAATAACTGAGGATCGACTATTCCGTCGACTTTTTCAAAATTAAAATGATATTTGATGCCCCTCTCTGTAATTTCGTAGCAATGGTTGATCATGGTTAGCATTGTATTGAAGCCCTCCTTCCCCCGCAGCTCCTCTACTCCCAAATAATACCTACTGACAGTTGCAATATTTATAAAAATTCAACAGGAACTTCAAACCAAAGCTGTTCTTTAGCCGATTGCCACCACGTGAAACCAAGGTATACTGGCAAAATTTTCATCTACGAATGTATGAATCGACCGTAGACCTCGATGGCAGTTTGAATAAGAATGAATAAAAGAAGAAAAAAATCAGAGTTTCGTGGAAAAAATTCACTGGTACGAATAGCCATTCCGTGTTATTAGCACTGTTAGCACCGTTGACGGAGGAAGGACGCGCGTGCGGGTTGCCGCGGTGGCACTCCAGGGTGCAGGTTTTAACTCCGGGGGTATAGTAGCAATGTAACACGTTGGTGCTAAGTCCACGGGACCAGGACGAGACGGGATATACGGCGGCTCCTTTCTGGATGCACTCTGCGGCGCTGTTTGCTCTTTGGTTTATGCCCATAAACCAGCGCCAACACCCGGCGGCCTCCGTGTTCCTCGCACTAGAACCTCCGAAGCTGAGAGACCGAGCACTCTTATTCCCCCTTTCTATAATACCGATGAGTCCAACTTCCTCAGCCAGGGTCTCGATGACAGAGTTCGGGGTTTGATTAGCGCTGGTGCTAACGGTTTCGCCTTAAGATTCAAAGGTTCTTTATTCTCGTTATAGTTTTGGCTATCGGTACGCAGGTCAATTTAAAAACGCTGCGTTCATACCCTTATTCACTTCGACTCTTCGTCAAACGCTGCCGAAAGTGAAACACAACAGATTAGAGTTTGTTTATAATTTTTTGAAAATCTAATCAGATGCTGATATCGACTCGATCGAGAGGTGATAGAGAAACCTTGTCGTGGATTAGAGCTCTAGCTTGTTCAAACCCTTTGAAATAAATCGTAGAACCTTCTTGTGATCTTCGAAAGGGCGATAAGATAACTAATCGACTCCTATCTCATTCGAGATTCATGAATTTAGTTTCATTCTGAACTAAATGAGAAACTTGGATCTGAATCTTGATAGCAATTATATAGGATCGTCGGGCATCGATTAATTATAAGAAAAACCAAGCTGTTACCCAGATGAAAAGACGACTTAGTAGCCATACAGATCCTGGGAGGCGAGCGGTTCGGACGCTCGGTGATTCCGGGATACTGAAGAATCAATTGCGAGAGCCTTTAGGCTGGAAGGAACATTAAATATCCTGATAAAAGCGGGACCCTAGAGTACCACCCATTTGAAATCCTCGCGTGAGAACACGAGGATCGGTAAAGTGGTAAGGACATTAGCCGGGACGTGGAATTGAATTACAACCCGAATGGTGGTACCTCCGCCCCTCCGAAAAGTCTCGACATATTTATTTAAGGGGTCGAGAGGGAGGCCACTTAATCGATTGTTCGACGTCGCTCGGAAAGAGTGAGTGAGAGAGAGAGAGAGAGAGAGAGAGAGAGAGAGAGAGAAAGAGAGAGAAGACGTCATAGGTATACCTACATAAAAAGGGAAGCAAGTTTGTTTTACGACGCGTATAGAGTTCGAGCTCAACGGTGAAGAACGGAGCGGGTAAAATCATCCCTGTCGTGCAGGAGTAGAGGTGTCAGGGTGCTCATTAGGCGCCGGCAGCAGCCGGCAGTAAAACTCTAATGAGTTCTTTATCTGCCCAGGTTCGATGTGCCCAAGTCTCGCGTTTCGGGCTCTTCCTTCGGGCGGGGGTGCAAAGAGTGGGATTCGAAATCGAGGACGAAGTGGTGGAATGCGTTTAGACGAGCTGCCGAACTAAGAGACACTGTGTAGTTTCCCGTATACCCTCGTAAAATTTGTCTTGGTGTTTGTCGACCGTTTTCTCATCTTCTCTTCTTTTTTTTCTCTTTCACCGTTTCACTGACAAGGGAAAATTATAGTTTATTTATAACGCTGCGGTTGCAGCTGCCGCACGCCGCGGTTCCCTTTGGTCGATAAGAGCCAGCAGCCAGAGACGTACGCGCTGCACTTCATGGACCAGATAGCCGGGATTGAGCCATTCTGGTGGCACTTCACGTAATCTATGGAATTCCAAATTATTCCATTGCCACACGACACCAGACGCGACGACGTCCGATGACGACCCCAGGGTGCACGATGTACCTACGTGGCATACCTGAGCTGCCTAAACACCACAGGTCAACTTCACTCGGGTGCCCCAAAAACCCCGAAGTATGTATCATACCTTTCTTAAGTCGGTGGAAAATGAGCCCTGCTACGTGTCACGATTGCGGTATGAATCGTTGAGTACAAAGTTATGTTCGAAGATACGGGATCTCGGCGAACGTACCAAGGCACCCGGCTTTCTTATCAAATCTAATACGCGTCAGCTTGTATTAGGGCAAACAGGCGTGAACCCTGATTACCAAAGCTCCGATGTATTTATGTTGTGGTACACGGTCGAGTTGCTTTTATTTCTTATAGCACTTTTAGATTTATGCTTCTTTATTTTCCGATGTTAATAACCAGTATTTTACGACCCCGCGGCGTATATTAGACTTCCGATCATCAAGTGTCGATGCCCCGCGAAGCTATATAGGCTGCAGCCTCTATCGGTCGGCAAATAAAAGCAAAAAACTAAGCATCATCCGAGAAATTTCTAATACCCATCACCTCGCTGCCGGTATTTATCCGTATTTTCTACAGCCCCAAATTGTCCCCCATTTCCGTAGCGCGTGTCTTTAGAGATATGAGCTGCGAAAAAAGCTCGATTGGGACGAAGAATTGACCGTTGCTATACAGTCAATTATAACACAGTTGAATATGTTT
Source organism: Diprion similis (assembly GCF_021155765.1). Taxonomy (NCBI): domain Eukaryota; kingdom Metazoa; phylum Arthropoda; class Insecta; order Hymenoptera; family Diprionidae; genus Diprion; species Diprion similis. Next base: position 22,011,619 of record NC_060110.1, on the reverse strand, counting down.
CTATGAAAGTTCATTTCCTTTCATCCCGTATCTCGAAGTGATATATAATTACAAGCCACGCCCAGAACGTCGATTCACGAAACCTTATGCCGGAGAGAGGCGGCAAGAGAGGGAGAAGGAAAAGAACATGAAGATGAAGAAGGAGAAGGAGAAAGAAAAAACAACCGTCAATATTTGAGTTTATGACATTCGGAATACCAAGGCTAAATTTCATGCGTACATGTACCCGCGGTCTGGCGGGGCGATGATATCGTAATACTTTATAGATATACTTTACGATCTTACCGGACCAGATCCTCACATCACTGACATCAAGCGGTTCTCAGTCAGTCAACGCGATGGACATTGGCCGAAGTGACAGCCGGAAAAACGTGGTCAAAATTAGGAGCTAAATTGTATTTCGGTATCTGAGTCAAGCGTTGACTTTTCCAAATTCCGCGCTGCCCTTCCTCGGAAGTTGCTCCGATCAATCCGCGATATCGTGCCGCAATTCAGAATGGCGGCAAGAGTGGAAGATTTATGCGAATTAAGTGCGGCTGCAAAGCGCCGGCAAAGAGCGCGGCTCCACATCATTGAACCGTGAAACTGAAACGTGCGGGTGAACATAAGCAGCGTAATCCACTTGTCGATATTAATTATGTTCCCGGCGTTAATTGATCGATTTATCGGTTCGCCTTCCGCTCGCCATTACCGAGACACGCGATTATACGTGTTACTCCGTCTCCGTATGAGCAAAGCTTTTCCTCTCACAGACCTCGCGCTTCCATTCCGCTCATATTCATTCTACTTAAATCTCACGCATGCAATTACTGCCCCCTCGGACCTTCGAGGGTCGAAGACCAGCCTGAGAAATGGCAAATCACACTACATCGTTTACCGCTGAACTTCGCGTCTTTGGTCGATGATGTCCAAACAATTTTCATAACTCAAAGATAATTTATAAGTTCACGTACAGTTAACCGTGAAACCGATATTCTGTTTTAGCAATTGAAAGCACATTTTTTTACACATATAGGTACGTACAAGAGTACAAAAGTTCTGTAAAAATCATTTCTCGTTACTCGTTCCCGCGTGTTTCTAATTGGATTTGCCGGCTGCAAAAAAAAAAAAAAACGAAAAAAGACAATTAAGAAAATGCTTTGATTTTTCGCCGCCGGGACTTAAGTCAATGGTATACAGATAGCGAGTGTGCATGGCTATGCGACAACGTCTGGTCGCCGAAGCAGGAGCGAATGAACGAAGCGAGATCTGCCGCCTCGGCATCGAAGATTTCGAGGTTCGTAAAACCTGAGGTTTTATGGGTCGACACGTGGCTCGAAAGGGATCCCGACGATCCCTGGAGATTCCTGACCACGACCGAAGACTCGTTTTCCACCCGTCTAACGGCCCACAACCGAGCGCTAAACGCCCGTATTAATTAAGAAACGTACATAAGACTGCGAAATCTTGATTCTCACGATATGCCCTCCGCCACCTGCGCACTGTTTCTCTCTGCAATCCTGAGCCGGCGATTATATTCGGTTTATACATCGAGAGAGATAAGCCGAGAAGAATATTCAAGGCTTAAAATAATTACACCGCGACGTATCCTCCGCGAATTTTTGTCGATTTCAGGAGAAGAAGGAGCGGTAAAATGATTCTGGAGAGAGCATGGGAATGAACTCTAAGCTAAAGCGGTTTTATACGTGCGGGGCGTAGATTTCCTTTTTTCTTTCTTCCTTATTCTTTCTCCATCTCTAAAATATATAGCCATGAGAATCAATAAATATCCATCGACATTATAGCTGTCAAAAGCATTTAATTTTACGCTCTATAATCTTTTTTGTCGAGAGATTCGACTGTGCTTGTTTTATCTTATTTTTTATCTCTGTTGCTATAGCTTCATACATCACGCATATACGGTCCGGAGATCGGAATAAGAACAAAAGCAAATTTCTACTCAAGACGTATCAATTTGGTAGATTGCTTCGAGCTCGATCTCCTTCCTTCCCTAACTATATACGCCCGCGCCTTTTTCATGATCACTCAATAAAATCTGGCGCATTGCGTTGTCTCGTCTTCGATTTCACTTACGAAGACTTCGTGAAATTTTGAAGACATTTTATCACTTGGTGAAAAAAAAAAATTGGCTCTATAGACTGAAGTAAGAGAGAGAGAAAAAAATAATTGTACTATAATGTGCAGGTAGATATATATCGACGTCCGCAATTTTTTGCAGGGAAAAAAAATGCTCGCAAACTTTCATTGCGAGACACCAAGGTTAAACGTTTCTCGCCAAAGTGTGAAGATAATTTTAGCGAGGTAATTTGTCTCGCAATTAGGCAGCGCGGGCGGATTTCGAGGGAGGGGAAAAAGGCGCGGATCCCGAGGGTCGATTACGGGAACCCCGATCCACAAACCGGGGCCGAGGGTGTGCCACAACTCAGCTGTTGTTGGCATAAACGATCTGGACGTACCCTCAACATTTTAATATAAACTTCTTTACGATCGGGGGCCGGACGAAGTTCGCTTTTGGCTTGTGCCCCGCAAGTTCCCGACGAAGCGGGCGTGTAGAGCAGTCGAGTAAACCAGACGCGGGGCGCTGCTCAGCGTTGGCATAAATCGCGGCCCTCTCATAAATTGCGATACGGTAGCATTAAAGTGAAAATAATGTATGAAATTTGCGTTTTGATCATTTTGCGGGCCGCCGGCGCGGCTTCCGCTCTGCTCGTCGAGCTGCTGCAGGTTCGGGTCCCTCCGTCGCGTCAGGCCCAACTGGCTGGGTCCGCGGCACTCGCGCCACGCGGGGCCCCCTAATCTCGGATCGGACCCGCGGGCCTCGCCGCTGCAGCTTCCGTGCTGCGACCGCCGACGTACTCCCTTACTTTTAATTTGATGCAGGCTCTATTTTGTTGCGCGTTACTTCTCCGCGAGAAAAGAGCAACGTGTATCATCGGCGGAGGAAATTAGTCTAAAATTCACCCGAGTGAGTGGGCGGTGAGAGCCGCACCCGTGATTACCGTTCTCGTGTTCAAATTGTGCAACTTTGTTGCTAAATTTTTATGCAACCGCCGCAGGATAACCATGATCGTGACGCACCTGCAGCGAAACATTTATCTCGCCCGGAATTACTCGCAACAGTGTAAGGATAGAGATGCAGTTTTTACGCTCGATTACATCTCCGATCAAATCTCCGTTTTAAATCACATTTGTAATAAGGAAGAGGTCGAGTTTTAGGGACTAAACGTTCAGGCATGAAATATCGCAGCCCTTAATTAGCGGGATGAAAAGTCTTCATCAAAAAGTCAAAGTATTTTTTAATCTGTTACAATTATTGGCGCCTATTTTATAATTTTTTTGTATCGAGCTTTCACGCCTTGCGTTTAATCAGCAGAGCGTATACAATTAAAGATAATACAATGGACTTTTCAAACTCAATCAACTACCGAAGCGATTTTCCGCGGCTCGACCTCTGACTAGTTTATGCGGCACCGTACAATACACGCAATCTGAGTGATTTTTGAAATACAAGCCTGCTAATTAGTAATCAATATCGCTCCATCAAAAGCTTGTCGAGATCCCGTATAACGCGTGATCATACGCGAGGAAGGACGAGGCTTCGAGATTTATGTTGCGCGTATTTATATCCTGTATCGTCAAAGCAACGGGCGACGTATTATACCTCCGTCTGGTATCGCGAAGTTGTAATTACTGGGCGACGTATGGATACTTCGAACACTGCACACATGGATATGCTTGTCATTACTGCCCAGAAAAATGGGAACGTGGTCATAGGAGTTAAATCGACTCCTGTGATGATATTTACGCGCGATCGTTGAGCTCGAGAATTGGACAACACCGATAAAGTATAATATATCGACGATAAGCGCTAATTTGTGCAAGTTGAGAGTCACGAATGAAAAAAGTCCGCGATACTTTCGCGGTTTTTTATCTAGAACGAACACTGATTTATTATGACAGATGATGAATTACCTACAAATCTTGTTCACAACTTTCTCGTTTTTATTTACAAAATATTTTTTCACCGCATTTCTCTCGCAATCACTATAGTTCCTCGCATGTGGGTATATACATTTTGAAATTTAGCGTGAGTTCGTTAAATCGAGAAATAATTAAGGCCCTACGAGGACGGTCCCTAGTGAGATCGAAGCGCAACGGGGCCAAAGCGTCTAGACAATATGCAAGCTCATAATTGATTTACCAGGGCTCAGGGGACGGGGATCGGTAATTAACAAACACCGAGGCGGTGCCTTCTCCCTCGCTTGAATAAAAAATATATTGACTCCGTGACTTCACTGACCCTACGTCAGACCGGATCGGTAACCTTGACTTGATTAAAATATATTTTACACAGCTTGACGAACGGCAAAATGTGAGGATCGGTATCCGGTAACCTATTTCTCGATTACACATTATTATCGCACGGAAAAATAAAAAACGCAAGACTATCGAAAGTCATGAAAGGGTCACGGAAACCGATACCATCTGACCTTGCGACGAGGATGAAGTGGATACCGATTTTACGATCAATTTGCAATCGTTATACGCAATAAAAATTTCAGTCTGATTTCGTATTTTTCATACAGCTTCCGCTGCTTCCCTTAACAGACCGTGATAGTATGTAGAGTAGATCTGATCACGAATGTATGAATAGGACGATCGGTAGTTGGGATCAAACGCCTCATCACGCTACAATAAACCTTAGAGAACCGTCGGTTATGAAAAGAAGACGAGTAAAAATAGAGGAGAAGAGAAGAAGTTGCAGATACTCGCGGTTCTCATCTAGCCGATAGTTCATCGCCTGCCTGACTACGTGTGTATTATAATTATTGGCCAAGTGGCCGATCTCGGCGATCGCGTACGGAGGTTCGCAGTAGCGGGATTGGCAGTTGGGCCGCAAAGAGGAGGGACCCGCTCAATTTCCCCCGCATCAACGGCCGTCTAGCCTCCGTTTCCAGTCTTTGCGGGTTCCGCGGTCTATCCTAGAAGGTAAGGTTGGGTCTCTCGTTCCACATGGGCATGGATGTACGTATACACAGAATCTACACACGCGTACGTATCCATATATGCATCGCTTTTCTCGCGCCGTCTCATTAATCTCCGGGTATAATTGCGAGGGTCTTTCGAAGCTGCGGAGGGTTTTGACGATGCAGGAGAGAAATAAACGTGCAGGGTATCAAAGTCGCGCTCGATCATTGCTCCCTGAGTGCATCCACTTGCGAGCAGCTCAGGTGTCAATGCGCGATAGTCGGGGTCCCGTGGAAAACGAGAGAGCCACCCCGTCCGGACAAAGACGTGGCGCGAAGCCGTTTCTGGACCTTGAAGTGGAAAGGAGAATGGAGGCTAGCCTGCACGCTGCGTGCAACCAACTGACCCCAACACCAGCGTGATAGATCACTCGTAATTAGTTATCTTCGTTCGGCAGTCATCTATAAGCGCTCGTACAGTCGGCGACGCAACTCACTTCTACTGCCTATCCTCCTCTGCTTCTGCTCCCAGACTCAACAGTCGAATATCCTTCCAAGCACGACGTGTTCTGTTGGCAGTCATTTATTGCATCACAGCAGATTCGAAACACATGTGTCTGAAAAAAGTTTACGATTCTTCGAAGAAAAGTAGCCTGTTTAAAGTAAAAAGTAACATGTCTTTCTAACGATCGGATCTAAGTTTCAACCTAACGAAGAAACACTTCGGTCATGATCACTTCGGGAATTGTCACAGTAGCAGCGTATCTACGATGTTTTCCTGAGTGTGATATTGTCGTAACGGCCCATGAATGGTCGCACCATCAGCTGTGTCGATGCTTCGACCACCGGAGTGAGGCCCTGCAGTAGGCGAGTCTGAGAATGCGGATGAAAAGGCGAGTAGTATAAATGGTAAGCAGAAACTATCGTTAAGGTACAAGTTGGTGTCACCTAAGATCAGATGACATTTGCACCGCTTCGAATGAGAGAAGCTGCTCGAGGAGAGCGAATACCGATCGACCATCACAGTATGTTAAACAGTTTCTACCGAAGTATACGGAGCTCCCGCCGTCCGGCTGGCTCTGTTAAACACCCGAAAAAGCTATTAACCGATATCCATCTGGGGTCATTTCTGGGTCCGTTCAAAGACAGAGGCAGGGTGGAGGACGGCGCGGGAGTAGAATAAGTCCCAGTGGAAGTGGAAGTGGAAGTGGAAGTAGCAGGCGTCGAGGTGAACGACGCACGCGTGTTTGCCTCGCAGACGAAAACGTCGATAGGGATAGGTGTAGACCAAGTGCTGCTATCACGGCCTCGTGGACTCGGGAACGGGCCACGCATTCCGCTATCCCTCGGGGTCTAAATGAATTACAATATTTCATTCCCACGCCCGGTATCCTCCGACAGAGAGAGTATCGGATGCCTAATTGCATTTAACTCATTATTAGTCTACCGAACGCGCGCGCGCCCGCCTTGCAGCACCAATATCACGGGCAGCAGCAGCTCTCGTATTCGGTCATCGATTAAAATCAATCCCTTCCATAAAACTTTTCTTATTATAGATTACCCAGCATCACTGCTCCAGTGCGTGCCGACGTCTTACTGCATGGCACAGTCCGTACAGACCTACCTCTTCTAAATCGTGCGTTGATACGCTTTAGAGCGCGTGCATGGAAGGCTCGGCTCGCTGTGCGTTCAAACTACTCAAACTCGAACTTCCCAAATGGAATGCTTACCAATCATCGCTGTGGTCGAAATTACAGACTTACCAAACACAGACTTGCGTTCTTTTATTCCCCGAAACCCGATGGAATTCTACTGTGTAACGAATTATTGTTTCAGCACCGATATAGCATTAATTCAGATCTTAAACAATGTTAAGTGGTTATAATAATGTCCCCTGGTATGCAAAGATAAGCACCAGTGCTACGGTCTGCCATAGTTTTTTTTTAAACCTGTCGTAAATTTTCCATCGTCAATTTCGAAGACAACAAAGTATTCAACTAAAAAAACACTAACGATTTTTTGCTTACAGGATCAATTCCTGCGGAAAGTTATTGCGTGCATTATATATTACACATCTTGTATATGGTAAGAAAAAGTAATGAGTCGGGAGCGGATGCACACAGATTATACACGTAGAGGTACATCAGGATAGCCGGTCGGTTCTCCCTCGAATATGCATATAAGAACAGGCTAGCATTCCTGAGCATCGCGTGGTACCGATAATGACGTAACCCTTGAATAGCTCAAGATTTCAGTAAAATCAATGCGTTTAGGCGTTTAATGGAGCGCGGAGCCCGACAATGCGGCCCATTGTGGTCTACAATGGGGACCGCTCGCACCCCTGCAGGTCCCTCCGATCGGGCCACGATCCTCTATACACAGCCGTGTCAACAACCATTGTGGACCTAAGGTCCCGCAACGACGGCCGATGCCAACAAAAACACTGAGAGGCGATTCGTGTACATTTCTCGATCCCTGGACCAGCCCATGGCATCCTCCGCATCCGCCGATCCCTTACCTGTGATGGTGGAGGAACCGACGGCGTTTGACGAGCTGCTCGATGACTTTCAACCGCGCTCGAGTATCACCTTCGCCTCCGACACTGCCGGGTACCAAAAAATGTCGGAGATTTTGGAAATTTCGGGTGTTTTGGGCGAGATAGAAAGCGATTTTAGCCGTTATCGCTATCCTTTTTCTCCGGGAAAATAAGAAAGTTGATAAGATCAGAACTCATCCTGAATCCCGCGCGGCGTGAAGGGATTGCATTGAGCATTTTTAAGCCGCGGTTTGACTCAGCCACTTCGCTTCGTGGGCCACGCATCGTGAACAAATAAAGAAAATATTCCCCGGTATAATAAAGCAATTTAGACATTATTATGCCCCGGACAAATTCAATCGGCGAGACTCATGATCCGGTCTAAAACCGTACCAAACAATAGCGCAGTTCTTATTCAACCGTGGAATAAGAAGTATCATTATAGCGGTCCATTGGTTTTCTACCTCAAATGACATTTCGGGTTATTCAATATCGGGCTTACCGAGATGCATTATCTTGCGGCAATTCGTGCATTATGTACCTTTTTAAGGTGTACACGTGGATGTCTGTACTTCGTATACCGTAAAAAGTATTATATTTTGTGGTTTATATGTAAGGTGTTTTACGCAAGAGAGAAAGAAAGAGAGATGGGGCAAGGTAAGGGAAAAAAGATGTGGAAAAAATTTTATGCCCGAAATTACGCCACGTCCTCTCTCGCGCCTGAAGAACCAACGAACCTGCAACGCCATATTTAATGACGAATGAGTACCGCGCGATGGTACATTCGGTGAACCCGCCGCGAAATGGAGGCGCCACAAAGCGGAAAGCCCCCCAGGTTTAATGCGAGCGCCCAATTTTCGGTCCAGCTGAGGAGAATGGAAGAAAAATTCAAATTTGGTACGGTGCCGGTTAGGTACGGTGGTAAAATTTTTATTCCCTCTTTATATGTGGAATCCACAACGCGTCGTGAAGCCGGATTTCAATTACTGTAGTTACTCCGTTTATACATATATTCAGCGTATCGTGAATGACAATTTTGGTAAAAAATAATTTGAAAACATCCCTGTTCGATATCCTACCGTCAAAGAATCGATCCGATGCAAGGTGGCGGTCGATTCTGTTTTCCAAGAGTATCCTTTGTCGGTGTCCCTCACAGAGGGTGGAAAAAGGGACTTTGGCTCGGTCCGACGGTCTGATTAATAGTCCCCGAATGGAAAGGGACGGTCCCGATGACAGATCGAGCCCAGTTATGGAACGCGGGGTAAAAATGCCGGGCTCACACTTCTCAGTGATATTATACGGCCGCTCTAGTCTTCGACCGACTCACGATCCGGCCGTTCCGCTACCGAAACGACGTGGGTGACATTTCTCTATCCGCTTTCGACGACAGACGGGGTAAAAACGGGCTTCTCACAGGGGTGGAATGTCTAAGTTGCGGCGGTGTATAAAAACGGGTGCCAAAATGTGACTCCATGCATCAATTCTCGATCCTCGGTTCAATCAACCGCGTAACCGAGCTCGGTGAGTAGGCGCAAGAACGACAAGGACGTTCGTTTCGTACTTACAGGACGAAAAGGGTAGTTCCCGAGGCACGAGGTGAAGCCTTGTTACCTCGCGGGTTCGCAATGATTTACGGCCACTGTAAGATTTCGTTTCACTTGACGCTCGCTTACCCAATTAGTCCCACTCACACGACTGGTTTTCAGCAGCAAATACGCGACGTTCAGCGGGTTCCGCACTGGCTGCTATTGCCTGGAAAATCTGTTCAGGTGAATAAAGAGCATATGATTATGCATTAGGAGGAGTGATAATTATCGCAGATAAAAATGGCAGCCGATGAGAGCTGCAGGCTGGACTGAAGGGGGATTCGAAGCACAAGGTGTGCGGGGCGAGAAGTGAAATGACGTAACGAAAAATATGGCATAATGAGGAGGCCATGTTCTCGGAATGCCAGGCTGGGTCGGGGCCCAACAGAGCCCAAGAAGCGCGCCAGCATCTATGGACGGTCGGGGCTGAGCCCTGTAATTTTGAGCCCTGTAATGGGGCTCCAGTCTCACAATTAGACCTTCCTGCAGTGCCTTCCTCCATCTTTTACCCGTTAAAGGCACTTTCTTTTCCTCAGTGGCGAAGAGAGACTCGCGCTCCTTCCACTGTATCTCGAAAAACAATCGTAGGTGTGCACCTTATACACCGGCTCGATTCTCTCACCCTCTAGATTTTAAACTCGCTCAAACGGAGCCCGTGTAACTCTGTTTCAAATAGGGAGAAAAACAGCCGTCCAAAGTCGTGCGCGTTTTCTACTCTCTAGAATTTGACTGGATACCCGAGCAACTCTAATTCAAATATCCGTATCTTGTATTATCCATTCCACTGACGCTTTTAGGCACCGCCGATGCTCGTCAGGCGGCAAACTCGCTCTGCCAGGCGTCGTACCATCGTGGCAAAAGGTTATTTACTGACTGTGTGAGTTTAAGCACTGCCGCATGAGCAGCCGCAGCAAATTTTCTCGCATCTGTGTTTGGCTCGCGGTGTTCAAAATTGTAATATACGAGTCCGTACAGCGGCACGAAGCAACGAGTGTACGTACCTACGTGCGTCAAGAAAGAAAGAAGGAGAGAGAGAGAGAGAGATTTATGCTTTTTTCTTTGTAACTCACTGATTTTATTATTCATTTCCTTTTTCCTTCTTTGTCCCGAGGTATGTACCGTACGCGGTAAGCCGCGCGTGAATAGTAATAAATATTTCGAGTCAATTGAACGAAAAGCACTCAAAGACGAATTCAGCCGGTATTCCACGCTTAATCGACTCATTCCCAGGAATGGCGGCTAATCATAATCATTTGAAGGTGAGGCAAAATGCTAAGTATACCGTGGCACCACTATACTCCCCCTTCCCCTTGCCGCCTCTCTGTCTCCCTCTTCCTCTCCCCTTCTCGAACCCTCTGACCAGTCATCGTTCTTAACCGCCCTACCCGATAGCCTTCTGCTTTTTTACCATCAGTAGCCAGACCAAGTAACGAATTATGCGCTCGCCCAGCCACGGCCAAACCTTTTCTCTTTAACCGTTATACACAGAGCGAAAGAACAACGAACAAACTAGCCCGGTATTCTCTTTCAATCACGGAATTCGTCAAAGCCTTAACACGATCCAGCTATCTTCTGCGTTGCCTTTCGCTGTTCATTTATACCCGTCAAAATCAAGACGCAAGGATATTGCTGACGGTTTCATTCTCCAAACGAAAAGGGAACCGGATAACTGGATTTAAACTTTGAGCCGCAAATTTTGCCATACAAAGTGATTAGAAGATTTGAAAGATATTTCTACGCAACGGCCGTGCCTCTTGTTCCCGCAGGAGTTAAGATTCCGAAGGGAAACAGGCCAAAGCGCATGGATGACTCGGCGCGGCCGCGTTCTCGAGGCTCAAAACCGAAGGACCCCACTAAGGATAATTACACAGTAGGCTGCCCTACCCGAGGCAGTGACGGCCCGAGGAGGACGGGTGCCCGGTGGTACCCGGAACAGGTATATAACGGCCGGTAGGTAGCAGAGGTATAAAGTAAGAGTTAATCGCGGGCGGCCGGATTGCCCTGTGGTTGTGAGTCTGGCGACACAGTGCCGCGGCTGTCGGGTGCATTAGCGCGATCGGCATTAGTTCGGCATTAGTCGAGGCGACCGGGTACCCACGTCTGACCCTCAGGACCGAAGACGTATAACGCGGCTGTTATTAGGGCGCAATCATAGAAATTATTACTCTCCCGGCGCGCTCGACCAAGCGGAGACCCGGAATTTAGCTTAAGTTACATAACGAGGTCCCGTATCCTTTCTTTCTGGCTTTCTATGCGTGTCACGGAGACGCCGGGGAGAGGAAATCGACGGGTCTTGTGGTGGAGAGAAGAGGAGAGGAGAGGAGAGGATCGAGCGCGAAGGGCAAAAACGGAGTCTGGAAATAGCGCGAGAGCGATATAAGAGCAGGAGCAAAAAATATCTGTAGATATATGCATGCATATACAGGGTGAAAAACAAAGAGTTGAACGGTATACGTGTACCTGGTGACAAGTTTCAAGGAATTCATTCATTACTTTTGGAATTAGCGCTCGGCTCGTTAGCCCGACAAATTATTCGAGCGCGAGTCTGATGCCGTGGCGGTTTCGCGCCGCCCTGCAGTCACCAGCTCTCATACATACATATACCTGCACACCGGACTCTGTTAATTTATTTGTCGGGATCGACCTGTTTGTCATTTTGGCTCAAGCTCATGCCTCGCTGCGGCGCCTCTGCGCAATGCAAGCCGCATCAAGAACCGCCGGACGCGCACTTCGACGGGGCCGATTATTTATAATTAAGGAAAATGTAACGCTTTATCACTTACCGCGACTCTCGACAGTCGGACATGCGCAAAGGCCGCAGCAGCCTAACGCCTTTTGCAACACCAATAAGCGATTCGATCTCACGTTAAGTTATACCCCTCGATTATACATATCCTCCAGCTCTGATCACTCACCTGCAACATAAGAAGAAGAAAAAAGAATTTCATTAGCGATAGAAACTAGAATCACACACCGATTGATGTACTAATTAATTTCTGGTAATAAAGGGCCTTGATCCTGGGGTCAAATATGCTAATTCAATCAAGGGCCTTACGGCGACTGACCCCGCGTGTCCCGCGTTACTCGACCGTAAGTCCCCGCGATGGCGTGGCTTATCTGGCCGGTAGGCAAACTCGAGATAATCTCTCGTTAGCGCAGAGCCATCTTGAACCGCTGCCATGCCGCAACGAGCCGAGGGCGAAACGTTTCCCGCTTCTCGGCCTCCGCAAGTGCGGCATGATATGCTCTGCGCAGCGGTAAATACCCGTGCACATGATGCAGGAATAACACATCCCTAAGCGAGACACGGAAGTCTGCAGCGCACGTATTATAGCGCAGTATACCGGCAACAGACCGGCAGGATATTGTCCTCGGCTAGCGGCTGTAGGAGACTTGTTGCCGAGCTCTAACATCTCGCGGAGGTATTATCGTTCCTGCTTTATAGAGCATTGTTACTTCGGAAAATTCCTCGGTATACCGGCGTCGTCTTAATAAACCCGCCCGCAGTGCGCGGTTGTTTTCCGGATCTCGGTCTCGTCGTGGGTAAATAATCGAAGGTATTGCGTTGCGATTTTTTACAAACCGTGGTACTACAATCCATGGGAATTGTTTCTGCAGGAGTTTGAAGCATATATCACCGATTGTGAGAGAAGCTCGTACAATATGAGTAGTTTGATACCCTTTCCGACATCCGATGGGGTCTGCGGTCTAGGTGGAAATTCGTTTCGACCACATCTGCAGTCACGGAAATTCAACCCTTGAGAATCTGTTAATGACCGCAAGTCGATCACCGATGAGACCCTCGAGCACCGGAGACTGCAGTAGTTACGGGGCGACGTTGCTCCTTCGTTCCCGCGTATCGCCGTGGGGTTTAATTTTAAGGAAGAATAGTCGTTGCCGGGATGAAGACAATGGTTGTGGGGTAGACCAGGGCGGGCTGGGCTGGTTTTGTACACCCCTGCTGTAGGGCCGGGGGGCAAAAAATAGATGACCCGAGTATAAGGGGCCCGAGTGAGAAACTCCGTCGACTTCTCATGGGGCGCTCGGTGTACCCTGGGTAAAAGCGAAGGTATAGGGCAGGTAGAGAGACTCCAGCCTTGGTTACCACGCCCAAAAGCGACCTCGAGACCCCGGGACCTTCGGACTCGAAGTCCTGTCAGCGATCCTCTAAGGGATATTAGGGACGATGCACGGAGTGCGAGAACTTCTTAACAGACTTGCAGAGTAAAAGATTGCAGGGTTTTGATGCGCGCGCGCGCAATGACGTCACTGCGCAACGGCGAGAGAAATTTTACGGTTAAATTAGTGCCGAAAATTCGGGACCCGGGACCGAGACTCGCGGGGCCCGTTCAGCCGCTGCGTGCGCCTCTGTTGCTGCTGTTGCTGCTGCTGCTGCTGCTGCTGCAAGGCCCGAACGCGGTGCGGGCAATGCATCACGTGGATCGAAGACAAGCGAGAAAAAATCGACTCTCTCTCGGTTAAGGCCCCCGAGGAAGAGGGGTGGCGCATTGACGCTTGGGCGCGCGACGAGGACGGGATATGCGAGCGTCCGTGAGTCCCGAACAAAAACTCTAATCGAACTTTCCGAAGCCGGGAGCGCGTCTTGGTCCTTTTTCCACTCTCCTTGGCTGGCCCCCGCCGCCGCCGCAGCCGCCGCCTGAGCTTATTTATATTTTGGCTCTTGGTTATTAAAGTATGGGCGTCTCCGCGGCAAACGATATTTATTTATTATTTTCTACGCGACGGACACGCCGACACATAACTCAATAGATATGCTCCTCCCGGCCCCCGTTTCCGAGATGTTCAACTACACCGCGATTCACTTCTACCGTTATGACGCGCTATTCGAATTAACCGTCTTCCTTATCTCGAATCGTATTTCGAGCCGATTGTACGGGTGTACGTAGGTATCCACCGACGGAAGTTGTCCCGCAACCCTCTTCACGTATTCAATCCACATTTATCTTCCCCCTCCTTCGCACACCTAGGGATAATTAAAATAGAAGAGAAGAAATCTATCCGGCTAATCGTATCAGACCCTCCGTTAAATCTATCCTTCCGAATCCCTCGTACAGGAGATCGGTTCGATTGTTTTTTTATTCTTTTCTTTTCTTTTCTTTCTATTCTCTTTATCGTCTTCACTCCATCTCGTTCCTTGAATTCTAGTTGCGTCCATGAACTACTGAAAAGAATTTCAAACGCGGATATGATCAAGTAAAACGTTAAGTTACTTGCAAATATTATCTCACCTCCCGTCTCGATGGTGAGATTTTTGTCTTGATTTTTTGGGGAAACAGGGATCTGTAGCATCAGGGTTTCATTTTCAAATTACATCTTGGTCAACAGTTTAAGCATTGTACCAGCCCGTTTGTATCTTTCCTTCACTACTCGAAGCACATGAAACTTGTTAAAAAAAATTTGGACCGAATGGTCCAGAAGCAAGAGAAGCACATCAATAACACACGAATGTTAGAAATAAAAAATTGTACGATTTTCATCCAACCGACCTTCGCTGAAAATAGTATAGACTTCAGGCTAGCTAGACCGCAGAAGGCTACATACCCGTACGAAGATCAGTAGCGAGGAAATACGCGGGGCGGGGGAGGAAGGGGAGCAGAGGAGAGGGAAGGGAATGGGAAATTAATGCAACGTGGTAGACAGTAAGGTACTTGTTTATGGTGGAAGGTAACCTCCTAATTACCTTTTGTAAACAGACATGTGTATACGTAGGTACGCGTTTCTTGTGCTTTGCATAGGGCTGCACGGAGTTGGAGCAAAGAAGAAGAAGAAGAACAAGAAAGAGAAGAAGAAGAAGAAGGCGAAGAAGTTAAGACAACGAACCGCATAACCAGGCTAAGTAAACGCCGTTACCACGCTACTCGTGCAAGCCGGGCAAGCAGGCATGCAGGGAGGCTGGCAGGCACATCCAGGCGCTGACGTTACTTGTTTTAAATATTAATTATGTATGCCAGGGTCCTCGCGCACACGCACCACCATCCGCCGGCTTCGTGCCCTTCGTGTAAACCCCATCGGTGCAGATTCTTCGGCATTTGTAATCCAACCTGCAGGGGGGCTGCTGCAGGCGCCACGAAATACCATCGTGCTTTCCTCGTCCAGCTCCGGACGAGCGCTTTTTTGCATCTTGCAAATCCACTTCACGCACTCTTTCCATTCCTTGATTATGACCTTTTCCGTGATTATCGATACTGCAAACATCATTCCGTTGAATTTTGCAGAGGTTTGCGTGTGGGAACGATGGCAGGACTTGGTCCAGCCACAAGGTCCTCGAACGTTTACATACGTGCAGAATTTTATCAGGAGATACTCTTCGGCTGGCACTGAAGATAAGAAGAAACTAGCTGCCGACGAGAAACCTTGTCACTTGCTCCTTGTCGGTTGAACGTACATGAGAAACTGCGTACCGTCTGAACACAAACGCAGTCCTGGTTCAATACCAACCGACGTATGTTAATGCTAAGCTCAATTTGTCCAAGCGGTTAGTTATTGTGTCGAGGCTTTCGCGAACCCGACGTTGCAGATCCGACTACGCAGCTTCCGTGGCGGTGTTTAGTGCCAATCTCTGGCCAACTATTACTATCCAGGCCCTTTTTACAGTCGAACTTCACACTCGGGACTACCATTATAGAATAGACAACGTTCGCTACCAGATGCACTCGGACACCGAATACCTATCGCGGAAAAAGGAAAATCCGGATTTCGTGGATAACGGAATGCACCATATACTCATACTGCAAGAAATTCAGACTGTGATTCCTCGCTGAGTAATTTCACAGCATTGCAGAACGAGGGGGGTTGAACTGTAGGAATCAAAAGTCGAGACACCTCGGAGCAATAAACGTTGGCTGAGGAACTTGATATTGATTGCATACAAGCGGAAACTGTTTCCAGCTGTGACGTTGTTATATTACTTGGAGATCTCGGTGGTCCTTCGATCCTTGCAGAATACCTAGTCGTGAGGGAATAAACCGGCGATGTGACGTATCGTCTCGCGCATCCACGTTAATCCGGTGGATTATTATCGAAAGATCAAGAAAACGCGCGTTGCGATTTAACCCCGATATTCGGGGGATGATTCGCGCAAGTTTGGCTAACGGCTAGAATAAACCAGTGCGCGGAATTGCGTGTCGCTCAGTCTATTCTATTATATCCGCTTCTGCAGACTTCTCCTTTTATTCAGGCCTTGTTTCATTCCCTTTATTCCTATACTTCTTATTCGGCAGCAAAACGATCTCGGGCGACGTCAATACTCGTTGTGTTTACTAATTGAAACGACTTCCTCCGCATCTGCAGAACACCGGCCTGCAGGCAGAAAACGCTACTGAGCCGTGCAAGAGGCTGCGTCCGTATGCGTGCGTATATCTTATCTTATCGCATTTCGCTCGATACAACGATTCATCCATTTCTGTTTATTCGTTCTCGAACACGTGCCGATACCGATTGGGCACAGTTGTAGTTGAAAACGCGTACGAAATGGTTTGACGGTTTGAATTCAAATTTTATTACGTCATTAGGTCATGTCGTCTTAGATGACGATCATCGATCACCCTGCAAATCATTCTCTCCGATCGAAAATACAAAGTTCCAATTTGCATAGGATAACTATGCCGAATGACAATTGAACACTACAGCAGAGAAGAAGAAACTATAAATACTATAATAGTGGTTAACGTGAACCGGCGTGATACACATAGTTGCTAATTACGATTTACGGACACAATATCCGATCGGCAAGAGAATAAATAATTAATGAGCTGCGAAGAAGGGAGCGTGAGAAAAATTCTAGCAAAGTCAAGTGCTGCAGCTGCTCGGTGCAAATGCTGAGAAATTTATTGCACCCGTTTGACGGATGGAATTTTCCTTTCTCTCCTTAAACTCTCTTTTTTTCCGTAACAAAAATCTTATCCTAAATCGGTGTGGGTGGGCCTGAGATGAAGATTGAATTCGAATAAGTGATGCAATGTATCCGTGATCGTCGTCGTCGTACACAATCGCCGGATATTTCTAAGCCTCAATCCTGACTTCCGATCCCCGAAATCCATCGTTACGTTGACATTAAACTCCAACCAAAATGATCGAACAAAAATTCAACCAACAGCCTTTCTGTCCCCGAATGAATAGCGAACGAAACGGCTGATCCCTGCATCTTCTCGGCAAACGAATTAAGGATGGAATTGCAGAGGGTACCTGCGGACCGATGGACCACGCAAAGAGTGCAACCATTGCACAGTAACTGCATAAGTCTGGGGGGGCCTCGTCGCGATCAGCCGCTCCCGGATTTATTTAATTAGTCCTCTGTACTCCGTGCATGGCTTCTGCAGCATCGACTCCTCGTCAACGTGTTCGTCCGTCTGTTGCCCCAACCCCCCCTCCCTGGTCGCTATCCTCTCGTCTTCCGATACCGATGCTAATTAAACGAAACACCGCAGTCCTATCCCACGTCCCTCCGACTCCCCAGGATCGCGTTGACTGCTGCAGCCTTGAATCGCGGAGGAGTTTCTGCCCCCGCCGGCGTCACGTGACGACGCGGAAATCGCTGCGGCGTCGGCGGGGTTATTACGGGAACGCTTCGGAGGAACTTCCGCCGTAGGCGGCGGCTCTAATCGCGCGATGCCATTCGCCATTTCGATGCAAATGATCCGCTCGGAGAAAAAGGATGTGCAAAATGGTGATGCGGGGTTTGAAAAATTCCGGGTAAATAAATGAATAAGTAAATGCAATGCCTCCGCCCGCTGCGGGGGACACGTATAACCGTACGGCACTGCGCACGCACCTTCGGAAATTCTTGCCCGGGTTTCAACGGTGGAAGCGCGCGGGCGAGCATAAAGACCGGTGACACTAATTAAGGCCCCGGCACGTACGTATGCTCCTCGTTTCCGCGTATAAATCTCGGAGTGCGAAAACTGTTGTAATTGGACCCCGAACAGGGAACGCGGGCATTATTATAGCTACTTACCCAACCGACGACGAGGCCCTGTTGTTGTCTGGGATCGCGGCATGGCGCGCGGCGATATTAGCATCGAAAGCTACTGCGGTAAATAAGTGGTCAGCATTATGCGAATCCACCCGCTAAAGCTTAGGAAGGCCCGGATCGAGAGCTGCTGCTACATACCTCCTGCGGAAAAGGGACTTCACGTACGGGGCAGAAAATGCGGACCGGGATCAGCCGCGACCCCCGTTCGTCTTCCTCCGGGGCGAAAACGCGACTTTCAAAGGACACTTTGTTCTTCCCCGAAATATGCGCGCGAAACGTCCGAAGGCTGCGGGCTAATAAAGATTTATGTATCTAATTCCTTTCGCGATTCCTGCGAGCAGCGTATATTTGTATATGTATATATTGGGCATTCGAAATGGAGGAACTAAATTCGGAGACCAGTCCGCCAAGATGTCGGCATAAAGTCATAAAGACGCGGATCTACTGCGTGGTCATTTGAGATTTTTCTTTTGTTCCTGACAACTTTTTTACACCGCGATAAAATTCATAGGGAAATCACTGGGTTCACGATTGTTTGAATTATAATTAATAATATCGAAATCTGATTAGAGAAAAAAAATCTTCCACGGAAATCCGGATGAGATCCTTTGCGATGGTTCAATGATCATTCGTATCTGCAAATTGAAATATACTCGACTATGAAGAATCATCCATCAAAATTCAATTTTGATTAACTTTAATAATAATTGAAGTCTGAGCGCAAATTTATAAATAGGGTACTACAAAACGATTCATTGAGATTGGACGAAAAATTTTGGATATTTTCGCAATAAATGGAAACAGTACCAAAGCTCAAAAATTAAATAGGTACGTGGAGAAAACTTGACCAAACGATAGCCAAAAACTACACGAATCCAGAATTGAAATCGAATTCAGAAGAAGACACGAACTCAGGTCGAATAAAATTCACACACAGTTTAAGATAATCTGAGGCACAGAATCGTTTCCCGATAAAGAGGACGGCGATATTCGAATTGAGTGAAATAAAGCAATCCGCCAATTTTATACCCATCTGTATATATTCGATAGCATAGCAAAGATATCTGGCCAAATTCCCCGCAGACACGGTAGTAAGGGACGAATACTCGGCAAAAAGGAGCGGTGGACAAAGGAAGAAAGCTAGACGGAGAAAGAGAGAGAGAGAGTGAGAGTGAGAGTGAGGAGGGACGTAGGAGGGCAGAGTTCTGCGCTGCGGAAGCCGTTGGAGGGGCGCATTGTGTGTTTCCAGGAACGCTGCGCTTATCGCTGGATCTGTCGCGGTAATGAGGTATCAGCCACCAGCAAATAAACAAATAAACAAACAAATAAAGAAGAAGAAGAAGACGAAGAAGAAGAAGCACCAGAAGAGGACGAGTAGGAGGAGGAGGCGGAGGAGGACGACGAAACAGAAGAGAAGGCGGCGGAGGAGGTGGAGGCGGAGGAAGAGAAGCGAGCGAGCGGACAGCCTGCGCCAAGCGGCGATACAATGCTTCGATTAAACATTCGCTGCCTAAATAATCAGGCCTCGGGACCAGTGGCGACCGAAACCCGGGGCCAGCAGGCACCAGGAGGCGTCATTTCGCGAGGCGGAACGGCGGAACGGCGGAACGGGGACCGAGAGGGAGCTGCGCGCAGTCCGTCCGACGTATGCAAAGTGGCCGTAGGTGGGCCACCGCGTTTCAAGACGGAGGCCGTAATTAATACACGGCATGAGCCTTCCTCTTGCAAAGATACATGCAAACTGCTCAGTCTCTTCGACTCAGGAGACTCAACTATAACCCCCGACCACGTTCGTACTTTCGGGATTAAACCGAGTAGAGGTTGTGATTGCGCCTCGGCGGGTGGTGGGGGAAAAAGCGCGGGAAAGGCGCTGCCTGTAAGCCCCGAGGAGATTCTGGTCCGATTCGTCTACCGAGGAACGCGAGGTGCGGGATTAAGTTATCTAGAATTTAAAATCAGCTGGGCCCTAGACCCACGCCTATCGGACAACGGGAATCCCCGCGGTGCAGGATTTGTGAGCCCGGAACCTCCGAGTTCGACGGATTTCTGGGGGATCAACGGCACCCACGAATCCGGGGATTTCGTCGCGACATTTGTTCTCTTCGTATGTAAAATGGAGAGAGTTAGCCCTTGAACGCGGGGTCAATTCAATTCCACTCGACCCGTCCACCGCGTGTTTATTGTTGCTGTTGTTGTTGTTGTTGCTAGTATTGTTGATCGGAGATTAGAAGCCGCGCAACTGCTCACCACGTGGTCCAAGCAGTTCTTCTTCTACCTAAGCATGTATTATATTGTAAATCTTGCCGGAAGGGAGCCGCTGTACGCGGCTCCTCCGCGTGTCTTTTTTATTTTTATAATTATACAACCGTCCGCCATAAACTCGTGAACGTAAACGAAACCCTTCAACGATCATCTGTGCACTCCACACACAGGCATAAGGTATAAGGTACAACAATGTTCGGCTCGGTATTACCGTACGACGTATTATACACACTGTTTAAAAACCTACCATCATTTTCGCCACGGAACATAGCGATTAGGACCGTTTAAAACTCACTCAGTTCTTAAAAATATCTCGTTCGGTTAAAATTTGCTAACACCGTTGTTGGTTTCGTCCTTTTTTTTTACAGGTTTATGGTTTCTTTTCTCTGCGCTGTTCTGCTCTTACTTTTTTCACTCACGGTACAAACACTTGACAAGACAGGGATTTTTCATTTGGTCACTCAGATTATACATGGGAAGATGAAAAAAAGCTTCTGAAGCTTGAGAAAAATAAGCGCACATGCAGTTTCGAAATGTTTAAAAAAACACAAGTCTGTTTCAAGCCTGTCGTTATCGTTCCGACGCAAAGTGCAACGAGAGGTAAAACTCGACTTCGGACAAGGAAATAATAAGAGAAAAACGCAGGTACGAAGGTCGTAAGTGAAATGCGCATGATCTCTTGCTCCTCGAGTGAGTGCTCCGGTATAAGACGTAAGTTCTTTAACCAATGACGAAAAGGGGTAGAAAAAAACGAGAGTGAAGTGGAAAAAGGGGGCATAAAGTAAAAGAATGAAAGTAAAAAAAGGCGCCCGCTGGCCATTCTCCGTGTATTTAAAATTCAACATACGCTCGGTGAGCCTAGCGAGCGGTGCGCACCTCGTGCGCTCTTATGTTAACAGCTTATTAATGCTCTGATACAACGCCGGGGAAGCGAACACGGCACCAACACGAAGTCGGCCCTAGGACAATACGCGCACGCACCATATCCTACTTCTTATGCCCGGCGCAGGGAAGACTCGGCCCAAGAATACTAAGCGCTTCGGCGAACGAATGTATGTTAGCGACCGGGGATAACCGGCGTGCATATTCCTTTCCACACAGCCAACCGGGTCCCACAAGTCCCACAAATCACATGGACAACGGAATTTTGAGATATGATGGTTCCGATTCCGGGGAAAAGAGCTGCGATTTATTACCAGCTGAAATACCCGCGGCACGATTTCGTACGCAGGAGCCGTACGGCGTCGGACGCATCCTAGAAAATAGGAGATACACGGGGGAAGCTATCAATTAGACCCATGGTAACGGTACACGCTATGGGTTCATCATTTCTTGTTGTAAAAACCAAGACCCCACCACTCCGCTCCACAAGATTCCCTTTTTCTCTAAAAAAAGAAACAACGCACCTCGGTCACGTTTCTTTTACTATCGCCACTCTCGTACTCAAACTGTGAGGCAACTTATACATATCGCGAGAAGACAGACTAATTCTGGAAAAGCCTGGATGGAATAGTCGTTATTTCTTGGTTTTGGAGCTGTTTAAAATTCAGTAAAGCGTAATAAAAGAAAACATACTCATATTTAGTAATCTCAGTTAGTTCCTTCGAAATCATTGTAAAAATAAGAAAATAGTGATTGTTTCCCAACGTTTAGTTACGATAACATTACTAACTTCAACCCTGTTAAATCCGGAACACTTTAGAAGGAACTATTTGACGTTGATCTGTACCTCCAGTGAGACATTTTGTGAACCTCGTGGGATTGCTATCTAGAGTTTTAAAAATTCTCTGACTTACGAACAAGAGCGAAGCAACGGCGAAGAAAGAGTCGAATTTGGATTGTGAGGAGGAGGTGGATGAAAAGGAAGGAGAAAACAAGTTGCGGGCGGTGCAGGGAGAAGGCACGTGCATTAGAATGCAAGCGGACTGCAGCGGCAGCTCGGAGGAGCGGCATCCCGTTTCAAGATGGAGATAGGAGCCGTGAGTGCGAGAACCCTAGACTCGAGGGCCGATTCCAAACCAAAGAGGGAAGAGCTCCCTCGACGGACATTTATCACCCTCCCCATTGTTGGTGGAGCGCGATCCCAAACATCCGGCCCGCGTTTCTCCAAATTGAACCTTCTCGGAGAAGCGCATGGTTCGCGAGTACCATAGCGAAGCAGCACTTCGCATTCCCCGAGCCTCTTCGCAATTCTACCTTAATTGCGGTTCACATGGTCGAGAGTCAGCTGCCGCGATTCGTTAGAAGAAGGGAATCGCCGCCGCACCCACGTCCGCAAAACGGGCTTTTAAAAACGAAGGAAAAGGTTGAAAAACGCTCTCGAAATCCGTGCCGATCTTCCGAACCGATGCCAATTTTTACCAACCAACGGCTGGGTAAAGCCAAGAGAATTTTCTCGTCTTTACCACGGACTTTTACCCGGCCGAGTCTCCGCAGCATCTTCGCCGGAGATTTCGCGACGGAGAAGAATGCGTCCATCGTCGGCACATTCGTTCACCATTTCGAGTGACATCTCGGTGCGCGCGCAGCGGGGAGAAGATATTTAAGACTGTGTGGACCGCGCTGGCCAAGTGCAGAGCAGCCGATGCCGATGCGATGTGTGCATGGGGGTATAAAATACGTGTATGGGAGCACATACAGTGGTTTCGAGTGCGGGGAGAGAATGCCAGATTGTATCGACGGGGCCAACATCCCGAGGATCAACGCACCAAGGCAAAGGAGCAAAAAGGCGAAAAAGCGAGTTACGAAAAAAAGTGGGACAAAAAAAATTGGGAAACGAAAAGACGAACGACGAGAGAGACGGAGGGAGAAGGAGAGAGACGGCCGCCGAAGAAAAAAACATGGACAGGTGTGTGTGTCCGTGTGTGGACACATTCACTGCACCAGACAAGGAAGTCATAACAAGGGAAGCCGAATATAATGCGCGGATAGAGGGAGAAAAAATAGAGAACACAAGGGGTAGAAAAAGACGACAAGGTGATCAGTGCACCGGCTTAACAAATTAACATCGTACGGATGATGATGATTATTATTATTATTTTTATTATTATTATTATTATTATTACGTTATTTCTCAAATAATTAATTTCCACAGGGTATATAGATACAATTTATTTTCGTCAGTATTAAATTTTTTTTTTTTATTACTCTCTTCACTCGCTTTATCGCAGCACGAATGGACGGTAAGTATACCAAACAATATATAAGTAGCGCGCGTGATCCGCGAGATCGATCTGCTGCTCATTCGGTTTACGAAAAATTTGCAACTAGTGAAGCGTGAAACGTTAAGCCGCGGGTAATTACTAACCAATCAGATCCGAAGTTGTACTCGAACGAATCCCACGAATCGGCTTTGCGGCGAAATTGAACTAACGTTCGTTTGCTGCGATTCGATTTCAGCAGAACCAGACTTGCGTGCAGATGATGCGCTAACTCGACCGGAGAATCCCGGTCAAATGACATTCCCAAAGATGATTCCCGCGCTCGATTTCCCGTTTGCCTTGCAATATCGCAGTGTAAGATGAACAATTATTTCCCAAAGGTATCTTCTTTCCAACACGCTTGTAATATAATTGAAAACACAGGTGCAATAAATATTTTCTCAATGCGCGATGAGAACTCATCGTTTCTGCGTCGTACAGAATTGTAATAAAAATCTATACGTAGGTATGTGATTAATTGAAAGAAGGATCGTTTGTCGGATTTCGATCGATTTTTCAAAACTTTTCGACGACAAGGTTGAGGAATTCTTTCCTTTCTCTGTTATCGTCTCTTCTTATTCTCGTCGATGCGGAAAGAATAGCCTTATAAGTCGGCGAGAGAACGCAAGAAAATAAAGCAAGTCAATGGGTAAGACAGAAGACGGTGAAAAAAAGGAAGAAGAAAGAAAAAAAAAAAGAAGAAAAAGTCGATCCGAATGGGGGAAGGGGTGATCGAAAAAAGGAGAGAAAGAAGAGAATCGAGAAAAAATAAAAGCCAGGAGACGATCGTCGGCGCGTCTACTGTTCGCTCCTGATCTCCGTCTGCATTGCCCAGGACCCGTCGATCCGACGAGGTGAACGGGAAGAGGGAAGGGCAAGGACAGCAGGGGGGATAAAAGAAAAGGGTGAATCGGCCCTCGAAGAGAGAAGAAAACTGTCCGGCGATCAGATATCAGTTATCAATTAACGGGAGCACACGGAAGCCGAAACGTGCAGTGCTCTTCGTCTTCTCTTCTGCCAGCCGGGGCCCTTCGGTCCGTAATTTAGGGACCGACGGCTGTCCACGGGCCTCCGCGAAAAGGGTCGAACGAAGAAACGGAGGAGACAGCCGGCCGGGGCAGCATCGGGGGAACCTCCAAAGAATGGACACCGCGCGATCCTGGATCAAGACTGCAAATGCAAAGTGGGCGTCTGCCGCCGCCGCGTACATTTGCGGTCCATTAAACGTGATCGGAGAGGATCATGGACCGGCGATGTACGCGCGGCTTGGTATACTCGACGACCATTATCGCGATCTTTCCACCTTCTCGACGGACTCGCTCCGGCTTCTATTCGGCTGTTTGCCGTGAAAAGATTCCGCCGCGTTGTTTGTTTTGACGGAAGTATGTACAGCGGGATCGGGATACGAAAGCGATTGCTAACTTTATATCCGAAACATTTCGTGGTTCCGATTTATTGTACGGTTGTATAAAACTTATACGCCGAATTTAGCAAACCATTGTATGTTGGTTGAAAATTTCAACCTTGTATGATTATTATCAAGTCTAGAATGAATTTAATTTTTTTATATCGTTTCGTGTTGATTGAAAATGTTTTGGATAATGAAACGACGATTTATAGCTGAATGATAACAGCTTCACTGATCCATCTTTGAAAAGAAAAGCCAAATCCAAAATTCTAAACCAAATTCAATGGATTTACCATCGATAATTGTACATTATATATACGTTGAATTTAAAGTTAGATTTTAAAAAATATTTAAATAAAATTTTCTTGACTAACATTCCACGCAAGCCAACCAGCCATGGGAAGTATTGCTAAATTTACGCTGAAATGAAATGGTGGATGAATCAGGTGATACGGATAAATATCGGTATTTCAGAAGCCTGTAATAAAACACAATGTGAAAACAAAATCGAACATAAAGTACTCTGTAAAAGTTGGACTCGCAGTTCCGAATAAGAGTATATGGTACGTATAATCGAAGAAAGAGGTCCTTCTCTCGACGCTGCCGAGTATTGGTATCAACATCTTCCAAGCGGCGAAGACGAAGAGGAGGAATCGGCGATCGGCGCTGCCCGGTTCCACGCGAAATCCGTGTGAGTAGATACCTCGAGTACATAAATACATACATGTCGCGTACATATATATACATGTATAATATACACATACACAAAGGTATCCGGTCGAAACTTACGCACATACGTCGGAGGTGCGTGCACGGATCGGTTGATGCGCGGGCTTGTGACGGTGATATTTAGGAACCGATAGAATCAGCCGGTTATATACGTCGCTGGGCAGCGAGAAGCGGCTGAAGGCTCGAAACTGCTGCGGAGAAGCAGAAACTGAAGCTGAAGCTGAAGTTGAAGCAGCAGCAGAAGACCTGCCGGTGTGCCGAGAGAGCTTTTTTTGCGGCTTCTTCAATTTGAATTGAAAAAGGCTGCGGACACGAGGACAATGGGTTGGGGCCCGCGTCTCTGCCACCCCCTCGTCCTTCGTCCTTCGTCCTTCGTCCTGCGGATCGTTCTCGTTCGGCACGGGCGTGCCGTCGCCATCGCCGTCACCGCAGACCCAGCGCTCCTTAAATATGCTTAAGCTAAGTATTATCATGTCACGGGTAAAACAATCACCAGCTCCTCGAGTTGCGTCTCGACGCATTCCCCGGAACCGATCCGCCGCCCGGGACCTTTGGATCGGATATTACGCATGCAAGATTCGGACTCGTTGCTCCCTTCCACGCAGTTCTCTCGTTGCGCTCGCTTTGTGCATGAATTCGATTTTGCTTCCTTTTCGAGCCTTTGATTCTCCACGAATTTATCCGATTGGTATTCGTCCTGATCATTAAAAGTAAAAAATAAAAAAAGATTAGGTGAGAAAACCACAAATTCGACTATATTAGTTATCTTAACTTCATTGTGAAAATTGCCACAGTGTTTGAAAAATGGAAAGTCAATTCTTCTTCTTTTGTATTTTTCAAGCTGATGGAAAATTGCTGTGGAATTGTCATTCGAAGTAATTGAATCCCACAAGAGTGCCATTCGTCTACAATCGAACGCATACTAATAATACGCATAAAATAGAACCGCCTCCAGCTTCTAAGATACTCTGTACAAAATACCTTCCTCTTGTACAACCTGATCATTAGCAGTGGAAACAATTCACCGCATCCTCGAGGCAATTTTATTGCTAATAGAAATAAACCCGGGACGGGGTTCCGGTTAACGTAACGGAAAAAACGTCATCCGGTTTACGAGCATCGCTTTTCTACCTTTGGTTTTTCGCCCCAGGACAGGGTCAAATGCTAATCGCGTCTTCGCGGAGATGAAGGGAATTTATCTGGTCACGCTAATTCAGTGGCACTTACATCCATAGATGAAATTGAATTTTTTGTCATGAGACGAGATTTAAAGAAACGTTTTTTGAAACGGAGAAACGTTTATGAAAAATGATATCTTTATCATTTAACGAAAATTTGGAAACGAAGAAGGAATTGAGGGTGGCAAAAGTGGGTAACAAAATGAAACGTCAATCCTCACGTGCCCGGTACATGCATATGTGCATATGTATATGTGTGAAAAAAATGTAAATTATTAGCCAGCGATGAAATGATGACGAGTCCGCTCTCACGACGCGTAGCCGAGTTATACGAGCTCTACTTCCGGTCTAGCCGGGTCGCAGACGGCTGCGAAGGTATCGCGCGGCGGCTTATGGTTAGATCGTAAAAAGGCCGCTGAAGGTACGCTGTCCATTTCTCCGTCCGTTTCTGTGTTTCGTGAATGTCCGTGCGCATACAAATCACTTCATTTTTCGCCCCTCTTTGGACGCCGAAAGCGAGCCGAGGAAGAATAACTGTGAAGAAGTACAGTGAGAAGGAAAGAGGATTAAAAATTGAGAAAACACAATTTAACCATAATACCAACGATTCTCTTGCAGTATCCAAATTTTTTAAATCTTGTATCGTAGAATCGGTTAAAAAACCGGCCTTCATTTTCAGTCTGAAATTCTTCTTCCTGCGTTTCGTTGGCTTAAGTTGAAAACTGCAATGCCACGCAATTAGTCGGCGTCCCATGCAGCCGAGGTCAATTCGGCTGAAATTAGCTCAGGCAAAGGATCGCGTGCGCGAAGCATGAAGACGTGCAAAACTTCGTCGCGAAGGATCATAAATGTGCGTTCACAGGGCAAGGCAAGTTTCCTTCTGGTTCTGCATATCTGAGCTAATATGATGCTGAGGATTCGGAGGCTTTGCGAGCGTTCTGTAACGGGTTCTTCGGCCTCATGATGGCGGGAGGGAACCACGGGTGTGATTATCGGTAATTCAGTCGTCATGGGTGTACGAAGAATTTTGAAGGCACGAATTTGTGTTTAAATACGAAATTAGTTGAGCGACATAATTTAACAGGGGAGATTTGAACCTGAGAGGAATTGCAAATCTGAAGTTTTGATTTTAGTGAAGCTTTTTGTATACTGATGATTATTTTGATGAAATAAAAGGCTGTAAGTCAATTGAATATTTGGTCTCAACAAGTTCACCATTTTGTACTTTTGGATAACTTGACGAGTTTAATTTACTCTTCAAGACTTCTTGTTGTTAAGAGTTCTCGGTTCACCTTGATTAATCGAAATTAATTCTGATAGAAACTTTCTTTCTTCGAGTTAAAATATAGCGACAAATTAAAGTATGTATTAGGGAGTTATAAGAAGAGTAGACGAAAAGCTCAAGGACATCGAATAAAGATCGGGACGCCGCCAAGATGAGGGAGAGTGTTCGGAGGGTACCGTATGCGACATATCAGAAGGGAATGGGAAGCCTGTAACCCAATACTCGATAAATTTGATATCGTCCCCGCGGGTGGAAAAAGCGTTTAGGGTTCTATCGCCACTCGGCGATCGTGGA
Organism: Diprion similis; assembly: GCF_021155765.1. Taxonomy (NCBI): domain Eukaryota; kingdom Metazoa; phylum Arthropoda; class Insecta; order Hymenoptera; family Diprionidae; genus Diprion; species Diprion similis. The sequence goes on along the minus strand of NC_060110.1, from coordinate 21,983,182 downwards.
GCGTCTATTGGTCACTTTTATATCACGTTGCAGAGTAGCGGCGAGACATTCTGCTCTTCCGACTGAAATTTCAGCGAACAATAATGCGTGACGGTTCCCGTTTTCGCCTACATCTGCATGCACTACCTGCATCCGCGACAAATTCCGCCTCGAAAAACTATTCTGCTTTGAATTTCTGCTGCAGAACGGGGGGGGGGGGGGGGGGGGGGATTTAGGGTAAGACGCGAAATCGTCGAAGCTGCAACGCGGCATTTAGCCAAGAAATTGAATATCAAGATTGGGAGTCGTGCGGGGAAATAATCAGATAAAGCTCTGAAGAGGAGAAGGAGGAGGAGAAAAAATCCTCCGCGAAAGGAAGATATACAGCTGCGGTAGCCGCGCCCGGTGGAGGAAGATCCGTTTGAGAAATAAAGGAATTAGAAGGAGAGCCGGGGAAATAAGATAAGTGAAAAGACACATGGCCGAGCGGCCGCAATTCCCCCCGAGGCTAATCATCGGGATCGGAATATTTAGCATCCAAGTTAATTTGGTAAAGGATTCGCCAAATTCGGTCTCGTCAGGCTATCTTTCCGCAAGAATCTCCGACTGTTTCGGAATAAATGAGAAAGTCGAATGCGGAGGGGGGAAGGCGAGCGGCTCGCACCTATAAAGACTCGGCGACTGCGCGGATCATCCAGCCGTTTGACGCGGGAAACTTAAGGAGTTAAAACTAAACTGCAGCATCCCAAGCGATGCGACTGAGAGCATCCGAAGATTCCCGCCGTCATAAGCGCGTGGGCGACCCGGTGATTTTTAAAGTAATTCCCCGGCTCTTAACGGGCCCAATTTAAATTCCTCCAACGTGCCGAGCGTATAAGCTGCAGTTTCGGAAGGTGCACCATCACGTATGCAACGAAATGGGCAAAGGTAATGCGCGAGTCGCGAGTATGGGTGACCCGCGATTATTATTATACGTATAGGTTCGGACATTATAACTCTAGCTAGGGAAGCGCCGTGCAGGCAAAGTGCAAGCCGCGCCTATACTCGCCGAAAAAAGCAAATTGCCTGAAATGAGTAAAAAATAACGAGACCCTGAGAAACATTCTTATCGCACGCGGTGCGGTTCTGCAGCCCTTGCACTGGAGCGTTCTCTTGCAACGATTTAACTCCTTAACAATATGCTTTCAATAATATTACGCGTCATTTTTCGAAAAATTATGCGTCCATCGATCAAGCGCGTGCTGTGAAAGTTTCGCTGCAGACGAATCTAGTGAAATGGGTATGTATGGTGTTTTGAAGCCACAGCTACGAAACTTATTCTCGTTTTGCTTTCAATACCCTATCAAATAGAAATTTCTCGCGTTGTCAGCATGGTCAGATGATGTGAAATATTGAATAGACACGTATCATTACTGTAAAATGTCTCCATGACGTCAGAGCCTGTTATTCGGCAATATTTGGTCGCCAGATAAACCTAAGTTTTCAATTTCAATGGAGGCAAGTTTCAATTTTGAGTATTTGCAGTTACTCGTCTAACATGAATAAATGACACGTAATCAATAACATACTCAAATTCTGCCATTCACACGCGATAAAACAGGATAAACGGTCAACTGCAGTCCATCCTGGTTTCATTGGTTTGATTTTTTTCCGCCAGACGCCGTATCGCAAAGTCACAATCCTTATAAAACGCCTTAATTGTCACCGGCGTCAAAAAAGGGTATCGCCAATGGCGGCGGTCTTGTATTTTGGAACTGACGTCAGTTTTGGTTAGAGTTGTTGGTGTATCGACAAGGAGGGCGGAGAAGAGCCGCGGAGCCACGGAGCCGAGACATTTGAATATATCCTCGGCATGTCTGGGACGAGGAGGATGGGGAAGCCCTAACCGCGGTTCTCGACTGGTTGCATCTCCGTCGAACAGGAACGTCCAGATCCTCGCGTCCGGATCGGTCCTTTCGGTTTCTCGATCCGCGACGCCCCCGGTGGAATAAGCAGTCGTAGGTACCAAGAGAGTCGCCGAGCTAAGGGGACCGCGGCGCAGGACAGCAGCGGCGGCTGTCCAGAGACACATGCCATGGATATCTCGCGCAAGCGCTACGACAACCAAGCATTCCGACGTTTAAACCGAAAAAAATTCCCGTTCCAAGGGACAGAGAGGGATCGAGAGAGAAAGAGAGTCATGGATCCGGCGAGCGAACGGAAGAAAGAGGAGAGCAAGGAGAAGAAACGGATACCGGGGAAAGGGGCTACCTTGATGGCGTTACCCGAAAGATAACTGCCGTGCGCCGGTCTTCGTGCGTGTGTATTGACGCGCACGCGCAAGCGCAGACAACGACCACACACGGCAGTCGTGTCTCGTTATAAGAGCGGCTTCGGGGCTGCGAGGGAACGTATAGTGGGTAGAAATCGTATTTCCGGACTCGTTTTTCGTGTGTTCCTGGTACCGAGTTTATATTTCATCGCCGCGTGCGTATGATTCCTTTTGCTTTCAGCAGCCGGTGTCTTCTCTTCACGAGAACATATATCTCTATTTCGAATGGTTAGGCATATATAATCTGTTTGATACAATCTACGCCTCTACGGGTGTAAAAAGAATTTTTAATATTTTCTCACCCACGCGATTCGGGGCGTGCAGCCGGGTTCAGGACCATGCGGAGGCTGTAGGAAAATACCAACAACCTAGAGCTGGCTGCACAGCCTGCCGGGGCGAAGTCTGAGACGATGTCAAACTCCTGGACGCAGGAAGCGCCATCGATCTCGAAGACGGCAGCTAGGCGACTTGTCGACGTTTCACGGGTTACTACAACGCCTTCATCCTGACTTATGACAATATTAAATAAATAGCCGCAGTTCAAGAGACACGAGGGACAAGACCGCCGACGTGAGATGGAAGGGAGAGAAGAAGAGAGAAGGAACTGAGCGAGGGACACGCAGACTTGCTCGTCTCCGGAGTCCTCCGCGTTGAGAAATGACAACACGATCGCCGACACCTCTTCTCTCTTCTCGTCTCTTCCCTTTTCGTCTCTTTTCCCCGGCTTCCTCTTTATCTCTTTTTCTCTCTTTCTCTCGGCTGCTCATGCTTCGTTTTAGCTTATTACGGAACGCGGCGCCTCCCATATAAAGATGAGGACAGCGCTGTGCGTACGGGCTGCATGTACTCGTGGTGAGGTGGCTACGCTGACCACTTACCGGGATTGTTTAGCAGCATTTACGCGTCAATTCCCAGCGGGAAACCAACGGGCGAAGCGAGGGGTGATACAAAAATTGTTCACTCCTATGTCAAGTATAAAAGATTAGATTATACCGGGAGTTTTCAGTGAAACTCGCCGCCGGACGCCGGCAGATAGGCAACCAAAGCTGCGTTCGGATCATGCGCAAATATCGAATGAAGCTCTGGTTGTCTATCAACTGGCGTTGAGCAGTGTGTTTGACGGAAGACGCCTGACGTATACCTTCCGATCCAAGTGAAAATCGACGCTGAATAACTCGGAAAAAATTAGAGAATTTCTAATGGGCGAAAATTTGCATCGAATCTAGGACCTCAGGGGCGTGTAATCCGCGTTGTGCGTCTTGATAGGCGAGAAAACGAAAGGGATCGAGTTAAAGCGAAGGTGCCCTAATCCTCGAAAGGCGACGGGAGTCATGCCGCGACGTTCACGCAGCGAAGGTGTCTTTAAACCGATTAACGGAGGTGGTCCCCGAGTCCCCGGGACCCTGGGTTTCTGTGTCCCCTCGACCCTGCAGCAGAAGCCCCGGTTGTATAGCCACGTGTGGATATGGACCGAATACGGTCACCGACGCCGCCCTGGCTCCTGGATATTTATTCAAAGAATCGGATTAAGAGACGCAGGTAGCCAGTCTCCGCATAATATTAGGACGAAACTTAATAATTAACGTACGTATATTATGTATATACCTGCACGGAGTGGAGGTGAATGGATGTAAGTAAGGACTCGTGGTACGATTTGAGAGAGTGCACAAACGGTGCTGGTTGTATCAGTGGAAAAACCACTATTTGTGTCTTTGAATGGGTAAGTTTAATTGCTCGTATGCGACAAAATACAGTGATTTTTGCCTCTAAACGGAACCGTGGGAGTTGAAAAAAATTTCATCACGATTGAATTACCAGCATCGATCATTGGTAGTGTAATATTTAGATGTTAGTAATCCATAAATATCCACCGACATTTTGTATAAATAAAGAACTTATTTCATCTACGTATCTTCACATATTGAAGTCCATGTGGACTTGGATATTTCGAGTTATAGGTACACGAAAACGTCGAAATCGTCTAGGTCACCCCATTAAGTATCGATGACAACCATTGAAAGGAATAGAAGACAAAAACATAGATCAAAAAGAAAAACCTCCCCCCATCGGTTGCAAAGATAAATAAAAAAAGGAATCAGAAAAACCAGCAACACCGAATACGGGTTAGATATATACCTATATAGAAATATATGTATATATGTATATAAAATCTGTGGAACCCGGGGAATTTAAAACATTTTAATGACTTAACTCCGTGCGGGTAGAACAATCCGCGCGATCTTATCAAAATACCGGGAGTGATTGATGCGATTTTTTTGTTATTTTCGTACGGGTTTGACGCGTCTGTGTAAGGCGCCCACTACCAGGAGGCGGAGGACCCGCGTTTGAGAACCCCTGCCTATGTTGAGGGTATCTTCCGTCACGGCGGCGGCGGCGAAGTGGGAGGGACGAAGGTGGTGGTGGAGGTGGAGGTGGAGAAGGGAGCCGAGACGAAGCTGTAGATGAGAAGAGGAGACGAGAGAAAAGGCCGAAGAGAAGAGAGGTGGGCTACGCAGCCTCCCGCGGAGTAATATGCTCTCGCCACATGACGTCTGCGCCCCCCTTGGCCGCGCTGGTCAAGCCGCAACGGCATCCTCGCCTAGCTAAAGTTGATCAATGTTTTAATTGCTGTTAATGATTCAGAGATATCTCACGTGCCAGAGATCCTCAGCCCGTAGAGGGCACTCTATTATTAGACGATCAACTCGCCACGCTCACAATGCGCATGCCGCGATCATGTACCTCTGTACCAATGTATGTGCTCGTACTGTGCTCTGCGTGCGTATGTACGAGTACCTACCTGCAGTGCATACTCGAACGAATCAATTGTTCTCCTCTGACGCCGGCATAAACAAAGTCAACTTTGTACCCGCGATACAACACCCACTCATTTCCTGACGCGCCAAGTGATCAGAGGAGTAACTTAACTTTTTTACACCGTTATACGTCACGTGATCGAAAGTGGAAATTGAATTTTCTAAATAATTATTGTAGATGATCAAAATAGTTCTTGACGAATATGGTGAGATTAGTGGTTTTCAGGTCCATACAACGAAGAGATGAACGAGAAACAAACAAACTAAGAAATAAAAAAGTAACAATAACATTCACATCAAATAATAATGACGTCCGATGAAATTTACCGCGAAGCGGTTGCACGATTATTGATCGAGCTCTGATGTATAATCGTGACTAGAAAGAAAACGCGGTTTTGTGAAGATGAAAGCATAGTGGGACGCGATTGATGAGAGATAAAATGCAGGAAACTATCATAACTTCATTTCAAACTGACGTGTAGAGAACCAATCGCATGGCATGGTGTCTACGGAGAAAGGGAGAGGGATATGGAGAGAAGGAGCGCAACGCGTGTGTAAAAAGTACAAGAAGATAGTGAAAAGAAACCTGCAAGAATTATCATTACGAAAGTAAGAGCCAAAATTCGACAATAAAAACTGATTGCACTACGCGAGCTACGGCTACTTTAATTTTTAAATTGGTTGTACCGAGTCTTGGGAAGCGTATACGCAGCAAATTAAGTATTAGAAGCCTTGAAATCTGTCTAAAATAATGAGATGAAAAAAGTAAGATAGGATGAAAAAAATATATAAATTCGGCATTTGTCGAACCCATAAACTACAGCTTGAACCTGAAAAGCAAACAGACAGAAGTAGGAAAAAAATTTTGCACCAACCTAACGAATCCGATGGTCATTTAAAAACCAATAACCACCGATCAAGAGTTTTGCAGCCTATTAACATGACGTGCATAGATCACTCGGTGTCATCAAGTGGCGACTATGGCGATATTACTGATTCATTTATTCATTGGCTGATTTAATTATTCACATTTGTAACTTTAAGTACGTAACGCTTGTATATTAATATATAAATAGCAGCTGCAGCATTGAGACAATCATTTCGGCGTTATTTCCTCGAGGTTTAAATTGATATCCCTTAAAAAAAATGAGTATCCCGAGGATGAATTCCTCCCTGATTGGTAATAAGTGTCTCCCGTCTTCCGACTCCGCGACGATCGCGCACAATTTGCTACTAGGTTCAGGTCGTTCACCGCGATTGCTCGTCTTGCATATGCAGTTGCAGCGTGGATGCATGTGCATCGGCGTCGATAAGCTGCAGGTATGTACGAGCGCACACACGAGCACTCTTGGGTGCTTTGCTAACGCCAGCGTAAAGCGAGAAAGGGAAGGAAGCAAGATCCACGTGAAGACTTGGAGTGGAGGACACGCGTTATATATACAAATATTTATGCAGCTGTGGAGAAGTCAGAATAGTCGAAAAAGTTAGAAATAAAGAAGAAACTTTCTACCCGTGTGTGCCAGGACAGGTTGAGAGACAGTTTTGGGAGGAGTCTTGGAGGTCGTTAAGTGTCCGGAGCCTCACGGCATTCGAACTTCATTTTACGGAGGAGACAAATCACTCAAGGTGTGATTTCAAAATCTGCGCTATTACGGCCGCTCGTAATTCGATGGATTTGATCCGACCGAGGAGCGGGTATTTCGATTATGCAACTGAATGAACGCCGGGTGAATCAATTCTTGAAATTAAACCCGTTCTAAACACGCGTCCAGCCGTTGCTGCTGCTGCTGAACCAGCACGAGACACTCATATTCCAACAATGCGGACATGGGCCACGCGCAGCACATGCGCAGGTAGCATGGCACCGCGTTCTATACCGACTAGGCGACTCTACTACAGGTTCTTAATCGCATTTTATACGGAAGTTTGGGCAAGAATGACACCGCGGGAGTCCATGATAGTTATAAAATAGTAGCTGTCAGCGCGTAGGCCACAGTTGATGGCACATTGTCGTATTAAGCCAAGGGATAATTTGTCCGGGGTCTCTTTGAATGCGCGTCCACTATCCAAATGACGTTGCTCACTACGCCGAACCAACTAGACTTGCCTTCCTACGCGCTTTTACCTGCCAGCCAGTTTCTACCCGCAACGCCTCACGGCCACTCCGCAAGCCCTCGAGGTCCACGTTGCCAGTGCACCAGGTGCCTGTGTTGGACTGAGATATGCGTTGTACTCTTCGTCAATCAAGCCACTTTCATGGTGTTAATCGTTGACTTCCATTTTTGAGGATTGCACTTGGTCAGGAGATGTAAAATAAAGCGTCCGGTTTGGTCACGAGCTTGGAAATAAAAAACGCGGAACATTTCGAAGTTTCAGGTATAGAGTAAACTTGACGCATTGCGCATCACAAGCCCTGATGCCGTTAGTCGCAGAAAGCAAGATCGTCGGACGAGAAAATCACCGAGGAGCGTAGTTGACGAGGCCGAATGGCCCATGGGTAGGATCTCGATCGGCCATAATATACAGTTCCTAAGTATAAAGCGATAGCTCGAAAACTCGCTCCCGTAGCAGCGTTGCACCTGAGGCAGGGTATGCGAGGTACCCTACGTACAGGTAGCGAAGCAGCCGGGTGAACTAGCCGGAGGGTAAAGAATATCGACGCCCAAATCGAGTCTTCCTTCATTTTATCGGAGTGACTCCATAAAGTATGTGAGTTATACACAGACTTGTGTTGTGGCTGCGGACAAAATGAGCCGAGGAAGTAGTAGAAAAAGAAGAAGAAGAAGAAGAAGAAGATCGGCTCACCTCACACGCACCCGTGATATGCGTTACTCATTTGCCGAGGACCACGCAGTACTCGCGGCCCTTGTGTGCGTGTGGCCTCATTAATAGACCGATCGACCCTCTCTTCCCTGCTCTGAAGCGCATGCAAGAACGGCCATGAGAATTTATGGAAAATCGACACGGACCCGACCGGCGTCCAACTATTAACCGTCAGATCCACTCGGTGCGGTGCTTCGGTGCGCTTCATTAGGGTGGCCGCCATACACGCTCAGCGATGAATGGACTAAAAACTTTGTGCTCTCTGATTTGAGCCCTTTTCCCTCTCATTCGAGTTTGGGAAGCTGGGAACTCGGTCAATTCTGGAAGAGAATATTCCGAGTCGAAAACCATGCAACTGCACTAGTGCTTTCCGCTGATGTTCTCCACTCACGATTCTCCGCAATCCGCATATCGTTTTGTATCTTTCGCCCAGACAATCGGTATGAGATCTCTGTACAAGGTATGCAGTAGGAGTCGGTAGTGCCGAACGTGGAGTTTGTTCTGTAGGAACAAACGCCCGCTGCATCATACGACGGTTCTGGTTGAACGCGATGTACACATGTCGGTGCATTTTTATGCGGAAATACCGGGTTCCTTGGTTGTCCTGACCCCCCGTAGCGAGTCAGTGACAATATGATGATTCTGTCCGCGATTCGATGTCCTCTGGACCGAAGCCAGGACTGATCGGAAATACTGATCTTCGGGTTTTATTCGCTGCAATAGAAATAGTCTGCACATGCTGAGAATGACGTGTGACAAAATCTCCGCTCAGCACGATCGAGACGACTGTAAACGGCAGGATATGTAATGATCATTGATCAGGATCGCTTTCAAGTTCTCATCATCGTTTGAGCGTGAACACTGCGAGAGGTGTACGCGTATGTTGGCTAAGTGCTTTTTATGTTGATTATTTTTCACCGTTGTTATTATTCGTTTCAACTGTATACAGCATCCCGGACAAAGAGGATCGAGCGCCGAAGGCCATTTAGTTATTAACGATTCAAGCAATCGGTGTGATTCTAATTACCTGATAACCGTGAACAATTGCAGCAGCTGGTTCAGGTATAAGGATGAACCTCACACACGTACGGTAGTGTCGAATGATCCTCGGTTTATTTGAACGATTATTTTTCCATCAAAGAGAGAAGCGATCAACGAAGAAAGGAGACGTAATGAAAAAACAGCGAACCACTATACGAATAGTTGGCAGTGACCGAATAGCCAAACGCAATACGCGCAAATCGATTCAGCCTTGACTTGAGTCCAAGAGCTAATTACATGCGAGGACTACGAACCGTTTACGATTTCAAGATTTTAATTAGCGCTCCGGCAACCAATCGGAAACCCAGCGTTAATTCGATTTTACAGACGATGGCGCTAATTGCGATTCGGTGGTGTCGATTCCGGAGATTAGATCGCGAGGCACGAGATACCGCCACGACTCAATCGACCTCTTCCATGCAACTCGAGGAAGAAGATGAGAATGTGGAGGAGAAAGAGGATCGGAAGGAGGAGGAGTAGGAGGTTGGCAGCTCAGAAGATTCTGATTTCAGTAAAACGGTAATGAATTTAAAATACCGATTTCCCAGAGTGCAATTCATCGATACCATACATGCGAACAACGAGTCACGTACACCAACCAAATTGATTTCATCCCATCCCTGCACCGCAGCAATAATTAACAACAGGAAAGGTGCAGTACACCTAAATTCCGGCGATTTTTATCACGCGTAAACCCGTAACAGCGAATAATCACGAAGCGTTTTCGAGAAAATCCACTCACAGCATCATGATCGACATTCTTGATCGTCTGGGCAGCTTCTCCAGATAAATAGTCAGACACACATCCCGCACGACGTATAAGGAGGGTACTGGTCTCAATTACAGAATCCTTCACCCAGGAGTAATCCGAAGACTTAAGTAACGGAAAAGCAAAACCTAACGTTGAAAAGCATACGAGAATAGACGGAATGGTCGGAGATTGCTGAGGCTGATTCTAATTACTGCTAGTTAGGAGTATCGAGTAAGTGTAAGTAAAGTGCCTCCCGGATTCTTGCCGGGGTGTTTTGCGTGCGCGTAATAAACAACAAGTTATCTTTACGAATGGGGCGGGTAGACTCGTATGTATATATACTGCACCTCAGCGTTATCCTTTGCAGACAGGGGAGGGGGGGAATAAAACCTTATACCGCACGGTGCTAATTACCAAGCGCAATCACGCCGCGACGACTTACCAATGAGCTTAACGACATCGTTCGGGGTTCAGAGCTTAGACGTTAGTTCACTCCGTCGGCATTGCTGGGTGGAAAAGAAATGTGCAGCTGTACGTACCTGGAACAGAAAAAAAGAAAGTAAGTTGATAGATTATTTATATTAGCGGCCGGCGCAGACGCCGACCGGACGGAATATTATATTTGCGATAATTAACGACTGGCGTGCTGATGATGGCTAGCCTGACGCTGCCGCCATTAGCGAATCCTTCTTCCGTACACAGGCGATAAACGAACGTTGCAATTTCTCGTTCTAAGGTTAGAGTGTTTTTTAAATAATGGGTGGGGTGTTCCTGTTTCTTGCGCGTGTAACCATGAGAGCAAACGGTATGTTTGTTGAATTTTTTCACGGTGATCTGTAGCGCTTCCAGAGATATGAAGGTAGCGATAGAACCGCACGAAGAATTCGAGAAGAGCCTGCACCGAAGGGGAGGAAAGGAGGAAGCGGATTCGACCGCGGTGACCTGGACGCAAGCTCGTAAAAGATGAGAAAGATGAACCGTTGATAAGGTTTACGATGGAATCGTAGTTTAGATTTCTCAGGGTTTCTTTATACGATATGCTCGGCACGAGTTGCCGGAACGTGTACGAATTTCTCATAATATAAACGAAAATGCGAGTCATAACGCGGATTTATGCAGGGGCACACGCGTGCGTCCCGCGGCGTGCAGGCACGTATCAGCGTACAAATGATATTAAATTTTTCGAGCGAGTGCGGAGAAAGAGATGAGAAAGAAGAAAAAATGACGGAATTAACGAACGAAAAACGAGGTCGAAAAATACGCTCCTTTCGTTTCTCAAAATAGTATATAGGCACACAACCATATGCATCATCGCATCTTGGTTATCGACCGAGCAGCGTACTCGCCCCGTCCTTCTGCGCACGACCCGCCATCGGATGCAATTTCAATCATTACACACCGCGCCAGCATTGAAGGAGGATGGAAACGGTTTTATTCCCTTTACGGGCGGTGAGTTCGTTGCCTCGGCACAATGTTCGACACCTGGCCCCTGGTGCATCGCGCGAAGCGGCCCAACCTCGTCTCTCTCTCTCTCGCTCTCCGAGTCCTCCTCGTCTTCGAGCTCTTCTTCTTCCTCTTCCTCTTCCTCTTCCTCTTCTTCTTCTTCTTCTGGTCCTTCGAGCGAGGGACCGAAAGATGAGAGCACCCAGCAGACTTGATTGAATCCCCGACGAGCGACCGCGGGGTGCAGCTTCACTTTGGCCGTACGAGAGTCGGCGTAGATCGCTCAGATGTGCGTGAACAATGCGGGTAACTGAAGCAGTTCCTACACGGGAGGCAGAGTTTATCTCACACGGTTTTGTCCCGGATTCTTACAAAGCGGCTGCTGCACCACCACCACCACCACCACCATCAGCAGCATGGCAAAGCAGAGGCCAAACCCGTCTAACTAGCTCAAGAATTATATTCCCGGGTTAACTTTCTCGCTCGGTTCCTGCAAGTTAATCCCAACGGCACCATGCGCCTCGTTCTACACGCACACGCAGCACACACACCTATGATGTGCCTATTCTCAAAGGGACTGCGCACAACGTTGCATAACTCACAACGAGCCTCCTATGTCCATCACTCGTGTCGAAATTTGTTCGGAATGGAGTCGGGACCGTTAATGTCACAGTCGGGATTAGTTATCCCTTCCACAATTGCGTGTTCCTGTCACCACGTCATCAGGTATCTAATGGATTTCCTTCGAAGCACGGAATCTTGAGGTTCTGTCGAAGGGGCAAAAAGCTACGACGTATTCAAGGCGGTTGAAAGCGGTTCTGAGCTCTACCCTGATATGCGATTCCACAGACGATGTTTAACCGATATTGATGTTCCAAAATTGAGTTGACTGAAGTCATTAAAAGAAGATACTCCCGATCAACAGAATATGAAAAAACTACCGTAATAGCCATGCTTGAATCCTTAATAGTGAGATCGTATTCACTATCTTCGCCAAGTTCACGGAAGGTCCGATTGCAACCTCACTTCAGGATGCAATTCGGGACAATCAAACGTGTCCAAATGAAAATGCAATCTTGCAGAAACATTCACAATCACTAGAATAAGCAGCTCAATGCTAGGTGGGGAAAATTCGGTGATGTGAAGTACGGATGAGCGGTAATATTTCCTTCCTCTCTCCCCCTTCTCCTCTGTATCAACTTTTTATTCTCATTGCGTAGATAGCCGGAGCCGGGTGATCAGCTCAGCACACATCGTGCGACTCGATGTATTGTTAGCCAGTGGCGACGTGGCCTGCAGGGTACCTAGACCGTACCCACATGAGAGCAAAGCCGTATCAGCCGTGTGGCCGGCCTCACGAGATGTTCGTCGAGGTTGAATAGCACACGGGGTCCGTCCAGCAGGCCCGTGCGGCCGAGAGGCGCGGGGTTACGGAAGGAAAGGAGTGAATCTATTATCGAGAGAGAGTAACGAAGGCGATGGGATGACTCTGCGATACAGAGGACACGAGAGAGGCGTTTGGTTCCAACGGGGGGTACCGACTCTACTCGACTCTCGACTCTGCTCAGCTCTGCTCAGCTCTGCTCAGCGCGACTCAACTCCTTCGCTCGACGTTCTTCGGGGCCCGAGTATCGTGACCCCGGTGAGGAATGGGGTCCCGAATTCATCTCGAGTCGCAAATATTTCCACTGACCTTGACTCCCCCGTGACTTCCGATAACCCCCAGGATCCTTAATTAGAGAGAAGAAGCTGAGGCCCAATAACGACGATACTGTGTCGCCCCCTGGTGACCACTTAAAATATAGATACGGGCACGCTGAAATCGGGCCCGTCACTCCACGCTGCTGGCGTTGCCGCGTTGCGACAAAATATTGGCCGTCGATCTGGGACCGCCGTTCCATGCCGCGTCACCTCTGATGCCCCCACGACTGCGCAGCTATTGGCTATCTCTTGTTGTATATCTGGTATATTGTTAAGTTAATTGAAAGGAGTGATAAAATCACAATGTTTTTGACATTAAGCGAGATTAGCTCACGGGGGGATCGACCCGTGCTCGGATCACCAGAAGAGAAGAGAAGAAGGAAGGAAGGAAGATTGAAGACTACCGAGGTCAGGCAAATTTCATTTCGTTTCAATCTTATTTTGGTAAAATAACACTTCAATATCGTTCCAATTACGAGAAAACTTGGTGCAAGTACTATTGAAATTAGCCATTGCAACTTTTGTATAATGTCTGCGTGATGGAATGCGCATGCTTATTAATCGCATTGTTGGCACTCGGAGCTCCTCGAGGAGTTCGAGGTCCGTATTTGCTTGGCTTAGACGAGCTGGCTGAGGGGGAGCGACGGATGAAGGAGTAATTCAATCCCGAACGACTGTCTTTGAGTGGCTCTTCGCGACATGATTGCGGAGCTAAACTGATCCCATTAGGTAACTACTCCCGGGTCTTACGGTTCGAGTGGCCTCCATATTCTATTAGCGAGCTGGCGATATGCCCGTGCATTAATTCCAGCGTCATCCTGCAGGACCAGGGCCCGACCCGATGCTCCTCCGTTTAGTACAATATCTGAAATTGAATCGTTCTGAGATATTTCACTGGCCCGGTTGCATCATCGCCGACGGTTCTCGTCGCAGCGGTTCACCTCCAAACCTTGGCAGCGAACGCAGAGACTTTCGCGTCAACAACTGCGATTGGTGCACATATACTATATATATACAATAATTATACGCATGTTCGAACAAACTCGGTCACGCATGCATGCGTGCATGCATGGGAGTTAACCTCTTTCATACTCAACAACAGCCTCGGCTGCACTTGTACCTACAAAAACCACACGGAGCCGGTGAATTTCATCGAACCTTCGAAGCATTCAGCGCTGACGTAAGAAGTGGTTCCAATAAAACTTCTATAACATAATTTTCCCTCAATCCATAGTATTGGAGGGATAAAGAACGATGACCATTTTATCATTTTTACGAATTGTCAACTCACAGCTTCCTGGATCATTTCGAAATTCATGAAGTGTATAGTCGCTTCGAGTAACCCTGAGTTTTTCAAACTTCAGTTTCAGCTTGTGTTCAAAGTATGGCACCCCTTTCAGACTGAAAGCGACTTTTTCATACCACTGTTTACCTTCTTTCCCCACCTGATTCTCCTTCGAGTCCACTCTCAGCGCGTTATCCATTGGAACGTAACGGTGTTCCGTGTTCTCTGATCGTCGTGGCATCGCGTAGTTATAAGACAAGTAAATTAGGCGGAGGAACGAACAGTCGACTAGTCCCGCATGTACATTATATGCCGTAAGATCGAATCGATCGATTTATGAATTTACAGCGACACGAATTTACAATCGCGGCTGAACTGGTACGGCACGGCCGGAGTAAGTGAGCTGAGCTCTCCTAGGCCAGGCCAGAGCTCTCGAGTAAAGATAATTATCGGGCAGCCTATACCGTGTTTTACGAAGGAATGCGTTTCTTGTATCCACTAGTGGTCAGCGACCAGAGTAGATATAAGGAGACCTCCACTACCATTACTTCCCCTACTTCGAACGCCGCTTTATATGTTTCTACAACTATTCGCCAGTCCTGCATCGATGATTCCATGTCCCTACAACGTCAGCGCAGACTTCGTACACGCCGACTCGACGACGACACAATAATCTCCTCGGGCATTCATCTCTTGCAATAAACTTAGGACATTAAATAATTGCATATCGGAAACTCTGAAGACCCGAAAAATGGCTCAGTCAAAGCTTCTTGCAACTGAAGAGTTCTGGAAACGCGGTCATGGGAAGCAGAAGGTACAAGTGCTGTGAAAAAAGGAGAGGAAACTAGAAAGAGAGAGTGTATGGCAGTGGAGGACCGGGAGAGGAGTGGATAGAGTTACTCGGAGTTAATAAACCCAGGGTCGAGGGCCGAGCTTGGGACCCTGGGCCTCCTCACCACCTTCCCTCATCTACGGGGCTCAACCGCAGACATCGCGAGGAGGACATCCACAAATTACTTTCTTCGGAGAGGTTATCTCGAGCTACAGCATCCCTTACTGCAGTTGCGTGTGAGAGTGAGATTCTCATCGGGAAAAATGGAGAGGAAATTTACGAAGTCGATACAGTGCAGAAGACGCGTCTCTTCCTCACACTCGTTCCGATCCGAAGCATCAACGGAGTCTTGTAAATGTCAGATCGGATCCGGCTGCCTCGTTCACAGTCATAATATACCTATAGGTAGGTATCTGTACCTACTCCCCAGGAGTCTAAGATCGCACCGAATCTCTTCTCATCCAGCGTCATCAGACACGCGTGCTACTTACTTTCGGCCTCAACGCTACTTCGAGTAATTGCCTGCAAGACCATTTGATACAGCGATGTTTGTGACTTTATAAGGACACTCGGGGAACACGCTGCAGTGAATGTTGGCCTCAACCTGAACTCAACGGTGGAATAACCCTTCACAAACATCATCTTGGCGGTTGTAATGGTCATGAATATCACGTTTTGCCTCGGATAGACGATCAATTGAAAGTCCAAGACATGCGGAGTGGTTCCTCAGGGTATCGGGCCGACTGTTGAACCGATCGAGAGAACTCTTTGTGACGATTCTGACTTTTAAGATAATTTTGCATCCATGCGGTAGTTGGTCTTGATTAAGTTAATTGCGCTTAAACGGATAAAGCCGTGGATTTGAGGGTATAAATATCGAAGAGGACGACGCAAAGAAGCACCCTGCGCGGTTACCGCGAGTCCTTTCTCGTATGAGAGACTTATTCCATACTCGTAACTTGTTTCCGCGAGTTGTTCGAGATTCCTGAACTCCTCCTTGAGAGAAGCCACTTTACGGCGTGGAAACCGACTGCAGTATAGCCTTGGGTATAAAATACGGTGGGAGATATCTTATTGGATTACTGGCACATCGCCTGACTCACCACACGCGTAAATTAGCTTCGATTCCCTTAACGAATCCTGAAACATTCCCGCACCATCTTCACGGACACACGTAGGACAGCCTGCAGACGCGTCCGCACTTGCAATCGAGTCCATATCCTTGCGAGCCGCTTTATATACTGTATATGTATGTGTATCAGAACTACTTTTAGCCTAATTAACGGCTTCGAAATTTCGCCGAGATAAATCTACCGTCCGTTAAATTAAGCTGGACCGATTTGTGATTTTTTTTTTTGTACACGGTATCGGCATTGATCGGTGTCAATTTTTATGTACCTGCCTACTATGAAGATTCTTACGTAACTATTTGTATTAATTGACAGTTCAACGAAACCACAAATTATATTTGGGACTGGACAGCTAGTAATGTACTATAAAATTCGAAATGCATCGCGAGAATCGTTGCTCCACTTTTGGTAACCTGTGTAATTCGATCAATGACGGTCGTTACTCGGATCGTCAGTGGGTAAATCGATTTGTGAAAACCAAGCGCTATGGTTTCCCACGCTCTGGGAAAATGAGGCACAATTTGCGGCGCGCCCATTTCCAGCTGGCAACGATTTAGCGGACCTAGATTATTCTTCTAAGAAAATACTGACGCTTTTACGCTATGCTGCACCACGATCTAACAGCTGCTATTAACTTGTCCCGATTTTAACCGATTTCAGATACATACAGAACTATGCAACAGATGTTGGATCGACGAACGATGTCTAGTCAACTTTATAAAAATACAGTTCGTCAGTGGTTTGCACAAAAAAATGATCCCGAAAATTTTCAAAACTGAAATCATGAAACAGGCAATTCTGTTTGATTACAAGTAACTTCGACAAGATGGTTGAGCCTTCTGGCCCTCGTTACTTAAAAATTTTCGTGTAAAGAATTTGTCCGAGCTCATAAAATACTTCCGATCAAGATTAGTCGGATTTTTTGAATCGATGGCAGTTGAGAAAAAGCCTCCTTACGCGCGAGGGGAAAACGACTACAGTGTGAACAAGGGGAGACTCGCAACGATTATACGGTTGATTGAACAAGGCGAGGAACCCCGCACCGGTAGAAACCTGCAGTTGTTGCAAGGTGTGGATAGCCATGCGGGAATAGGTGACGGTGATTTACCGGTTTTTCACAAGTTTCCATCAGCCGCAGTAGGCTTTGTGTAAACACGAACTTGGTCTAATTAAAGCAAATCAAAACACCCGTGTCTCACGTGTTCCAGCGACATACAACTTCGTGATCTCGACATGTTCGACAGACGCGTTCCAATGGCACACATTTATAAACAGCACACGTACCTCGGAGTTGCGCCTGGTTCAGTGGGCTGTGAGGCTGCATGCGTGTGCCTGTATATGTCCGTACATGTGTAACTCGGCATAGGCAGCCCCTGCAGGTATATATCGGTTGCTGTGTATGTGCGTACGTCGAACGTAGAAACTACACATAGATATGGCCCCTACTAATTGCATCAGCATACCAGTTTGCCATGTCAAACTGCACCTGTGATTCCTACAGACTCTCTTTCGGTACGACTGGTGTGCGTACGCTGCCATGCAACTCTCAGTAGGTACTGCTGTTAGTGGGGCGTCTGCTCTTAGCACGTGTAACTTTATACCTTTCTCTCTCTCTCTCTCTCTTTTCTCGCTCTCCATTCTCCGCTATCTCGCCGTAGATAATGCGCTCAATTTGTTTCCACGAAACCTACACGCAAGGGATTGCACACATCGTGACACAAGGTTTAATGTCAAACAAAGTTTCAATATTCTGTCTTTTGAAATCCTGGCAGCATATGCGAACATTGGCTGGGAAAATTTTATGAGCTAATTTCTTAGTGAGTGGACTATATTTAGAGGTTCAATTATGATCAAACCAATCTTGCCATGTTTCTCTATTCTCAGAAATGTAACTCGTTAATTAGATACTTCCGGGAGAAATTTTACAGCCGAAACAAAGACGCAAGCGGGTCAAAGGCAGCCATATTGATTCTGCGCAGTTGCGTGAATCCTTATACTTATGCCGGTACACGGATGAAAAGAATTTATTTCATGCCCGCACACGTATTCCGAAAGAATAAAAATTGAGAAAATGAGAGTTATCGAAGGCTCTAGATTAACTGAAATACCTAAAAGGTTCACTATACATTCATAAGTAGTTGGAGTCCATACCTAATACCTGCAGGGTTGAACAAGATCCTCATGGAGAACTTGATTTTCCGTAAGTGTCAGCTAATTGTGTGTTTTCGTTTAATTAGCGTGCGAATACGTATGCCGATATAAATGAGCTTGGCGGTAAGGCGCGGGCGGGATGAGGAGAAGGAAGAGGAGAAGCAGCTGTGCGTGCCTCGAGGCAGTATATCACTGGGGACAAAACGCGACCCGTCAAAGTGGTGGAAAAGCAGTTTCGCCATTAAATGGGTATAATATCGCATACCTGCCTCTTCATTTCGTGCCTTACATCCCATTCACTCTCTTCACGCGGTTCGCCGTGGTTATAATGCGACTTATAAGTGTACCTATAGCCGGCTGCAATGTTCGATTTGCAATCATCAACGCTCGACGAGCAACAAATATTGTAATATCACGGTGCTCGCACAGTCCCCTATATATGTATACAGTATATACCGCATGTACATCGAGAATTAATTTCTACTCCCCATGCGGCTTCGCCCCCGTGCAGTGAGCCCGATCACGTCGCTTACGGTAATGAATCATACACACCGAGTCTACTCAGGCCAGGATGACTCTTCTCATGCAGATTCACCCACGGAGCGCTTCAAAATCCAACCTTTGAGATCAAGGCGATGGAGTCGTTTTTTTCTCGTTTTTATCCTCACTTCTCTTGGTTCAAATACCTACGAGTACTTCGTTCATCTCTTTGTAGAGACAAAAATAAACCGCTAACTTCGCCTAATCTCACTCGTTCTAAGCGACTAATCAATCCGACGGTTGATTGAATTTTTTGTCTCTAAATTTTTCAATTATAAATACGATAATTGAAGAACGGCCTTTCAGAAGCAACACGCGAATTGACTCGTACACACGCGGACACACAATCACACGCTCGGTTCACCTGCCAATTTATTGTCTGATCGTGCGATTGTAACTACTTTGTACGCCGCGCACATTGCGTGATATAGAAAGTAATCCGTGGTTCGGGTCTGCGCAACGAATGAACGGAAAATAGCGAATCAAACGCGATCGGGGTTAATACATCATTGAACTGGCGAGTTTATTTCAGCATGCAAAGCTCAGTTACGTACGTACACAAAGATAAACGAACCACCGGAGTTTCTCTTTCGTTTTGGAATGAACTGCAGAAAAGAAAGAAGAAGAAAAAGAAGAGGAGGATGAGGAAGAAGAATGAGAATGAGGATTATACGTAGAAGAAAATTATTCCCGAAACAAGACAGCCGGAGGCTAAAAGGCGTCGGGATGTGAAATTCTTGCGTTGTTGCCCGTCTTTCGCGTTTGGCACGAAATTATACAATTATGTACATAGCCAAGACATTTTGGCGTGTATTTTGTGGAAGGCTGCAGCCCGAACGCGGCAGGACGATTAGGGTGGTCGATTGGCGCCAGAGGAATAAAGAAGCCAGAATCTCGCAATGTACGATGGTCTGAGCTGAAGAAAACGAACCGCTTCATTCCTGCCGGTTTCGATTCTTATATAATACCGCGATGATTTTCTTATTAAATTTTCGCAGATTTTCGTGATTCTTCGTTCCCGGATCATCCTCATCGCATTTCTGCTCCCCGATATTTAATTACCGATTTAAAGTACGTTCACCGCCTTGCTTCACGCCGTGGCAAGAGGCGGGGGCGGTCATTTGTAATCATTAGCTGGCAACGGGCACAGGAACCGGATATGTGAAGGTCCTGCGCGCTGCTCTCATCCTTCTCTCGGCGTAAAGTCAGACGCGTCTTTGTAGATCTCGGACTGCATCGAGTATTCGTGCGCAGCGCATATCATGCACTTAGGGAGGCTGCGGCCAAGTGCGCGCGTTTCACACGCACGCGCATCCCGCGTAACGCATTATTATACTACGCGGCTTCCAGCCAGCCCGGGCCTCGACTTTGTTAGCATGTAATTCCCATTTATCGAGGAACAGGTATACAATATAACACCACTAATATCTCACAGTCATTATTGGTTTCGTATATTAGTTTCATGGAAATATCAATAAACCGGTCGTTCACCGTTCACATATCCACCACAAATTCTTCCATCAGTTCTCTATACCTCTCCGCATCCGGAGAGACTAACTACGTTAATACGTAATCTTCAAGGGCTCGCTGCTCGATCTTTTATGTGAACGTTATAAGACTGCATATTTTTCCATGCCCATGAGTACACCAGTTTCATCTTCGTGTTACTCGAGCGTTATATGTACCTACACGTATAGATAATATCGTTATGGGTATAATAAAAGATTGAGAAACGAAGAGGAATCGATTCGTGGATCTAAATATATCTGTTACACGTACCTAAAATTTTCTAGCAAAAGAAACCTCAACGCTGCGTAAGAACTTTGGTTTAACGTATTTAAGTAGAGCTATGAAAAAATAATCTCGACGCTACCACCTGCATCGATTATAATATTTCATCACCAAAACTAGCGAAGAATAAGCTGCACAGAGAAGAGTTGACCGCGTAGATTTTTCAAAAACGTCATGGAATTTCATCGCAATAAATTACTGGCAGCATGCATGCATGCGTGTGCCGCAGCGCTGCAGTGCATGAACGGCTCTCTCCCCCGGAGCTGACTCGCTCTCTTAATTTCACGCTAATTTGCGGCTTCTTGAAAGAAATTAACCAAAAATCCTAGCCAGTTTATGGCTGCGGCTTGATAGCCAGTCCTATCTGCAGCATCCGCCTGTCGGCGTTTCTCTTCTCCCTCTTATTACCATCCTCTTTCACTTCTTCTGGCTCGAGTCCGAATAGGAAATAAGCCTGCGCTGCACTCAACGTTTCAACCATCGCCACCACGACTAGCTAAGTGTGCCCTGCACAGAACCGCGACTTAATCTTGTGTAAACAGGTCCTAAACACCTCTTAAGACGTCTCGGCTCTTTAAGAATGCGGAGAAACCTGCACATCCTTCAGGATTGCGTCTTTCGGTTTTCGCAGGACTTCTATGACGCGTTTTATACTCACACATCCATGCAGGCGCAGTGCAGCGATACTCTGTTCCTTCCATACACTCAAAAGCACGTCTACACGGTCTGCACAATCGCAACTGCGCGAGCAGCTTTGCCGCGGCGATAAAAATTCCGCAACTACCCCAGCTCGACGGATAAATCACGTTCTATCACTTTGCCGCGGTGAGCCCTCGGGTAATACTCACGTGGTATTTATACCTATATACACGGTGACTTGAGAAACTGCATCTAAGGCAAGTTTCGCTCGAATTAATAGTTCCATTTTCTCCTAATTCTTCTACGACGAAATGTCAATTGTGTTCAATACTTTACGAGTTTCTATATGTACAGGGTAACTAACAGCTTCTTCGTTACTACGTTAATTAGTGTGGGACGAATGAAATTTCACGGACTTGAAATAACCGCATAATTTTAGTGAAAACAAATTAGTGTTGACCTCTGATTAAATTATTGAGATTATAATGAAATCGGTGATTGCCCAGAGCGGATATCATCTCGAAGACAATAACGCGTGGACTTAACTAAATTCAACAATATGAATCTTCTATGAAATATGAAGAGAATGATTAATGACGGAAATTACAATTAGTATAACATATCGTACCGTACGGCGTAAGGTAATACAATAGCAAAGTAGAATAGGCTAATTTTATCAAGTCCGGTCTCACGCTTCGTCAGCCTAACGTAACCTGAGGATGAAAATTAGCCAGCATAGACGCGAGGTATGAATTTTACCTCGTGGAAATCGTTGAACGTATACGCTGCAGTGACACGAGATGCATGAATGCGCGGCATCCTGGCCGAGTAGATGTTTCATTCATACACAGATTGGTGGGGGTCTACAGAAGAGGGAGATATATGTGTGATCGTGTGTTCACAAAGTGGCCTTATATCCCTACGGAGGCAAGAAGAAGGAGGAGGAGGGGCCCCGACCCCCGTGGCGAGCAGCTATCGCGGTACAAGCATTTTTCCCGTAATACCTTGTAACGTTAAAAGACACAATTGATAAATCGTAGGACGTTTCGTTTTGCGTGTCCGGTTGTCCACTTCGGAGTCACTTCGGAGGGGGCCATCGCTGAGTCTGCCACCGATCTCGCAACCGGAAGCACGCATGGATCCTCGATACTTCTGTTTTCACCTGCCGTCTCTCATCGATTACCTGATCTCAGGGTATTTACGTGTCCCCGACATGAAGATAAGTGAACTGCAATCCGTGCGAGTGGATCCTCGCGTTGCAGTAGGTATAACGGGAAGAATTATGGTCAGCCATAATTAGCTAGCGAATGCGATTGATATTCAATTTCGTTTTTAGGGAAGAAAAAAAAATCACCGTTGTATCAGGGGCAGGGAGGGGGGGGCTCATAAAATTGATTCTTGTTCAGTGTGGGGGCCTTTTTGATTTTTTTTACCCCCCTCCCCTCCCTGCCATTTCTGTCACTTTTTTTCTACCACGGTAGAGATTATATATTGTAGCACAGTGTATTACATTGTATTCTCACAATAACCGAGGGTAGCTGGGGCGCCTCAAACGGCCGTGTGAATGACGTGTGAGCGGTTTGATTCCGAGCGGTTGCAAGCCGTACGGCTACTCCGTGGCGTGTCAGCCTGTGAGGTATAATGAGTGTAACAAGAAGCGAGCGTGCAAGCGAGCGAGCGAGTGATAGGGGGAAAAAGAAGGAGATAGAAAGTGAGAGTGAGAGGGTGAAAAGGGTGGGATGAGGAGAAGGGAGGAGGGAGACACGGTAATTAAAACCACGGCGTTGCAGTTGAGGAACGTGATAAAATAATAAACCATGATCGAATCACTCTTAATTGTGAACAGCGCGTTACAAATTGCGATGCGACAGTTACAACGAATATATACATGCACAAAGTATAATAGTATAGTATAGTATAATTATATGTGAGTACGTGTGACGTGGATCGTATAATTCAAAGTAAAATAAATATTGTGATGAGGAGAAAATAAAAAATTGGATTTTAATAATCGGTCAACGATACGTACGGTTCAACGGCGCTGTGCGTGCAACGTGTAGGTATTACATACCACTGTCCACGAACGTGTTACATGTCCGTTGTTTTGAAAGTAATTCAGGCTTCTGTAATCTTGCACTTGGGTGGGATTAATGAGCATTGATTTATTCCGTTGGAAATTTCTTTCGGACTGAATTGATCGGAGGATTAAAAAAGTGTAAAGCACCGCCTCTTCGCCTCGGGAGATTGCTGATTCATTTTCATTGAATCCTACTCGATCTTTTTATCTATTTTTGTTTGAACCGGAGTGAAATACATATATGCAAACAATAAGTCCGAGACCGTCGAGCGGTTCGAAACCTGTGCAAGTGTAGCGGACAAACCGTGCAATTTGATTGAAGGGAAATTTTCACTCCGCGTGTTGCCGCAACGGAGTTTACATGCGCGGGTCTAAAACAGACGGCTCGAGTCCCGGTAACGGGACGCTAGCAAATTGGTCGCAATTACGATGGAACCGGAGGATCACGAACGAGAAAATAAAACGTTTCGGCGTTCGTTCGTTTATTCGTTGGATACGAAAACTGCAGCGTCGAAATCGGACAGAAAAATGAGATCGATCAACTCCGGGTCCGTTTCGTCGGTTAATAATAACACCGGGCTAAAGCTGGCGTGCAGTATCGGGAACGCACGGAAATATCGTTACTAGATGTATTATGTGCAGGACCGTTTTCGCTAGTCGCAACAGATGACCATATTGCGTGAAAAGCTCCCATCGTCGAGTCCCAACAATTCCCACAAAAGCCCTCCGCACGCCTGCACGTATTAAACACGGCAACGGCGTATATAATCGCACCTTATTACCACTGGAGCTCTCATTAAAAAGCTTATTTCCTCCGAAACCGCGATGATGGGAAAATTTCCGAGCCATTACCCCAGCGCAGCCTCCGTCAACCCGCAGATCACAATCTTTTCCCATCTCGCAGACCGCGACCCTCGGGGCTTCACCGTCGCCTTGAAGAATTAGAAATTGCGTTCCGAGAAGCTGCGGTCGAAAAGCGGTAAGAGAGTTGACTGGGTTGTTTTCCGAACGAGGGTCAAATCCGATCCGAGAAACGAAACTTAACACCCAAGCTTGCGCGACGCGTGAACGGATAATGAGGAAGTTCCGAGGCACAATAGACCGCGAAGTCTGACTACTTGGCGCTACATTGTAAATACTTGCGTTTCATCAAGAGGAAGGTTAAGCCGCCAAGGAACGCGTGCTCAGTCCGAGAGACTGCTAATTACGCACCTACCTACGTACGTTCAATGAACGCCGAGGAGTAGAGAACAGCTCCTGCAGACGAGGAGAGTGATGGGAGCGGGTCTAGAGTTGAGGAGATCTGTGCAAAGAGTCCCAGCCGGGGCCTTCCGCTAGTGTTTCACGTGTGAATACCCGCACGCCGATGTGTGCGCGGAAAATAAAGCGGGACTGATTCAGGCCCCGAGTTTTAAAGAGCCGAGAGAGGCGATCGCGCGCGAGTCCGAGAGACGTCTCTCTTTTATTTGCGCAAACAAAATACACTGGTAGGTATACATGGTACAGCCATAACGAAACATGGTGCAAACCGTACGCAACCGCACCCCCTGTCTGTTTACGGTTTACACGCAACACACGAACCACCACCATCATCGACGCCGCGTGCGAAGCTTTCACCAAGTTTTTCACACCGCGTGTTCCTCGCTAAGCCCCTCCCAGCATCCTCGGGAGCTTCAAGGTGGCTCGGAGAATGCAATCGTCCGCTTATGTCCCGCAACTCCGACACTGCGAATTCCCCCTGTCACCATCTGCACGTATACTCATCTTCGAGATACTTCGAGGTCTCTCTATTGATCATTTCTCCTCGCAGAATGAGCGCTATATCAAACCCAGATTTTGAATCACTTGATGCTTTTTCAGATTTTAAGAGAGTCGATATCTTTGATACGGCTTTTTCAGTAATCTTCGATTTTTTTCATGACTCTATTGCGTGCGAGCTCACTCAAAATCAATCGTCGAATTCAACCTGAGGGATCAAACGCGAATGCAGTTCGAAGAAGACCGCATTTTACGGCGATCGATTGCACGGTGCTTGCATGAAACAGAAACGATTGCTGCAGGGTCCGATTTCGGAGTAAAACGAAGCTTGTAAAAAACCTCGAAAGATCTCAAATCGCAACGGAGATCGACGATCGAAATTGTCACCGATTGACGGCGGTATATCCAGTGCCGAGAGTAACGGTCTGCACTCTGCAATCTGCATCGAGGATATCAAGACCACGTAAGAATCCATGCTGCAGCTGTGGCGCCGAAGAAGCTGCCTCCGCGATATTCCCCGTCGGACGGATTGCATGCGTGCAGACGATTGTCGAGGATCAGCGACGCGTTCCGCGGTTTACGTTACGTCGACGTACGCCGCGGGACGCAGGCATGCCCACATATGCGGGGCCTGATGCCCCAAGGTCCTCAACCTCGGGTCCCGGGCAGCGCGGCGTGTATTTTTCACTTTCGAACGGTAGCAGCGTCGCAGGAGCAGCAGGAGCACTCCGGGCTCGTATGTGTCAGTCGGGCCTCCGCCTCGACGAGTGCATCGCGTGCCGAAGAATGTCGTTGCATGTTTAGCGGGTTGGTCGCAATTACGAAACGGCGGCGGATGCAGACACCCACGTTCTGCCCCCTCCTCGGACCCACCGCCGCCGCCCACATTTTCGAGAGGAGGCTCCTCGGGGAACAGGGAGTGAGGAAAATGAGAAAAGGAATGAAAACCCGGGAATCGATCGCCGTCCGCAATGCTACGAATATTTGTTAAATTGCCGAAATGGTACGCGGCGAGAGAAAAAGAAGGTGGCGGTGGCGGCGCGGTCACTCTCCCGAGGCAATTGATGGGGCGGCGGCTGCCGGTCGAATCTGAGGACCGAGAAGCAGAAGCCCCGTAATCAGGAGCGTCGATTTGTTTTGTCCAAATGACACGAAATTATACGGCTGGCTAGAAAAATATAGCAGAGCTCCGTCGAATTACACGAGCCTGATTCGATACGAAAAAGGGACGCTGGCTCCTTCCCCCTTCCCTTCCACCCTCCACCTTCCGCAACGAGAGATGGACCGGCGAAAAAGGACGACGCAATTATGCTTCCAGGCCGTGGAAGGCTCTCCGGGCTCGAGGCGGCCGTTGGCCCTCCCTCGAGGGTGATTAGAGAACGATTCTACGATTGCATTCTAGTCAATTACCACCAACACTACACTCATGATCGCAAGCAAGCACGCCAGACGGCGGTAATCCGCGGTGCCTGCAACGGCAATTCCATTCTCCGACTTCGAATGCCCGAGGGTTATATCAATTTCAGAAACTCTTTGTCTGATGTTCGATTTTTAGTATGCCGGACTCGTCTTCTTTGAAAGACACTTATTTTTTTATTTTTATTTTTTTCTCTCCCCCTTCTCTTGCCCTCTTCTTATTCGGGCTAAAAATTAAACACAATAATCGCTTCTTCCTGCACCTCATTATGACCGTTTGTTTCGATTCTATTCCACCCCTCCGACTTTTCCACCATGGATGTGCTAACTGGACCGCACATATATTGTAGGCACTAGTTGTTGTTTTCACCATTTCTCGGAATATACGATAAACGGTGTAGGGCATCTAAGGAACGGACTGTTATTCTTTGTCATTTACACCGTACTCGTAACCATTTTACATAAAGGAATTTCATCGCACAAAACATTCTTTTTATTATCCCTCTATCCCTATCTGTCCGTTCGTTTTCCGGGAAACAAGATGAAAAGCTTCGATTTGTTCCGATATTTTCGAGCTTGAACAACCGCTAGAAAAAATCTCTTGAGAATTTTCAAGAATATTACAATTAAAAAAATACTTATGCATATTTTCAAGCTTATGACAACAGATTTACAAAAAAAAAAAAAAAAAAAAAAAAAAAAAACGTAATTACATGGTCGATTCTCGCGTTTCAAGCAAGGTCATAACCGGTTATTTAATTTTTGCAGAGAAAAATTTTTTCAAATCTTATGTATCCGAAGAAAGAACAAAAGAAGACAAGCAAAAAACGTGAATCTGGCAAGGTAGGAATGAATAAAGGACCGCTCGGGAGCCGAGGAGAAATGAAACCGTGACGTACAAACGAACAACGAGAAGGAGGCACTGCAGCCAGTCTAGGCTTAAGCGTCTCACGTTTCTCTCCGGAAATTCAATACCGCCCCTCCCGCGCCTCGGTATCAGGGAGGCAGGCAGAAGGGTACAAAACATAACTATAGACGCATACCTAGTAGCCTGGTGAAATATTCAGATCTGGAGATACATTTTGCGGCTGCAGAAGCCGTTGCTGTACACAACCGAGTTAAGTGTGTATGACTAGCCATAAGCTGCACTTTTCTCGACGATTATCTCCGAGGCTTCCATACACATAATATAAACACACACACATATGTATGCCCCCGAAACTCCGAAAATCAATCTGCCGGGGTCAGTCTTCAAGGCCCCGAATTCGTGGGCCTCGCCTACTCACAGCGTCATGGCCGACTTATCGCGTAAGCGGCCAATTAAAGCCTAAGGACTCGCGTGTTTTACGGCCAGGGGCGGAGGGGCCCGGGCCCCTCGTACAAGGGGTCCGACCGACCAACTCCTCGCTGCAGCATCGCCGAGGAACAAAGTCACATCATTTAGCCGAGCGCATCTCCGGGTCCATCTCTGCTACAGGATCCCCGCCGCTCGGTATACTCGCGAAGCGTTAACCCCGGTAGTTGGCAGCACTGCCATTGGGACAACTGGAGATACAGATATGCTAATTCTCGTGTCGTTTACACGTGATATACAGCTGGACCGACGCAGAGTGGAGTGTAGCGCACTTTCCTGCCGGCATGGCAGCTCGCTCGCGAGATCCGCGATTCAGGCGATCGTAACTTCCCCGCCATTCTTGAAAGCGGGGGAGTCTCTTCTGATCGAGATCAACTGTCCTTCTTCGCCCCTCACATTGCTACGGCCGCTGCTGCTATGCGCTAACCGAGTGCACTTATGCACTCGATCGCTCTCTCCTCGTTATGGTAACACGCATTGCCGTAACAGCGATCAGTCCTGACTGGAATAACAGTAACGTTTCGACTAGTTTCCGCGCCCTGTGGGAATTCAGGGGATTTATGTTGTAGAAATTTAAATGGTGTGTTAGAGCGTTTTCCGCTTCGTATAGTCAAAATTCAACAGTGTTTGTGGAATCTACCTCGGACGACGAGCTACGGTCGTTGACCTGAACCGAAAAAAGATGGAGATGCAGAATCCATTTTAGAACGAGATTCTCATGCCTTGCGATGAAGCGAAACTAGAATGAATTCTCAAGCCAAACCAGTTTCTTTCAGTTCGCTTTAATTTCTTTCAGTCCGTCGAGTCTTTGGAAATTACAAATGACTAAACGGTTCGGACTTTATTAGCAGAGGACTGTTGATGACCGCAAGTCTCTGTCTTTAACCAGCTACTAACGTCCGTTCACTTTTGTTTGTATAAAAATTTACAACTAGGCTCAAGCTAATGCGAATGATGGCAACCGCGTGAATTAATTGCATGATAATTTTTGTGCGAGGATTATACGTGAGTGAAAGAGGTTTTATAACAATGGCGATTAGGGAGGGGGGCATAAATCATACGGCTGGTGAAAAAATGTGGGAAGATATCCCGTCCTCGACGCACTCCGTCTGATTCTCGATTGCCAATGTGAAGTATAATCGAAGCGTGACAAGAGGCAATTGAATCGAGGATGAAATTAGGATTCCCGGAGTAGCGAATCCCGAATACCGCGAGGTTAGATTGATTCCTCGAACCGGAGTTACAAGAGTCGTTTACCCGCGGTGTGTGATCAGCGGCGTTGCACGCGGAGTACACGTGAAACTGGCGAAACCGAGTCGAGCAATTTGAGAAGAGAAGACAAAGATCGCGTCAGAGGTCGCAAAGCGAGTGCTGTAAAGGCTGTGTGATTCCAGGAAAATGACAGAACGTTTACGGACCATTGTCCTTCGAGGAATAAACATAAACCACCGAACGACGATTGGGATGATGCTAAGGTAGTTTTTAACGTTTTTCGAACGGCGCAGGCGCTGAAGCGATCCTCCGGGCAAATGGATATCGAGACCATCGCGAGATGTGCGGGCAAAGCGTTGGTCGAGCCAAGAAGCCGCTGCACAAGCGAGGACTCCTGGCAGGGATAATTTTTAGTATTTCAAAAAGACACGCCGATCAGCCCAGCCCTAATCACTACAATTACACGACCAACGCCAACTCGGTTCTCGGAAACTCGGTCTCAGGAATTACTATAGACGTATATCCGTCATTCTATACGCGAACTTCCGAAAAAGTGATAAAAATTGCAGTCAAACTTACGCTACATCCGATTATCCGAAACTTTACGATACAACGTGACTAGTTTCAATTATTCAAACTTTAGACTTATTTTTACAGTTTTTATCCTGTACTGAAATTGCAAATAAATAAGCGAAGCAATGACAATGTCTCGACTTAATTTCTAACTCGAGTCATCGCACGCGGCGCCACGTTTCTCTGGCTGTATTCTAAAGCCCCCCTCGATTGGCAGAATAAGACGTGGATCATGGGGCAGGCAAATCCTGGTTGGAGAATCCTCTGTCGGATCCTCGTCGTGGCGGTGCGCAGTGAATCATTGAACACCGTGAGCCTGCCGAAGGAGAACAGATCGTGCCTACGGCGAACACGACCTTGAAGTACCGCAGTACCACTCGACTCGATCCGTTTCAGGCATAATAGCGGCGGATTTCCCTTCGCGGTTGCCGCCTCCTGGACGCGGTCCATCGAAAGAGGCGCGTAGGCGCGTCAGCCGAAAAGCACGCGTGAGTTGTTCCTCCGCCTGCTGCTTACCTTCCTCATTCCTGCCCCCTCGATCCTTTCGCCGAGTGGTTATTTACTCGATCTGTCGTAGGGGCCCGATGTCGAACACAACTGGCACGTCGTATTCGGTTGTAATCGACAACCTATGGACTTCGGGAACTTTGCCACCCCAGGCAACGCCCCGAGAGGATCGCATGCAGCAGGAGTCGTCATCCCTGCGTGATGATTTTGTCCCCTCCAAGCGTTTCCGCTTTTTGTTGTGTTTTTTTTTTTTTTTGTTTTTTATTTTATTTTTACAATCTTTTAATTGTTGCTTAGCGATTCGCTATTACAGGGCTTTTTACCCGCTACCCCATTCTCTTTGTTTAGCGGAAGATATTTTACGACATTCCGATACTCACCGCCGCCCCGAGAAGACCCTGCAGGGCTATAAGCTCCGAGTCCCTGGGCAATTTAACGACGGGAAGAACTATGTTTCTAAGAAATGATCGTGTGCCATGCGCCGGGGTTTACGCGATCTGAAGCTGGGTTGGGTGCCCGGCATAATCTTGTTTTTGAAAATTTACGAGCACGGCTCGATACGCCTGCGCCACAGTTAGCCGAACGCGTTTTGTAGAAATTCTTTGGCATGACGACTGCAAGAGCGGAACCGCAGCTCAGCGGCTTATGGAGTAAGGTGGACGACCTCGTTTACGTCATCTCTGATATAGTATATATGTATATGTATAAGTGCCGACTATCCCGACATGTTAACAGCTTCCAACTCAAGAAAGCAAACCGCACGTTAATATTACCCTACGGGATGGGGAGAATGACCGAGAAGTTGAGTCTCACCGCGGTTAAATAGCATTCTAGCTCGGCTCGTCTTATCGTTCCAGAGACGAACACGTATAACTAAGCGCAATATTATCCTTGGAAACAGCGATTCCGTATCGCACAAAGAAACGCTTTACTGTCGATAGGATACTGATTATATGCGGCGAAAAAATCTCACCGGCCCATCACAGGCTCAACCTCGTCATTCAGTTTTTCATGGATCTATGAATTTTTCATATTTCCACAGCAAGACTATCTCTTTTTCCAGTTTAGCGGTATTTCTCAAGTTCTCACACACAGACTCCTTCGATCACTTGATATACTTTCAACACAGCTTAATACTCTGATAAACAAGTTTGTACGATCTTTCGTAATAGTTAAAACGATGTAGTCGAAAATTTTTAGTAAGTCATGGCTTGAAATAGCTTCTAACAATAAGATAAAATGTGATCGAATTTCAACCGAACAGCTCAACTTGAATTCGTTTCTTTGTTATCAGACCTAAGTATACAAAGTAGTCAAACTTGAACTCCCTTAACGTGAAGAACACTTGTTCGACTTCAAGTTTGAATGTGCTTGGATGAAATTGCAATCAGTATTGAGCCAGTCTCAATTTTCCACAGATTCAATGACGGACTACAAATATAATAGTTGATCATCGGATCGATGATCCAGTATGCGACAGAGTGCTTCGTCTTCTCGCGAGTATAAAACCGACTACTCTGGAATAAAGTGGACTCCGTAGGAGTGGATACTCGAGTACCAAGTGCAGTACAGCGAGGGTGAGGAGGACGAGGGCACTGAAGTAAATAAAATAAGTGAAAATAGAACTCAGTATCTATAGATAAAAATAGCGTGTAAGAAGAAACAGCAATGGGAACGAGTATAGGTAAGTATAATGCGTACAGGAGAAGAGAAGAGAAGAGAAGAGAAGAGAAGAGAAGAGAAGAGCTGAAGGTTGGGCGAGGGTGGGAGGAGGGCGAGAGGTAGGTGGGGGAGGAGGAGGAAAGGAGAGGTTCGGAGTTAAACCGCTCCGGAGATGAGAGCCCAGGCTCACGAGTGAGCTGCAATAGGAAGAAGAAGAAGAAACGGCGCGTATAAGGAGAGCAAGGCAGGATTGAACCGTAAAATGAGAAACAATTAAGCTTTTATAGAGTTACAATCCGGGAGGCAGTACGGCTCGCTGCTTTCCCCGTCCCCGTCTGCGAGAGCAGGGGAGAAGGGCTCTGTTACAACTTGTTACAGCCTTGAAGATCGGTAGTAGGTATATACCTACCATCTCTGCCTAGCGTAATGGCAAAGACCGAAACCGGGTTTACCTCGCCTATCAACCAGCTCCAGTTTCTTCCGCCTCTTCCTCTTCATCTTCATCTTCGTCTTCGTCTTCGTCTTCATCTTATCCGTCTATCCTCATCTCGCTCGAAGCTATATCTCTAGTGGCAACGGGGTTAAAAAATCTATATCTCGTGATGCCGGAGAGTAAAGAAAAGCTCTTAATGACTCGTAGGGCTCGTAATAGATCACGTTCAGTGTTGGCGGTCTTAAATCGATTTATCTGTATGAATTGCGAGTTGCGCTTAAGTCGCAGCGTCGCGTTCACCCGCGGACACGAGAACGCGAAATGACTTAATAATCTCCGTTAATTAACCGCGTTTTTAAGTGCACTCCTTAAATTGAGTATATGAGTCTCTGATATGTGGGGGCGAATATCGGCCATACTTACTTGCGCAGCGCTGCGCTGCGCGTTCCACACTGCCCGTTGCACTCCGCTGCAGCAGATCAAAGCACTTTAGCGGCGCGCGAATGAGTTATATAGATTTGTTGATGCAATAAATTTCATAGAAACAGAGAGTACGCCGGCTCTGCGGGATCACGAGGGTTTCGTGCGACTGCCGCATGGAGTAGGTATCCGGGGATGAGAACTCGCGATGCATATAAGCCTTCTTCTTCTTCGTTTCGAACGCGGGCGCGCGCGAGAGGCAAGAGAGAAGATTAATTTGAAATCGGGTGTATCGCGCCGAGAGAGGCGTCAAGAGCGTGCAGAACCAATTTGTTCGCTTATATGATAAAACAGACCTATGTATGCATCTGTGTACGTGCGTGTGTGTCTGCTGGGGATACGCGGCACGGCGCAACTAATGCCTGCCCCAACACCAAGCAGCGATCGAGCAGCACCGATGCCGATGTTCATAAAACTTGGGACTGTCTTTTATTGGCCGTTCGGAACTCGGGGGCAGCCGACGCATGCCGGGCGCGTTTCTTTTCACGGATATACATGTATACGTACCTTCCTGAAAAATGAACCCCACACTTCGGGGGCCGGTTAAAATTTCGTCCGATTCAATACCGGCTCGGATTTCACTCGATATTCACCCTGGCATTGGCATTTCTAAAAATGAAGGCCAGTACTTACGCCGTGGTCTGATTTATTGCGAAAATTACATCATAGGAGCCACGCTGCCCAGTCAGAATCAATAATTACAGCCGCTTCTTCACTGCTCGAAATCACGAACGCTCCGGAATTCTCTCCCTCTCTCTCTCTCTCTCAATCTCTCTCCGCCAAAGCCATATACCCATCCATCCATCCATCCATGCATGCACGGCGTTCCTCGGTTTCTTCTTACACACGTCCTAATTCCAAACGCATCACTGCAAATTAAGTCCTTTTGCCACGCATTCGATGCTTCCCGTTTATCTTACCCTTGTTCCATCTCGCGCATGTCTTATCGCACGCTTTTTGTGTTTTTCGTAACTCGTGGCTGGAATATGCCGAATTCGAATATGAATATCACTCGCCCATCTGCTTATCTAGGTCTTACAAAAGCGATCATTCTTTTCTAACTGCTTCTAATTACATCATCTCCTATTCTCTTTCAACTGTAAAAAAATGACACTTAATTGTCATAGCGTCCAACACGTTTCTCCGGCAGATCGCTAGACGTAATATCCTGCAAGTCCTACAGGATGAAAGAATCAGGTTGTTGCCAAGACTCGAGTACGCAGCCCCAAGTCACCTGGTATACGCTTATTGATTTATCTCACACTCGCTCCCAGCAAATAATCACTTGTGTACCAATAATTGCTGACAATAATTGCTGACAATTGCTGACTTCAAACCATGCTTCTATATCCATTGCGCGGTATTTCCTTCCCCGCGACCACGACCACGGTGGAGCAACGAGAGTGCCATTACAACCCAGGATTGGTGCAGGACTCGTCGAGTATTTAGTGCTCAACGATTCACCGATTCTTCCACTCCTTCGTCTCATCATTCGCTGGGTTCAGTTGCCAACGGATCAGCTAGTGTGCACACACGTTTGTCCAGCCGATGCCCACTTCGCTCTACGGTTTTATAGAGTCGGTCTATTTACCTGCAGCGGTGCTCGAAGATGTCTTCAAATGTCGATTTCCGATCGGCTGAAAGGGTTCACAGGGAGGAATGCCTTCTGGAATTCGAGCGCTGCTCTGCCATCTCAGTTTTGCGCTGGCTTTTGATTGTGGTTTGGTCCTTGTTAGCTGACTCCTGGCAGCCGGATGATTCGACGTCGACTTTAACGACTCTGAGTGTCACTGGCCTGGCTCGACCGCCCTGCACTCTGGCTGGTTCGACGCGAGTTGAGGTTCGATTTTTTCCAACGGTCCCTGATGAGAACCCGGTTCAGGAAGAGCTGGCTCGCGCAGTATTAATTTCACCGGTTGACTTCTTAATAAGGGATTAGGATGATGGACGACGCCGCCACGTTCGGACCTTTACCACCGTACCTTCTATTTCGTAACCTAACAATAAATCGGCTCAACATCGTAGGGCCACCCGATTTCGTGAAATGTTGCCACGCTTTTCCGCCGATCGGTTTCGACGAGTATTTCATAATTTGTCGTGGAAAAATCAATTAATATTTCGATTAATCTCTTCGAGTGTAGCTGGGCACAGTTAGATTCTGTATTCTGTGAACTACCAGTCAATAAATATCTTTCAGTGTATAAACAATCACGTATCCTTGTAACATCATATTTTTTAGATTAATAAAGAAGATTGAAAAAGTATAGCTGCGGCTTTTATTCACGTAGATTTAATTCAACCATGTAACACATCCTAACTTAACACAACTTCTTTGCAGAATAAATACAATTCTATAAAGTTATTCTGAAAATAGCGAAAAAAAATGGAGAACAGTAACGGGAAATCAGACTGTTTTCACTTGAAGATATCGCTTCTGAGAAATTCTCGAAACACAGATTTTTCCTAACACAATCCTGTGAATAGTCGGTAATTGCGTATCGATGGGTAAGGATAACATCCGAGAGAAAGTGTGACTGGGTGTCGTAGAGGCGCGAGGGCGGCACGCGGCTGAACAAAACACACTTGGGAATCTCTCTCCCAATGCCGAAGCTATGACAGGCATCTTTCTCCTTGCTCCTCTCTCGGATGTTGAGAAGTCGTCGTGATCGTGATCGTCGTCTTTGAAGAAGGGCGAGGAGAGAGGGAAGGAGGAGAGCGAAGGGCCGACAAAATCACCGATCTCGCAGGGTGCGGGGAGTGCAGTGCAGAGGTGGCGGGGAGACAATTAAACGGACGTAGGGAGAAATAAAGGGATCCGAAAGTCCGACGACGACGGGAACGTTGCGCGAGTTGCGAGCATGATATTGTCGGCCTTCCTCGAGGGCATTGGGCTGTCGGTTCTCTCCGACGATCAACGGGACCTCCGCTACCGACTTTGCGCGAGCTGTTGGGACTTTTCGAGGGTCAGCCTCGCGGGAAGCTGGATTGGGCATCGTCCTGCAGGAGTGGACTTAGCGTTCGTAAATACGACTGCAGGAACATGCGCCCAAGGACGACATTCTTGAGAAGAAAGATTCCCCGCCACTCTCTCTCGCTCTTGCGCCGTGTGTGTTTGTTTCATTACAAGTTTCATGCGCGCAGGCATGGAGCGCCATCTATGGACCTTTCCAAAAGAAAGAGGAATTTTAAGTTGGAAACCTTGTCGCGCGTCCTTTGGCTTTGAATTACAAATTCCTCGGAGCTTCTCCGCGTTTGAACCAATTTCAAACCTCGGGCCTCCGAGGAACTGACCCAACTCCGCGGGACGGGTAGTACCACGGGCCCCGGGGCCCAGTGGACTTCTATGCGCTGTCCTAGGTTCGCTACTGACCGTGTAGAGAACGTCGCGTCGTTTACGGTTCGTACGGCCAATGCACGGCGTCTCGGTGCGGCAACACGGCCGTTGCGTAACCAGGATATCGTCGATGCTGAGGACCGGGACGTTCGAAAGGAGGAAAAGTCCTGCACGGAGAACGGGGCGAAGAGGATCTGCGGCGCGGTTTAAGTCGACTACGGTACCCGTCAAGACTGAGAAACAAATATACTCGTGACACGCGGCCTGCGGCCCACGCTGCGAAAGCAAAACTCATAAATTTATAATTCGTGAAAATATTTCACGCAGGGTGTGCGATTCGGATATCCCCGGTCGCAAACGGGAGTGAAAATAAAACGCGCCCTGCGTGGGATCTGAGGCTGCAGAATTTCCGGTCGAAAACGACGACGACGACGACGATTGCACAGGGAGACCGAGAGAGAAACGCCGCACTGCATCTCTTTAACGCTAGACGTTTAATTACGGACACCGGCGGTAAAAAGCTTTGGTAAAAATCATTTCAAATTAACCCAGGAGGAGAAAAGGCTGCCCCTGCAGCGGCTCTTCTGGTCTAATTAAACTTCCAGCCGAAAAATAAACGCGCGCGATACTCGGCATAGAACAAGGCTGGGTTCTTTAAGCTCGTAAAACTGCAAGGACACTCGAAAAATTACCGCAGGGATATTTCACTCGCAGAGTTAAGCTCTCGAATTACGATTACAAAAAGTTGATCACAATCACCGTCCAAATTCGTGGACTTCTTGCGAGTCAAGTTCGAGTTCGGTCAAGAGGCAGACACCGGGATATCCAATGTCCCGGTGCTTGTACATCGCTCGTCGTTCCTGGCTGGTGAATAGCCGAGATTCAAGCTGCACCCACCAAAAAATAAAACGTCTTATTGCTGGGCGTCTTTTCGCGTGCCTACTTGCACGTCTTGGGTACGGAACGTAAGGTTACCGCATTCGCTGGCTGCGCCGAGGTGCTGCTGCATGTAACCGTCAGAAAAGAGGCGGACGATACTCTCCGGGTTGTACGGACGTCGGTTGGAGCCTGGAATAGTGTGAACCTGTCCACAGTTATAAATAAGGTCTGCGGGGTCAGGGCGAAAGCCAGGTTTACGAGATAAATACCATAAGTTATAGGCGGGGGTCGGGGAATCAGCGATGGCGAGAAGAGAGGGGGGGTGGACTCGGGAAAGACTAATTCTACGATTTAACGCGATCTGCTAAAATGTCCTTTTGCATCTCTCGACACGGCTGTGCAGCCAAGCTCCTCCGACGTTATTAACAACCCAAAGGTATGCCGTGTCACCTCGCCTCCGGCCGTTTCATTTCTCTAAACTAGATATATACACGAGTTAAATATCGCGACTTGTGACTAACGCCTCGAACATTTGCATCCGTCAAACTGAAGAGCTTGGTGTGAAAAACGTCTGCAGGATAACTGCAAAGAAAGATTCGACAGTACCATTCTTATTTTACTCTTCAATCTGCCCCGATTTGGCGGATGGGCCCACGAGGTGTGAAAGTTTAGGACTGAAGGCTGAAATTGGTATAGTAAAGTATAACCTCGACACCGAGCCGTAGGTCTAGCAGAGAAATTGGAGGGTCGGAGTGCCGGGCAGAGCTTAAGCACCCACGCAAAAGAAAAGGGATGCTTTGCTGATGTGGCCGAGAGAAGAAAATCCTGCACGATGCAGCCAGCAGGATGCTGGTAGGCGTGGATGTATTTTTTGTGCCTTCCATCCCAACTCTCGCCTCTCGGATCTTCTCTCCTCTGGCCTATTCGTGGTTATATACACGTATTCCTGGGCATTCACATACAAGGAGGAAAGCACGCCTACGGATGTTTGTGTGAGTGCGCGTATAATACGTACCTGCCGTTTCCCTATCCATTGTCCGGCACAAAGCTACATTTTTCTACTCAATCCTCCACCTAATGGATAATTAATTTTTGATAAATCGTTCGCCGGTGACTCGAGCAAACTAAGAAAAACCCGGCTCTCTCTAATTTGTTTTTCGATTTCTCACAACGCTGGATGTATGTCGCTGTATGTAGGTATACCGCAGGACTCGCAGGTCCTTCCGGAGATAAAAAAATTGGGTCAGAAGCACAGGGCCAATTTTTTCTCCTCCGCCTTCTTTCACCTCGACTTTTCGGTTGCTTCCAAACCAAAGACAGACGTGGCGCTTCCATCGTCGATCCTGTGAATCCTTGTTCGCGTCGATATCGCGTGACTCGTGTTAAAACCCGCGAATACAAAGTTTTCGATCAGCTACGGCATGGCACACGGACTGCAGCATCAGGTTGCGCTCCTTGGAGAGACGCGGATAACAGAAGGACGACGAGGTCCAGGACGCCATATCTGGCAGAAGTAAAGGGGGGCGAAGACGCCCGCGGCGATCGCGTGGCCCCGACACTGAAATCATCTCACACGCCAACCGATGCTTGGCAAGGCAAGAAGCCCCGTCCCGATATCCCGGTGTTCCTCCACCACTCTCTTACTCCAATACAACCGACAAATTGGTTCGCGGAAATACACGCAAACCGCCACAGGTATGCGGCCCACTATCGTACCTACTCGACTGTCCCTGACCTCAACCTATTTCGCGGTCACATGTAAGCTGAACGTGATAGTTTACTAGGATGATCTACCCAGTCGGCTTCACTTCCGATTTTGTGCGGCTTCGGTGTCCTTTTCGTGAAAACTAAGCACTTGATCCTCGAGAGGCGGCAAATTTTGACTCCTTATCCTATTCATCTTTAGGAATGGTGTATGGGAATCCTAGTAGAATTGGTTCCGAATATTTCCTGATGAACGGTAAGGGTCGTCCCTGCTCGTAACTTATAACCTCAAGACGACAAGTGGATACTCAATGGATGAGAAATTCTTACAAAAATAATGTCTACCCAGAATTCCCGCACAACCATAAAGCCCTTTTCTTTTTCAGAAAAGCGTCGAAAACGTGTAGTGAGTCGAAACCTTGGCTAATGGGTGGCTGGGATGAGAATTGAGACTACCGATGGACCATAAGAAGGAAGTTCCATTCTCTATGGGTCTGCATCGCGGTGGCTAGAGCACATGAGCGTGATCAAAAACGGGACAAACCGCGTTCGCCCCCGCACGCGATGAAACAACGTCAACAAACCTCGCACGGCATGGACGCCGTTCCGTGGCTCCTTGAGGGTCCGACAGTCGAGTGCAGCACGGGACAGGGACAAGGATCCGGCTTACTGATACGTGTAAGAAGCCGCGAGAGGAGCGAGAATATAGGAGAAGAATTTTAAACGCTACTTCGGTGGCTCCAGTGGCCACAGCGGCCCGGGGTTTAGTGGTGCAATTTTACTAGGGGGCCACGCTGGATCACCGCTTCAACCCAACCAACCCGACCCAGGCCAACCCAACCCAACCCAGCCCATTCGATCCCGACCCCTACCTTCCGTCGGTCCTAGAGGTAATTTATTTTCCATCCTTCTCCCTTGTCCGAGAGCCTCTTCCTCGTTCTTCGTCTCGCTGTGGTCAAGTCGCTTATACTCCGACCGAGCTAACTCTATGGAGACCAGGGTCCGGACTGACTCGAGGCAACAACGTTACGCGCTGGTCTTTCCATCCTCGAAGACGTTCTTCAAACCCACCGAAGAGCCCCTTGAATCGATATCAGCACATCGGCTTAGTGCCGATTTCATGGTCACTTGTCCACCTGACTTCATAAGCTTCCAACCATTACACGTGGTCATGGAAGCCCGGAGTCCAAGCATAAGTGAAGATGATTGGGATGGAAGACGTGTAGCCAAGAACCGGAATACCGCGGATTTTGCGACATTGGAATACACTATCGATCCTGTGCCTGGATAGGAAAAGGCGACGAAAAACGTCGATTTCTATCGATTAGTTAAATTGGACGAAGAACCGGAGTGGCCGGGATATTGGATTCCTCGCACGTGCGTGTTGCGCGTATAGAAGGCGGAGTATAGAAGGTTTTCAAGAAAATAGATCTGCGTTACCGTACTTCCACTGTAGGCGTTCTCGTCTCTGTCCGACCAACGTGGGTCCGGCGAGTCTCGCTTCCACTCGCGCGCATCAGTGGACCCGGTATAATTAATACGGGCCCCGTGGAATGCCGGCCTCCTCTCGCTCGCTCGCTCGCTCCTTCGCTCTCGCTCTCTCCCTCGTCGTCTGCGCCTCTCGGGCCCCCCGGACCCCCGGCCCATCTTTGGTCCCCGCTCGCCGGGCCCCGCGCCACACAACCCCCAACTTCGGAGCCCCCAACTTGTATCTAAAGTTTTAAGAAGACCGTGTCGACCTAGCCCAACGCTCCAACCTCGACACTGATGCAGCCACGATCCTCCGCTGATCCGGTATACCCGAGTTCAGGGTACCTTATACCTCTGGTCCTCACGGGCCTTCGTCCTCATTAAAAACTAGACTGCTGCATAGAAACCTGGGTGGACCTTGACTCATGTGGCAGACAACTCGTCCGTCCATCGGCTGCATGGGCCGCGACGCAACCCACTAAAGACACACCGTGAAATATCACCGATTAACGATCGCACGCCTCGAGTCCTGCAACTGTAACCCTGTTATGCAATTTATGGGGTCCGACTGCATTTGCGGCTTGGTACTTTGAGCAACCTTGACCCATGAGTCGAAGAGACAGTCAGATTTTCGGCCAACATGAACTATTCTCCGATTATAAGTCCTGAGTTTAATTTTCTTTGATTTCAAACTCCCAAATCTCGTTATTTAGGTACCTCATAAAAATTTCTCGAGGTATGCGAAGAGAGAGACAGAGAAAGAGAGATAAGGTCGTTGAGAACCGGAGTGAGTGTAAGTAAAAGAAAAAAGAAAAAAAATGGTTCAGGGTCAAGAGAGGTAACTATTTGATTAGGGGAATCCAGTTTCTCGGAGAAGGCTGGAGTGTCGCTTCGGCACAGCCTCCGCCTGACGTCGTCGTGGCTTATCGCATGAGAGGACTGGGAACCGTTAGCCCAGGTTCTGGACTAGAATTCACTTTACCGCTTCTAGTGGTATAATACACCAGGTCGTAGCACGTCTCTGTCGAGGCCCGGTATATTTTGCACGCTTTTCAAGAGCCGTGGTTTTGTTCTCATGATCGCAGTTTTGACGTTTGTCCATTTGTAAAGAGCCGGTAGCCCGGATGGTCCTGCATACACTCGCCTTTGTCTTAACCCAAGAAGATTAATTAAACCTGCAACCAACCTGATGCACAATTTTTTTCATGACTCGACGATACGTTCTGGAAATGGGTATACATAAATAAGGTTC
This sequence comes from Diprion similis, assembly GCF_021155765.1. NCBI lineage: Eukaryota > Metazoa > Arthropoda > Insecta > Hymenoptera > Diprionidae > Diprion > Diprion similis. Next base: position 21,941,838 of record NC_060110.1, on the reverse strand, counting down.
AAAGTAGATAGGATTCACCCACCCTGCACATTGGTTCCTAACTGATCAGACTTTTCACCCATAAACTCGAAGAGAGAAATTCCTGCGCGACCGAGATTCGAATGGTTTTAAACCTGCAGTCACGAGTCGCACGTTCAAAGCCAGGTGCGGAATACCTGCGACGACTCTTTTCACCATTTTACAAAAACCACGAATTCGGCGCCACTGCAGTTTAAGCATAATTTTTTTTTTGAAATTACTTCTTTTTTCAGACAATCTCTGCAGCGTGATGTAAAGTGATGAATAATAATTTGTCACGAAGAAATGTTCTCAAGACAGCTGAACATCCGTCTACGATCTTCTCGAGGTGAGAATATACGCCTGCGAGTTCAACGCGTCTCGCTTACGAGGCCTGGGATAGCGAGGAGAAAGCACGCGCGTCGAGGTTGGACGAGGGTGAAAAGGTGAAGCAATTTAGAAAAACTGCCAAAACATGTCCTCGCTAAAAGCCAATCTGTCATTGTACAGTTTGACCCACCCAGTTAAAAAAAACGCCGGACCCAACAGTCTTCGTTCTTCTTCTCCGCCTCTGTTCTCGCTTCTCCTCTCTTCCTCAACTGAAAGATCGGTTTCTCTCTCCCGGCAAAGAAGAAGAATGAAGGGTTGTCCGGGCCCCTGATTTCGGCAATCAGATAACCCGGCCATTACGATAATTTTCCGACCTCTCGTCGCTCCTTTCATGCCGAAAGTATCCACCTATGGATGTACGATGTATCGATTCTTATCTGCACTTTCATGCAGAAAGAAAAGTCTAGGTTTTAGCTCAGTCGGTAATATCCGATGATCGGCGAATACTTCGACACTGCGTGACAAAATGTCAGTTGCTAATAAATTTACACAAGCGAATTCGATTTGTCGAAGCAGATTTTCATCCGCTGATCCTGAGATCAACGGGCATCTCGAGGATGCCTCTCGTCTCTCGGGATCATCGTTACACACCTACAGGCTGACAGACCATGTGTGTACGCATGTATGTGAAAAGATGCAGGCGAGATCCGAAAGGGTTCACAATGAATCTCGTATATTATTTCAATTCGCTTCGTTTTATTCACGCGACCGAAAACGCGCGCGGGAATTGGCACTGCGGCAGCCGAAGAAGAGGTATTAAAATGGCGGTTCATTTGCAGAGAGGTTCGTGATGTTCTCTCTGGATTCCGGAGGTCGGTTTCCCTCGACGCGGTTCTTATACGTACATATTATAATGTCGCTTCTTATACATACATATATATATACGCGATGCTAAGAAAAACATACGTCGGGAATTAATTTTTTTTTCAACCGGATGAAGCAAATTCATAACGACTCGCAAATTATTATTTCTTTTCCCTTTTATTCTCTTTTCGCCCCCTTCTTTTATTTCACTTTTTCCCCCTCATTCCCCTTCTTCCGCTCCCTTCGTCCCGCCGCAGCGGCAGAAGCTACTGCTTGCAGTAGCAATTCCGTACCTTTGAATTGAAAAGTTTTAATTCCCCTCGGCACGCGGAGACCCGCCGGAACAAAGTGTAATTTGCAACCGTGAAAAAGTCTAGTGAATTTACACTACATACCTCTTGCGCAAATCTTCTATCTCATATTAAACGTATACATACGTGGAACCGTGCACGCTATGCCCGTACTTAGAATTTTCGATCAAATGAAGAACGCTGTTTCATTTTTGTTGGCTTGCACGCGTTCCACGTGGTAATGTTTTTTTTTTTTTTTTTTTTTTTTTTTTTTTAATTTGATTTTTAATATAAAATTGCAGCGTTACGCCTCCTTTCGAATTTGACTATAGCGGAACCAGTGTTCCCGGTAATTAAGAAGGCAACATTATAAAGCAATTTATATGACTTTTGATTTTCAACGCACAGTAGATATATATGTATATTATACGAAACGTATGATTAGATTTAAATTCACGGACATGTATGTTTTTATAATTTACTTTTGGAACTACAAAATTAAAATAAGACGCCAAAAAAAGCTTAAATTCAAAATACAGAAACGATCATTCTAGCTCCTCCGAATTCCGTGTGCGCATGCGTGTTTGTCTCGATGTGTATACATCTCGTCGAATGCTGAGTTATGACGGACCCCCTAACCTCGGTGGATAAGCGATAATTAAACCGAGCAATCATAAATTTTCAAATTAACGAACGTCATAAGCGAGTCCTAGCAGCGTTCAACTTTTGCTGGATAGATAAACCTGACACTTAAATTTTATTTTTCTGATCTTGTTTTTTCTTCGTCAACTTGGGTTGAGAAAAAAAAAAGTCTTTATTGCAACCCGTTTCGTATTAATACATTCGTCCAGCTGTCCATCGACACTTTTAGACCAAATAAAAAAAAAGGAACGAAGTGGCGTTAAAGGTCAAGAGATTCAGATACAGACGAACAGGTACTAAAATAATTATAAAAAATATCATTATTGGGGTGTGAAACACTTGAAATAAGTCAAAATAATCAAAAATCATTCATGCTGACCCAATATAGTCCAATAAGAGGTAAGAGTTAGTTAAAAACAAAAACAAAATAAATACTTACGATCTAAGAACATCTAGAGTGGTCTAAAAACGATGAGTAAATTGCAAAAATTGAAAATTGCCAATAGAAAGTATATGAGTGTAGGAAAGAGAAAAGACGATTACAATAGTAGAAAATTTCAGAGCATCCACAAGGAAAGTACGAATTTTCCAGGTCGCCAAACAGAGCGTCGATCTTCCTGGCGAACTTTGAGATGTAAGTTACCAATATTCGTGAAACGAGGTGAATGAGCACGTGATCGTCGTTCTCGGTCGTTAGATTAAAGAGCTCGGTGTTGATCGTCAGCGCTAAGTACCTACACGATAGTCGTTAGCATTTGCCTGGTTTATATTTCCGCGAGGTTGCGGAGGTGGGCGGGTAGGTTGCAGGTGTGTAGGTGGCACATCGGCCGAGCGAATGCAACTAGGTGCTGCTCGATGCTGCAGCTTTCAAGAATCCACGGTTTCGAGCAATAACTCGGCAGCGCGGTGAAGTAAAAGCTGCCAAGAAGTTCGCCTGACCGTCTAGCCTCGCCTTTCCCTGCGTTACAGGTCGACGGTAAATCTCGACTCAGCTCGGAAATATCGTGCATATATACTTCGTCCTGCATAGATTCGCATGCAGCCAGATAGATATTCGCGCGACGTGCAAAATGCCAGTCGCGTCTGATATCAGATACGCGTTATTCAATCGAACTCTCTTCGCCTGTCTCTCTGGGGACCGTTTTGCAACTGAGTCCCAACAGCGTTACGAACTCTCGAAAAGACGCGTTCGAAGCCATTTCAGATCTCGGACCGACGAAAAGAATGAGAAAAATCGACGAGGGAGAGCGAAATCCGATTAACAAGTAATTACACAACGCATCAGGTTCCTTGGAGAAGAAATTGCAGAATCAAATTGCGCGAGGTGCACGATGAAATCGATGAGAAAGCTGATACAAACCTATGGAGATTGTCTGTTAATAAACTTACGCAGGTTATGCAGGTTACAATTTTTTTCATTCTTTTGAATGTGGAATTAGAAAGTGCGAAAGTGATGGGCGTGGTAAATCATCAATGTCAACCTCAAACTCGTACCTACGCGTATGATGGATAAATAAAAATCACTTACAATTAGAGAGATAATTCTATCGCACGATTAATAGATAAAGGATCGAGGGAATTAATTGTTACATCGATCGAGTGCAGAGAAATATTATAAGCGTGCGAGGAAAATAAGCGAACGGAAAGTGTGTCGATATCGCTAATGAACTACATTTGCAACTCCAGATTGAGTATATGTATAACCACAAGGAGAACTTAACGAAAGACAAAATAATTGTAACGTGATCTCGATGCTGGTTTTAAGAAAAAAGAAATCGACCCAATTATCTGCCCAAGTGAATTACGAGATTGCCGATCTGTTGAATTTAAAAGAATCGTATCCGCCCAGATATGAAATTGATAAAACGATGAAAACAATGTTCACAATTTTTTCTTATTACTTGTACTGTACTTCACATTTTCTACAAAAGATAGTAACAAAAAATTTACCAAATTTCGATAAGTATCCTTCGGCTATTCTTTAACTCACAAAACGGCAGAAAAAATTACAACAAGCATGTGCAGTTCGACCAGTCGACTTATGTAAAGAGTGAAGGAAAAAAGAAAAAAAAAAAAAAACCTTGCCACAAAAACATCAATGCTACACAAAACTTGTCACGACCACCAATTCAGGCAATAAATTATCCCTGCATAATTTATTTCAGACCATTTTTTGCAACAGCGTTAAAGAGCGTCCTGGCTAGTCACTGTCCATACGTATTACATAAAAATTCAGCATGACGTAAAACTCGAGTTGACAAAAAGGTGGGAATAATTACTGATTCCTATTTTTGGAATATGTTAGTTGTGGGACCTTTATTTCAGACATATGTAATTATTATTATACGTGGCTTTGTTTGTTGTATTTCAGGCTTTTTGGTGTGTGATATTATAACGCTTGATCAAATTTTAAAGGATTCAGTTCTTTCTTATCAATGAGTTTCTACGTCGTCGAAAAATTACTGCCGATAATCCGTCCCCGCAAGTTTAAATAAAAACGATATTTTCACAATTTCTAAAGCATAGTACGTTAGTTGGTTAGATTTGACCCGTCAACAGTTATATACTTTTTATTCATCGCAAGAGTCTCGGTCGACCGTCCGTAATGATCATGGAAGTAACCAAGGAGGAAAGAAAGTAATCTTATATACCGGACAGCGAGCGCGTAGAAAAAGCGCGATACACGCGTGCACACATCCATATATACATCTGTGTATAAAATAGGAGATGAGAAAAAAGTGGGAAGGGGAGAGGTAAGGAAGGAAGGAGGTGGGGGTAGGGTAGGGTAAAAATCTAATGATACGCTTAATTAGAGAATATATATACGACGGACGAAGCATTAAACGCTTTAGGTAAAGCCGGGATCGCGTTATACCGCCGCGGCTATACTTATACTAACTGACATAAAGGTTATACGCTATAGCTGTTATAATTGGCCAGTAGAAGCCCGCGAGGGCTTCGCGAATGGTATTTTGCACCGGGTGCAGCGAGTCGACGACGCGGCGTTTTCTTGCGACTAGAAAACGGGTGAAAACCGATCAGCTATCGGTACGATATTTTTCTCCTTTCCCCGATTTTTTCTTTCTCCTCGGAACCGCGTTATTATCGGTTTTCCCCCTCCTTTATTTTCCCATCGTCTCATCGCATCCTCTTTCAAACAGCTTTCCTGGCCGGAGAAGAGATATTTCGCAGGATTTCACCGACTAGCACTCGCCAACTCGCCTACAGATCATCCCGACGATCTTCCGGCGTGCCGCAGGAGGAAATCGCGGCTATCGTTGCACGTATCGGTTCCCGAGTCCATGAACGAGGTCCTGCGCCTGTGGGAGGCCTACTTGACGCGAGATGTACGTACGTACGCGCATCTTTACGAATACCTCGGAGACGTGTGGGTTTCACTAGGATTCGGATCTCTCGCTTCCTCCCTCGATCCGTCTCTCGTTCTTCGTCTCCTTCTCTCTCGGTTGGTGCACATCAGGACGCTGGTGCAGCAACGACAGGTGGTCGGTCGAAGGCCTAGAGAGCGCCGAGGTCGTAAACTATCCTCCAACGTCTGGGCGTCTCGGCGTCCGGCATGTATATATATAGCATAAACCGAGATGCTCCGGGTACATCTGAACGGCTCAACCACCACCGTGTGCGGCGTGATCGAGAATTGACGCGATATGGAATTTATATACCTCGGAATATATCCGCCTACGATCGATCCTTACAGATCGTCATTTTCACCTGGCGGGAAATTTAAAACAAGCGATTCGCTGACCGCAAGCTGATCTGAAATCGAAAAGTACAGGCTTGGAAATCTTGGAGAGTGTATATAATGCAATTCGGTACAGAAAAACTGTCGTTTGAAATTTTGATCCGGTTCTGTTTAATGTTATTATTGTAATATGTAATTTGGATGAATTCGTCTTATTCCGACCGACCAGAAGTTGATTTGCTCGTCATGAAAAGCAAAAACTGACCAAACTGAACTGATCCTCCGTATCATCTCCTTTTCAAAGATTTACAAATTACTGTTGCCCGTCAGGTTCAATATAAAACTAAAAATCGTTTTGTGAGATTTCATTCTTTATTGTAAATATCTAAAGTGACTTATCCAAACGTTATCGAGTTTCACATAATTGAAAATCCTCCTTTTGCATCAGCTTGCCTTCTCTTGATCCGCAGTGATCGTTTCGTAATAACTGTTTGCAAAAACGAAGAAAAGAAATGAGTATATAAGAACCAGTTGAAAAGAAACGTCTGACGCAACGCTGCCGTTATAAGGAAATCGCGCGATACGCAGTCTGGCTGCAAGGTGCAGTCGGCGACCCGTCGAGATGGCTGACTGGGGTTAAGGTTGCGTAATCTGGTTCCGGTGACGTGTGACCACGGCATACCACGAGGCCTTGGTAGTATTCGGTGTTATACCACAGGTGAACACGACATACCAGAAGAACCGGGACCGTCCGATGGCAGAACGCGCGCGAACAGCAGGTGGTAGGGTCAAAAGCGTTCCCAAGAATCGGTTTAGTGTATCCGCCGTCATAATAATCGGGATCTTATACCCTCGCAGGATTCCCCGCCGCCCATCTTACGTCCATCGTTTCGCCGCACCTCGCATCCCTCGGTTCCTGCGGGAACACCAGCAGGGTCCACCCCTAGCTGCATCTCATTCGCCTATTTTGCGATCCAGAGCGCAGCAGCTGCGCTCAGGGTCACCTCGGATAATTCGATGCTCAATAAAAGACGACGATGAGAAGCCGAACCACGCGTTGGCTAATGAGGTTCAACACATGTCGCATTACCAGCTCACTGCTCCAGCAGCCAAGAGAAAGCTCCACCTGCCACTCTGTTGTACTTTTATTACCAGAGACCGCCAACTGTCGCTTTCGAGGTACTTCAATACCAAGCTCTTTACATCTCTTCACTCATATCCGGAGAGAAAAAAACCAGCGCATCCTAGACGAAACTGTTAAGATCAAAATCTGCACCGAATTAATTACACATGTGCAGACTGTGAGAAAGAACGAGGCACGTACGTAACCACCATTAACGCTGATGCTGCATTGACCCAGTCAATCAGCAGCTTGGAACTGACATTGAGAACGGCGTCGCGGGCGATGCGACGAGAGCAATTAGAAAATGCGGAAGAACCTGCAGTCTTAGTCCACGATAACACAAGGATACGTATCACACAGTTACGTGCAAAATTACCGGGCACGCATACAATAATAATCTGGACATATAATGCTTCAGCAAGATGTAAACAGGTGTGGTGCAGTGTACGTATACAATATTCGCCATAAATCGTACCTGTATGCACTTACAGTATGCAGCCAGCCAGCTAGCTGGAGCGTGGACGTTGATGCGTTTGCAATTTCTTGTCCCGTCGGTGGTTAAAACAGATGCCGCGTTCGATATCCGAGTTTGAACTATTAACAGGCTTGCAGGGTAGGTTGGTTGGTCGGTTGGGTTGGTTGGTTGGATGGTTGGTTGGTTGGTTGGTTACAGAGCTGATGGTAGTTATTATAACGATCTATACCCAGGATGAATTCCTCCAAGGCGGTATAAAGATTTTTTACGGTTACCGTCTTATATGCTGCTCTCAAGCTTGCTCGAGATTAATTGCGCCCAGCCAGGATTGCGAGGACTCCGTGAGCAGACTCTGCAGCTTGTTCTCGCTTAATACAGGAAGGTTACGGTCTATCGCATGCATCACCATGATTTGACGCTCTAATCATCATTCTGTGTCTCTTTACTCGACGTTGCATATTTTTTTTTTCTTATTTTTTATTTTATATATCTACATGAAATCCTTCGCCACTGTTGGAATAAAGTTGTTCAGGATGAACGGGATAATGGTCCGGAAGCATTGGAATTTGATAGAAAACACTAGAATTTTATAATTTCGTGCATCTGTTTCTCAAATTTTTGGATATCTTATGTTGTGTTATTCGTATTTCCTCAGGTACGTTTTATTCGTATAGTAGAAAGATGTTGAAATTTTTTTTCTTCATTCCTAATTTTCCATTCATCCTACGTCTCTCATTCGCTCTTAAAGAGTAGTTGCAAAAAATTTCTAATCAATCCGAACAATATGCGAATGAAACCAATAGATCAATAAAAATTTCTTTCGAGCTGTATAAAAATCACGTTCAGAGTTAAGTATCAGCAAGTTGTTAAAAGGCGACTCAATTCCAAGTCTCGTGTCCTATTTTGATGAAAGACTGTCGAATCCTTGTTCCGAGGATTGCATCCTAGCCCCTGAAGAGGACGGAATCGGGGCGCAACGAGCCTTATAAACTCATTCCGTAACGAGCCTACCGCTAAATACGCCCCGGTAGGCTGGGTTCTTGATCCAAAGGAATATCAGCGTAGCCCGAGGGTGCAGGCCGGGGCGATAGCGTATCTGAATACCGGCGTATAGGATATCGAGTACCGCCTCGGTGTGGGTGAAGGCGGTTGTTAATGCAGGAGTTATGAAAGCGTGGGTCGCGGAGAGGAGAGTCCGGCTTTCCTCCCCGCTTCGTCCACCTCGATCTTCCTCTAGCCCTCTTTCCACGTCTCGATCTCTTCGCTCGGATCGCCACGTGTGCACGTGTGTACAAATCCTGCAGGCGTAGTATAGAATCCGGCATAAACCGCTCGTGCAGTGAATAGTTCCGCATTTCCACGTTCAGTACGCAATATATATATGTACAACTGAGGTGATATAGCTCAGGCACGTGAGATTCGCTCAATTCTTACTCGGTTGTAATTTTACCGCAGGGTTCGCCTGGACAAATGTGAGTCCTGTAGGAATTCAGAGTAGAAGATCATGAATACAGGCGAAAAATTGACCAATTTGAAAAAGATCCGAGAGGTGTGAAATGTATCAATTGGAGAAGAAGCCCGTTACTGCTGGCCACTTGGTTCCACATGGTCAGGGCAGGATGGTGAAATAAAAAATGAAGTATGACGATGATGATAGGTATCCACTTCTGGCGAGAAGCTTAAACCCATGTTCAGTGTGCGCAGCTCGTAGAATACAACCGTATAATAACAAGTACGAATATGCAGTAACTGCAGGGAACTGGGATGAAGTGATCCTCTGGTGCAGTTTATAAGGAACTATGCATATTATATAGGTAGGCATATTGTATGAGCGCATAGCATGTACGATGCAGAGGATTTCGAATGAAATGCGCACGCGGTTGCTTGGCGAGGCTGGACAGCGCAGAAATATGAGGAGGTTGTTGGTTCCCGGTGTAGATGAGCAAGTGATAGGGGCGATAGTGGGATGCCGGTAATCCTCCTCCTCCTCCTCCTCCTCCTCCTGGCCGGAGTTATACTCGGGTACTTAGGCCTTCGCCCGTGCCATCATCCCGCTAATCTGCGTTTCTTGGGGGTCTTTAAGGCGGCTATCGTCCGCGGACTGCAGGTGAAGATTCTCATCTGCATCGAGGCGAGAGAGGAGGGAAGAGAGAAGGGAAAAAGTATCGGGCTAATGACTCTGGGCCCATAAATCGAAATCGGTACCTATGCGCGTGCGAATAATTGCGGATGCTCGGATGTGAGAATCTTTCTCTTGCAGCGTTGGCCAAGTCGCTGTTGAACGATCGCTCGAGATCGCGAAGCGTAGTTCTGTAACACTAACCTCGTTTCACATCGAAGCGTGACGCCACGTCTGGGGAAAAAATTGCATCGTGACGATCTTCGCCGGGTAAACTTACGGTCTATGGGACGATCGAAGAGATGCCATGAAGCTTTGATATATTCCTCCCATCGACAGCCCGAATTGACGCCGATTTGCTAACGAAAATCTTTGGCTCGTGTATTTACAATTTACTACTTCGATCGCGATTGCCTACAGCGATTTGCAGCTTGCCTGCATTTACGAGTTTTTTTTTTAATAGTTGTTGAATAATTTATATAATAATTTATTAAAATTCGTTCTCATAAAAAATTTTAATAATCGTTTTCAGAGTACTTGACGAAAAAAGCGTTACAGAGGACATAGAATTCTTCAAGCTACTTGATCCAATATCAAATACCACCGAATTTGACGTTTTTTAAACTTGTATGAGAAATTAATGCGAATAAAACTGCGTATGCTTAAAAAATGAAATAGCGACAACGATGAGAGAAAATATATATCATACTGCATGTTTCGTTCTACTTGACTGGCCAACAATGAAAGCGTGTCGTGGAAAATATTTTCGATATGAATTGACCCCTGCGCATGCAGGAAACGTTGGGTTGCATCGCAACCGCCCACTGTCAACGCCGCATAAATTTATTCGCCATTCAAATAGGAATAGCCATTGTTTCGATCGAGCATAAGTGACACAGACGCGGGGTGTGAAACCTGGACACTCTATATACAGCTGATGGTCATGGTATTGGTGGAACGTTGAAGCGAAGTGGTATAAGGTGATTATCCGATTCCCGCGTGCCTAGTTTATGCACGCATATATGGCTGTGAGGAATGTCGTTTCCGGTGTGCGAAGGAATTAGAGTTAATTCCATTATAATCGATGTGTAGACGGAGGATTTTTTTTCACGGGACCGCCTTTCCATTCGTAGGTACGCAGCATACACGTATAGATACTCCAACGCAATGCTGGTTACGAAACTGAACGTGTTCCCCGGACGTCATTCTTTGATATAGGTTTCCCCGGGTGTTCCGAGCCTGTATAAGGCGCACCACGTGAGCTCAATAGGTCATTCATGTCAGCGCCGTAACGCCTTAAGGGTGGTTCACACGTTCCAGGCATGCCTGGGTATGCGGTAATATAGCATGGTCAGTTTATCCCTGGAATCACCCAGGGAAACCGGCCCAAGGAAAAAAGACGCTCGAGAGAAGAAAAATCGCCCAGGATACTCCAGGATCCTCCCTTCCTTTCTCCTCTCCTGTTTCCCGCCGCTGTTCCTTAACGATACAAAGGGAGAGAAAAAAAAAATTTCGACAGAAAAGTCGCGTGCTAATCCTTCAAATACCTAACTATACAGTGCACCCAAAATTGTTCTACGAAAAATTCTTCTCTACGATAATAATATATAATACCTACACGTATACAGTGTTGCACAATTTTTCAGGCACGATAATTATTTATGTGAAATAAATAGGTATACATATAAAGGAAGAATTTATCATGCGGAATAATCCTGCGCGTGTATAATATCAAGGCGATAATTTCTCCAAGTCAGGTGAAACGACGAAACTGAGTAAATCGTTGATTGGCGAGTTTTGTACCCCCGCAAATCGTTTCCGGAAGGCTTTTCTTTTTTCCTAAGGACACGCGTGCGAATGTGAATACTTAAAATCCTGCAAAGCGGAAAATGATGCACACACATATGTTACAAATTGCTCGTGGTATCTGGTAGTTGCGAGTAAGTAAGTAAGGCCGCTTTCTCCTCTCGGCACCAACATAATCGCACCCTCGATTATCGTACAACGTTAGCCGCGATATATATATATATATATATATATATATATATATATATATATATTGCGTGTACATACATATATACGTATACGTACATACACGCAACGTGTGCATCGTTGCATCGGCATAGAAGCAGCAAGAGCTGCAAGAGCGCGATGCACACTCGTCGAAAGTTGTTTCACCGGGAGATACTTGCGTGGGACTTGAATCTCCGCGCTCTCTCGTCCGCATGGTGTACCTACACGGGATAGATCAGTCAGCCATACCCATCGTCGAATTCCTGTACCCGATAATTTTTCCCGATGAATATCATCGCCGGCTTCCTCCTAAATGTCAGATGGGAAAATTTTCGATCTCTAGACGTAATAAGGCTTTCAAATCGCGAGGTTTGGCGAGAGAACGCGATCGGCGAAATCGCTCGGCTCGAGTGCAGAACGCACTTCCGCCTCTCTCTCTCTCTCTTTCTCTCTCCGATCTCGGCAATGTATGCTGGCAGTGAGACACCGGCGACCTCTGGCCAGTAATGAGGAGCTAGAGAGGATCGGTCCGCGGGTAATTTTACATCAACATACGTTAATTGAAAGAAATTTACCCATGCGGTGCATCGCAGTCTGCATCGCTGCAGTTGTAATCATACCCGGTGGCGTTTTGCCAGTTAAAGACATGTATGGAATTGCTTCGGTGTTTTTTCTTCGCTCATAATTCCCGTACGTATTCCCCACCGCATTAACGACCTAAAATGTGTAGTAGGAGTTTCTCTAGCGATGGAAGATAGGCAGAGCAAAAATGTCATATAGATTTTACATCTGTTGCGGTGAGAATGTATGGACAGCACTTTTTTTAAGTCAAATGTACGTAAATTGCGATAGATCTACCTAAGCATATATATATAGGCACACATATTGTAACTCTTACTATTGGTTTTGTAACACCTATAATCGGATTTTTAATTCTTGCCATAATTGGTATAGATTCAACTTCCAAATGTGCTGTCCACATATTGACTACAGGAGATGTAAAGTGTTTAATATTTTTCTACTCATGTATAGCCCATGAGATGAACAGAAATGCGTTCCGCATATTTCTTGCGGTTTTTCTACGCACCGTGCAAAAGTAATCAACATACAACCAGATTGCAGGGCAATTGTTTATAAACGAAGAAGTCGGGTATCTGACTCTTTGCACAGAGCAGCATGGAACAGGGAGCAAATAATCCACAAAGAAGAAGACGAAGAAGAAGAAGAAGAAGAAGAAGAAGATAAGAGGTGAAACAAGCATGAGCAGAAGAATTAAACCGCAGCACAAATATCTATGCAGTAGCTGTCTCGGCTACAGAAGCTACGTCATGTATTATAAGCGCCGGAGACTGTCTTGCCGATGATAATTTATGAAACACAATATATGCGACAGCTGCTCTTTCTTTCTCGCGCTCTTAGTTACTCTCTCGGTGCATTGCGCATAACATGCTAGAGTAATTATATGGAAGATTAACTCGGAGGTTTGTTCACCGGAGTTTTTACCTCCCCCGTACACAACTCGCGTGCGATTCCTCTATAACCATAATTTCCCCTCAAATCGTTCTTTTAAACGAACAACACGCACACACACATCCATATATATATATATATATATAGAGAGAGAGAGAGAGAGAGACTATCCTCGCGGAAGAATTCCGTCGTTTTGATATCGCATCCTCGTTTCGCATAAGCATTCCAAACGGGTGAGAAAATGCATAATATAAATCGACGATCATCTAGCCTTGCGGAAAAAAGCAAAGGAAGGTCACAAGCGATGCGTTTCTTTTACTCAGGAATAGTAGAAACTTTGCATCCTAAATCATTATCCGTTCAACGAGAAGTCCTTCGCGTCTTGCAAGACGAGTTTCACGTTACACCAGATGTCAGATGGTGGTTAACTATTACCCATCACTTTGTACTCGCCTACCTATCCGCGCTGCAGGTAGGTGTTCTGCCCTCTGGGTTATACTCACATAAGTCCCGGCGAAGGAGGCGACATTAATGTTCGTCTTAACTGCCTCCGCCTCCTGCAACCCTTGAGGATCCGACGCCACGCCACGCCGTGTAGGATCGTTCCTTGAAGCTTCGGACGCGTCACGAAACTAGATTAAACGAAGCCAAGATCAGAGCCTGGAACCGAGGACGGTGGGAACTCCGTTTATCAATAAATCCGTGAAAGTAGAATTTTTAATACCGATGAAAAATAATCCGCAAATGACATTCTGGAATGCGGCTAGGATGCAGCCCACGTGCGTTTTCTTTTTGTTCGGTGATTCAGGATCGGGAGAATTGAACCGCGAGGTTTGCACGAGGTGGAGAAAAAATCGGTTCGGTTATTTGCTGACCCTGACTGACGGTAAGAGATGCTGCAGTATAACATATACGAATGCTCGCGTGTGAGTGTGAGAGTGAGGAGAAAGAGAGACAGATATAGAAAGAGCCCTGGACTAATGGGTTGCTCGCTAATTACAGTCAAACGGCAAATAGTTTCATATTAGTCAGAGGATAATGAAAACAACGGTCAGGTTTGCCGGTTGGTCGGCGGGTCGCCTAGCCGCGAATCACGAACTGCTAATTAATATTTGGCGCATCGTTCCTGAGTGTATATGTATACAAGCTGGTCCGAAACCAGTTTGATGGGGCGCGTCCAAGGCGGGTACATACATACCTACGTGTGTATATACGCAACGCCCGGTCAATTTCACTCGGTTCTCCCCGACGGAGATAGAGAGAGAGAGAGAGAGAGAGAGAGAGAGAGTGAGAGAGAGGGAGGGGCCGAGGGGTGGGAGACGAAAAATCTGTAATTATAATAATTATACCCGACTTGACAACAATTATAAATCAACATTGAACTAGGTACTGAAGCACACCAATAAAATATGACATCGGGCTAACAATTAACATCGAAACTTGTCTGCCTGGCAGCCGGCTCTCCGCACCAAACGATACGGTGATCATCCTCCCATGTATAAAGCCGAATGCACTCGCGCACCGCAGCTTCCACTTTCGTATTTCCTGAGGGGATCCGGCGCTCCGTCGGGTATCAATGCGCGGATGACAATCGTGCGGCTGAATAAACTGACCAAACCACGATTCCTTCATGAATGATAGCCTGAACCAACCGACGTCAGACGATACCAGACGTAACTCTCAAGCCTACATCATCCGCGTGATGTACCTCAACATTGTACAAGGAATAAAGTTCGCGAGAGGTCTGCATGAATTATCACCGCACATTCCTCCGCCGCACAATCTGCACGCGGGCATTCGCTCAACTGTGTAAAAAACAAGGTACGATATATAGGTATCCATTCACACGTTAACAATTATTTTTTGCATCGCTTCGCAGATACCCAATGATAGTCACGTGTAACAGGTATCGCCGATCCAATTTACCGTACCATTGTGACGATCCTTCTCCTGTCTCCTGAATCGATTGTTTCGGGTATCGCGTGGTCCATTGTTCGCCTGCATTGACGTCCCCCGTGACGGTCGAATATACGTAAATAACATCTTCTCGCGACGAGATTCGTTCGGGAAAAAATTTGGCACCGCGAGCAGAAAAATTGTCGAGAAAAACTAACCACCCTGTAGTATAATTAATATTGTTTTCACCCTTACCTTAATGAAGCAGCGTCCTATGGGAAAGTCCTCGGATACGTTGACGTTGTACAACGGTGTTTCAAAGATGGGCTCGTTATCGTTGAGGTCGTGAACGGTGACCTGAACTGTGGCACTACTGCTGAGAGGAGGGTGACCGGAATCTGTCGCAACGACGATAATCTTAGGTGCGGGATCAGCCTCGCAATCTATGTGGGTAACCGTGGTGATAAGACCGGTGTACTCGTCGATGGCGAACCACGTGGTGTTGCGGATCGAGTATTTTATGGCCGAGTTTGGTCCCTCGTCAAGGTCGGTGGCGGAGACCTGAACGACGGGATCACCGGGCTCGGAGGCCTCGAGGAGATGGGCTTCGTAGCGGTCCTTGTCGAACCTGGGTGCGTTGTCGTTGACGTCGGTGACGACGAGTCTGAAGGTCCTGGCCGCTCGAAGTGGCGGCGTTCCGGCGTCCGTCGCTTCGACGGAGAGTTCATAGACCGATTGCTCCTCCCGATCCAAGGGCTTCTCTACCACCACGAGATAGATGATGTTGTCTCTGGTGGCAAGCTCGAAGTGTCCATCGCCGCCGAAGAGGCTTACCGAGGCGTTCGAGTACTCGGTCCTGGAGTCAGGATCGCTGACGGATATTCTCGCGACGAAGACACCGGGCTGAGCACTCTCCGATATCTTGGGGGTCGCGTCGTCGGACAGAAATATCACGGTGATGGCCGGCTGGTTGTCATTGACGTCTGTCACCCTGACCGAGAGGAAGGCGCTGGCTTCGAGAGGTTGCGCGCCTCTGTCTCTGGCTACTATGACGAGCTCGTGTCGATCCTTGGACTCGAAGTCCAGAGGCTTGTTCACGAAGACCATACCCGTCTCGGAGTCTATCCTGAACATCTCTTCCCTGTCGGACTGACGTCTGTTTATCGAGTATTCTATCCTTCCGTTATCACCGGCGTCTAAGTCCTGCGCGTTCACCGCAAGAACCGCCGTTCCGACGGTCGCGTTCTCCGGCACGCTGGCCGAGTACCGAGTCTGATTAAATATCGGAGGGTTGTCGTTGACGTCCTGGATCGTGACGTTTACCCTGAGCCGCGATCGCAACGGCGGTGCTCCGCCGTCGAGCGCCTCGATCACCAGTTCGTAGTTCGAGCGAGCCTCACGGTCCAATGAGCCGGAATTCTGCAGGTCCAGGTAGAGGACGCCGTCCCTGCCGCGGTGGGCCGCGAGCCTGAAGACCTCGCCGACGTTTCCGGAGACGATCTCGTAACGCTGAGTCGTGTACTGTCCCAGGTCCGGGTCCTTGGCCGGCGGCAGAGCGCGTTTCGCGTCCCGAGGAGAGTTCTCCGGGAATTCCACGTCGACCGAATCCACCGGGAACACCGGCGCGTTGTCATTTTCGTCAAGGACCTTGACGACCACCCTGACGTTCTCCCCGTTCGGTGGCAGTGCGACCAGGTTGTAGGACGCCCTGGTCTCTCGGTCCAGCGGTACCCGCGTCCTGATCTCGCCCGTCGCCTGGTCCACGACCAGGTCGGCCTCAACCGCCGATCCCAGCACGGGGACGATCAGGTACGGCGGACTTTCCGCGTCAATCATACCCACCCGGGTTCCCGCTGGAGCATTTTCCGACACCTCAAGGTGCCGCACAAGCTCGGCTCGAGGTCCCGGGACGAAGGACGTACCCAGGACTAGCAGGAGGAGCACCTGGGCTGGCTGCATCCTGGTGCCTCGTACCTCGAGGATCACCTGCGGGATGGTTCCATTTTACCTCTTGCGCTGCAGGTTTTCGCACTTTTATTCGGAGATTTTCAATCCTCCTAAATTCTTGGAAGAATTTTATCCCTTCGCACTTGGATCACTTTACTCCGCCGTCCCTCACCGTGTATTATATCCTTGCTAGAATAATATCCTGACGGAGAGATGAATGGAAGGCTGCTAGAGATTTTTTAACACCACAAAAAAACACTTTTAATCACAAAGGTTATATACATATATATATACATATATCTATATACATACATATATATATATGTATATATATATATTATACACACAGATGCCGTGCGACCGGCAATAGTTCATATTATTTTCACTATATACATACATGTGCGTATTTATAAATACGAACTTCACTGTCACAGTATAATATTACGATCGAGACGAATAATATCTCTTCCATAAATACAATAACGGTTGCTTGTTTACCCGAATAAGACACTTGAAAGGATCGCGCTGATCAATCGTCAAAAAAAATTTCGTACGTCCTGCAGGGTGAATAAAAACGCGCGAAAGACACCGGTACCGTCATAGCGTAATCCTAATCGCCCTACGGCTCACATCTGATCATAACTGGACAATAATTCCCTCTATTTTCAATCTTAAAATAAAATCTGTTTCATACAATATTGCGAATCAGTTCGAAGTAACCGCGGCGTCTAATTATCCCGCGAATAGAACTTCGCACGTGGCCGTGGACGAAATGGTCGGAGGAGGACTCGTTGGATAAATATATCTGGACAAGTGTACCGGAATGATGTTGAAATATTTTTCGGTCGTTCGTACGTATCTCGACCGAGTCCTGCAGCCTGAACAGGCCTGAAGCGGCCAGCAGACTCGAGTATCACGTACATACATACACAGAGTATCGAGCCGCTCTTCTCAGCGGGCCCTGATCGGCTGGCTCTCTTCGAGCAAGATCCCGAGACGGTCCAGCGGCCGGCGCACTGGCAAACGGGGACTAAAACGAGGGTAAAGAGGAGGCGAAAGAACCCGGGTCACGCACGCACAAAACACTCTATGGTCTACACTCGAGCCCCGGGTACAGTACGAAGTAAGACCGTAACTCGCACGCGGCAGTTTGCTTTCGATCGGATCGGAGCGGCGTGTCGTGTCGTTATCGGTATCGGCTGCGCGCTCCAACCGAGGATTCGGACAGCGGGCCCCGTTATCACGACCGGATTAACGCTTGCGGGGGGCCTTAACCGACGCCGAGGAATCCTGTCGTAACGTGGTACTTGAGCCGCGGATTCGCGTGACGACGGTCGTCTGCTCCACGCGGCTTCGAAGTTAGGCATGTACTGACATGGCGGCACCTGCGATCCGGCACCCTTCCCCTGGCACCAGCTCTCCGACTCCTGCCAGAGGGACCCACTACCTGGCGGCCATCTTGGAGAGGGGGTCCGATCAGGCCCGGGCTTCGGGCCCCGGCATTCAGCTCACCGCGTCGCGCCGAGAAGTTATACCTGCTCGCCCGCTTGCCTGCTTGCCTCGTGATGCCCCAGCCTCCAGCTTGCCTACGTGCACGGGCCCCGTCTTCCACGGCTACCTACCGGCCCGCGAAGGGCCCCCTTTTACCGGCCCCGACGAGTATATTTTCCTCCGTCGGATCAACGCTCAAACTTCGTTCGCCCAGTCTTTGCACCGGCATTGCGATGGTATGCAGGCCCGATACGTGCCACGGGTGCCGGCCTGCATGGTAAATGGTCTCGTTTGTATATCCCCGTCAATTATGCCGATTGTTTTCATCACTTCTTTTTTTTTTGTTAATTGATTAATAGAAATAAATAATAATACACTTCGAAAGTCTTACCACATCGATTCGCACGGTAATATTATACTATATCTTCTTTGATGCAATAATATATTTTACGATTACCTATAAGGTATAATATAACAATGATTCAGAGTCATGGTATAGTGCATTCGCGCCATCGGTCAGAGTTCGACGCCGATTTAAACGATTCGTTGGGGACGAGGAGATATCCGCGTAGGTACACAGCCTGCTTTTGCTACATGTACAATATTAATTAACTGTGCTTCCAACTAACGCGAGACTAACGAGTTGTAAATCTTTACCCTTGCCGAAGAGAATATAATCTCTGCGTGACGCGTAATACGGAAACGGGGAACGATGTCATGCATACATATTCACGTATAAGACGACTTTCATGCTTGCATATATGACCGACGGAAAGATATGTACCAAATTCGCACGTGTGATTGAAATTTAATCACTCTCTATGAACACTACTCGTTATCAATTTCGTATGTATTTATATTCGTGTATCAATGTACATAGAAAAATAAACAGTGCTAAAAAATTGCTGATATTTCAATACTTGAATTTGATACTCGTTTACTTTTTATAATTATGTATAGCGGTTGATATTGGCATAAACGTTGAGACGATTTTATCACGCCTTATATAACTTTATTCGACGATTCTATTTAAACAGTATTATGAGAATTTTTTATACCAAAGCTGAGACTATTAATACGAACGACTATAATCTTTTCAGCTACATATGCAACGTCAGTCAGTCACTCGTCCTGAATATTAGCCGGAGTTTTTTTCCCCCCCATTTTTCCTTCGAGTATAGTAATTTCAAGCGAAGACCTTTCTCCATAGTTCTGGAGGAATCCACTTATCCCTGAGTACAACCTGCAGCGTGTACTCCACACCTACGATCGGAGTACCGGCGCGTCTCTGTAAGTCGACACTCGAGAGACTGCGGCATGCATCGGTCACCAACACCCATAGACACACACACACACTCACACACACACGAATGCAAACGCGGCCTGAGATTACTCTAGCTAGCAATTGTTATTAATTGCTTACTCCGTTAACATACCAGATGCAAATCTTCACTCCCATAACGTGCCTATACACTTGTGTGCATCGTGTATGATGTATGTGTGCATAGATGCATAGGAACCTGTGCTCATGATACGCTGTACGATCTCTCTATGATACTGCGACTATAGAGTCACAGTACACCCTGGTACCTACAGTGGTTTCATATCAAACTGCATCATTCGCAAGTGCAGCGTAACATGTGTGCGCTGTTATCGTCTTGTAAGCTTGCAGCGATTGTTTGACGCACAGAACTAAGCTCGCGCACGCTACATGCGGGATATCTATATATATATATATATATACGTATATTGCATTTCACGCGACTTGCGCTCGGGTTGATCAACGATTAACGACCGGTAAATTCAAGCCTGTACCGACGATCAGCTATTCGAGCTTTCGAGCTTCTGCGACTTTCATGCGTAATGCGGCGTTGCGCAATTATGCAATTTTTGCAGTGATGACGGTAAATTCGATTTATCGTTACGATTGAATGATTGCAATCCTCCTCTGCCCCTGTGACGAAAGCAAAGCGCAATAGTACGCGATTAATTGATACATAAAAAGGTCACGCATGCAACCGAAACTGACTACACGTGGTCGGAATTTTGATTATCGTAAGATATCTACATAAGAATCTGCATTATAGGGGTTTAAAGGGTTGCTTAAAATCATTATGCAGAGAACTCAACACTGAATTGAGTGTATTCAAAACTCTTGTCATTTCAATCGCAATTCAACCTTATTATACAAAGGACACAAGAACCGAGATGATAATATAATATAATATAATTCCATAGTATAAGAAAGACCCGCGAAGAACGTGGAAACGGGGAGAAAGTTTTTATAAAAAGCGATGGAAATTTGTCGGAAAGTCATCGCCTTTTTCGTTGATGCCAGAGTCGTCCCTTCCACACACACGCACGTGTATACGGGGCATACGTATATACGTATAACCTTTGAAACGCGGAGTTAAGGTCCGGGAAGGGAGAGCAAGGGAGGTAGGTATACCTGGCTCAGAGAGTGGGCAGATAGACCTGCCGCCGGGTCCACCGACAATGCCTACAATGGGGCATTATTTGTGTTTGTATAGGGCACACTAGGTTGCAGGTTACAGGCTGTGAACTGAAAGTGCATTTTGCAGGTGCGAACCGCTTAAACACCGAGGCCACAGCCTATAGGGTATCAATTTTACGATCGTTCGGATAGGTGGCGAGGAAGATAAACGAGTAATATGGAAATAAAAAAATAAAAATAAAATAAAAATAAAATAAAAATGAAGCAACTAACACGTAAACGAAAGTAGCAATAAAAATTGCAATCAACGAAAAAAGAGATAGATATTTTTTTTTTTTTTTCTTACGGTAATTATCCGAACACGCGCGTATGGGTTTATTATCACAATTTTCTTCAATTCCATGTAACGTGGGTTGCATTTAATTGACACTGTTACAACGGGGATCGTAAAAATTCAATTTCTGCAAGTTATAAAAGCGAATAGCGATGTGATACTATAACCGCCAGGCGGCTTCATGCATTGCGGACGAATCTCTGAATATTATGACTAACTGTGTAAACGAGTCTGTATTTCACGTCAACCGCGTCGTATGTGAGTTATAAACAGTGGCGTAGTTAAGGTCATGAGTGCCAAGGGCAAAATCTGAATTTCGCGGCCCCAAAAACTTATTTTATACGAAGAGAAACAATACAGTAACTTTAAAGTTTAATATAAGTTACAAATATCTTTCTATATTCAGGCATAAAAATTATTTAGCGAAATAATTGCTGCTTATTTTTTCATGTTTTTCTTTTTTCCAAATAGGTTTGAAAATATAAAATGCCATAAATTGTTCAATAAAATTACCAAAATTTAAATTTATGTGTATTGGTAATTTAATTTTATTATATAGGTATATAAAGGGAAGAAACAGGCTCGTTTCTTAGCGCTGCTTTAATTCCATTTGTTTATTATAAATCTCTAAATAAGTGTCATTCTAACTGTAAATTATTCTGACAGCTGTTAGTAAGATTGTAAATTAATTGAAATTATTAAATAAAATGTAATTTTATACCATTTAAATACTATGAGATTTTTTGCTGTGCTATTAGTCTGAAATTATCTTATTTCAACTGGCTCCAGACACTAAAACTCCCAGTCTCATTACAGATAATATAAAAAATGTAGTATTTGGCGCGGGATAAAACACGATTTCAGACTTCGGATGATGTAATCCTTATCTGTAATTGCCTTGTTTCATCCCGAACCACACAAATTACTATTTTACAGGATTGAGCAAGAAATTTTTACCATTACGTACGCCTCGTACATTTATATAAATTTTTCTATAAACAAGAAAATTTGTATGGTGCAATCGAATTTTTCTAGTATCTTTCAATAAAATTTATCACTCCGTGGCGGTAATTTTTCCCGTGAAATTCAAATAATTTTTAATTTTTTTTTTTTCTTTCCGTGTATTATTTATCCTTCAATCTAAGGATTTTTTTTCGTAGTGCATTCGGCAACAACAAATCAAAACGAATGTATTTTCTATGCGAGTGTAACAAAGATAGGTAAGAATATTTTCGATCAGCATGAGTCGGCAGTAAATATTTTGTACAGAAATCTGTTAAATACTTTTGATTTTCGGTTATTTTAACCCCTTTGAGGTTTTCGCCCCCGTAGCCAGCCCCTAGTTACGGCGCTGGTCATTAGCTCGATCGAATATATCGGTCCTAAAAATAACGATACAGCTGCAATAATTCTTTCATCGACCGTTAGACCGTAGTCACGTTGATGAGTTATCGCATGTACCTACTTGAAAGAACTTTGCACCCTCATATCCAATTAACTAAACAATTTTAAAACAACTGAATACAGCGCGCAAAAGATCGAACGAATCTTCGATTTATGCCTGACGTTCGCACGCATTGTTAGTTTTCTTTCACCGGTGGATGGCCGACGAGAGAAGCAGCTTGTCATAGTACCAAGAGAAGCAGAACATAAGAGCATAAGAGCATCACATCACTTAGCAAGTTGCACGGCACTGAAACTGGGGCTCTAATGACGGTTGTAGCTAGTACTCACCCAACGTTGGGCGCCAGATCAATTTGACTACAGAAACGAGCTTTTTACCAAATAAAAAACGGTCGGAGTGAGAGCTGTAACTAACGTCGACGGCAATAGATATCCGTTTCTTCTTATACCCGTGAACGACCAGGTGCCCACAACGAAGTACGATGGACGGGAATGCACGTCGGTGGAGCAGGGAGGGATTGCATTTGACCGTGCAATTTCTTTTTGCACCCAGGCCGTGAACTATGACTCGGTTTGTCCGCGTTATATCCACGGAAAACGCCTCCTATCAGCCCCATCCCGGAGCTCATTCAGACTCCTTACTTCTTCTTCCGCGAGCTGTCAATACGTAATTGTCCATTCTACCCACGTCCGTGCATCGCGCACTACTTGCAGAAAAGTTCCAACCATTGCGTGGCATTAAGCTTACCGCACATGGCATATAATGTGCTGAATATCCGTCAGAGGCAACCTCTTACCGCACTAATCACCCTACGTCTGCAGAAGACGTCGCTAATTCTTCGCCTTCGATGATTTTCCATGGATCTTTATCATCGTCTTATTGTTAGTATATAGTTGAATGGTGATTCATTGCTCTTACTAGCGTGACGTCCATTATTACGAAGAATATTGTTGCGGAAAAAGACACAATAGACGATCCGTAATGAACTGGGAAAAATTGGCATTACTTGGCATTGATGGGAACGTATGCAAAGAAGATCATGAAGCAAAACCGTGCCTTGGAATAATAATAAATGGTAACGTTATTGTGTTGAACTGATGAAGTTTTACAACACAACGTTTGAAAATCAGGTGTCTATGGACTTGGTAATGACGTGATGAAATACTGGCGAGAGGCTGACAATGGAAGAAGATACTATGGTATCGACGAGCTTATCCTCTTGTGCAATAAATCCTCTCGAATTTTGAAAATTAAGAAATCTTTTATCTGTCTCTATCCTCACGCACGATGTACCGCAGAAAAAAGTACACGAGACGTTGTTGACTTCATGAAGTGAAATGAATTTGGAAAACTTTAATCCAGCCCAGACCTCAATATTCCACTGATTGTGAGATAGTGAACACCTGCATTCTAATTAAGACCAAATAAACTTCTTCCTCTGAGGGCAAAGCGGAACCTTCAAGGGAAGTAAAATTTTCTGATTCCATTACCACGTTATTATACGTGTTAATCAAACGTTTCAACAACAAGGTTAGTTTTCGAATAAAATTTGCTTTTTCATCTCGAAGGAACATTAAGTTCTGCTTGTTGTTTGCGGAGAAACTGATTGGACGGTTGTTTAAACGCAGCCTGCGGAGGTTCCGTAGAGCGGAAGCTGTATAGTCCTTGGAGAATTTTCTGAACGGCGTCTGGACTGTCGCGATATATATGTAATTACAGAGTGGCTCGAAGGGATCGGTCCGACGGCTTAAGGATCACGGATCGCCGAAAAGGACACAGTCGCCGCCGCGGCGGTAATTCGTCTACTACAAAATCGCTCCAACTCGGTATCTATTATTAGCCAAGTCCCCGCGCGTCATTAACAAAATGATTACGGCATTTCGAGGCACCAATACACACCCTGGAGTCTCTACACCTATGCCGAAATTAAGGTAAGTGCTCGCCCCCGCTCGAATTATAGCCGTCTGCATGGTGTGCTCAATAAACTTTTCGCCGAAACACAATCCGCAATCCACAGTCTGCGGTTTTTTCTCAGCTCAGGACATGTTCAGTTCTGAGTGTGATAAAATCTCGCTAAAGCGGCTCACTCTCTTTTGCACTTGTCGACAATCCGGCTTGCCGACATCTTGCCAATATTATATCCGCAACCGCAAATTGATACGCGGAATTTACGACGCGAATTTGCTCGTCATTTCTTCGACTCGGATTGGATTAGGTCGACTTCTCCGAGCCGCGAGTTCTGCAGGGTCTGTAATTAGACGGAATGCCGAATCGCGTAAACTCCTGTACGTTTTTTGCTCGTCAGATATCCCTGATCGTAAAAACACTTGTATATAGATCTGCGGAGGATGGATCGTGATTATCTCAGTACGCGACTTGAGAAAATTGTAAAAGACATCCTATCGGAGGTAAAAAAAATATTTAAGATGTCGAAAATTTTGTAACAATTATTTATTTCAATTTTCTTAATCCTTGTTGTTGAAAGAACTCGATATTTGCTAACCGTTTGATCGAACCAAGCCATTCTCTCATCAGAACTATTGGATTGGTACAGTAACACAGAACGAGGCATATGATTGTCAGAACGCAGAGAGACGTTGTTAAATAAAATACCTACCGTGATTGTAGATTTTAATTTAAAAATTCAACTTCCCAGAATCCGGGACATACGATGATTATCGGATTATATTTATCGTCTATAAAATTACGACGAACGGTATAAGAGAGATATAAAATTTAATTCGATTATTCGTTATGATGTAGAATGATTAGGTTGCAGTATATTTGGCGTTTCGACATGACTGTGAGAGATAGACACGCGATGATGAAGTAGTGGGATAAAATTGAAGGATATACGCAAGAGGAAGGAATGGATATACTAGTAGAAGGAGAAGGAAGAGGAAGGATAGAGGTATAAAGCAATTAGCAGTAGGCGATAATTACAGCGTGACGTCACACTATATATGCATACATATTCTGTCCACCCGTCGATAATATTTCTCAACGTTATTACAGTCGAGTATAAAGAAGAAATGTAAAAAAGAAAATCAAATAAAACGAAACTCGGGAGTCCGAACAAGTCGTAAAGTAGACGAACGAACAACAGCGAAAAGCAACCAAAGTGACGAGGGGAGGAGAAGGAGGGGAGTTAGAAAAAGAAAGAAGAACTTCTTGCGCGTAGGCCAAGTTTATGATTATTGAAATAATTAATTTGCCGACGTTAACAGCCTGCGCATAATTCTTCATATCTAAACCTGCACCCGTAGACAAGGATTTTGAAAGTCTATGGTCACACCATGAGATTCATCAATTCCCGGTCATTGCAGACGGGATTGGCGGGAATTTGAAATTGAAAAATGTCGGAATAATCTTTCGTCGATAATAGACACTCGGAGGTTCGTTTTTACCGGGCATGATCCGATAAATCGAGCGGAGTTCGATCGCTCTGTTATTTACTGTTAACCAATATTTATTGACTTACTAAACATAACGTACAGCTTCTCTAATACATGCCTGCGTGCGTCATGCGGATTAACGATATGTAACATTTTAGATCCCGCGTTCAAAAGACTTTTCAACTAATTGCAACGTCGTTATTACGCAACTATTATACCTACGAAATAACTCATGTCCTTCCTGCAAACCATTGATTTCATTTATATCTCAATAACTGTTCGCCTGCGCATACGTTTCAGCAATTCGCTCTCTCCCAAATTATGACCCAAATTCTCGTACTTACAGCCACTCGGAAAATGAGTATATTGGAAGCATACTTTTTTATTTTTCATCATTATTTCGCGCTCGTGAAACGCAGGAACGACTAGAATCGGACTAAGCGGTATTAAATCGAAGCGAGCATGGTGAATGATCGAAGAATCTAACCGATTCTCGATCGCGTAGATACTCCGGGTTACTGGTATAGTGGATTGTAATTTCTTGGCTCAACCACTCGCAACGAAAATCCAAGGTAGATTTTAAAGCGTAGAAAATGTTATAGTAAAGGCGATTTCAATTTTATCACGATATTCGTGCACCTTTACTGCAGTAAAATTGATTAGTTCACCACAATTCGACGCCGTCTCGCCTTCGGCGGCGTTTTGCTCAGGTTACCTGCAACGGTTGCAGAAACTATAATAATCCCCGGTGCTGCACATGATGTCGATTGCGCTCGCAATTATAGATTCGCGTATAATTTCATCGTACACACACCTGCAGTCGCTGATGTAGGAGGTTACATATGGCAGCAGGCATTACCAAGGGTCACGATATCGCGTCCCGCCGAAATGCCAAGCGAGGAAAAAGCTCTTTCTTCGCATATCATGAAGCTCCGCTCAACATTATATTTATAGGATTTATGCAGCTCATCCATAAGGCAGACGAGGTGAGGATAGGTCAGGAATCCAATGATGGATGAAAATGAGAAAGTGAGAAAAAGGAGAGAGAACCGAACGGAGTGCGATTGGAGGAATGAAATAACCAGTGCAGCTTTATAACGTACGTATCTGATGTTGAGTTCGATCAAGATTCATCGAATAGCCGAAATTTTTCAATCATTCTAATAATTTATTATATTGAAAAAATATGGTACGAATGTTGGAATGTTTTTTTCTCGAGTTCACCTAAATCCGAGTGACTTTGAATGGCTTATGATTACCGAGGTTTTTATTTACACTCTTCAAGATCTTACCATCAGAGTTTTTGATCAAGCTGGATCGTTTTAAATGTCAGATACACGCAGCTTTGCAGTTCGAATAAGACTATTTTATCCTTTGTCACTTATGCACGAAACAAAAGCACGGATCAGAGAAAAAACGTAACTCGTTTAAAATGTTTCAGACTGACTGACATCGTAATTGAAAATTAGGAAATATTTTAAAACAAGTAATCATGAATACTATACGGTAATTTCAATTCAAAAAATTTATATTCTCCACCCATGAAATTCAACGACTTAAACTCTGATCACAATATCGATGATCAGATGATTTGAGTTTTCATCAAGCCAAAGTCGACGACTGAATCTTCTAACTCCTATTTCTCCGCGTTGATCCTTTGCTTACTTCAGACGACCTCTCGCAATTAGGAGTCAGTCCTCTTAAAATGATGCTTGCACGTAACCCTCTGCTGATTATATGGATTCGGCGATGATTTCTGATGATGCTCCGACCTTCGAAGTGGTGAAATAACACAGTGTCTTGTCTCCTAGCCGAGTCTGGGCCAGGGCTTCGGACCGTCGGCCAACCCAAAGCTGGTTCGTTAGCGATCCACAGCGAGGTGCGCACCCTGTCATTATACCGCTGGTCCCATCACCCTGGCCGTTCCTCAATTTTCAATCCTCCGTTCCCCTTTCACGGGCTCAATTTTTCTCCACAGCAATATCCCGTGTCTCAAGGAATCCGAATTGTTCGTATCAGGTTCGAAATCGTATCTATTCGTGCGTTAGCGTTGTTCTGATTATTACACCCAGAAAAGTTTCACCTCTTACCGATGAACTAAAGAATTCGGGCACCGTCAAAATTACGGTTTGAAAATAAGTCCCAAGTGATGATTTAGTGTAATTTTTTAGATTTCAATACGACATTTTCTGGTTACTGCAACGTTGAATCTACTTCTTGGTCGACGCAATTCTTATCTCTTCGCCATTACGATACAGTATCGTACAAAGCTTTATGTTCGAGTGAGTTTTTAAGGTTGATATAAAGAAAACTGTGTCCCTCACATCTTTCGTCTCGATCGTACAGCCTAAATCACCGCGGAATCGAGATAATTCAGCTAATTGTAAGCGCACGTCACGATCGGTGGCGTTTCCATTTACTCGGTTCCGATAATCCCTCGTTGCACGAGTTCTCGAATATTCGTGTTTCGTTTGAGAAGAGAAATATCCGTCGCTCCAAGAGCCATGGACCGCGTCCTCTGCAATGCGTGTAGGTGCGCCATGCCATGAGGAGACGGCGTTGACTAGTCAAGTCGAAGCTCGGACGACTAGGAGACCGATTCGTAACCGGGGCTGACATCGCGACACGCGTTATCTCGGTAATTAGGGACTTTCCCCGGGCAAGGAATCGGGCGAGACTTCGAACTGGTTTCTCCAAGTTCCAGGTCCCGTGTCAACCGCTGGTCTCAAGAGATAACTATTGATGGAATAGCCGAGCCCAATTCTGTGTTTCCAAAAGGTCCTGCATAGACGGCCACCTAATATGCTCTCTGACTTTTTTTAAAACCCGTTCCCACCCCACGGCCGCCGCCGCCGTCGCCGTCGAAACACAGAATCCTAGAACACGTCGGGGTCCGATTTTCAAAGCATCGACACGTTGGTGTCTGAAACGATTGATAAAGTGGTCACTCGATTTACATGTCCATTCAAAACCACATCGTATGCAATGATTTTCTCCTTGTTCTCATATCGAAAGGTTGCAGCTTAATTCGAATTATTCATTTCCAATGGCGGCAATGTTGTGAAACATATATGGGTGTCGCCACGAGACTTATGCGGCGACTTGGGGAAAGGTGGGAAGAAAATACATTGAGTGAAAAAACGGGTTGACAATGGAGCCTCGAACCGAGTCGAAACTCGATTGAATAATTCTTCCCCCTTAGATTACCTAGATTAAAGGAAACCGGGAAATCTAGGGAACCTCTTGAGGGGTTTATACAACAGGCTGAATTGATATCAGGGTGGAAACGTCTATCGTCGAAGAGGTGAAGAAGAAAGTAAACTCGAGACTAGTTTTTGATCCGTTAACGGTTAATCCGTCGATCAGAACGTAAGTCATTCGTTCGTTGAAAGTAAGTTCTATTGGTAAAATACCTAATACTATTAATTATAGACAGTTACGATCCTGTCTTTATACCCTGCATGCGCAATTTATATGGGTATTGTATATAGCTTGCAGTAAGGCGTTTAAAAATGTTGATAATATACAAGTTGGTAATCTTTGCAGAAGAATTTATAACGATAGTAGGCAATAAATTCATCCACACGGTTCAGGACTAATTTAATTACACAGCGCAGGGAATTGCCTTCCATAATTCAGGTAAACTTACGACTACGTTTTGCGAATTTGTAGAGGATGAAGAAAAGAAAAAGTACAGCTCATTGCACCTTCTTCTCGTCAGGTTGTATATTCCCAAAGACGGTTCCAGGTCAGTTTCCAAGATACGAAAGGTGTAGGCGGAACAAACGAAGCTTTGAACCTAAGCCGGCGTTCCACCGCGCAACTCGAAGCGCCTTGCATACAACGTTCCTTAATTCAAGGCCTTCGCGCCCTCAGTTTTACCTGCATATAGACACCGAGAAGGGAATTAGAGGGCTGGCCTTACGGTCAAGTAACTAATTGTTATTGTAACGGTCGAACGTGAGTGGAGAAGGAAGTTCCGTGGCGAGGAGAGAAACGAGAGGAAGAGAGGAAGCAAGAGGCTGAAGTATACCCATGAAGCCGATGCGGAACCGCCAAGATGCAAGGGTTGAAGTGAGAGTGATTTTTAACTCTCAAGTCGCCTTCAAACTTTTCGTCGATGATGGATTGCCGGGCTGTTCCG
This sequence comes from Diprion similis, assembly GCF_021155765.1. Lineage (NCBI taxonomy): Eukaryota > Metazoa > Arthropoda > Insecta > Hymenoptera > Diprionidae > Diprion > Diprion similis. Next base: position 21,911,748 of record NC_060110.1, on the reverse strand, counting down.
TCAGCCAGTGGTTATACCTATAGATTCTCAGTACCTTGCACGTTACTTACTTCACCCTGCCCCTCATCGCATCGAAGGAAATTATCCATTGTTGTTACCGTACAGTCATTATATCTCTTTCGTTTCTTCCCATGACCGAATAATATAAGATAATGTGGATGAAAATGAATTTTGATAATCTAACCAGAAGAATCAGTATATTTGTTACTATCATTTCTTATTACGGTCACTTGTACGGTACATATAAAAATTTTTCTGGTGGATATTGCAATGATTTGATAATTTTGGTGAAACGTAGGTCTTGCTTAATTGAAAAACGTAGTCAACTAAAGGAAATAGGATCTAATGTTGCTATGATCACGATAAATAGTTATTGATTGTACCACATCTTTTCATGATTCCAACAATATTTGAAGTGTTATTGTAGCGATACCCATTTCACTAGAATTTTTTAGTAACTAGATCAGATAAGAAAATTTTCTCCGTGCAACTGCACAGAATAATAGTTATAAATTACAACTTACGACCGAGTTATGAATACACGAAAATATCAAAATGAATCATTCATTATTCAAGCAATGCGATGGAGATTGCGTTTTATTTGCGGCACTGTGAAATCAACGCGGTGCACTGTGAATTTATTTCCATGTTCAAAACTTGTTCGGTTTTACATACCGATCTGGACTAACGGTACATGACATTTGATTGTGAAATTTGCAGTGATTCCGAATGTTAAGTACAGATTCACTGCAATTACGATGCAGGACTTCGGTCACTTCAACCATTATTCTTTCCTGACCAAACAGAACAAATCATCGGTAAGCGATGACTCTGAAGTTATATAATAGCAGTGATTTTTACTACCCATCTGAGACAACAAACACAGTTTCCAAGAGGTTATATCGCGTTTGCTGAAAGAATTTTGAACTGAATCCTATTCTCAAGACTCGTTAAAAAGATATTTTTAAGTGGTCATGAATTATTCCATATAATATGCAGAGGCGATAAGAAGGGAAAAATGTGTTGAATTTGATGTTCAGTTGAATAAATTGTTCAACGTTTACGATCCATGTACCTATGCAAAATTTAAAAACTATCAAACCCTGTTATAGTAGTGACAGTGACATTGGAAAAACACACAAAGGATTTGCTGAATTCTGAAGTGAATTTACAATATCAGTAATGAAGAATCATTTGCCTGCAGTTATTCTAATGTCAGTCAAAATTATCATCAAAACTATTTTATCTTTGTATCATACTCATTCGGCCATATTTTTCTATTTGGAAAATCAAAATCTGAATCTAGTTTGAGAGATTGGTTTTTGAAACCTCGATTATCGCGTTGTACGAACCGCGAAGAGAAATCGTATCGCGTCTTTAGTACTACAAAGGTTAGTATTCGAAAGCGCTACCATACAAGCGTGTTTTGTACATACGGCAATTTCGTTTTGCACGGGGACAGATTTAGTGTTTCACCCTTAACCTGGGCGTCAATAAGGCGCACGAAATATGTATCGTACCTTCGTACACATACCTACCAAAAATCCTCCGGGTCTTGGCCACACTAACGCCAACCTAAACTAATCTGATTCAAGCATCGGTTTAATAACTTGTTTCAAGGATATATGAGTATACGTGGTATACGCATGTCAAGTTCCCTGAAAGATGGTTGCATGAGCCAACAGAGTATATATATATATATATATGCACCGACATGTTGCCCGTAAATGAGCTACGGCACTATAACAGCAACAGTCAGAGGGAATTAATGGAACGACCATAAAACAGATTTTTCCACTTCTTGTCACCCGTAAGAAAACCAATAGTATATAATAGCTCAGAGAGGTTCCAAGCGGATTATAAAAAAACGTAGCGAAAATTGCATGACTGCAAACTATTCAAGTGACAATTAACTGATTTGACAGTACTTACAGAAGATGAATTGACCTACCACTGGGGGATGACAATACATACGTGTTGCAAAAATATTAAAACTTTGATTAGCTTTCGGATTGCTGATTAAACGATCGTTCGTGTACATAATATTATGTATACACATATATGTACTTGCAACTAACTAAGTACGCCTATCTGTAGATTGTATAATGTATATACTATGCGTGACGCAACTATTTCACTTAGATGCTCTATTACAATAATCTTAAGTGCTTGTTGTTATAGTAGTTCGCCTATCGATCTGCTGATCCAATCTATGGATCACGACCGTCGATTCTAGGAACTCTCGTTTCTACCGCCGTTATATTGCTCGGTATAGTCGTTTGGGATCGCTAGATGAGTAGCGGTGTCCATTTCCGGTCGATCCGGATCAGCTACGTCGAAAAATTCACAACTTTACAAGGTCACGCTCCGACGGAGGAAGAAGGAGTTGATTTCATTGTGAAGGTTTAAGGTTACCCACCTTACGTCAGGAAATGTGTATGGATACAAAGAAGTAAAAGAAGAAACGAAATTTTGCAAACGCGATTTTCATTTTTATGCATGGCATCCATACTGCAGAGGGATTATCTCACAAAAGGAGCATCGCCTACGGATAGGCAACCAAAATGTCGTCGCTTGTTACAACTATTTGCAAAAGAAATTTGGGTTGCCTATCCGAGGACGACCTTCTTTTTCACGTGGCTGCGAATTTTTCAGTTATCATATATATAGCATGTAGCTGCATTCAATCACGCGATGGATATTCTCACGAAGATTCTATGACTTATTAACTGCATTCTGACAGCGAAAAAGAGAGAAAGAAAAAGAAGGGAGTAAAGGAAAAGCGAAAATACGATAAATAAAGTTAATTATATTACTCAAAATACAGTAACTGTCTTAGGTACGCTTGTTCTTTTGGCGTTAAGATTTGCTGTCACGTTGTCCGAAGTATCAATAATAAGAGTAGAAAAGTAAAGTGAAAATATGTGAAAAAAGCAATTTTCAATTGGACGGAAATTCTTTGAAATTAATAACACCCAGTTACAGGTTTGTTTTAAAAACAGTAACGTGGTCATCTAAAACATGGCGTGTAAGACTAAGCTTAATTCTACTTCAGAAAATTTAAAAGGAATTCGATTTGTTTTTACCAGACTCAGATCGTGATTGTTGATCAGTTCTCTCTCGAATCTTGGTCGATTCGACGTCGAATTTCTGTACAGTTCCGTCGACAGTCATACGACAATTCTCAAGCTGAGGCTAATTGTACAAATCTCTGCAGAGACTCAAGCAGGAATAATAGCTATGAAGATGTTTCACTTGGTTGATTGCTAAAAATGGTGGTTGTACTCTGTGCCCTGTAGCACCACCAGGTATTATCCACCTATACATAGTCGAGGGAAGTTTTTATGCTCTATTCACTCAAGCGATCGACTTGCAGAATTGAGGAACGCGCGTCACGCTTCAAAATTTTCTGTTTTATAAGTAAAGCTGGATATTTTGCTTGTTATATGCAGACCTACAAGACTATCAATAAAATGGGGAAATTCCCTCGCCAATCGCATTTCAAAGATCTAGCCTAGTCTCTCAGATAAATCATACTTCATTTTTGTTTTTCAAAATTGAATGAACCTCTCTACAAATTGTTCATCATACAACAAGTCTTCTGCAATAAATTTTTTCTCAGTGAATATAATATATGGGCAAATCTGAAAGTTATAGCTGTAGCGTGCACATCATCATTTTTTTTCAATGTGTTGTGCCAACGGTTTACAGTATCTTTGAATAATACAATCGAATCAAAAATGAACACTTATACTATAAACTCGCGCTCATATTTGCAATATGGCCTTAACGAGATTCGTTTGCAACAAAAAGTAAAAACATTTCTGATTCAAGAGATTTGAATGATGTTTGCAGCTCCGCGGACGGTGACAAAGGTTCCGAAGATCAAAATAAAGGCCAACTACTGAATGGATTATTAAAACTGCATTAAGTTAATTGGCAAATCGAGGCCTCTCCTCGCCGCCGTGCGACTTTAACGAGTAACAAATTATAGATTTATATAAAAGGATATATATATATATATATCTCTGAGAATATTACACGCAACGTCAAAAACAACGAGATTGTCCAAACGCGAGAGGATCGTTATACTTTTCTTTTGCGAGTCAAGTAGTCGGTTTTACTGTATGTATAACAAATAATAAGCTCGATCGCAAATTTTTTCCTTCCGTAAGTAGGCACATCAGATCCCAAACCCCGTGATAATGACGCGTATTCCTTGATATTAAGTCCCGCGTCCCACGCTGCTTTTGCACAGTTTTTGTAATTATTATTATTGTTATATTTTTCGTAATCGGCGGCGAAAAAAGGGTTTCTATTCTCATATTCGAATGTAATATCTGTCTGAGATGTATCGTATATATACGTAAGTATACAGTAAGTAGTAACACAATGTGATAATTATACTTCTTTCGGTTCTTTTAATCGCTCGGTGAGAGTGAATCTCGGACAAGGGATTCGTAACACGTTTTCAGAAACACATTAATCATTCCGGTCGGTGTAATAGGACACGAACTATTAATTTACCATCAAGCTTCTCAATGCGGATTATCACAAATATTAAGGATACAAATATGTTTCTTGTATAATTTGAATATCAATTTATCAAATAGATTGCTTTACATTGAAAAAATCGGAACAACTTTGATGTAAATAATTATGAAACGTTGTCTTGCTACTGATTCCGATGTCTTTTGGACATTTGAATAAATTATCCGCGTATCCACATACGTGTGCATTATAAACTATACATGCTGTTTAATGTGTCGCGAGGTAATAAAAATGTGGGAATACATTAAAAAAAAAAAAAGAGAAAAGAGAAATAACAAATAACTCTGGTCAAAATATTCAAACAAATTTCTCGGCGATATTGCAATTTGAATTTAATTAGCGGTCACAAGAAATTTTTTTGACCGCAAATAAATATTCTGATACAACGAATGTTGGTCTGAAAAAAATGACCCGAGTAAGTTTAACGATAACTAAATTTCATACATATTTAGTATTCAAATGACGACAAGTTAGATTCAATTTACAAACTCAAACATAATTTTCAATATTCGATACTTGCGATAGTCGGATGAACTTTTCTTAGATCAATCAAAATTGTGATAAAAGGTTACAAATTATTGGGTTGAAATCGAGAATAAGATAATCACGACTTAACTGCAGTTTACTGTTAGCAATTTATGTTTATACAGTGGATAACTGTATCGAAAAAATATATATATATATATATATACATTATCGCTAGATATTAATCAAATATTTTGTATAAAACTATGAGGTTCACAAAGCAATTTTTGTACGATAATACTTAGTTTAACACTGAGCGATACTTCCCTTTATATGCAAACTAAATGATTATTGAGCGGATGCGACTGAATTTCCAAGCTTTAAAATAAAGTTTGATACTAGCAACCAATGAAACAAAAAATGTAAATAACTATCTACAATTTTAGGGGAATATTTGGCCAGTATTGAGGCTTTGCTCTGTCTTTATGCCGATCCGTTGTAGCTTGCAGAGCGGTTTCCATGGCTAAAATTCTGGGACTAGCGGTACCATAAAGTAATTTAGCCCCTTCAAGTTTGGTTCGCATCCAAGCGGCGCCACCTTCGATCGGAACCTCCTCCTCAAGCTCTGCCTTTTCCCTTGCAGATTCAACGTCTCGTTTCTCTTTTAATTCTAATTTGTGCCTAATACTTTGCTCGAAAAATTTCATCATATCTTCATCAACTTGAAATTCCAGGTTATCGTTATCCGAAGCTTCTTCTTCCTCTTGCCAATTGTCGACCCCCCTGTTGTGACTATTTTGTCGAAGGCTGTCATTTCGGGCTCTTCGATGCCTGTCCTGCTTTACGAAAGAATCATTAACCCTGCGCCGAATCGAGTTTGAAGTTAACTCTCTTATTTTGTCGCGCAGAATAACGTTCTCATGTTCCAGCGCAATGCACCGCGATTTCCACCACTCTACACTATGCCTGGAATAAGAGTGAAAAACAAGTCTGACGAGCGGATATTTTGATTACTGAAATGTAAACTGAGTGTTACTTCAGGATTTTTACTAACTGACTAAGTTAAATTCGTGTTTCTGCAGAGCTTGAGATGCCTGAGATTTATTAAGAAATGAACGGGAGTAAAAAGATGTGTAAATATCGTATTTCAAGGTAACCTTTGCTGCCACTCGTGAGCGGCTTCGTAGTTTTCCCAAAACGTGTTCGCCTGCATCGCGTTCGTTACTTTTTCCTTCGATTTGACAGAGACGTAAGCATTACGTTCGGCAGGAACGAGTTTACGACGTTTGGCAAACCTAACCTCAAGGCGCGCTTGTTCACGGCGTTTAACCTTCGAGTGACGTTTTCTCTTTCTCGTCTTCGTCCGCTTGGCGTTTACGTTAACGTCCATTTCTTGGTCAAGGCCGTATCCGTAATCCGGAGGGTTGTTAAACTCTCAACGATTACATGTATGGGTTGAAGTCAAGGATGGCGAGACATGCTCAAAATCGATCGTAACTTTTCGTCTCTATTTGACAGAAGTAAGAACGAAACCGAATTGTGACAATTTCTTTTCTTCGAGCAAACTCAGGACTAATGAGTGCGAAAACATCACCATATCACTTTAAAAAACTTTCTGACAAGTTCGTTTCGATTGCGTGCGCGTCTGTAAACAACTTTCGTCGGATACGAAATTACAAACGTATCTCCAAACGCAGTGAGCTGAGTTTTTACTTCATACGCGTCGTGCAGTTTCGGTGTACACACAAGGCAAAGGCGCCTTGACTCGCATGCATCGATGTATGTTTGGTAGCAGCTAACAAGGCGGAAAGTCGAAATCGTATTAATACGATGAAAAATATATGATAAAAGACGATCCAAATATTTTTAACTAGCTTGAAAAAATTCTGAGTATCAACACCATATGCTACTGCATGAAATACATTTGAAGTTACCGGGATTAAGCTGATGAATACAGCTACTAAATTTGTAAAAAATTTAACATAAGCCAAATTCGATTTATTTCTTATGAAAGTTCATGTCACACAGAGAAGATTTTTGGAAAGAGAGTTTTAATGCTGAGGATTTTTTTACTTCGATGGCTTGATTCATCCTTTCGGTGCCTCATATCCTTCGATAAATTGCGCCTCGTTTCAATGCATGGTTTTAAAAACGAAAAATCATGCGAGTGGTGATGATCAGTTAAACTGTAGTTTTTAAAACAAAAAATTTCACTTATTCGCGATCAATTTGTGTCGAATACTGGTCCCGTTACCCTTAGAACCATTACACGCCAAGTCCACGCGTAAATAACGCAAGACTTGATAGGGTTAGTCAATTTAACGCAGGTTCAAAACGTTAAAAAATGGGCAAAATGAAAAAGAATAGAATTGATACTTGTATAAAAGTACAAAGCACGCTCTGTTAACTAAACTGTTTCACGTGATGCAAAACTTACCCATAATATGTCGTACAATGCCTGGAGGTAATAGTCGCCGCCCATACTCGTAACCAACTGCCACTGATTGCGATTTTCCAGATCACCCACTTGAAATTGTCGAAACTTATAACACATTTTTCCAAAATGAACAATTGGAGTTATATTTCACACGTATCATAGTAACGCGACTGGATTGCCGCAAGCTGGAAGACGAAAGAGAAACAATTTCACGAACAATATTCAGCCGAAAATTAAGTGTAATTCATTTGTTTTCACGGTCGTCCGGATCTAAGTTCGATCGTATAAGTCTCCATGTCGTGATTAAGAATTATTGTTGAATTATATAATCCACAGAATAAAGCGTCCCGGGACCTGCGGCGAACGCGTCTTGACTTGCCAAAGTTTCGGTCACATTTCGGATTCTTCCATCAGCCTGCTGCAACATGAGGGTTCGATCGGCAATGTTCGGACTGTATTCGTGATTTCTCGGGTATTTATTTTGTTGAGAATACCTGTCGTATCCAGCGTAAGTTTGAAAGTAAACAACAATGAAAACAGAAGATTATAACGCGCTGTTATACTGTGACTCTACGGACTTGACTAATCCTCCGTGATCTCGTCGACTGAAGTCAGTCAACGGTGGTCTGATCAATACAATAAATTTTGATACAAGCATGGAACGTGTTTACATCAATACGGCCCTCGATTGCTGCTATTTGAAAATGCAATTTTAATATTAATTTTTATTAGAAATATACACCATTGTAATGATCGCTATTGTACATTATTACTTTTTATTTATACAAATTTAAATAGAAACCTGAACGTTTGTAAGTAACGTATGTTGAAACATGAACGTATCGTCTATAACTTATCATTGTACTACTACATAAACCGTACGGTTACATTACTAAATAAGGTGTTAGTATTCAGCGTGGTGAGTATTAGTAGCTGGTTTGACGGGTATCTGAGGTACCCTAGGTTGGAAAGATTTAAAAATTTCGTTACAACACAGCATTACTTATGTAAATATATCGTTTAAATCAAGCTCACGGCCCTTCGGCTCTCTTTTTCGCAACCTTTGTCAGTTAGTATTGCTCTGTGACATCACTGGGTTATACGTATATTTTTATATTTATTACATAAAAAAAATCAGGAGCTCTAATCGAGATTGTTATAAATAACGTGTATATATGTGCGTGGGCTATAAATAACTTATATTTTTAATTTAAAGCAAATTTGAAAAAAATTCACCATGTAGTAAGTTTTAACAATGGCTGTAAGTTTAGTAATGACTATAAGTGAATCACTCGATCTCAAATGTTTATAAAAGTAACAAGTTGAATCTAATTACATAAAACTTTTACAGATATTTTGACTTTAAAATTAACTTCTGCTTAGTAAAAAAATTATTCAAATTACAGGTTTGAGTTCATTTCATTAGAATTCATACTGCAATACATTCAAATTATGAACAAACAAACATCGATTTTGAGATAGCTGCTTTCGATGTTTTTGAAATACTGTACAAACATCAAGTTTTCATTAATTCATTATTATCGAACGTTGCATAACTTAATATTGTATTATAGATGGTACGTTTGAAAATGAGACCACGGATCTGACAAACTTGCAGATAGAGTTCATCTGGAGGTTCGCAAAGATATAATGAGACATAGATTTTCATCGTTAGAATCATGAATGATGCACAGATTTCGGGATTGAAAACGCGTTGAACTATAGATCTGGCCACTTACACTCATACTTTGTATTTCACTTGATTGCTTCATAATTGATGGTAGGATTCATTATAGCATCTCACTTTGTAAAATGGACCAAGGCTAAGATACAAATTTTACAGGACTGTGCGTCTAACAATTGATAGAACTTGTGATATTAGGTAATTATATTCATTTATGCAGTGACTGGTTGTAGCCTCCTGCAACTATGCCGTGCAAATACAAATATATAAACGACGTATCTATGAACATGAACATTTTTATAAAGTTTCAATCGTGATATAGTAGATAATAATTTTAAGGCAAATTTGAAGGTTTCCCGGTTTTGCAAATATACTCTGAAACTTATCGATCCTCATAGATTCGACAAACTGGCATGTCCAAATGAGTCATACTACATAACAGAACATTTTTTTGCTCTTAAAGTAACGTAAGATTTACTAGTTACGGAGATATAGAATATTTCTATAAGGTGTTGTTATTTTTCGACGACACTTTCTACAGTAAAACATTTCAACTTTCAGGCTTTTTTTAATTTCTAGAAGAAATTTTGGAAAATGAAGTTCACCCGATTATACTAACGGATTACTTATAGGCAAACTGCTTGGTACTTTTGTTTCCTTCAATAATTTCTCGTGAAAATATGTCTAGGCTGTTATTTTTTCTGTCGCGGAGAACATAACAATTTATTAGAAAATCATTACAAAGGATATGTCGTGACCTCATATATACGATAAATTAATCCCGCGCTCGAATGATACTTCATTATTACCAAATATAACGTTCCCACTACTAGTACTGTTCCTCGAGCGCCTATCATTGCCATCAAGTTGTGGTTCAGCTGTCGCATTTTCTTCTTCTGAATCACTTATCTCTGGTTTGTGCTGCGGCTCAAGTCCAATTATAACACGAATGTGATCAGGTAAGTGATTAGCCACAGCCATAAATTGGTGGTAGATGCCTTCTGCTTTAGACAAAGTCCATGGTAGTTCGATGCGTAGTGACAAGTCGTTTATGTGCTGGAAAAATATGTTCATACATTTCTCTTCCAGGCCTTGGAAATTTGTCAGATTGGTTGGAAAAATATTTGGTTAGTGAACTAGTATTTACCTTCAGAATCTCTGTAAATCCGTAACGATTTTCCATCAATACATTTTTTTCCGTGTCTAAAACTGCCACGCAAACTAGGAGCAGGAAATTCTTGCATGGGAGATCAGTCCACAATATTTCCCAAAGTATCAATATGTCGTTCGCATTAAATTCTCTTTTAAATAAAACTAAAAGCCATCGGAAACAGAAGAACATGTTTCCGGACTCATGCTTGTCCAAATATTGCGCTAACTGGGGATCTGTTAAGACTACCAGAGAATGTAGTTGACTCAACTGCAATTTCATCCCTTCCTGGTCCATCTCAAAATTTGTACTCTACGAACATGTAATGAATTATAAAACTTCTGGACTTACAATTTGTTCATCTTCCGATCCGGAAAGAAATATTGATGAAGGAGAGTATGTGAAGTATGAGAGACAGTATGAAAAAATATGACCATTATCTTGTATACCGCATACCACTTTGTTCATGAATCCAACGAAGCACCAAAAAGCGTCGACTTCGCTGTCCATAAGACATAAAATTGGACTGAGCAAATCACTCATTCCCTGTACATAACCCAGATCAAAATTGTACATCACATAAGTCATGAGTATGTCATATAACTGTACTAAATGAGCATTGTTGTCTCCATGATAATACGGATGTGTTCTGTCCGTTCGATTTACATCTTTTTCTGAAATTATAGAATTTTGTTTATTATACCGGGAATCGGATTCTGTTTGAGTATAGCATTGAATTATATCTGAAGAAAACTATGAGGGTCCAGTGATATAAATGGCACTTGCCAATTAAACTCTTTCGATCTCTGAAGTCAGAAAATCGAGTTTCCTGTCCTGGGGTCATGGATCTCCACTGTAGCTTCATAGCGAAATATTCCTCAGTTTTTTTCTTCCTCAGTTCTATTCTTTCCGCATTTGTCGCCTCCCATGGATAGTAGTTCAAAAGGTACTTCCATACTTCGTAACGGAGAGATGGCGAAACTCCCTGAATTAGAAAAGCACACCAGATGTTCAGGAATAGCAAGAATGTAAAACAAGGGAAAACTGACTGAAATGTGGAAAGCTTTGGAAAATTTATATTCACGCAGTAACGGAAGTGTTGCAATATTTTTCGCTTATAAAATAATGACGTACCCCTCTGAATATCATCTCTTTCAGTGCCTCGGAATTTGTTATTCTTCCTTCTGGATCCTTACACCTTTCCCACTGTTCCTGAGTTAATGGTGCACCTGAGAATAGTCATTTATTGCAGCGATAATGACTATAACAGGACTGGTATCTGTTGTACCATCACGAAAAGGTGAAATAATAGGTGTATATTGCTTGAAAATGACAGTTATCAAGGTTTTGTTATTACAACTTTATTATTCTTGAAGCTACTAGACGGTCTGGTGACAAAACAAAATAATATTATTAAAAAAAATGCAAAACTGAGAGTGAGAAGAGGATATTAGTGTCACCTTGCTGTAAATAGGTAAAACCAGTCATTTAGATATGAGAAGTGAATAGAATATTATTTTACCTCTTGGGCATGGAGGTCTTGGTGGTAAAACAAGACCAACTCCAGGTTCGCCAATGACTTCATACTCCTCTCCTGCTCCATCTGAAACCGTTGGTTGAGGAATATCTAGAGTCAGGGAACGGTTCAACAGGTCAGCGACAGCTTCTTCTACACGCCGTGTTGGTTCTTTATGAACTGAAAAGCATTCGTACTAAAATTCTGAATTCCAAGTTTGTCAGTGAAAATTCAAGCTCAAGTAAAATGCAATGGGGACAACGATTATAGTAAGAGCATTGTAATCTTTCATGCAGTAAAATACGTGACCTCAAAACACTTGATAATTGTGTAGATTATTTTGAAACAATACAATGCGGAATTTTCTGCTATACTACTAACACTAAATTAAAGGTGTAGCTGATCACGCCTAATGTTATGGAAATATGATATCTTATAATTTTTTAAATGCTTATCAGCAAAAGCAGCAGATAATACTGTGCGTCTTTGAACTCTAATTACGTTATTTGTCGTACAGTGTTCTGAGTGAATTTACTTCTTACGATTAAAAGTACCTTCTTGACCATCGGTGCAAAGGCTATTACGGAAAAGATGTAACGAAAAAAAAGTAAGTTAAACACGATTCAAGATGTGGGCATTGATTCCATATACTCACGAAGTATATCGGTCAGTTTGCTGCAGGCTTCCATCGTTGTTTCGTAAGGTCTGTCATGCAAATTTTTTACAAATTTCCACACATAGTCTGAGGCATTTTCTTGAAACAGATCTAACTCGGCGAATGATTTCTCCAATACTGAATCTTCCGCATCCATGACTATATACATGTTTCGATCTTTCCTTGACTTGATGAATTTCAGGAAACCCTTAAGTGTACTGACGAAAGAGTCGGCATTGGAAAGTTGGAAATAAACAACGTAAGTCGTTCCATCTTTCAGCATGAGAGTCAGCTGCTGTCCGCATCTATTTATCCTAAAGGATTTTAGATCGCACAACAATATTCTGACTGTTCTGGACCGACCCAACGAGTCTGGTCCCTCTGATACTGTTCGTATCCGTGTGTGCGTGTTGACCAACGACCATTCTGGGTCTTGGTCTTGACTTTCCGAAACCACTGAAACCTCGACCGGCTTCCATTCCAGGCATTTCCCGAAGCTCTGAAAGTGAGAGAAATGTTATTGAAATAAAAACTTTGCTAATTTTGGATAAGGCTGACGACAGTGACATTAACGTAACGAAATATAACGGAAAAAAACCACAATTGTGTAATTTTAGAACTGCTTTCAAGGAGTTGGCTTTTCAAAATGAGAGTGTGTTTTGTTTATTACGGTTTACTAAATTTTGGACATTGCTAAAGATGCGAAGTAACGATTTTTCCTGAACATGCACTATTACAGTAACATTACTAACTTCATCCTCATGATTTTCATAAACTTGGAATCAAATTGCAAAGTACATACATATTCAACGATCGAAAATGTGCCCGTACTGTGAACATCGTCTTCCCTCGTGTTCGAACCTCTGAGCACGACGCCGCTGTGGATGGATATATCCTAAACATCGAAATAAGAGAAATTATAATACAGATGTATTTGCAAGGTATATATGTGTGTGTAATTTGCAAAGTATAATTTGGCCGTGTCGTGACCCTGTGACTTTGATGTACCATGTGGGCGTATGGAAATTGCACGTCATTCTGCGGTGATAAATATTGACGTGAAAGTCAATTGTGGGCGGTGACAATAGCCACAATACTTGGATTATGCGAGGTCTAAGAGATATGTTTACATGATTACCTTTCCCTGTTCCGTTGGTTCGAACATTCTAACCACTGATTACGTGCCAAAGAATTAAAACTAGGTTAATGCAGTACACCAGGCTCGAAACGCGTTACTGATTTGTAATATGCAGGGATCGGTGACCGGAGAAACTTGCGCATGATACTAGCATTTGCAGACTTGAAATAGTGGACACTGTTTAAATCGTGGTCGCGAAGAATACGTCACATGTCCCTCTAAAATTTTGACATGTCGTTTTTCCGAACTATCATATGCCACTGCGTAATCCCCTAGTCACTGCGATCGAATATGGTTCGAATCGAAACACGAATATCGAATAATTTTCAACTCGTCCCCTGCAATAACTTTTTAATGACGTGATTCACTCAACTTTTACGCAGCAGCCTCTCTAGTCTCAACGCGTTTTCAACTTTCCGTCAGCTCGCCCCGCTGCACCTGCTGCTTCCTTTACATCGCAAGCAGTGAATCTGCGCTTTCGTCGAATCATAGTCTTGTTTTATTGGAATGTAACCAATCAGATGGCTGCTTTTGTTTAATCGGCGCTGTAGATGTGTCTTGACGTTGACTTGACCGGCTTTAGTAGGCTTGATAGTATTCAATTATGCCGCAGTGTCGCTAGTGATGACGAAAGAGATTCACGCGGGAAAAGTTTTTTATTCAAATTTTCGTAACAGGGGATACGGCGGATATTTCTAAGATATTATACTTCTCGATGGTATTATTTTGTAGAAATACTTGTGAAACACATTATTTACATCGAGTCAGTGATAACTCTCGGTTTATTGCACCAAGCTTAGATTTACCTGATGCAAAATCTTTGAATAGGTCAAATTTCATGATAGATTGAATTAAGCCCTACATAATATGAATGATTACGGATTCAGTTTCAATTGTACATATATTATTCAAAACGAATCACAGAATGGTAGGATGTCACTTGAAATACTCATCTATGCGATTAAGAGTATTTACTCACTTGTTGATCCCAAATAATTTCTGTCTTCCTTGTGATAATTGTTTTTTTTTTATTTTTTTTATTTTTAATGACACAGGTCAAGGAAAAAAAGTTTTATTTTGGGCTTATATTTAAACGAATAAATTTTGGTTGTGTACATCGAATAATAATCAAATATTCATTTTCCGTTGATAGTATAAGCAGCAGGTAGCAGTACGTTGAAACAGAAAAAAAAACTCTATCTTATGAAACCATTATTTTCCTGTATTAGTTACGTGGAAGAAATTAGAATTTGACATCTAGAACCCAGACTAAAAATTCGTGTTGATCGGTGTTATCTATGGCCGGTTCAAATCAATTAGCGCATGTATCCGGAACCGTGACAAGATCACACGCTACAACCTATTCGACCTTTAGACGTTTAAAAATACAATTTACCTGTCTTTATCGTCTTCATAAAATTATCACCTATTGACATACACATATCGGGTTGCTATAGGTATATTTAGTTGCAATCACCCATCCGAACCAGCTCCCATACCATACTACAGTCGCCAGAAGAAAACCACAGTATCCTTGTAGAGTTATCAGTCTTACGAAGCTGCAGGTTTGGTTAATTACATTTCGCCCATTAACGTACGACCCATTTACGAATGGATGTTTCGGTGTAAGTGGTGAATGTGGTATAGTTTAAGGCTTGGCTTGAGGCAAGAATATTTTTCAAGTGATTAGACTACTGGAGATCATCTTATGACGACTTTCAGTCGAAGTTTACTGAGTTTAGTTGTGCCGTTCTCGTAATATTAAGATCGGATTTCATTTGTTGCTTGAATGGTAACTTAAGTATTCTCGCGATATAATTTTCCGTTTTAATTTCTTCTCAGTGTAAGTGTATGGTTCTGATTTAACAACAAGGTACAAGATATGACGTCAACATGGTGTTATAACGCAAGTGCGTGTATTGTCTTTCTCCTGCTGAGCAGTGGCCACTTGGCTCATTTCGAAGTCTTGAAAGAAAGTGAAAAAATGCCAATTTTCGAACAAATGACGCCTCCAATAGCGTCATTACCGCAAGGAACAATCCAAGGTGTAAACATGATCAGTTACCGGAACAGAACCTTCTACGGTTTCAAAAGAATCCCGTTTGCTAAGCCACCGGTTGGAAATCTCAGGTTGGTTATACTGGAAAATTTATTCTAAGTATTTTCACAATATTCACTTCGTCAATCGGTTTTGAAAGATACAAATATCGATGAATGGGTAGAACATAATTGAACGTAACTCGGTCTTGGAATTTCTGAAGACTCTGCACGTAAGACCCAATCAATTCGATTATTGAAATAATACCAGTGTACATTGATTTCCGTATTATATTGCATCCAGGTTCAAAGGACCTGTCCCACCGGATGCTTGGAATGGGACTATAGATGGAAGCCGTGAATCTCCACCGTGCACTCAGTTGGATTCCCTTACCAATGGCAATGTGACTGGGAGTGAAGATTGTCTTTATCTTAACATCTATACTCCCCGGGTAAATATATGGGTCATTCTCCAAATTCCTGAGAACCTTTTGCACTTTACCATTAGCAACCTAATGCTAATATTACCTGCAGATAGTAAAATAAAGGTTCGCAAGATAAAAAAAACTGATTCAAAGAAAGGCAAGATTAAATTAAGCTGATAAAAAGGCTTTTATTGCCGTAATATGTTTCTCTAATAATACCGGTTGATTCAGCACCCTATTAATTTAATGACATTAGAAGGCTTATTGTTAGACTTCTTGCGTCACATGCCGACTACAAGATCAACTGGCGAGGAGGGGGAAGGGGGGGGGGGGGGGGGGGTTAAAAAGAGTGATTTCACCCTTTGTAACCATACGAATATAATAGTGAACAATTTAGCTACAGATTGTCAAAAAACAACATGTTGGTGATGCCTTCTCATAGATGCCTCATGGTTTAGCTAGGCAAGTAAAATTGAGCATTTTCATTTTGCAGCTCCCCGCGAGTAATCATACCAAATTCATGCCGGTAATAATGTATATATTTGGTGGAAGGTTTGTGAAAGGAGACAATAGTGTTATACAAGGCAGTCCAAGTTTCATTCTCAACAAAGACGTGATCCTCGTGGTTCCCAACTATCGTTTAGGATTACTTGGATTCCTCAGCACTGGGGATGAGATATTACCTGGAAACTACGGCCTGAAAGACGTGGTCCAGGCCCTTAAATGGATTCAAGTGAATATCCAGTACTTTGGGGGTGATTCCAACAAAGTGACTCTCTTTGGCTCAAGCTCTGGTGCAGCTATGGTTCACCTATTGACCTTGTCGAATTTAACCAACGGTGAGTACTGCTGTTGAATTTAAGCCAAGAACAAGACTAATGTCTTCAGTGATGAGTCACACATGTCTTTGGTAGGACTCTTTCATAGGTACATAACACAGAGTGGAACAGCGTTTGCGCCGTCTGCCTTGGTACCTAAGAGCGTATCTTTGAATCGAGCTAATCGGCTTGGTCAGTATTTCGGCTGCCCTACGAATTCATCGACTCTTCTCTTCGATTGTCTAAACAGTCTCAATGCGTCACAGCTCGTTAGTACGGCCAAAATATTTCACGAGTGGGGCAGCCACTCAGGCATCGTGTGGAGTCCATCCGTTGAACCACATATAGACGAGGCTTTGCTGACCGACAGTCCTGCGAACCTGTTCGCTGCTGGCAAAATTCGCGATCTGCCTTGGATCGCACTTGTCACTCGAAACGAGGGTCTTCATATCACTGTTCGTAAGTATTCTCCGAATGAAATGTAGCACTGTCGAAGGCTGGTTTCTGCAGTGGCTTCAAGTTACCTATTTCTGAAGAACGTCTTGCTGTTTTCTCCGAGCTGATTAGTTCAATTTAGCATACTACAGGAAACCGAAAATTCTGCGTCAACTTTTGGATAACATTGACGCCGCCTTGCCTGTAATCATACAGTACAAATACTTGGTTGAAAACGTGACAGCCTTTACTACTGCCCTGAGATCATACTACTTGAACGATCTCACTGTCAATAGCAGCTTGGTAAGATGTCATAAATTTGACAGATTTCAAAGAAACTTTGGAGCAATTTACTGATTTCGATATATTTTTGCTACTGCAGCTGCTCACGAACATTACTCAACTCATTGGCGATGCCATTTTCACGTATCCAACATACAGAGCGATTAAACAACAGTTACTTCACGCTAAGACTAGGCCGTATTTTTGTTCCTTCGAATATCGTGGTAGGTTTAGCTACACTTATGATGGCGGCCCTGCAGTAACTTACGGTGTTTCACATGCTGACAATCTCGTGTATCTTATTCCGAGATCGAAGATCAGCCTTGGACCCAAGAATTGGGATTATAATGATACCGATTTGAAAATGGTGGACACCATGGTCCAGCTATGGACATCTTTTGCGAGGACTGGGTAAGCTGGAATATTTATACAATCGAATGTCCGATAATCAAAGACGATGCTCGTCCTTGGGTATCGTTGATAACGGTTCTTCTCTATTCCAGAATTCCCACGGCGTCGGATTCCGATAATGGCAACTTTTGGACTCCTTTCACGTCTCATAGTAATTATCTTCGGATAGGAAATGAATCTGACGTGACGCTTGAAATGAGATACGATTACCTCAAAGAACGGATGCAATTTTGGGATGAACTAACCGCGGCCACGTCATGGAAGCAGTAGTTCTCAAGCCTCTGTAAGGAATTTCGAGCCATTTTAAGGGGACAGGCAATTTTCCGACGTTGTGACGTAATATAAGTGAAATATTTCTCATGCCAAATAAAAGGAGCATTTTGAACAAAACCTTTCCCTAGATATTCAAGCTAGATCTATGATTTACCCTATTCTGATCTTTGGTCAAACCTACAATAGACACGTTGAACATATTGAAAGTTAGAGGTCAGTTAATCAAAAGAGCCTGAATTATGCTATTTAAGCGATATATGCTATTTGAAAATAATAAATATATCCAGCAAGAATCATAAGTAACTGTAGTCAACTGCTCAACAAAAGATAACTTATTACACTAGAAGAATCATGCTTCATGGTGCACAAGTTTTCGTTCGCAAGATTTGTCCGCTATGCTGGGCTCACGTAAAAGTTGTGCGTGTGTGGCGTTGGACGTTTCCGGGTGGCTCGAAGCATGCCCTTTCACCAGAGATAGCTCCAATATCATAAGTAACTATGATACGTTACGATGACCCCGTGCATACCAATCTCCATTTCCACTTTGCTGCATCAGCCAAGATAATATCGCAGCATTCTTTTATGGTTAATCAGTCTTTTCAAGTAGCTGGTTTGGTTGGTTACAATTCGTCAATTCACTGCTTCCTACAGAAGATGTGTGGTATAGCGTCGACGTGGTGTTATAACGTAAGGACATGTGCTGTGTTCCTCTTACTGGGCAGTTGCTGCTTAACTTATGGCAAAGTTTTGAAGAAACATGGAGGAATTCCAATTGGCGAACAAATGACGCCTCCGATAGCGTCATTACCGCAAGGAACAATCCGAGGTGTGAACATGGTCAGTTACCGTAACAACACGTTCTTTGCTTTCAAGGGAATCCCGTACGCAAAGCCACCGGTTGGAAATCTCAGGTTCGATGTGGTACTAAAATAATGTTCAGTATCCCCAGAATTCATTTTTTAAACCGACAGTAAGAAATTGTTGATGAGTGTTGAGTCTAAAATTAAACGTAACGAAATTCCTTGTAATTCTAATAACTGCGTGCATATCTCCGACTGGTTTGACGATCAAAATAATAACACTAGATACTGATTTCCGTTCATGATCTTGCTCCAGGTTCAAAGATCCTGTACCACCTGTTATTTGGAATGGATCTATAGATGCAAGCCGTGATCCTGAACCCTGCGTTCAATTTGATCCCCGAATCCATAAAGAGGCAATTGGAAATGAAGACTGTCTCTTTCTTAACATCTACACGCCCCGGGTATTTATCATGTATTTCAGACAGATGAATATTTCATATCAATAAATAATCATATTCCACTAATGCTACCTGGTTGATTAATCCTGAGCATTTGACTCTACAGCTTCCTGTTGGAAATAACATCAAGCATTTGCCGGTGATGGTGTTCATATTTGGCGGAAGATTTGAAGTAGGAAACATTAATTCTACACGATGCGATCCACGTTTCATTCTCGACAGAGACGTGGTCCTCGTGCTTCCGAGCTATCGCCTGGGAGTGCTAGGATTCCTCAGTACAGGCGACGAAGTATTACCAGGAAACCACGGTCTGAAAGACGTGGTTCAGGCTCTTAAATGGATTCAGGAGAATGTCCAGTATTTTGGGGGTGATCCCAACCAAGTGACTCTCGTTGGGTCAAGTTCAGGTTCAATTATGGTTCATCTGCTGACTTTGTCAGACTTGACTGACGGTGAGCTCTCCGCATGTGTTTGGATCTTAATCATCATCAATGAGATAAGTTAGACATCTCAGGGACATCGGTCGCTCTGAATCAATACTTGAAATTCCAGCTTCTTATAGCCAGGCAATAAATCACACATGTTTTTGGCAGGTCTTTTCCATAGATACATAACGCAAAGTGGAACAGCGTTTTCGTCCTGTGCCGTGGTACCTAGAAGCGTATCATCGAATCGAGCTAATCGGCTTGGTCAGTATTTTAACTGCCCGACGAATTCATCGAATATTCTTGTCAATTGCTTAAAGGGTCTCAGTGCATCTCAGCTCGTCAAAAAGACCTCAATGTTTCGCGAGTGGGGCCAATATCCTGATATCGTATGGAACCCAACTATCGAACCAGATATAGACGGAGCCGTACTGACGGATAGTCCTGCGAACCTGTTCACTGCTGGGAAAATTCGCGATTTGCCTTGGATCGCTCTTGTCGCTCGAGATGAGGGACTTCATTCCACTGTACGTAAGTATTGTCCGATTAAAACGAAGCTCTGCCCTTGTTGGTTTGTCTATTCAGTCGCATAAGGTTGTCTAGCCGTGAAGAAGCGTGAAAAATGCTTCTTCCCCCGAATTCATATAGCCTCACACATAAACCATGTCTTTCGGTGTTGTCAGCATACTACAGAAAGCCAGACATTCTCCAGCATTTTTTGGATAACATCGATTCCGCCCTACCTGTAATCGTACAGTATAAATACTTGGTTGAAAATGTGACAGCCTTCACAAAGACCCTGAAATCATACTACTTGAACGACCTTACTGTACATAGAAGTTTGGTAAGTTGTTTCCGAATCAATGGCTGATCCTGTAGTGGATTTAGCGCCATTTATCATTTTATACATGAATATTCGTTTTACATGTGTATTTATGGATGTATGTATGTATGTTTCAGATAGTAACGAACATTACTCAACTCATAGGTGATGCCATATTTACATATCCAACGTACAGAGCGATGAAAGAACATTTAATTAAAGCTAAGAATTTCCAGTATTTCTGTTCATTCGAATACCGCGGTAGGTTTAGTTTCAGTTATAACGGTGGTCCTCCCGTAAACTACGGAGTTTCACATGCTGACGATCTGCTGTATCTTCTTCCTGGACCAAAGAGCGGCTTTGGACCTGCAGATTGGGAATACAGCGATTCTGATTGGAAAATGGTGGACACGATGGTTCAGTTGTGGACATCCTTCGCGACTACTGGGTAATTCTAAATACTAAGGAACCCTTACAGATCACATCGCGATGTCGCTAGTCTGAATAGAAATTATTTACACAAGTTTATTCCACTTTTAGAGTACCGATGACGTTAGATTCGGATGACTCGACGCTTTGGTCTCCCTTTTCGTCTCGTGATAATTATCTTCGCATCGGTAACGGATCTGACGTAGAACTTAAAGTCCAGTACGGTTTCCACAAAGAACGAATGCAGTTTTGGGACGAATTGACCGCGGCTACGACATGGAAATAGCTATTGGATAATTCGTTTAAACATGTCTGTACGTGTGTAAAATTTTAGTTCGTCCAGGCTCGAAAGAGAACGCTTGGCTTGGACAAATCTGGCAGATACCTGCTTTAATAATCCATTAATATATTCCTGATTTTATTATTGTCGAACCTTGCATTCGACCGAACTAGATTCATAGACTGGCCTCTTCTGGTCTTCGGTCAAACCTATAGAGAACACGTTGAAGATGATCTAGATGGTAGTTGGAGGTCTTCGAATAATTGAAACACTTCCCTCGACGTATAAACCTGTATATATCGATATAACATGTTAATTCCTAAATATACATAGAATCATAGTACTTTTTTACATTTATAGTATTAATATACAGCTATGAAATGTAGGTATTGTAATATACAGATGTAACAATCTAAACTAATTGGCCCGGCTCGATGCAGCAGTATGAATTAATGGTTCGATTTGACAAGGTTCAATTCGACCAAAATGTCTGCGAAAATGATTTCAAGCCGGACCTTGATGAGCTTACACAACTGTTTATTGTTCATATATATGTACGATGATAACATTCGTCACACCCAGGCGTGTCGTAAACCGTGAAATAATAGGCTTTGGTGGACATGGAACAGCGAGTCAGAGGGTTATAACAGCTAATTTAACCGCCAACAATAAACAACAAATCCGTAATTATAGTATCGTGATGCTTACAAATACATGTAGCTTAATCGTGAGTCGAGTTTGAATTACGATTTTTTTTTCCTTCTTCTGTAGTCGCTAAAGTGCGTTCCTAATTTCTTCTACGATAGAATAGTGATTGCGTAGAATTATCACATCCAAACAAGACTGCGAAGTATTATAAACACGTCTTTAAAAATTCGAGGGAATGACGACAGTTCACTCACCGTTTTTCCCTGTGATTAAAACAGTAGTTCAGTTTTATTTGTAGAAAACTGTTTAAACCACTGCTTATAATGATCATTTCAAATCTAAATTCATTTGAAATGTTTATCAAAGATATGACCACTTAACTCGACAATCATATAGCTTACTTCTATGTGAGTACAGTTACTGAAAAGTTAAATATAACATACAAAAGCGAAATCATACACCGACTTTATTTCGATCGAGTCACTGATCTTGGATACATTTTTGTCAGTTATTCAAATTACGTCAGAGAGCTGATCCTTCGAAGATCGTGCGCTGACGGAGGAAACCAATTTTCAAAATATACTTTCACAAATCCAGCACCTTTGGAATGTCAAAATAAGGCACCACACTCGAATTTCCTTTTATTTCCAATCGCGAATGTTTAAACGAAAGTTTTAATGCCGGATCTTGATCGAGCTACGCTAATTGCAACTGCCTGTTTCGGGGATGAAATCAACTCCATGATAGTTTTTAAACCCTTTTTATGGTGTTTTTAGACACTCCTATATTCACTCAATTCCACTCTTACTCTAATTGGATATGTCCTTGGACTTCTCGCAAGAAAAAATAACCGATCCACCCCAATTCTGCACTTTGTACTTAACTATTCTTGATCTGAAAGTGTATAACACGAGGCAATCGTATTAAGTGAAATCAGTGTATCGTCTGAGTTGAATTCATGTCATTTAGTGGAACTTGTAGGTCACGAGAACCTCAATTATATACTGGAGTCGAACGATCCCCGAAACAAGTGTTCCTGGAATGTACGGGTTCGATTACATGTATCACAGTGATATACCTAAGCTACACTTTCATTATATTGATAGTTTGACCCTAACAAATGACAAATATAAAAGTACAATTTTTCTCAGTTAATATTTTACGTCATTTTTTCGCCATTACTATCACTATTATTATGCATTATCAGTATGTTTATATGTTGTATACGCCAATATTGTTGCTTTTGTATTAAATGTAGGAGAATTTATAACGCTTGCCGTTACATGACGCTGTAGTAACTTCTCATCGGTTCTTATCAAGTCTGTCAAGTTACTCAATCATGTATAGCAACACTCCATTTACACCAAACTTTTTATAAACTTTTTTCAAAGTTCCTCGTTATTAGACCAAGCCTAGTGTATCCGCGTTTTACAGAGTGATGTGGATCATGTATTTCCAGTAGATGGGATCTTACTCAGCCTATTAAAATTACAAGCTACCAGATCTGATCTTTCACGCTTAAATTAAGACCACCGCACCTTTTTCATACTCACATCTATTATTGCCAGTAATATCCTTGCGAATATAATTCACATTACAAATGTCGAAAGGATTTGTTCTAGGAACAACTGCACCCTTTCGGTACTAGGAATGTCGTAACTTGCTGATGTGTTTTCTTCATGATTCAAACGAAAGAGAAAAAAAAATAACTATATATTCTGATAGAAAATATGACAAGAATATGTAAATTACTTTTATGAGTCGCCAGAATTAGCATACAATATTTCAATAGTACGCCGTTTCATCGATATCTTGTATAGGCCTCTCTTGCTACGTATATTAAAGGTGTATTGCGTACTTCCGTATTTGCGAACAACCGCAAATTGTTGAAACTATAAAATTATAAAAACACGGAGGGCCTCGATACTCTACGATCTATGATTATATATTAATTTTAACTGTTGTCGAACTTGACTTTTACTCTTTCTCTCTCTCTCTCTCTCTCTCTCTTTCTCTGATTTCTAACAACAATGAAAAAGAAAAATAAACGTATCCTACTTTGTATCTGTATTGTTTTTCATGTCGTAGCGTACCTGACGCTGCATATAATTCATGTTATAGCGTATAAGCTAGTTCATTATGTACGGGGCGTAGATGTGTTATAGTGTTACAAAAAATCGTTGCCCTCTCACTAACAAGTTCAACTTCAATATACCCTTCTAGTCCGCGAATAAGTAACCTCGTCTTTAGGTGCTACCTTACAGTTTTAACTTCAGAAAATCCATCACGTCGGATGATACGCTTATTACATACGTCAAACCGTCTCCTCGTTGATCGGTGTTATCGCCTTCGTCGCGCCACTGTGAGTACAGAAAAATTAAAGCGATTAAAGATTAGTCAGAATTTTTACCATCTGAAACTTTGTTAACAACAAAACTAAAAAAAAAATCTCGGAACACTACAAGCTTCGTTGCAATTACCCAAGCGTGAGGGGAATTATTTAGAATCACACGAAAGAAGATGAGTTCATTTGAAATCTTCATTGCGTAAGCGTGCTTTGATAGCCGGAACTTGTAATCGTGAATTCGAGTCTAGCCCTACCAACAAGCATGTTTACTTGGCGATGCCGTTCGTCTTCGAGTCATCCTGCATCTCGACGATCACGGTGTCTGGGTCTGGTACTCTGCTCGCTGAAATGCAGCCATTTGCAATTGTAGTGGGTAGAACAGCTTCTGACTGTATAGAAAGACACAGAACTACTTCAGTATCTGACTCCAACGAAACAAAATATAGCCGTTGGAAAATGAAGAGAAGAATCAAGGGCGAATTATAAGGTTTCGGGTTCAAATTGAGCCTTCCATCGTTACCTGATACGCAGCAGCGTCAACCGCCATCAGTTCCTTTTTCGACAACTGTTCAACGACTGCAGCAGCGTAACAATCGCCCAGCATGTTATTCGTGGTTCGAACGCGATCGCTGCAAAATTATTGGCCAAAAATAATTGGATTCAACGAAAATCAAAACCGATTATTTTCATAAAAACTTGTTAAACAGTTCTCGACTCACACAAACCAGTCGATGGCAAAGAGCAGGGAGACATCTTGAACAGGAGCGTCGATGGCGCTGAGGACAACTAGAAGAAGTACCAAAGCGGCGCTGGGCACCGATGCGGATGAAACGGAGGCGGCAGTCGAAGTCAATCTGCAAGTGAAGAAGCCAGAAGTGAAAAGAGCCCCGAGGATCGATGCAACAGTGAATCACAATCATACTCACATCACAGTGATGATCTCTCCGAAGCCGAGGTAGATCCCATTCATTTGAGCGATGAAGATGCTGGCTACAGCAACGAAGAGAGCTGTACCGTCCATATTTATGTTGCAGCCGATGGGCAGGACGAACCTGGTAATCCGTGGATCGATCCGGAGCTTTTCGTTCATCAGCCGAAAGGTGATGGGAAGAGCGGCGGCCCTATATGAAAATATGTTAGAAAATTCTACGAAATTCGCGCTTCATTAGGGGTTGTTTTTTTTTCTTTTCTTTTCTTTTTTTTTTTTTGTTTTTGTTTTTAAACGACGTCTGCCTCTCTGCGAATACTGCCGGGGACAAGGCCATTCTGGCTTTCTTTCTCGTGGTGTAACAAGAAGTTCGCGTGTACTTGTTTATTTTACCATTCATGTATATTCACTGAGGTATTCTAGCGTTTAGCATTTCTTTAAGGTCGAGGAATCGCGAGTGTTCCATTTAATTCGGTTTTGTTAATTGGAACGCGTTCGTTGGACTTAAAATAGTAGGGTATAATTTTTCGAGTAATTGTGTGAAGGAATTAGTTCCTGTAGAACGGAGATGAACAAAAGGAGAGTGGAAGATTGAGAGAAAAGAAGAGAGACATGGATTGTGCAGTGCCGTTTCGGGTCCGTTTCCAAATTTAGGAAACTTGAAAACGTCTATACTGAACTCTCGCCGTGAAAAATCAGCCAGAATGCCCAGTGCGAAACTGAAATTTAATATGTGGTGAGTGAAGGACTGAATTAGTTTCACAAGCAGTTTCGTGGCCGTCTTCGCTGTCCTGGAACATACAAATATCGTTTATCCGCGGCCATTTTACTTACCAAAACCCTTATAGAGACCACCTGCAAATGGCCGCATGCTGCATTCTAATACATCATCATGATACCATATAGTATGTTCAGAGACTGACTCAGTTCAGTACTGTACTGTACGCTTTTCTGGAAAAAGTTAATCCACACACAATGTTGAGTTAATGAGATTTCGGTTAATGCGATTTGTGTATTAGACATGACAGGCTGGACCAGGATAACGGAGGTCAAGGGTATGGCACGCACATTGCGGAAAGGCGACAATGAAAGAACGGATGAAAAGCACACGCGTCTCTTACTTTTGTCCATTCGTACTTTGAGCGGTCATTATAATCAGGCATTCCGTAAACATATTGAAAAATGCGTTTAGTGACGTGAAGAGAAATCCATCCAACTGAGAAAAATTTTTCTAACAATTATGAAAAATCATTCTAAATTCAATGTAACGTATCCATTCTCGCAGCGAAGATGTAAATAGTTTAAATGTGCCGTGTAGTATAAAAGGATCGAGGATTGGTGGGTATGATGATAAATTGTAAAAAACTGGGGAAATGATCGTTGTTACACGTGACCTAGCTTTCAGAGTCTTGGGAAGGTCTGCTCTGCTCGCCATCATCAACACCAATCATCACCTGCCAGAGATTAGAGTCAACGCGAACGAATAATATTTTCCCAGTTTGCAT
Source organism: Diprion similis (assembly GCF_021155765.1). Classification (NCBI taxonomy): domain Eukaryota; kingdom Metazoa; phylum Arthropoda; class Insecta; order Hymenoptera; family Diprionidae; genus Diprion; species Diprion similis. The sequence goes on along the minus strand of NC_060110.1, from coordinate 21,884,825 downwards.
TTATGTTCAAGGCACGTTATTTCTACATCGTATCAATTAAATCAGAGCATTTTTCTCCGGCGTGAAGGTCCTGGCTTTGATTGATCCAAGCTCGCACCTCCACGCCTGAATCAGTCCAGGTGTTACGGAGTTTGCCGATCTCCGACCCATAAATATGAAATCGAACCGTTGCAATGGTCACTCGATTTGCCTTAGAGCACATTTGCTCAAAGCAAATCACATCCGTTACCCTATTACATTGACTTGCCACTGTTGAACTAAAAGTTTGAAAGTTACCAGCTATAGCGGAAACCTGCGAACTTTTTGTGAAATTATGTTACAAGGACTCTCGGATCAGCATTCTAAGTATCACCCGGAACTGCATACCTCTTGGGGAGGGGAAAATGTCCCTCAATGCGATCGAGGATGGCCGGAAATTTGACGGGAGAGGCTGTGGCATTTCACAGCGTCTCACTGGGCTGCTGAAAACTACCGAAACGTATCCATCCGGAAACGCTGTGCAATGCTAGCCAAAGGAAAAATGGGCTTGGGAACACCGCGGCCTCGCAAAGCCTCCTTACACGCCGGCTGTAACAGACTCCTTTCCATCTTAATTTAGGTTAAACAATTTTGCTCCGGGGACTCGGATTCGCGAAGTCAGATTCTTCTACTGATCAGATATTATATATATTATTATAGAAGATACGAAGTACACAATCCAAAGGAAGACAATAATGCGTGTTGGAAGGGTATAAACCAATTGGAAAGTGACCATTGACAATAGACAAACGAAGCCCGAGGCCCTGTGAGGCAAGCGATAGGTTCGATTACAGGGTTTGTGGATGGCCGGGGACTCACGTTGAAGCCATGGCGAAGGCGGTGAGGGTGCCCTGGGCGAGACCCGCGTAGAATTTAAAGGGGTTCTTGCGGACAAAGGCGAGATAGATGAGCTGCATGATAACCAGTTGATAGAAGAAGACGCCAACGACGACGGTTACGATGAACCAGGCCAGCTGAGACATCACAAGACCAAGATCGTCGACCCCGAGGATCTTACCAGCGATTACTGACGTTATTCCCAACGGTGTCAACCTGCTCAAAAAAAAAAGGACGCGTCATAACTGAGCTCCGGTGGCAAGGAATTATTGTAAGGGTAATCAGTTCCTCACCACATCACGCTGGAGACCATTCGCATTATGACCTCGAATACCGCCTTGAAGAAGTCGATCACGACTTGACCCTTCTCTCCCAGAGTGCCCAGGAAGGTGCCGAACACTAGACAAAAGAATACGATGCCTAGAGTGTTGGTGCCGCTTCGGTACTGCACCGCCCTGGTCAGCTCTTCCTCGGGAAGACTCTCCGGAAGCACCTTCACCGAGTCGTTCAGGATCGACTGCTTCTTCGGAACATACACAGTGTGTGCCTGAAAGATCGATAAAAGTGCTCAATCGGTTATCTACCCCTGAATCGGAGAAGGGTTCGAACTCTGAAAACAACAATGCAATCTCATCGGTTCCATACAGTGACAGATTGACCTGGATTGTAAATTACGTCAGGTAATCAGAGCGGCCTGCTTGCGTTGCATAAATTGCAATTTTACTCTCTTCGTCTTTTGCTTTCTATTTTCACGGATTTATGATTCATACTTCTTACTGAATTGCTGGGTATTACGAACCTGCTGAAAAGCCGCTTGAAACAGATTGTCCGGGAACATGTTCCTGCGAATGGAAAATAAATCTGGGATTAGTATGACGATGATGTTTGCTGTACGTCAGGTTATAACGAACAGGAAATTCAATGTTCTTACATTGAACTTTAAATCAATTTTCCCATTGGTGGATTTATTTTCGGTGTGATATTTATCTCGGGTAACTTCGCAATCTTTTATACCAACTAAACAGAAATGGAGATGATAAGTGTTGTGTTCACTGAAGCAAAATGATTGTTAAAAAAATGCATCCAATCGGGTATTTGCAAGTTTTTGAATTCGACTTAGAGTTGAAACCTTCGTGAGATGTTTCTATGTCATTATCGTTGGAAGCAACGGTCATTGATGATGACGTTCAAACGCGTGTCATCAACTATAGGTTCAAAGCAGATCTGGCTCTCTTTGGTTTTGGCAATCCACTCGATGGCCAAAGTTTCGTCGCGTCGTTGAATTCCAAGAGGCTACTTTATCCAACCAGATATATTTGGAAGCAGAATTTATTACTTGGTGAAAATTCAGCGCTTGGATCTGTATTGCTTGGTGGAGATAGTAGTCGAGACATACCGTATTGATCGATATCACGGCTGTACGGGCAGCCTAATTTATTGAAGTATGGTAGGTAGTACTTCTAAAACTCTTCAAATGTCGATGATTTCCTATCGGTCGATGTCTGAGTTTTACGTTTTATGTACGCGTCAGTCGATACTTCAATGCAAAAACTCTTGAGGACATCACGTTCGTCCCAATTCACAAATTGCTTTTAAACAGCAACGTTGATCTATTGTATCAGTAGAAAACGAATCTACCATCTTTTGAAATGAATGAAACGAAATACAATTGAAATGTTTTCAACCAGTTGAGAAATAATAGTCGAGTTTTGTTCCCTGGGACATACGTAGCTGACAAAAATCAAAATGTCATTTTAACGTCAGTGAGTAATTTCCCAAGCCATTCGGAAAAGAAAAAAAAAAAAAATTGATGTTTGGCAGTTCAAGATTGATCAGTGAGTAGATTCCAAACAGAAGGTAAAGTTTAGGCGTTGAGCTGAGAAATTCCCGTTCCCATTGCCAACTGCATCCCAGTACAAGTCAGGCGAAAAGTTTTCAAGTTTGTACGTCTATAGTGCCGATAAAGTTTGTAACTTTTCAGAATGAGATACGCTTATATTAGGGAAATGCCAATTAACCGTGACTTGAATCTAACGCTGTTAAAAGTATCGATGTACTTTTGGCTCAGGTTGAAACACGTAATTAAAACTTTTTAGTCCACTTTCAGTTGGCAGGCTTTATTTTCCGCAGTTGAGACGCAAGTATTTGAGCCGAAATATGCGGAATGAGCAAATTGCCCAATAAACTGACAGTGAGTGTTGAAGTGGGTGAAAAAATGTTGCACGTTACAGGGTGTAGAAACCGGGCAAGATATAATACGACGGAAAGTTTTCCACTATCGTAGATCTACCCAATCGCAAATTCTTTATTTTCGCATAGCTTCAATCCTCGACTGCCTTAACAGCCCGAAAACGATTATCGAAGTCGAATCGAGAAGTTGAATGCAAGCACAAGTGCATAGCTTGGTACCGTAGCTCGAGAATGGACTTACGGTACTTGAAAATTGCGATCGCTCTCGATGTATTTTTGCCCTGATTTTTTCACCTTAAAACTTTTACCCGCCATTGCAAGGCTTCGCTGAGTCGCACGGTGACACAGATTCGCTCATTCGAAAGACCCGGCTTTGATCCTGAGGGCACACACAGCGCGCCACCCAATGAGGTCTACCATTTACTTCTACAGACGATAGCCCACATATACATTACTTCGCGGAGATTCAGGGCTTTGCCAAAGCTCGGTGTTGGTGGATGGCGAGACTCGGTAAGCCCGATGTTTTCTGAAGCAGGGCAATAGTGGGAATAAGAACTCGTCACGAATCGATGAACGTGCCCCAGACCTACGCTAAGGCTAGGAATTATACTACCCCAACGTCATACTTGATTAATAAATAACTGCCTCGTGCTTGGTTCACGGCGTTTCGGACTTCTGATTTTTCCTTTTTTTTTCATCAAATTTTTAAAGTCATCGGTGATCGTGAGGAAAACGGCAGAGTCCAAATGAAGGACGTGTAGGATATTGAGGATAGATATTCACACCACTGTATCAGGAGGTAGAATTGCCCTCGCAAATTGGTGCCTATAGGTGATCAGGGAACGCCAGGAGAATAAAACTGTGACGTATGACGTCCTGATGTTAGATATCTCAAATCACGCGAGGCAGCATTTGCGATAGACATAATCACTGTCTTCTTTTTGAACTTTTCTGACTGGAAGTAGCATAATAGAACAAATGTGACTTTCATAATGTCGCAAAGTAGCGTTACTGTGTCCCAGTGAAGTCTCTAACGTATTGTTTCCCTGATCAAATGTACCTCATGATTGATGCTGACCAGCAATTGCAGCATTGTCTACTGGTTGAACTACTTTCATACATGATTCCCCTTTCCCGTTAATTGATAATCGCTAATAATGTGTTGTACCGTGTTTCACTAGCAGATGTACAGTAAGAAATTGACTGTTTGATCGTTTTGTAACGTGCGGTTGTCATGAAATACCAAAAGAAAGCCGTTTTCTTCTTAGTACATTCATTTCTCGATGGAAGATGGTTTTGCCAGGGAAAAAAAAGCTTCCAGTGCAAAGAACTGCAGTGTTATGCAACTCAAGCTGAGCTACCAGATCTTTAGCGTTTCATATAACTGCGAGCTCACTCTTCATCTCCTTACTTCGCGGTCTGGCTTCCCGGTGTGAAGCTCATTAGGTACCGTCAAGTCACAGGGCGCTCGTCATTTACAATTTTGCAATTTAAGGGGGTGCCCTAGTCGATATCGACGTTCTGGTACATATCTTCAGATATGGAAGCCAAAAAATGGCTTGATAGCCTCATTCTATACGCAATTCTGCACATAAGGACTGTAACAAATTTTCATTTCTTTATTTCTGCATCAAATAAAAATGTACTGGAGTCTTTTTGTTCAGAATTGTATATAGAATAGAACTGTTAAGCCCTTTTCTGCCTTCAAAATACGTGCACTTTGATATCTGACGATATATACGACAACCTTAAAATCGACCAGGGCATCCTCTTAAGCAGCCGCTAAACGCGGTCTTGGATGAAAAAATTTGATGGAGACTCGATTTAAAGGAGGCAGATTTTCGATTCCATTACCTTCCCAGGTCCAACAGGCTATCCAGGATATTGACGGCCCTGGGATGCGACGCAGTCGTTGTTGACTCCCTGAGACCCGGATCTCCCGGGTGAATCGCTATGACTAAAGCCACTCCGAGTATGGCGTTGAACAGGGATGTCAGGATGAAGTAGACCAGCGTTCTCACCGCAATCTTGCCGTTCATGCGTGCGTTCAGACTCGCTGACCCTGGAGAGATACGGAGATGCAAACCATTACGCTCTAAGTTTTGCTCCTGTGATCGTTCCCTTGAATTCGTACACGATGGTGATCGATAATGAGTTATTATACTCAGCGACAAGGTCGCTAAAGAAGGTCGATTATTTGTGGAAAACAATCGATTGATGGATGGGTGAAGAATTGAAAATGTAACCGAGGTAATTGATGGATGGTAGATGGATAATCGAAAAAATTTCAAAGGGCTGCACGCCATCCTGTCCGCTAGGGTGGTTTATTCGTTATTGAACACATGTGTAGTGTGCAACACGAATTTGCAGATAAACCGGTGAATACGTAGATATTCGGCGCGTGCCAGTTGCCTGATGTCGAGGGAAATCCGAGTTTTTTTTTCCCACTAAATTATTCACCATACCATTTGCGATATTCGAATCGATGTGACCTCGCCTGCATTTCTACGAATATCATTGCGTATTGGAAATTTGTCAACTTACTTTGCCAATCTCAGTTGTTATAGAAAAGTCTAACTTCTTTTGAGAATTCGTATCGTCCGATAATAATTCATGGTTGAATTTTAGCCGAGGAAAAATATCACGCAAGAAACCAGTAAATGAAAAATTATGAGTAAAAATTTATTTGAATTTTTTTCTTGTATTATATTGATTCAAATACTGTGCAAATTATACACTGAACGATAACGAAACAAATTCATTTTAGAAAATCATGAATATACATCAGCGATAAGTAGACGGATTATTATTTCACATTCTATCACGAATATTGTATGCAAGATATTCTGACGTTGTTATTAATCAAGAATTTGTGTTACGAGCAGCGATGATATCGCGACTTACAATTCCTGTTCCTTGCAATCGGGTCTGCTAATTCAGACTTTACTTAAAGTGTCTCGGTCGCAAAAATAACACTTTAGAAATTGAAAGTGGTAACGCAATGTTGAATGAAATGAGTGTGAATTGGGTGCTAGCAAACAGTTTGGTGGACGGATTGTTTTCGGTCAACATTTGAGTTCATCGCACTGAATATTCGATGAATTATAGAGAGTTCAATTCAGCCTGACTGACTTACCCGATATTAGGCTGGCTATTACCAGGGGCAGAATCATCAGCTTAAGTAGCCTCATGAATAGCTCTCCGGGGTAGCTGATCAGCATTACTGCATTCCCGCCTAGTTCAAGGGGTCGCAATCCAAAGCCTGTGAACAGAAATGTCACGAGGTTAAGACATATTTCGCTTAAAACTCATATTTGGTCGTCACGTAGAAGGAATTTTTATTCGAATTGACTAGATCTATTTCCAATTATCTTCACACTGTGATGTCTGCAGTGTTTGTTGTGGATTTTTTGGTTCAAATTCCATCGTTCCCATAACTTACATTTTTACGTATGCAACATCTCTGAAGATTATTTGCTGTCATAATTGTTTCCGTTGGTTAATTTTGGCCTGAAAAGTATTCAAGCATAAATAACATCTCTGAGAGCTCTTCAAGGCCTTTGGAATGCTCTTCAAGGCCGGTCGATTCGAAGCGGAAAGAAGCAAAGGCATAAAGAACAAAGAAATTCTTGTGAACTTGAATAAAAATAGGACACTCGAAGTCAGTCGATAATGACTGCGGACCATTGCTCGCTTTGTTGCGACATTGAAAGCTTTCACGACTCGCAAACTTCAGGTCATTCAATTCGGAGAGAAATTCTCCAGCCAGAGTAAAAATTTATAGAATAGAGAACCCGGCCAGTGTCTTCATCGAAAAACCTGACTGATATCTGATATATTCGAAAAAATCCTTTCATGATTAATTATTTTTCCGTAGTTTTAAGCTGGACGAAATATCTTGGGAGTATCCTTCGTATCCTTCAGAATATCGAGAATTCGATTACGACACGAACGTTGAACAGCATATATAAGTTAGACCACTCATGTCTACTTTTTCCTGGTCGATCCATACATCAAAAACTAGTATATCAAGTGAAATTGACAGCGATTCGGTGGTCTAATCAGTTCAGGTTTACACACTTTATAGCTTGCTATTATTTATGCATACACCTATCATACAGCTCGAGCCTCTTGGAGGACTGCCATGATCATTACGTCCAACTATCCCACTGTGTACAGTTTTGATCAGGCAATAGCTTACGCGATTAGACTGAACTAGAGCGATTTGCGTGATCTAAGATAATCCCACCCACTATTTAGCATAAGCCAGTCGATAGTTATTCTATCGGGACAATTCATGATTTAAGGTGCTTAACGTTATCCATCGTGGAATAGTCGGACATTTGAACAACTTACCATGATGAACGAAGTCCGGTTAATGTCCCTGTGAATTCGAATAATTCGCAACTGCGTGTTGCACTAGTATTGCAATACGCGAATACGTTTCAAACTTCAGGGTCGATTGCTGCCTGAGTGATTTCATTACAATAACGTTACGTAGTAGCCGACAACGCAGAAGAGGCATTTCAGCTAATTTTAAGTAGACACGACATTTGACGGAAGCCTTTGAAGGATATTAGCACCCCTTACTTTCGCAACGCCTCCTGAACTATTACGTAATGATGAACTAAAGCTCGACTGCAATCCGGGTAATGTATCGTCTAATTGCCTTCAAAAGGTAAGTCAACGTCATTCATTCTGCGCAGAAATTTGAGCTAGTCAATCAAAAGCCTACCAGTTTTAACTAGCAAACTTTCCGTGCTGATGACATTCCATTACCTAGTCAGACGAACTTGATTGAGCGCTTTTGCGTGACCAGCTTTCGGGCCTTGTAATTTACTGTGTATACGACTCACGTGCCCCACAAACACGACGCATTGCTTAAGCTAGGATTTCATTGTCGTTAACATTATTCGCACGAGGATAATTGCTTCTTATTGAATTTTTTTATCAGTTGGTTTTTCGGTCTTTCTTAGTAACAGTCTAACTCAATTCATAGTCTAATGCTTATGTCGCATGACTTCCTTGTTGAAGTATAATTTTCATCAATTGGGAAGACCAATTTTAATTAACTACTATAATATTCTGAAACTTTAGTTTCGGTTCAGGCTATTGATTATTCAATTGGCACCGTAATTTGACGCTGTCGACTGATCTTTACTTTTGGAGCCGTGAGAGGTTTTCACGCGGTTATATCGACCAGGGAAAGAAACTGGAACTTGACTTTCAATTTCGAACAATTCTGTCAAAAAATTTTTACAGAACGGATGCAGGTCTTTCGTCGAATTCGAAAAACTGAAATTATTGCAATTCTGAGATTTTTTAAAACGAAAATTCGGGAATTACCAAATCAGAAGACATCACAAGCTTCACCAGAAGAAAATTCGCATGGATTCGGTAAAGACTCACTCGTTCTCTTATAACAGTGGAATAGTTCTAATACAATTACTTGATTACTTTCAATTCCACGATCAGTTTTCCTAATGACGATAAGTTAAACGAGTATATTTGGCGGTCAGCCGGATCAACTGGTACCAGTTGACATTAGTTGCGCCAATCACTCGAACGAACCACGATTAGGTACTTGACTTACCGTCACGCGGATACGTTCAGCAAATCAAACTGATCCCATATAAAAAACCGCAGTCTAACAATACACTGACCAATAAACATTTATCCGACTATCGCAAGCACCCTAGACAAAAAAGGCGACGAATTGCACGTGTAAAATAATATGAGCCTGATGAACACGGGACCAACACGTCGGTAAAATCACGAGCAATGAATTTTTATTTTTAGTCTGATCTCTATAAATCATTGAATTTTTGTTCGTTCTTTGTTCAGTACTGATCGAACCAGATCCTGCACACAAGTGAGCACAATAGCTTAATCATCGACAATTGATTTGGTAAAGCATTAATCGAGAGTTATTAATACTGTCCTGCAGTAGTATTGTCTACGGCTCGCTTCTCCGAGCAGATAAAATTAATTTCTCGCTCAATATGCACTTGCACTTCATGCATGCACGCTTTTGTGAAGGCAGCAAACTCGGCGAATGCGCCCTATAATAGTAACTCGTTCATCCAAGAGTTTCTACTTCCATCGTGTGCATGCATCGCAGGTAATAGAGGCTCGTGACATATTTAGGGAATTTTAAAAAGCATAATTTGTTTAATACATTTCTTGCCCTCTTTTGTTATTTGGTTTTTTCTAAATGAATTGATCCTGAAAAGACAGAGGCAAAAGATGATCAACCTTATTTAAAAAATTTCTGTTTCATGATTTCAGTTAAAAAGAAGCGTGGTAATTGAGGTTTTTCACAAAAACGGCGAGGATTTGTAAGAAAAAAGTTTTTTTAAGGTCAACTCTTCTCAGGACTAACAACAAAACGCATTTTTACCCTCGACATTTTTTTCACAGAAATGAGGGGTACAAATATACTCCCAAGTTGAATCTTATTTGTGACTGAAATTTAATCTTAGCTTAATCAAACAAAAAAAGATTCTCCATTTGCGATGGTTAATAGTTGAGAAAATACAAGAAATGGTCAACATTTAGCCTACATTATACAATAAAAAAAATACCACACAGTCAGACATGATAACTATGAAGATTTCAACAATGAAAATTGTCATTCAAACACAAAAGGACTGCTCAATCCCTGCAGAAACATGTTATCTTATGGAATTAGCATTTACTTCTTTTAAAATAAACTAAGAATCATTGACTCACCGAGGATGACGCCAAGCAGAACACCTGACAAGGTGATAAGGAGGAGAAGGTTGTCCTGAATCCACTTTCTCGTATCGGCTGTCACCTTACGGGGACCCTGCGAGGCCAGGACGTCCTGCCCGCCCATTTTGGCAAAGAGGTATTCTGAAAATCGGGCTGATGATTTCTCCTCCATTTCACAGGTCGCAATGCTTTCCGCAGCGAGAGAGCTGGTAGCGGAAGAATTAAGGGAACCGGACCCTCGGCTCGTTCGCGATCTCGCTCGGTGGTTGGAGGGGCCCTCGAATCGCGTCGCCGGGTTGCCGTTTTGAGAGTGTTTTTGTAAATTCCCGTCGGACTTGCGGCGACCCCCGATAAAAAGACGGAGGATCCTTTCGACGTTCAGAGACCCCAAAAATCCGACCGTGATCGCGAGTTTCGTCACCCGGATATGCCCGGACACCCGGCACGTGCTGCTGCACCCGACGATTCCCTCCGGGAGTATCGGATCTCGGTTCCTTTTACCGGAAGTTAAGCTCAGTGGGACTTCCGTTTTCTCGGATTTCAAACTACGAGTGCTCTCGCAGGTTTCGAAAGGGACGTTAACTCGCGAGGAAAGGGCGACTTCCGCGCTTCGTATCCTGCCGTTTTCGAACCTCGGCGCGCCAATGCGAGCAATGTCGGGGTCAATTCCGACGTTGGGCACGGTCAGTTATCCCTGCGAGGTTCGCTCGGCCCTGCAGAACACCCCGAGGATTCAGCAGCAGCGCATCCTTCTCAAGGATCCTTGAGTTCTTCTCGAAATCTGCCGACCGGTGCAGTTTTGCGATATAAATATGTCTTCTCAGAGGCTGCGAAGGAGTGCCAAAGTGCAGCTGGGATTTGTCTGATGCGTTTTCGTCCGAAGTCGAGCCCTGACTGCCGTACGACGTCGGCCATTGCCGTATTGATTGCAAGGGAGCTTTCGAGCTTCCAGCTCCTCGCCAACGGCCTTCGTGGCGCTTGCGCAACCTGCGATCTATCTCTGTTCCAAGTACACGCCAAACACTTCATTATTTCCACGCGTTGAATATGTAATAATTATACCAGCGTTACAACCCTCATGGCGATGGTGTAATAATTTTTCAACGGGTTCTCCCTTGCACCCTAAAAATTTTCCCTAGAGTTTAACGCCCGAGTGCTACTTTTCTCTGATTTTTTTCAAGCACTGAAACCGAGTCGGACATTTCCGCAACAGTGTCTGTCACTTTTCTTAGTCAAACTGTAAGACTGTTGCATCTTTGATGCAAAATTCACTAACGTAAAAGAGAGAAGGACATTTTTAGCGATCGATGGGATCTTATGGTTAATTCGATCGCTATTAGATCTCAACCCAAGGAAACCCTCCAGAAGATTTCCCTCATTAGTTCCAGTTGCAAAATATTACGGTCTGATCGAATTCGGAACGTATATAATTAGATAAAACTGAAGAAACATCACGTTCCGAGCCATTAGCGGCTCGACTTTTAACCAAATTGCGTTTTCAACCTCGTTACAGTTTATGTAATCTACCTGAATTTTCACGCTATTAAAATTCCGGCGAGCTGACTGGCGGCTGACCGCGATGCATCGTTTTTTTTCTTCAAGCACTTTTAGCCCTCTGTTTGCGATTCGTGAGTTAATATATACCTCACTGAAGAGGATATGGACGTTTTAATGTTAGCAAAATGATTCGCGTAGTGCCGACTGCTCGGCAGAATAACCAATAATTGTGAATTAATCGATATCTCAATCCACGCGCTTACCGATACCTATAATATTCATGCGTCAGTTTACCGTTTAATTTTCAATTTGAATTGACCCAGATAGGTCAGAAATCGCATGCGAATTTTATTCCCTAGTTCGTATCACTGCGACAGTTGACATTAATCTGCCAAAATGCCGTTTCGAGAATGTCAACGAATTACCATACTATGCCTTCAACACAGCTCAAATAACCGCTGGATAACGCAATACGCTCGTCAAGCCTGACGTCGTTGAAAAACTTTCACTATTTTCAGATACGTCACAACGGGAATGTGACGGAAAATTTTCGTTACAAATAATATGACGTAAAATGCTTCATACATACTTATAAAACTTACTTCCAATTTATTTTTTATGCAACTGTTTTGGATCACAAATTGAAAGAAGTACTTGTTCCGCATGTTTCATTCCTGCTAACGTCGTTTCAAAAATGTTAGAACTTCCGACACACCGTATGACAAACGTTACAGTATCAGAACTAGAAATATTGTGGGTTCAAATTTCAAAATTGTGTCATTGACGTTGCATTCAGGCCCTGAAAGCGAGTCTGTTTTTGTGTTTATCCTGTTTCCATTGACTTTTCTCCCATTTTTTGATTCCTTATCGGCATCTCAAGGGCCGAGCAATTTCGCAGGGAAACAAATGTCACAGGTCGACCTGCCGCGGGGGGTGGATCTGGCCAATCGTTTTAAGTCGGTCCACGCGAACTTGACACAAAGCCGATATGACCGGCGGATTCGAAACACCGTCGTCGCCTTGGGTTTCTCTGCACGCGCGTAGATCCGATCAGAGAATAGTTTTCCGCCGATCAATCACCGGGCGGACTTTTTTCCGGAAGCGAATCTATTTTTAACGATTCTGAACGGAGGTCAAGGGTCGTCTGCCCAACGACTAAAGAAACATGCAACCGTTCGAACCGGTCCAAATGGTCCCACCAACCCCGGCTCAAGCCAAAATCAATTCACTCAGTAGTCGGTACTAAACACGATTAATTCGAAATGGTTATAACGTGTGAAGCTATTCGCTTACCTCACAAATGTATAGAGCAAAACTGGGGCAGCTGATTCCGCCTGTTCGCCGAATCGAAGCCTCGGCTACCCTGTGCAGAAAAAGTGATCAATGGGGCGAGTCTCGAGAGGAAAATATTGTTACGAGGTGAAATTTTTCACGCATAAGATTTAAATGCTTATCTAAGTTTCCTGAAATTTAGAAGCCTTTTCGTTCTTCAGGATTCGGACCATCCGCTTGAAACAGACGTGGGACACTCTAGCGGGCTTCTGGCTTTGGGCCAGAACTGTAATCGCAGATGCCCTTGGCCGCATCGCTCCGATATCTTTGCCCAGACTCAAAATTATTACAAAACATTTTGCTAACCGTTTTTTCGACTGAGATGAGCACGACAGTTTCAATGCTGTAGCTGATTGTAAGTGAGATATTTGGGATCCAATTTCGGGAATGAAGACGTTTGGCACAGCTGCTGAATTTCGATCTTTCAAAGTCCCATGCTCGAGAGACTAGACGAAGCCACTTACCTACAACTGCTTCTTCCAACATCGCACGGTTAAATGACGTTCTGCGTTGTGTTCTCTTGAATCCAACGTCATCCCATTCGCACTAGATTATTGTGTATCCATACATCAATTGTGGTTGTAAGCCGCGACTTGTGACGCTGGGTTAATTGTTTGCAGTTTCTTCTGTTTGCTCGTTAGGAAACAGCACATGCAAAATCCTAGCAGTATTATTCCAGAGGCCGGATAGCCGTATCTTTAATGGAAACACGTTTTCTACAGACTTGACTAATCGAACTACGTACGTCAAAGGCGAATTATCGAATGATAATTTTATCGTTTAACTACCGAGTCCCACCTGCAAGTTTTCCGACACGGCAATGATGCTCGGAGCTTTCGATATCCACGAAGTCAAAGTGATTTCAAAAATTGGATTTTTTCCTACGCGAAAAAATCACTTTCTGCCTCAACGCTGACTAGCCGAACAATAAACTGACGCCTCGTATTTATCCACAGGCTGTATAAAGTGTACTTTTCTATTGCGCAGCTGTTCGTTTGTTCAAGCTTTTTTTTTCTTTCTTTTTAAAGAAGAAATAAAATACCCTCGTAGTTGTTGTTCAGCGAGTACAATGTTTGGAAAGATTTTCTACACGGTCACGCAAACTTTTCTTTATTTTATTTCTGCTCGTGTTGAAATGCGGTTATTCTGAATATTCGAAAAGTTGTAAACTTTTATTTTCAAAGGTAAAATTATCTAAGATGCATCTAAAAATTAAAGCCTGAGTCACGTTTCGCTTGGAAAAAAAAAAAAATTACCTGACTACAAATTTTCTCAAGTCCCACCACTTTCACTGTTGTATAAACTTGAAAAATTTCACGAAATCGCGGCTCCAGCCTAAACTCCTCGAGGTTTTTATTGACTTTTCAGCCTCCGTTCGTGAATTGGAAACTAATGTATAATAATTATCTGTATAGATTCTTCAGGATCTGAATATAGATAAGTGATTTTTTTTTCTTTCAAGTCTTCGCGTTAGAACAGAATTTTTTTCCGCATTATCGCGGAATGAAAGCTCACCTGCAAGTGCAGGAAGCCCTTCGAAATGGAGTCCTCTTTCCTCTTTGACCGTGAAATTATCAACGTCCTTGGAAATGCACGGTGCTTACACTGGCTAAGGTGGTTACCTCGAGAATTAGTTTTCTTTAATTTAGCACTTTTGTGCCGCTGCGACGAGAGGCAGAAATGTAGAACCCGACAGAAGTGTAAGTCTGTGCTGGTCAGACGCCCACGTAAGCTTGACTGAATGAAACGAGCTTTTCATTCTTAATGCATCGAGGTCGCAGGTGATATTTTATAAGGGGCTTCGTTCACCTCTGACAGCGAAGAAAAAGGAAGACACGTGACTAATTTGCGCCTGAAGAATTATTGGAAATGTCTTACACTGGAATTTACATCGCGTACAGAAAATATAGGGCGTTCTTTGTTAATTTTTTCAATTTTCATATTCTATGGACACCATATTTGTGATTCTTTCTGACCATTTTTGTCCGATCGGGTTAGTTATGCACGTTATATACACTGTGAGCCTGAAAACGATCGACAGCGGCGTTTTATTTATTCCCCGATATTCCCGAATATCGGTGATTTATTTTGCGATCAATTCCGACGGGCGAATATAAACCCGAAAAAACGCGACCCTTCGGCGCAAACGGCAATCGTTTTTCATCGTATATTATGTAACGTATCGTATCCCCTAATCCTGATCTTGTTATTTATTACGCTGTGAAATGCCAAGGTTTTATTTCTCTGGCCAAAGCGATTCGCCTTACAACTCAAGGTATATTTTTAGCAAATTGATTGAGCACTTCGTTGCTCAGTATTGGTACAGATCATATTATATTTTTGGCATACTAGTTGACATTCGTTGTCCGCAAGGTAAAACCGTCTTCTTTATATTCTTTTGGTTATTTTATTCATTGCTCAGTTTTATTTGAGGTAAAGGCAAAGACTAAAATACGTAATAAATTGAAGCACCGATATTCCGTGACGTTAATTCCTTTACGTGTAATTTGAGAAAAATAACGCGTCAATTATAGCGTAACGTCTTAATTTTTGGATGAACCGATTATTATTCAACACCTACTCGGCCGGTCATTAAATAGAAATACCCTCGTATCATACGATAGAATAATGGATTGGAAAACCGCCACCAATTTTACCCTTGATAAAAAATAATGAGTGATTTACCATGGGGTGGAAAATTGCGACAGGAGCCATCATCGCCTTTCCAACGGTCGGTGCAATCTACTTTTAACATCTGCTGGTAACGTCGAAATTGTTGAATCCTCTTCGAGTATCTGCAGCTTGCTCCATGGGTAAAACAAGATGAACTTAAGACACAAAATGCTGATGGATTGTGAATTTTTAGTTTGCATTTCCGTCTTTTAACGATCTTTTGAACGAATTTGCTCGTACCAAACGCCTAGAAATTATTTTGACAGGTACAGTGAAGAAAGTTTCTTTAGACACGAAGGCTGACAGGCAAATTGCATCTCTCGAGATAGACGAAACCCTCCAAATTCCAGCCACTTTGATCCACCAACACTACGGCACTTAGACTCCTTGCACATCTCGAATAATTACAGCAGACACTTCGTCTCCAAAGTTATGTATTGCAATCGTGCAATCAAAATGACACGTATGTTAGCTCGTGGAGTGAATATGAGCTTCGTGCGTCATTAGTGCGTAAATAGTAGAATCGTTCCAGGGAAATGGGCGACAGATAACTAAGTTTCACAATACACTGCAGCTTGTTTGCGTTGAAGAGGTATAAAATACGACAATTTCACCCTGTGACGCAGAACTATTTAATTGAATTCCTGCGAAGAGGTACTGCATTCCCGTCGTTCTAGCTATAAATTCTGATACTTTGGTCACTGTTTTTACGTCATTTTCATTATCATTACTACACCAGCAGCAGATATGTAATTTTAGATTTACATTATATATATATTTTTCTGACTCTCCATAGTATTTCTATAACGGTTATAACTATACTTTAAAAACTTTCCAATCAGTCAGAAATTGCATCACCACTTCCTAAATCAATTTCATCTTTCATTATGACAGCTTATACGAGACGAGAGAAGCTTGTTTGAAAACTCACTTCTCCAATTTCATGGCCATCAAACATCATTGTTCCTCGAACAAAACGAGTGAAAATTGGTTCGGCAATTTTTCTGTTTGTTCGAGAATCACGGTGGCAGTTCCAGAGGACGCTCGTTGTGCAGAAGCAACCTCGTGAGCATACCTTTAAAATATCAACCGCATTTTTTATTGTGAACAAACGACGAACACTGTATGGATAAAAAAATCTCTGAAGTTCGTACGATTGGCAGTATGCATAAAATGCAGTAACTCTTGTCACTTCTGAAATGCAAACCATTTTGCAGCACGAAAGTGTGTCTAACAAGGAACATGAATTTGGTGTCCCCTCTGATTTCGTTGAGACTTAAGCATGTTGTAGAACATTGAAAACTAAGAATCATGTATTTTGGGGGTGAAAACGACCCCCAAAGATGGATACCCAACGAGAAGATTTCTTGATGCACTTGATGGATTTGAATGAAACTTCTTTGGGGGTTGTTTTCACACCGTTTCTCCGGAGATAAATAAAAAATACGTGGCTCTTAGTTTTCAATGTTCTGCAACATACATGAGTCTCAACGAAATCAGAGAGGGACCCCAAACTGATGTTTCTTGTAGAAAAGAAAAACAAATAGTATCCTTAATGTATATGCCTGGGTCGAGTAGTGGAAAGAATCGAAATACTGCGTCGGTTTAAGGCTGTCTCATAAATAGGCAAAGAACCAGGGATGCCGAGAGAGCTGATATATGAGTCCTGAGATTCAGGGGGACCATTTTCCAATTTTGTCGCACATCTGGTGCCTCTCCTTGGTGAATTAAGGGGAAGCCGATAGCGGGATCTGCACAACCTGACTTTGACTGTCACTTTTCGAGGTCTGATTGTTAGAGCGGGACGGGAATTTAGAATGAGTCCAGATACAGACTCCGAACTATGTATTGATTCTGGATGGCTCCGGAGTTTCATCTCCTCCAGGAACCGCGGCTGGACGCCACCTGAAGTTCGTGCAGTTCTCGTTTTCTGTCGCACTCGAGGCTTTCCGCCACTTGGGCAGCTGCCAATCAACACTGAGCAGCACTCTTTGCAAGATTTTAACAAGCGCTACCTTGTTCCAAGACTTTTGAAAAAGGCATTAATGCTGCAGCCAGCCGGTCAACTTTTTCCATACGTTCGTCAGACTTCGATTCGCCGAGTAAAAACCAGACGAAACTTACGATTATATATTTTTGTAGCTCGGGCATGTCGTCGGAGCAAAAGTATGACTTTGCATTGTCATTGGTCGCAGAACGAGGGTGAAAAAACTTTCGACCTCTATCGGACCCCTTTTTTCGCCCATTGTCGTTCATTTCGATAAGAAAAAACGAGAGCACAATACTGTCGGGCTTGTCGATTATCGTAAAAATTTTGAGCCGCTCTGTTTTTCCACCTCGGGTACTGTTTGACTTGGGAAAATTCAATCCATCGATAGTTTTTTTGACACTCAATGTGATCGCAAGGTTATAAGAGCCAAAAAGTTTTAAAAATTCAGCTCAACGATCAATAAAATATTATTGTGATTACGAAAAATTCAAGAGAGTTACTTTCTCCGGTGTAAAATACTGAAAAAATATTTAAACCTAGCTTATGTCCTGAATCGAATTAACAAGGATCAAATCATGTGAATACTAATCCATTCGCTGGAGCATTTGTTTGGTGTTGGAAACGTGAAATGTAGATTCAACGAAAATCAGCAAATTCTATCCGTTCGTTTCTATGAGTTACATTGTTGGCGGTTCTCTCCACCAAAGAGCTAAATTCCACTGTCTTTATAGCATTCTTAAAAATCTGAAGAGGTAATAGAGACTCGTTTGATGGTATTTGCTTTCTGAAAATTCTCGTTTACACCGAGCATGATATAGTACTCTATGTGCCCGCAATGAATTCCTTTCCCACCGCACAAACTTGTGTTTGTAGATACGTTGGGAAGAGGTAAAAAAAAGAGTAAAACTTCGCAAAATATTTCTCGAGCTAATTCCATTTAGCGTAATCAAGTTCGTGGCGAAACAGGGCGAACCTCGATTTCGGCAGAGTTTCTGAACTTTGGCTTCTTGGGCTAATTAAACACTTTCTAAGTGAATTCCAAGTGTTTTTGAAACTTCAAGACATTTTCGTGTTATACATTCGTTCTTCTTGCAAGATAACGAGATCATTCATGCGAACAAAGGAGCTTGGTTCAAGGCAAGTCACGCTCTGAATTCGTCCGGGTTTCATTCGTCTGTAAACTTCCTCGGCCCCAGGGTGAAAGAACTGCTTGGTTAAATCCGGAAAATCTTCGAAGCAATTCGGAAGGATTTCAAAATTCACGTGCGACTGATACTCGCAGAAAAATGATAAAAGAAGAAGTAAAATATGCACAGAAGCAGATCGGATCCTTTGCATCAATTTCACTAATACATGAATACGTAAATTGCGAAGGCCGTTTATTCGTACAAAATATCACAGCCTTCGCAGGAAAATCCAGCAACAGAGAAAAAGTGGCGAGCAAAGATCGAAATATGCTGATAGTTAATGTATTCGATGATTAATATTCACCCACGTAGACCGAACTCGCCAGCTATTCGTCTCTCAGGTTCGCCAATTATCTGACGTAGACTGCCTTCGTGGAATATTTAAACTTTTCAGGTCCACCGACAGCTGAACAGATTTAATTACACCATTTTTCTCGCTCGCCGATCACTTTTCTCGTTTCTTTCCAAACGACTGATTGTTTTTCGGCTTAGTGCTGATATTTCGAACACCTGAGTGCCTCGCCATTGCTAGAAGAAAAAATCGAAGCACTGGGTGAGGGAGGTGTTTCCATCAAAGCTTTAGTCCATTAAAATGTACTGGTATAGTATGCACATAAGGGAAGTTGAACCTACGGGTAGTTCAGCTCTAGATCATGACCCAGATTGACCTTGTTGCGATGACTAGCTGTAGTAAACCAGAATTTATGGTAGATTTAGGTTCAACTAACGTCGTGTATAGATGCAACAGATTTCGAGTTATAACTGGTGACCTGGCGTCCTACGGAAATTATGCGTGTCTGGTCTAGGGGATGAGTTTCCTCGATCGAGTTCTTTGACGAGTTACGCACCGTCGGACTCTCGGAAATCGAATTCCAGGGAAGGTAACGCGAAGCTTTAAACTCGTAAAAATGAACCAGAGCATCTGGTTTGATCACGAAAGGCCAGTTAAACACTGCAGGGTGAAAGGTCGCGCCCTGCGCAACTCGCTCAGCAGATTCGAGGGAGAAGATGCCTTCAGACACTCTCAGTCGTTGAATAGAAACACCCCGTGGTCGGCGTCTGATCGAGCGAGGCGGCAAATGTCGAAGGTTAGGTGAGAAGGCTGCGAGAGAGAAAAGGACGGCGAACAGGTCCTGGGGGAAGCCGGGCGCCCTGAGCTGCTCAGAACAAGGGCCATTATGCTGGCACGTAGCGCGTCGTCAGCGAGGGTCGAGTGTCTAGCCAGCCGGTGCAGATCCGAACCTTCAATGGCGCGAAGACTGGGTCAGGAGCACAGCGGAAACGATACTCTGTACACGACCATCCAGAGTCCTTGATTGCGTTGGGACAGCCGATCCGCAGATTGCTCCTTACATTCTACCCGGAATCCTGAAAAATTTCAGAAACTAGGAGGTCAGGATGCAGAGGACAAGTGAAGGATGAAGCTCGCACGCCGCAGGGTGATCCTGATGAGCGAGCTCCGAGGCTCCGGCAGGTTGTGGGTTGGTTGAACGACCGTGATAAGTATAATGACCTCATCCTCACGTAATATATCCATCCACCCTCTAACTCAGGCCGTTAGACCAGAACTCGGGTTTGCGTGAATCTCGGGGTCGGGACCGACTGATCAAGAAGGAACACTCGAAACGATAAAGGTGGATGGTTGCTTGTTTGCTCCTGTGAAACCTTGAGTCAGACGTATCTGGAGACCCGACACATCGGGGTGTAGACACAGGTGGTATCAACGCACTGTCTAGGAGCCAGCTGGGATTGATTTGAAGACGGCGTAAGACCGCGTGCCTGACAGGGAGGTCGTTCTGACGGATCACCCTTGTCTAGGAGTGCTTGGCCATCGGTGCAATGGTCGTCGGTCAGACGGTCACGAGACAAGCTGGTTATCCTCGAACCGAAGAATAACGAGGGCCATTAAAAGGCCGGGCTGAAAACGGCTTTGAACCTTTTAGAATCTCTGAAATCCTTTGGAGCAAATCGCTTTCCAAGGAAAACCGCTCTTCTTGAAAATTTCTTGAACACGATCCCGTTGGCGATGACGCATCCTTTTCTTTTGACTGAAGTCTTCTTTGATGAGAAGGTTGTAATAGCATTCCAAATTCGATTTCAACTTCTTATTGGTGCACGTGGCATATATCACGCTTTTGAGGGATGTAGAGGCTTCTGAGCACAGCTTTGATTTCACTCAGGTCACGATTTCTTCGCTCGATCATTGTGCCAGCCGATGAGGTGAAGTCTTCGGTAAAACCACGCCTCTTCGTTAACGGAAGGTTCTCTATAATTCAAGAATTTTTCCGGTTACTCCACACTGCAGCACTGGCGTTGGGACTCTACCACACCTGACTCGATATTTACAGTCGACTGCAGCTGTTGCTTATCCGAGAAACTCTACTTGCTACTAACGACAAATAAAATACGTGTCAACGAGCACAGGTGCCTTCTATTGAGCTCAGTTTTTCTCTTCGTCCACGTTATAAGGTCTTACATGTGGTCGTGGTTGTAGGTGAAAGGGTTCTCAGGATGGGCGGAGTGATAAGAGATATTAGCGATCCACTGAAACCAATCCTATCACAAGCCTCATGATTCTTTGTTTCCTGATATTGGGGTGGAATTTCATTAGTGGTAATGTCACGCTTGTTGTTAATAGCGAAGATCTCATTACTCCTTTACACTGCAGTAATGATCGGAATAAATTACCAGCTTTTGTGTCTGGCTACTGTACCAGAATTAATTCGTCTGGCGAAAAGACAACTTGTGAGTAAGGTTATATAGATATTTTATCCCTAATGCTGAATGAATCTTGCATTCATAACAGCATTCTTGCGCAGAGCGATTCGAGTGTCTCGTTTTTCTAGTCTACACAAAAAGATCTGCAATGGGAAAGCTCGTGATTTCCATCCGATCGGTTGTTTTCCATCCATTTTTCTCAGCTGTCTGAAAGAACGTGCTTCCAAAGGTGATCGTTCAATTGCTAAAATGTATTATAGTTGTGCGAGAAAAAGGTATCGAACAAGGAGCTCATTTAGAAACGTCAACCATTTCGACTTCTTCTTAGCATCGGCTTCTATTTTGCATTCCAGTTTCTATTCGATAGAATACAGCATTGATTAGATAACGGTCACTTGGTATTGGCGATGAAACGTTGATGTATGCGTGAAGATTCACGTCAAGATCGCGGAGTGAATAATCGAATATCTGTAGACGAAGAGCAAGACAAAAAAGTGCCTCCAACAATGAACTGAGACTTTGAGCTACCTTGAATATTAGACTTGAATTCAAAGGTCGTTTTCTTGTCGAGATTCAAAAGTTACATGTATATTATTCGGTGAAAAGTAAATTTGATTTACGACTGTGCACCCTGCGTACCTACCGTATAAAACCTCATATGATCGCTGGATCCCAGAACTTCAGCGAAAATACCTGTTTCCGGATCGTTTTCGGTGTGCCAACAGAGAAACGAACAAGTTCGAAATCTCCGAGGTCACTGTAACGTCGTAAACTAAAATGAGCAATGCCAGAAGTACGCTCATACATGTATATCAAGCCGACGATGGTCTGGCAGATATCCTCTCCATTCAAATTTCACGATGATGAAACTACGCCACCGGAACGCTGCGCTCAACCGTCGGCTAACGAAGATTAATTAAAACAATGGGCACACAATACCCACCATGCATCGGGATCAGGCATAGAAAGTGGCTCATTCTCGCACATGGTATAAGGCAAGTGTCTGCTTGAACGAATGAATCAGACTTGAAGTACTGCCGTTAGGCACGAGGGATTCCTCGTGAAATATGCCCTGCAATTTATCGATCTCTAGATCCAGCGAAGCATGGCTTGATTCGATATCGCTGTGTTGCTACCGCTGCTCATTTCAGGTACACGCTATTCGACCGACTAAGGTAGGCAAGGCTCAAAGTGATCCAATATTGTAATTCTGCATCGAGAAAGTAGGCCAGGAATCTCGTTACATTGTGCTATTCGCAGGATTACTCCCCTCGCAGTTTAGAGAGCGGGCTTTCATCAAGAGGCTACTGTGACTCAAAGCCGTCCGTCCCTCGGGTTCTTACGAAGCAACGGTGTCGGATTATCTGCTCTCCGGACTTC
Source organism: Diprion similis (assembly GCF_021155765.1). Taxonomy (NCBI): domain Eukaryota; kingdom Metazoa; phylum Arthropoda; class Insecta; order Hymenoptera; family Diprionidae; genus Diprion; species Diprion similis. The sequence goes on along the minus strand of NC_060110.1, from coordinate 21,862,268 downwards.
GATCATCTCGTCAAAATCATTTCGCAATGTGGCTGATCAAGGTGGAGGGTAACGAGAGAGAGATTCGACTTTGAAAAGACGTGAAATGACGAAAAATCTCACCAACGATCCGTCCAACGTTATTAATTTAATACCATTATTAGGCACGTCTGGAACCATGATTATTCAACGCGAAATGCGTCCAAATTTATACGTGTTCAAGAGAAGCTCGAATGTGCGAGCTTTCCAACTTCGGATCCCTAAAATGCATTATGCATACTTCTGGTAGGTACATAAGCGAAACCTTTTCCGGTATCCATGTAAAGTTTGAGTCATCCAGCTAGCATCAGTGGCAGTCTGTCAAACCGAGGATAAATCGTTTTGGGATGGGAATTGCCTGCGGAATATAGCTGCGGGTTATATTTTTGTTCTTTTTTTTTTTTTTTTGGTGGACATCCGGACAGCAGCCTCCCAAGTTACGGAACCACTCTTCTTTCCTGTTGCTCGGTATACAGCCGCCATGGCTTCAATCGTCTCCAGATATCGTTAGGCGTTTTGCTATTGCTCAACCCGCAGTCGAAGGGTTTCGTAATCGCATTTTCTCGGAGTGGCCGCTCGTATAACCGGATCAAATTTTGACGAGATTGGAAAAATACCCCCAAGACTTTCACCGGCGACAAGAATTTCGCGGAAAAGACGCTACGATGAAAGTATAGAGAAGTCATTACTTCATCAGTCTATTTACTCCTCAAATTATCGAAGAGATTTACATTATTTGGTGTGTAAAATCCAATGAATTGTTGCATGACTCTATTTATTCATTGTATAAAACATATTTCACTTTTTACCGAAATTGTTCTCATTTTCAATTTCTTTTTCCAGCCACGTTACGACGTTGGTGTTTCCCGGCGATGTGTGGCGTGAAACACAAAGTACGTAACGTCGAATCAAGCCTCAACTTCGTAGGTGAAAAGTTGGGTCAGGAGGAAATACTTGAGGAGGTAAAAGTGCTTAAAGCGAGGCCGAAACCCAGAAGAGCTCTCCTGCCCTGGCCGTCACTCTTTTGTGAGAAACGTGACAAATCTAGGGTTTGTTCACTGGAAAAGAGAGAAAAAAATTTCCTTTTCTTTCCCAAATTATGTCAAGATTTTATCGCTGCTCATACCGTTCGTAGTTCCTTACGCGGGTGCGCTAACACCATCGTTAATCAAATACCTATGAAAATATATCAAGCCACATGTGGTGTTGTGGCTGATTGGATTCAGTTACTACATTGAGGATAATCTCAGCATTCGCACATTACTTGAACCATGCGTACGTAGGTTTGAAACTCACATTTACCACTTCTATGATCTATGTGAAATAGTCTAAGTACCAGATTTTGACTTGACCTGGTTCTTTACGAGTAGCTAATTGTTGTCCCGAATCATTTTGTAAGCGTTTCATTATTCACGGCCGGGTGACGCCGGGATATTAGTTTCTGGTTTAAGCTTGTTGGAAAACTTTGCTCGCGTCCTATAGTTGAGATATTTACTCTGGAGACAACGAGGTAGGTAAGAGCTGAGTCAGATGAGATCAGGAAAGGCAATAAACCACGGTTTAACCGTAGCTCGATGCCTGTACCAACTTCCAGGAAAGAGGGATGATTATTATATACGTTCCTGTAAATATAGATGGATGAGAATTTCTTTATGGTTATAGACGGGGATGATTATATCTTCCCGCAGGTAGGTATTACGCAAGTAGAACTTTACGAGGGTTTTGAATTATTCAATCCACACTTGCATCAATCCGCGCGGTGACGAAAATCAAGTCCGGTTCAATTGACACGGCAATACGGACATCAGCGTTTCTATAATACAACAATTCGCAGTCAACATTGCAGGTCGTCTCAATATCGCCGACGTAAGCAAAGATTTTCGATCAATACCTTACACGTCTGACGTGTTGTCTAGGCTTTAATAACGGCAGGTGTATAGCGCGTGATGCTCACAAGCCAGAGTGGATAATTTCATTGTAAGTGAAACTGGGATACTCGAGATACACGAAGTTTGGAGTACGTGCCCATCTTCGCTGCAACTTCCGTTCAACCAAATTCGAACCTTGCGGTTCTCAACCCAAGGTGTGTGAGTCACTGCTTCGAGGTTTGGCGAATACTTACTTGCCAAAACGTCGTGTCGTTTGCCGCTCTTTTCTGTTCTGGTAGTGACCACATTGCCTAACTATACTCGCCAAACAGCTTTGTGGCCTGAAGAGAAGCTGCACAGAGAAGATGAGATCTGCCTCATCCCTCGACGCGCATGCGCAGTACGAACCACCACAGGTAGCACCTCGAGTTGCGGGGAAAATCAACCCCACGTCAAAGAGGCAACCAGTGCGCGCACTGCCTCCACGCGATGCGCTGGTCTCCCGGTTGACCCTCGCTCGATCCGATGACAAGGCCATTCGACAATCACAGATACCGATAATCCCCATCGTCGCTATCTAACGGCCAGAGGAAGCTTTCGAAGTAGGTTACGAGTAGAATGATCATGGTGAACGATTCGGATATTGATGAAAAATTCACTGGGAAACGGCTGAGATACTTGTCTGCACAATCGATTACGTGGAGATGAATCTCGGGATTAGATCAAGTCGCGAACCGATCTCAATTTGGCTAAAGTTGCACTATATACGGTGAATTTATCGATGCTTAGACGAGAAAAGCTGAGGTCTTTAAGAGTGAGTAAAACAACTGTTAATTGGCGCGATTCTGGCACGGAGTAAGTTGTACAATTTGTTTGTTTTTTTTTTTTTTATCTAAGAACTTTATGGGGAAATAAAAATTTTACGATAAAAATAAGTGAAGTATAATACACAATGCACTCAAAGGTCGATACAAATTTTGCTTCGAAAATATCTTCGTCACGCATAAACGCGCAGTAAATAATCGGTCTCCGGGTATTTTTGGAAAATTTAGATTTTACTCGAGCTTCACGATCATCCAGCGATGTAGAGACACCCGTGACGCATGTGAAGACCCATTGAACTTTCGGGAGTTTGCCTACGTCGAGGAAAAATGTTCCCACCGATTAATCCGGCCGATCCGGTGCGCTGAAAGGACAGTGCGAGGATGAGGAGGAGGTCAAAAAGTGCTGAAAACCCTTGCCCAGTGAGGCGTGTGAAGTGCTTCTGGAGGTAAGGGATGCGGTAATTCGCATTTGTTATGGCGCTATATTTTTATGTCAGCGTATAAAATGACCGTTATTTAGAATGTCCCGTGACCCAGGAACCCTGGGCGGCTATCACGTGAGGACCATGAAATTAGATCCATCACATTACGATTTCCGAAATCACCGCTATTAATAAAAAAAACTGACCCGTAAACCGTGCTTGTGTTTTTTATATGTGTGCTCGTGTTTTGTTTATGAAAAAAAAGGTTACACCCCAACGTTGAACGTTTCGCGGTGATTTCTACCGATCTATAGTCACCCCTCGAGCTTTTTGAGGAAATTAAGTTTTACGACGATGAGTCGGTGATACGGAAGGATCGAAATCGCTGCGGAATTTCGCTCGACTTATCTCCGGACAATTCGAACATCCTGCAATCAGGTGCAGGACAGCATGCAGTTGTGAATATATTGTCGGTTCCTTGAAATCCCATAGTTTGTAGAACCTAACTGTTTCCATCATCTGAACACGTTCTCTCGGGCGGAATATTACGTTATCGAACTACCCCGCACCTGCTGCCCTTCTTGCAGTTAATGCATGCCTTGGGGATAGTTGGTCCATGTATGTGCGGTATTCGTATCTACCGGAATTTCCGCTAAATCCCAGATAACTGTGCTCATGAATTGCAATTCGTTCCATCTTTCGGAATATTTTCTACTGTCTATTATTGATATTTTTATTATACTCAAGGACGAAAGATATAAGCCACATTCACAAAAAGTACACTTTTCCTCCAAAGTTGAAATTCTCAGAAATATTGACACGGGCATGAATAATTTTTTTTTTTTTTATACAGACGTGTATAATCATTCATACTAAATTTTGGTTACAATAATTTCGCTATGATGCAATTACATACAAAGTGATGTGAAGACCTTGTTCAGTTGAAAAAATCTGGCGAACATATTGAAAGGACAACACGAGTAAAAATATTTTTTGAACCACCTGTGAACGTGATTCTTTGATTCTAAAATTTAATCGATTTGGTTTTATTTGACTTGTTGACAGGTATATTTCACTCAAAGAAATTTTTTATTACCTCTATGAAGTAGTGGCCGAATAATGTCTTCAAACTAAAGAGAGTGACACTGGTTTTGTGAAATTACGTTATGGAAGGGAACTAGATTAATGATGATATACGTTATTATGTAATAATTTTATGAAATCTGTATAGAACTCTGATCAATATTCAAAAGTTACTCACCGTTTTAACAAAGTAATGAGACACGTCTTTGCGCAAATGAAGTTCTACCGAGTCGAATAAAATTGGATCTACATTTGGTAGAATCAAAGAAGTACTTGCTGGATTTTTTCTTCTAGTGACTACCATGGATACGGCATGTGAATAGTCGTTTCTACCCCATTTTCTTGCAAGGGTATCTTTGCATTGTGTTTCAATTTTCGGAGTAACTGTAACGGAGTGAAATACCTCAGAGAACGCAATCCAGAATCCCCTCTCAGTGGTACAGGATTATTGGATCTAGGTGCGGCACGAATCCGGCCAGAATAGGATCAAGGAATGGCTGGAGGTTCATTGAAGCTCCGAGTTTGCAGATAGTGGGTGGACTCCTAGATCTGCCGATAGGTCAAGTGGCGAAGCAAATTTCCCTTACATATTCAGCTCGGGAGGCACTAGAAATAACTAGGAGACCATGTATGCATGAGTTTGTGTCTTGGCGTGCCTTACGTGACGTGCGTGTATATCCATGGACGTGTTGGAAACACACTAGGTGTATGTGCGTGCCGGGAATATCGACGGGCGAATTTTTTCACCGTTTCATTTTTCCCCCGCGTTTTCACGTGACATTTCGGATACCCCAATTTGTCTCCAGCTCTGGGATGCATTGAAACTCGAGCACTCGGTTACCCGATAAGTGAAAAAAAATTCAACGCTTGCCGATATGTTCGATTTTTCCGCGCGGGGTCTCTCTACTCGTCGTTCTGATCAATAGGCTCATTAACATGAGGGTGGAAAATCGTTGATTGAATTTCTGGGTGATAAAATGAACGAATCTATGAACGAATAGCTCGGCTGAATAATAGAGAATCCACCCCGGTGTTTCGTGGGTTTCAATTTCGCATAAGTAATCCTTGGGCAAAGAATGTAATAATTATTCTAGGCAAGGGTTGGAGAAGAATAATGTAAGCAGTGGTGAACAATTTAGAAATTCATTACCCCTTGCGACTGCGCTCCGCCTCTTATGTGGAAAAAGAAGCAGTTATACCTGCTTGGAAAGTTGGCAAAGTTTAACTTCCGATGTCGAACATCAAGTACCGGCAACTCGTTCGAGAAATAATTTCAAGAGCCTTTGCAAGAGGCTGAGCTAATTTTCTTTCTCATCGTCAGTGCGAGAAAGTATATATATATATATATATATATATTTATATATATATAGACAGAAGATATATATAAACCACTTTCAATTCAAGACTGAAAATGCCTGATCTTGTCATAAATGCGATGCTTTATAAATCGTATAGAAATGCCTGAAAATTGTTTTGCAGAAAAAGTTTGAAGCACTTTTTGCTATGGAGATTCCCTCCGTCGCGTTATAGCAATTTCTCAATTGACACCGATTAATTAAACTTTCCTCGTTCTACCCCGCCTTGTTTATTTTCACTTTTACCGAAATTTTTTCAACTCCTCGCGTGAACTATTCCAATTTACATTTCTCGATTACGCCAAGGTGCCACAGAGTAGATTATTCATTATTTACTGTAATTAACAAAGTAAACGCCGAAGCTTCCGTTCGCCTCATTTCTGTTGATATTAGTTTAGCTGAATTTACACACCGAGAGCTTTTCTTACCTGCACACGAGGTGCGTGTAACCTGACAGACTCCGGAGGCAAAGCCAATAACCATCAAGACCAAAACGGTTTCAACGCTGAGTGTGACACTGAAATACACCGATCCTTTTACCTCGTTTAATATGCAATTTGCAAGTGCAAAAATCAAGAAAATTCTTATTCATAGGATCCACCATTTTCTAATGGACATCTGGTTCCGTAATTTATATCTAATCATTCGTTTAGATGAATTTCTATTGATCACAGCGATGTTTAAAAATTACAAAGAGCACAAGCTTATCTTTCACGTTATGTCGATAAATTTCCATTCAAATTCTTTAAATTCTCGGTAATGTTTTCACGGAGTTAAATATGGAAGAATACAGAATAAAGATTCTAGCATTCCTTCACTGCCAGTTTGCGGAATTCGAGGCGAATAGAATTGATTCGTACGTAAAAACAGGGGAAGAACATTTTTGCGATCTGCGTGATCGAATTTTTCATTAATTCAAACGAGCCACTCTGTAAAATGTTCACGTAAGTGTAACGCGATCGTTTGACACTTGCAGCAGCTGTTGCACGTACACACACTCATTATTCCGGACCACGTTCCGGCAACAGTTCGTATCACAATAAGTTGGATAAGCGTTACCTGGACTATGCAGTCGAATTGATTTATCACCTTAGATAAAGTAATTCTTTCGAAACGACTACGAGTTAATACTCCAGTGACTCGAGGAATCCAGATGAGCAAAGGTCTGCTGGAATCGATATACAAGTATCTCACTGGTACCAGCGTGACAGAGAAATATTCAACGAAGATTGGAACCGACTACGATGAAGATTTCCCCATCAACTGCCAACGATATAAAAGAAAATCACTACTACTTTCACAGTCGCAATGATCACCCATCTCGTGTATGGACAGTCAAAACGAAATTGGATTAAAAAAATTTAATACGGAATCGTGAAACTTTATGTGCTTGTCAGTCAGATGCATCGCGTATATAACGTTTAACGGCGCAGACGTCGCTGGATATTATGGTTTGGAAAGTAGATTTTATATTGGTTCCGATAGAAGAAGAATTTTCGATATGTGTATCGATTTTCAGAACCGGGGCGAATCGCTTTAAAACATTCCAGACTGACTGCCTGACTAGGAAAATTTATGAAGCCAAAGCTGATATCAGCCAGATGCAGCTAGAACAGTGTATAAAGAAACATAAAAATCTAGCATAAAAATTAAAGTGAGAAACACAATAGAAATAGGATGAAAAATAGGTGTAAAAGCAACGATAAAGTAATAAGATAATCAAAGTAAGAGTAATTGCAAAACTTTTGACAAAACAACGACAAAACAGACAATTTGCAACGTGCAAAAATTTAGGAGATGACCCGAAGAGAGAATTTTATTGGTCTGAACTAAAGGCCCCAGAAGTAGTCACGGCGCTCATGAAGCGTCCACCATTTCAGTTTGCAACTTGATTGCCATAGGTACTGTGACATCAAATTACAAACTAAGCACCAAGATCAAAGAGAAGTAAGCCAAGCGCATTAACCAGCACGCGTTGCAGTTGACTGGAAAGACTCCTACCTCTAAACAGCAGGTGATATAATATGGACATTCCCATGGGCGTTCGAACCAGTGTGCAAAACATGCCCATTCCACGTGAGATCATTCGACACCATAAGACCTAGATTTCGAACGGTATTGACAAGAGAGATCACCGAGCCATCGATCGAATTAGGTCGTAATGAGTCGCAAGCGACGCGTTGGTTTTGAACGCATTGATCGACAGTCCATTTAATTTTAAGATAAGAAAAATTATTGGACCTGGCTTGGATCCTTCGAACTCTGAAGGTATTCGGCAGAAACAGCGTATTTACTCAACGGCACGGCATCACGAGTGAGATATTCCAAAGCTCTCAGAAAGAGAGAAAGAGATTAGATTAGATAATACTTTTAATAATTAATAATTGAACAAAATATTACATTGACAATAAAATAGGTAGAAGTATATTTTTTATACTCAGTTATTTCAGTTTATATGACTTTGGTATAAATTAAGGGACCGATTGGAGGGACCGATTGGAAACTTGGCAGAGTTTTTGCTCATAACAATGGGAACATACTCTAAAATTTTCAAAAGTTTATCATAATCTCATACTATATTTTTTTTCATATATAAGCTTAACAGCATCACATTTATTAGGCTTATATGTAAGGGAAAAATGATGATAAAATTATTAAATTTTCAGAGTTTGTTTCCGTCATGATAAGCAACAACTCTGTCAAATTTTATAGCTGGTTGTAAAAACTACATATACTTTACATTTAAAACTTTCGGAGCTTTGAGACACGTGTTCCAGTGGACGTAGAGGCTTAAAACTTAATACATATTTTTTTTTCCATTATTTGGAACAGATCGGGGGGCGTCCGAATGAAAAATTTTCCAACCCCAAATCATTACCACCCTACTGTATATATATATATATTATATATGTACAAAGAGAGAGAGAAAGAGAGAGCATTAAGAAGCCAGGTGTACAACTTCTTGTTCAGAAAAAGCAGTCCGCGATCCGCGAGATATTTGTCTCGTAAATAAACAATGTGAGCCTAAAGCTGGTTCAAGGCATGCCCGTCACCGTAAATCCTAAAGGGTATAGCAGCTTAGCCCGAAACGTATAAATGATTAAAAGAAAAGAGTTAAAAAGATCAGCGGAACGGGAAACGCGGGTCTATTTTGTCCCGAGAACGCAAAACATCCGAAGCTGAAGCCGAGAGTCCGAAGCACGCGTGTTTTGCGCTTATCTCACTTCTCCCAGGCACAATGACTCCCCTGCGACGATGAAGAGCGAATCACTTTGCGAATATACGGACACCACACCGCTGCGGTTCGACCGGATTCACAGCTCCTGGCTCTGCCAAGTTTGCAATTTCCAATCAAGCTGATAATTAACCGGAGATTGGTCCGTGCTGACAATACACGCTACAGCAAGTGTTTGGCAGTTCATGGCAGTGATCGTTTCGACGGCTGAGATCAACAGCCATGCTGAAACAGGATTGATAACCAGGTTTATGCCCGGACTGTTACCTCGTTGATACGTCGATAACCTCCGCTGCTGGTCTTGTCCGTCGGATGAATTCCGACGGACTAATGTTACCCAAACTTCATCCACCGATCGGCAAACAACCTGCGCTTACGATAGAATCGATTCGATTAGGGCTAATCAGAGTAACGGCTGCAGGCTGGATTATGGCGCTGACAGTGTTTGCGGAAATTTTGCAACGGTGCGGATTTGCCCAGCGGTAAATTTATTCATTTATTTTTTATTTATTTATCGAGCACGTGGGCCGCATATCGTCCGTTTCCGCGAATCTGTCATGATTGCAAAATTCGGAACAAAGCTAATTAGCAACGGTCTGCTCAGCGAGTTTCGACCCTGTCCCGACCTGGGAAAACTTCTAAAAGGGTGATACACGATTATCGGCTGTAATTAACGCGCCAGCTGTCTCTAAATTTGGCGAGCCTAATTACACGGTGTTCTAATATGAAACGTAGAGTGAATTATTAAACCAGAATTATAAAAGCATTATCAATGTTTCAAGAAAGAACCCGATGATTCGAATGATCAGCACTCACAATAAGCGGTAATAAAAACTCGGCGGGTGATTGATCCGCCGCACAATCAATCACTGAAGTGATTAATCCCCGAACGAGGAACAAAAACCGGAAATAAAAATAGACCGCGTTTTTCGCGGCAGTTAAAACAATGACTTGTTTTTTTTACCCTCCCGTGGTTCCTGCAGACCACCTGGGTATGCCTTTAATACCATTAACTTAGTCAGTAAGGTATATACGAGAGTTCTGAGATAAGATGGCGGCGTTCCGACAGGGAATCGTCTCCCGATTCCTACCTGCCAGGGGGGGGGGGGGGGGGGGGGGGGTATATTATATTTCATAGAATGTCGCTAAGTATATTCACTTGTATTTAGTAAATCAACATTTTGATCATTATATTTTGATATTATTCAATTTTGTATGGTTTTTATAAGTGATTCACAATTTCTATCTAATTATTGCTCTATTTCTTTTTTTTAATTACATTTTCATCTTGACCCATTCTCTTCATTTATTTCTCTATTTTTGCGTTATCAATGCCTACTTCTATCTCCATCGCTTTTTCCGTTTGTCTTCGATTCGCCTATCTTTTCTTCGTAGCTTCTTCCTTTTCGTTTGCTTTTTCTTTTATTGTTTCATTTAGATCTTCAGCACTCGAACTCTCAGCATCGCGAGCCATGCACGGAGATCTTGCAACTCCGTCGAAAAACGTGTCTGAAGTTCTTCCCCCCCCCCCCCCCCCCCCCCCGGCCCGTCACGAACAACATGGAAACATTAATTGTAACGGGGTATCATAGGGAAATCACGATCGAGTTGATCAGGTTAATATCGGGGTCTGGTGGTAAAACGGTTGTGCGTGGGAGACAACAGGAATCAGGTTCACCCCGCGGTATATCCTATTCCAATTCTGACTGTTCCGGGTGGTTCTAACTGGGTGGTGCTACAGCCATAGCTAAATCGTAGGCACCAACTTGACTGATGTCAACCGATCACCTAATACAGCAATGGGAGTGATTGCATTGGGCAAGGGATTATGCCGGTGATCCTACCACAGCGAACCTTGCTTACGAGCGGTGTAAAAAACTAACAAAGCTAGAACACCAACCTCTAGCAGACATTGATTACCGCCAATCCGCCAAAAATGGAAAATTTTACATTTCACATCGTTTCTTGATGAAGAGTGATCTACCAAAATTTAGTTCGTCATTCTGCTGAATTATTTCGTCTAGTACAGTCGATTCAGCAATATGTAAAAGAAATTAGTATAAGTCAATTTTGGAATAAGGTATTTAATGCGCGAATATAGAAAAGATGTATAAGGTTATTTGTTCAATTTAGAATAAAATGATTTATTGTCATTATTGTGTATTCAACCGTTGTTTCGAAATGACCCCCCCGCCCCTGGCAGTTAAGAATCGGAGGATAACCCCTTGTCGGAACGCCGCCATCTTGTCCTAAAAATCTCGCATACACTCTAGTTTAGGCGCTGCAAGATTTTCACCCCGACACTTTCACACCACCAATTCCGGTGAATGTATTTGGCACTGCCTGACTAATGGAGTGGAAAATCTTATTACACGTCAAAGCGTTGCAAATTGAACGCCTTAGTCACGCCATTTAGATATTCGTAACGATGGAACTCAACCCTCGTCTCCTTCTATTATCAAGGTCCAGCATATGTTCGGGCATGTCAAGTTGTTCGAGGGTAAGACGGTCAACGCAAAGTCTCGTAAAAATTTCTCCACTTTTCTCACATTTGTTCGAAGGAAGAATAAAGATTGATAGAAAGAAAGGACGAGGTTTTTAAAGCAGGTCAGACGACGCTTTTCGCGAGAAGTTGTCAATACCCCAATAAAAACATTCCGTGCCAATAAACTCACGTTGCAGTTCTAAGATCCAATAGCTGTTCGAGGTCTATTTCAGATGGAGCTTCACCGACTGTGGACGAAGCTTTCCTGAATTGTTTCCTAAGTACGAAACAATGGCGGATTTGGTCCTCGACCTACAATTCTGTAAGATGAACGAGCCTCCTTTCTCTTTCCAGCAGACGTTGCTTGAGCGTATAATTTATTCCATTAAATAGAGAGACTAAGATCCGCGACCGGATCCCAGACTCCGTTGGAGTTCTTGGTATGGTTACAATTATTTTTGATCTGATTTAACAGCGACGTCGCAATCAGCTGCACTTGTTTTCCATTCAAGTGCAGTAAAGCGAACTGTAAACCCGCCCTAAGGAGTAGGGCGCAACACTAACAACTGCTGTATACGTAGGGTAGAAACTTTCCATCATTCGGTCTCATTACGGCGGTTTACAGGCCTCTTGAAATGTGATTAGGGGTGAAACAGGGAGCTGCAGGGGTGCGTCGTCAGTCATAGCCTAGGGCGTACGCCTTCTCCCCCCTACCCCCCCCCTCCTTCGCCCCGATATATTTTAAGAATCGGGCTGTCTCAAGGGTATTTTTTTGCTAACGCAATTTGTCACAGCAAGTGGCTAATCTTTTGAACCATCATCGAGGAAATTCGAGACTCGCAGGACTTGTGTACATTTCACCTTTCGCAAACGTAATTATAGCGTAAAAGTAAGACGACGAAACAGCAATTTCACTTCAGTAATCAAATCGCCGACTGATTCGATCCTGCATAATTTTGTATGTAATTGTTCGCTAAGAGAGATCGTTTTGTCTCGCGGAATTGATCAAACTTTTAACCATAGCTAGTATTTTAAAATTATTCAAGTTGTCGAGTTCGCATTTTGAGGTGTTTAACAACTTTTAAACAGTTCAGTTTAGACAAAAATTAACTCGCATTTCCTATTTCTGACCTTAAATTTTGTACCACTGATAGCTTAGAGACCGACTGTTAGTATAACGGCGTATCAAAATCATAAATTCATAAAATGCATGCTTTATGCCATACCCTCTCAAGCGTGTACACATGTGTACACGAAACTTGAATCTGTCGGAAGCATCTTTTCCCCGCGTATCTTTTATATGTATACTGAACTCGAACCCGTACAGTATGTTTTTCGAAAGGAGGTAGGTACATAAATATTTAAAGAACTCGAAGATAGATTTGTAACTCCTTCGAAATAAAAATGAAACATGACTGAGAAAAAGAAATAAAAATGAATATCGAAAAAATTTATATTAGTGGTTGTAGGCTGAAAAAATGTTATGTATTTCAAGTGTCAAAACTTGCCGAAATATTTTTTCACTTTCATTCATTTATAACTTACGACGACTCATATAGGAGTTTTCTTTTCGAATTTCCCCGCGAACGATATAAATAAATCGGCAAAAACACAGCCGCGCACATATATTCGTGGAGAAATTTTCTTCTTCAATATTATTTCAGAGAATATTTTTCCAATATATACGAAACCTGCCAAAGAAGTGTTTCTTCGAAGGAATAACGAATGGAGAATAAAGAGGGTTCAAAATTAAAAAAAAAAACAATTTCGGAGAAGAATTTATACTTGAAAGTGTTCAAAGAAAAAAAAGACCTTCGAGCGATGGTACTTCGAAGTTGTTAACCGAGTATTTCGCCCCTGTTTCAGATGAGGTCGAGGCGAGGCTGCAGTGGACCAAAAGTCTGGAGGAGTTGATATCGGGGTGACTGAGTATGTCGCGAGCTGCGCGCTCTCGCCGGTCCAACATCTTTCCGTTATCCCCCTCGACGACCCTCCACCTTCTATCTGCTCTCCTTCTTACGCTCTCTTTGAAAGATGTCATCTCGACGGAGGAAATCGCTCGAAGCGACGGTGTCGATGGTATCGAGAAGAGCAATGATACCGAGATTTTTGACGTCGGTGAGACGAAAATACTCGCCGCAGGTGACAGCAGCAGGGAGTCTCACCAAAAGTTGATAAACACTACGAACCACGGAGAGATCGGAAACGTTGATAAGCGAACGTTCTTATCAAACGCAAGTGACAATTCCGGGGAATTCAGCATCGCGATTTCTGACGTGAAAGGACAGAGTTTTCCTAAAATCTTGAACAGCAATGAGAAAATATCAAATCGTGATGAAAACGAACTCGGAGTGACGAAGTCAGGCCACGATTACGTCGCCGAAGACGACGACGACGCGACGGACCCAAGAACAACAGAACGGACTAATCTCGAGGCGAAAGTTGGTGGTGAAGCTCCTTTCCTGGGGTTTGTCGGTTCTCAAAAGTTTCCGGTCAGACCGACCTACAAGCCTCCGCCACCCCCGGAGAAGTTTGACAGGCGCCATTTTGGACTGGCTAAACCGGAAGCGGAGGAGAGCAGCGCGTCTGGATCAACGTCGGAACCGGATCTTCCAAAAAGTCCGAGCCGAGATGTGAGCCTGCATAATCCAAAGGTCGAGCGGCGGGAAGATGGACTTGATCCAAACGCAACCGCTGTCGGACCGGAAGCGACTCATCAAAACTCTTCGGCAGCTCTTCCCGGAACTTCACCAGGCCTCCGAGCCCTGGGGACGATGTCGAATGCTTCACTGTTCGATGGAAAGAACGAAACGCTGCCTGGTTCCGGGGCGGGGAGTCGAACCGGCGGCGTGAGAGGAAGCTTCGAGGCCAACTTGGAGAACCTGACCTTGCCAAAAACCCCGGCCGTCCGCATCGACGACTTTGGAATACTGAGGGACCTGAACGGCGGACTGGAATCGGTCAGGAATCGGTCCGTCGGTTTCGCGAACGGCGGCAGGACGCGATTTGGTGATAGTGAAGGTGACAAGATAAACGTGACTATCCTCGGACTCTTCGAACTGACCCAAGGCAACGAACCCAGACCCGAAGGACTCAGCGAACTTCAAGCTGCCAGGCTCGCCGTCGAGAGGATCAACCAGATGGACAAGAGTCCCAGGTTCAGGATCCACCTCGTACATAATGACACCAAGGTAAGTCAGCTTCCCTCTTGCGGTCTATAGACGCTGTGATGAACTTGATTGAAGATGAATGCGATCCATTCTTTGAATCGAAAGTTGGGAGGGGCAGAGGGGGGGGGGGGGGTACGGTTAGCAAAATTGTCAAAAATGTTATTTGCGCCGATGATATACTCGTAAACTATGATATCAACGAGTTCAGAACGCGTTTTGAAGTTAGAACGTGTAAGGTGATTGAACACTGGTGATTTTGATCCGATTCTAGTGTTTCGGGTTCAATAGTTATAAATAATTTGATTGTTGGCAAGATTCCGGTGCATCGTACTTACAAAACTTTGTGTTTATCTAGTGCTAATAACTATTCAACAAAACAAAACGATAAAACAAGCCGAGAGACATCATAATCGGAACAGCAACACCAGAGTTTAATCAATTTGAACGTACCAATTGAGCACTGAAGTGATTGCCATGGACTTGTATTATACTCGGCGCCGTCGATCAAAGTATTTCTGACCTATTTGTCTGAGTTTGAGTTTGGATAGATTGACGAAGTAAATTTCATCCTCTTTAAGTGTAACTATCGTCAACATCTTTGAGAGAAAAAATACGGCGACAAGTGGATGCTTAACCACACAACAGATGTAGAGGAATTGAATTTCCGGCAGTGATTATGCGCCCGCATTTGTGGCTGCCAGGTTTTGAGAGGATCCTTGAAAGTTTATAGAGCTTAGAATCCTATTGGTCCGCGTTTGAGAACCTCAACGTTTTGTGGACGAGCTTAAATTACTGAAAGTAGCAAAGCGGGCGTTTCTGCCAGATGCAGATTCTATCAGAGGATTGGTTAAACCGCTGCGTCGTGTAAAGTTGACTTGTGGATTGAGCAAAGAGCCAGAAGATATATTCGTGGCTTTTACGCCACGCAGCTAGGAATCGAAAAGAGCGGATACGGAAACGGTAAACCGGCATCTAATGGATCGGTGATACCTGTATTTTTCAAATTTTGCTGCGAAAATTTTCCACCCCCAATTAATCTCGTTGGGAGAAAGGATGTTGCAGGTACTGGAACCTGGAAATTGGCAAAGTGTAAAACGAGATAGAATACATCAAAAGGATTTTAGTCAGATACTTTTTCATCCACCTTCCAGTCTTCACCAACTTTCAAAACGCGTTTCGAATAGTAAAGGGATTCTGAGTCCTCGCCAAATTCTTTAAACTTGGTCCGAGTTTGTTCGATCTTCACGAATTCTGCGCAAGCTCGACTGTACCGTGCAGCGTGTATTCGCAGGGGTTGATGTATCGAATGTAAGGCGTTCGAGATTGGTGGGTATGCATAAATCGGTTTAGTCAATTCGAAATTTAAATTAATTTATAATCAGCGTTATTAATTTATAATCAATCTCGTTCTTTCACCCGACTAACACGAATCTATTCTTTGCGGCAGTAAATACTTAAAACAAGCAGTGAAGGCAGATAAAAAAGAAGTGAAAAATGCGAAAATCTTTGTATGTATGTACATACAGCATAAATATATACGTATATAATACATGTTCTTGTCGAAAGTTTTTCTTTTCAGAGTTTAGAAAAAGTTTCCCAATTTTACAGAAGCATTAAAACGGCGCCCGAGCAAAAGCTTGTTAAATTTCAAATCCGGCTTTTAATAATGATTAGCCATAAAACTTGTGGAAAGATGGATACCAGTTTTTTAAAAGCTCGTTGAATGAATAAAGCCCCCCCATTAATTACCGGATACAATTTTAGTTCACCGACCGCTGCGCGTTACCCTCTTGTTCGACAGCAAGTGATTGCGAGCTCGTTATTTAGCACCGAAAAACTGAAAGCCCAACTCGAAAATAATTCCAAAACTACGGTCAAAGCAATCAACTCTAGTGCTTCTGAGATAAAAGTTTTCTCGCCTGTTCGTTTGGCGCAAGTTTAAATGAGTAAAATTGATCGTGCAAGAATAAATTCCCGATTGAGCCAAAGGGCACTGGGGACCCGGAGTTATGAGATAGTGGAATTGAAATCCGTTCCTTCGGCAAGAAAATTATCGCGTTCCCAAGTGGCAGGATCGCCCAGCGATATTGATAACCTCTCGCGGTCGCAGCATCCCTTGATAGCCGCAAAAGCCGGGAGAAAAATTCACCCCTTGATGATGTGGCTCAATTTTGTATGCCCAAGTTACAGTTGCTACAGATGCGAAGTTTTCATAGCTTCTAGGTATGTGTACGCATATATCTACTAAAAAAATTGTCGGTAGTAGTAGGTACTAATTTGTAAATAGATCTAAATTATTTCTACTAAAAATTGTGTGATAAGTTTTTTAGTAGAAATCAGTACAAACTATTATCAAAACCTATCCAAATGTCGTTTATCTTTGCTATTTAATATTGAAGGAAAACGTTGAATAAACGAAATATTAATCTCCGCAAGACTTCAGCCGAATAGAGAACTTTTTTTTTAGAGTTTATTAGTTTAGAATCCATGTTTATTCGCGACAGCTCATCTACAACATAACTAATACTAATACTAATAACTAATTAGTCTTCTATGTCGTGAAAGGAATCGCTTAAATTAATATTCGTCGAGGCATGGATTAAGAAACAGTATAAATCACTGTGAACAAGAGGGTATTTCGGTAGAATTTGTACAACAAGATTTCAATGAAAGAGTAGAAAGAGATAAACGTAAGTAGCTTTTAGAAGTTAATAAACATTAGAACGGAAGTTTTCTCCGATCTTTTATCAACTGTTGCCCGCAATACGAAACACGGAAAAGAGAACGAAAAAAATGTATGAAAAGTTCTCTCGCCCTCTCTCTCCATTCACAGAGCGGGACTCTGTTACCTGTTTCCCGACGTTTACCTCCATGCAAATTTTTAGATATTTTTAATCAACCATCCCGTTACTCATCCCGCATTACACTGCGTGGTTCTCCGCCTGTTTTTTCCGTTACGGAGAAGAAGAATGAGTTAATTCAACAAGTTGGGGTGACTGAAGTGGTCCCAGGTGATCCCTACGTCTCCTTCGGGCGCAGCTTCAGATCCTGGTGCGACTTCATTAAATGCAGGCCTCGGGTGATACGCGGCTTTAATGCGGTGCGTCGCCCTTCTAGTCTCGTCGAGAAGACCTTTTCCTCCGGAACAATAGTCCCGGGAGTAAATTGATGGTAGGTGAATAGGTCCCGCCCTGATAATTTGGTAAATCTCTAAATCTATTCGCGGTTCGAAAAACTGGCGAGAAGTTCGAATACCTGTTTCTAGTTTTAACTACGTCTTCCGCAGTTATAAAAACGCGTTATTTTCTGTAAATGCTGCCGAAAAGTTGCAATTCGAAGACGCGCCACTTTCCGCTGTCGTGTAATGATTATACCACTCTCAAATAAAAGCTTATATTATATACTTACACGCACACGGACACCAAGAGTCTCGGTGGAGTCGATTTACGGTACTAATTAAATGCGAACAATCTCCAAAGTTATACATCTCGCCAAGTTATTAATCGGAGGCATGATAAATTCCCGCGGCACACAACCACCAACCCCTTTTCTTCCGCCCTCTTCCTTCCTCCCTTATTCTGACTGAGGGGGAGAAGATAATTTACCGGTAAAGGTCAGCGGTCCGCTTATCATCCCGGTTGTATTCTTCTCTTGCCAAGTTATTATATAATATCCGTCTGATACGCGTGAGAGGAAGGAAGCCCACTTCACTATGGTGTCAGAATTGAAAATTATTACGGCGATAAAAATTTCAAAACGCCGTATCATTAAATTCGCAATGGCCATGTGTAGAGTGTAAAACTGCAAGTACTTGCACTTTAATGGGATCTGGCGAATGGCAAGTCGTATCAGTCACAATGGCCATAGTCACAAATCAGTCACAAATATTCGATGGGATCTAACGGATGGAAAGTCGAAACGAAAAGACTGTTAACTGACACCATACGGATCTCGAGACCTTTTGCAAACGTAAATGCATCACCGGTTACCTGGAGAGAATTATAATTAAAATATAGAAGAATAAAGCCACCCTCGCTTTCCGAGGGTAAGTCCCGGGAAAGAGGGTGGGTGCAGGCTAGGTGCCTATATATTTCATTCTCGTTAAGAAAACGAATAGATTCAATTCACCTTCTTTGCATTCAAGTCTTACAGACACGGTCGGGGATCTGGAGAAATTAAATGGGATGAGGATTTCCCAATTCGCGTAAGGAAAGAAAAATCGATACGAAAAAGCGTTTCTTTTTTTTTTTTTTTTTTTGTGTATCACACGCGGTACAAAAATTACGGTTTTCTTTTCCTTATAAAATAAATCTCAAATTTCTTCCTACAACTGATATGGTAATTCGATGATAGAATAAATATTCATCTGCTAGCTTAAATTACTGTATTCACTTCACTAAATTCTTACTCAGACAATCGTGAGTTTTGTTCACGGAACCCTTTTCCTGGGGAGGATTCAGATTTAATCAAATTTGAATCGAGATACTCGGGACGAGAAAAAGGACCTCAGGGTATACTTTCACCTTGACAAACTCTTGATTCAACTTCGAAACTGTTGCGACTTGCTACCTCGCCCGATTTTACGCACCAGATATGACTAAAAGGCGCCTGACTGGTACGTAAGTAACTTTGCGAAATCGTCGTACGGGGATTTCTTCCTCAATTGGGACACTTTTTGCTATAGTTTTTTAATTCCGACGTTAAAGCAAAGGTAAAAGTAGCTGCAATAACGATAATAGCAGTCGGGAATGGGCATCGGCCAATATATTTTCAAATTATCGATAGTCACAGACATTTATAGCAGCTGCAGTACGCAACAAACTCCGATCAAACAAATTTACACCAATTACGCAAACGAGCCTGAAAAATTAAACGCGTAATGGAAAATTGCGTTTGCCGAGGATGGAGGCGAAAAAAGGAAATAATGATATTAATTACAATATGCGGCATTAAGTTGCACACAATAGGGGAGGGTGAGGCGAAATGGGCCCCTGGGGCACCTTAAAATTTTTCATATCTCAAAAAGTCTGGGGGCAAAGTGGGCCCCCTAAAATTTTTTAAACAACAACGGATAAAGTTAACGACCTGAACTTTGTATTGAATATGAATTATTCGGAAATCATTTACTCGAGTAATTGCACAACTCATATAAGACAAAACGTTTGAAGTTGTGCTTTACTCTCAACTCGTTAAAGTCAAATAATTTTCAGAACTTTAATGTATGATTACTTTACCTCGAGAAAGCTAGACAATAATTTAACATAATTGTTCGTATGAAAACTAAACATTTTATTCTGATTTTAGACATTATTTTCTTAAGGGGCCGATTTTGCCCCACCCTCCGCTAGATGTTACGGAATAAGTTCGTTTCGCTCCGCATTTTGAGGTCGGCTTGAACTTGAGCTACCTAATGTAATTATCATCGAGTGGACAGAGTAAAACTCAAATTCACGCAATAGGCGACTGGCTCAAATATCACCCCTCGTTTCTCGGCGTCTGAAACGTAATCCTCGATAATGTCTAATGGATTTTCTGAGAGAGCTGTTATCCGGCAAGGAAGAAAATTCCATCAAGATTACACGGGTGTCGTACATATATATATATATATATGAAATATATGTATATATATATATATATATATATATATATACGTGTGCATTGCGATCATTCAGGGATACCACGGGTACGTAAACGCCAGTTGAACTCAAATATTTTATCAACGATCCGTTTCGAAGCACGTTAAACAACGTTTGACTTCTATTTGTCGAAGACACATTTTCTCTTCAGCATCGCACGCGAATCGACTCGGTAAATTCAAGAATTCTCGATTCCCTTCGACGAATATTTCGCCTTATTCCCTGCTTTCTGCGTCTCGTCGACTCACTTCGTGCATCCTGTATCTATGCCTACGCTCTTAATCCAAGTGGATTGAATTCCATGTAGATACTTTTTTCTATACACGTTCCTTTAACGCGGTGCGACGATCGACGCGACGTGATCGGTGATACTAGGTCACATTGTGTTTGTCATTGCATCAGAATAAACACATCAAACATTTGATTGATTATCCGGCACGATTTTTATGTATTTCTATTTCATTCTCTTTTTTTTTTTTTCTTTTTTTTTTTATCCGAGCTTCACGCTCTCACGACTCTTGTAATGAATATTTTCCTCCGTCTTGCTGGCGACACCGGTTCTCCAAGGAGAGATCAAAGGCAGACATGCTCCATTCAAAGAGACGCCAAGCTCATACGTTCCCCTTGTCGTTCACCCGCAGGATTTACAGGATTCAAAGTAGGGTGGTTTATTTATTTTGTTTTTACCTTTTTTTTTTTTAAGCTGCCACTCGAAAAGTTTGTGACAAAATTGAAGAAAAAAGTACGTAAAACCTGAAGGAATTAGGAAAATATTTGGAAGTCGCTACCAATTATTGCAATATTTTTTTGACTCGTTATGTTAACAACTTCTGAGAAGTAACGATATTCTATCATTTTTGCTTGTCTGATTCTGATCAACTATAACTCATTTTCTTCCTGAATAAATTCTTCAGGGCTCGCAGAAGCTAGATTTTAAGTGACAACAGTTTATTTATTGCCAATTCACAAGGTAATTATTATTTGCAAATTATACGGAATGTATAATGTATCAATTTTTTTTTTACCAACCGACAAGCTCATGATAAAATCTATTTCATACGGTTTACAGGGTGCTTATTTTTTAATAAGATAATAATTAGCTTTTCTTTATTAAAATCAGACGAACTGAATGGGTTCTTTAGTAAAAAAAAAATAGTTTAATAACGTAATCTCTCTTACATTGTTAATATAACAGAATATGTATAGATTCAATTCAATGTTAAATGTTTAAAAACATTTTTCAACAAATATATCACTTTCCGAATCTTCGTTTGGTCCTTTTTTTGTCCTTTTTTGTTTTCAATTCATTAGTAAGCCCGCATTCCACGATGTCCGAATATCCACTACATTTCGTATTGCTTCGAGCTTTAATTACTTCTTCTCGCGTCCAACAACGCGAATCTCTACTTCAGGCGACAAGCACAACTAGCTGCAAAGGTCTTCGTATCCACCCCGCCCAATTCGTCGTTACGAAATTCAGCCACCATCTGGCTGCAGGGAACCGTTTGCGACACCTGCAAACTCGCACAATCCCTTGTAACAAAGCCCCGCAGGTACGGTTTGCATCAATAATTAAAGCCTCACTGGAATAATGAAGATAATAATAGCGCATGGTGCGATACTCGAATCACTAGCCTAAAGCGTGTAATTATTTCAAGCCATGCCCAGGATCTATTGCCTCCAAACGAAGCAGTTGGTATTTGAATCATTTAACGAGTCCCAGAGGTTGATTTCCCCGGAAATTAGTGTCGAAAGTTGGGAAAATTGCATAAATAGCACCGGAATACAGAGGGAAAGTATCGAGATATCCACATCGCATTTAACACGAAATGACCCCAGATAAAGCATGAATTAATATGAGTATTAAAATGGATCGAGGTTTCAATGCGCGTTACAGTTGCTGGATATTTTATGGAGGACGTTGATGATAGGATTACAGCTCATAATCTCGTGACAACACCCCAAGCGAACGATTGGTGGGAAAACGGGTTTTCTTATGTCCGTGTGCCCAGTAATTTCAGGTGCCGTATCCATTACATTTCCCAGGCTCGTATCTCGTTCGATCTATCGTTTCATTTACGTTGAAAGACATTTTATACACTAATGACGGAGTGATGGACAATTAAATTCAAATACTAATGATAGCAGGATGCATACTGAATTTAGTACATATCGCTCTGAGGGTGATTCATTCTCTTGGTCTTCCTGGAAGAAACGGGGAATGGGTCGGTGCTTGGGTCGAAAGAAGTTCCTCCAATCACTGGGAAGATTTTTGTCTGGATCGTTGGCTCACGGAATCCGAAGAGAATCCCCTTCTTCATCCGAGCGTTCCAGTTTCTTACCCTTCTTTATATTCTAAGCGGACTTTGAAATCCCCGAGGTAAGAGGACGAGGATTTTTTCGTCGACAAGGCATCACCATCGGTATGAGAAATGGTCAGTGAAATGGTTGTCAGGTGTTAGGCACTTCGCTTTGAAATCGAAATCATGCGGCTCGAATGCCTGCCGATATCGGGCGGAAATTTTTTTAAGTGTAAATTCAGTTAACTTGATGAAAAAATGCGAGAGAGTGGAAAGAGACTTGAACAAAATGCGTTATGGATATGCAAACAGGCCCTGGAATGAATGAATAATTTAGAGATTCGGACGAGCCTTCAGCTTGAATATAATTATCCAGTTTACCAACTGCTGTTACGAAAGTTATTATTAATATTATGCAGCCTAACGAATTTTTAACGCTTTACGATTCCTTCAAACTTTCACTTACTCATCGTATAATGTTCGTAGAATTTGAGAATTGTTTTTCTTACAATACTCTGTTTGAACTACATTGCAGATTATATGGCGAAACAGATTTAGAAAAATCAAGTGATGCTACATTAAGAAGAAGAAAAACTATCAATTCAGTCAAGAATCCACGAGAAAACTGTATTTTTAGAGCTTTTTAGGTCAGTTTTAAAATTTCTCAATTTTCTTCCAAGTTAATGAGAGACTGTTTGAATGAAAATCAACCCGATTGTTAACTTCAGTGACTGCTTCGAAATCGTTCGTTTTCATCCAACTTTAAACCACGTTAATTACATGCGAAAGGTGCGATTGTCAAGTTCGGAATTGTAACAAAGAGCGTTGTATTTTTCATCCGGGTAATGAGCATCTCCGAAAGCAAGGTATTATACACAATGGTTACAGAGCGCCCAGGCTGTGCTCACTTTCACGAAATACTACTTCACCCCGAAGAGAATTGTTCCAACGACAGTCTCCCGGCACAAAAACAAGAAATAACAATGGACAATGGACCCCGCGTGCTACAAACTTAATCCTTCATCCCTTGGAGTAGCGGCGGTGTTTCGCAGCTGAGTGTCACAGCTGCGATACCTGCTAGATAACCTTTGACACAAAGATGGCCATTTGTATGCAAGCGAGCATTAGAGCAGTCGATTCTGGAAGTTGCGCACCAGCGACAAAAGTCTAATGTGGGACGATAAGTCTTGCTTTTACTCCGGTAAAACGATGATGAGCTCGTGAGTCGCTCTCCGTCAAAGAACGCTGTCATGTCGCCTGGAAGATGCATCTCGATGAATGCGAGACTTTCGAAGCAAGTCCTTCCGTATCGGCGGATAGTCTTTTGCTTATCTCCTTTCCGCTTGGCGATATCGGAAGTCTTTTGACTCAGATCTGTGTACGTCACGCGAATCTGACATCTGTGATCTCCGGACGCAAAATAAGTCAGGAAATTAGAACCGTATTTTCGAATGGAAATAAACCTCTGTCATACCCAGGATCACCCGAGTGACTCCCCACCATCGAATGAATTCACAATTCCAACATAATACCCTGCCTGTTCCATTTCCGTTTCCAGCTTCCGTGCAAAGAGAATTTTTGACCCGGCAGTGGTTCGAACGAAGGAGTGAGGAGAGTCAAATTGAATTTTCTATCATGTGCCCTTCTGCGTTTTCTAAGAGGGTCCAACGACCGGACGATGGGAATCGATGGATTCTTCTAATAGAAATCATTGCTCGTCGCTTCGAAACTTCGTAAATAGTTGCGCCTGTCGCTGTATTTTGTAAACTAATTTTCAGTGAATCCTGGGGAAGATTATTTTTAAGTGGGATCGGATTAAAGGTAATAAATAAGGAAACAACAAGTTGTTTCATATCGTATTCAAGAAACTGAAATCATACACTGAGGATATCGCATAGTTAGAAGGTGTGGTTTATTCATATATTACGGAACCTAGTTTCGTGATAAAAATTGACGACATCCCCACTCTTTTGGTGTGGAGTAACGTGATAATTTAACTTACGACTAAAATGGCGAAGTCTATAAATTAATGACATGATTAAATGAATCAAAATCTCAAACAATAAATATATATCACCAACAAAGACTAGTCAAAACTAAA
The DNA here is from genome assembly GCF_021155765.1 of Diprion similis. NCBI lineage: Eukaryota > Metazoa > Arthropoda > Insecta > Hymenoptera > Diprionidae > Diprion > Diprion similis. The sequence continues at coordinate 21,837,771 of NC_060110.1, read as the reverse complement.
GTAAAATCCAAATTCTACACTTTGAATTCAAACTTCTCATCGTCTTCTACGCTGTCAAAAATATAGTAACTGCCTGCTGACGTTACAGTGATAATGTAGATAATCTAAATCTGGTACACGATTATATTTATATACTCGTAGTGCACCAACACCTTTGGGATCGTCTCTTAAGTGACGAGATTTTGGAAGCACCGTAACAACGACCCAAAGTGTTACCCTCGTTACCCGTCAGAAACACCTTCCATCACGCACATGTAGCTTCGACCGATTTGCTTGCAGACGGTGCCTGGTTCACATCGCCCCTCGGATAAGTTCTGCTGTAGATCAGATGGGGGACACGTATCTCCGAGCTCTTAATGGGCACAAACAAAGAAAATATCGAATCAGTGTTTCAAGTACGAGCTGCATACTGGATTCACTTTTCTAATCTCAGTTTTTTTTTTTCTCACACGGAGGTAGAGGGGGGATAAAATCATTTTGGTGTTATCTAAGTTTCAACCATGGCTGTATCGTCACTCATGTTGACGATTATACCAGTCAGTTAGGTGGTCAAGTCTTAAATGGACAATCACTCAATTCCACATGTTCGCACGAGACACTGCAAAGCCATTGCTTACCTGAGTACGGAGCACAGGTAGATGGGTGCAATATCAGGAGAGAGAACGTGGCTGCGATGCATATAAATTTCACAACACTTCTGGAACAAAATTTCGTTACATTAAAGGGTAGAAAATGGAGTTCCGATCCTCGTTTCAAACGAATTATCAAGTTTGTGACGGAAATTTAATGGCTTTCATCGAATTGCATTAACATCACACTATAACATTGAACTGAACTTGACGATGTTTTTCATTGATTCGTGTTTTTGGAAGAAAAAGAAGAACCGAGATGAGGAATGGAGCAAGTTTTATACCATTTTGAAATGATACATGGAATATGTACGTTACCCCATTTCAAAGACGACGATCAGAATTTATCTTGAGGTAAACTTATATCCAGTCGACGGTGTTACACTACATGTCGCTTAGAATAGTGTCGACTTGTATACCTACGCAGAGTCTTTCCTTGAAAGAAAAGTGAACATCTGCCGGTTGACATAATTTCCAGAGTCTACATTGACTCAGATGTTTCTCGATTCCAAAAGCACCTACCTTTTCGATCAAGATTACGTTCTGTGACATCATTAGCTAAATATTAGTGTCATCACGCCTGAATGATTTCATTACTAATACGCCTGGAAAACAAATTTCAAAATGCTCTTAGAATTCTCAACCACTTTCTTGCCCGACAAAAAAATCAGATACCGTATGGCAATAGAATTACTTCACTTCTTATCTTCCTCTGCATCATAATAGAGCCCCGTATACTCTGAGTTAGTGATAGCATTGATCCCGATCAAGAATCCAGGATAGTCGTAAAATTTCTGGTGTCTCCCTTATTTTCCACCCGATTTCCAGTGGCAATTACCCCGGCTATAAAGTAGATCGCTGAGGAATTTGATTTGGCCCATATCCGCATTGCACGTCTCGGCATGGTCACCATGGTAGCTGGGTCGAGAATAGCCGGTATTTTTCATTGGTGTGTGCGGACTCGGTGCCTTTTACAGTGATTGCTCGCCCCGCATCCTCGGCCCTCCTTTATCTCTTCTTCTGTATTCCCCGATCAGAATTCGCATGACTGCACGTTCTCAGAATACAGGCAGCAAATGTTCGGCGATCCTTGACCGTCTTCCAGATGTACGACAACCCGCACGGTCGGATTTCCACCAAGACGTCTTCTGCAGAAAGCATCTCTCTCTCTCTCTATCAGTAGGGAGTTTTCGGGCGACGAACCTTTGAAAGATAATAGGATAGTCCAACAGCCCGGCAGGTATCTTCGGAAGAAGATCGGCAACCATATAGCATCGATCCATCGTTACCTTGGATCCCGGTAGCTAATTTAACGCATGCATTGCGATTTCCTCGCCTCACTTCCTCTTATTCAACTCGCCTAAGGACCGGGGATATTTATTTTTACCGATTTTCAATCGGACGAAAAGCTTTATAGACAAACGAAGAAGCCTTTCACCCGGTAACAGCTGCTTCGAATCCGATTTCGTCCGGCTGTAAAATCGGCCTTCTTTACGATCTTCTCTTATAGGTACAGTTGCAAGAACAGCAGCTCTGAAAGATTATTCATATCCCACTTTGATGGGACATAGAAAAATTCATACCCAGTGTGTCGTAAATCTGACCGATTTTCAATTCGGAATTCATTCTCCCTCGGTTTTTATGCTATATCGTGAATTCGACACCGAATGTTAATAATGTTATATCCGTGGCTGACCGTTGAGTAATAAATTCAGATGAATTGTAATTCCCAAGTCTACCGAGACCAAACAAAAAAAACATGCGACCGAAAAGAAGGGGAAGAGAGTCCCGAGGAAAAGTGAATTTCCTGAAATCCGAGAACCTCTAGAATGTGGATAGCACTTTATGGGGCTGGAAGGAACTTGGATAATTTGTTCTATAACAGGGGAATGAAGTGAATTGAAGCATCACGCCAAAGTTGTAATATATTTGTCTTCAGAAAGTTGTCTTCGTCTCGGCTTCTTCCGCCCTCTCTTTGCTATCCATCATATTATCGATTGCAATGCATACTCTTTTCAATTTTATCCCATAGAGAGAGAGAGAGAGGAACAACATTCAGATGCTGGTCCATGCTGTCAAATTTCAAAGGCAGCAAAGTTCTGCTTACACGTTCTGATCCTGATCTCGAACCCGAACAAACAATATGAGAATACTTTGGAACCTCGTTCTCTCCATAATCTCATGTGTGACACCCTTCACGAAGAAAAACCCTCAACTTGGGTGTAAATTCGAACTCCCAACTCATAGATAACTCTAAATTCCTATAAGAAAAAAATTGGTAGTACGAATCGACACCTAAGTTGATGGTTTTTTCCACAAAGGACACAACCCAAATATATATACGCGTTACCGGAAACCGGCAGTAAAAGATCTTACCTGTGTTCTCGACGCCGAGTTACAATCTCTTCCGCGTCTTTCACTCCAAGCTTTTCCTCGCAACGTGAAAATCTACTCGGTTCTGTTTGAGTTCACGGTTTAATGGAAGGAGGTGTAGAGATGAGATGCTTTCCCGATGCAGTGGCCTGGCATTTCGAGGATACGGGTCAGTTGGGAGATCCGTTTGCAGCGAGTGTTTTACAAGTCGTTCCTGAAGTTGCGTATAATGGATCCCATCGTCAGAGAACGAGTGCTGGTTTCAGCACCGGAACTTTTTTCTGCACACTCACAGTTATTTGGCGTGCGAAAAGTGCAGGGTGAAGAATATAAGTTGAACGAAATTGTCTCTCGGTGAAGAAAGTACACAGAGAATTAAAGTTGTCAAAGGTAACAAATTTCCACCTTGAAACAGACGGAAACCCCGAGTTTTGAATCACGAATTATTTCATTTCGTATGGTAAAGGAATTGTTCGATTGTGAGAAAACAACAAGACTTGCATTTAACTTTGTTTCGTATCTTGAATAAATTCAAATTGGATCGGGAACCCGTGGCATGACGTCGATTTCGATGGAGCTTTTATGTAATTGGAACGTCTGGTGAATTGAAGGCCTTTGAATTCGTTTAATTCGATCACTCTAAAATTCTTCTACAAAGTTTCCATTCTCTAATTGATTTTACTTTAGCGAGTAGAGAGTATTTATTAACTAATTTCCATTTCTTTCTTTTTTTTTTTTTTGTCGCAGACGAAAGCTCATACCGCGTATTACAAAGTTTTGTTTCACGAATAACAGGCTTAAAAGCGCAGGCAATTTACCCCGACGCACTAGATTTATGTTTGCGTTAACATACGAAGTGATGTGCCGTCCGTGAGAACTGAAATTGAAGCAAGAGAAAAAAAAAAAGTAAAAATATGCGAATTTACAGTCGACTGAACCACGCGCTTCGCTTCGTTTATCTTCACCTTAACGCTGCTGGTGAAGTACGAGTTTCGAAATAATTTCGACTTGTTTATCGCTAAAGAATATAGGAATGCGGAGTGCGTCGAGCTCCGATGCGAAATTTTTTCAAGACTCGATATAAATCTCTGTACCCGAACGAAACGAAACTCTGTTTTCGTCTTTGGGCCTTTTTTCACAGCCTTGGAGCTTTTCATTTTCGTTTTACACTTTCTTTCTCTCTTTTTCATAGCGATTTTTCCCTTGTCAGGCAACTCGCGAGCCTGCGAGTCGACTTTTTATCACCACCCACGCACTCCGTCGTAATATATGCGTGTGTGTGTGTGTGTGTGTGTGTCAAAGGTATTTTCGTTGTGAAACCACACAACGTCCGGCCAGCGAGGACCTAAGAGGATGCGATAATACATTTTTAATGCGTTTCCCTGCGGGAAATAATGCCTGGAGTGTACCGTAAAGGACGGCTTGTGACAGAATCGCATGACGGCCAATAAAAACATTCTGATACCTGAGACTCTACAACCCACTCCGGTTTCTCGATTCTCGCGAATATCGCCGTCTATTTTCAACGCTGGCTGAAAAATCTGTCAATTTTTGTCAAACAAGTTGAAATAAATTTGTATCTCACGATTCGAAGCCACTCGACACTTGTCTAGCCGTCACACAATGTTCGGAGGGAAAAAGCAGGAGGATTTTCTTGGTTCGGTGTCTTTTACTGCTTTTATTGCACCGATGCGGAATACCCATCGCCAACAAGAACTCCATCCATTAGAGGTAACAAATTGACGTTCATCGAGATTGGATGGGTCGAACGACTACACCTGGATAGACGCTGACCTTTTCCCATCGAGTCTCTGTAATAACTTGATCGAACCGTGTCTATCCATTTTCAGATCACAACAGGCCGTCCTAAGATCTATAGATGTATATATGTGATAATCGAGCTTGTTTTTACATGATTCGTATTATTCTTTCGCCTTATTTTTCGAAAAGTAAGAGAAAGAGAAGGACACTGGTTAAGTTTTTGACATTCTTTCGGTGCATCAGCAGCGCAAGAAACTTGCAAAACGAATCTGCATTCGGGTATAAGCAGCGTATCTGAAAATTCTGAGTCCAAAGGGTGGGAAAGAGAATTGTGTTCATGATCGTATAAAGCGCGACGCCAGAAGCACTTTTCCCATTTCTTATATTTTCTTCCCCGATATACCAAAGAATAAAATGGAATCCCGTGGACGCCGCGACATCGCTGAATTTAAAATTGGAATTTAACCTCTCTACGGTGAAAACAAAAAAGGAAAAAGTTCGGAGGCGACGTGGAACGAAAGGGACGCAAAAAGGGAGGGCGGGGATGAAAATGTGTTGCGTAAAAAATCGGTATAAGCCCGCTTACATTGATGAGATTTTTGTTTTTCTTAATCTTTTTCAACTCGCAAAATTATTTCTGACGGACTTCGAGATCGGATAATCGCATCCGTGGAAAACGGGGGAATAAAACTGAAGTTTCGATCGTGCGAATTGAAATTCCAATGTTACTTCGTCCACCGATCGCGACGCTGCTTGCTGAACGGTTTCAAATTGCCTGTCCCGCGGGATTCGCGAGTCCCGTTGAAACTGATTGCGGATCTCGGGCAACTACTTCCGCTATTTTGTGCCCTCGAGCTTTCCGGATTAGTCGCTTTGGGGCGCTCCTAGTTTTATTTCACCCGATTTCCCGCCCCGGTCACATCCTCCACCGCCATCGCTTTAATTTCCCTCCCGTATTTCGCTCCTGCAGACAGTCGATCGGCTTCTTACTTTTCACGAGCGGTCGTTTTTTCCGACTCATCTACCCGAGTGTTAATGGATATTTTTCCGGCCATGGGTGAGTGCATGGGCGGGTAACCACTACTCGACGCTTTTTCTCCCTACCCAGAGTCCCTTTGTTTAGCCAAACACTTTACGTCTGACAATGGAAAATCTCTTGGCCGAAATTCAGATATTTTCTGTATATCTATATGTATGCTTCAGCCTGCAGACATTCGATCCTCCGAATAATGAGACGGCCCATTTCTCGTCTGTGTATTTTTTTTTATTTATTTTTTGTTTTTCTACTTGCCTTCAATCCCTATGTATTAGACTGTTTCAAATTAGGGAAATATTATACAGATATCATTAATTTTTGCATGGAAACAATTAAGTTTAGAACACCGTAATTTTTACCAGTCCAAGGAAAAATTCTACCGAAGTACAGAATTTTTAGATCAAGTATACAGCAGAGAAACATGCTTATTTCAATTTGTTCGCAGAATTTCCGAGAACAATCGTGATTATAATCTAGCATGGATGTACAGATGAGTAGATAATTAAATCGTTGGAAAAAAACGAGAGAACGGAATATTATCCTTTCTGCAAGAGACTACTATGAATTTCCATCTTCCGATGCAAACACAGCTAGATCTGCAAAATTGCGGAAATGCCTGAGAAACTTTACAGGTCAGTTTTGCATTTCGTGATAGCGAAACACAAACGATGAAGAACTCAAGCTGTTTCGAGTGAATTGGAATAACAGATTTCTAATAAAAGATATTCTTCCACTGCATCGTATTATATTCGTTATTCAACGTGACCGAAGACTCGAATTATTATTATTGTTATATTCGTCTTTCACAGAAGCTTGTAATCGTCGCTGAATTTCTCTCGGCGAATTATTTTCATTCAAGTGGATAGAATGCTAATACAAAATCTCCATTCACAATTAGCCCGGATATTGAGCACGGCTGGTATTCAAATTAGTCATCTTGATATATATTATTCATCATTCAAGAAATTCATGTTCACGTATTTCAGCAACATTTATTTTCGATTTTCTTCGTAGAGCTGCTTATGCTGATTAATCATTGTTGCATCCATCAACTTGGGGCAAAAAAGCACCACCCCCCCCCCCCCCCCCCTCCCTTTTCCTGTTGTTTTACGGTAATAATATCGTAATCGAATGACGTTACGAGGACGGGTAAAATGGTCTGCAATTGTACGGAAGAAACAACAAGAAGACGTCTAATTATTACACAGCACAGTCTCTCCCCTTCAAAATAAACGAATTTTCTCTGAACTGTTTGCGTGGAGTTTGACAAATAAAATATAGGAAAGAGAAATTCAATTTCACCTTTCAATTTTCGTTCCACGGCCTCCGTTCTCCGTGTAGCCGATGATCATTTTTTTAATTGTTTATTTAAATAGCAACGGGAATATTTGCTTGGAAGTTGTATTCAATATTGTTATAATAACGAATATTTATTTCATATCCATAATCGAGGCTAAAGCTGTCAAAACTACTTGAAACTTAACATGAAAGAAACTAGATTAGCCATAGAAGATAGATGTATTGAGGGATGTGGCGAAAATCTTTAAAGTCTCAAATATTCTTAATTATATCTGCAGGAGTTCGCGAAGAAGGACGTGTATAACTTCATTAAGATAAAACTTCATCAGTTTTATAACTGGGTGTTGTAGCTAGTATAGAAGTGAGCACAAAAACTGATAAAATATGCTTTTAAACCATTGAAATTGAAATTAAATTTAACGGATAAATTTACAGTGGAGTCGTTGGCAACTTATAATTGAGAATTGATGCAAGCCAAATGGTGAAAAGATTTTTCCATTGAGATGAATCTTGTTTGATTCTGGATGGAAGTTTTCTTTAAAATCTAATAGTTATTTCATGACATAATACTTCTCGCGACGTTCTGATGCAATTCTGATAAACTGAATGGCATCGATGAGTACCTTTAAATCTGGTATGAATCAAATGAGAGACGAGATGAACGGATCATCCGTCTCTTCACTCTGATTTGTAGTTCGTCAATGACGCAGGTGATATTTGGGCGGGTATTACTATCATTAACCACGAAACTCATTACGGAATTATCCTATGGACTTAACGAAGAGTGATAATGATTCAACGTGGAAAAGGGGGAAAGACATAATTCAGGGAGGATTAAAGTAACAGCACCATTTAAACCACAGGATACGATCGACGATTTACAAGATGAGCGTTTAACTCTCAACCCTTTGACTGCTTCACCTTCAAAATTTGTTGTAATTAGCTGTTTACGCGTCTCAAAAACCGTGGGAAGTTTCTTCGGAGATAAGAAAAATTGTCAACGAACGTATATTCGTTTAAAAATTTATTCTAAAGATTCACATTATGTTGATTCGGCAGGAATCGTTTACTTCTTACAGGACAATTTTCTTTTTCTTTAATTTCTTGAAACGAGTCTCTAACAAAGGATATAGACGTTATTTTATAAACTGTTTATTATCAATTTGCATTACTTCAGTGTAATTTTAAGCTACAATAAAGTTTAATTTCCTCTCGTATGTCTCATTGCAAAGGATCGAAGATAATTTATGATGAGATAATTTGTTAATGTTTCCGTATCGGATTTCCATCGCGAAATCTCAATACTTTAGACTATCACATCGAAAAATCCCCCGAGACTTGAGTCCGGCAGTAAATATTTACGTTTTTTGACGATTAATTAGATCACACTAGGATCTCTTCGGACCTCTTTTCGCCGATTCCATTAGCAGGAAAAAAAATCCAACCACGGATTTAAGAAGTCCAATTTATATCCATAATTGTATATTTATGAAGTTCCCGCTGAATTTTATTTAACTTCACTTTTTCTAGACAATCCCTACTTACGTTGGGCATTAACTGTAATTTTCTGCACCCTGCTAACTTTTCCGATTCGTTTTACCCAAGCTTAGAATCACCCTTGAGATTTCCGCCCCGCTCTCGCTCTTTACGATTGGAACTTATGGCTGGATCCATTTCAATCTGCACCTAAGACTAGGATATAATTCGCGATTTCCTCGAGTACGGATAAATGTGTTTTTTTTTTTTTTTTTTAAGAAATCTCCGTTGAATTCCAATTTCTTTAGTATAATACTTGTATTAAGACTATCAGTCAAATTAAGCTCTTAATTTTTTTTTTCCAAGTCTATATCACAATACTAAGAGTAAAGACACTAGCAAAGAAAAAAAAAACCAAAAAAACTTGCAACTATAGGTACTTGTCTATTTACTTAAACTTACTGTAATTCCATCCGGAAAACCCATTTCATTTCGATTTATAAATCCTCTCCTTGAAACTGATCGGTTTCCCATTCACGGTCATAGAAATTAAATTAAAGCAATCTAGTTGATTGCCGCAGCTGTACGGTTATTTCTCTCCCCTGCATCTTTTTTTGCTTCTCGATTGAAAATGAACTCGAGAATTCGAGGAACAAGTTTAAAAGTCGTTAATGAAATTCTGAGATATCCTTACAAAATATGATACCTCCGACTTGAGTAATCCGATGGAAAGGCTTGCAATGGTCCTTCTTATATCGGGAGTTCATACCGAGCGAACAAAGTCGAGGCGGAAGTTATTTTACTAGCTCCATTTTCCCATCATGGGAAAAGGCCACGCCAATTTCATCCAGATAATTGGCAGACTTGAGCCGAAGCTCGTGATCCGGTTTATGACTAACGGAATAATGCATAACTCATATTAAGTTTTCTACACACTTCTAGCCTATTTCTCAATTTTTGCTACGAAATAAACCGGCGAGAAGAAGAGAAATGTAAAAAAATTGTGCGAATCGACATCCATCGGAGATAAATTTTTCCCCTTCACTTCTTTTGTCTTTTCAATACCAAAAATAATCAAATTTATATTGTCAAGCATTGATCTTTGCAATCACGAGCCTTGTAAATGCGATTCATTCGCTTCTTTGAAAAGTGGTTCGCGTCTTTAATAAAAATAATAAAAATAAAAAAAACTATCAACTGGTGTCAGCGTAGAGGGCTAACAATTCGATATAACGGTTTTACAACGAGATCATTGTGAAATTCCTATAAACGTTGGGGCTACGAACGTGTCTTTGCATACACAATTTACATTTTAATAACGTTTTTCTACCTTCAAACTCGTTCATGTTGAAACAGCGACGTATTCAGAAAGAGCATCGCGAAAACATATCGCTGGGCTTTCAGTGTTTAGGTCTGGATACTCTGTTTCCTCTATTCAAGAGATTCATCAGGTATTATTTATTCCGTTGCAAGCTAAATTATCTCCATGCAGGCTTGGGAAACAAAGCTTATGTCATACCTACGCAAATTCCAAAACACGAATGAGTATAAATCGCTGATCGAGATGAGAATTACATTTGCAATCAGAATTTCCCAGCAGTTATAGATCGATACGTTTCTCCTGTTTATGGGAACCAAAATTACATTACACTTTCACAAAATTTTCAATTGCCAGTCGATCGTACCTCTGAGACATACCACCGCCATTTTAGTCTTGAAAAAAGGAACATTTTCCATTTCTCCGAAGTCGTATTACGCGTGTGCAGAGCTATATTCGTTAACCCCCAATTTTCTTACACTAATAGTAGTCTAATGTCAAGTTTAACTCGTTGCCGATGGAACATCTCTCATCACTTGTTCCTCTTTGGCTGATCCTCGCCGCTTGGATGCTGTAATTAGTTTTGGCATGCATGAAACTACGAAATTGTTTTAGCAAATGGAAGTGTGTAGTACATGACCGTGCAATTATGAGACCCGCGTGTGTATGTATTCTGAAATGTTGCCATTCTTCGCATTCCGAGAGATGAGATGAAAATTTGAAATAATACGTATAAATTGAAATCGGCTTGTTATTTTTTTCGTTTAATCCGATTCCTCGAGAGCTCGGGACATCCGAAAGAGAATACGAGAATCTTATCTTCGTAATACACAGCAGAAGATGGGATTCTGAAATGGTAATATGAATTCCCAAGTGGATATCGCGAAACGTAAATTATATTTGATAATATTAAGATTGAATACGTAAGCCAAGAAACGAACTTACTTGTGATCTTACAGCGTAGCTTATATTCGTTACATACTTACTATACAGTCTGAAGTGAAAAGCAAAGTAAAATTTGTGTGGAATTAGAATAAAACTGGAAAATAATCGACGTGGTTAAAATCTCGAGCAACTACGCAAATGTGAATCATGTCGTACAGACGATCCTCCGCGTGGATTTTAGTTTTAACAATTCACTCGGCGAATGAGAATCCAGAAACTGACGTGAGCGAATGGCTTTCCTAGATTAATAGCCAACTTGACGAGCTGCAGGCTTGGACCGCTCGGATCCATTCAGACGAGGCTCTGTAGCACCAAAAGGGATTAAACAGGCTTCAAACAATTCCATCAGCCGGTTTCGGACTCCAAAGTGATATGATTTTGATGGTATTAAAGAAGAACAAACGGCCTGGTTTCAAACAGGTCTCGGTGATAAGCTCGCCCATATTTCTATACACTCGCATGAAATCTGAATCCAAACTCATAACAACAGAAAATCTTTTATTTGTTTCATTTCTACAAAATATGGCTGGTCATTTGCAGGACTGTTATATCATTATCGTCTTCGATGTCGGTGGTAAGAAACGATGCAGCTTTCAATGGCAGGTGATTAGACCTGGACCACCAAATTTGTGATTGCTTAATTTGTCAAAATTAATTACTCGACACTGCGGAAATGGCCAAAGTAAATGAACACTTGAAGCCGACGAGGTTCCATAGCTCCAACGAATGATCAGGCGTATAGGACTTCGCATGACGTTAAGTGTATGGAAGTGTTCATTAGTGGAGGCTTCCCCCGGTTTTCCCTGAAACGACATTACCGTTTTCGAGAGAAACGAACCCTTGCATGGTCTCAGAACGGTGTGATCCTAATGAGGCAAGGTGGGCTCAGACTGCCGAGTAAATATCCTGGCAGCTGAAGCATATCGCCTCAAGTACACATATACACACAGCATCCTTTGTCAGGCGTTTATGCAACGTTGTCCTGCTGATCTATTTTATCTGGACCATATATTAGATCAGCATTGCGTCACGTGGGTGGGCACTAAAGCCGATGATAAACGGATTAGTCATCTGCCTATTCCACTCGATGAACGTCGTCGGAAGCCTAATTCCTGCCGATTTAACCCGGTAATCCTGTCACTTTTTCATGTGGAAAGTATGGCTGGGATATGTCGTGACATAATACAGCTATGGTGGAGGCGACGAGGCGTCAATTTTAATTGCAAGCGACGGATGACCTCCCCACCTTAATAAATAAACCTTCGTAGACTCGTTGATTTCCTGTTTTTAGCTATGATATCGATTTTATTACCTTGGTGCGTGGGCTCGAGATCGAATCGAATCCTCACCGAGCTCTGCTCTAATCGCTTGGAGCAAAGCTCTCCCAAAAACACCCACGGTTGAAAACCCTTTGTTTTCCGGTTGAAGCCCAGATCATTTTTTACCCTTAACGAGAGAAAGGTGTGGCTTAATCTTCCTACTATGACTAAACCTATATTTAAGGAGTTTACGTGGATCGTGTCGGGCCTTTAATGTGTAATTTTGTTCTCCTTCTAGAAAAAAAGAGTTTGAAATTGAAAAAGATACAATCGGTACTCTAGTGATCGCTGTTACGGCCGTAATCGATTTTGATCACTGAATATTTTGTTGCTCAATGTTGACGTTTGCAAAACTTTAACCCTTTGAAGCATACACTTTTTAAATGATTGTATAATGATCGTGAAAATTCTCAAACGGGGGTTTTTTGGGTCGCTGATTACGAATCCGAACTCAGTTTTTCAACATCTCATGAATATTTTCAAAGAACTATCTGTTGCTGTCGGCCATATTGGATCCACCATTTTGAATTACGTGAATCCGACATTCTTTTCTTCAGTGAACCCGAAAACTCCTGCGTAAAAAATTTTATGGATATTTGCGAAGATTTAAATTTTGGTGTCCGCCATCTTGAATCCACCTTTTTGAATTTTGAAAATGTAATTTCGGATCCGTAATCAGCACCCCAAAAACCCACTTTTACTAAATTTCCTTGGATAGATTTTTCAAAAATGAATTTTTCCGAAAGAAACGTCATTTTTTTAGTTTGTTTATTTATAAATCTTATATTATAAACGATGACGCTAATTAGACTGTATTTTTATGTTCTTTCATTGTTAAAGTAACTAAAAACTGCAAAAAATCGAATCTGAATACGTAAAAAAGTAAGTAAATTAGAAAAATTCAAGAAAATCAAGCACTATACTTCAAAGGTTTAAGCCTAGAGTGAAAATCAGCGTGCATTTATTTCGAAAAACACGAACAAATGAATTCTAAAAATAACCTCATGAAATTGACATTCAATTCAAGAAGTTAAAAAGAACAAAATGATCGCCGGAAGGAGATTAATCTAAAATTTTATAGGTCATATTGATTTGAAACGTTACGTAGCACAGAAAGATCGGGATAGAATTGAAAATGGCGATGATCGCTTGGTCAGGTCGAAATGGCTTGGAATATTTTGAAGAATGGCCCAATTTACACAAATGGCCGTATCCTTCAAGCCATCGCGACTCGGCGCTAAGGTTCGGGATAATACAGCTTACAGAGCTGTAGGTTATATCCTTTTGACAAAACTTTTGAGCGTTAAGTGTTAAACTTTTTAATCACCCCAAGATAAATTAATTGTCTATCCTTAATTACTGGCTGTCCCAAGCGCAGCTGGGTTGCGCGGAATAATGCGGCAACTTATTGTTACTCCGAAAAGGAAAAGCCTAATTTATGCAATGTTCATTGCACGATGTCCCCTTTATTTTGCAACTAGTATACGATTAACATCAAAATATTTGAATAAGATGATTCGAGAAAATAGTTTCGGAGAACAGAAAATATGAATTTGTTTGTAATCTTATCACTCGTGAAGTTCATAATCAACTGCTCATCTGGAATATAGAAGCATTTCCGGTGGCTGTGAAATCACTTTCTTGACTTTGTTCTTTCGTAATTGGCTAAAACTTATGCTGAAAAATCTGAGTAGAAAGCGTTCTTCGAGCTTCCTGAAAAAACTGATTTCTTAACTACAGGCTGGTTCGATCGATTCTTACGATGACCAACTTTGATTGAAACTACCAAAAACAACTGTTCTGTGCGTATGTAATCGAAGCTATTTTCCGCAGCATCATTCGTCAAACTGTCTCAAAATTTTCCTGTCCTCTCTACTCTATCTACTTCATTACAGGGTCGCAGATCATTAATTTTGTTCGAATGTCGCCTGTCAGTTTAAGTAAACCCTCTGCTATCGCAGCTGTCTAGTGCTTGACAGGTTCATCGGTACGATACAAACGTTTACTAATAAAGATTGACTCTTTGAAGTTTTGAATGAATGTTAACGAACCTCCAGAAACGGTTTCCTGTTTCTTACGTCCAGGTCGATATCAGCTATAGCAATTTGCTTTAAACACTGCAGCTAATGCGGGCATCATTAATAATCCTTTCCCTGTTACAACAGCAATTTTATTTTTCTCTCTCTTTATCAATCATTATTTTTATTATTATTAACGAGACGAAGTATTTATTTCTACAGTTTTTTTTTCTTCTGTGTTTCTTTTTCATGAAACGTGTAACGCACGGTTCGCTCATTCGTTTATCGTTAATCGCGTGAAATATCTGTTGAGAAATTATCTTGAATTAATACCTACCTGCATGCCTTTGACAATGAATTAGCGTAACTCGTTTCTCAGGACAATGCACACGCCCTGGATAATTAGAATCCTGTTTGTAGGCGGAAAAACAAGCAGCATTTCACCCCTACAGATCTGTTCTATGGACGGTGCCTAACACGTAATTTTATTTCACGTCAAACACCGAGTTACACGCTCACTTGTGTACCATTCCACCATTTCACCCTGCAAGAATTCCCAAGCAATTTCCGAAGAAGTGACGTGACTACGCTCCGTATTTTCGTTCTTATCGACGGAAAGCATACGTAAACCAATCCACAGTGTTTTATCCTCGAATTCTCATTCCTGAAGACGCTCGGCTGCCGCGAAAAAGTGGCAACTTCACCTGAATGCCCGGGAATTCTAAGCAAGGAACTAATCTTTACTTTGATAATGTATAGCCAGTTACTGGAATCTAAAAGCTTCTGCATCTGTTGGGAGTATAACAACGGCCGGCTTAAAGCGAACCTTCTACAATTTTCTTGAGAGAGAAAAAGAGAGACCGAGAGAGAGAGAGAGAGAGAGCACGTATTTAAAAGCCGACTAAGAGCAAAAAACATCCCACTTTTCCGACGCCACTTTGCCGTTTTTGCCGTTTCTCTTTAGTATTTCACCAGCGTATAAGACAGATGCAACATTTATGAATGTGTTATGGATAAAATTCTGAAGCTTTTACCGGATACAAAATCTTCTTCGTGAATCATTGGAGATTATGTTACCGTTTAATCGTCGTTATTTTTTATTATAATCAGGATTAGTCGATATTCCTTTTGGATGATATTTCAATACCGTGTGGATACGTTCAACGCGTAAGTATATGTTTTGAAATTTTTTTAGTTCTGTAACTTCCTATTTCTTTGGACATTCTCAGAAAGTTTACAGAAAATTTCACTTTTCACTATCCAAATTTAGCCAAAACTCATCATTTCTTCACAAGAATTCGTACTTTAGTTTGGATCCTCAAGGAATAAGTGAGAGTTAATTAAAATGATAAAAGAACAAGACTAATGTAAGGAACCCATGCGAAATTTCACCGGTACAGGGTTCAGTGTAACCATTGACATATACTAGTTTCAGTAAAACGGAAGTATTGTTGTTTCACTACTGCCCAAAGATAAACTAACGTAATCGAGGCACTCCACTAGCGGCTGACCATAAACGGACCACCACTCCTGGGTCTAGACTGAATGTGAAGCAGATATTTTATACTCACGCAACATTTCAACCACCTTATACCCTCCATTTGCTAGAACGATTAATGACTCTGTCTCAGTCCCAACTTTCGGACCAGTTTGACGTTAGTTAGTTTCTTCAACTAGCCTGCGCCTGACACTTGAGTTTTCCGTCTTAGTCATGCCTGTTCGCTATTTCCTCGCTTTAACTGTCATGTCACTCACGAGTCTTTAATGTCGTTTTATGAGAGTGATAAGTCTTGCATAAACACGTTAAAAGTGGATGAAAAAAAAAAAAAAGAAAGAAAGAAAAGAAACACTGTGTTATGGCAGAAAGCTAATCAGTGACGCGGTGAAAAATGTTTTATCACTTTTCTTTCACGGTTCCAGAAGAAGCCAAGGGTGACCCTTTTAAGACTGTCGCGTGAAAGCGTCGGCAATTACGCGTCTTGAAATGGCTGCTAAGAACATGACGGAACAGTTAAGTGGAACGCTAAATGTCCGGCAAACAATTTTAGTAGCTCTATTTCTCGTTTGTTTATAAGTACGAAGTTGCGCCTGTTTAGTGAACTTTTATTATATCAAACTTTCAAATTCTATCGCAGTCTAGTGCAAGAGAATTCTGCATCAGTTTCTGACAAAATGTCATCAACAAGTTGCAGTTTTCCGGATATTTTCGACGCTGTTACAAGTTTGATAAATTAAGAGGCGAGGACAATGCATGTATTATTACCAACAATTGAAGGGAAATATCCTTTGATCACAGATGCGGAATGAGGAACCTTCTTAAGCTTATATCAATAATGAAATTGTAAAAAATATCTGTTTGAACCCTACAGTTAAAAAATTTGCAAACAAGAAAAATACGTACATTATAGATTGTAATTTTTAAAAAATTATAGAACTTCAGACATAGTTTTCAGTCAATTTACGACGTTTGCATTTTAAAAGTACGGTTTAATCAGTGCAGCTGAAGTCGTATTGTTTCTTCAGAATTGCATTAAGGAACTAACTTCAAACACCTTCTTATTTATTGTCGTCTGATAGTGTACAGATTGAGAAATCAAAATCAAACTAACTGTCTCATCTTTCTCTAATGTTCACTCTGATTGCGTTATGTTTAGGATAACTAATTGCAGCTAACAATAAATCTTGTAAACTACTTTTGCATTTTAGCTGCGAAAAACGATTTAAAGAAAGAAAATTTGGCCCTGCTTAATTCATGACCGAATATGAAGTGATCTTCTTCGAAGAAAATCTACTAGCAATTCAACGAGAAAAACTAGTAAGGTGACAAGTTTAGCAGCAAGCAACAATTGAAATATCGTTTTTAAGTTTTCCAAATTTAGATCACTATTATCTTCAGCCGGAAAATTGTTTATGGAAATATCCCCTTCCAATTTCTCGTAAGTCACAGCACTTGCCCAATAGTTCAGAAGACCAGATTCCATGACGCCAGTGATGATCTTGTTGCAAATTAACAGTATGCTACTTTCATTTGCGACAACTATCGCGATCGGCTGTGAAGTAAGAACTTCTGGTAATGCGGCGATGTTTTCCAAGTTTCCGTAGGTGATAAACTGGACTTTCTGGTAGAAAATTTTTTGTTGTTAGTCGTATTGCAGATGCCATGCTGCTTGACATCTCTTTAAAGATATTATTAAACATATATTCTGCGCTTTGAAAGAGGTATTTCTCAAGTGCCGCCATGAAATTTTTCATAAAACAATTACACAGAAGCACTTCACGAGTTTTGTCAAGTAGTCTACAGCGTATACAAGAGTCTGGATCTCGAAACGGTCAAGATAAAAGTCATGGCTGTAGCAAACAGTTCGCGTCGTCTCGTTTATGGCAGACATGCAGAATTTTTTCTACTGAACGTTACGTAACCAGTAAAATTCCGAAAGAATCCATAACTATACGTTTGTAATATCTGCGTCGTTTTTTTTTTTTTGTTCTAGAGTAAATATGTACAGTGTAAATATGTCCTTGCAATATTCGTGAATGTTTATCCATCGAGGGACAGGTTATCTATAACCGAGCAGAATTTAAAATTCAAAAGTATTTTGATTTCTGAATAACCATGAAAATTAACGTTTCAAAAATCCTGACTGAACTATTAAAACTGCGTAAACGAGAATCATATTCAATAAATAATTAATCCATCAAAAAAGTGCTCCGTTTTTGGAAAGATTTCGCTGCCACAACTCACATCTACGTACGTAGCCAAGCCTCCATCCCCGGTCTTCAATCTCCTAATGTTATTCTTAAACTCGCTCAAGTTCATGACCTAAAATTAGCGTGTTAAACGTGATAACTTTCATCACAGAATGGCTTTAATGTTATTAGATAAAAACAATTTCATCGTACCTGGTACTCTCTATAAATTCTTGGATATACATCCATGAAGATTTTCCGCGACAAGACACTGCCGCCGACGGGAATTTTGGACTTATCCAGTTCAGCAATGGAATTGATTTCTGTTTGGTCACTAGCCTTGGTGAAGATCATCATCAACTTGGCCAAGTACGCCTGAGTGATCAAGTAGCCAAATATCAGCAATGACATGAAATATATCCGTTTGGACAAACCTCGCGGTGTTCTGGTAACACTAGTGCCCAGACAAAGCGACAGAACGTAGAGCAACGGAATGGCCTTAAACGTTGATAAGAAGCTCCTCAATATCACTATGACCAGTCCGACGACAGCTATGCCGATCCAAACCTATAAAAAAAACGTGGCATTCGCATTAAGAGCACAAAATCGAAAAGGTTATGGTGCAGGTACGTAATACAGTAAACACAGTGTAAAAATCGTGCTCCATGTTCTCCACAAAAACGCGAGAGCACACCGTCATTTCAAGCGGCATTAAATTATTCAGCGGTGACATGATGGCCCCGGTCAACCGCTTTGACATCAGCACTGATCCTTCGACAAAACTGTAACTCTTTGTGTAAGAGCATTCGTCATCGTCGAACATCACCAACTGGCCCCAACCTACGTCCGCTTGGTAATTACTGATGACATTCCTGATCTCTGTGAAACTCGAAGGAGTATTAGGATCAGATGTGGTCAAATTAGATGGGTATAGATAATTAATCGATGCTCACCGAACGGTGCAATATCGAGGAAAAATGCAGTGGCGTTTAGATTTTCGACGATGAGGTTGACCATGTTGGACTCTATTCCTTTCGACTTGGTCTCACCGTTATCCTTGTAGAATTGAGTCATAGGCGGCCAGCTGAAGGTGGCTAATCTTATTGGACACAGGTTGTAGTTTATGCTGGCTGGAAATGCGGCGGAAACGCTTTCCTCGCTGGAGCATTTTCCAAAATCCAGAATTTCGGGCCTGCCACAGTTCGCGTAGGCGGTTTTTGTGTAACCGTAAATACGCGGGTCAGGATCAACGGACTTAACGGTGATGGCGACAGAGTGTCGGTGATTTTCGTCGAGGAATTGCACGAGCTTTTCGAGGTACCTATTCGTCGCTGAACCGGCGGTATCATCGATGGCAGAAACCATGATGAAGCGGGTTCGCGGTGGAAAGGTCTCCATGAAGCGAAGCGTCTTGAGGTCCTGATGAATATCTCCCTCGAGTAAAACGACCGCTTGCTTCGTCCAGGAAAACGAAGGCACCTTATCTGGTTTAGATGTATTCACGATCAGCCGAACCTCGCTCTTTATACCTTTAACATAGTCGCCCTTTGATCCTGGGCTCAGAATAGTCACCTGACGTTCCGAATCGAAGTGCCGTTTCACTAGCCGATTTACACAGGACAAAAGGTTCCCCTCGTCTGGGGGTTTCGAGTAAAAAAACAACATCTGCTCGCTACTTCTTATCGCGAATATCGCTACCAACGTCAAAGTCAGAGTCAAACGCATTTTTGTGTCTGAAAGTTCACGATCTTTCACCGAGTTCACTTATTACCTGCTGCCTCGAGCAACGAGTGTCGTACGAAAGCTCACCCAGCGAGCTTTCACCAACTCTTATAGGGTTTTGAAACACCGCGGAACTGCACCCTGGCACGAGCCTGTGAATTTTGTACTATTTCCGGGAGAAATTTGCACGCGGGATAGCGAACGAGTATGCAAGCAAACAGGAGCAGTTGCCTGAGTAAACATCCGATATTGATACCTGCTACCTCAACTTCATTTTATCACTAGTTTTTGTCGAGGCTCTATGCCTTGCACCCGCTTCAAAATCGCAATAGAACTACATGTATCTACCGATTTTCACTCCCGTTACTGAATGATTGAAAACAATGATTCAATCAATTACTTAATTCTCAAATAAACCAATGCTGGGTCATCACGATTTTCATGGGATCGATACTTAATTACGGTTTGGTATCAGTTGAAGTGTGTTTCGGTAAATTTTCAAGCCTGATTTCCATCCAATTTTTACACCCACTTTCTTTCTTTCTTTCGCCTCGTTTAAGCCCTCGAATTAATAAGAGCAGGTGACCGTTTATCGCCGCGAATGAGGAGTAACTGATCTGTGGCAACTGATCAGCACCAACTCATGTTCCTCGGGAAAAAGGTGCGCGAGCTTAAGAATTTAGGTACGTGCGCGGTCTTACTGTTGACCAATATACATTGACATCTAGATCGACATGCGCGTAAGTAAATATGTGTATGTGTGTAACTTCGTACATACACATCTGTATTTTCATACCGTCCGTTTCGCGCGACACGCGAATATCATGGGTAACTTTAACGGATCAGATAATTTTACACAAAGTACACATTCATTCAATTAATTGAGCTTACATCAGAATCGATGAAGGCGCCTTTTGACTTTTTTGAAAAGCAGTCGTCGTTAAGCGACGCGACGACCCCTTCTTGTGCTCTATAGCTCTGAGTGTAAACGGTGTAAACACACGATGATGCGCTCGACGTTTTGGTTAGGTACGTTAAATAAACGATGTGAAATGTGGTGTGCGATCGTTGATTCTAGTTAACGAGGTAAACGAACCTGCAATTGACCGAGTCTAGTGATGCAAAAATGAAAGTTGAAATTACGAACAATATACACTTCGGAGAGTGTAATATTCGGAATAATTTCAACCCTTAGCGGCCACATGAGGTAACTCGGTACCCCACGCTGAAAAACCTGTTTTAAGACTTCGAACCAGTTTTTTCATGTTTGTTGAAGAGTTCTTTAACATTTATAATTATTTTGATCGGTTAATTTATAGATGGCGTTCTAAAAAGTGGTCGTATATGTGAAAATTGAGCAAAAATGGATTTTTTCAGAAAAAAATTCGTTACTCCGCCATTTTTCAATATCAAATGCAAAAATTTTAGGGTTGTACGCACAACATATACCACTACCGTAAAAAAAAATAACAGTATCCACTGATCATCCAAAAAATATATTTATTTTGCAAAATTACTGGAGAGAAAAATAGAAAAAAAAATTACAAATCCTAACATTTGCTTTTTTGTGTTTTATTAGCTTCTAACTACATATTTCAGACCTCTAATTTCACTTTTTCTGAGCCTGGGGTAACTAGTTACCCCGTGTGGAGCTAACGATTGAAGTTGTTTTAATCGCATCAAATTGTATGAAACAACTATGTCGAAGCTGTTCATTGCTGCGCAAATATACAAAACAAATAAATTTTTTTTTTTTTTTTTTAAACATGTACAGCTCAGTGGCATAAAGATTCTGCAAACTAAGGGTACATCTGCGATCATCTGTAATAATGATGAATTCATGTTCAACAACACTTTCAGACCGCTTAAGTAAGCCGAAAAATCAAGAGTGTGTTCGTATATCTCCTCTCATTCACAGTGTTCGACGACACATTTTATATAATTTGAAAAAAGAAGATGATGGGAAGGAGATGCATACATGTATGTACGTGTGAATTTCGATTCGTGAGAGATTAAAATGGTCGAACAACGAGCATTGGAATCTGATTCGGAGTGATGAAATTACCTCTGGGAATCACGGCACTCTTTCGCTTGTACAAAATAACATACTGAACGTAAAAAATCACGTCAATATCCGGTACCTCATCATTGGCATTGAGAACATCAGTTAGCCATACACGTGAAATATTTAGTCGATTAGTATTTACTATTTTGTTAGCTATTTGAGGTATCCCGATACGCAAGATCTTTTCTTGCGAAGGTTTTCCTTTATTCTTTGATGAGATATCGCGAAAATAAATAACATTTAAGAAATTGAAGAGACGAAATGACAGAAATGCTTTTCATGGAGTTAAATTTTTTTTATTCAATCGTAAACTGTTTGCGTTTACAAAAAGTCCGTAGAAGTTGCGGTGATTCAGATGTTGGATACTTTTCAAGTGGTAGAAAAAAAAATAATACGATCGAGTGACGAAGAGCGGAGGTGAACCGCGATGATGAGCTTTTTAAGAATATTTTCGGTCAACTTTTCAACTTGTTACGAAATAAGATGTTTCTCAAAAGAAAATAAAAAGCTCATACAACTCGGTCGCCTCAATAAACTTTTCCTCTGACACACATTCAGCTGCGCAATAATACCGGAATTAGATTTTAGACAGCAATTCGTTCGTGGTTATGGGGATGGGGGAGGGAGGGAGGAGGGGGAGGGGGAGCACTCAATTTATTTATGATAAGCTATCCCGGTGTCAGACGGAACATCGGAATTGGAACGAGCCGGGAGTTCCATGAGAAATTTTCGAACCTAGGTACAGCGAATCCACAAGATGACGACGTCGACGTCATGAAAATTTATGAGGCAATGAGAACGCTATATCTTTCATCTCGTCCCACAGATTCAAGAAGCGATGATAGTCGATCCCGATTTTGGCTTTGCGGTAGCCAAAAATAATCAAGGGTCTGCGGAGGCAAAAAATTTTCGCGAAAGTTACTCTTGCGAAGAAAGTTGTCCTGATATCGTATTTCGTTCTTTTACCGATTGTATCTCCATCTATAACAGCACTTAGCCCTTCGAATTGCCACGGCAATAAACGGAATCTCTAAATCTGATCTGAAGCTGCAGAGCAACGAAGGGAAAACTGAAATGTACGATTGAAGTTCTCTGATGACTTAAAATAAGTGATCCTATAGGAAAATCATTCCAGAACAGCTTACGAGTGTTTAAATACGAAATCCGCGGGATAGCCGGTAACTGTCGATTTAAGAATCTTGTGAACATGAACAAGTTCATGCGCAATATTGAAATCTAGATTCAGTTTTTGTATTATAGGAATTGTTTAAAAAATTCAGAGCTCAATTTGCGGACCAGAAGGAAAAAGTTTTTACGGACCGTGACTTGCCTTCGGAACTTCGTAACGATACGATCATTCTTTTCTCATCGTAGATCAGACTAAGCAAATCGCAAACTTCTGCTAATGATTTCGCTACTCTGCATTTCATTTCAGGAGTACAACTCGACGGCAATTTGCGTTGACATACGAGATGAAACCGATAATAGGACGAAGTTATAACCGAAGAGAAAATCCGCCTCTGGAACTCCACGTTCTACCAATATTCTATGCTGTTATAATTAAAATTAGATTTCAATTCTGCCAACGATTTTACAGGATATCATTTTTTCAAACCGCAATTATTGTCTCTAACGGTTCTCACAAAATGTTCTTTCGATTCACGGTTAGACCGCGAGAGTATCAGATGTATATGATAAATTGGGAATATTCATCACTAGACTCAAATTGGTTCAGATTCATGGTCTCATGCATCACCAATTACCTTCCACCTCACTTTATGTACCTTAATTAGCAACAATGTCAACCATGCAAGTGAGTTGAATAATAATTAACTCTCTGTTCAGGAACAATCAAAGTTTTGAATACTTGGGACATACCGTTTGAGAAGCACGAGCTTGAATTACATGCACGGAGTAACAAACTGAGTGAGATCTCTGTGCCGTCGGGATGTG
Source organism: Diprion similis (assembly GCF_021155765.1). Lineage (NCBI taxonomy): Eukaryota > Metazoa > Arthropoda > Insecta > Hymenoptera > Diprionidae > Diprion > Diprion similis. The sequence continues at coordinate 21,814,170 of NC_060110.1, read as the reverse complement.
GAACAACATGAGGTTTCAGAAATCATTGACACTACATATTTGTTACAACTGTCTCTATTCTTGGGGTACACGATGTAAATGTTAAAGCGCAAATGCCTTTACACATGTGAATCAGGCATGTTATATTACTTGGTGATTGTTTTACATGGATTGATAAGGTATAACGAAGCCAAAATTATGTATCCAAAGCTTCTTTTTTGAAGCCGAGAACGATCTAACGTGAGCTGACAATCTTAATAAATTAATACAAAACACCTCGAACGATTTCGGAATGAAAAATGTAAATTGGCATAATACAGTATGAAAAAAATCACGCGTGAATCACTGCAAAGCGTGGAAAACTGCCCGCGAGAATTTCTGCTGCAATAATTAATACTATTATCTCGTAGTCCGGACTCAATCATAGTGTCTACGTGCACGAGGTACGTCAATGACGTGTCTTTGAGTCAACGGCCAAGAGGGACGAGTTCTGTAGCCTCCCCCTCTCGTCTCCAATTTTCTTTTGACAAATATTACTGTAACTTCCACTAAGAATACAGCAGTACTCATGGCCAACCCTATAGCGAGGAGGATAAACGTACCGATTAATTCATCGCGAGTAATCTTGGTGGCATGAGCACGAGTCGAGTAATGATCGTGAATTTTTGATGATTTTGCGTACGAATGATACAAATTTTCACACTCTTGGATGAATCCATGTCCCATAACTCCGGTAATAACTCTATTTAGGCTGTAAATAAGAGCACTTGAATTTCGCGTAGCTACTACCACGGGGTACCAGTTGATCCTGTTTTTTATGGCTTCGACATTCTTCCATTGAGCAATGGCTTTCTCTGTCTCCTAAGGAAACGAAAAATTTCTTCCCTTTATTTGCCGTCTCGAGAAAAATTATTTCAGTGTCAAGGCTAGCTCTACTCACCTCGATGTAGAATGCTGAGTTAGAATTGCCTGATAGTAACTTGTCAAGTTCCTCATAGTACGTCCGGTAATCCAGTTCCTTAAACAAAGGGAAGTGTGTATTAGGATGGTGTTCACGGCTTCAAAACTTTTTTTCTCTTCGTTTCGTTCATGGTCAAGAAAATGCGAACCTTAAAGTTACTGTAAATGCGTGGATATTCATCCTTGAACCGAAACTTGTATGCAGGTGTCCCCACGATTTGGATTTCCAACTTTTCTAGGTCATCCAGTGTCCTTATTTTGAGATGCCGAGGAACTGCGAACACTTCTGTTAAATGGGTTAGATAAAATTGCATCAGGTTAAACCCAAAAAATAGCATTGATATGAAGAATATTCGACTGGCGAACATTCGTGGTTTAAGTGGTACGCTTAACCCAACAAGCACGCCGAATAGTTTCAACGCTGGAATCCTTTGTAAACGAGGAAAAATTCGGTTTGATATCAGAGTCAAGACAGCCACCAATCCGAGAACCACCCAGACCTGAATTTTAAAAATTACATTAGGGGTACACAAATAGTATACGTATGCATTTCAAATGAATCTCATCATTTCATTCCTTTTCTGATGATTAAACATATCTTCCTACCTGAGGCTTGAACGGTATTAAGAAATTCAGAAGTGATGGCTTGTCGACCAACATTGAGTGAGGTGCAATGACGGTTCCAACGACGAACATATACGACGACGAATATCGAATGCCTTCATAGGGATTGGTGTCCAGAAGTCCATAACCCAGATCTGCTTGTCCGCTAGTAATAAGTGGTCTAATTTCTTTGTTCCAGCCAGGCAATGAAAGAGATGGTAAAATACTGTTAGTAACTGAGAACCGTTTAACACTTTCACAATAAGGGAAATTAATAATTTTCTGTGGCCCGCACTTCGAGCTAAAAAAGTCAGTTAATTAGCCTTTTTTTTTAACCTTTTTTTTTAAATAAACTTTGATTGTTTATACTTTGATAAGTCATTTGAAATGCTAATTTATTACGACTTTTTTTTATGAATTGAACTTGCAATGAGTCGATATTTACTACGGATAGTTTTTGCTTGTCTCACTTTTTGCAAAAAATTCCACTTTCCTGTCTCTCTTTCTTTAAGTAAGAAATAAATTTCAACTTCATTACAACCAGTTTTTTCCATTAATACTTGTCGAATCTCTATTTTTTAAATAGTAAACAAATATGTCTCTGGAACAAAAACAGGCTATCCATTATACATTTTTTTTTATAATCTACCGAATACACTGAAATCCCATGATTCTATTTCTTTGCGTTGATACAGTTGTATTTCTTTTTCTTCTTTCCAAACGAGAAAAAAGTTTACTATTGAATTAAGCAATATTTAAATGATTCTGAACCATTTTTATGTAACTACGCACTCTAATTACACTTAATAGTTTTTTAGGTCAAATAAACTGAAAAGAGAAAATTCCAGTTTGCCAAGATTGTCAAAGATGAACTTATTGAAAAACATGGATTCCTAAAAGACAATAAGAAGAAAATGTATTCGTATATGTAAACAGCATACCTTGGGGAGTTGGAACCATTTTTAATACGGGAGTTGCGTTCAAATCTATCATAAACCGATCAATGATTTTTCCTTCGATTCCGCATAACTTTTCCGAACTGCCAGGTTCGCAGCTTTTGGAATGGGGTGGACAGTACCAACTAACCAATCTTATAGGACATTTGTGAAAATTCAACTTCGGCCGAAATGTCTCCGGTGTAATCGATTTGTCCGAGCACAGGGCGAGCTTCAGAAGCTGTGCCTCGCCGCACCTTCCCTCAGCGTACTCCGTGTATTCGTAAAGATATATCGATCCATCTTGATCCATAGCGATGTAATACAAGCGTACACCAACCTTGACATCGGTAATTTTCTCCAAATAAATTTCTGAGCTGCAAACGACGTGGGAGACGCAAACAACAAGAATCGATCTTATGAAGTCAGTACCTCGAAGACGCTTCAGATTTTTCAGATCTTTCTCTGCATTTCCCTCGAGAAATATAACCACGGTTCCTGGCACCAAACCGGCTACCGTGTTCAAAGCGTTCCACTTATCCGTTAGAAAGTGAGGAATTTCTACGATGACATTATCAATGCTGCTTGGTGCTACTGAGACAAAAAGTATGTTGCGATTGTGTTCATGGAATGTTTTTAGCGCTGTGATTAAGCACGAGATCTCGTTAGATGCTACTGTTTTCACTTCGTGAAGCTTCAATTTCTCATGAGATTTTCCGATTAAGCACAAACCGACGAAGACCATCACCGACTGCATCTTGGGCGATGCGACGTTAAGCCATGCACCTCGTTGACAAGACTGAACTTCGTTTGCAAGTAATACAAGTCCCCTGTATGTTTACGGAATTTATACCTATTCAGTGGTTTTATGTCTCTGCTGCGCAGTTCTTGTTTGTGGAAAGAACTAAGGGGACAGGTATAATAACTTTACGACGTTGCAATTTGCGGTAAGTCGATGCTGGACGTTGGAAATTGCAGTAAACGAAGTGGTTAATTTTAATCGATAGACAGCAGCAGTGAAAATTAGTTGCCCTATTTAGAAAACGTAAAAGCCAGGTAGAAAATCCATAGTGCAGTCCGTCATTTGACGAATCTCTCGCGTCTTGGGCTGTATGGCTTACTAGTTGGTAGTGCTGAAGTGACAAATTTTAAATGGGTTAGGATCATTCATCAGTTTATCAATCATGGACTGTAATATATTTTAAAGATGAATGTGCTACTACGTCGACATAAAATATTAATTAAATGATTAGTACAATTCTATTTTCTATCTCTTCACTTCAACTGCATGTCGATGAACCATGATGGAAATTAGGCGGAGTATCTATAACGAAATGGATGCCACGTGATACTTTGCCCCGCATTGTTAGATGTGAACTTCCGTTTTAAAAAAGCCGTTGCAAACTCGACTAAGAGTACGCTAGTACTTATACTCAATCCAACCAGAAGCAGGAGAAATATTAAGTATAAATCGTCCAGGCTCATCCGGGTAGCTGTGTGATCGGTAGTGGCCTTGGTCCCGAAGAACGTTGGCGGTGGACCGGTGTTTATCTGGAAAGTTTCACACGCTTGCGTATATCCACTTTCTACCAAAGTTGAGAGAACTTTGCTACTGCGTCTCAAAAGAGCACTTGAATTCGCTACCACCAGACCGATGGGGTACCAGCTGATCATATTTTCTATGGGTTCGATGTTCTTCCACTTGGAAAGAGTCCCTCGTGTGTTCTGAAAAAATATTGTATTTATCGAATAGGTGATCCAATCATTTAAGCACATTCTGGTACCAGGACTTTACGTACCTTGGAGTAGAATACGGAGGTAGAATGGCCCGCCAGTAACTTGTAAAGCTCATCATAATACATCGGGAACTCGATCAACTTGAAATGAATCGAATCGTTCAATGCAAAGTCTTCGAAAGATGAAGTATAATAATTGAGTGAGTGAGAAAACAACAATAGAAGAAAAGAAGAGCGATCTCTGACCTGAAAGTCCCTGAAGATACGGGGATAATCATTCCTGAACCTCTCCTTGGCTACAAGAGGACCTAGGACTCGGATATCCGTCTTCTCCAAATCATCCATCGTCCTGATTCTTTGTTCCCGAGGAGCCGAAAGCACTTTTGTCAAATCAGCTGCATAAAATTGCATAAGATGGAAGCCAAACAATACCAACGACAAGAAGTAAATTCGGGCAGCAGTTCCGTGAGGTTGTATTGTCGCATTGATTCCAAGGAACATACCCAACAGCTTTAGTATCGGCATTTGCCGAAAATGAGGAATGGATTTCCTTAATACATAAGTAGAAATTGCCACAACACTGATGCCAATCCAAACCTTAAGAATATTTATGAAAATTATGAAATTATTCGATGTATAATTGAATATGCACTACTTACGTGAATTTCGAACGGCAGTAAAACGTTTACAAGTGATCGTTTGTAGGCCCATATTGAATAAGGTGCTATGACAGTCCCCTCAACGAATATATACGGTATGGAATACGAAACACCGTCAAAAGCTCGAACATCCAACAATCCGTAACCCAGATCTGCTTGTCGATTTGCAACGAGCGATTTGACCTCTGCGTTAAAGGTGGCGTGAGGAATGGTTTATTAATATTTGTTGATAGTGCCGTCGATACACCATTGGAAAGAGAATCAGCTCTCGATAGGTTTAGGTCAATTGCAATTACATTCACGGTTTCCTATGAGTCTATCATCTTTATCCCAATGTGCACAACAGATTAGATACAAGTAAAAAGTCCCATCAGGCCCCAGTTGACCCGAACGCAGGACAAATTTGGAGAAGAAAGTTGGGCCTCACGGGACTCTTTTCACTTTTACCGACCAGAGAGAAGGAGAGTATCAACAATACCTAGAGGATTCTTCGCCGTCGTTAAAACGGGAGTTGCGTTAAAAGCTTTGACGACTTCCTCGACTATCTGCCCTTCGATTCCACATAACGTTTTCGGCACGCCAGGCTCGCAGTCCATCGTATGTGGAGGACAGGGCCAGGTGACTACTCTTATAGGGCATTTGTGGAAATTTATCTGTGACCAGAACCCTTTGTCGTCACTCAATTTCTCCGAGCATTTGGCGCGTCTCGATAGATGCGCTTCGCTGCAATTCCCCTCGGTTACAGCTGAATATTGGTAGACGTTAATTGATCCGTCCCGATCCATCGCAATGTAATTCAGCTGGATGCTGTCCACGACATCGACGATTGTCGTCAAATATATTTCCGAGCCGCAAACCGCGTCGGAAACGCAGACCATAAGAATTTTCTGTATGATACGAACGCCTCGCAGTCGCTTCAAGTTGTTCAAATCAATGTCCGCATTGCCCTCTAGAAATATTATCGATGACCCGAAATCTGCGTAATCTGAATTCAACAATTTGTCCCAGTCGTTTGTACGAAAATGAGGTGTTTTTATTATGACACTTTCGAGATAGTCTGGCGGCCCCGAAACGAACATCATGTTGTGATGCTCCCTGTAGAGCGTTTTTAGTGCGGCATTCAAGCACAACATTTCATTCGGCACCTGTACCTCAACTTTATAATCCTCCACTATGGAACGCGATCCTCTGATCGCGTACATCAAGGAAACGGAAATTATCAGCAGACGCATTTTCACGGAAAGACGTCAAACCGTCTGCTGCGTTCGAACGACTAAACTCAGCTTTCAAGTGACACAAATTCCCGATCGATTCTAAATGGACAGAAAATTTGAAGCGCCCAACTACCCTTATCTATTTACCGCAGGGTAAATCTCGGTAAAAAGGAAAAATTGTCACGTTGCTGTCATGTGCCTGGATTGAACTTCCCACATACCACGATGTTAGCCCCTTTTAACCAAGTCGGACCAATATATCAATTATGCAACTATGCATTTCAATACCTGAAAATATTAATACCCGTACAATAATGCATGGCTTGTAAATCGAATAATTAATCAGAATACTTCATTGCTTTCGGAGTTATGATCCATGTAAGTTAGAACGACTACATACCTGGTATAATGAACTACAAAAAGAACACGTATATTTACGTCTGAAATTAATCAAAGCTAAAAGCACTTGAGTTAGCCCATGAGTGTTCACCATTGATCAATCGCAAAGCCAATCTGATTGAAAACAGACCTTTAGGATCCGAAACCATTTCCTCAAATCTTAATAACTTAATTATTCGTTCATTATCTGAAGTGAATTGCATGTCAACACATTGGCATATATCTAGACGTACATAATATCGTGAGCCAGGTCATAACACCAACGTGAAAACACTCCAACGGTATTGGCATTGTTATGTACGTCCAAAAAGAAAAACAAATATACAAGATCCACAGTATTCTTATCACAGCAATGTAGCACTGGTACTAAAGTATACAAAGTCTGCAGTGCCTTCTCATAATGCAATATGTACCTCACCCTTAACTTCGATATTCTGTTCATAAATTTTCAACAACTAAAAGTACACGGCGCAACAAAGCTGCGACAAAACGTGCGCTTCCTCCTTTTTGTCTTACAGTGATGTAAGTAAGCATTGAAATAAACTTCCTGTCGAGGAATGAAAAAGTATAGGAATTAAATACATCAGTCAAAAAATCAGAGAACCTCTGAACAATTCAAGTCGCCATTACAACAGCTTGGCACGTGACTCACCCTCCAAGAGGCTCGAATCGGGGTTTATTTCAAGTTTAAACCTTGCCAACGGCGAAGTTGCGATACAGATTGTTTCGTCACCTCTTCAGTCTTCAAGCTCAACATAACATTCAATTAATAGCGTCATACATTCAAATGAGGCCCAATTATAGTTCTCCGAACGAAGATGTACCGTATGCAGAAATACGTAACACCTCTACACAAATGGACATCTGGAAATCCGTAACCCACATCTGCTCGTCGGACAGCAACCGGTAATTTCATTTCTTCGTTTCAGCCAAGGGCAATGCAGGGGATGAGAAAATACAGTCAGCAACCAAGAACCATTTACAACTTTTGAATATTTGTGCAATAAAGGGAAAAACCAACACAGAAAAAGCTGCAGAGCTTGACCAACTTGAAGGAAATTTCCAAAATTTTCTACGATCCATAACCTTTACTAAAAATGCCAGTCAAGTACAGTAGATACAATATATTTTTTCCTCAATTGTACAGGTGCGGTAGAAATTTATCACGACTTTCTTTATCATGAATTACAATCCACAATCGGTTTTTCTTTATGACAAATGAATTTCGTTTTGCTCACTTTGTGCGAAAATTCCTAGTTTTCTTTCTCTCGCTCTTAGTGATACTTATAATGACTGAAATGCAGTAGGTGTACTTGATCACGGTAGCCTTCGTCCCCGTCAAACCTTGTTGAAGAATGACTCGAGTAGCTCAACGATGGCGTGGAACGGGAAACGGACACAAATTGTATAACCAACCCTATTACTTATCTATGATTCTATACCTATTTTTATCTTTATTTGTTTGATATATTTATTTATATTTATCACATTATTTCCATTATAATTATCCATTACGATTTACCGTTCCCTTTTTTTAAGTTATCAAACTATTCCTGGCTTGCGCTGGAGGGGACTTAGCTTCGGAGCCTAATAAAACTATATCTATCTATCTATACCGGTCACGAAATAGATGCCGCGGTCGAACATGATGAATTACGCTGCTATTATCATTAGATGCTAACTTCCGTTTTACAAATGCCGTTACCAACTCGATTAAGAGTACGCTAGTACTTATACTCAATCCAACCAGAAGCAGGAGAAATATTAAGTATAAATCGTGCAGGTGCATCCTGGTGGCTTTGTGATCGGTAGTCGCCTTGGTCCCGTAGAACGTTGGCGGTGGCCCGCTGTTTATCTGGAAAGTTTCACACGCTTGTGTATATCCACTTTCTATCAACGTTGAGAGAACTCTGCTACTGTGTCTTAGAAGAGCACTTGAATTATCTACCACCAGACCGATGGGGTACCAGCTGATCTTGTTTTCTATGCGTTCGATGTTCTTCCACTTGAAAATGGTTCCTTCCGTGTTCTAAAAAATATTATATTCATCAAAAGTGTGATCCTATCACTTGGGCACATTCTAATACCAGGACTTTACATACCTTGACGTAGAATACGGAGGTAGAATGGCCATCCAGTAGCTTGTAAAGCTCACCATAATACATCGGGAACTCGATCAGCTTGAAATGAATCGAATCTTTCAATGCAAAGTCTCCGAAAGATGAAGTATAATAGTTCATGAATGAGGAGAAGACGATACAGGAGAAGAAAAGCGATCTCTGACCTGGAAGTCTCTGGAGATACGTGGATAATCATTGCTGAACTTCTCCTTGGCTGTATGAGGACCTAGGACTCGGATATCCGTCTTCTCCAAGTCATCCAGCGTCTTGATTCTTTGTTCCCGAGGAGCCGAAAGCACTTTTGTCAAATCGGCTGAATAAAATTGTGTGAGGTGGAAGCCGAATAACGCCAACGACAAGAAGTAGATTCGGGTGGCAGTACCACGAGGTTGCATTGCTGCGGAGATTCCAAGAGACATTCCCAACAGCTTAAGTAAGGGAACACCCCGAAAATGAGGAACGAATCTTCTAAGAATGAAAGTTGAGGCTGCCACGACACCAATGCCCATCCGAACCTTCAAAATGTTGGAAGGAAATAGGAGAATAATTTTCAATGACAATCTTATTTAATAATTTCATAGAACATTGCTTAAACTTACGTAAAATTCAAATGGCAGTAAAACGTTCGCAAGCGATCGTTTGTAGGCCCATATTGAATGAGGTCCTATGACAGTCGCCTCGACGAATATATATGGTGTAGAATACGAAACACCGTCAAAAGCTCGAACATCCAACAATCCGTAACCCAGATCTGCTTGTCGATTTGCAACGAGCGATCTGACATCTGCGTTAAAGGTGGCGTGAATAATAGTTTATTAATATAACTAAATTAGGTCAGGTTTAGGTCAATTACAATTACATTCGCGTTTCCCTATGCATCCTTCATCTTTATTCCAACGTGCACAACAGATTAGACACCCGTAAAAGGTCTGATCAGACCCCAGTTTAACCCGACACGGGACAAATTCGGAGGAATAAGTGGGCCTCACGGAACTCTGTTTACTTTTATTGACCAGAGAGAAAGAGAGTATCAATAATACCTGTAGAATTTTGCACCATCGTTAAAACGGGTGTTGCGTTGAAAGCTTTGACGACTTCCTCGACTATCTGCCCTTCGATTCCACACAACGTGTTCGGCACACCAGGTTCGCAGTCCATCGCATGTGGAGGACAGGACCAGGTGACTACTCTTATAGGGCATTTGTGGAAATTTATCTGTGACGAGAACCCTTTATCGTCACTCAATTTCTCCGAGCATTTGGCGCGTCTCGATAGATGCGCTTCGCTGCAATTCCCCTCGGTTACAGCTGAATATTGGTAGACGTTAATTGATCCGTCCCGATCCATCGCAATGTAATTCAGCTGGATGCTGTCCACGACATCGACGATTGTCGTCAAATAGATTTCCGAGCTGCAAACCGCGTCGGAAACGCAGACCATAAGAATTTTCTGTATGATACGAACGCCTCGCAGTCGCTTCAAGTTGTTCAAATCAATGTCCGCATTGCCCTCTAGAAATATTATCGACGACCCGAAATCTGCGTAATCTGAATTCAACAATTTGTCCCAGTCGTCTGTACGAAAATGAGGTGTTTTTATTATGACACTTTCGAGATAGTCTGGCGGCCCCGAAACGAACATCATGTTGTGATGCTCCCTGTAGAGCGTTTTCAGCGCGGCATTCAAGCACAACATTTCATTCGGCACCTGTACCTTAACTTCATAATCCTCCACTCTGGAACTTGATTCTCTGATCGCGTACATCAAGGAAACGGAAATTATCAGGAGTCGCATTTTCACGAAAAGACGTCAAACCGTCTGCTGCGTTCGAACGACTAAACTCAGCTTTCAAGTGACACAGATCCCCGATCGATTCTAAATGGACAGAAAATTTGAAGCGCCCAACTACTCTTATCTATTCACTGCAGGGTGAATCTCGGTAAAAAGGAAAAATTATCACGTTGCTGTCATGTGCCTGGATCGAACTTTCCACCCCTCGTAAATTTAGTTCTTTTCAATGAAGTTGGATCAATATATAAATTATGCAAATATGTATTTCCATATCAGAAAACATTAATACACGTATAATTATGCACAGCTCGTAAATCAAACGATTAGTCAGAATATCCCATTACTCTTGGAGTTATGATACCTATAAGTTAGAGCGGCTACATACCCGGTATACTACTGACCATAAAGTATACATATAAATTCATTTCTGAAAGTAATCGAAGTTGAGGTTCCGCGAGTTCTCTCATATATGAGTGCTTCACCATCTGTCCATAACTGTTCCTTTGAATCTGAGCACGCAACTGAATCATTCCTCCATACTCTAGAGTGACTGAGTTTCAGAACGCTGACATAGATTAGAACGTAGATAATTTTGTGAGCCAGGTCGTTCTACTGGCATATTTTTACGATGGAGCAAATTGTGTGAAACCGTGGGCGCAGGTGAGTTCAAGTATAAGCAATGGTCGAGTGATGATAGTAAATTTGAATAGATCAAAAGGAAGGATGAAGAATTATTGACGTTTTACTGTACGCACGGAAACAAAAACGGAGGCGAACAATCCCCGTTAATCTTATCGCAGTAACACTTTGCTACTACCAAAATACACGCAGGCCAGTAGTGCCTGCTTGTAATAAAATGTGTTTCACGCTTTTTCACGTCGACACTCTGCTTGTGAATCTTGAACAAGTCAAAGTACACGTCACCGAAAAACTGACGATGAAGCACGCGCCCCTTCTAATCGGATTACACTGCCTCAGGCGACTTGTCAACTGGCTTACCTTCGATAAATGCAAAAACAGGGGAATCGAACGAATTACCCAAAGAGTCAGGCAACCACTCAACCGTTCAAGTGGCCATCTCGAGACAGCTTGGCACGTAACTCACCCTGCAAGAGGCTCGGTTCAGGATGTAATTCAAATTGCGTGAAAAATGGTCTCGTCGCCTCTCTTCCATGCTCAGCCCAAGCTGAACCTCCCATTCACTTCAGAGCTTCGTAGATTCAGAACCACTCATCTGGTTGGAAAAACAGCCAACTGTGTCAAGATGAAATCGACAAAGAACGAGATCACCTGAACCGGAAGTAAGTGCAAGTGGAGATCGAAGATATTGGGAAGCAGCGAACCAATTGGTGACTCGCTAAAACAAGTGCACACTAAAATTCGATCCGATCCTTTTGATGCAAGGATCTACGATTACGTCACGAATGGTCTTCCAACTAGTAAGCAGTTTGCAACAATCAACAGCCGACAACTTCACGCCGGAGATCCTGTATCATAACTCTGACATCGAGGCAGCCAGCGTCTCATCCCGTCTATTAGGGTTTGGATCTGGCCGGAAATTTATTCAGCACCAACGCGAATCGGAGATTAATATTTCACGCCATTCTCGCGCCATTCGCCCGATCTGAGTATAATCTGCATGAATTGCAAAGTGGATAGGCATACGATGAGTGGGCATTTCACGACTTAATTGCGTTAGGTCGATCCGTCACGCATCACAGTGAAACAAAGGCGACGCCTCTGACGGCTACCTTCTAGCCTGACGTATTAATTAGAACCCCCGTAGACTGAATTACAATTCAGCCCTCACCCCGGTCAGAGGAACTTTGGAAAGCATGGTTTTTGAGCACCGTTCGCGGGTGGCCACGGTTTCAACCTTCAACCCCTGGAGGAATTCCATATTAAAATGATAATTTATCGTCTCATTTTGAGTGACATTTATCATCTTCCGGTCGAGTTAAACTCACCCCGATACACGTGCAACGCGGGATCATTTTCGACCGTTCGTAAAACATCTGTCAGAGGTGCATCTAGGCTTGAAATTGCGAGTCATGTATACCACCGCATTTGGTATTGTCTGAACTTTAGAGGGAGTTGATGAATTCCGAGGGCTGCGAGTTCGAGCCGAGGGGTTAATTTGAGGTCAGTTTATACAGTTAGTCTCGACCGATGGATTTTGTATCAATTAGTCACGGCATACACTCTTTGCCTAATTTGACAAGTGACAATCACCGCGTGGTTCCATATGAAACGTTAATTGAAACGCGGCGTGGATAGGATCGAGTTTGAATTCTGTTCTGAGCTCCGGATGCGCGTTAGCTTGTCAAAATTTTACTTACTATCTGGGATCTGCGATTATATGATTGTAAAGTGGAAAAAGATATATTATACTTCATTGATTAAGTTAGTTTTTGTATCGGATTAAGTTGCATAAAGCAATTTCCAGGCGAGTCTCTTTAGTGAGAATATTATCATCGACATTTTGGCCAATTAAAGTTTTTGGACCGTGAGAACGTTTCAGGTATTGAACGGTGCAGACGGTTTGTGAAGACTTGTTAAAAATTCATTCAAGAATGAATTATGCCTCGGATAAATATCGACTCACTTCGAAGGCGCGTGGACTAACTTTTCCGATGAATTTTTCATTTCCAAGGATCCATCATTTTCGAGACGGGAGGACATCTGGAGCGTTCCTCCATTTCGGATGTCGCAACGATTATTCGGTGATAAATTGAAGCGAAAGTGTTAAGAATTTCACTTACTGTACACGTTTGTATTGAAAAGTTATTCAAGACGAAGGGAACGCGTCGTGCAAAATTCTTCCGCAGTTCACGTTTTAAGAAATTTAATATCTGCAGAGAAAGGTGATAAACTTAGACTACCAATTTTTTCACATCCAAGCGAAACAACCTGCGAAAAATACAAATCTCACTGTACCCGAAAGTCTCACGGCGATGCTGTGTTATCATAAGTTAGCAAAGACGCGAACCGTACAGAGGAGCTGACATAATGCACGAATAAAAGTGAGGAACAAGAATGGAACGGGATCTGGCGAGCCTTCACGACTCGCGGGTCCTCCTGAGTTTTAAAAGCCTTGGAAGCTGCAGCGATATGAGCTTTCGGATATCACAATGGAACCACAGCAGCTACAAGCTACGCCAGATATTACAGTACACAATTTATCCGATACACCGGGACCGAATGGCGCAGGAATACGAAAGTACGTTTGTCCTTGTAGTGTCTTATCCTCTCCCCGAGGATCCGGGTGTCCTCTCACCTGAATTCATACGTAAAGAAGCCTCTTCGAGTGACATTGTATAAGATACATAATCTAGTAAACAAAATTTTGAACAGTTCTGAGCTTATGGCTATGTCTTCTGCAAATCCTGCAGGATCTTGTTTATTTTTTCATATAAATTGACCTCACGTACCAGGCGGCATCCATACAGTGACCCAGAACACTTTTCTGTTCAGGCTGATTCGGTATTCAGGTCTCGTGAGACTCCGAAACGATATTTCCATGCTATCGATTTCTTTCGTTTGTTGCTTACCTCACTTTTTCTTTACGCAAACGTTCCAAACGTCGCCTGTTAAGCATCCAACTTGAAGCTAAAGGCTTAAGGATTCAATCGAACAATTCGACGAGAGAAAATGTTGAGATTGTTTCCGAGAGTAAAGTTTGTGAAATTAGTTCAGGTTATGAGATGGCAGAGCTGGCATTTGAATTAGGCTCGTTGTCGTGACCCTCGACATCACCCTGAAGGCCTCAAGACGTTTTGAGACTCCCTTCTCGTCGCCGGTGTGTCTGGCCCTCGTTTCTGACGCCGTTGGATGCATGATGTACTAGAAAAACCAACTGGCTCAATGTATCATGGCAAGAATGCCAGCAAGGCGACGAACTGTCATTAATATCTGCCACTCCCAATGACCTCAAGATCCTCCGGTTATCACCGAAAGTTAAGGCACACAGCGATGCCCGTCTTCGTGGCTAAGATATGATGGAAGAGGATCTATTCGTCAGGTGTTAAGAGAGAAAAGAAAACCATCCTGATCTGGATCCTGTAATCTGGAATATCTCAGAGATGATCCGTGAGTCGTGAATCTCGATGCCCATTACACAAACACCCCAAATTTCAATCTAATCGCATGAATGTATACAACGCCACGTTTTACGAAAGCCCTACTCTGACTAGAAGCTGACCGTCATTTAAAGGAGAGAGCGCGAGAAGCTTGACAACGTTCGTCACCGAGGTGGCACGTGTAAAAGGCTTTTCTAAATTGCGCGTGAAAATTTTTAAACCAGGTAGAAAAATGTTGGGAAATTTCGGTATATTCTGAAATTTTAATTATCCGGTGAAAATGGAGTAACCTTAAGGGGGTCGTCTAGTGAAAAGGCTGTTTTGTTATTTTGGATTTTTTTTTAAGACAAACTATTGAAATAACATTTATCATAATTTTCATATCATATTTATTAACATTTAAACAAATTACACATACATTTTTTGGACACAAAATAGTGAATAACCACTCGATATGAACGTATATAAAAAAAAGTGTAGACATGATATCTCAGAAAAGTACTAGCCTGATCCTGCTCAAATTTTTACAGCATTTTTATTATACCTATACGTATAACGTGAACGATAATAATCACCAATTGTTGAACGATCAAAGTATCTTCGGAAGCTTAAATCTCCACACTTATCAACGTTTCTGTTTACAAGCAGAGGTAAATGGTAGTCAGAATCGATTTGCCGCAAGAAACTTTCTTCGCAAAAACTTGCAAGACTTTGTCTAAATACGGATTTTCATCTCGGCTAATAGAAAATCGACTTGCAAAATTCATCCTGTCACATTAACCTTGTATGTACGGAAGTGATGAAAAATTTTGGTATCCATGCCGATAAAAGGGCGCGGTTAAAGTTCTTTTCTCGAAGGTGTTGTACACCGAATCCCGAACGAACTCTGCCCCCATCGCAAAATGTCCCTACAAGCAAAGTAACGCATATGCTCAGGTTTTTGTCAGAGCACTTTAGCCTCGACTCTCGACGATCACAATTGATTCTTGCCCCTTTGTGCGTCGGTCGCTTTTCTCTTTCATTCGGCATTATCGCGCGAGTATTTCCATGGATTAAGCCGCCTCGATGAGAGCAGCTTTCTTGCTCGTTTTTCCCCGGAAGTCTACGGACGGTTGGTGAAAGTCACAATCGCGATTCCCGCGAAACTTCAGGCAATAAGATGTGCCAAATTTACGCGAAAGAATGGCAACGATTTTTGCGGAAAATTGACCCTGATGATATCTCTCGCGTTAGTATCACGCTTTATTTATACCGTGAGTCCTTTTTCCGCTTGGTTGTCTGGGGCGAGTTCATGTTGCAAATTTGATTCGAATTTGCACAGCAATGGGAGACATACTGTAATGGTGTACGTTTCATCCACCCTCGGTGGTATTTTCGTACAATGAAAGCTAGAAATTAGCCCAGTTGTTTGTTTGCCGTATACGAAGTTGGACTCCTGGTTGGAAGAGGTTTTCATACTTCCCGAAGGGTCAGTGAAGCCACTGTGATTCTTTTTTGGACCATTACGACCTCTCCTTCGAATACGGAGAGTGGACGTAAAGAGAAATGGGAAAATGAAGCCTTCTTAAATCGACCACTTTTGGAACTCCAAACTGCACAGTGCAAATCCACCAGAAAGTGATTTCAACGAGAAATGTCAATTGATAAGCGACGACGGGAAAACTGCGGAGGGGGAAGACCCGGTGTAGACGTAGAATGAGAAAATTATACAGTTTCGCGTTATTATTGTTGGAGGAAAATTACAAGAGGTGGATAATTTCCGGTTTTCAAATTGGCAACGGGACGTGAATGCGAACATTCGCATAAGCATGTGTATTATATGTACATACTAGTGCCTGTACCTATGTTCTACATATGCGATTCTTGCCTCGAGCGGAAAAAAATAATCAGCAAACCACGATCGCAGACCCAACGAACGAACAAATGAAAAAACAGACATGCGGCTGCGGGAATAAAAGAGGGTTTTTATTCGAAGCTCGACGGAAAATGTTGTGCCGAAATACAGCACAGAGAAAACTTCAGTTCTCTACTAGTCAGGCATTCTTCCGAAATTCGTTTGAACATTCAATTTAGTAACGAGACGAGAAATTTTAGGTACGCATTTTAATTACGCCAAGCGAGTGAACGGGAAAGCGGTTTCGATCCAAACGCCTTATCAATATACAGCCGTGCATATCAATGACGGATTTTCAATTTCTAAATCTAAGTCTTCAATAATTCACTTCAAATATTCAAAGGAATATCTCATGGGTAATTAATTTTCTCGTTTTTATTGGATTGTGAAGTTTCGATTTTTTTCTCCATTACATCTCTGGATTTCATTTGTCTTATTTTGATTTCTATGAGATTTCTCCACTTACAATTAGATTTTTATCACGAATTTGCATGTACGGATCTGGGAGAGAAATGAATGCAGAAAAAACGTTTCGTCACTAGACATACGAATGAAGAACGTGATCGTTCCGAAAGACTGCAATTGATCAGAAAATTACGGGGAATATTTGTATTCACATGACCACTATCACTCATTGGGAGGAAAGTTACTTTGGCAAGCTGAAGTGGATACAAAAGGCCTCTCCGTGGAATCGTGACTGTATTGCAAACCGCGAAAGCTCGCCTTCAACTGACCCCAGTTGGAAATTACAATTTAGAGTGAGCCGAGCCTTACGCGTAAAGGAAATTGAGATCTCGAGAGAGACTTGAAGTTTGAAAACTTGCCCAGATCCGCAAACATTTTTGGCTCAGGGATACCAATGGCTAATTCGTAAGCTCTCACCCATTTAGATGCTAAATAAAGAACACTGCGCGCTCAAACTGCAGGAAAGTCCCGATTAAAATTCACTTTGTACATAATTTTCTCCATCTGCAAATCCCAGAATTTGCTCAAGTCCATCGCGTTGTCTTCCATTACATGAGATGATAAAACATTCTCATTTCACCCTCGCTCGTCACCCTTGGTTGAAAGTGAGTATAACGTGTAATTCAATTCCACCGAGACACACGTGGCGCAGACTCGGGCAGCCAGCCTTGGCCGGAAAAGTTACACCCTCAAATAAGGGGTTGCAGAGCACGGTGGTTTCCTTTGTGGCAGAGCGTAGGAGCTTTTAACAGGCAAATGGCGAGCTTGCGAAATCGAGTTTGGAGTACGGTGGGTCTGAGTGCGATTATTCCAACACCTGATATTCCGAGCTCAGGGTGCAGAGACTCGTGCTCACAGATTTCCCGGCAGTAGGTACATACCTGTTGATTCCCCCAGAGCCGGGAGCACATCCACGGGATCTGAAGCCGCCTGTCCAAGAATCAAGTAGCAATTTCAAAACCAAACCACCGCCAAATTCTGTTTCAGTGTGACCCGGGCGTCGGAGTCGACCGCTTCTTCCACGCGCTCTACTCCAGGCGGGACGCCCTGATGCCTCTTCTCCTGGGCACGGCGTGTTCCGAGGTGACGGAAACCCTGGCGAAGATCGTCCCCTACTGGAGCATCGCCCAGGTCTCCTTCGGCTCAACGGCTCCAGCGCTGTCCGACGCCACCGAGTTTCCGCTCTTCCGTCGCACCGTCGCTCCAGACTCGAGTCACAACCCTGCCAGGATCGCCCTCATCAAGCACCTCGGCTGGGACACGGTCACGGCGTTATCGCAGAACGGAGATATGTACTCCCTGGTGGGTGAGCCTAGTTTGCATAGCGAAATATGCCCGACTGCAATTTTTTACCTGAATGTGAAGAATTGTCCACCACTGACAAAGAATTTCAGTTTGATGATACCCTCTGATTTCGTTGAGACTCGAGTATGTTGTAAAGCATTGAAAACTATGAGACACGTGTTTGGTTTTTATTTGCGGAAAAACGGTTTAGAGGGGTGAAAACGACTCCCAAAAATGGGGGATGGGGTGGATTTTAATGAAACTAACGCTGAAGTTTTCCTATTCGTTAAAAAAACATTTCAGTGTTCGTTTCATTCGAATACATAAAACGCGTCAAGAAATCACCCCGTTGAGTGCCCATCTTTGGGGGTCGTTTTTACCCCTTTAAACCATTTTTCCGCAGATAAGAAAAAATACGTGTCTTTTAGTTTTCAAAGTTCTACAACATATGAGTTTTAAAGAAATCAGAGGCGGACGCGAAACTGATGTTTCCTGTGAGAAATATTTAATATTTTTTATACATGTGTAGAATTCTCAATGTCGACGGTCTAAATGAATGGAAGTCAAGCTTTGACGTTTCGGAACTGAGGAGGCCCTCTTCGGAAAAATTTCATTACTTGTAACCTCATGTCAGAGGTGAAACTTTTAACATTAAAGAAAAAACGAAACAGGCCTCAGCAGCGGTGAAAATTGAGTTAAAAATCCATAGCGCAGGTAATATTCATTAAACATGAACAGTCATCATCTAAATCAACAAAATTTTGTTACAAGCAATTAAATTTTCCTGAGGAAGGCCGCCTCAGGACCGACACGTCAAACCTTGACTTCCATTAATTTTGACCTTCGACACCGAGAATTGTACACATATTAGTCAAGATAAAGTCGAGGAGACTTTTAATATTTTTTATACAGTTACTATATAATTATTATAATACGAGCTTAAATGTTGCTGAAATTGTAAAAAAGGATGGTACAAGTCACTGTTTACTGCGATCATAATTGTCGATACTACATTTTTTGTGCTCACTACATGCGACATCAAATCTCTATATGTTCAGTTAAGCAAACGTCAAATCATCGCTCCACCAACATCAGATTATCCGATTAGCTACACGTAAAAAATTCATTTTAATTTTCTACCCAGAACTGTATTTTTTGATTGTGGTAAATCGCGAGAATAGTTGAGGACCGTCTAGCAAGTAGAACCAGAAATTTTTCTGGGTGAACCGTGGCTTATAAAACCGGATTTTTAGCCATCGAAGGCGAGCTCTTGCTGTTGAACGATACCAATCCGAGGGGTCTGTAGTTTAATCCATGTTACAGGCTCAGGCTCGTTTCTTCGCGTAATCCGAGGATCCGCCATTCGGAATCTCTTGAGCGTTGTAGTTTGAAAATAGGAAGATTTCGACTCGGGCTGTTAACGTTTCGAAATTAAATTAATTCCGCCTGTGGACAGAAGTTCTCCAGGATTTCGTGCTAATCGAACACCCGGATCGATAACCTTGCTTGTCACAACTTACTTACTCTTTTAAACTCTCACATTTTCAAGCTACATTTTAGACAGTCCTAAAAATCGGATGGACGATTGGTCAAAATCTCATCTTGACGGGATATTCGACAGATTTTTTATGCCTCTCGAAGGCTTATCTGCGGCTCCAGCTGCAAAGGTCAACACGTATCGAACGCTTCTCCTCTCGATCAATAAGAGAAATTCGCAACGCCTCAGAGAGACAAAATATATTCATCCGCGAATATATCCAAACGAGAAAAAAATTGTGAAAAATACATGATATATATGAAATCGGGATGATCGACGCCGTGTCGTAGGCTGAGAACTGAATCCTGTAACATTACCTGATGAGAACCGAAAAACGACGAACATACGCGGAACAAGCCGCAAACGCTAAAAGCTCTCAGCCCGGAACGATTCTGGCTCGCGTTAGAGCGACCTTCTCTCGGTTCTCTGTAGGGGAGAGAATGTCTCACCTTTCTTTGCGGGGGCGAAAAAATATTTTTATATATATATTTTACGTTTCAGGCGGTAAATGACTTGGTCACGGAGCTGGAACAAGCCAACATCACGTGTACCGCCACGATCACGTTTGCAGCGAACGACTACAAAGAGCAGCTTCGCACTCTAAAGGTGAGACTGACTTTGTTTCCTACGACGTTGTTTGTCTCGAGGAAGGAATTGCCCCTTTACGTTCTTCCAGAATTGAAGGATTTCCGCCTAAGGTGCTTGGATTTTGTGCCAAAATTCGTTCGTACTTTAATCACGGGTTATTCGTACAGCGAATAAAACACCGCCGAGTGAAATGGGATTATTTGAAAAACGAGAAGCACTTAAAGAGCCGAATCCTCGAGGCTGCTGTCGTTTCCGCCAATTGAAGATTTCTTTTCTGAGTCTGTTTTCTTCGCGGTAGTCGACTTATTGTTGCTTAGTTCTTCCGCGTGTTACCTTCGAACTTATAGAAAAGAACCGAAGGAGATTCGGGTTATTTCATCGATGAAACGAGCGGCTCCAACATCAGAGAGAGTAAAAGTTCCTCAGCTGAAGTTCTGGAGTATGTAACATATGACGAGGAGATTAAAAGTTCTACACATGAAGAATGTTTGCTCTCTTGAATTTTATATGCAGACGAATCTCCCTCGGGATACTAAAAGTGAAGAGCTGACACGCGAGGGGCCAAGTTTTATGCATTACGAACATTTAATATCCCATGGGAACCTTGAACAAGGGACTGATAATTTATTTGCTCAATTCAAATCGTACCGTCTTCTTGCACAGTCCCCATAGCCATGGGAACCAGCAGACCTCGAGTGTGACCTTTGAATGTCGACGGGACAGGATGATTCATAACCATGGTCATTGGCTTGATCTCGCATCTGGACGAGGCTTCCCATTCCCTGGTCGTGCGGAAACTTTTTCGGGAGCATTTAATTCACCGTCATTTTGTTCAAGATAAACTTTCCGATACGTGCGATTTCATCTTACAATTCTCAGGTCGCTCGCGACAGACAACTTCGTGAGATAGCGTGATTAATTAATTGGCCGACCAATTCATCATTCGCAGTATAAAGTAAGAGAACTACCTCCAGTAATTCTGCCTAGATAAGAAAATGAACTGGCTTAGGCTGGCTAAAAGCCAGCCTTCAACTTTCCCATTTTCACACTGTAGGTTCCAATTTCACAGATAAAATGAAATACTAATATCCGATTAGAACTTCGAACACACACAGACGTCCATCGGAAAATGATCGGATGTGATTTTCTATACGTACTTAAAAACGTGGAGATCTACTGAACACTCAATTTTTCCTTTTCGGGGTAATTACGATAACTTCCTGTTTTCCCTAAAAACAGAGAAACGGGAAATTGAAACACCAACTAGACAACTCACCATTACAAAGCATTTTTTTCATTGAATTGCAGGAACTGGACACGCGGATAATCATCGCAAGCTTCTCCCCAGTCTTAGCACCCCGAGTTTTCTGCGAGGTAAGTAAAAACTAGACTCGGAATACAAGTCAAGCCCTCAACCCTTGATAACTCCGGCTCTCCTAATGGTAAAACTACGAAATAAGCTAACGACGAAACAGCGACGTACACTTGCGCCGGGAAGCTCGGTGCAGGCAGAGGATTAAAGAAGAGCTACCGTCGACTCGCAATTATCCTCCGGGTCGAGACATCCAAGGATCGAGGATTCAAAAAAGCCCGGACCGAATGAACGAACCTCAATCGTTCGCTACTGTAAAGATCACTGATCCCTCGGGACTCTTCTCCAGTTGTTACCGAGACGTCGAATTTCAGTTCCTATTAATCTTTCAGATTCAAAGTCCGAGCAAAGCTTTGTCTGCCGCCCGATGTGCAGGGTTCAGGCTCCGAGATTTTAAAGAACCCATTTTCGAGACCCTCTCGGAGCCTCGTAACTGAATTCAAAACGCCGTGGCTGCAACGTTCAAAAACCACGTCCATTTCCTCTTCGCTTCGCCACGTGGCGATAATATTTCATCGTCACTGGTTCAAATTATGCTACGTCGACACGTTTTCAAGCGACTTTTACTTTGCTAAGCACGTCGTGTTATTGTGCGCATAAGTCATGTATCATCCCGCAAGCGTACATATATTTCACTTTCTACCTATAGTCGTCTGTGCGGTAATGTAAAGTTTCAAACTTTCGTCGGGTATAATTAACGCTGTGAAAACCGTGGAACCAAAATCCTCGAAACTTACAACCGACTAGCTTTATTCCCGGAGCGAAGTTGAACTTTATAATGATCGTCGGACTATTTTTCGTTCAAACTGCTCAAAGTTGCGCAATTCGAACATGATTTTACTCCGTTTTCCAAAATCTATCACAACCACAAAGCAGGGTTTGACTTTCTTCTTTGTAATCGTGCTCTTCTTCTCACCATCCGCGAGTTCTCGTCGACCAATCAAGTCTGTAGGATTGGCGATGCATAAAGTTGTCCCCGAAAGGAATTGCTTCCAAAATCCGAGTCGTCCGCTTTCCGGTAACGAAAGTTTTGCATTCTCTGTCTGAAAACCAGTTTCCGGCGAGGAGTTACTCCAGCAATTCGAACTACACGAAATACCCTGTACGGGAGTTTCGCAGGCTTGATCAGCCCTGCAGCAAATTTTAAACTCTGGGTTGTTGCTGAAATCCGCTGTACATCGTACGTGTTCGGCAGCCGTGTGGTTGAAATTCGCTTTTAAGCGTGCAAAAAGGGCGGAAAATCTCGCAGAACTTTTTGCCCGTGTTTTATCCACTCGACCCAAAATTTTCCTTCCCACTTACACGTGTGCCATGAAAAAGTCCGACGAACAAAAGCCCGAGGAACATCTGCTGCGGTTTACACGCCTAGAGACTTTCTACGTTCTCCAGGTATTTACCTGGCCACAACCCTTGGTGAGAATTCACAAGACACTTGAGGGTTCTTTTCGATTGATAGATTTATGTGTTTTCGCGGGAAAAACGATCGTGCTTTTTACCCCTGCTGGTTTTCGTAATCGCCTACGTTAATTCAACGTTTGTACGAAAATATTATAAATGGACATCGACTTCGTTGATCGGTTGAATATGGAACAGCGATTCACAGTACTTTGCGGTTTAAGAGTCGCTGTCTCTGGCAGTGATGAGTTGAACGGTTCTTTCGCTGCGGAAAACAATTCGGTTTCCATTCTTCCTTTGCTATCATAACTCTCCTGACCCTCGACAGTCGAAAATAGGCACGTTAGGCATAGTAAAATCGGGGTGCGAATCTGCTGAGCAGAAAATTCGAAGAGAAATATTATACAGGATTGCAATAACTCTTTGGGTTGTTTATGTCTCTCCTTTGCCCGTACGAATACTGTATTACCCGACTGTCTGGAGGTACAATATTTTTAACAGATAGTTGAAACGTTCGACAAAAATAAAACTTGCATGAAGAAGAAGAATTCAATTTCAACATGCGAACTTTCCATCAGTTATTTTAATTTCCATGCCATTGCCTTTCCCCTTGCTACGAAAAGAAATTCCCTGTACGGGAAATTAGTATCGATTGATATCCTTCTACCATTTTTATTCCCTCTCTTTTCTTTCTTTCAAACAATATTTTCTGTTTACCGAGTTCCCGTCGTCGCGGAGAAGAAAGAAGAAAACGAATGAAAACAAAAGGAATGAGAAATAAATGCTGGCCAGATCCGTAAAAAAATTTTATTCCTTCGCCGATAAGTTTGATAACATTTGTTGCAAAGTGACAATTCAACTGTCATGTGTTTAGCTTATACGAGTATAGAATTTTTTCGCCTAATTGTTTTTGCAAGATTTTTTTCCTTCAACCAGATAAAATTCGAGTTTATCGTTAAGGAGGAAAAATTCCGTTCGCGCAACAACGCTCTCGCCTTTAGTATACCTATTCTTCGCTGAAAGGCTTTCCCTTTAAGGGTACGTTCCTTATAATTGCGTAACCGGGATGGTTCTAGTCGACACGCGGTATAATATCAGCTTTTCAACGGCTCCGATGAGATTTCGTAATTAGTCGAGAGAACCTCGGTGGAGGAGGCAGATGATATCTGGCAGAGAATGACGTCACGGAGGGTTGAGTAAATTCATTTGCTGCGATAATGATTCTTTGATAATTGCATCGCGATGGCTGCAGATCGGAGCTTCTTCGACTTTTCGCCTTCCTTCGTCAAACCCCGTTTTCTAAGGGGTTGTTTACTCGAAGTTTCGAACCATTTTTACGGGGCACAAAGGCTGCTCCTTTGGCAGAGAAATACGAGACTCGCACTCCTAGTTGCCTTTATTACCTTTATGCCCTCAGCCGGTGCTCTTATGCTGCGAAAACCGCCCGCGGTTATGTTCATTAACTTGGTTGTTTGAAATATATGAGCGCATGGGCTGCCGTTATTATACGAGGGACCAGCCAGGTTCGATATTGCTCGAGGCAAACCATCGCGGCAAAATCTCGGCGTCTAGAGGGGTGGAAACCCCCTCCGAAAGCAGACCTGTTTTCGTCAGCACTTGTCACCAAATCTTGAGGAAATTTGCTGTCGTTTTTCGTTCGATTTTCAGGGGTAACGATTTTAACGTCCTACGAGGTGTCGAAGAATTCTAAAACGTCCGGATACAAATGTCTTTGAGAAATTTCTTCCCCTTACTCGATCTCCGCGAAGAAAGGAATTTCTCAACAATTTGGTCAAAGTGAATTGTCGGGTGAATGATTGTTATTCGGAGCTGGAACTGGAAACGAATTTATACATTCTTATCAAGCTTTCGCGGGCAGAGGAACATCGATCTTTCGAAATTGTCGTTCGGTCTTAAAAATTCGAGATACGGGTGATGAAAACTGCATCTTTGTTAATTTAACTCAGATTGAAGCCAGTCTGGATATTTAGACGTGAAAAATATATAAAAGTTCATCGTAATACCTCGGTATTTACGTTCAATATTCGAGAGATATTTGCAAGGCTAATTCGTTCGCGGTTCCACTGACTTCGGCAATTTTCTTCGTTTCATTAAATTCTGATGAATGAATCGAACATCGTTTCATCGGAATTCTAATTCATGCCGCTTTAGTCGAGTTAAAAAAGCTGCCAAATCGGATAAGCTTAGCTGGACTTTCTACCGCGTTATAACATCGCAATTTCACCATCGATCTTAGCTCTAGGATGAATAAATTTCTCTTTCAAGAAATGAAGATTGATATTCGATTGTATATATGATCATATACATATATATTTAATATTTCCATACCGTAAACACTCGGATACCGTATGCGTAGTTAATTTTCTCGTAGCAGACTCATAGTGCAAGCGTATATTCATGGGAAGCTGGAAAAGGAAAATAATTACCTGCCAAGTTCAGTAATCCGAGATAAACTGTAAAAGTGCAAACTGCGCGAGTTACTAAATACGCTCGCCGTTTCTTCGGCCCCGGAAGGCACTCAAACGTGGTGAAAATGGTAAAATTCAAACGCAAATCCGTTTGGTGGATGAAGTTTCCCGAGCCATTCGATTCCCGGAAGTCAATTCTTCTTACTGTGCAACTCGGTAAGTTCCATCCGCCAAATGTACGATTCGCCATTTACGAAACGCTATGTTCTTCAGAACACAGAAGGATACGGGCTGATATTTGAAGATTGTCATTTCGTAACTCTGGCGGAGAGATTTTATTTCCTCGGGATTTGATTTTTGCCCGAATAATCATATATGATTCAGTGTTGCTCTGACAGCCAAGGCAATTTTTCTTCCGCGTTGGATTTCTCGCTGCCTTTTTGTTTCCCTTTTACACTTACACTCTTCGCGGATTTTTCTCTCGGTTTTAATAACGCCTCTAACAAAAGCTATTACGTAATTTCGTAGGAATTTTATACCAGCCTGAACGTGCGCTGTCAGGATTATTTAAAACCATGATTATTCCAAGCTGCTAATTGCTTCAGGTAAATTAGAAAGTTTCCTCGTCATTTGAGAGCATAGACGTAATTAGCTTGAAATTTAAAATGGCTTATAATTTGGCGGAGCCCCGATGCGTTTCTTTCGTGTCTTTACTCCCCACGAAGCACACGCGTGAAGGCCAGACGTGATTGGTTTCGAAAATCATATATTACATATATCCGAGATTCAGAGCCGCGAATACCGTCTACAGTTTGGAAATTGTGAAACATTTTTTATCGTCATATCAAATAAAAAGAAGCGGGCTTCGCAAACGTCAACCCACATATCAATGTTTATTTATCGCGTTCGTTTTTCAATTCGTCGTCGTCACGTTGATAGCGAGTGCGTTATATACGTACGGCATGCAAATATAATCATTTTCAAAATTCCCGGGCGTCACTGAACCGACGGATGCACTCTGATTTACATCGTGATGATACACTTTTCACGAGATTATAACCCACTCGACAAACTAGCATCAGATTCAAGCTGCCAAATTGTCCATAATATTTCCTTGAGAGCCTCGAAATTGTGTTCGGATTCCCCATTTTACTTTCACGTAATTTCACTGCAAAAATTTGTCATCCAGGTCTCAAAAACATTAACAAATCAAACCAAAAACATCAGAGATTAATCGTTTTGAAGGTTCTACTTATAAAATAATCCTTCCTCAAACCGTTCATATCTCAGCTCGTGTTATTCTCATTTTCTCATATGAATTTCAATCACACAGTAAGAACATCGTATTCAACTATCGTTCACCATCCTTGATAAAAGTGATTTTATCATCCCATATGATGGTGATGTTATCATCCCAGGTGATGCCATCTTATACATTTTTTAATTTCTGTCTCTCTTTTTCTCTAACTCTAGCTAGATCTTGACAATCATCATCTCAGTTCAGCATTAAAAACGTAAAAACCCTAAAAACACATCCTTCAAGAAATCCTCACGATTCTTAGACACACGACGTCGTTCCTCATCCTCCTCCCAATACATACATCAAAACTGCTCTAAACTCGTCTTATCGTTTCAGGCATGGAAGCTGGGGATGCACGGTGGTGACTACGCCTGGATTCTGCCAGGGGATGCCGTCGACCTTTCCGGAGTCACAGGAGAGTGGTGGCACACAAGACCCGAGGACTGTTCGTCCTCTGAGCTGGCCTCGACCCTGGACGGCCTCGTCATCGTCAAAAGTCACACAGTGGTCTTGGGTCCGCACAAGAGTGACGCCGGCTGGGTAAGGGAGTTAATTTATTTCCGGGTCATCTCCCGGGACCGGAAATAGGGGATGTCGAAACCCCGGAAAGGTCTACGGACGGGTTATCAGCCTCTTCGGAGTGTAATTGGCGCGGAATTTAAGCTGAGTGAGAAGAGTAAAAAGGCGATCTGTAATTGCCTGAGCGATGGGGAGCCGCAGCTGCTGGATGAACCCACCCCCAACCCCCACCCACGGCTAATTGATGAACTGACAGCGAACCCGGTTGGGTTCATTTTTTCTAGCGCACCGTTCTGCGGTGCTTTATTATTGAGGGATGGGGGGGGGGGGGGGGGAGCGTCATTAATTCTTACACCTTGCAGCGGCCGGTAACATGGACTGCCTGATTACCGACCTTCGAACCTTACACTGCTCGGAGTTAATCTCGAACACTGACTCCTAATTCGACTTGTCGTTGATCCTTGATGAGTGGAGGGTCCTGCGGACTGAAAACCGAGTCTCGAATTTAATCGGATAAAATCTGAAGCTCCTAGCAAATGGCTTCTCAAGAATTTATCACGTTCAGACGATGGTGAGGTGGCAAAATTCTCCGGGCATATCCTGGGTTTCTGGGTTTCTCGGTTGTTTATATTCAGGAGTGGACGAGTTGTGTTGCGTCTAAGATTACGGGCTGCAACGTTGGTGAATTTTTTTGTTTTTCTTTTTTCTTTTCAAACAATAAATTATTCTCTACTGTCCTTTACCCTCTGCAGCCTGTGTCTGCTTTAGTGAAATTCATCAGCAGCGATTGTACGGAAACTTTCAACGAGAACACGATCAATGACAAATTAGCATGGTGACTGCTCGCCCAGGATTACCCTCTAATTTTAATTATTTAATCAATTTAAACAAACCGTTGCCTCCGACTACCGTATGTTTGTTAAAAATTTGTTAATGTACACAGGTAGGCGGAACAAAAGTAGCCTGAAACCCATACTCTAGAGCTGAATTTATTCACCGATACGTCATACCACTGACTAATGAAAACTCGATTCCATTGTGGCTGCGGTGAAAATACAATTTGCACGTTTTAACTTCAGGTACAAATTCGGGCGTGTATTGTGGTTTTCTCACTCGGGAAATCGTATTGGAAATAAGGTCCTGGGATTACGCAGTCGGTTGCCTTTACACGATAATCCATCGAAAATTAATACTGAATAAGTATTACGCACGAGCAGCCCTGCAACTTTAACATAAAAATTTTCACACCGTGTGAAAGAAAATCAAAGTGAGCTGTGTTAAAATCTAATTGTAACACCCTGTATGTAAATGTAAATGTAACGTTGGATAATCGCGATCGGAATTTCTGATCTTCGGGAAAATTCTCGATGTTAAATTTAGCAAATTTTATCGCGAGATTAAACGATGGGAACAATTATCTCGTGCAGATTAATAATAGTAAGACAGTTGTTATTACTGCTTGCAGGGGCAGGTGGTTAATTGTTACACTAACTGCCGCGAACAATCCGCCTAAATCTGTTTAACCAGAGCCTTTATAAGTGCCTAGATGTATGAGAGATAGCTTTATTGGAAGCGATGATCCTTGGAATTAAACAATCACCCCATGGAATCGACTATAGTTAATGAATTGGGTATTGCGCAAGGGTTACAGGTACGACTGTGCATTCGACTGCATGTTTGACGAATAACGATTCATGCATATGTATAATCAGTGATAACTGCAGATAATGTATCGCGAATTAATACGTCGTACGCTTCCATAGTACAAAGCAATTCCAAACTCAGTAATTATTCAATCAGCATAAAACCGGCGTGCAGCATCAGAGCGCGAATTACGAGTGCGAAACAAGCAAATGCGCGTATTTCATCTCTCGCTCTGCAGCTACAAATTAAAACTGTGCAGTTACCTTTTCGTCACGCACTGTCAGCAATATTTATAATGATCTGGCAAAGAAAAACAACAAGTTCTGCGTTTTTTTCCAGGGTCGGTGCTAAAAAATAAACGACGCATCTCCACCCGACATATGCCAATATGTAGAGGTACACGTTTTCACTCCGGTCCCTGTATTTCGCGGAAATTTATTGTTGGTAGTTGCTGGTATAATGGCGGCTGGTTCTATTCCGTTTTCCCTCATATTCCACTATGCCGATCGTTATCGCGATTTGACTGTAAAATCGAATCACGTGATCACTTCTATTCAGGGATACCGTTTTTTAAACCGGTCTTGGATGTGTTCCTAAAAAAATCCGTTCCGAGTTACAATTCAAATCAACGACTGACCGAATGCGAAATCGCAAATCCTTTGCAACTTGCAACTCAGGGCTTGGAGTGTTCGGGATGTACGATTAAAGCCGATCTTGCCAGCAGCTTGCCTGGCTGAGATCCACGCTCGCTTTTTATACATTCTCCTCGCCCTTTTCCTTTTCCTTTTCCTTCTCCTCTTCCTCGACCTCGAATAATAAATCTCGCCAAGATCCTCCTCTCCGCACTCACTTCATTCCATTCAACTGGATACCAGCTGTATCGAAAACCAATGCTACCGCCGAAGCGTTCTCCGGGTTCTTAACGAGATTCGACCTAAGCTCCTGACGGACTTTCGACGTCTTTGAACTCCGACGTGCAGGGTGAGTTTTCCACACCCTCTGCAATCCCGCTTTCGTTCATGATTCATTCCAATCTCTTTCACTCTTTTCCTCCCGGAATAGTGTGGCCCGAAGGATCTCACGAGAGAGCTACAGGTTATCCGGAAACCGTGAAATGAACTTTTGCAAGTGTTCGTTGAGTTCAACGACGCAACTTGACAATATTAAACTTTCGTTTTTTTTTACTCGACTCGATTCACATTTGCCTTAAAATGAATCGATCTAAATGCTAGTCTCATGTTAAGACGAAAGTCTGAAAGTCTGCAAACTTATTTCCAAGAAACTTTATTTCGCCCAAGCATGAATTTGCAAAATCGATTGAAACGCGCTCGGAAATTCGTTTCATTAACTGCGCAGCCGACAAGAGCCTTGAGAGTTTAACAGACCGTTGTCTGCTCCAACTCGGTTATATCGTTGCCTGTACGGTAATTTGAGATATTGCACGAGTGTGGAATACACGTGGACTCGGACGTTACGCTAAACGAATGGTGCAGCTCGTTGCGGTAGCCCCCGATTCCAACTTCGCGTGTTCCAGATAGATACCTTGAAAAGGCGATATATTATTCTCTCCTATCGTCGAAGGTATAATGACTGTGTACGCCGCGTCTGCGCGTATAGACGCAGACCCAAACGCTTGGCAAAGATGGAAAAGCCCGACCGATACTCGGTTAAAGTAAATTGCAGCACCTGATTTGATTCGAAGGAGCCAAACGGGGAAAAATGCTCCCCAATTTGTAAGATAATTGAGCAGCCTCCACAGTCGTCTCATTTTCGCTTCATTCCATTGATTAGAAATCAGAGACGTAATCGTACCGGGGAAACGTGGCAGCAAATCGACTGACGAAATTTGTACTGATATGCGGAATTATACGCCCTTCTGAAATATTGATGAAATCCTAAAATTGGCGTATTTTTTTTTTCAACAATTACGCAGGGTGAGCATGAAGGACAAAAACTTTTCCGGACATCGCAGTGATCTTGTTCCAAATTCAGGTTTGTCTTTGCATTACATGACAAGCTCCTGGAACGTATCGTATTTTGACACGTCGCGTCGTAGGTATAGTTGCAGGATCACTTCCTGCAAGCGTTAAGCATGTTTCAATGTTTCTCAGTGTAATAAAGCTTCCCTTGTGTTATATGGCTTTCAGACAACAGCTGAGTTCACCACAGAGCTGGCAACCAGAGGCGTGACCTTATCAAGGTACGCCGCGCAGACCTTCGACGCAGTTTGGGCCATGGCCCTCGCCTTGTCCAATGCCGAGAATTACCTTAATCACAGGAACATCAGTATGGCCGAGTACACGCACGGCAGACGAGACCTCGCGGACCACATTTTGCGCCAGCTCAGCCAGCTTGAATTTATGGGCGTTTCGGTGAGTGGAATAGTGTATTATTCTGCACCAAGGAAGCAAACTTGGTCTTTCGAAGCCTAGCGTGAGAGTTGAAGACGAATGTTCAAAATACGCGACGCGTAGAAATTGAACTGTATCTCCATGGTGCACACAATATTTCATGTAACAAAAGCATTTCGCGTCTCATATGGGTTTTCAACTGCAAAAGTGTCCGCCAAAAAACAGGAAATAGTGGTCCAACAAGTCGCCAAAATGGCACTCATAAGCAAGGCAGACAATCTGATTTGTAGCAATCAGGGTTCAATCGAGCTCCATCTAATTGGCGCTTTGTAAAACTTTTCCTGCATCAGCGCCATCTTAATTTCCCTCTACTTTACGGACACTTTCTATGCACGGAGTTAGTCCTCCTTACCTCTACCCTCCGTACATGTTTCGAAGATTGAGCCTGTTTCAGCGGTCAGCCGGCAATGGCGCTGCGGACTAAATCAGCATTGCCAACCTAATCGACTCGGCCGAAAAATTAGGCGTCCGGGAATCACTGCCTCCGTGTTTACATCCACGCTTGTTTCTGCAATGAAGTTACAGGGTTTGTCAGCTTTGCCCGCCACTCACATAGTCTTAGCGAAGAAAATTGGCACTTAAGCAACCCTTTTCAGGTCGATCGTCTCGTCCCCTTTATTTCTCCGGCTTTTACTCACCAGGGCAAAAAAATCTCAAGTTTAATTTTACCCTGCGTATTGAAGTAGATAATTAGTTGTGAGAGACAGCGAACGAAATTCTCTTCGAAATGTTTTGTGGAGATGTTTTGAAGAGGTGGAAGAAAAGAGGTGATCAAAAACTGGAAATTAATTTCCGTAAAACATTCGGCCGTCGGTATTATTGAAAATATATTTTTGCAAGTTTTTCTGACTGCTTATATAAATCCCTGATGCGGATGCCTTTAGAAAGTAGAAAAATTTAGAAAAATTAAATCTGTTGTTTTAATTGTTTCGTTATTGCAGCGGAACTCCGAAACACCCAAAAACTGATTTCATTGAACTTCAGTCGTAATGTTTTAATTTCATCATGCATGCCTGAAAATAAAATTCCTGAAAAGCTTCGCACGAATGAAATTTTCGTATAGAAATGAAATGAAATACGATTCGGACTAAAAGGTCGGGTAATGTATATAGGTACGTGTCTGAAAGTCGAGTTCAATTATTCGTTCATCGTTTTGCACAGGTGTATAACTTATAGATCTGAACGTAAGCTGGGATTTCGCCCAAATGTTACGATATTCATGCTATTTCGGAAGATGGATAAAATCATATATATATATACATTTTCTTCATTTTTTGCCGAAGGAAAGAGGAGAAATTTGAGGGATCAGATAGGAACGTCAGGACTGTACAAATCACAGCACTCCGGAGCATCAATATCATTTAACATTGACGAAAAAGCAATCACATTAACGCTATCCAAAGAGGGGAATGTGGTAAGAGGAAGGTAAAACATTTCGCGGCCGTTTTAGCTCGCCTAATGCCTTGAAAGTGTTTGGTAGGTATCCGTCACACTTAGGAACGGTCCAGAGGTCTGACAATGTCACGTTTATGCTGATAGATGCGAAACCGCGCAGAAACGAGAGGGTTCAAGACAAGATGACTGTGTGGAATCGGCGGAAGGTTGGGACGAGGATGCGGCGAAGGGAAATATGAAGGGTGAAACACGAGGAACGAGGTCAACTCCGGAAGGACGAGGACAACAAGACAACCCTCCGCAGATTTGGCACAAAACGACAAAAATTTTCACCCCAATTCGGGATGGATAACCCAACCGTCTGAATGGAAAGTTGGGATTGTGATTAATTGGGCTAATGGCAGTGAACACTAATGAAACAATTTATCTCGACAATATGTAATGTAAATGAATCTGGGCAGAAGCTATAATCAAATGTCAGCAATTTGAGAGAAGTTTCTATGATTAGCAGGTTCTGAATGATTAGAGGTCAATGTTATAGATCCGAGTCTATAATGTTTCTGGGTTTATTCTACTCGATGGCCGGATGTCCATGGATTATTTGATAAGAATTGAAGAAATTTTGTATTATCAGAGGTACTGAGGTTTCAACGGAGAATATGCAGTTGTCGACGAACATATGTTGTAATTAACGCACGTACACAAATCTATTTTTATCCAATCTGGATATTATCTACAATTATTGGTTAAAAAAAAAAAAAAAAAATTCGTGCTGATTTCTGGAAATCTATAAAGTGAACGAAATAGAATCGAAAACTTTCAGATAGGATGAAACACAGCAGATCTTGATCATTTTGAACCCTACAATGATTAAAGCTTTTCTCAAACTGTTAACGTCTTAGCTTGCGTCATTCCGATTTGCTCCTATCCATTCCTATCACGAAGTAGGGATGCTTTTTGATTAGTGTTCACTACATCATCGAGGGAAATAACATCACTTCATATATTTAAACGATTTTCCCTCTGGTTCTAACTTTTCATTCGGACGGTCAGGTCGATTGATAATCCTTAACTCCAGGAGTGAATCGCAGGCCAAAATTTGACCACAACGTATGACACGCGAATCGAAGATCCTGACCTAACGCCGGAAAGTGGAAGGAAGAGAGCTTTTGTTTGCCGAGGAAAACTCCGGATGGATATAGTCCGGGGAATCGGAGGAAAAAGATTTACCTTTGAGCCAGGGCGCAAACTTGTTGATTGACGCCCCCTGACGTCCAAAGAGCTTGTTGTCGTTAGCCCCCGAAACAAGCCGGAAATAAGCGTGAATATCAGGATTGTTTGGAAAGGTTTCCTTCGTAAACTGACCGCGGCTTTTACGCCAGTTAGACCAGTTGCAGCGCTATTATCGAGCCGGCTAGGCTTGCCCGGTATAACAATAAGAACCCAGTAAATGCGAAATCGTGCAAACAATTCCAAGAGCCTATAAAGCGAGGATCATCCACCGCGAACCCTTGGGATCATTTTTTGCGCCATTTTCTTTCATCCATGTTCTAATGCACGGCTCTCATTGCATGAACAGTTTTTTGAACAGGGGTTGCAGATCAGCGATGAAATAGCAGCCGTTCAATTTACTGGAATAACGGCAGATCAGAAGCAAACTAAGTAGCTCGTCTCAGAAACGTAATGGGCTCATTCATGCCCAGCCAAAAACCTTGTCCCATAGACTACCGAGGTTGAATCTTCCCTCCTTGGTTCAGGGTCATACCGTTGGGGTTAATCATGCGTGAATAATTTGCCAAGATTAAGCTGAAAACCGAATTTCAGAAACAGCTGAGCTGTTGCTGGTGGTGCTTTCGCTTGATTCTGAAACTGAAGCGGTCTTCTTATCGATTTAGAGCATATCAAGACATCGAAATGTTTCTTCTTCTGTTTCAGGGTCCTGTGTCGTTTAAAGGTGCGGATCGAATCGGCATCTCGGCGTTTTATCAAATGCACGGTAAGCCTTTTTAATTAATCTCTTCAATGTCTTGGTTTTATTGGATTTAATCGTCGTGATCGTTTGAAGCTGTTTCACGCAATTGGTGAAAATCGGCTAGAAATACTTCGCTAATAAATTCCCAACCTCCACATATTTTCACGACAGTTACTCGCTCACGAACAATTGTAACGCGGTAATTCTGCACGTTTGACAGTAGGACAATAGTCCTGCATTTTGGAAACGTTCATCACGCGCGATGAGCTGCACACTGATAATTCAGCCATGCCGCAGACCAGCCAGAATGAAAGCAATTGAGGGGCACACGCAATGCATTGTGGTTGACCGTGCATGCGGGATGCAATGCAGCTGCGGTGATGTGACGCCCTCGAAATTCTGTACCGCCATTACTATTGTTACGTCATCATTGTTTCGAGTAAATGAAATGACAGTTCCGACTTCAGCCCTTTGATTGTTCCATTCGAATTTTCTACTTCCAAAATCTTTATCCAATCCGAGTCATCTCTTCATCTCTTTATTTTCATCTCGAATTTTCTGCCCATAAACAATTGCGATTGCACAATGATTTCATGAGAACTTTTATCGTGGCAAAATTTTTCAACGCTGATCACGAACTGTTTTCATCTGTGGAACATATCTCTTATTCAAATTGGGATACCTGCGGTTCGCTATTCACTCGATGAATGAAGCTTTCAAATTTCGCAATGGATTCACAGCTGGTTTTACTATTTCAGAATTGGCGCAGATTCGTACGATGCCAAAGCTTCACTCTCATAATACATTTGCAATTAATTAGTCGCCGTCGTCGTCGTCTAACCCCAAACATGATTCCCCGGAGAGCAACTCGGCTTGTGCGACCGCCATTTCCCGGCAATCTATGAGGGTGCATTAACACACCGTAGAAAACTATTTAAATTAGTTTTCCCCGTGCATTCTATATCGTTGAAATAATTTCTCCGGCTGTAATAGAGGATGCAAGTAATTAGCGCGCACTCGTACCTCCATGTGAAAACAAATTAATGACATTGCTCACCGCGTACGTCAGCCTTGTTACATTAAAGAATTTTTTCAGGGTGGTATTGATGCCTGATTAAACAAAACAAAACTGATTTACTGCCTGAAAATTATTTTAACCCTTAGACGATATTTTTCATTTTCACTCTCTTTTCAACTTTGAAGCGAATGTTTGATTAAACGAAAAGAAATTTATCGGAAAAAAGTCGATCAAACCTGAATCCGTGGATGCCAATTCCCAAATGACTTACCCGACTTTGAGCAGGAATGAAAAAACAACCCTTTACACGTATATTCCTATACCCGTCAAAATAAATCTGATTCAAAAATACTGCCATGCTGATAATAATCCTGCAGAGTGACTTTGATTAAACACGAGCACTGTATTTTCGATTAATTTCAAATGGAGTATATTGCAGACTTGAATTTGGTCTTATGAAACTTCCTATTATTATGCATATTTCCGCGGTGATTAGATCGGAAATTTCTTATATTTAGATTTTGGTATTCTCTCAAACAAAGCGATGCTGCATGAGTTGAAATTAATTATTCTCGTGGAGCAGCTTGCACAGGTGAGCTAATTTCAGAAAATGCCAACGAATCAGCTTAAACGAGGTAAACTTCACATGCTTGTGAACTTTGTATAATCATTTTAAGATATCGGCAAACTCGCAGTTCCCACGAAAAACTATATCGCAACTGAGACAGTCGCAGAAACGAGTAACGAAAACTCATAAAGCGATGGGCAAACTTGAGCTCGCTGTAATACTCGGCTAACTTCATGCTACAGCCAATGATTCATTTTTATGAACACAAATTAATTCAGTGAGTAGAACGAGAGTATAATTTTCGATGAGAAGAAAGGAAACACCGATGTGGAATTATTGAAAATTGAATAACAACAACGAGAGTTAAGGCTTGCGAATGTCAAATGAGTATTTAAAAATAATACAAGCCAAACGAAAGAGTCCGTGGTTACTAGATCAAAAGAATTGGCAATCTAAGCCCTCTTAAATATCCATTTCGATGAATATCATTATTTCCCTCGCTCCCTACGCATCTGAGGTTCGAGGCTTGATTTTTTCCATTCTCTCTTTTTTCTTATTCTTCCAAGATAAAAAAGGCTGAGGCGGAAGAAAATGCGATGTGAACTGTGAGCTGGCTTAGCACTGATGTATTTATCGTTTGACATGATAAAAACCTAAAAATCCTCCGGTTTATCGAATTTCAAAGACTTCTCAATGATTCTGGAACGGTTATAAACACACAGGCGGTCTGAGCTTGGAACACGTCGATTGCCTTGCTTTAGCCCCGTTAAACGTCAAACACTCGCCCAACTTGACTTCTGCAAATTACAATCCTTGATCAGCAGCTCATCGACTGAATTTTCTCACTCTCATTGTTAGTGCAATCGCAGCTCAGTTCGAATTGTTGTCACAAACCACGTCTCGTATTGGTAGTGAAATCAAGGCGAACTCGGATCGAATATCACACTGAGAGTTACTGCTTACTCGAGTTTTGACTTGGACCAACTAATTCCAACTTTCACTAGCTCGAGTTCAACTTCCCTCAACCCCCGTTGACAATTGTTCTATGGGAACATTCGAACGACGGCAACTCGCCGACAATTTGATGAATAGATCACCGACGGAGAGTTTCAAAGACGTCGTTTCCACGGAAAGAATTCGGTTCGATAGACTG
Organism: Diprion similis; assembly: GCF_021155765.1. Classification (NCBI taxonomy): domain Eukaryota; kingdom Metazoa; phylum Arthropoda; class Insecta; order Hymenoptera; family Diprionidae; genus Diprion; species Diprion similis. The sequence continues at coordinate 21,776,751 of NC_060110.1, read as the reverse complement.
ACAGAGTGATTAGCAATCGCGCTGATTATTCACCACAAAAACGAGGTTCGGAACCGAAGACTTTCTTCTCTGTTATTGGCACTTGCGCGGTGATTTGGAATTGGTGAAATGAATTTCTGGTCCGTAACTGTATCTCTTCATTCATACTGAGTTTCTTTAAAGTCATTGACGGATGCGGCCGATGTCTATATACATATAATAATACTATACAGAAATCAAGGATTGAGTGAAGTAAAAAATTTCGCAAATTTTTCTGCACCGGAAAAGAGACGAGAAAAATATTATTTTATTCTACACGTAGTGAAAATAGGTTTTATATAACCATCATTAAATATTTTAGAATGCAGATACCGAAAATTCTTTCACGAGAAATTATACTCCGCAGTCGGAAGTGCACCGAAGTGCTAATAAAAGCCTTGACAACGGAGCTACGGTAATAAACGCATCGTAAACCAAGGATGGGTCGGTTTAATTTTGCAATATAATGCATGCACTTTGCGTACCTGTAAAACGTGGTGAATTCGAAGTAAAAATTAGTAAATTTACACAGCGGGTGAAAATCGGATTTAAAAATTCTGACTAACAGCTTCAAGTTTAATTATTATGTAACATAGATGCTCAACGAAACTTTGTTGTGACTTACGAATACCTAACACCTTTGAACAGCGACTCAATTATTCTCCATGAAGAATTCACGCTAATCTGTGATGAAAATACGAGGCGAAAACTCAATAAGAACTTTCTACTTTTGAGAAGCAATCTATCCCGTCGGTTCTCCATATAATTAAGGCAAATTGCTATGCTCTCAGAACTTGATGAAGCGACTTCGAGCAGAGAGCAGGCATCACTTTGATCCACTGTGTCTTTGGACTCGTCGAACATTTTTTTATGCCGTGTTCTCGAGCTTTACGCTTCGTTTACAATCGTTACCGTCGCGTAAGAACTTCCGGTGTCTCAGTTCACCGGATCTGAAACCCACGCCGAACGCAACTTGCTATGTATTATCTTGAAGTTTGAATTGAGAATTACTTTTCCTATGTTTCTTTTTTGAGTTAGTTTTTAGTCTTGTTTTTAATGATCTGTATGTTGTTTCATGTAATTTCTGGCTAACAGTAAATCTTCGTGAGTCCCATATTTTACCAGGGCACGAATAAACTTAAACTTAAACTCAAAGTCAACAAGCGTGACTTTCGCTGACGCAGATGATGCTGTATAAACTCTTCATTTCGTCTCCGATACTTTGAGCTCTGTGATGTTTGCTAGAAATAAACGTCCGATTACCTTCGCGGCAAATTTTGTTGCGCGGGAATTGGATTACGGTATTATTATTCCGTAATTAGTCGACCGGCGGCAGAATTAGAAGCGAAATTTGTAAAGCCATCAATAACGAGAAGCTTCTTTTAACTCTAGCTTTTGATTATACGCTCGTACGAATATACCTTCTGCTTCTAATTTGCCTCCAAAATTCAATCTCGCCCTCCCAGCCTACGGCAAGTTAAATAATTTACGATCATACGCCCGCCATCATTTATGGCTAAGTATTCACGAAACCGAACTTGGGATGTAGACGATGATGGTCTGGCTAACAGCAGAGCAAAACCAATACCTTTGACCTTTTCTGCAAGCACGTTCATTCTATAGTTGTTAATTGAGTTCCTCAACGTGTCAACCTTCCCTTTGAAACGTTTAATTAACACCGAACAGCGGGGTATAACAGCATCGAGACTCGCGCTGGAAATCACGAGGACAATATTGACTATATTTTATGGTCACAGAGCCACACGCACCCCGATAAATTCAAGCCAAAAATAAGAAAACAAGTAAGCATATCTTGGTCAAAATCGGGAGTTGGGCTTGGATTCATGAAGCGTAAAAAGATTACGTCGAGCGATGAAATGATGAAATCATCGGGTGCATTCGTCTGGATCAGCGATCTAATGATAATCGGCAATTCGTTCGAGCCCGAATTTCGCTCAAGGAAAATAGATTGCACCTGAGGATTGTTAACGCTTCGATTGATCGGCGTCATTCAACGAGATTAATTCCGGCGTCTGGTTATACGTGCAAAGGCTTGATCAGATATGGCGAACAGAATTCGTCGCGACCCTTGAACGCGTTGCACTAATGCCGGCATCACGAGACACTGACCGAATTAGTCTTTTCACCACGGTGTAAAAAATTGAAGGAAAAATGCTTAGCCAAAGTGGCGGCGAGAGAGAGAGAGACAGAGAGAGAGAGAAGAATAGGACGCAAAGTTCCTCAGGGCAATTACGACGGTGACACCTGACGTACCTACGAGATTTTGCGAAGGGATTGACTGAATTTATGGCCGTCGAGGCGAAGCCTCCGTCGAAAATAGGCCTCGGAAAGACTTCGAAATTCACCGCCTGTCGCCGGGAATTGTTGGCCTGCCCCATCTGGGACTCTTCTTGCATACGCAATAACGTCGCAGGAATAGTTGTCGGCGAAAATTTTGCAGGAGTTAGGAGAAGGAGAAACATATATCCTGTAAAACGACACATTGTTATCGGGGATACGCAATTCATTTTGCAAAATTTCAAACGGACAGTTTGTTGTTTGTTTTTTTCTGTTTTTTGTCTCCCGCTCTTACGACGCATCCTTCGGGATCAGGACTGCTCCGCAATTTACTTTGCACTTTCCAATTATGTTTCGGTGTTTAGTATTATTACGCATTTCAACCCCCTGAAGGAATCCGGAAACTTTGTACCGTCGTTTTGAGAGGACATTATCCTTGTATGTAGGATGGAATTCTCCGGATTACCGAGCCCTTCGACCTCTCTGCAAGCGGAGTTTTTAGTCTGATGATTTTCATCCTATTTTATCGCATTCGTCATTATCAACTCGATCAACTTTTCCGACGAAATTACCACCCTTGTTTCCGTAAATTGCACCCCGTTTAAGCGTTGGACAATTTTAACACTCTTCTCGTTCTTAATTCTGTCTGATCCGGTCCGTTTTCTTATTTTCTTCATTTTTTTCCTCCTTTTTAACTTTCGGTTTCAGAGAAAAAAGGAAGTTATTGCAATCACACGAAAAATGAAAAATTTACTTTTCACTAGATCTCCATGTTTTGATGTATAGAGAATTAGTTTTAATCGTTTTCAGTTAGTCGTCTGTGTGTACGTGTATATGTATGGTTGCATCGACGTGGTTTTTTTCAAAATTAGAACTGTTTAGATTCCAGCTTTGATCGATTCGGTGCTTTTTCAAATATTTAAATAACAAAATTCTAAAAAAACAAATATAACTGACGATATCTTGAGAATGGATCAATAGATTTTGATGAAAATTGGTACCGTGAGGTTTTTGGAATTACCAATCACATATCTAAGGCCAGATTTGCAAAATTCAAATTTGACGTATAAGCTGAAAAAACTAAAAAACATTTGGATTTTTATGAAAATTGGAACTTGATGGTTTGTTGGGTGGCCGATGACGAATTTGAAGTCAGATTATGAAATCGAAAAAAGCGAACCGATATGGTGGAAAAAATTTAAAAACATTCTGATTTCGGTAGAGTGGAGGTCCTTGGCTCACCGATAACGAATCCACGATCAGACTTCCAAGACTTGTAATGGCGGATCCATGACAGTGGTTCGAAGTAAAAAACAAGTCGTCATATTTTCGTGTAATATGGTATCCAAGGGCTTGAAAATCCTTAATTACGAACCTGAATTTGTAGTTCGAAATCCGTATTGGATATTGTTCTTTTTTTTTCTTCTCTATAAACTTGAGACCTGCAGTGTGAGAACAGCAAGTTCGAGGACTGGTTCATGGCCAGTCTAAAGCCGTTTGTTAGTTCGGTAAGTATCATTTTTTATGAAGAAGATGACGAGGTTCTAAAAATTCTATCTCTACAACGACACTGCCAATCATTCGACTTAAGTTTGCCTCGTGGCGAAGGAGTTCGGAAGTTAAACAGTAAACGATCAATATTTTAAGTCCTGATCGGGGATCTAGAAGAACAAACGACGCCTTCTCGTTTACCAAAAGCGATCCAACTTTCGAATGACCTTCTCTGCTGCCCGCCGATCGGTTTTAAGTACTTCGAAAAGTTGTCGAAGCTGCGCAGACGAGCGAAAGTAAAACACATTATGAAAGTCTATCCGTCATATATGTATGTACGATCGAATCCTGTAACACAAATTCCCGCTGAAAATTCGTTTCGCACCTTGAAGTCGAGATCGAAATTCGTAGCTCTGAACATTTTGCACAGTCCTTAAAAATAAGTGTCTAAACCAACATGGCTCATGAATTATAAAAGACGAAAAACTTTTTGGCTCTAAAAAAAAGGACACGGATAATCAAAAACGAACTCCAGGGTAGTCCGTGGATTACGAGAACATGTACCTACACGTAATGAAAGGATCACTGTATCGTAAATTGAAAAGAGCCTGGTGTAAGCGGCTTAGAATATAACCGTCGGCTATGTGAAAATCTTGAGGAAGCCTTTCCGAGGAGAAGATAAGAGACTAATTGTGAGTAGACAGACAGAACTATAGTGGGATATGCGGCAGCTGAAACGGTGGTTAAATTAGAACGTTCAATTTCTTTCAAAGGATAACCCTGCAAGCCTTTTCTCTCACCATCCGTCTTTACTTTCTTTTGTACACAAAAACGGCCGGCAACTGATGGGTACGAAATATCGGGTATTTTTTAAACTTTTGGGGAATTGTGTCTAACGAACCGAAATAAAAAAGACAAATAAAACACTCTCCGGATATTTCAGGACAAGGACGATGATTAAAGGAGGCTAAATTCAGCGCTTTATGATATTCTATAATGATGGCAAACCGAATTCGTACGGGGAGGCGGTTAATTAAACTTCATCCCTGAGCACAGAAACTCGTCGTGTTTGTGTTTAGATTAATTTCTCTCTCTTTATCTTTCTATCTCTCTTGCTTACTCACTCACTCACTTTCTATCTCGCTTGCATTGTTTTATGATTGAACAGATACAGCAAACCATGCATTGCCAAACTCTTCGGTGAAATTAATTGATGCTGGTAGGCAGGAAGAGAAATCTTGAAACTGCACGTCTCGCCGGATCCGATCAGCAGGATTCACACCTTGTCGAAAAATTCATCGATCTTCTCACTCTGCCAAGTATCGGTCTCCAATCTCCTTGATGTTTTTCCAATCCTTCGATCACTTAGAGCTCAACTTTCCATTTCTTGGAAATTCCTTGAATAAAGACATGTTAGTGAAAACGAGGAAAAATGCTATATGATGAGAAATACTTGTGACCTCGCATTTTTCATACGAGTTTCACGAAAATGATCGAAGATTGTTGAGGAAAATTCAATGCTGTAACACGGATTTCAACATAATTCATCTTGCGATAGGGAAAAAACGTTCTACGGAGTGAAGTGATAAACGAAAGCATCGCTAAAGGGGTGAATCGTCGAAGCTAGTAGGATGCTACATAATTCATAACGCTAATCAATCCATCCCTAATTAACTTATGGTTCAATGATTGTATCATCCAATATAAATAATCGAGAATAGATATCTTTATAAATATTTTTTGCGAAACATTCATACTACTTATGGATTGATGTATCTGACAGTAGACATTAAACCGATTTTAAGGCGGTTGGCAATGAAGCATCGATACCTAAGCGTTTTTTTTTTTGTTCTCTTTTTCAATTCCATTACAGATTTTTCAATGGAATGAAAAGAGGGGGAAAACAATAGACACTTAAGTATGTGCTTGTGTCGCAGACACAAAGATCTCCGAAAGATCGACGTTTGCTATCGCAAAATGTAGGATCGTTCGATTCACGTGTTTTTGAGAGGAACACGTACTTCGAGCCTTTTATATTCAATTCCTTGTCCTGAGAAAGAAGACAAGGCATTGCTAAATTACCAGACGTTATAAGCTGAATATTATATGGTGAAAAAAGGAGATGCAGAATGCGGTGAGGCGGAGGAAAATTCACGTCTGTATATATTTATTAAAGGCTAATTAGATTAAGAATCAGAGGGGTAATTTTTTTCGGGCAAACGCACCTTCACTCGGCTTGCCTCGGTTAATAACGGACGGAATTTACTGTCTATATACCTAAGCGAAAATATTGCGCGTCCGATTCGTTGTCCGCGAATAAAGGTGGAGCGAAAATGGATAATTTCATCTTCCACTGAGCTGAAAAATTACCAAATGTTCACATCGTCGACGATTTTCAAAGTCTCTGACCAATTTATGTATTGCTGATGATAACGATAACGATAACGATAATTGATCGACGTACATACGTCGAATTTGAATCGAAATAATATTGATCTCACGATTTATTTTACGCAATATTTTCAGGCCACACTTTGAGAAGAATAGCCATCTACACACCGACGAACGGAAGTTTGACGATGACTTGCGCAGGTTGTGCAACTCCGCAGTGGCCAGGTGAACATCCGCCAGCAGCTCGCAGAGTCTGCCGGTATGAAAAGAGAATGAATATGAAAAATGGGAAAGATACGGGAGCGGAGTCGAGTCGAGAGATTAATGAGGAAAGGAAGAGTAAAGGGGTGGGAAAAGAAGCGAAACGAATGCAAAAGCAAAAGCAACAAAAAAAAAACCATTGAAGATAACACAGAATATAATAAAATGGAGAAAAAAAACGGAAACAGTGTTTAATTGACATTTATTTCAATTCTTCAGTTCCACCTGCGGAATCGACTATATAAATAATTAGTCCTCTTATCTCGGTACAATTTCAGGCTGAGGGTAGTCACCGTCGCCCCTGGAGTTTTCCTCGCCGTCGCTTGCCTCGCCAGCGTCGGTGCCACCCTGGCCCTGGCCTTCCTCGCGTTCAACCTCCACTTCCGGAAGCACAAGTAAGCTCTAAACTTGCGACCTTGCACTTTTATTCGCAGTGAATAAGGTTGCGGGAAATTAAGATTTCCAAGGAGAAAAATGCACGTATAGAATTGGTGGAAAAAGTGCAAGATCCAAGTGACATTTTTTTTTTTTTTATGCCTCTTTGTAATTGGAATCTTTCTTTTTCCATAATTAGAATTTCGAACAACCTTAATTTGGTTCTTGTTTTCTTTTTCCTTAATCTTATTCCCACTGTTTAATGATAAATTACGTGGAAACAGAAGCATAAAACTGTCAAGTCCGAAGCTGAATAACATCGCTGCCGTTGGTTGCGCCCTCGTCTACGGAGCTGTGATCCTCTTGGGACTCGACGATGCAACTCTATCTGACAGTGACGCCTACTTTCCGATAGTTTGCACCGTAAGTCTATGTTTGCCAAATATTTTTGCATTCGATAAACTATCATTAAGGTGAGTTCGGACGGTATCTCGTAAATCGTAATAAAATCTGGATTTTTGATGGACTAAAATAAAAAATTTCAGCATGGAAATTAAGATCTTGAACTTAGATGTTACATAAGATCACCTCTGATCTAATTGATTCAATTATTTATTTACTAACAATAATAAGTAAATAAGTCTTTGACTCAAGTATTTTTCCGCATTAAATAAATATGGCAACAGCGCATGTAACAGCTGTATATTTTGTTGCCAGTGATTAGTTGAATTTCATTTCTAAGTTCACAAAACGAGTGAGAAAACAACTCAATTTCGACACAACTGATCATTTGCAAAGAAAAAAAAATATTAAATGATAATGAGAATATTTACAAAACTACACGTCAGAATACATCTTTCATCATTTTTCCGTAATCTTTTTGCGAATTGATTAACATAAATTACAGCTATTTATATTTTTATCTTTAGCAGTTGTGATTAAATTGTATGAAAAATGTGCGTTTTACACAAGATTGCGTACTGACGACATGTCAAATATCCAATTTTTAATTATCAATTATACAAAAACTACACGTCAGATTTGCTTTCAAAAAATTATTTTACATACAATTATTTGTTAGCAATTAATAGCATATCAAAAATTCGGGTTTTCATCTTTACATTGCTCTAATGTCCGAAGAACTTTAATGATTAGGAAAAATCGTTACGATGTTGCAGCTTGAAGATTATCTAAAATTGAGTCAACCGTAATATAGAGTGAAACATACTCATAATTTGAAAACTACACTTACCCGAAGTAATTCCGTCGGATTAAAGTACAGTGCTTTTTTTATTACTTAATGTTTCGTTTTCAATTTGAACCTTGTTTTACGGTCTGATTATAGATTCGACAAGTTTTTACAAGTTAGGAATTGTTTGAATGGCTGTTTCGGCAAAAGATACGTACCGTTCAAAAGACTGTGCAGATTCTATAGCTACAGGCATTATGGGGAGACTGTAGAGGCACAAAGGCGAGATCGATAAGATGATAAAATAATCCTGAGTTTTTTATCGCGTTAAATTAAAACGCAGCTGAATATTTTCATGAATATTTCCATAGCCTCTGGATTTTATTCAAACCATCGAAAAGCCAATCAAGCACTAACATTTAGTTTTACTAATTTCGTTTTTATCCTGCGCGATGCAACAGTAATTACCTACCTTTTATTATTTCCCACTTATGTTACATACATATATCGTTTAATTGGAAAGAAATAAAAACTAGCCAACGAATTGGATCTTATAGAATTTACTAATCACCAGATGATACCGCTGTTGAAATTGCAACACTATGCAATGGTACAACAATGAATCGGCAACGGTTGCCGAACAATAATTCAACTTTCACAAAGAAATATACATACATGTATATCTAAGTGTATTTATCCAGGCCAGGGTCTACCTATTGTCAGCTGGATTTTCGCTCGCTTTTGGCTCGATGTTCACCAAGACTTACAGGGTTCACAGGATATTCACAAGGAGCAGAAGTGGCGTTGTTAAGAATAAGGTAAACCAAGTTAAATCGTATTGTACACACCGGTTGAACTGTTCCGGAAACTCGAGAGGCTCGTCCCTTCGCGAAGAGGAAAAAATTTCACCCTTTTACCAGCTCTGTAACAATGTTTTTCCCCATAAAGATATTTTCTCCTCTCAGGAATTGAATTCCGCAAATGTGATTCGAAGACTAATTATTTCTACTCCAAAAAACATCAATTTTATCCCGTGTCCTTCAATCAAGTTATCAATTCTCGCCAACAAGTCTCTCAAGTTTCTTTCTACCTTTGTACCCGATGATTGGCCAACTTGTTGCGAGCCATCGAATCTGATGCTGCAAAACACGGGATTTTTCAGCTCCTCCAAGACACGCAGTTGATAAGCCTGATCTTCGTTCTCCTACTGATCGACGGACTGGTCGTGACCTTGTGGGTGACGTTGGACCCGATGCAAAGACACCTGCGAAACCTCACCCTGGACATCAGCTCCCAGGATCGAGGTGTCGTTTATCAACCCCAGGTAAGAGAAGCAGGATCGCCGAGGCGAAGGAAGCCTTCTGCGCAGGTTTCCCTAAACAATTATCCCTAATGATCCCTAATTAACCCCGGGCCATCTTACCCAGGTGGAGGTCTGCCGGTCCCAGCACACCAACGGCTGGCTCGGAGCTCTCTACGCTTACAAGGGACTTCTGCTTGTCGTCGGCGTTTACATGGCATGGGAGACGAGGTCTGTAAATTCAGTATTCAAAACAACACGGACAATGTGCGTCATGGTTACAGGAGCCGTAGGTATACTGACAGAAGTTTTGTAACGAGTTGGATAAACTGATCCTTCCGACACAGGACGCTTCGCTTTGTTCGAGAAGACAATGAACGGCGTGCTGTGCAACCACTAATTGTCACACCTTTATTGTCTCCATTTATAAAAAGACTCGTAAGAAGAGTCGAGGCCAATTATTTCTCGCTGCTTTCTCTGTTCAATACCATTTTTTATTCATGACGTGTCAAAAACTGACTCTTTGTTTTAACGATTCTCGAAGCTCAATTGCCGAAGACGTTTTCTTCGCTTCAAGGAACACCTAATGTTTCTCTTCAAAGTTACAATATTTTTTTAAAATACATTTCGACAGCTAGAAACGATTGATACGATATAAACCGCGAGGAAAAAATGTTGTGAATTCATTTGGGATGTTGTTGTAACGACCGTTCGTCCGTTTCGTCGATATTGGTATGCATCGATTCTGTAAACGTATAGAGAGGTGTCAACAATGAACGCTTCGGTTTAGTCACGGAGAAAAATTGACGGAATTCCCTACTGGGGCTCGATTGTAACTGGAAAAATTCAGTAGCTCTTAAGAAACGTTTAAACAGCTGTCCAAAATACATGCGAAGTATCAGCGAAACTGAAATTTTCGAAGACGATGAAATTTGAACTTCTGTCAGAACACGTAACGGTGCGACAACGAATCGCGGCAATTTAAACAGCTTTTAAACCGACTTTTCAGGCACGTGAAAATTCCAGCATTGAACGACTCTCAGTACATCGGGATGAGCGTTTATTCAGTGGTTATTACCTCCGTGATCGTAGTGGTTTTGGCCAATCTGATGTCCGATCGAGCAACCCTGGCCTTTGTTACGATCACGGCTTTAATTCTGGCCTCAACCACTTCAACCCTTGCGCTCCTCTTCCTGCCCCAATTGGCGAACATATTGGCCGGGGAAAGAGCGGATCCTGTCGTACAAAGCTTGGGACTAAAGATCGAGTGCAACACAAGGCGATTCGTCACGGACGACAGAAGGTGCGATTCCACTTCTACTACGAGTATATGAAGATCCCGCAGTCAAAAGCGGGATTGGAGTTTCAAGGGTTGATTTGCATTACCTCTAAGGAATAAAATCCACCCACGCAGCGAGTCTCAGAAATAAATAGACGCCATTTTTCCACAGAGAGCTGCAGTATCGAGTCGAGGTACAAAACCGTGTGTATCGCAAAGAGATGGCTCAACTGGAACTGGAGCTTGCGAGATTGGAAAAGCAGCTCGGCGAAGAGCCCCCGGGTCCCTCCCAGGCTTCTTCAAACGCCTCGATTCCTCAGAGAAACCCGAGCATAGGGGGTGGACTTCCCCTTCTGCTCCTGAGTGTTCTGCCGCCCGTAATTCCGCGGGCAAGTTGGCCTTCAGCCGACCCTTCCGGTGAGAGAGATTCACGTGTCGTTCGTGCTTACGTACTTGAAAAGGGTCCGTCATATATGCCTGCCGAGGACGAAAACGGGGGTTCATTTCTCGCGTCCCCTTCGTTTGAGTTGCACTTTCATTTTCCTCCGATTCGAATCGTTTAGCCCTTCCGAATGAACGAGTGCCTAACGCACGTTAGAACGATGAAAGCACAGCCATTATTCCACGCGATGCTCAAAGCTTGAAAGAGTTCAAGTGAAACCGATAAGATCTCGTCATTCCATTCATAAATTTCCACCTCGCCGAAAGGTTTCATAAATTTTTGTGTCAGCGGTGGAATGTCGTTTTCCTCCGCGCAGTTTTCGCAGGTTTGAGAAAAGTGCAGAAGCGGTACAAGCATTCGCAGCATTGATGTAACGAAATATTGAACGAAGAATATCTCCGACTACGAATTTCCATGCGAAACGTTACACTTGCGAGAAATTTTTGAAAATTGTGTCAACGATCTGTTTGTCCAAATTTACATTCCTGATGTAACGAAATATTGAACCAAGAATTTTCTCTTATCCCTTACTAAAAATTTCCATGCGAAACGTTACGCTTATTGGACATTTTTCAAAATTGTGTCAACGATTTATTTGTTCAAGTTTACATTCCTGCGGGGCTAAAAGCCCGTGGATATTTCCCCAGAGTTTATCAAATTGGTAGGTATAGCCATCAAGTAAACGTATACGGGTAAATGAAGAAAAAAAAAAAAACACAACATCCCTCAGACGTAATTGCAGCGATGTTCAAACCTGAAATTTTATTCAAACGTACCTGTACCAACGCGTATATATGACGAACCCTCTCAACGCTTTTATCGTGATAATAATTATATTCTCCCTGTCGTTTCCATCGTTCAGGTACCTCTAAAAGGTGAACATTTTCGTATTACTGCATGTGTTTGTGCATATTATTTACGATAGTTTGTTATCAATATCGTTCTCGTTTTCTACCACCCATAGAAACGAATAATTAACGTATGAATAGTGTCGTCAGTCATCCACCTTCGCTGCCGTTAGTTATACATAAATTTCGAGAACTTTTCACCCTGTTCTCTATCTTTCACTCACTGTTTCTCTCTTTTTCTCGCTATCTTTCTCGAATCCACCTCTCTTTGTACAAAGACAGATAAACTGTGTACATAGGCTGAGAAAAGAGTCTATTTACTGGTAAAAAACGTATATTTGCATATGGCGAAATAAATGTTTCGTTACTATTATCAAATTTCAATTGAACCAAATATGATTTGTCAACTATTGACATATTTCTATATCAATTATCACTTGGCTCAACTAAAATTTGCTAATAATAATAAAAAATTTATTTTTACATATCCAATTATACGTTTGGTAACAGTAAATAAACTACTTTTCTGAGTGTATGATAATCTGAAGAAAAAGACGTACGTTACACACACGTAGCTTTGTATAGTCTCCGTTTGAGATGTAAATAGCCAGAATCGCAAAATTCTCCGGAAGTCAATCATCCGCGTGTATAATAATATAGAGTCAATGCACGCCTCTGAGCCAACCCATAGACCATGAGACCGTTTGCACCAGGCAATATACGCCTGTCTTTCGACCATCGGTCGTTGTCGAATAACCGCGCCCCGTACGTCCCTCGATTCTCACCACTCATCCAGAAGTGAGTCCTTCCATGGTGGACGTATTCCTTCCACCATGGTCCTCTCCCAACAACGCGACATTGTACCCGTCATCCTCCGTGAACGTAGGCATGCGCCGCGGAACCGTAGCCTTTAGCAGTCAGCCGGATCTCGAGGATGGTCCTCGGAGGAGTCTCGCCGACATCTACAAGCTCCATCAGCGCAGGGAAACGGAAGGACCAAACCGGCTGGGGGTATTCAACAGACTCTTCAGCCTCTTCGGCAGTCGGCCCAACAGCCGCAAAACATCCACCGCTTCCTTCACCGGTAAGACAGTATTTCAGAATGATTCCTGAACGCGTTCCCATCCCAAACCATGATCCGGACGTTGACCATTTTTCAAGGTACTCGATACCCAAGTTCAAGTGACTCGACGGGACTTTAAATGACTTGAATCGTTGTTTCGTAGTCGTTTCTTTTCAAGTGTTCACATCGCATTGGGTATGGTAAACCCTGAACTAGGTCAGCGGTGTGGGTTCCGAAATGCCAATACGCAATAGGAACCTGGATGTTTGGTTTACATGACCTTTCGAACGGTGCCACGAAGCAAGTGTATGGGAATAAATTTCACGCCTACTAATCAGAGGATCTTTAGATGCTCTACATTTCTGCAATACTGACGAGTAATTCTTGTATACAAACCGACGGAGATAGACAGACTGCATAGGTAGGTACGTGGAATGGGACAGAGTTCGTAATATGCGGTGAGTCTAGTCAGGACTGCCGAGTCGCTGCAAACTTTGAGCCATACATATGGAGTGGTAAGCCGGAAGGATATGAGCGTGTCGGGAATATTGGTAAGGATAAGGATTTAGACGGGGATTTTCTTTGTTTTATGCATGGCTAAAGGCCGGCTGCAGCTCAGTGTCTGCACTATGAAAACCTACCGTCCCCAGAGACAGACGCTGTTGCGGTGCAAGGGAATAGCTATAATAATACTTGCTCAACATCAGACTTCGTTGGTTTTAACTGTCTGATATACCGGCGATGCATTTTACTCTGATTAGTGATTGAGAAATACCTATTAAACAGAAAATACGCAGAGCTTGATCGTTTCCTTATTAGGGAAAAAGTAGCTACGCGACATATTTTCTTAATTCTTTTTTCTTGATTCAAAAAAATACGGCGAACGCAATATATTTAGATTAATTCAACAAAATACTTTTGCTGGTATAGAAAAATTATGTTGATTCACTTGACTCTCAAATAATTCTTGCCCTCCGTGTATGAGACAGAAATTATTGGCACGCATAACTAATTCGTTGCAATTTCACCGAGTTAAATTACTGGACTTGTTACAAGGGTATTAGACAGCTTCAAGAAACGGTTTAAACCAGTATAATATCAGAGTTTTCGACGATTACATTAACTATCCTCGTATTTACCCGGGTTACCCTGCATATTTATTTAATAGGAGGTCATAAAACTTTGCATGCATAACACTTAGGCTAACGATTATGAATACGACCCAAAGTAACTTGTTACTGGTACCTGCCTAGATTTACCTACTGTAACTGGGTGTTTCGGTACAATAAATTGTCTCGGCGCATAAGCTGCGTCTCATTTGAGCCCCCGAGAACGGGCCTTCGTCCAAGATTTGATAAATTTTCGGTGATTTGTAGTCTGCGGTAATTTCAGATTGTTATTTTCGTATTTTAGGCCGAAATCGGGAATTCAAAACAGCGAATCCAAAGACACGCGCAATTTTTGTTGGAGCTACAAATACTTATTACGTTTCGAATTTGAGACTGTGAAATCTTGAACCACGGATCCAAAACAATTATAATTGCGGCGATTCGAAACTTTCAAAATGATGAAATTCAAACAATTTAGAACCACGCCATTTTGAGCGTGGCGTTAATTTCAAGACGAGGTTCGTAATTAGTGAGCCCAAGCATCCAAAGCAACGTTCTAGCCTCCCATAAACCAACCCTAACTGTAAACCCAGGAGCTTTCTGAAAAGGGTTAAATTCCTCCAGAAGGTGATTACCTAATTCTCGTTAATAACGCGATTCAGGGGTCGCTTCGGCGTTGCGTGTCCACATGGGGTACATCGCCGGCTTGGTTCCGGGTACAAAGGCAGCGTCCACGTGTCAGGTGGACACCCAAGGAACCAGACCACCCCATCCTCGGTGCGGTTCCGGTCCTATAATCAGCATAACCAGCGAGGAAGACCGAAGATTGAGCCTCGGCCTCCAGCGGAAGGAGTGCAGCGAGCCGAGGGTGAACTTCACGCTTCCACCACGTAAGTGTACGATCGAGTTTTCCTCGAAGACGTGAGATAACCGAATCGGAAATTCCATAGATTCCAGCGCTAGCCAGTCGTCTTCGCGGGAAAAAATTCGAGGCTCCCCCAGGTTCCCGCATCGCATCGTTCCAGCCAACAGCCTCGGCACCATTTCCACCCTCGGACCTGACCAGCCGCACAGATGGAGATCCATGGAAGTAGCCGCTACCAGCCCAAAGCCAACTCAGATTCCACGGGGCGTATCGCTCAGCCCAAACTGTGACGTCTGGGCGACGTCCGAGGTCGGGATCCCCCTCAGCGAACTGGCGAACAGTGCGAGAGGAAGAAAGCCACCGGAAACCCTGCCGCTGACCATCCCCGCGGTATCTGACGTAAGTCCCGACAGCTGGCTGGGAAGCGACTTACGGATGCTCTTCAGCGAGCAATCGCCGGTAGACTGTCTCGTAAACGATGATGTAAGTCCGGAAATTGAGCGGCCTGGTATCAGGCCAGAATCGGGCCTCACGGTAGCCTTGATCGTGCCCAGTGACCCGGTCAGTGACTCCAATTCCGAATCTCCTCTTGGTGGAAGCGGCTTCGAGTTTCTCTCACGCCACTCCACCCCGGACCATCACAGCCCGAAAGTAATCGCGAAAGCTTTGCAGGATGTGGTTGTCCATCCTCCAGGATCTTCCGAGGTCGAAGATCAACGGCGGGTGGCTGAGATGAACGGTAACGAGGGACCCACCTAGATCCTAATCTGTGTGTTCCGCATAGTCGTGTGCCAATTAGGTCCCGCAGAAATATATCTATCTAACGAGCAACTAACTAATGGAGGGAATGGTATGGGAGTACACCTGTTTTATTGTTAGTGACATTCGTCGCCACGTACTCTTTCTGCAGAACCTTGGACGGCAGGAACTTTTTATCTAGGTGAATATGGGAAAGATGAGACACCGGTGTCTAACTGCATGGAAAAATAACGCTGGACGCATGTTAGACGATGTATTGAGGCGGAAGTGTAGAAAGGACAACTGCAGTAAAATAGAAAAATTCTTGCACTTTGGGGTAGATTTCTTGCGACTATTTGTATGAACAACAGAAAATTGGAAACGCAATTCATTGATCGATTCCTTCACTGTACGGAAGCAATCTGCAGCAGAGGAATTTCCATGATGGAAATCTTTGGATTCACTGACCATGAACCGAAATCAAATTTTCTCCGTTTAACACATAGTGGAATCAATTTTATTTATTGTAATATTGAAATTGTTGTTGAAATGACCAAGCTGTCGTGTGTATTAGACATAGGGTGTGAACTTGCAATCAAAACGAAATTACTCTGCTACAACCTCGTTGCTCTTGAATGGTTTGTCATACATACCTGTAATAGTTTTGTATTTATTGTACTACCAATTGTTCCTTCGCTAAAATTTCCAGATGTAATAAATCCTTCATTTAATAATACACAGCATGGTTGAAGAAACGGCAAAGATTGCCGTTTTGGGCATAATTTTTTGGGGGCCAATGTATAAACAGTTGCATTACAGAAATCCGACTGTAAGGCGTTTACTGTCAATCATAATACATAATCTTGTCTTTAGTCGTCGCCTGCGGATTGTAGGATATGCAGCTGCATGTGGGATCATCGGGCTCAGTAAGGCGAGCGTGTAATAGAAAAATCGAAATTTGGTGAAATAATTCTGCGGGCCCAGAGCCAAAGTGTTCAGAGCTCCCTCTCTAGTACCTGCATTGGCGTGATATTACGTGGTCCCTCTGTATACATATACGTATATTATATATCTACATATTAGATAAGGGTAAATGAAATTTATTGACCAGTATGATGATGCAGGATGACGAGGAAATATACATATTTTCGTGCTCCTATTATGTAATATACTAGATATGCGAGGGGTGGCATCCCCTCGTTTTGTATATCAGCATCCGGATCATGTAAACTGCAATTACTTATTTCGTACTAATACATTTAATATTTAAGTGTCTCGGTGTGTCAATCAATGATCAATCTTTAAATAATAAGCAATAATCAGCATTGTCTGTGCAATAATCGTAAGAAAAGATAGCATATATGATAAATATAAATATATATATATATTGTACATCGATTATTTTTCCTCCCCTTGCATTTCCTCATATATTTTTCTATTTATTGTTTTCCCTTTACGACGAAGGAAGGTTGTTGGAAAAATTGTCGGCTAATTAATCTCATATTAATATACTCGCGTGTAAAACAGCATTGCTCGTAATACGACTACACGGTGTTCTCATGATCTTATATGTATAATCAGTGGCATGTACAGATATATTTTTGAAATCCTATATTATTTGTTGTAATAAGTTATATTATATGTATAACTGTACATCAGTCACATTCATGTATGATAAATATACGTATATACATTATTACATGAATTAAGTTAATCCAATCAATTTTGAACTGCCCTTCATTGAAAACATTTTAGTGATCATTTGAACAGTTAAAATGTGATAATTGTATAATTTGTCAATTGGCGACCGCGAAACCATCTGAGCAATTTTTACTAAATCGGTCATTACGCAAAAATGAAAAATAGTAAACAAACAAACCAATAATCATCTATCACTTCGCACGCGTGAACAATCTAAATTGACAAAAAACGTCGATAGTAAATTCAAATTGAAGCATTGGCGCGTGATTGAAATCGACCGTGTTTTGTCCCACGATGAAGTTACATATCATAATTCGTCTATTTGCCAATAATTGTAATACTTATCTGAAAAACAACATTATTTCAAGCGAATTACTTGTTCGAACAAAACGTAAACTTACCACTTGAGTCAACGGTTACCATTAGACGGTCTTGTCCGAATTTCGTTTATCGGTCAACGTTTAGTTGTTACCGACAGAGCATGATCGCAGCACTTACCGTAGCTCGATCATGTTTCTCATATTTCGAGGTTGTTCAAGAGTCACATGTCGACTTTGCTCAGACTTCAGAGGCTTCAGAGTTCGCTGAAACGTCGTTCGGAGGATTTCTCACGTCCGTGGTTCGAGAATCAAATTTTTGACCCGGCCACTGTAAAAAAGTAGATTTAACAATGGAATGATGAAGAGATAAAACACACAAAAAAACTTAACTTAACCAGGACTTGAAATGTTTTGTTTACTTCGCAAGACATGTCGTGGGTCGTTAAATCACACGATAAATTTGTTCACTCCTATCCTGAAAAAACATTCGGTAAGTCAAACTTAACCTATTCTAACCTATTAACTAACCTAACCGTAAATATGAATGAATTATTTCAGAGTCCGGCGGTCGCGCTACAAATGCCATTTCCAGATAACAACCAACAGAAACGAAAACCCCCGATAGTGATAAAGTGTAAGAACGAATCACTTAATCACACTGCCGGTCAAACTTACGAAAAATTTAAGCCATTACCACTGGCATCCAAGGGATGGCACCATGACAAATCCATCGGTGACTATTTTGTCATTTACCCCAATTATACTGTACGTACATAAAACAGCAATGAAAACTCTTTTTCATAGATGAAAAGTGAATGAACTAAAAAACACAAGTCTTGCAATTATACAAAAATTTATACCAATGCGTTATTTAAATATGTTTCTACAACAGCCTGAGCCCGCGCTGGACAATACGGATTCGGCGTCATTCGAGAATTTTGACTTGGACAAACAGCTGATCGAGAATCTAAGAACAAATCATATCGGTAATCCCTCGGAAATTCAGAATAAGGCCATCCCCGCTTTGCTGTCCAGAAAGAACTGTATCATAGCTGCAGAAACAGGATGCGGCAAAACGCTGGCCTACCTACTTCCTCTGCTCCAACAAATATTCCATTGGAAAAAGCTGGCAACTCGCAACATGAACGAGCCATTAGGATTGATTATAGTACCGTCAAGAGACTTGGCACAACAGATCGCGGTTTGTTGTATTCCAAACAATTTATTTGTTTCACGTTCTTTACAGTTAATATTCATGCGACAAGTTATTGGCTGAAAAGCGTCTTTTTGATAGCTCAAATACAAATTTGCCAAAACTGCACTGATTCAGTTGTTGACCGTTGCAGATGGTTGCAAAGAAATTTTCTGCCGGCATGAATATTAAGACACATGTCTTAATCGGTGGACACACGAAAAAAAAGATGCTTAATCCTGTAGTGGACGATATTGATCTGTTGATTGGATCTCTTGGAATTATTAGTAAATTCATGACCACAAGCATACAGAAAACCTCATCCATACGGCACGTGGTAATTGACGAGGCTGACACCTTGTTCGATGATAGCTTCAGCGAAAAAGTTCTTCACATATTGAAGAAAATCACTGTGAGTCTTGTCTGTGTGTAATTTTCAGTTGAATGGTGATCGCAGGCTCTGCATCTATTATTTATCTAACTCCGAACATTTGACATTTACAGTTCAATTCACCTGAGATGAAAACTTCAAGCGAACTACCAGGTACCGCCCAATTGACCCTGGTATCGGCAACGATGCCGAAAGACTTACCTGTGACGTTGGAGGCAGTCATTGATGTGAGAATACCGTTTTGTGATCTGTTTTTCATTATCAAAACTATTAGAACAAATTTAAAATAAGACGACCTGCTTTACAGACCGATTCCCTTGTGCGGCTGACAACGGAAAAATTGCACCAGATTTTGCCCCAGGTACGGCAAAAGTTTTTGAGAGTTGCTAACGCGTCTCGTTCAATCGAAATGTTGAAAATCGTGAAGAACAATTCGGAGAAGAAATATCAAACACTGATTTTTTGCAACACCAAGAAGTCTTGTGAATGGGTGTACCTGTTTTTAAGCGATATGAGTGTGAACTGCTCCTACACTCATGGCACCTTACCGGCGAAAGTGCGGTTGGATAGATTTGCTGAATTTCAGAGGGGTCACACCTTCGTTCTCGTTACGACTGATGCTTGTTCCAGGGGACTCGACACTGCGACGGTCAAGCACGTCGTTAATTTCGACTTTCCCCTTTACACGGCCGATTACATTCACAGGTGAGCGTTAATTGAACGATTGGGAACTCTATAAATGAAGTTTCGAGTTTTCGAAATGTCTCGGAATTAGAAAATTTGAAATTCAGTTTTTTAAGGACCATCGGTTGATTCACTGCTGGTTGCCCCGACAAAGGTGGCGATTGTACTGATAAAATATTGATCATTTTTGATTTTCTGCTTTTGTTTCACAGGTGTGGAAGAACCGGGAGATTGGGTGGCGAGGCGAATTGTCAGATAACGAATTTCATCTGTAGTGACCGAGATATCGAAACGGTTCGAAAAATAGAAACGTCAATAAGGATGGGTAAACCACTGCCGCAAGTTGACGCTAACATCACGAAAATCGTAAAAGAAAATATTGAACGAAATATTGCAATAGTCAAAGGACTGATGAACGAAAGCTCCTCCCCGCGACATTCGGAAACAGAAGATTAATTCACAGTCGCATATTTAATTTCATAATTGTTTAAATAAATTAAATAGACATTTTATCATTATTCGAAAACGTTGTTACATTATCCGTATTATATTAGATTTCGCAACGTGTAAGGTGCGTGAATCTCCGTAAAATAAGCCTGACTTTTACCGCACGCAAACAATTTTCTCTTCGCTTGTTCCGGCGATTAAATACCTACATCTTTATCTTATACAAAATCTCGTACAGATGATGAGATCCAAAATGTTGGGAGCAAATTAAAAAACCGCGATCCTCGCTCCCAGTACTTGCTTATATCCACAAACATTCACATTGTCGAGAAGAAGATGAAGGAGAGGAAGAAGAAGTTTCATTTCGCAACGGAAGAGCGAAAGCAGACCGAGCAACCAACGTGTATAATTACGATACTACGTTGCTACAACTTTCTACACGGAGTCGCAACAATGGGAATGATTCGTTTCTCCTATCTCCGCAATCGCTACACTCTTTAAATTTTCACGAAATCTAGCTTATACACGATTGCGAAACGACGAACCACCCCTAGAAATTTTCATGCACCCCACGAATGTAAAAAGCACCGAGTATCATTCTAAAATGAAAAAATCAAGGCATGGTAATAGACAGGTTTCAAAAATTTACCGACTCAGTTCAGTGACTTCCGGCTTAACTGCAAGCTATAAGCTCTTTCGTTTCTGCAAGATCGCAACGTCGAAGCCATTCCAGTGCGTCGTTGATGAGATTATCTCGCTAGTAGAAGGCCGTCGAACGTTTATCTCTATGTATAATCGTTCAGTGAGTCGAATAAATTCCTATCATCTCGTTGCGAAAAATGCAAAAATAAACAGCGTAGATTTCCATGTATGTTATTGCGAGCCCCAGCCACTGGCCAATCAGATCGGAGAAGAATCCACAAGAAATGGAAGATCGCTGTACGCATACTATATATACACGTAATGATTGCGCAACGGGAAATAAAAGGCGGTATAATTCGCACAATGGAGATATCTCGACAGGCAGCGTTTGTACGACCTACCGCATTTACTGCACCGCATTAAACCTAAACCGATATTAACACCTGCGCATGATCAACGGCGATATCTAAAGAACGCGAATAAAAGTCATGCAGTTCGCGTTACACCGCTTTAAAAATTAAGAATCTGCAATAGAACCTCGCGGCGCTATCTCGCGATTCCATTTCTTCAATTCCACGCTCGCTGCATCGCTGTTGCGCAAGTGGTAACACCAGTGCGATATCAAAGCGCAACCAGATACTCCCAGCAGCCCCCCCCCCCCCCCCCCCCGACCTTTCGTAATAACGTATCCTTCAGCTGCCAATTAGTCCCACGTGTACACGTGCAGGTACACGTTTATGTCCGCATAACCGGTGCGGAAGCCGTTTCAGTAGTTGTCACTCGCAGAAGTATAACTCGGTCAAATTCGAACTCCGACTACAAAAAAAAATAAATACGGCATTACACACCCTTCCTCCGTAACATACCTACTAATGGTACTAAGGTTGGTAAAAACGGTAGATCACCCTGCCAACGCTAATTCCTTAACACTAATAGGTCACTGAGGGTGAATTTCACTCCAAACATTGTCGTAGAGATGGCCCTCTTAACGTTATTCTTCCCGTAAAAAGAAGGCCTTCTTTCGACATTTTTGGATTTTTTTTTTCATTCCTAGAACTCATTTTTCAAGCAAAATATCACGTTTAGGGTGAATTTCACCACGCGTGACCGTCATGCGATTCTACTGCAGTGTGATCTATTATGGTTAAACGCACTGGTTCTTCTCCTAGTCAAGTATAAATTGGTACACTGCATCTACTCGTGAACCAGTAATAATCCATACAGCACATCATGCTGATTGTCAGAGCGAGTAAATCCGTAAGGCACCAATTGCCGTTAGTTAATTGTTTACGAATGAACTGATTATACTGCTCGAGAATCGCAGACCCGGAAGCAAACTGCACTGCATTGGAATCCCGTTTTCCGGACATAGTGAAGTGAAAAAATCTTAAGTCAAGAACATCTCGTTCGCGATGAACTGCGCCAAATTCGACCAAGTCGAGTATAGCTATACCATGAAACCGAAAAATACACACTCGTTCAGGAACAACAACAAACTGTGAATATCCTCTGGATGTAAACAGCTTTAATCCCGACCGGAGGATGTCGCCCGTATTTTTCTCCCGCGACTTCCTCGTTGATCATACATCGGGCTTCCTTTGTCGGGGCGAAAGTTTTATCACAACGAATTCCTCGACTCACATACATCAGCCGGGTTTCACACCGGATTCCGGAGGAAGCTTCCTCCCACACGCATCTCCCTATCTGTCGCCCCTCGTGCCCTGTGTCCTATGTCCGGTATGTCCGGCACGGACACACCCACGCTTTTGTACCCACGCAAACGAATATTTACTCGCACACGCTACCGAATCCCCCTCATACAAATACTGACCCCCAGCTATGAACGGCTGTCTAGACTCGCTGTCTATTCTCTCTGGCTATTACCTCGTAATCTGCATACGGTGCAAACGTGCATCATTGCGAAGGGGAACCCGCACTTTGCGTCAATTAAACCATGAAAATACCAAACCCTTTGTTCCGTTATTAGTTTTGGGTAGATCGTCCCTCGTCAACATCAGGCATTATCAGACATTGTTCTCTCTGAAGATACTCTTCTTGATGAACGAAAGAAGACAAGAATCATTCCTTTCGATGCGCTTTTGTACGATTAAATTAAGGCCAGACAGCTGATTCTGTGACGTTTTCACCTGGTGAATTACGGAAATTAGTGTCGAAATACCTTGACGCGAATAGTTCATGGATTACTGTCTGGTAAGTACAGGAATTCTAGTATGTGAGCATCTAGCAATTTCCCGTCTTGATTCCAGTAATTTGAACCGAGCGTACTGAATCGGATGATCCTGTAGCCGTGCTAGCAGTTTCAAGTGCATAGAAGGAAAACGGGATGATGTGGAGGAGGTTTGTCTGCGGGACACTATTATTATATGTATATCTAAGCATGAATACGTATACGTGTATGCGGTACGTAATAAGTGACCGTGAATTGGGATGAAATGTGGTACCGTTCTAACGTTCTGATGATATAATTGTCTAATTAGCAGAACTAGGGCCGTGACATGAAAGACGTGTAGGATAAAGTGACGGCTGGGTGAAGGACTCGGTCGGAAACTCGTAAGAAAGATGCGGGAGCATGCAGGGCGGACTCTAGGGGACCACATAAGAGCAGCCTGATCTTATCTTGGCGTCGCCACACGCGTTGCTTATGCAGTAACGCCAATGACACCAAAAAAATTGAGCGCAGCTGCACGCCCTCTGCATTCATGAACAGAGTATCAAAATTTACGCCGCATGCCTTGCAGCCGACTAATCGAGAAGGCATTAAATTCGGCGTGGCACCTGGTCACTGTGCGCAATATGGGATAGGTATACTCATAAATGATGATATTTGGAATTGTTGACAGTCTGAAAAACTAGATTTACAATTTTTGGAAGGTGAAACAATAAGAGCTACATTTTCATGTGAAATAGAAGACTTGATCTATTCCAATGAAAGGTTCTTTTAAATCCACAAGAATAATTACGGGACGATATCATCTGTGGGTACTAAAAGCGCGATGCTTATCCAAATAGGAATGTCAAGTGCACAGTGTTCAGTTTAGTCATTTGACGAGCCTGGCTTGTACTGTATAATTGTAGCTTTTATGCCCTCTAGAGGTTATAAAATTAACTTTACGCATGCATATAGGTGTAGATAACAGTGAGACGACTGACCATTAATGTAGTAATCACTCTGTCTGCCACTAAAATCGTTTAACCTTCAGTAAAATGATGATACAGTTAACCAAAGAATATTCCTGCACACCTTTTAAGAATTTTTTAAGCTTCTGAGAAATTCTGAAGATAGAAATCGAAGCCAATGGAATCTTATCGTCTACTTTGGGTCTTTAAATTGTACAGGTGGTTATTGGATCAGGATATTATGGAAAGGATAGAACGTACAGCGAATTAGGTATACATGTAACATGGAATCTTCCGAAGATGGCGATGCTCTTTTATAACACAAGATTGTAGTGTGCCAGAGAAATTACACTTTTGCATTGTCGGAACTCCGTAATTATTATCACACAACATCCTCCCTTGTGCAATACATATTTATATATACCAAGATAATGCCAGAATTTTGGCTTTCAAAATTGCAGCATGTAACCAGCGAGAAGATAATTTAACGCGCAATTTGAGATTGTCCCAAAGAGATTACGATTTAAAATTACCCATACGTATATACCGGGCGTTCTTTGTTGGGCCGTAGAATAGCTCGTCGCAAAATTGGATTTTAATACGACTCGTAAAACAGTATATAAGGATCATCAACGCGACTCGGTACTTGGATCGTCGTTTAAAAAATGAAGAAACCCAGAATGAAGAAAAAGACACAATGGTCGGTGTGCAATTAAGCAAAGCAGGTGCGGAACCTGCCTATGAGTCTGAGTCTGAACTGTAAAAGGGTGCCGCGTGGTTCTCGCGGGAATTGCTTGTGATAAGGCCGCCGCGTGGCTCAAATATTTAAGCAAGAATCAGGGGAAACCTTGAATTCCAGGTAAAACATGCATGCAAGGGTTGCACAGCCGTAAAAAAAATTTCACATACTGGATATAATATCGTAAGTGTGATGCGAGTCTCTCCTACGGTGAGATAAGGCCTGTTTACGCAACCTGATATGCCGATACTCACACGACTAAAAAGGACCTAAACAGTTCACGTGAAGTGGGCTTAACTCGATACGGCACAGGAAATTGCTGCTCGTTTATTATACCGCCTACATATCCAGATCTCGGAAATTTTTATTTCACGAAGATATGAGATAAGTATTCGTCGCATTCGGCGAACAAGTCAAGTGTTACGGAATTTAAAATTCGCTTAAACGATTCGATACAGTATATCAGCGGTTTTATTCGGCCAAAAACTTCCTGCGTAACGCGTTGAATATTTCATGTACATGGCATATACGTCATTATATCACGTAGTAGGTGTGCTAAATTCTCACGCTTCGAGATTACACATCAGCAACGGTATAAGGTTTTTCATTAGATCTCTGTCGTCATGGTTTAATTTCAGGTGCAGAATGAGGGTGGGGGGTCTAAAATTGGAAGGATCAATATTTGGAATGGCCGATACATCGATATTTTAAATATGAGAAAATAAAATAACGAAAGATGAATTGTTCGAAATTTTGATTTTCGACAGTGTCAGTGATTGGAATGCTTACTGATCAGTGAGACTTCGAAAATCAAGATTACGAACAATTCATCTTTCGTTATTTTATTTTCTCATATTTAAAATATCGATGTATCAGCAATTCCAAATATTAATCCTTCCTAGTTTTGATCCCGTCCCAGAATGAGTTCGTTATACCCTTGCTAAAATTGCATTTGTTTTTCATCTACTTTTTATTTCGCAAAGATGTACAAAATTGGAATCGAAAAATAATTATAAATAAGTTGAGGCTTATGTGAAATACGCGTGTAACAAATAATACTGATGTAGTTATTTTTGAACTAACTGTTACGATACGACGATTTCTCTGAACAAAATCAGTTCCCAAAACAATTACGCAATGGATAGCCAATTTTTTTTGTTTCATTCCTATTCGTTTTCGATACTACTTGGTCGACAATTGCAATTCCAGCCTGCGGTTGTGCATCCATATTTTAAACATAATATGAACAATGAACATCATGCCTTACGAAATTTTCGTATTAATAATAAAGTGTGTCATTAAATTTACGGTCCAATCCTTGTTCATAATCCTTACGGTTTCCTGCGCAGAAGCTTTATCAGGAAAGCCCAACGTCAGGCATGCCTGATCAGTTCCTAATCAGGTGCGAATCAGGAAAACTCTGCTAGGGCCGATGTAAAACGCTACATTACGATTATCATCAGGGCTTGATCAGTCCGCATGCAGTAAGACAAGCTTAATAAGTTTCGAAATTTCCACCCTAACGTATAAAGCAAACAAATCCCGCCGCAAATCTGTGGATCTCATAATTTCTTTTTCATTTGTTTTTCATTTATTATAGTATAAACTCAGCCACATGACGATAGTTCAAAAACAGTGCAACAACAGGTCATTTATTATTCGCCCACCAAGCATGCAGCAGCTGAATCAGTATATACGATTCCAAGATTTGAATAAAAACAATCGCGTTGTAGCTACGTATGTCACCAGAAGCGAGTAGAGAAACATACATCACAACCGACCAGAAAGGATCGTTTGTGTACGTAGAGGCAGGGAGGATAGCCTCGTATCGGGTGTTTCGTAGCAAAGGCACGCGCGCTTGCATTGTTCGCAGCACTCGGCGTTCGCCTCTGCGAGGGCGTCAAGGAGGGGTGGTGGGGGCGGCGGGAGGGAGGGAGGGAGGGACTGAAATCGGAGGAGTGGGGATGACTGGTGCTTTCGGAGTCGGTGCTGAGTGCTGGACGAAGGAGCAGCCAAGAGGTGTTTAGTTGTGGTTGCGAAGCCGGCGGTGCGTGCGTCGTTTCGTGCAGCGTATTAATTTCGTGAATAACGGAGCGTGGATACTACTGAGCGAATTGTAAAACCAACTGAATTAGTTTTCGATACTAAAACCGTTTTATTCGGTGCAGTAAGAACTTCGAGAGTGATGATAAATCGCGAGTCTCGCGTGGCTTGACTGCTGATATAGATAGATAGATAGATATACGTAGTGTGTGACATTGTTGAAGAAGGAGGCAAAAACCGACCGAAACGGCGTTGACACGCCGATCAAGTGAAGCGGCTGGTGAAACAATATCGAATCTGGGAAACCGCGGTTCCCGCTTTACCTTAGGCGGGAAATTTGAAAACTGTGAAACAAAAGAATCACGGTGTTGCGTTGCTGGTGTTTAAAACTACCGCTGAAATTTCCCCCCAAAGAAAAAAAAAAAACGGTTTCAGGTGTACGGGATTTTGTGTAAACGGGTGTAAAAAGCACGCGTGTCATACGCGTCTTGTTTTATAACAATTATCGACGAGGATAAAAACACACGTCGTGTTTCGATCGACAGTCAGTTGTTTTTTTTATACTACTTGTGGTTTTCCGGTGTATGCACCGAAGTGCTGCGTATCTGAGCGAAAACAATCCTTCGTGTTATATTATATCTTTTTAAAGAATCTATATATTCGGTGGGGAAAACAACCTGTTATGGTGGTGTTCTAGGAAAAACAACGAAAACACGTGAATATCAAAAGCGAACGAGGAGAGTTTTACGATCGACATTCGCGCGTGAAAACTAATTTATTAGTGCTTTTTCTCATCTGTTTTCCTTTTTTTTTTTTTTTTCTTTTATTCTGTGCGTGCTTGTGTCTCTTGTTTTGGAGAGTGAATTTACCTGGGTTTAATATCACAGGTACAGTCCCATCTGGGCTTGGTTATAGTGCATATATTGCACGGTTAAATATTGTTGTCAACGTTGTTGTTGTTGTTTTTGTGAACCACGAGACCGGAAGCCGCTATATTGGAGAGAAAAAAGGAGCACGGTGTGCCGCTGTTCTGTGTGCCGCGGCAGAGACGCTCATCGCAGCAAGAAAACGTAAGTCGAGTTTCAAATCTCGTTATTTTTAATCAGTCATCTCAAGACTTGACGCGTTTTATGATATATGCAATTGTAAAATCTTGTGAGGCTGTAGTTGGTTACGTTAGTATACAACGATTCGTAATTTTACGAATCTCTGAAATTCAGTAAATTCTTGTTGAAGGCAAAACGGGAATTCATATTTTTCAAACTTGGCTGCTTCAGAGTCACTATTATACTAAATTGCAAAATAGTAATTTTTTTTCTTCTCTAATGTTCCGTTGTTACGCTAAAGTTACCAACTTCAGCCTCGTCAAATCATTTTCACACACTCTGTGCGAATTTTCGGTTCTCGATCAGACTGAAGTTTGCATATCGTGAGAAAGTTGTTATTTTGAAATTTTATAATGATCTGAAATTTAGTAAATCGTCAATACTTACAGCATCGACAAAATCATATTTTGTAAATACAATTTCTTCGGTTATTCCAAAGGCGGGAAATATCAATTTTTTGTTTCAACGTTTCAAATACGTTGTCGTTGCTAACTTCAGCCTCGTGTTTCTCGTCCATCGGGTGTCGATTGTTTTTCGTTCTTTCTATTCTATTCTGCTTTATAAACACCCACGGCTCATACAGCTGCGAGATCTGTTCTCGAACGATTTATTCGTTGGTAACTAATTCCGTTAACATCCAAGGTGGATGCTACAGCGGAGTTCAAGAAGATTCGTTTTAAATTTATCTCGTCACTTGAAGTTTAATGCACGCGCTCATACAAACGATCTGAAATATTACGCCTAGCTCTGTACGTGTTTGCCTCGGTTTGTATCAACTTATTTTAGTTTTATGAAACACGTTGTTCGGATTATTCGGTTTTGCCGGTGAATGAGAAAAAACGAGAAGTGAAAGACCGGAACGAAAACAAGGCGAACGAACGAAGCAAAACATAGAGGCAGAGCAAGCGTGCGTATCACGATTCACGATTCACGATTCACGCTGTATGTTCGGTTGAGAAATTTTCTCTGTGTGTTCAACTTCCACGTGTGCGATATACACACTACGAACGAAATTATGTACCGGATGAAAAACTTTAATAACGTTCGAAACAAGAACGGAGAGCCAATTTGTAGTGATTCGTGTCACAGCCGATGTTTGTTTGTTTGTTTGTTTGTTTGTTTGTTATTATATTTTAGGCATAAGCCTGTACTAAAGATAACATTTATATTGTATTATTATTTTCGTTAATCAGCTTCAAACTGAGGAAAGGGAATATGATTTAATCCATGTTAGTCGATGAGGAAAGCCTTCCTTGCAATGCATAATAATCGACGATCAATTCATCCCGAATGTGTAACATTCTGAACTAGCTCAGTGCATTTCTAAATGTGTAAAATAGTTATGACAATGAGTAATGACTATTTTTTTTAGTTATAATTACGTCACGAGACTGCAGGGAGCTAAGCGACTTCAAAATGGCAGCAATTTTTTGAATGTTAAATAATCTAATCAAATAAAATAAAGACTGTTATTGTAATTCGAATATATAATCGCAGGAAAAAAGGGCAAAATGTTAACAAGTTTAGATGTAGAAATTTTCAAATCAATTCGAACATCAAATTGTTTAGATATTATATTTAGCTGTATACTATACAAGTATCGCTATATACTCAAGTAAAATGAAAGATTATAATATTAATATACTCGAACTCTCTGCAGGGGGAATATGACGAGTCTCGGATTATGTCAGAGTTGATTTTGAACTCAATTTCAGACGTCTTGACCGAGATCCGGTCTGCGGTCCATTCACTTTGCTCTGTACGATGGCCGGTCGTTCAAATCTGGCACAGTACAGGGTCTACATAATAGTCTGTATAGGTAACATTATTCAAAAACGATCTATACTCTTATTTATTCCTGCGCCAGCGTGATCAGAGATTTGACTTTGCGGATTCAGTAATTCAATGAACTACGAATCTTATCTGCTATGGTTACGAATTATTGCTTTACAGTTCTGTAAACGGTTGTTTTGACGGTGAAAATATATGCAATTACGACGAGAATAGATATAACAGAAATTTTCCACTAAACGAATTGAAATAAGAATGATCAACGCAAAAACACACGTGGCCTGAATATCTGATTATTATATTTATAAAACTACGTGTACACCTATAAATTCGATATATATATTCAATATTCATTCCTGGCTTCTTATTTCTCTGTTCGAAATTAAATTCGAGTTAAATCAGGCGTGTAACCGAGATCGGAATATAGTTAATGAACCTGGGTCCGAGTCTTTGGCTAGCGTACATAAATAATTACAGAAATCATGCGGAAAAGCAAAAGTTGAAATTTTTCGCGGTTCTTCTTTCACTTGTGTATCGCAATCGGCTGGTTTCTCAACCTTGCTTACGAGCATTCTATCATGAAGTAGATACGTACAATACAATTCGCTGTTACGTTGGTTTTTTTCTTCTTATATATTATTATTATTATTATTATGATTGTTATTATTATTCAATAGGTAACTACAACTGTGGGAATTGAGGCAATTCTATATAAATTCTTCTTCCGCATTGTGTATTGTTACAGGGTGTGTGAAATGGACTATTTGTGTATTACAATAAACGATGAATTGCGCAGCTAATAAACGCGGATTTGCAATTTTTCAATTCAACGAATCGACAGCGTACGGTGAAATTTACTTAATATTGCACCTTGACCAGTTGAGGAAATCGCAGAGTATAAATTTATACCAATACAGTCGAGTTTCTATGAAATATTATTATTTACCACACTTATGTATATATGTAAAATTTTGTCACGAGTGGCCAGAAGTTTTTTTCGTACACGATAATAGAAGAAAACTCAATAATATTATAAATAGTATAATTTGAGTCCGCCTGAAAGTTTCGTCTTAATTATTTACCATTCAAAAAATAAATTGGCGTTCTATTTTCGTCCGGAAAAAAACTGCAATAATACGATTCAAAATTTTATCCCTTGACTGTTAATTCTTTTCGAAAATGAAATTGATTTATTAAACATTTGAATAACGTTTATATATACAAGTATGGTTGAAATGTATAGAATATTCAACCGGTTTTATTTAAACTTGTTGAAAAGTTGGGTAAATTTTTGATTGTTTATTTATTTATTTTTCAATTTTGGCTTCTTTTTCTCCTTGTATCGTTTCTTTCAAATAACGAAACGGCGTGGGTTTTGTACAGTCGGTGGAGAAAACTATAGTACATACACCGCGGTATACCTACTTTCGACTTTCGTAATTCAACAACTACCGTTGCTTCGTGTGTGTATGTCACGAGCAACCGATCTGCCGCCGCTGTGGCGTCCATCGACCGAGCACCGACGCCATCGGCATTTGGTGATCACGGTGAACGACAGTGGCCTTGAAAGTTTTACGTCCGGAAATTCGATGCTTCTTACGATATAACTCCTGCTGCATGCTTGTGTGCAGAGTTTGGGAATTCAAAGAACAAATAAATAAGTAAATAAATAAATAAATAAATAAATAAATGCACAGATTCTTGTAAAAAAATAATATATCTAGATATTATTATATCGCCTGATTGTGAGAGGAAAAAATAGGAACTACGATTATAGCGACCAGATATACACATATAATAAAGATTGTAAAACACGTGAGATATAAAAATCATATTTCAATCACGAAGACATCGATCATTCATTTAAATCGAATATATTATGAAATATCATCGAATATGAATCATGTAAATATTCGTGCAAATTTTTTTTGTCGAATGCTTTTCAGGCGTAAGAAATTTAATATAGTACTATACGTTATATACTTAATTCGAATTTAATGCTCTCGCGTGCTCAGGTTATAACGTTCGGTTATTATATCTGTATACATGTATAGGTATGTAATAACATAATATATATGCTGACCGAATTGCCTACTTGAAAAATTTTCAAAAGTATTACGACGAGAGTTTGTTTACATGAGCATGTTTATTATTATACTTGCCTCATTACATAGTATTGATAATTTCTCTTTGCATAATGTGACATATATATATATATATATATATGTATATTTTTTTTTTCTTTTAACCACATACCTCGTACGAAGTATGATATTTTGAAAATAAAAAATTAAAAAATCAAAGTTCCACGAAGGAAAAATGTAAATAAATAAATTTGAAAAAGTTGCGGAAGCGGTTATATCGAATGGCGAAAAAAATGTGCGATCTCCGTTTGAGATTCGAGAGAGCTATGATCAGGTGCGCGTCAGAATCGACACAGGGTACTTACTGTTCGGTGAGGAGGCAGGCGGTTGGTTCGATTAACAGTTTTAGCAATAAAACGATTACGAGAAGGATATATCTGGGCTCTTCTCTGCAGAGCTGTTCGCGTGCTGACACACTTATCCTCTCGCGGTACAAGAGAGAAACAAAAGTGTGCGTACGAATATAAGAAGAAGAATAAGAATAAGAATAAGAATGAGATTGAGAAATCATATATTGAAGTCTGAGTAACTTTATCGTCACGATTCAGGCCCTGCAGGAGAATAAAAATCAACCCGTTATTTCGCGATTTTGGAATTGTCGGAAATTCAGTAATACCGTGATAAAACAAAACGTAAAAAAAAATTTGTTCCTTATCAAAGTGATTTTAAAATAATTAAGAAAATTACTTCAATCTCGTATTGAAAAGATGAAGAGGTGGGGGTAGAAGAAATCCAAACTACGTGTTTTTAAAATCGCAAAAAATTTTCCCCTCTGCGTTACTCGTGCTACGGATTGAATTTCACTAATCCGACACGTGCGATGCGCTGTTTGTCTGTCTGTAATAAATAATTATTTAAATGCGCATGATGTCAAATAGATTCATGTTTTAAATATAGGCATAACGGTTTGGCATGCATTATAAATACGACAATTTTATACGATTTTATTCATTGTAATACCGCGTTCATTATTTATATACTTGATACGAGGCTTATTGATTTCACACGATAATAAAGACAAAAACAAATGAAGAAAAGTTTAACAACTTTCAACGTTTTTGAACGAAACGGCGCAGGCTTATATTATGCATTTATCAGGGTGACTAGATTTCAGAGAAACTGAAAAAATAAAATCTGCAACTAAACCAATCTCGAAATTATAATTAAAATCAATTCTTAACTAAATTCTCAGTTTTTTTTTTTTTTTTTTCTTTTTTGCTCGTTTTATCTTATCGATTATTTTCATTCTCTTTGTACAAAATTTACTGCAGTTTAAGCTTATTCTTCACGGCCCGTTGCATCAGCTGCATAAAAATTGCATCACACCGCGGTTATTATATTACTCCCCCATAATATGCGAAAATTAATTACACGAGCTAATGCCGTTCACTTCTTATTCTCACGTCGTCGCTCTTTAAAAAAATTATACGCATAAACATATGCCGTGTGTATATGTTATACGAGTTTGTACATACATACATACATACATACATATATATGTGTCATTTTGTGCATGCACGCGGCGGTGTAGAATTTCATTATATATATGTATATGTATATGCATATGTATAACCTGCCGGTTACCGACGACTGCCGGTGTCAATGGCAGGCAGACGTCGCGACGCGACTCGACGATCCGCAGCAGCATCCAATACGTGAAACTTCGGTCCATGCACTGCTGCTGGCTGCTGCTGGCTGCTGCCGCTGAAGGTGAAGTCGAAATATATCCTTGACAACGGTTTCCATTGTAATCTGATACCCGCGTCTCGTTTGTCTCGTCGTCGTCGTCGTCGTCGTCGTCGTCTTATGCAACCGCCGTGCACTGCACGATGCATAATAAGGTGGCTCTGCATGCATGCATGCCGTGCGTGGACTCGTCCATTCGCGGTTTGCACATCGTTGCAACGAGATCTTACTAATTAAGAATATACGTGTTATGTTATACTCACGACCGTGAGACGTAATAAGAAAATGGATTCTTTTTCATATCAACGCGAAATTATCATCATTATTATCATATATACATGCAGGTCGTCGTTTAGTGAAAAAAAGATGGATGATTTTCACGGGGGGGGGGGGGGGGGGGGGAGTTAAAGAAATTTGGCGGAGGAAATGTTGGGTAAGGTTGTAAAGAAATAAAAGAAAAAGTCTTTCTCGATGGAGAAATTAACAGAATGAATTGTTCGTAAATCAAAGAGAAATATTATATTCTGCCTCGGAATCGAATCGAAAAAGATCTGCACGTTTGGAAGACGTAACGAGCAGTCAAACGTGATTGACTTTTTGTGTACTAAAACTGTTGCGATCGGAATAAGAATTAGCGACCTTCGGCTTGTTAACGGTCGATCGCTTTGGTATTTCCGAACGGATGTAGATATTCGCACGTACAGAGGAAGAAACACACACATACACACAGACACATACACTGTTAGCACACATCCTGTGAAAACGAGCAATTTCATTTCACTGATAACGATTCTTCTTACATTGGAAATCAATTTTTACGCCGACTTTGAGAGAAGAGAAAATTCTCTCGCTCGCGTTTCGCTTCTTCGCGTGCCTCCGTCGAGAACTGCAATTTCTGAATGAAACGGAATTTACGTTTTCAGATTCGCCATACTTTATACCTGCACCGTGCGGCTAGCGGCGTTCCGATGCACACAACGTGGCTATTGTATCGCATCTCACTATTGTACAGAATACACGCATCGTGTTATATATGTATATGTATGCATGCAACGTATTACACACACACATGCACATACTCGACACGTGATGCGCGTATATACCTAAGCTGAACGTCGTTGTGGTTTGGAATGCGGTTTTCTTGAATATGCGTCGACTTCCTGTGGGACACCTTAATTGCACTCTCCAATCTCTCCGATCTTCGCGAATATCTTCAAGGTTCGTCACTACTTGCAAACCGTCGACGACGAACCTCTGAAAAATCGACCCTACAATTTTGCGACGAACTTGAGTTACAGAAATTTATTGCATTTATATAGTCTTGTCCCAAGTTTCGTTCAAGTCTATTTCGAATAAGAAACAAACAGAAAACAATGAGATATTTCTCACGAACTCGAAATATTTCTTACGCAATTTATTATACCTACTTATGAACTGACGTATCGTCAAATAAGTAAAGAGACAACTGCAATGGCGACTTATCTATTCGGTCAAAGTCATAAGCATGTCACGAATCCGTCACACAATGGGCAATAAATGAATCGAAAATAATTATCGTCGCGAATCAACGCCTTATACAAGATTATAACAATTGAATTGTATATACATACATACGTATAATATCGATATATGTATATATCGCAATTGTATGTATCTAGACGCGGAAATAATTATGCACAACAAGATGCAAATCAACTTTCTTACAACGGTTCGAATACCGATGGACAAACAATTATTCGATGAGCTTATTTGAGAATATCCATTTCCTATTTCTAATAGTAGGGTTTCAATACTCCAGAATAAACATTGCAATATAATATTAATTATTATTCTTAGATGCAAATTGATTGAAAAAAAATCGTGAGAATTGAAGGAATAATTAATTTCGGTTAATAAGTTTTTCAGGTCGCTGATTACGAATCTGAAATCGGATATTAAACATTTAAAATTGCGGATCCAATACAGCGGACGAAAATTTGAAACTTAATCGAATCCGGAGAAAAAAAACTTTGTCCAGGTGTTTTTGGGGGTGCTGATTGAGAATTTGAAATCAGATTTGGAAAATTCAGTACATCGAATCCAATTAGCGACCCCGAAAATCCCTGCATAAAGTTTTTTTTACCGTGTTCGATGATATTTGAAATTTTCGTTTACCTCATCGGATCCGCCGTCTTGAATTATTGAAATCTGATTACAGATTCGTAATCAGCGAGCCCAAGAACAGTCGAAGGGTTGAAGCCTCAAATCGCGATGCTTCAACCCTGTAAGCAGAAGACTTCAGATCAGGCCAGTTTCCAATTGCAGTGCAGCTTGTAGAAAAGCCGAGATCTCTCGAGTGCATTTGCGGCGGACACGCAGCTCAATGATGCTCAATCCCGAGACACTCTTGAGCTCACCTCTGCAATACCGCATACCTGTGCTGCAGGAGAGCGATAGTCAGATATATCCTGCAGCTCGTCGTCCTGACTGACTGCAGCAGCAGCAGCACGAATACCTAACCTGCAGGAGAAGGCGAGGGAGAAGGAGTGCAACGACTTCTTATTATGCGACGCTGCGTGTAGTTCTTGCGGGTTGATCTTCTCATCGAACCCTTCAATCATGCGAATCACCGAAATTTGCATTACAACAGCCTTGAGTCATTCGAATTCCGACTCTACATCCTGGCGAGCCATTGAATACGTTTTTATCATTATAATTCCTACGATTTGGACAAAATGAAAAAAAGTTCTTTGTTTTTCGGTTCTAATTAATTACTCTGTTTCGATAATATCTTGCTACAAATTTATTTCTTCATTGGTAGGTTAAACTTATTTACTCGAGAGTCGATTAAGTTACGAAATTATCATCATCGTAACAGGCAATTAAGGTTCTTCTGTGGAAACTGGGAGTAGGTAGGACACATTGTACACTGCAACAACCCAAAAGTTTGGGTACATCAGTAAAAATTTCTTGACGTACTAAAAGTTAGACAGCGGACTCAAAAATAAAGAGTTAAAGAGGACAAGCTTACCTTCGTTTTTCTTTTTTACAAAAAGTAAAGAAATTTTCTTTATCGACACATTGTCCTATAGACACCATCCTTCCAGATGGAAATTTCATTTTCTTGATTGTTTAGTCCGATATCTAATTTTTTTTTTGCGGTAAGAAATTTCGACTGTTGTACGCAAAATTTTGGCTGCTAGTGTGTATAATATAGGGCATAACTAATGCCCACACCTAGATCTGAAAATACGTTAATCGGTATGTGGAATCTAGTGTCAGGTCTTCGACCCTCGTGTTTTTTTTTTTTTACACCGACTTGGAAGATAAATGGAAAATAAAAAAACAAAAAGCCACAACCAGTAGCAGTGCTGTATAAATAGAAAACTTGTGTTTACACAAACTCAGCCTCATCTGAAGCTGTTAAAAATTTATGTTTGATCTGATGCCAATGCTGAATTAATTCTTGGAAGACATGAGAATAAACAAGCAGAAAAACGAGATCTTTATAGAGCTGCAAATATATTCGTTATTGAAAATGTACTTATATTTCAAATAAAAAGATATGTGCAAGTTTTATCACATCACCATGTTTAATAACAACTTTTGTATAAATTTTTCACAAGAAAATACACGGTAATCGATACAAGTTTATGCGTAGATTAGAGTAAAAACTCTGTATGATTTTCGCTCTAACCGCGGCATATGCGGATCGCGTGTTAAATGTGTACATATAAATCGCAGCCATCATTGTTTTTATTGTTGTTGTTATTATTATTATTATCGTAAAGACTTGTAGTAATTTACGGCAATTCGCAATAATTTATGGCCATTTTAACGGATGATAGAGCAGATTTGTTACGATCTCAGAAAGTCGATTAGGTACTCTTACGGTGTTTTACGCTCTTAGCTTTATGTATTTTCTGCAGGCAAAACTTACGGCTTAAGAATTAGATCGACGGTCTATATGTAGAATATTTATTATACGCGCGATGAATGTACAATATTTTACGTTTTCGTATTATTTGAAACGATTTTATGTTACGGAGTGAATATAGTAAATTGGCTCGAAACGAGGCAAAAACAAAAATAATTTGTAAAAATTGTAACGTCTGCTTTATTGCCCAATATTTTTGCAAGCAAAAGTTTTTCTTAAAACAATATTGGGGTGCATGGATAAGGCAGTGAGGTAGAGAAGAAAAAAAAAGTAATAAAAATCCCCGCAAACACATTTGTTATAATATATAGTATAATATTGGAGGGTCCTGCAAAGTTTAAAATTCGCAAACAGGAAGAGCTTCTTATCGCAATACGAGTTGGTTCGTTATAGGTATTATACATACATATATCATGTATATTATATGTATGTATATTGTATATATGTATAATACAGAGCGGTTTTTATTTGAAGCCGGATGCGGCGATTGGCCTGTTAATATTACCAACACGACCCTCTGGCGCCCGAGAAAATCCATTCAAGTCTTATAGCCGTGGCTCCTATACGCTTTCTTATACAGGGTGTCGAAGGTGAAAAAGAATTTTCAAATCAATCTTTTCTTTTGAAACTTTTTTTGAAATTTTTCAAACTTTTCACCGTGCAGAGAAGTTGTGTTTTTATTAATCATTCTACTATATGTATATTGACAGTGTTAAAGGACGTTACCGTTTGTGTAACACGTGACACGTGAAAACAAAGAAAAAAGCAAAGCTTGTGGTGTATAACAGACTTTGGTACACTGTCGTCACGTGTCAGCCTATAATACCGCTGCACAGTCGAGAGTGTGGTGGACATACCTACATACGTAGAGTATCTGCTATAGCCGATCCATTGTCAAACAGACTCGCGGGGCGAAGCGTTGGAACGTGAAAATATTTCGCGTTCTTTGCCAAGTAAAGGAAAAAGAAACAGCATGCGGAAGGAACCTTGTTTCGAACATCTGATAGCCAACACCATACAGTTTGCAAAATAATAAATGACCGAGAAAAAATTATAATTACAAAAGGCTGTTCTCCAACTATGTTTGTTTGATTTTATAGTAATTTCATTTATACGTTTTTAATTAATGACTTCGGTATCTATATTTAAAAAATTATTTGGGGAAGGGGGGGGGGGGGGGACTCTGGTATATAAACAAATTGCAATCATTTGGTCGTTGTGATGAACTTTTCTCAAGGATCCGAGTCCATGTTATCCGTATTCGCCTCACTGATCAGGATCTGTGTGAAAACGCGACCCGGAAACGATTCGATACATTTATCGGAGAAATTCCGACGACCATTTATCTTTCTCTGTTTCAGTTGTGTAGAGAGAAACAGCGATTCACACGTATTATACTGTGTCTCTGTATGCGTACACGATATGCGAAAATGTGTGTTATCGGACCTTCGGCTATTCCCCATTCCGCAAATTCCTCAGCTTTGTTAATTCGTGTAGATATGTATGTCTCTCCACGTTCATATGTGTAATCTGCAGTGAGCTGTATTCAGACGTTGTTATACTCATACGTACGTACGTACGTACATATAGACGGTTGGCAACAGGGCACAAAGGATGCAATATGAGCGCATTCCAAAGCTCTCTGCTCCTGGCTCGATGGTGTTGTGGACCGCCGCCCGCACCGTCTCTCATAGCGGGTGGGAACAAAGGGGAAAAAAATGTGCAAAGAAGATGAGAGGAAACCGAGGGATCGCCAGACGAACGAACCCCGAATACCCCAACCCCTCGCTATAAGGGTGAATACTTTAATTCCTGCTGTGCTATGGTCCCTCGCATACTTTGCAAGGACGTTCTCAAAATTCATACAAAAAGGCTTTCGGTGCTAAGGTTTTTCTAAAATGTTCACAATTATTGACAGTCGTATTATTTCGATCTTCTCAGTTAATCCTTTGAGGCTGCATGAATTA
Source organism: Diprion similis (assembly GCF_021155765.1). Classification (NCBI taxonomy): domain Eukaryota; kingdom Metazoa; phylum Arthropoda; class Insecta; order Hymenoptera; family Diprionidae; genus Diprion; species Diprion similis. The sequence goes on along the minus strand of NC_060110.1, from coordinate 21,737,177 downwards.
TTGTGCTAGACAATGTTTGGGAGAAGATTGTATTCCATGGTTTTTGGGGTCGCTGATCATCAATCTGATATTAGATTTTGAATATTCAAGATGATTTGGATCGAATTTGAAATTTTCGTCCGATATATAGATATATTTGATCCATCTTATTTAAATTTTTTAAATCCTTAATCTGAGAAAATCCGTGAATTAAGGATGCTTTATACTCTGACTTAAAGGGACATGTAAGAGGAAGTGAAACCATTGCAAAATTACTTACCGCCGACACTAACTGTGTTTGGAAAACAATATATCAAAACTTATTGATTTTTTCCGAAAAATAATCACCAAAAGATTGCATAACGAGAAAACCGTTTAATGCTCTGGAATTTTTTAGAACTGTCGACTCGGCTGTGCGGCATCGTGTTGCCGTATAGTTTGAAGATCCCGTGCACAGGGCGCGTTTCATTTTTCATCATGGATGGTGAAGGGGTTGATGAATAGAAGGAAAGGGTCAGAGGTTGGGAGGAACGGGACAAAACGGTCCCCAGATCCTTGAGCCTCCTTCTCGCTTTGACGATTCAGCTAAATCGAAATGTTTACACCAGTCATCTCCCCCCCCCCCCCCCCCAAGCTTTCGCTTCTTCAATCATCGCGATGAGGAGGGTGAGGTCGAGAACTCCTCCCGTCCGGATCTGTCGGAAATACTCCTCAAGCACCACCATCGTCAAGGATTCTATGTATGTAGGTCTGTGTGCAACTGCTTACGTTATACGTCGTATTAGTACCCTGACTTATGTCTATAGTGTATGTACACATCATAGGGGTTGGAAGAGGCTAAGATAAGAGTGAACGATGTTGCCCGATGAGACGGGCATAAATTAATCCACCCGGGGATCACCTCACGCGATCATCGCTCCCGTATTCTATCGCTTTCTATACGACAACCCCCCCGATTTTCATATTACCCAACGAGAGATACCCGCACCCCAATTCTGGAGGCTCACGCACTCTTTAAAACCTCTTTTCCGATTGCATATAGCGTAGAATAGTACAAAAACTTGGAGTAGATATATACACACGTGTGTGCATCGAGCGTTGCTTACTATGTTTCAAGGGGTGTCTCGTAGAAACTATTGAGGTTTCAACATTATTGGAAATCATATTGAAATTAGTAATATTAAAGTTAAATTCTGCATTTGTAATTGTCAAAGCAATCGTTGGTTGTCATGTGAGATCAGTTTGTATCTTAAGAAATGATGTTTAAATCCTTAATTTTTGAGTCGTGAAGTCGGAAAACTTGTAGAAAAAAAACGGACGAGTTGTAGGTTAATTACGATTTCCATCAGTTTCGTAGTTGTTTTAAATATTCTTGCCAATTTAGCACATCTTTTGATCAATCATCATTTCGCAGTATGGTTAACGGTATTTGTAACTATTCCGCTAATTACCACATTGCAAAACTAGTGAGAGTCTAGCTAGAGAGTATGAATGAAAGATAGCGAAGATTATAAAGAGACTGAAGTTAGTAGCATTAACATAACGAAACTTAGAGGAAAAAAAGTCACTATTTTGCATTTTTATAGTGACTTTGAAGTAGTCAGGTTCTCCAATTAATCATTACAACAACGTTACCACCAACTTCATCTTCGCAAATTACATGAAAAAATGAGATTGTCCAATTGATAAAGCAAACTTTTCAACCTCATAGTTTTTCCTTCATGCCATACCCATTACACTAACAAATTTTTTCTTCAATTTACTACACAATTCATAACGAAGCTAGTATTATCACACAATAAGAGTAAAGGTAACCGTCAAATCCTGCTGATGTGTGCTCGTACCGTTGAGTTCTTGGCTTACTACACTTGCTATGCCGTATATATATGCCACGAAGGTGTTGTGTATAGACTATACATATAATATAAAAGTACCGGTTCACGCATAATGGGCGACGAGTGATACCCAATCCTTACACACGGCTACCGTGTGTTACCATTGGTACTGGAAATACAGCAGCTCGGTACATGCATGCTTGTACAGGGTGCCTCATTGCAGCCCCCGTGCAGGTCAGCGTGAATAAATTATCGTTCAATTTGGTTGGCGAGTGAAAATAATGGAAGTCAAAACAAAATTCGTTGCGCAGTGGAATCGATCATGGAATCGATGTTGCAAGGATATCCCGCCTGAAGTGCCTCTACATTACTGCATACATGTACAGTATTATTTATGTTCACTACTGTACAGTTTGCACGCACTTAATGTGACGCGTAACAACAATCGAATGGGGCACCGTAAACCGTATGACGTAGCAGATACGTTGGTATATACACCTAGTGGGTATTCCATCAGCAGCAGTTACATAGCACCGTTGAGCTTAAGTGGATGGATTGTGCTTTACAGTTAGCCAAGTGGAAATACATATTATATTGTAACAGTAGATTTGACGTATAGGAACCTACACTTATTTCTGTACAACGTGTCGTATGTACCGTATCTAGTAATTAGAGTTTTTGTAGATACCGATTGTCGGGCCATAGTTCGCGAGATTTGTGTGTAATTAAAAGCACCTGTAGGTACCATAACTGCGAATGATCGTGAATTCGAGAAGGTACAAATATAGTTTAATCATTGCACTTGTATTTCCAGAAAATTGGTCGTCGTGGTTTCATGGTATATAATAGTTGATCAAACGTGTGTATAAGGTATTGAAAGATCTTCCGTGATAAATCTTGAACCTATCACATATCGCACGTAACGTATTTGGCCATGTAAAAAATTTCTGCTAATAGCAAGTCAACTCTCAAAGGATCTAACAGGTTGTTATATTCAATCAACTTCACACCTCGATTCGTCATCGGTGTATAACATTTGTACAGCATACATACATCATTGATCGCCGGTCTTTAGGATCTGGTTTTCGTGTACCACCTATAATAATCCTAAGACGATTAGTGAATCGCTAGTGTATGTATACACATTAGGGTGGTCGTTAAATGGACGATCATGTTGGATGGTCATGGATCGGTTCTAAATGTAGGCAAAATTAATGTTTAATATTTTCAAATTTTTTATTTTCAGCTCTTATTCCCCACTAGTCCTGGAAGTTTTAATTGTTTTTTGTTCTGGATATTATAATCTAACTATCCAGATTTGAAGTTCCCAATATTCGAATATCTCGGACCCACGAATATCGAGGTGTAGGTTGCACTGTATGCCCCAATGACAAATTGGTCACCAACCTTTCGGGGCTTCGTGGTTCTCGTTTCCCCGATTCTTTTACCTATAATACTTTGATCCTATCTTACTACTCGTTGTGTCTGTATTCCAGAAATCGCTCGTGTGTTAGTTATGTCAGTAGTTGGATGAGGATAGTAGATACTGGATTCCAAATTGAGGAATAATTTGCAAGAATTGATGGTATGTATACCTAATCAAGTATTTATGGACGATAAACGTCACGGTGAGTAGAAATATGGATTCATTTAGGTATTTGACAGAAAAACTGTTTGCTCCTGATTCCATGATCGTCTTATGGGATCGAATTGCAACGTTCTTGCGGATATACGTGCACGAATAAAAGACACGGCAGCTCTTACGATTCAAGCATCTTCTTCCTCCCGTAGCTCTCTCACTGTTGACCTCTTTACATTTAAACCATATTTATTCCTTGGTCACGTTTTCCGTGCATGTCCTGCGATGTGTATTATATATGTATGTGTTTGGATACTGGAACAAACCACTTGCAGCAGGCTATTACCATTCCGTGTCTCTTTTTTTCTCTCCTGGAGACGATTTTATGATATAGATTCAATACACCGATATATGTAGTATGAACCATGACACGAAAAAGAAGAAGAAGAAGAAGAAGAAGAAGAAGAAGAAGATAACGACGTTGGACTAACGCAAACAAGCAAACTCAGCAGCACGTATCTTTTTTCGTCACAATGCAATTTCGCTGCCATGCCGTACGGTTAAATTCACTGAGAGATATTCGCCGGTGCGATAAACCTCAAAATTTATCCTCGGGCATATCGGTTACGCGATGCTACAGTAAGTCGTTTTTTTTTCAATTTCCGCCTCTTGGACTCTTCTTCGGCGCTACGACGACGACGACGACGCTACGCCGTATCTCGCGAAAGTCTGTTTGCCTTTCTTCTCACGCTAAATCGATAAACGCGTAGACACTAAGGCGCCCGCCACTGAGAAGTCTGCCGGAAATCCATAATCGCCGAGATGAATGTGAAGAATATATATATATATATATATATATTCATACGGTAGATCCGAACCGATCGAAATTCATCACGATTTTTCACCCAACATCGCATAAGTCATATTTCTTTTTTGATGCCTTCGTACACATCACCGTGATTGCCTAAATCATTTATTTCGAATCCATAATTGGATGGGTAAAAAGTGGTTTATAAACGTGCTCTTGGACCAAAGAATCTTTTTCTTTTTCTCTTGTTTCTAACTCAACATCCGCCGGTTTGACTTCGGTTTCCGCCTGTTTTTATTTTTCCAGTGTTTTTATTTGTTAGTGAGAACACGTTTCACGTTACATCAACGGAAGTTTTTAACATTCATTCGTTACGAGATACTACCTGAACTTGCGACGATCAAGGTGAGGGAATAACGATTCTTTTCCTTTTTTTTTTTTTTTTTTTTCTCACGGACCAAGACGTCTTTCATTACCCATTTAAAAACGACACGATTTCAAATAAGAAATGAAAAAAACAAAATGAAAATTGAGGCTTAGGTAATTGTAAAATACAATTCTTCGACAGCGAAACTATTATTATAACGCTTGGTCGTTTTCTTAACTGCGACATTTTTTTTTTTAGCTCTCTTTCTTCTCTGCCTGTTGATTAGGTCAGTGATGCGAGATGCTGGGAGATGAGAGGTACACCTTCGGCCAAGGTGCCTGTCCGTCGAAGGCCTTGCTCGTAACAGTCGCCGCCTGGGTTTGGTTGGGTTAGATTTACCTCGCGAGTATAACGGCATCTGCTGGGCTCCCGCCAGTGCGGATACACAAACTTGCCCCCGGATTCCCGTCGGCGTCGTCCTCTCTTCCTCCTCCTCCTCCTCCTCCTCCTCCTCCTCCTCCTCTCCTTGTCTTCATCTTGGCCCCCCCTGACCCCTCAGCATGGCACCACGAACGAAGTTCTTCTCTTTGTAAACTGACTTGGATTCTCGGTATTCTACGTGACAATTGCCTTTTCCCTTGTGTCTACGCAGACGATGATGGTCGTCGACCAGTTGAGGAAAACGCCTCTGAAGTCTGTTCCTTCGGTTCAATTTACTTATTTATTGAAGATACGTTATACATCAAAATCGAAATCGACCATGGAAATACCTTAAAATCCAACACCGACAGTACATCAGGACCAATGTGAGATTCCATTGGTATAATATAAGCAGAATGACCAACGCACTGTTCGTGATGTTTCTATTAAGTTTGCAGAGCACTGCTGGCCGTGAACGAATCTCTGTTGTACTGTTTCGCTCATCGCGGCAGTTAACAGTGGGCTCTTCATAGTGTGAACATAAACTATCTCTGCTACCGCGAAGCTGTCGTTCATTTTCTCTCGCATATCTGCTGTAGACTGGAGTTGAATTTGTAAATTCGTAGCATCACGCGCTCGGAACGTCGTCAGTCGCCTCCGCATGTAGCGAGTAGCGGTCTCTTCTAATGATTTATTTACTCAGTCTTTGGTAAACATACAAAACGCGAGGGTGGTAATTTATTTATTGATTTACTCTGTGTACCAGGTATTGTAAATAGTAGGCCGCATGCTGATATTCTTGTTGCATATATTTTAAAGATCCGGTAAAAGAAAAATTTTACAAACACCATTACAGTAACTCACACGTAATTCCGAAAGATACATTTTTGTTCTCAGTTAGGTGATGAAAACGATGTGTTTCGTTTGAGAAAAACAAGATGACATTTTAATGAAGATATTCTTGTTTGTTGTTATTGATGTGGTGAAAATACGAGAAACATGAAATATAATTGCTTCTAGCGCAAGCAACTGGACCAAGTGCAATTCCATTTTCGTTTCTTATAAATGCGAAACGTGACGTTGCAATCACTGCATCCCTTTTGCGATTTATATTACAAACACTGTTGCAGCTAGCTAATAGACACGCCGCGGAAAAACCTTGGCAAAAGTACAACAGCTGATGTTAAGTATTTCTGGTTTGACAAGTTTCCATCGTGGCAAAGAAGACCTAGCAATGGATGGCTGTCGACAAGATCGGCTTAGCGACGTTGCGTTCCAATTCCAACCTTTGTGTGGGTCTGTGTATATGTATATATACACGTAATATGTAGGTAATGCCTACGTATCGCGTTGATACTTACAATGCGACGATAAGAAGCCTGTTTACCAAAGCTCATCACAACTCTTCAGTCTCAATTTTTACACCTTAGCCTGATTCACGCGTGATTCATATAATAATGACGAAATTAGCATCACGTCTGTATGAATCATTCAAGAGCAAGTCATTAATTGACGATGGAAATTTTATCGGACTGTAACAAAAAACATGGACTGTAAAATACTGTATTTCATACCTCAACGATATATAACAAATCGTTTATGAAAATCTGCGATGCATCAGTTAACGCCGAATTTTCGAGAACGAAACGCCATCACGAACGTCCCTAACGAAATTCTTTGTCACTCGTGACAGTCGGTCCGCACCGAATGGCCCTGCATGGTTTCGTTTGCTCCTTTGTTATACCTTGGTGCATGTACACGTCCTCGTCTTACGGTCTCCCACAGGTATGCGAGTGCATTCCTACCCATACTATACACGGCACTCCTTTCGGTGTCCATCGCATCTTCTCGCACCTGCCCTTTTAAGATCCGCTGACCGTTTCTCTGCTTTCAGCTGCCGAGAATCATGATTCTAACTTATTGGTATACCCTCGTACCACGTGGATACGAAAGGTGTATATAATAATGATGATTACAGCGTTTTCGGTTACTTCGTGGCGTTGTTATTGTTGTTGTTTTACTGACCGATCGTAATGAAATCTGATACCGTTTCACGCAAGAGGAAGAAGCACTATGCGATCAGGAAGTCCGGAGTTCAAACTAGTTTACCTAGTTGCTCAACAGTTTGTTAGCCACAAAAAACCTGCAAGGTTCTAGCTGTGAAAAGTGAGGGAGAAAAGGCGGAATTT